>NC_079156.1:14334266-15625766 GCF_947563725.1 Argiope bruennichi | reverse complement strand
TTAAAAAAAAAAGAGTCATAGCAGAATGTACGGTTGTTCTTACTGCACGTGTTACTGATTTTTTTAATTTCTGATATTAAAAAATCTTTACGGCAAGGACAGAACATCACATACTCATATGAAAACTTACAAACTATAAAAGCAGTTTAAGTGTAACTTGTTTCAGGAATTAAACTTAATTTCTTTTTGTAAAAGTAACGAAATTGAACGCTCGTGATTTCTTTTTTGGTAACTTTTATAGAAAACAAACTTGGACAAACAAAAAGGAAAAAGTGATGAAAACAAATGTATGGGAAAAACGAAACCAAACACGATAAATTTTAAAAACTTTGCCTCATTTAAATTTGGTTCACATTTAAGAGAAAATAACTGGCATCCAAGATACCACAATAATCGCAAAAGGCAAAAAACAATCAAATACTCAATAAGAAACTCAACATTTCTTTTTCAGGTCTCTTCATTACTTCTGCCCAAGCAATATATATATATATATATATATGAAATTTAACAACTTTTAAAGTTATCTTCCCGAAAATTGAAGAACTTTTAGTACAGTTCTTTATCAAATTCGTTCGAACTTTTATAACCATATCCATCTTTGACTAATTTTCATGATATTGAAATTAGTGTAAAAGTAACATTTTTTTACTATAGAAATGAATAAAAAGAAAACAACTGCAAAAAATTACAAATTTGTCCGAACAAATTTCATGTTGACAGGTGACAACATGAAATTGAGCATATTACAATTAAGACGTTTAGTAAAATTAAATTTCAAAATTTTGCTAAATGACAGCATTCCTACGCATTTCTCGATTCGATCTGAACGAACAAGAGTCCATCCAAATTCTTGGTCTATTGCAATAAAAGAAAACATATATGTAAAGATTTATATTGAATCCTACAAATTAATTTGAGTTTCAGTTCTTGCAATAACTTTGAAAAAGTTTCTTTTATTATAAATGCATCGTATTTTTGAATCTTTCGTCGTCACGTTTTTTTCATATGTATTCCAAATTGGGCACTTGTCGGTTGTAACAGCAATCAAAGAGCGCCAAGAGAAAATTTCGCCAATTTGGCGATTTCAATCATCAAACTATACAGAATGCTATTCGTATGCTCAAAATTATTCGTAATAAATAATAATGCACTTGAATATATTTTTATAATTTGGCGAAATTTTTTCTTGGCGCTTTTTGGGCGCCGTTAAAATAGAATTTCACCCAAAATTGTAGTAATCAAGGCAGACAAAGAATTCTTTTCTTGATTCTCTGCTTCTTGAAGTCTTAAGATATTAACACATTTCCGTAAGCTAAACCAGGTGGAGTGTTTTCTCTAAAAACATTTCTCATATTCTCTAATAAAGGTGCTATCCCAGAGAAAGGTTTGAATGGCATTAGAGTACAATAATTGCTAAAAATCAACCTTTGGCCTATATTTAACATTTTTACTAAATTTTTCGAGTGATTCTTGTCTAGTTTTTAAGTGATTATTGCTTTACATGTGGTTGTTAGTAAACCAAAAACGAATTTGCATTTTAGACATTTTTTTCTCAACTGACGGAAACAAAGACCAGAATTACACTTGTAGTCACAAAGTCGTATATCAAATTTGATATGTTTTAGACCCTGTGTCTTTGAGCTATCGCGTTTATATGTTTTTAAAAATACAAATCGCCAGACGGGCACCCACCCCCATCCCAGTTGGATTTGTCACTGTGGATGTCCTCATTGTCCGCACTATGGATGTTAAATCTGTGTACAGAATTTTATTCATTTAGTTCTCTTCATTTAGTAGTTGCTGTGTTAATTTATATTAAAACTGGTAGACAGAGAAACTTCCTCCGAAAGAATTCGCTCAAAATTTGATAGATTTACAAATTTTGTGTAAAGACTGTTTCAAATTTCATTCGTCTAGATCAAAGCGTTTTTAATTTATATTTGTCACACACAGATAAATAGACGGGCAAGCAGACCCAATGCCAAAAAGTGGTTTTTCGAGATGAGGGAGGTCTAAAATTTGGAGAGCCGTCAAAATCCCGATTTCGAATCTTTTGATAACTACTATACTTTCACAAAACTTCATATAGGAGACACCAAAAGAAAAACAGTTTATTTCAAAGTCACTGTACCCAAATCGATTATGTGAAAACGCCTTTATATTAATAACGCGCAAATTCCCACAATTTCATTTATTTTTGTAGAAAGATTAAAGAAAAATAAGCTGCTTATTCAAGCAAAAAATGATGTGCAAAGCATGATGTATACAAGATTACTAAGAGGAAGTTCTTTCACAAGTGAAAGTGTCTTACGAGGAGCAACAGGTTTTTCTTACTCGCGGGTGAATACACTGTTTGTGTGTCAGGCTGTCAGTCGGCGTTTCCTATTTTGAACGCCCTCCCCGCTGATCTGTTAGAACCCGTTGATATCTTTTAGTTAAAATTAGACCACTTTTCAAAGCGATGAAAAACATTTTTCGGGTTAGTGCTCGAAGTACAAATAAGAAGCGGCCGATTGTGTTTTGACAATGTTAAAAATGGGAAAGAGGGCATTCGCTTTTAAATTGGAGAGAGGTTGGTTTGTTGAATTTGCGGAAGAATTAATAAAAATAAATCACATTTCAAACGATTCAAACGATGGAGAACAGAATACCAGTTAAATAAAAGTGCTTACATTTCGTGGGTTAAATGGACTCTTTCAGGGTCAACAAAAATAGATGAAGTTTCATAAAAAAATTGGCGAGAGTGGTCGTTCCAAAGATTTCTAGCATACTCTCTCATAAAAGTGTTATGTCCTACCCCCACAAGAAAAAAGTGGGGAAAACAGAGAACGTCTTACATAGCATTGGTGAATGAATCATAATTACAAATATCGATCCTTGGCGTGAATTTAGCATTTTTACTAAATATACCCTGTAATACTTGGCGAGTTTTTTTGGAGATGAATCTCTGACATGTGGTTAATAGAATGCGAGAATCCAATATGTTTTTAGATTCATTTCCCTTTAGAGATTATAATTGGGCACAGGACTACATTTATAGTCAAAATAACGCTCACCATTTTCCATATATTTACATCATTGAGTTTTTAAATGAACGCTTTTACATGTTTCTGAAAGTATAAACCTACAGGCGGTCAACCCCTTGTAGATTTAATTCAAAATTTGATAAGTATTCACATTATAAATTTCATCCATCTAGCTGTTTCTTAATTATTGTGTTAATTTATATTGGAACAGCCAGGCAAACAGGAAGGATTTTGATCAAAATTTGTTAGAAATCTTCATATTTGGTGTAAAATCCATATACCAAATTTCACCTGCCTAGCTTAAAAGTGTTTTTGAGTTATGTTTGTCATACGGGCATGATGGCAAAAATGTGTTTTTCGAACTCAAGGAAGTCTAAAATCATGTCAAGGGATTAATCGCCAAAATATTTGCCAAAGATGACAAAATAGATTCAATAAAAATGCTAAATTCATGCAAAACGTTAATATTCCTTAACTATTGTATGCCAATGCCATGCAAGACGTTCTATGGCATAATAAATTTATCCGAGAATGTGCGAGTGAATTTTGGGGAGACCCTCTCATTAGTTTTTAATTTGTCTCCAAAAGCGGCGTTAGTCATAATTTAATATATGTCGGCTTATTTCCTTTTAACCTAGTTTTTATTACTCACAAGATTGATTCATGTTTCCTTGAACTAAAGAAAATATTCCATCTTTTCTTAAAAGAAGGAAAATATTTATTCCTCTGTTTGCTGAAGCAGGCGATGCTTTTCTTGTTTACTTGTGATTCTATTTCGGATTCTCTTCGAACGTTCTGAATTTTTGCAAACTATAATATGCATTACGCTATTGCCGTATGATAACTTCTAATTACCTTTAAAAAAAAGGGGGAGAATAGCTTTTTGCTTTTAGTTCGTCTGATGAGCGTGACATCTGAAATTTCTGTCTTCACTACCGTTTCATAAACAATTCATTTTATATTTATCACTTTTCCTCCTCCGATGGCGGCATGGGAGAAAAAAAAAAAAAATTCGAGTTAACATACTTTGGTGTCACTCTTTCTTTCGCTTGTTAAAACTCGTTTTTTCTAACTTCCGAAGTAGGTTGATTCCGTCGGAAGTCCTTATTGGGGTTACGGATTCTAATGACCAGTTTCATCTCATTTTCAAAAATATTTTTTAAACAGAGAGTTTTATAAGAGATTTCCGGTTTGGGAACATCGTTAATCGTTCCTCTCGGCTTTTTCCTCTATTATGCAGAAATTCCTTCAACTCAAGGGGGAAAAATCAATTTATGTAAGGAAATATGGAGTAAATGTTGAATTATAAATGAGTTTCCTTCTGTTCTATGGACATGCGCTATCCAAAAATATTTATAAGTCCAAATGAAAAGTGGATAAATAGAATGAAAATAATCTTTATTGGAAATCAAAAGAAATAGCCATGGGCATTGTAACACAGGTACCATCATTTAGGTAGCAGGTCGCCGGCGTCCTGGCATAGGGGTAGCGCGTCTTCCCCGTGATCTGGGCTTCCAGGTTTCGAGTCCCGGTTTGGGCATGGTTGTTCTTCCGTTGTTCTATCTGTGAGATGTGTGAATGTGCCCTCCTGTAAAAAGGGGTTGTGAAAGCAAATGAGTGATGCATGAGTAGCAAAGTCATACTCTTGGCTCTAGTTGGCGCTACTAAAAAAAACAAGAGATGCTCCCCCATCGGCTTAAATCGCTGTCTTCGTTTCAGCGGGCTTGTCCATGGCAAGTGCCATAAGAACCAACAACAGGTCTGTGCCTTTGCTGTTGAAAGATGGTAGTTGATTCATGAGGAAGTCCTGTGCAACATCCTTCACATCGTTGTCCGAATGGAAACGTGTGCTCTGTAATGCTCTTTTAAGTGGTCCAAAGATGTGGAAGTCACAAGGTGACAAATCCAGACTGTACTGCAGGTATTCCAACGCTTCCCAACATAATTTTTTTAAGGTCGTCTGAGTGTCAAGTGAGACGTGTAGGTAGGCATTTCATGGAAAAGGATCATTTGAAGAAGGCGTGGACGTTTGCTTTTGATTACTTTCCGCAGTTTCTTAGAGTAGTGCGGTATTGTGATGAATTGATTGTGCTCCCTTGGGGCAGGAAATCAATCGAGAGTGGTC
This sequence comes from Argiope bruennichi, assembly GCF_947563725.1. Taxonomy (NCBI): domain Eukaryota; kingdom Metazoa; phylum Arthropoda; class Arachnida; order Araneae; family Araneidae; genus Argiope; species Argiope bruennichi. The sequence continues at coordinate 15,620,615 of NC_079156.1, read as the reverse complement.
GAGAGTAATCGAAGAATCAGAAACATACTACAGTGTGTTGTTCTGATCTGGTCTAGAAATTCAATATAAGGACAATGTACCAAATTTGATCCTTCGGCTCATTTTCACATTCTAGTCATACGATCAGGCAGAGACACAGACACATACAGCGACATAATTCCAAAAGGTAATGAGACAAAATTCGGGTTAATAATAAAAAAAAAAGTAACACTTGTAACGAAATGTTTTCGGATTAGATACACGAGTAGAAGTAAATTTTCCATTCAGAAACTTTTTATAACTTATAAAATTGTCGCTTTCTTGCATTTAGAATGAATTAAATGGTTTACTTAAATACACATTTCAAAAATGTTCTCAGTTTAGTTCAGTTATATTAATGTCCCGTTATAAAGGAACACTAGGGCTATTTTGGGACGGACCTCAAAATTTTGAGTCGCTGTCAGATGACGAGGACGACACTTGAGCTGACACCCCCTTCTCCAAACTTCTACATCACACCGGCGGGAGGACGTTTGTTCCTGACAGATTTAGCGTGCACCAAACACGCTTACATGACGGTTTTTCGATAGAATTGGGTCTCGAACCTGAAACCCTCCGGTTCCGAAGCCCCCTTACCAACCGCGACCCAAATGCTCTCAGTACATTGATTGAAAGAAAATGGCAAAATAGTTTGGAAATTCCCATCAGTGGGAAATGCGTTTTTTATGCAAAGATACTTTATCTTGGGGAATTCCCTTCTTGAATTTTCGATCGAGTTGTTTCAAACGATGAATGAAACAAAGTTTTCAAAACAGCTGACACATATTTCCAAACAAACGTCGGATGACAATTCAATTATCGGATCTGTAATACATCTTGTTCTAAAAAGTACGCAGTTGTGACAGTTCATTGTCAAGTTTATGAGAAAAAAATTGCGCATTTATCTTACAAATCCAAATTTAGAAAGCTGAGATGAGAAACAAAGGAATGGAAAGAAACTGTTGTATCATCTCGCCTTTTTTTTTATTTCTTATCTGCTCAATAAAGTAACACAATAGAAATTTTGTGGTAAAAATTCCATGCTGAGAAATATATTGTTTGCAAACAAAGTTGATACTGCTGCGCCATATAGCTCTAAGCACGTGTAAAGGAGGTTAGTTATTTAAAGAAATCCCAATTCAATGAACGGAACAATTTGAATTGTTCTTCCCAGTTTATGAAAAGGTATCAATTGTATTAGGAAATAATCGAATGTTTCCCTTGAACGCTTTCAGTGGTTATCCTTCCGTTTCCTTTATCACATTCAATGACCCGTTAATTCCTTTGTGGCCAAATGCAATTGTGTTTATGAATTGATCTATTTGTGGTTAAATATGGCTTGGATTTCTAACCGTGCTAGTTCGATAATAATTCCCTGCTATTACAATCCTACAACATAGTTTTTTTTAAATTTATTACTTTCTCTTGTACGAATTATAATTTAGTTTAGTTATAGATTAAATCTCGTTTAAAAGCAACACTAGGGCTATTTTGGGACGGACCTTGTAATTTTGAATCATGGTCAAATGACGAGGACGATACTTGAGTTAGCACCCCCTCTCCAGACTTCCACACCACACTAGTGGGAGGACGTTTAGCCCCGACGTATTTAGCGTGCACAGAGCCGCTTACACGACGGTTCTTCGGTGGAATCGGGCCTCGACCCTGAAACTCTCCGTTTCTGAAGCCGAGACTTCTCCACCAGGTCACCATGGCCCATATCAATTATAGAGAAAGTATTCTAATCGTCAAAAAAATTCGAACTCTAGATTTTAACGAATCTTCACGTGTCAGACCACCCTGAGTTCGGAAAACACATTTTTGGCATTAACTGTGTCTGCCTATCTGTGACAAAAATAATTCAGAAACATTGCGCTAGACGAATGAAATTCGGCAAACGGTCTTAACACCAAATTTGCAAACTTCTACCAAACTTTGAGCAAAATTCTATTCAAAGTAAGTCTGTCTGCTTAGTTGATCGAATATGAGTTAACACGATGTTTAGAAAACAAAGAAAGTTATACGGATAAAATTCGGTACATAGAATCAACAGTGTAGAAACCTATCCCATTTTGAGCCAAATACAACAAGATGTTGACCATCTATCGATCTGTGATTTTAGAAACACGTAAACGCGATAACACAGAAACGCAATGGCTTCAATATATCAAATTCCTTTATGATTTTGTGACTACAATTGTAGTTCTATGTCTTAATGTTTTCAATTGGTTGGAAATACGACATCTAAACCAAAATTTGATTTTCTGATACTATTAACGCATGTTAGGATTAATCGCCAAAAAACTCGGCAAGTGTCATACGACAAATGCAGTAAAAATGATAAATTTACACCAAAGGTTAATATTTCGTAATTACTGTGTGCCAATGCCACGCAATTTCTTTGTCTGCCTGAACCAAAATGAACAATGTTTTGCGTAAAGTGGGGCATAATACTTTTATTAGAATATGTGATAAAGTTTTCTTTAGTTTAAATACATTTTATATAAAAGAAAACCTGAAGTAACGACATACTACTAAATTGTCTCTTAAGGGGAAATTGAAAAATATATGTAAATAAAAATTAACTGTAAAATCTGTATTATTAATCATGTTGGTGATTCATTGCTCAAATACTCGCCAAGGATCAAGCAATAGGTCCAGTAAAAATGTTAAGTTTGAACTAAAGGATAATATTTCATGATTTTTGTACCCGAATGCCATGTAAGGCATTCTGTGCCTTACCCATGGCCCACAATTTTTTGCGGTGGGTGTAGTTCGGGAAAATTTGCTGAAACCACTCCTGCTGATTACTTTCTTGTATATGAAGCTTTTTCTTTATTTAGAAGGTATTGCAGTTATTAAAAAAAAATATTTGAGATTTTGGTGAATTTCACATTTTAAATTTTTTGAATTTTAAATCGAATTTGTCGATTTGTATCAAATTTTGAACGAAATCGATTCTGAGGAAGTTTATCTTTCCGATTGTCTGAATGCAGTTGAACATGATAACAAAAAAATGTAAGAAGCTAGTTGACTAAAATTTGGTACATAGGGTTTGAAATCAAATCTGTAACAGGGTTTACCATCTGTCAGATTACACTTAAGCATGCATATAAATGTAGTAGCTCAAAAACCCTATGAATTAAATGAATGAAATTTGGTTTGTAATCTTGCGGCTATAATCGTAGTAATGCGTCAAATGTTGATTTAAATCGATCATGAAAAGGTGTACTAAATATTTAAGTTCCAAAAAATCAAATTGTATTAATTAAATCCAGTGATCTATCGCTTAAGGGAACCGCTGTGGCAAGGTGATAAGATGTCTCGGCTTCGGAACAGGAAGGTTTCAGGTTCGAGACCCTATTCTACCTACGAACCATCGTGTAAGTGGGTCTGGTCCACGTTAAAACCGTCTGGGCCAAATGTCCTCCAGACTGTTGGTGTGATGTGGAAGTTTGGAGAGGGGGTGCCATCTCATATGTCGTCCTCGTCATCTGATCAGAGTTCAAACTTATGAGGTCCGTCCCAAAAATAGCCCTAGTGTTGCTCTAAAAAGGGACTTTAATATAACTAAACCAAACGAAACTATCGTCTAAAATCGCGCACTAACAGGTTCTTTCGTAACTATCTTCTTCAATACATGTGGTTAATGCACAAGTACAGCTTTTCTTTATTACATTACGAAGCATAGAATTCTCACGTATGGAGCTCGCCTTCGTGGGGTTTACGATCATATCTGAAGTCCGCAATGTTTTGATGGGGAAAGGAGAAAACGACTTTAGTATGCGAGAAAGTTTCTGGGAAATAATACCTCTTATTTCATTCGCAACTCCACTTTAACTAAAAAATATATATATATATATATTCCTCTTTCCCGTCCAAAAATTTAAAATTAATACGTTACCCCAAAGGCATACAGAGTAGAAAAGTAAAAGAGGAAAATGATGAATTTGCCGCCATTGGTAGCCAGCCGGTTCGCCAAGTTCGCCACCAAAATTTAAATGTGCCAAATAGCGACATTATGATGTAAACAATATCTCTGCGATACGATTTACATAACAACAATTAGAAATAAAAGTCCCCTTTGACCAATATCTTTTTTACAATGCAATATATATATATTGATAATATTATTAACGGTTGAACTATTTATCTAACAGTCATCTTGGTATTTTTCCAAGTTTCCAGTTTAAATCTAATTCTTGTACCGCTATTGCCATATACAGGTCTTTTGGAATTTTCATCAAAAGGCACATAAAAAAGGATTTCTCAACACTCATTGTTGCTCTGTGGAACAGTCATTTCAAGCTTATAAATGGAAATGAAAAACGTGTAGCCAAATGCTTACACGATGCATTGCAGGACTTAGGACTACGTCAAAAAATTTATTCAACATTTTTAGAAGATACTTCCAAATCTAGAGGTTGAATTTCTTGACAATTGCAAAACAGTTGCTTTGTTTACTTTATACTTGAGAAAGTTAAAAAGAAAGAACGAAACAGAATAAAGATATGTTCATGTAGGATTTCCAAACGCGTTACTAAATCCATTTTAATAAAATGTCTGACAGTTTTGAAATGAAGGCCGTTTGACAGCTCTTTTTTTCCCCCTTATCTAATTTCCAGTTCCTTTTTTGCACAAGCTGAGTAGAAAATCAGTTCGGGAAAAAAAAAAAAAAATAATAAGACGTGATACCCATCTCCGAATGGGTGAAAACCGCATATCTGGGTCAAGGTTCTCAACGTGCTGAGTGTGAGAACAAAGAGATTTTAATTTCTTTGCTTTTTCAACGCGTGGAGGAGAGCGAAAAAAAGGCATCTCAGTTATGAAGAAATTTTCCCTTGAAACGTAAATGTAACAAATGAGAAAGAGGGTGGGGGGGGGGGAGTGTCTTATTCTAATTTAGTTCTAAATCATAACCAGCCGGAATGATTTCTTTTGCGACATCGTCAAGAGATCTAGTATACATTTTGAGCCTTTTCCCCTTAACCGAATTGGATCGAAAATTTGATGTTGTTCTAGAATGTTGATATTGCAATTTCATATCCATTTTCTTTTATCTAGCTTGTTCGGGCCGTCTTCACACAAATAGCACCAGGGGGGTCTTCCAAAAACTTTCTAGCATTCTCTCTAATGTAAGTATTAATCCCTACTCACCTCAAAAAATTGTGGATTTTGGATAAAGCAAAGAACGCCTTACATGTCAATAGCGTACAATAATTACGAAATGTTAACCTTTGACGTGAATTCAACATTTTGGCTGAATCTACTTTGGCGATTTTTTTGGCGATTTATCCTTGATATGTGCTTAATAGTATGCGAAAATCGAATTTGTTTCAGACGCTTTTATCCCAAAAGATTGAAACCAATATTTGAGACAGAATTATAACTACCATCACAAAATCACATGCCAAATTTGATATATTCAAGTCATTCCGCTTTTCAGAATCGCGTTTACGTGTTTCTGAAAGTACAGACCGACAGACAATCAACCTTTTGTGTGATTTGGCTCAAATTTAATATGTATCTAAACTATAGCCGTTAAATATTTGCACCAAATTTTAACCATCTAGCTCTCTTCGTTTTGAAATGATCATGGTAATTTATATTCGAACAAACAGATTTCCTCATAATCTTTTTCAAAATTTGATATATATCTATAAATTTGTTGTACAGACCGTATGCTACATTTCATCTGTCTAGCTCGAAACTTTTTTGAGTTATTTTTATCACTGGTCAGTAAAGCCAAAAATATGTTTTGGGAATTTAGGGAGTTCTAAAACGTGGAGATTCGTCAAAATTTGGAATTCCATTTTTTTATTATTATTTTTTTTTTTTTTTTTATGATTGCAATACTTTTTCTATACTTCGTATAGGAGGAAGTAAAAGGATGACCGCATGGCTCAAAATTGAAATTGATTATTTGTCCTCATCTTATTCTGTATCAAGGCATCTTGAATGAAAAAACTGCATGGGACATTTTCAACTGTGAGAAACAGAATGTTAAAAATAAATAGATTGACATCTATTTTACATATGTAGCTTTATTTTTTTCAAAGCTTCAATTATAAACGGCATATAAAACTCGTAACGAATATATAATTTTGACACATACTCACCGTTAATTTTCTGGATAATTCTTAGACACCGGGGCCTGGCAGTAAGGTCTCGGCTTCGAAAGGTTTCAGGTTCGAGACTCGATTCCACCGAAGAACCGTCGTATAAGCGAGTCTGATGCACGTTAAATCCGTCGGAGCCAATTTCCTCCCACTGGTATGGTGTGAAAGTCTGGACAGGAGGGTGTCAGCTCAAATGTCGTCCTCGTCATCTGACCACTTTTCCAAATGAAGAGGTCCGTCCCGAAATAGCCCAAGTGTTGCTTTATAAAAACGGGACGTTAATATAACTAAACTAAATCTTGGATAATTCTTAGCAGGAATTCAATGGTTGATTATAATTAATTACTAGTTATTATAATTAATTATAACTATTACGACAACAACGTTAGCTTGAAATATCAATTACTCTATCAAACAATACGGCTTCGATACTTTTCTACAGGATTAATTGTAGCTCAATGACTTTTGTAATGTGATAGCTTTCCAAATGTCTCTTATTTTTGTTCTAAAGAATGATCTTAAAAATATGTAAAATGCAAGATTATTCACTTTAACTCATATCTTTATTCAAAATGTTTCTTTTAAAATTCTCATTGTTCTATATACTTCTTAAGTCCGAAGTTACGGATTAGGTTCATTTAGAGGTTTCGCACCTGAAAGCGAGTTCTTTGAAAAAGAATTTAATCCTTCATTGGCCATTTGATTCAACAGTGCGATATTATTACCAATAACAATAGCGTGGAGGTTAGAATCTTCTGAACAAATCATAAAAAGAGTTTCTGACGTCTTTCCACTGTTAAAGAAAAATCCTTTAACCCTTAACAGGGAAGTGCGGTTTCTTAGATCGCTAAGGTTGGACTTTTAGCTCAACCGTATGGATTGATCTTGTAATTTCTTGTTTCGTAACCTACACTACAGCTGGTGTCAGCTAGTTTCAACAGATGCTTTTTTAAAAAAAATATTTCAGCTATTTCTTTGCGCGACGTCTGTGAGACCGCACCTCCCTTTTAATATTCCAGTATTATACAAGGCTTAGCAGGTAGCTCTAAAACTTGGTCATCGAAATATCAACCAATTTACTGATCCTCGTTATGAAACACAGTTCCAGAGACTTAACTTAAATGAAGCAGAAAGTTATTTTAGAAACTGAAAGTTCGCATTCGACTGATTCCGATATGTATGCTCAAATATAATTAAATTTTCTAGAGATAATGTATTCTAAAAAATTTCTAAAATATATTAATATACCAAGAGGAATATCTACAGAATTTACAAGCTGATTTTTATTCTAGTACTTAATCTGTACGTTTAAAATGCGCTCGAAAATCATGCTTCGAATGTTCGCAAGTTTCTGCGTAGAAATGATGCCGATAAAAAAAAATCAATTTTACAGAATTTATTTTCATTTTTATTATTTTTATTTTTTTATGTAATTGTTGAATTTTCCATTATAATTGTTTTCTATATGCCTTTGCATACTGGAAAAAAAAGTATGATTTAAAAAGTAAAAAGTAATGTGTTTTTTCAAGAATATTATTTGTCGTATCATGTATTTTGAGAAGAAAATGTATGTTCAAATGCAATTACTTTTTTCAATGATAATATATTTTGAAAAATTTCTAAAATATATTTATGTATCAAAAAAAATATCCGCAGATTATATTGGCTGATTTTCATATTAATACTTTCATTAGAAAATTAATTTGATTGTAAAGAAAATGCGATTTTGTAGACCACACCTCTCCAGTTAAGTCCTTAATTTTCACCTCCTCAGTTAAGGGTTAATCTATAAACATTTTATAGAGAAGAATTTTTGTGAAGTTATTGAATAAATCATGGCTCGTAATATTATTTATCCATTCTTTTTTGCATGCAAGCTCGGAATGGTGAAACCGAGATTCGCATTTTTTGTTTTTCCAACTTTTATGAAATTCTGAAGCTCATTATTTCGTTGATACTCCAAACTCCATAACTCATTATGATTCTTTCTTTGAGTTTTGTTGAACCCGACTTCCAAGGACAAACTTAAGGAATTTTGAAAAAGAATTTTCAGAATCAAACAATCTCGAAAACATGCTTACATTCAACAACTGCAATTAAAATATTAAGTGACAGAGGTCGTCCTTCAGTCTGGTTAGCGGAAAATTTATTCTGCAGCTGAAATCTCTCACTGGCTGAAGGCAGTAATAATTTCATGGCTCAGTGACTGCGAAGATAGAGCCCATACATCTTTTCCTTTGACAGAGGTATCAGTTTCTTAGCGGAAAACATGAGCAATTACATTAAGTTACAAACGGAAACTTTAAAAAGGCTAAAATCGAACACTCAAGTGATATTTTAACTGAAATATAATTAAATAATATACATCTTTGAATTCTGTAAACAAGCTTATTGCTACAGCTCAATGAATTCAGTGTAAAAGCATTCATGTATGGTATAAAGATTATTTAAATTTTTTTTAAATGGGAGTAACAGCGAATGATTCTATAAACAATTTACAAAGGCTTAACCATTTATTTTAAATGAACATTAGGAGGCTATAAAAGTAGCAAAGAACATACAGTGAGTCAAAAGAAAGTAAACATCCATGATTGATACAGAAAATGTTTCATTTCAAATATATCAGCGACTTATAATATAAAGTAGATGTATAATTATTCATGTAGGATACAACAACTTGTAAACGTTTAATTAAATCGGAATGCAAAAAGAAATAACTCGAACTTAAGATCATCTAATTTTATGCGTCAAAAAAAGTAAACAGAGAACACCGATACCGACGAAAACAAGGAAAGCTATAATATTGTGGCGGATTGGAATGAGCGAGGATAGAACCTGGGACCTTGTGGTTTGTACCCGAGTAACATGACCACAAGGCAAAAGCAACTGCTCGTGTAGCGTAGCTGTTAACTGGCATATAAGCTTTCACTACGGTATTAATAATTTGACTGTAGTCCTTTAGATTTTATCACTGCCTCTAATCGTGTAGGCATAGATGTGACCAGTTTTTGTTATTTCGGGAGGGATTTTTTTGGCATTCTTATATGGCAATTTATTTCAACTCTTCCTTATTAAAAATGATTCTTTGGCGTACAATTTTTCTCAATATATGGCCATAAATTTTCAGGTTTAGATCTGGTGACTGTAAAGGATGGTCCAAAGTCTTCGCAGCGCGATTCAGTGACCATTCTTTCACAATCTTTGATCAATATTTGGGACCGCTATCATGTTGAAAGATCCGGCTTCGTGACAATCCCAAATTAGCAACACTAGGGGCAAATTAATTTTCAAAATACTTAGTTAGTCCATTTTGTTCATTGTAGATTCGAAAAATTCTAAATTACCGCCATACACTCCCAGATCGTAACGAATCCACCCCCATTTAATTGTCTTTACTGAATACTTATTACTGGATTCTTCATTCTACGGTCATAAACTATCATTCCAAAAAACTAAATTTTTATTAAGGTACTTTTTGGCAAATAGAAAGTGCTTTTTCTACTTCGATTTCTGTTGAATGGCTTCGTATGTGGAATCCTGCTATGTATTTCATGTTCATGAAGAGTCCACCTGATAGTACTTGCCCTTACTGTCTTCGCTGATCTTTGTGGCTTTTTCGCTTTCTCGTGTGCTTTAACAACACTTGCAGCTGGATTCGCTTTGACCTCTGCTATTACTGCTTTTCCTTCTGTATCAGCAAGTCGTCTTGGTCTTCCAGTTCTTTGAAAATCTTTAATCTATCTGTATTTGGAACATTTGTCAAAACTTTTCCTCGTTATGCAGTGGCTTCTTTCAACAATTTTTCTTATTTCACACAAGAATTTACCATTTTTCTTCAAGTTTATGAATTTTTTCGTTTCTAGTTCTGTTTGTTTCCCCATCGCAAAATCTCTGAGATTTTTGTAGAAATTTACAGAAATTCAGGTGAGCATGCGAGAAATTTTAAGAGTGATTGTTGGTTAAAAAAGAAATCGCTTATAGTATTCCTATTTAAAAGGTTCACCTATATTAAAACTTTGCTAAAATGCAAAATTCTGAGATAAGTAAGTAGTTTGTAAGTAACTGGAATGAGTTGGCTCTTCTAGGCAAACAAACTATTTATGGTTAATATACACAAGCTTCTAATAGTTCATGTAAAAAAATATAAAATAAAAACTTCAATTAAAATGTAATGTAAAAAAATTTATGTCCTCAAAGTTAATTTAAGCCGTTTGTGAACATTTATTAATAAATCAAGTCTGGTTATTATCAGTCATTGAAAATAACCAAAAAAAATTTCGTAGACAAATTGTTTGTTTCTCCATGCGTGATGCCAACCTTAGTGGAATAATTATTTCAAGAAATCAAATTAAAACAAAAGTAACAAACAGTTCCTTGAAAAATAGAATGATTATATGTATTTTTAAATAGATATTTTCCTCCACGTGTAGCATCTTTTCCTATCTGACTCGAAATCAGCTGTCTTAAGTAGCGGCGGCAATTTCCAGGTCTTCATTTAGAATGCAATTTTATGAGTTCCTAAAAGAAGAAAGAAAGAAAAAGATTCTCTTTGCATAGGAACTTTCCAAAGAAAGTTTTCTTACTTTCGATTTAAAAAAAAAAAAAAATGGTGTTTTTACGAACGGACTCGCAATGATTCGTTTCGGATTCCGAGAGCGTTGAACCAAGATCGGCCCTCCCTCTTTATGCCGCCGCATCGAGTTGACCAGCGCGAGTGAAGGTCAGTGTATCAAGGGATGCCTTGTTTATTTAGGTTAGTCGCCCTGTCAAGGGACTAGCGCTTTTAATGGAAACAAACCGAAAAGAAGAAAATTCGAGTTGGTGAGGTAAGATCGGGTGACCTAATTGTTACTCAGTCGGCTGATCGTCTGACGTAAATGCGGTTCAAGGTGATTGAACATGCTCTTGCTGTTCAAATGCAATACAGCTTTTTTTTTTTTTTTTTTTTTTTTGCTTCTCCTGTAACAGAGCAGGCAATCGTCCTTGGTGATTGCAGATTTAGAATCTTTTTGCACAACCTACGAATGGTTGAATATGTATCCTCAGAAATTAGAATTAGTTTCCTGAGTTATGGACTCAATTCATAGTGAATCCCGGTTAATAGCTGCCTTCTCATTATTATTGGTTAACGAACGTAGGCAAAGAAAAAAATTTGCTGTTAGGATAAAATAAAGAAAAATATTTTTTTTTCCATCAAAAATTAGATTTTGAGATTTTCAAGACATCCACATTTTAAATTTCTCTGAGGAAATCATTTTTGTGATCATCTGTTTTTCTAAGAAATCGATATTCCAAAAATAAAACAAAATAGATGAAGGGAATTGGACATGTGATTTTTGCATCAAAATTGTAAATCATCATGACATTTTTGACAAAATTAGACACAATGACATTTTATCCTTTCGTGAGCACGCAGACGCGCTGATTCAAAAACATACAAACTACATAAATGAAATTTAATACATGTTCTTTGCTCTAAATTGTCGTCAAAATTTGAACTAAACCAGCCAAAGGGAAAAGGGTATTTTCTCACAATTTACATTCATCGCTTTACTGAAGAATTAAACAAACAACAACAACAACAAAAAAACACGCCATATGTCTAAGTATACAAGAAAGTCGTATAAAGAATATTTTCATTGAATTTGCTTTTCCTTCTTCTTGAATTTGTTTTTCCTTACCGTTTATTGAGTGTTAGATAATTTGACTAATGTTAGAGCTACTTCTCTCATCTTCAGTAATTTTTGAAAACGAGGCTAGAACCTGGGACCTTGTGGTTCGCAGCCCAGTAAATGACCACAATACAAAAGCAATTGCTCGTGTAGCGTAGCTGTTAACTGGCTTATAAGCTTTCATCACAATGATTATCTTTAAACCAACGGGAGCGGTCCCCCCAAAACTTTCTCGCATACTCTCTAACAAAGATGTTATCCCAGAGAACACTGTTCATAGCATTGGCGTATAACGATTACGCAATGTAATATTTGGCTTGAATTTAGCTTTTTATTGAATCTGTAGCAAGGTTCTTGGCGAGTTATTTGGAGATTAATCCTTGGCGAGCGGTTAATAGTATCTTAAAATCGAATTTGTTTTTAAGACACTTTTTTCTCAACCGACTGAAACAAATATTTGATACCAAATTACACTTGTGGTCACAAAATCTCATCAAAAATTTGATATATTTAAGTCCTTACGTTTTTTGAGTTATCGCGTTTACGTGCTTCTGAAAGTACTGACCGAACGCAGAGATTCGACAAAATCTCGAGATTGACTTCTTGATGATTAATATACTTTTTCTATACTACGCATATGAGAGGCGAATTACGAATGAATTATTTTCTTATCAAGCAACCTGAGGAATGCTTTTAAAAAATAAATGTTGTATATGTGTATGAATTAGTACTCAAAGCAAAAATAAGATTGGCTGTGTTCGGCAATTCGTGCGATAACTTCAAACAACGACGTACACACATATATATAAAATATATTGTTACGAATCTGTAATGTTGCTTTCCAGCGCATTAGTTTCAAGATAAGAAACACACTTATACGCACAGCTCTGTTGGATGTTGAATGGATGTCGGATCAACGACCCTCGGGCTTGGTCATAAACTTGGTGATTTTGACGATAGAATTGATGATGCTAGAATCTTCAGGAATTTTGGTGATAGGACCAATAGGAATCGAATTATGCTGATTCTTCGAGAACCTTCTGTGCCTTGCTCCGAAAGCTATAAAAGGCTAGCAGACCGAGCTGGAGTCAGAGTTGAGGATCAGTTGGATCAGTCCAGCGAAGCGCAGGCGTTGAATGGGGCTCAAGCGGTTTTTGAACCTTGCGCCATGTCTTGGAGACGAGTATTGAAGCATCATCGAGTCGTGTATTGAGTAGACAATCATATAGTAGTAAGTCGACAGTTGAGTACAGCTAAAATGGGGTGACAATGGAGAATAGCAAGCGTTTGAAGAGACCTTAGAGAATAACTACTTGAATTCTCTCTTCCTGCTGAGCTCTGTCTGGCCACTTTTTGTGCTATTGTGATTGTTTACTACTTGCGGGCTGTCGTTTGTTGTAAGTGCTGCTGTGCATTGCTTGTGTACATTTGTGTTAATAAACATCGTTACTTGTTACTGAGGCCAGTTGACTGTATCATCATCCACTTCATAGAACCTGTCGAGCTGTAGAGTTTTGTGTAGACAGAATTTTCGTAAGAATATCAAATCATTTAAATGGAATGATTAACTGTATACACTACAGTTCAAAATCTTCTCAAAAAAGAAATTCTTTATCACGCCGTGAAAAATAATTGATAATTAATTTACCAATCATTTGTTAACTTCCTTCCTACTAATCAGTTTATCTTCTTCATCAACTTCGTTAGTAACATTTTCTTTTACTAGTCTAATTCAATTAAAACATAGGACTTCCCACCGGAGGCACCTTGCCTATAAGTAAGCAGATTCTTATTTTACTGCTGAAAATGGCATGGAGCTGAAATATCTCCATTCCTATGACAGGTCGTATCTTTTACATAAAGGGCAGAATATGGGCCTCGGGGTTATTTTGCGTTCACCTCAGTTTTCGTTTTAATTGCAATGGTGGTTCGGTCACTTTATGCGCTAAAATAAGTTAAATTCTGAACTTTTGAGGTTACAACATAGGACAAAGGGAACCGAGTGGGGGAGAGGGGGTTGAGACTGGATTTCATCAAATGTGCTCAATTCGCAAGATCTTGGTATATGTTAAATATCTCTGTGTATAATTTAAATGGAGATAATCAGGTTTTAAGGCTATATAAGAGTTATTTTGAACGGAATTAGGTCATTTTGAACCTTGATCAGATGACACAGATGAAACCTAAGCAGATATAGTTTTTTTTTTTTTTAAATATATGTGCCACATCAGCTCTTGACAAATTTAAAGCGCAATGAGCCCATACGCATGACGGATCTTCCGTGGAATTACGTCTCATAGAGAAAGCGCATTATTCACGAAATTGAGGCTCTACTAACCTGTTTAACTAAATTTAGGGAATATCGGAGCAGATATGTATTAGATTTAGTTAAATCTATTTTAGTTAGTTTAAAGATTCATTTTGAAACTATTATTTCGGTATGGATCTCTTAATTTGAACCGTAAACAAGTGACGAAGGAAACACCTGAACCCTCTGCACATTTCCTCAATATAACAGGAAAATAGCGTTTGATCAATGTTATGTTTAATGTACAAAATCAGATAAACCGCCGAAATTTCGATTGAATCGGGCTTCAAACTTGAAACTCTCTGACCTCTGAGATCTTATGACTAAACTCACTCGCTAAAATTAAGTATCATGTAAAAAAACACTCCTTTCCATTGGCTAATTTTTTGGGATTTCCCGGGAAATACCATCCGTCTAGCTCAAAGCTAGTCAGATGAAATTTGGTATAGGGTCTACACACCAAATTTTTAGATTTCTGTCACGTATTGAGCAAAATCTATTGAGAGGAAGTTCGTTTGTTCGAATATAAATTAACAGGATAACTAGAAAATGAAGAAAGCTAGAGGAATACAATTCAGCATTCAGATTTAATATCTATATTGTAGATTTCAGTCAAATTCTGATCCAAACCCGACAAGGGGTTGACCATCTGTCGGTCTGTACTTTCAGAAGAATGTGAAAACGATAAATCACAAATGTAATAAATAGATCAAGTTTGGTTTGTGATTTTGTGATTGCATCTGTAATTCTATGTCAAATTTGCAGTTTCAGTCGGTTGGGAAAAACGCGTCTAAAACATAATAGATCAAAGAAATCTAGAAAATTTTGGGGAGACACTCTCGCTGGTTTTAGGTTGTATGATCTTCAATATATGAAATATAAAAGCGAATAAAAGCATAGAGAATATAAGTATTATATGTCCACTTCTATTCCTGTTTATCTCTTATTGAAACATCACGTAACTTATTTAATGGTATTTGATTGAGCAATTGATAGATTTTGATTTTAAAAACCCAGCTCTAAGTCTCCAATATAGCATTCCAAGGTACAGTTGATAACATTTTAATAATTCCCAATTGACAACTTTATAAGAAAATTGGAAGATTTATCTCCTTCATGTTTCCAGGTTCGAGACCCGATTCTATTGAAGAACCATCGTGTAAGCGGGTCTGGTGTACGTTAAATCCATCGAGACCAAACGTTCTCCAGCTAATATGGTGTGGAAATTTTAGAGAGGGGAGTGCCAGCTCAGGTGTGGTCTTCGTCAGCTGACAGCGGTTCAAAATGTGAGGTCCGTTCCAAAATAGCCCTAGTGTTTCTTTAAAATGGGACGATAATATAACTAAACCGAACTACCTTGATGTTTCCGTAAATTCTATATAAAGGATATCTATAAAAATTAGTATAAAAGTTTTTCTACAGTAACATTGGTAATTATTAATAAAAAAATGACCAACTAAAAATATTTCCGCATCATAACAACATATTTAAAAGATTAAATATCCACTTTTACCGTCATGATAGTCGTGGTATTTTTCTTCGATTTTCGCAGTTCTAATTGAAAATGTTTTAAATGATAAAGTTTTCAGATTGTCATACTATGTGAAAATTATTACCTCAAAATGCTACCCTCCATTCTACCATTATACAAAATTTAGCGTATTTAATTCTTATCTAGTTGGTTCTCAGAAAGAATTTTTAATTAAAATTTAATCGAAATTTTTATAATTTTTTAAAAATTTCATAGCATACTATTGCATAAAAGCCATATGTAGTATTTTAATGATACTAGTTTTATTTATGTGTATTGTTTTATTTAATTTTACGAAATATTTTCAAAACAGTTTGTAACAATGATTTTTTTTATTGTAGTGACACTCAAACTAGTTTTATTGTTTCGCCAAATCTTTCTCTCGTGTGCTTTTGCTGATGTTAGTTTTTTTAAAGAAAAAAAAATTCCTTTATTTGGAAATTAATTTCAAAGCAGACTTTCTACTTTAGTTCTTATAAATATGATGGATTTTTTTTTTTTTTTTTTTTTTAGCTTGGCATGCTTTCTATAAATTGCTCAATATTTAATTCTCTACCAAAAGAATGAAACGACTATTGTAGTCAAGTCAGGCAAAAGCAAGACAGATGAATCAAATCTAAAAAAGAATTAAATTAGAAGCTCCAAATTTACGGAAATTTATAATCACAACATTTTGATCACAATTTAACCCCTTGACCTAAAAATTTCCTTAACTTATTAATTAGATGGCATTCCTATTTGAGGTATTTATTATTATAATGATTCCTATAATAATGTATTGAGCATTTGAGATATATTGAACAATTTTAAGTGATTTTTGCTTTTTAAATTACTTAATATTCTCACTTTATTGCCGATTTAAAATTAAATTCACTAATTCGATGTGTGAATCAGATTCCTCGTTATATGCGAAATGCTTATTATAAGTAATATTTGGAGTGCTAATATAAACAAACAAAGTAATTAAAAACATATACAATCCTTGAATGTGAGTGGCAACGGCGTCATCTGGAGTTCAAAAATTCAGGGCTACCACTCAGTGTCCCTGAATTTTTGAACTGGAATCGAGTCACATTCTCGGCCTCACAACACTAAAAAAGACCAATGTTGTATTAAAAAATAACTTTAAACTATCTGACATAATGTTACCACATAAATGGTTTAAAAAATATTAGTAATTTTTTTGGTGTATGTGTGTTTGTATTTTGTGAGAATGCAATAAAGAAAATCAAATCAGATCACAGAATATTTTCGTTTTCCGATTAATAGTTTGATAAAAAACGTTGAAACAGATCAATTTTAGTATAAGAATCTCATGGAATCTTTACTCGTCTAGTTATGTGTGTTCTAATGTACTTTTATTTAACTTGACACATTTCATGCCTTTACGAATGGATTTTTACTCTCTCGTATATGAAGTATAGAGAAAATTATGCAATTGTCAAAAAATTCGATCTCGAGATTTTGCAATCTCCAGTATTAAATGATCTCACTGAGTTCTAAAAATACTTCTTTGGAAAATGCTTATCTGTGACAAAGATAACTCAATAAATTTCTATCTAATATTGTGCAAAATTCGTTCAGAAGAAATTTGTCTGTCCGACAGCTCGAATCGAAGTTAACACGATAGCAACAAAATGAGCGGAGCTAGATGTATAAAATTATCTAAATTCATATATATTACATCTATAGCTTAGACATCTATTAACCCTTATCGTGGCAAGATTGCTTTTTTGAAGAAAAGCAAAAAAAAAAAAATGTATATAGGTAGCTTCTTTACGCTATAAAAAACATCAAAGAATAAATAAAAAAATCGTGTAATAAAAATCGTTTAGTAAAACTAAGTTAAAAATTATTTTATAGTGGTAGTATATTTTTATAAAGTTGTATGTATGGTATACTATACAAAATGAACATAAGGGTTAAATTTTGAGCCAAATCCAACAAAGGGCTGACCGTCTGTCGGTCTGTATTTCAAAAGCATGTAAACGCGATAACTTAAATACAACAAATTTAGTATGCAATCTTGAGAAGGCATTTGTATTTCTGTGTCAAATATCGATTTCAGTAGGCTGGAAAAAAACATATCTTGAACACAAATTCACCCTTTATTAGAAAATTTTTTTGAAGAGACCACCTCCGCTGGTTTTTATTTATTTTTGGCACACTCGATGCCTAAAAATTTTCTTAAGAATCATCTTTGTGATCCGTATGAATATGAGTGATCTGACTACTTGAATCTTTATGCAATTAAATCCTGTTCACGAGGACTATGAATTCTTGGACTCTGTTGATTCGTCCCTTTGCTTGAAATACCGGATTCACGCGTAATCACCTCGTGCTACAGATTTCTATGACCTGGATTTGATTTGATATTTTCGTCCTTCCACTTTGTTTATTTTCATTCCAACAATTAGCTCCACAACAAGAAAGCTACTACAGCAGTTGTGAGCTATCATCCGCAGCTACGACAGCAGCTGGAGTTCAAAAATTCAGGGACAGTGAGAGGAGGCCCTGAATTTTTGAACTGGAATCGAGTCCAACTCTCGGTTTCGTAATGCCGAAAAAGACCAAGGTCCGGCTCATCGTCTGTCTTCGCTAAAGGTCATGGGCTTCACCTGAAGGAGGTGAAGGTACTTTTTTCTCAGCTTTCGATCTTGACTTCCTAACCCCGTCAGAATTGACCTGACCTTCAACAGGTAGCCGCGGTTGCTGCTTGGCTTACTTGCCGTTGCAAAACCGTGGAGTTAAAATTTATTAAGATGTTAAATACAGTATTACACACATAAATTCTAGATTTTCATATTGCCGAAGTGTTTGCTGCTATTGATGTAATCGGATATGGATGAGGTGCAAAAGTAACATCTTTCACTCGTCCCAATTTAATGGAGAAAAGTTCTAATTTTCGTATGAATGTTTTCTTGTTGCGGGGAGAGGGAGGCTTGTTTCTACTGATGTCATTGTATATAGAAGAGGCACAAAAGCAACACCTGTTTCGTTGCCCAATTTATTGGACATAAATTTTGATTTTCATGGGTAGGCATGAAGCAAGTTTAATATAAATAGAATTTAATCCAGACATCTTTCTAAGGAATTTTTATTATTAATCCCTAAAATATATGAAAATAACGAATTAATGGCAAAATCGATAGATAACGTGAAATCGCAAAAATAGACTCAAATCTGACTTATCAGGTAGACTAAAATTTTCTTAACCAATTTAGGTAGACTAAATTTTCTTAAACCAACCTACTGACTCCATAGTCAGTAGATTGGTTGGTTAGACTCATCAGATCACATTTTTTGGCAAAGCCAGTATGCTTTCCTGTGGGGAAGCAGTACGGAGAGTCCATACATTACCGGGGCGTAAGCTTTGGAATAATCAGCTGGAATGATTGCCTTCTGACTGGACCTGAATGAAGCCGAAAACTTGATCAAAATTCCAGCTTATCGAGGATTTTGCCATCCTGGTTGTAAAAGATTATTGACTAAAATTCTAGACGACAGTAAGTCTGCAATAGCTATGGAAGTCATTGTGATTTCCTCTCATGTTCATTTACAATTACTTTTTTACACTTTTTTTCTTTTCTTTCCCCTCCCACCATTTACTATTTTACTTCTGGGCTTTATGGAGGATAACAGTCTGAAGGAACCAACTGTTCCCCAATTTTGTTTTCATTTCTCTTCTGGCCTACAGCTTTCTTCGGTACTTTCCTGCCGGAATGAGTTGCTCCGTAATGGTCCATCTTTCTCCGTTTGGTTTCGAAACGAGCACAGTTTCGATCCATTATCTATCGATCAACTGGACAATGGATTTTAGGTACTTTTAGAATGTGTTTATGCCAATACATTTTATCCTGATGGGAGTTAAGAGGATTTGTTTGCGCAACATACAGGTGGTCATTTTCTTTTTACCTTCTTGTGCATGAAGTATAGAGAAAGTATAGTAATCGTCAAAAATTTCGAACTCTAGATTTTGACTAATTACCAAGTTTTAGACATTTATGAGTTCGAAAACGTATTTTTGGAAAATGTCTGTCTCTCCGACTGTTCAAATATAACTTAATACGAAGAGAGCTAGATGCATAAAATTCTATATACAGAATCAATATCTATAATATAGACACTTGTTAAATTTTGAGCCAAATCCAACAAAGGATTGACCATCTTATTGGTTTGTACTTTCAGAAACATGTAAACAAGGTAACTCAAAAATTCCATTACTTAAATGTTTTGATACATTTAAATAATGTTATTCCTCCCCCACTCCTTCTGTAAACAAACATAGATCTTGGCTAAGGTAGAAAGCGTTTTGCATGGCCTTGTCGTAAATTTACCATTTTTACTGAATCTCTCGTGTCATCTTTGGCGACGTGTAGTTACTAGTATACAAAAAAAAATTTAGGTTTTAGACTCGTTTTTCCCAACCTATTGAAACAAAAATTTGTCACAAAACAATGCTTGTTATCATAAAATCACAAACTTTTTACATAATTAAGTCAGTGCGATTTTGAGTTATCGCGTTTACGCATTTCTGAAAGTGCTGAACCGACAAACGGTCAACCCCTCGTTGGATTTGGCTCTACATTTGCACTATAGATGTTAGATCTTTGTATCTAATTTTATACATCTAGCTCGTTTCATTTTGTAATTATTGAGTTGATTTGTATTCGAGCAGCCAGCCAGCCAGATTTCCTATCAATGGATTTTACTCAAATCTGGAGAAAAATCTACGAATTTGATGTAAAGACTGTATACCAAATTTCATCCATCAACCTCAATGCTTTTTTTAATTATCTTTGTCAAAAACAAACGGACAGGCATAATGATAGTGAAAAGTGTTCTTCATGATCAGAAAAGTATAAAACGTGGAAAATCGTCAAATCGTAGAATTCAAATTTTTTTGACGATTACAACACTTTATACGAGGAATCAAAATTTTCTTTAGGACTTAGAAGATCGATTATGGGTTAGAAATTGCATCAATGGAATTTAAATAAAACTTTTTCGCAATTTTTTCGAAATGACCCATTCCGAATCTTCGATGTCATTTACGAAAATGTAAAATCGTAATGTATATTTAATATAGTGACTATTAATTTCAAAACAGTTGATGCGATGAACCGTCACCTGTTTGTACGCCATGTCATCATTATACAGCCCGAGTAAAAACTTTAAGGCCAGTAAAAATTTTTGAGAAAATGTAAAATGAAATAAAAGGGATTCAAATAATATTAATTATTAAAGTTCATTGATAAGAAATGAATGCCATAAACATAATTTGTAAATACATAATTATGGGAAACATGTGGTTATTTACAAAGTTAGTATTTCTGCCTGAGTAAAAACTTTAAGGCCACCAGTCATTTTTTAAAAATAAATAAATATAATCGTGTAATTACTATTGCAATTACTAGCTTATGACAACGCTGCAATTTTCATGTTTGTCATACGTTTCTTCGAAGTATTAGTGATCTTTGTGAAGATGGCGAAGGGTAAGAAGTTAACTGATCGTGAAAGAGGACAGATCGAAGCTTTGTCTTCAACAGGAATGAGTAGTCGTGCTATTGCGATAAAGATAGGAAGATCAAAGACTGTAGTCAACATTTTTTTTAAAATTGAAAGACAATTATGGTAAAAAGAATACTGGAGGAAGACCTAAAGCTTTGTTCTCGCGTGATGAAAGAAGAGTTTGCCAACTTGCATCTATTGGAAAGTACTCAACCAGGAAACTGATTCCGACGACAGGTTTAAAAGTTTGTCAGAAAACGATTTATAACACAATTAGAAGGTCTGGAAGGTTCACTTATACAGCAAAATTGACTAAGCCTCAGTTACTGCAGAGACACAAAATAGAGCGTTTGAACTTTGGCCAGAAAGTCATGACCTGGGACAACCAATGGATAGAAATTATTTTTTCTGATGAAAAAAAAAATGGAATTTGGATGGACCAGATGGCTGGAATTTCTACTGGCATGATATAAGAAATGAAAAAGAAATATTCTCCAAGCGCCAATTAGGTGCAGGGTCTGTCATGACTTGGGGCTATTTTGCTTACAATGATGTGGGCTCAATTGCATTCGTTTCAGGTAGAATGAATTCACAAGGATATCAAAATGTCCTAACAAATCATCTTTTGCCAAATGAAGAATGTCTTGCTGGAGAAAATTGGAAATATCACCAAGACAATACATCGATCCATTCGAGTAACAGCACAAAAAATTGGTTCCAAGTCAACAATGTTGAAACTGTGAAATGGCCAGCTAGATCACCTGACCGCAACCAATCGAGAACCTTTGGGGTGACTTAGCAAGAAGAGTTTATGCAAATGGGAGACATTTTACATCAACAATATAGCTGAAATCTACTATCGAAGATGAATGGTATAAAACCGACCCCACCCTTTGTCAAAAACTCGTTTCATCCATGAAAACAAGAATATTTGAAGTAATTCGAAGAAATGGCTCCTACACAACCTTCTAAGAATTTGTAATTTTTTTCTTATATGTTATTTTCTATGTTGGCCTTAAAGTTTTTACTCAGGCTCAAATATTCATCTGTGTGTTCTGTAATATTTTCTAATAATAAAATATTTGCAAATTAATTTTTCTACTTTTTTTACTTTTATTTTAAGCTCAATAATTATCAATCAAATGATATTTTAATTCTTCAGTTTATATGTTTCCATTTTCTCAAAAATGTTTACTGGCCTTAAAGTTTTTACTCAGGCTGTATTTATAAAATCATTACAAAAAAGAACCATCTCGAAAATACAAGACTATTATGATTAATTTAGATGCAACACATAAATAAAATCATGTTGACTTAATAACGTGTCATAACCGAATGTTTGATTTATAAATAAAGAGCAACTAGACATAAGACAAAAGGGCTCGAGGCTACTGATTCCAGTTTTCTTTCATAATTTCTTCAAGATTCTGTAATAGGCGCACTTTTTTCCCTCTCCTTCTTTAATTGCGCTGCTCAAGGCTGTTCGCTCAGATGTTTTCTCTGGATATTTCCAGCTTTATTTGAATTAAACGTGAACTGAAATCAAAGATTGAAATCAAAATGATAAGGATTTTCGACTACTTATTTTCCCACCATTATTTTTCTTCTTGTGTACATCCGACCACCCCGCCACCACTGAAGAGGCAGTATCGTGGCAGTATTTGTTGTGGCCAACTGCTGTCTTTAACATAATCCATCCTATTACTGATAAGTTCTCCAAACTGGCATCCTCTTAGAAGTGGTTGGCCCTAAGCCACAGGGGGTCCATCTCTGACCTTTCTCCACATCTTCCCCTACCTTTGTCATCCTGTTTTACAAGTAGCAGGTCAACACTTTGAGAAAACCTTTCTCAAAATTCTCTATATTCCTCCAAATGTGTGTCTCACAACAGACACAACAAAGGCAAACACTTTAAAACTTTAAATTTTTGGCAAAAAACTGTAACTTTTCGACACCATGTCTTTCAGTATTTTAAGATTTTCTGGCACCATTAGTGTTGAGCTTAAGTCATTATTTTCTGCTTTTAGATTCTTTATTAGTTCTGAGATACATTCTTTTAAATAATGGTAAACAGTACTGATTCCTCCACAGGTGCACTTATTTTCCTGCATTCTTCCAAATCTTTGGAAATATGCAGGAAATCTACCATGTCCTGATACAATTTGGATTATCAGTGGATGGTATTTTCTTACTTTTATTTCTGGGTTAGGAATAAAGTCATAAGTTATGCTTCATTTTTTGGACATATACCATGGGTCAAACCATTGCAACTTTATTTTTTTCTCTGAGCCCTTCCACGACTCTGCCTACTTATGAAATTTATAATAATGTTGAAACTAAATTTCATTCTGGAATTGTTTTATCTTTCTTTTGTTTATTGATGGATAAGAATTATTTGTCGCTCTCATTTTCTGCTACAAGAGTGATGAAATTTCAGGAAATGGCTAATAAACTTTTAGCTTAACTTAATAAACTTTTGACATTTAACTGGTATATTATGGCTTCATGAATGTTTTTCCAATTCTTTCAATGCAAAAATTCAAAGATATATTTTAAAGTGTGTGTTTTTTAATTGATCCCGAATGTAGTTACATACCTTCATCATACTTATTTTCTATGAAAGGGCGATGTAAAATAGGAATCGAAGGCTCAAAGAAAATGAAGTAACTCCACCGGTCTAATTCCACAGGTAAGGTCAAGACTGGATTTCAGTCCTTGAAGTGTTGTTACCGCGTCACTCTGTCCACCGCCGAAGTTTCGAGAAAGACACGCGGGATTATCGGTAGGCAGGGAAAAAAAACCTCTTTTCATATTCTTCATCGTTTTCTGTTTCGCCTTGAGCTTCTTATGAAGCTGAGACATAACTCTGTAAATTTATGATAGTTTTTATCAAGTATCATCTGGATGCATATCCTGTAAGAGATAAAAATGCATTTGAAATTATTTTAAGGTATGCGATTACTTACGGAATGCACTTCTGAAAAACACTGTAAAATAGCTATGTTTTTTGAATTTTTGTTTACAAAGAATAAAATCATTCATAAAACCAATTAAATGACACAATTTTTTTAAAAATTGGCAAAAAGGATTTAAATATTCAGCCTAATGTGGCGGAAGGGTAGGCCGGATAACAAAAAAGTGGGATAAGCCGGAGTTCTGTGAGCTCATTTCTTTGCCCACCGATACCAAAAGACAAAGTTTTTATACCAAAGTCCACTGTTGTAATACGTATTTTCTCACTTCTTATTGAGTACTGAACCCTCCGTTTATCTCAAGCCACGCAGAATGTGAACGCGGCCCAATGAATCAGAGAAGCAGTTGTTGGTAACGTGTCGAGTTAAAACAAAAAAGCTCTGTACTAGTAATTTATATACTGCATTGCACGTTTCTAGAATTTATTAGAGAAAAAGTAAGTGAAAGGATATAAACTGTTTGCATTTTAATATAAACTCTGCAATGACTTGACTTAAATGCAGGATACATAAACAAAACATAAAAGTAAATCATAAGTCTAATTCATAAAAAAATTAACTCAAACTAATTTTACCTTTCGCTGATAAATGATACACAGATATGAAAAGGTAACAAGGTAAAATTTACTGTTTTTAGCTTTTGAAAAAAACCGGATACTCGGGTGTGTACTGCGCTTAAAAATTGGCAAATAGCTGAAGAAACACATTACCAAGTTCATGAATTAAAGAAATAAACTGTATTTCTATAAATTGTTTAAATATTGGGATTCGATTGATAAATAACAAGTTTTTTTTTCCATCGTGAATCATTAAAACAACTATGAAATATTTCTGAATGGGCGATTTACTTATTCTATAGTTCTTGAACTGCAGAATGTATTGAAAACCTAACTTTAAAAATATGCGTTAAATTTTATTTTATAACATTTTTCGTAAGAAAATTCTGCCAAAGATTAGAATTTGAGAAAGTAGCTTTTAAAGATTTAAAATAGCATTAAAAGGTAGATAAATATAAAAATCACGGTAAGTTTCCAAAAATGGACTTCGAAACAAAATTCAAAGAGAATTATAAAGAAAACTGTCGAATATTTAAAATATTAAATAAAAAATCAAATTTGTAACGAAAAATCTACTTTTTAACGTCGTAATCTACCTTAAAAATTTCTTCACATTTTTGTCATTAGTATTAATTTAGGTTCTCGTGACGTAGTTAGTTGTGCCGCTCTAATTTAATTTTGAATTCCACACACACACACAAAAAAAAAAATGTTACAAAACAGTCCGAAAACATGATTTAAGATATAAATGGCAAGTGTTCGTCTTGTGATGATAGTGCCATTTGAATTTATCTGAATTCAAATATCATATTGAATTTGTAAATTCAATCAATTCGGAAAGTAAAGCATTTATTATATCAAATATTTGTAAAAATTTCTTTTATAAACTGGTCACCTTTGGCGACTAGTTGGTTCACCTGGAGTTATGCTCTCTAAAATTTTTAATTAAATATTTATGTACCTTGGTTTCTTAATAGCTTCTTCAAAATATTTTGATGCTTCAAATTTTGATAGTTATATAATTCTACTAATACAGAAGTCTTCGATATTCAGTACATTGTACAATATATATCTCTAATTTTCTGTCAGCTGTCAAAAAGATTTAAATATGGAAAATAATATTTTATTTCATTTCAATCAATAAATGTACTTCTGAAAACAATTATAAAGTCAAAAATTATATCTAGTCCTTCGATCCTACAAATCATATTCAGTAAAATTATCTTGACAATCTAACGTGCCCAAGTGATAAAGCTTTGAATAGCATTATTTTAGACAATAAACAATTATAGTATCTTGTTGAAATTCGAAGCCTTTACTGGCATATTTTCTTGCAAGACAATTAATGGGAAAGTCTATAATCAAGCGTTTTTATTAAAATAGAGCTTTTGAAATTTTCATAACACATTAAGTTTTAATTGCAAAAGAGTAGAATTTTTTTCTTCTTTACAATATTAGTGTTTCAAGAATATTTTATTAAATATGACTCACAGAATAGAAGATCTGTGCAAAAATTGAAAATTCGTAATTCATCGGAACATTTATTGTTTCAAACTGTAAAAAATATAATTACTTATTTTATTCAGATCAATTTCTATTAAATATATATGAATACACTAGAAATTAATTACTAGGCATTGATTAGAGAGGATATCATGTATATATAAAACTTTGTATGTTTTAAATAAAGCTGAATTAATAATATAGCTATTTTAAGTGATCACAGAAAACTTTTCCCGTATTTTTATTATTACTAAGATAGAATAAATATGAAATATTTATTCTATTTCATACAAACGCGTACCGAACATTGCATTTTTCTAGGTTTAGTTTGCAGTAAAAGTTAATTTAATTTTTTAATTCGAGTTTTTATCAACGTGATGGCAACACGCTATTAAAAGCTAATTTTTTCCACGCATACATAGCGTGCACGCGCAGGCTAAATTATTGGAAAATATGACTAAAAATTATTAAAAATAGAAACAATTTATAGATAGAAATATCAGCATCATTAAATAGATTATACACACAGACACGCACGCATCTAATAATCAGTCTTCGAGTAACGCCGGGCACTCAAGACCCATTCTTTAATTCTGTAGATAGGAAAATTTGAAATCACATGTTTAAATAAAATAGTGATATTCAAATTTTCATAAATCAGCCAGCTTTAGTGATTGATTTAATTGACTTCTGTTAAATATGATTCACAGGACAGAGGATTTAAGTAAAATTTAAAATTTGTAATTCATTAAAGCATTTATTGACTCAAGTTGCATAAAATATTATCATTTACTTAATTTAGACCATTTTGTTAGCAGATGTATTTCAATTGTTAAAGGTTTACAAAATAACTGTTGGACTCTGATTAGAATGGAAATGCTGCATATATTAAACCATTTTTGCCTTATGTAAAACCTATTTATTGAATTAATAATATTTGTAAAAAGTCATAGTAAAAATTTTCTTCCATTTATTTTTTAGAAAATATATTTCATATTTATTTCATTTCATACAGACATGTGCTGAAATTTAAAATTTTATATGGTTAATTTGCAATAATAGTTAACTTATTAATTTGAGCTTTTGCCAATGTGATGGCAATATGATGATAAAAACTAATTTTATCCCACTGACGTGCTCATGCAGCTTAAATTTTATTATTTATAAAAATTATATCAGAAATTATTATTGGAGAATGACATAATAAGAGCATGACATTTTATGAATTTTAATTGCGATTTTTAAGTCAATAAAACACTAATACTAGAAAAATTACTTTTTTATTTTCAAAAATGTCACAACATCAAAAGACAATATACAAGTAATAAATAAAACAATTGGGTACACACACAACTTCATAGTTTTCTTCTCAACATACTTACAAATAAATTAAAGTTATGATTGAAGAAGAAGATTCTAGTCAGTGATGGCTCATCAGTTAGAGCTGTAGTTCCTGATATTATTTTAAAAGCTGATTTTTTACCCTCCCCCCCTTTTTTGTACAGCCAGTTCGGCGAGCAAAGAAAGTAGAATAATAAATGGTAAAAGAATGCGTCAACAAATTGGAGAAACAAGTCTAAGAATCTAAGAATGCATGGTAATTTTTCCTTAAAAACTTCAAAATTTGAATATCTCAAAGAATCAGAATGGTCAGCAAAAAATGGGTTTCTCTCCATATGCATTCAATGATGATTCAATAAGAATTTTTGCAGTAATGTTTAGCATTGAGGCAATGTTTTCTCATATCAAAGCACTAATTCACTCTTAATTTTTTTTATTTATACTTGTTTGTTAATTTATGGCTTTAGGTCTGTTTTCAAATTTCCTCAAAAGAATCGCACATACTTAACCCCTTTTCATACAATGACAAGCCAGACACACATCGTAATTTTTAATTTTAAGTCTGGAATTATGTAATTTAAAATACAAGAATTACTTATAGATGTTTCAATATTCTAAATGCCCTTTTATTATTATAGGAATTAAAATAATAATATATGTCAAAAATAGAATGTGTCATTTGGAGGACAAAATAGGATGTGTAAATTTGTAAGTCAAGGAGTTAATACATATTTGTTTTCTATCATTAGAAGTCATTCTTCAAAAACTGATATGCAGGCAATTTTCTTAAATTATAATGATTAAAAGAGGCAAAGTTGTCCATTTTAAATAAATTTCAATAATATTTTTTTTCTTCTAGAAACAAAAAGTTTTGAAGCAATTCCTGAGTTGATGAGCTACCACTGGTTCTAGCATATGTTTTTTAGTTCATTACAAATAATCTCAAGATTTTGGCATACTTTTCGTATTTATGACTAAAAAAATAAAATCCAAAGCACAGTTACTGAGTTACATCAAGAACAGAATCAGTCAATATGTCAGCTTGTGATAGAATTTCTATATTATGATTCTGTTTTAATTGCTCAAGTTGTTCTTCAGTACCTTGTATAACTTGAATATCTCCATGTTCCGTATGAATAATCTACAAAAAACATAATTCATTTCTTTGAATAAAAACTAACTAGCAAAAATTTATTTTTAAAATCTTGCTCAAAATTAATTCAATCAATGAAATAATGGTCAGCATATTTCTTTCCAACGATTAATATATGAATTTATTAATGACATCAAAATGATAACCTCAAAACAAACAAAATATTCAGACATTAGAAGCAACTTTAACCAGCCTCTAAAATATCTCGTTAAAAACATATTGTTTATTACAGCTATTTTTAACTAAAAATATAATATTATCAGCTTTAATTTGTAACAGAGTTTCAACGTGTAATTTAAGCAAGATGTTACAAATATTGTTAATTTTTCCATAAATATAAATTTATTCCCAAGACTGTAAATGAAAGATATGAAAAAATAAAATGCTGTTATCTTTAAAAAGTTCTAACAATATTATTTATTGAGAAAATTGGTTTTGCATTCTGAAAATTTTTTCTTTCAAAAACATACAAAAGGAAACTAAGTTATTATTTAAGGGAGAAAAGAAAAATGATTTTATTTTTCAACATTAAAATATTTTCCTAATTTATAACAATATATAAAAAGTGCCTTTAAAAATTATGATAGATTCATATGTTCAATAATTCTAGTAACAAAATTCTCTTTTTATAAACTTTAATTTGCATTTCATGTAAAAAGCTAGGAAAGGAATAATGTGTCTAAATAAATTGGTGCACAAACGTGACTAGTGTTTGATATAATTGACATCAAATTTTCAGACCTAGGTTCTCATGGTCATTTTTGATTATAATAAATGGAATAGATCAAATAGTTTCCTACAGCTAAAGACCCAGTAAATTTTAAAACGGTAGAAAAATTAAAAAATCATACATTTTAAGATTTCATACATATTTCCTTCATTTGAATTTAATGAACTTTAAATCTAAACAGTTTCTAACAAAAGTTTATAGTTAGTTATCACCGAATTACAAGGATAGAGATTTTATTACTATTATTAAAACTATTAGGAACATTTTACCTCATATTTTCATTCTGATGGTTTTAACATTTAAGTTTTGAAATTAGTCTTAATCATTTACTCAACTACAGTTTTTTAAAAAAAACTTTTTCTGAACTAATTACCTGTGTAGCAATACCTTCAGCAAATGTTATAGAATATCCATCAGGTTCTAATTTTAATGGAATAATCTCTGCTAATTCATGTTCTTGAAGATATTCCACTATTGGAGGCTCTGTTTTTGCAATTATCATACTCTGTGCTTGGTCTATAAGATTTGAATTTGACTGAGATTCTCCATTGGTCTGTAAGCTGTTAGTTCTATTGGCATGCAAAGATCTGAGAAGAAAAGAAAAGAATAACCAAATTAATTAATCCTGCTTCATTAGAAAAAGGATCCTACATTTTTTAAAATTAAAAACTTTGAGATTAATATTCAAAGAAAAATAATGATTAAACGAACTTTTAACTAATAAAAAGAATGAAGTATAAATAATACAATGGATAAAAATCTATTCTTCCAATTAAGTGCTTTCATGAACATATAGTCATTGCCAATTTAAATATTGACAAAGTAAGCTCATATTCACAGTTTTAAAGTTTTTAGAATTCTGTAAATAGTTTAAATTTTCCATGTTTACACTTTAACATTTTGAACCTGGTTAAATGTTAATTGTTTCCACCTCTGTTGAGAGGTACAAGTACAAAAAACAAATTACTTTCTTGTATCCTGTTGAAGACATCACTAAATGTTTTATGTCAATATTAAGATATTATCACATAAAGAGCTACAACTAATAGTTATTATGTGGATAAAACATTAATGAGATATAAACATGTAGAAATTATTTACATAATTTTATATATCTTAAAATTATGATTGAGAACTCAATCATTGCTATTCAGATATTGAAAATATCCATTTCTAATTTGCAAGTCATGTAATTTAAATATTCCAAAATTACTTTGCCACTTTAAAAACAAAAATAATTTCAATAATAGCATATTGAATTGAATTTATTTAGAACACAATAATCAACATTCTTTTTTTTAAAACAAAAATTATTCGAGTATTGCTTTCTATGGTGCCCATTTAGAAGCACACATAGCATCATTCAGCTGTGATATATCCAGTCATAACATTTATATGTCTTTATTGAATGATTTGTTTCCATAATTCTAAAAATGGATTTTTTTCACTCTGATTTTAATTCATTAATTTTTTTATTTCATATAAATGATATTAACTCTTAATGAATTTTGGAAAAAGATTTTTGAGAATATATAATAATAATTAATTATATATGAAAGATTTTTAAAAAATTACTTTTTAATATCCTATTAAAAAATGTGTCTTTAAAAACTACTTTTATCAGATTCACAATAAACCTGATTCATCAGTTTCAATTTCACTGGCGTTTAATTAATCTTCTATTTTTATCATTTATTAAAAAATAAATCTTCCTAATCAAAATTGAAACTAATTGGGTTGGGTCCCCCCCCCCTCTCTCTTTTTTTAAACTATCAAATTGAGAAAATGTATGTTTCTTACCTATCTTTACTACCTTTAACAGTTAAGGGTAAACCTTTTTGTTTTCTTCTAAACGCAAACCGACACTTGGAATCAATATTTTGCCTAATACGAAGCCATTCCTTATGACTAATACCAAACATATACATTACATGACCTAAAAAAGAGAATCAAAACATTATGCAGCATGTAGACAACAAGATATGTAGCTTTTAAACATTAATGACATCTGTTATATTTAAAGCTATCACTCAAATTTGCAATATTGCTCATATAATAATATGAAAACTAATTTAACTTCACACCATGTGGAGAATATTACAAAATATATTGTTATAGAATTAAAATGATTCGCTTTTCTTTAAAACGAATAAAGAATCAGGAAAGGAAACATGATAAAGAATTTTTTAGGAAAAGTTTTTTTGCAAATTGATGCACATTTGATAAAATGCACATATATTAAAATTCTTTAATATTTCAAATTTAAATTTAGCAATTTTTATCTTTTCAGCATTTTCTCATCACACTTAATGTTGTATACAGATTACTGCTAATAAAAATGTATAAAAATTAACTAAGAAAATATTAAAATAATAGAAATAAACCTTGAACTAATATCTTTGCATTATGTTGCAGCAACAAGCTTTTGACAGACATAATTAAAGAAGAGATATTGAAAGTTTCTTAAGAATGATGAATCCTTCTTATTCACAATTTGAATTAAATAAGTAGAAAGCTGAAGGTAATAAAAGTATGCAATAAATTTTGTTAGATGAGGAGAAAAATTATAATTTTCTAAACATTTCTTCTAATTTCCTTCTCAATTCTAAGAAAAAAATTGTAGCATTTGTAATGAAATTTTATCATTTCAAAATAAAACAAAGTTTATATCAAAAATAATAGTTACAGCTAATTTTAGAAAGACAACTTTAAATGCTTCACAAATTATATTTGTTGAAAACACTACTTATTCTCATTCTACCATAAATTAATCTGTAATAAAATAATGGAGCAATAAGAGTAACAATGGCTTCTTTTACCCTTTGTTTTGGATTCTAAAATTAGTATTTTACATTAATTTTATTCTTATCTACTGGATTCCTTTTCATATCTTTATTACAATTCTTACATCTCAATGTAAAAGAGATTGTACACAAAGTGAAATTCAATATAATATTCGTATGAAATTTTGAAACTGAATTTCTAATGCATGTTGGCAAACATTATATTTTATACATTTGAAGTCCATTTTACCATTTAGGTTATTGTGCTTATTCAAAGAAAAATGTTTACAAAACAAATTTAAATCAGTTTGATAGTTTTTCAGTTTGAAGTGAAGTTATTTAAAGCAAACTTTTAAATAAGCACTATATAATAGAAAAATTCTATTTTTAATGCATTTTTAAAAGCATATTTTACTGATAAATGTATTTCTCTATATAACTTCCATTTTAGAAACATCAAAGGATTAATGTTATTTTTTATGAAATAATTTTAATATTAATTTAAATAACATTATTAAGTTATCGGAAAATTAATTTTCAATATTTAATAATAGATCCCTTAACTATACATTAACAAATATTACTAGAAAAATCAAGTGAAAATCATAAATTGAGATTACTTTTATGAACATTCTATATCAATGTTAGCTATTTGAGACAAATTTTAATTTTCAGTATATTAAAGAAAAAAAAAAAAAAATTAAGAATTAAACTTGGTTTGGAACACAGCAAGTTTTACATCACAACTTCTTAAAATTTTCTTTACTTGTGACCAAAATTCATGACAAAAAAAAAAAAAAAAAAAAAAAAATTATTAGCACAATCAAAAAAATTTATTGCAGTTTCAAAATAAAGTATTCATTATAACAAATTAAATGAAATTCAGTTTAAAGTATTCAATCAATGTCTAGAGAAAAAAGAAATCCAATTTAGTAATCCAATTAAAAGCATACTAATAGATAAAGAGACCTTGCTTTATGGAATATTTGTGTTATATTTCATTAAAGGGGGGGGGGGGAGCTAACTTCAGTAATTGATTTTTTTCTATGTAGGTAGAGATTACTAACCATTGTCAGTAGAAAGGGATTTCATATGTTTCAAAATGAAATCAAATTACTATACTGATTTCATTTGGAGATTACAAAAGATATATGAAGACTGAAGTTATGTAATCAATATGCTGTTATAAAAAAAAGTATGCAAATATTTTCCAAACTAATACCAGGTAAATGGTTTTCTAGTTGATATAGAATACATGATCACAATACAAAAGTCAATTTTCTGTTAGTAGTAAATAATTTCATTTATTATCACTTCCCTATATTAGATGACCCTTCAATCAAATTCCTTAATTTTAAAAAATGGGACGAAATCATGCATCACATGACTGGACTATTAAAAAAAGCAACACAACTCTTCTTGCAGTTTCCAAGATGCAATCTAACATAGAAAAGAAATGATGTAAAAAAAAAAAAAAAAATAATTGCAATTAAAAGATAAATTGCATTAGGATTTATTTATCTCAGATACTGATAAAAAATAATCCAAAAGTAATCAATCCTTTGCTGAATAATAATAATTATTTTCCAGTATGCTTACAAAATAAGTATTTCGTTGTATATACAGAAATCTCTGTTTTCTAACAAATCTTCTAATTTTGTATGAATTTTAGCTTCTTTTTTATTCAGAATTGTTAGAAGATATACATTTTTTAAAATGAAATCCAATAATAATTTCAAGATTTTTCGATCAATGAATTTAGTATATTAAAGGCATAATTTATCTTATTAGTAAATGTCAGATGAAGGAATGGTATACAGATAACACATTTTACAATCTGTATTACAGAAGTTTAACTTGTATTTGTTAAAAGCTAAATTTTAATACAATCAAATATTTAAAATTAAAAAAACATTTTACTTACATTTGATACCATAAATTTTTAAAGGATCCAACTGTTCCTTGCCATGTTTTCCAGTACCAGATATATTAGACCTTGCTTGAGTTTCTCGATCAAATAAGTGATCAAGAAGAGTTAAAGCCATTTTTTCAGCAGTTGGGCATGTATTATTGATAATTTCTAAATCTCTACAAGTAAATGAATCAAATTTTTAAATGTACTGAATCACAATATCATACTGCTACTAATGATTATGCAATAAATAAAATGAAATATTAAAAGAAATATCTAAATTTTTTATCCATATATTTTTATAAATGATGTAAAAACAAATTGTATAAAAAATAGCAATTTGATTTGATTTATTTGCTATAAAATATTTAAATTTGAAAATATTAATTAATTTATCATTATTAAAATATGGGATGGAGATATTTTAAAATTAAATTAGCCATGGAACAATTGCAAATAATTATTACATTTAATGATTAACATTTTTATAAGGTTAAAAGTATGAAAGAATCAATTTATAATTAAACAAAAAAGAATATATTTCTAACAAAATAAATAAATAAAAAAAAAATCTGAAGATATCAGAGGCAGATTTTTAAAAAAAATCTACATATATTATTTTTTAGTATAATTATGAATGATAGATATTCTCATTTAATTATAAATAAATGTTTTTATTAAAAAAAGAAACATCTTTCTTCAATACAGTTACAAATACTTGAGAATAATATCTTTATCAATTAAATTTATTTTGAATTCATTTCATATTTACAGATTCATTAGTATAGTGAAAAGAGAAAACTGAAATATTCCTGATAAACAGTTTCATATTTAAATTTGGGAAACTAATTAATACTGTTTGACAAACATTAATTACTGATAATGTAACAAAATATGAGTTATGAGTTACAAAATATGAGGATAATTTTTTTATATCTGAAATGAACCAAAAATAAATGTGTGTAATTGTGTTTGGTAAACTATTTTTTAAATTACAAGGTTCAATTACATATAGAGAATTCAAAACAGCACTTTCTATTATTTTCAATGTTTGTGCTCATCTTTATTTTCATTAAACTATTCTTCTCACTGAATACACTACAGAAATTTGTATTTAACAGAAATTTCAAAATATCAGAAACTTTTTTTTTTTTTCAACATCTTAAAGCTGTTTTTTTAAAGTTTCATAATGTATCTATTTATTGAGGTTTTTGATAAATCTGATAGAATGGAATTTTATTTGTTTTGTTAAATTAGATTTGCAATTCTAAAATCAAATTAGAGTAAAATGATTTATGCATTTTTATCAGTGAACACTTATTTCATAATTTGGCTGGCAAAATACAAAATAGTAATTATTTAATAATTAACTATATTATTTAGTGCTTATTGTACTAAATTATATCTTCTATGGACTGCTGAAGTTTATGATGAGTCTAGAAAAACAAAAATATATTATTTTGTTGATTCATTAGAACAGCTGATGAAATTATAATATACTCTGCTGGAAGTATATTTTAAAATTTCACTTTGAAAAGATTACTTCATTCTTTATGATTTTTAGGTGGAAAATTATATACTAAGCTTTATAACTTGATGGTATACATATAATGATGAGTGCATATTTGGTGATTAGACATGTATAATGGTTTCTTACAAAAATAGAATTGACGAAAATAGCATAGAACACCAATGAAATGCAAATATATTACATTTGCAAACAAATTAAAATTATCTCTTTTTTAAATTTGAAGCACACTGTAATTTGTTTGTAATACTCACGATACTCAAGACAAAATTTTTTTATATGGAAATTAGTTTCACTAAGCAAATTCTACAAAAAAATTAGACTTACACAGGATTTATACTGCATCTCACTCGAAGATCACTATTGTTTGGATCACCAAGCCAAGAACCATCGGGATAAGCTTCTATAAACATAAAAAAAAACCCCATATAAATAGGCAAACTTTTTTCCATGTACTTAGTTGTGATTAAAAAAAATTGGTAATTAATAACAATAAAATTAATCATGTTTAACACATATATAAACTAAAATTAAACAATGGAGAATAAACTAAGCATTTAAAATTATAAAAGCAGCTATTAGATGTTAGTCATATGTAAAAAATAACCTACAGAAGTAGCAAAAGTAAACAAAGAAGATAAAGTTTGCCTTATAGTATGAATTCTTTAAACATTTTGTTGTATAATTACACATTTGTACTCCAAATAATTCAAATACAGAAATTTCAATTAAAAAAAACAAGAATGTGTTCTGTCTTGTTTTTAAAAATTAATTTCTCTATGCAGAAGCTTTTCATCAGGAAATATTTTTCAAACATCAAAGACAATTAAAATAATGCAAGACAGAAATTTATCAAAAAGAATCCCTTCAGGTTTACTCTTAAAGACAGATTAAATCATGCAAAGTAATTAATATAAAATACCTGCATTAGTTTAAAATTTATAGTACTTGTATCCTTTTTTTCTATGATGAATTTTGATAAAAATAGATCGCAAAATTTTCAGAAAGATACTAAAACATAGTTAGTAAATATTGAATAGAAGTATAAAAGATTTCTAGGATCATTTAAAAGTTTGGCTTACTGTTTATTATAATACCTACTCCAATCCTTAGAAGCATATCACATATTATCAGCTACAATTTATTTTTACCATATTATATTATATAATGAAAGTTTTCAATCATCATATAAAAACAAAATTTTCCAAAATTGTTTTGAATTCCAATCTGTATTATTTAATTATAAAAAAAAAAAAAAAAAAAAAAAAAAGCATTTGGGGCACAGGTAGAACTAACAATATTCAAAATGCTTTTCTGTGACAATTACACGTCAAAAGATTCAAAAAGCTTTATTATTTATGATTTTTAAAAAGTAAAAGAAATTTTTTAATACTTAAATTAACCACTAACATGCTATATTTATAATAAGCTCATTCCATTTTTAAGAATTAATGAAAATACTATGCAAAAATGATCCTTCATTTCAATAATTTTATATTACCTTCACAATTTGCAGACATAAATTTTGGAACACAGGCATCACTGGGAATATTAGAAAATTCTGAAATAAAAATAGCATTAAAATTAGTAAACATTTTTTAATGAATGTCATATTATATATATATACATATTAATAAAAAAAATAACATGCAGCTTCTAAGATAAATTTTTTTTCCCTTCATTTAAAAATAAACCAGAAACTGTGCTTCTCAATTCATTTCTATTTCATCTTATTTTTAAAGAAAAATAAGATGAAATAGAACTGAGATAATAATTTTACAAATTAATGATAAAATTTTAATTATAGTAATACACCATTTATATATTTCTCCATTATTCGGTATTTAATATTACAGTCCCAAATCACTTTCTACTCATTGAAATATTAAAGTACTTTATTTATAATATACAAAGCTTCAACTATATGCCATTTTTCGCCTTTTTAAAATGCATAAATTTTTCAATCTCTTGAAAGCAAAGACCACTTTTGAGGAGAATATGCAATATATAAAAACATATTATGACTTAAGAATTATTCCCACTCAATGGATTAAACAAAGCAAAATAGTGTGATGTTGATTTTAAGTGAAAATCTAATGTGAAAAAGAATGAAGAATCTGAAGAATGTGAAAAATCTAATCCATATTTTGTTAAACAAAATGCAACAGGAAAAAAAAAAAAATTAATGAAATTATTTTAAATAATGCTGCTCTTTTAATAATTAGCTAATCAATATATACAACAAATAAGGAATGTCGACTGATTAATTAAATATCTATTTACATGCACATAAATCACATTAAAAGAAATGTATCATCAATAATCAAGATATGCAATAAAGATATGATTTCACTTTTAAGATAATTATATTTTAAAATTTGATCATCATCTTCATACTTTGCAGTAGCACATTAGCAATTACCTTAAAAAGTTAAAATTATAACTTTTAAATGAAGTTGGTTGGTAGCATTTGGTTTGAAGCAATTAAAATTCTGATTAGGCATTTTTTTTGTTTGTTTATACCTTATTTTATATCAGTTTCTTGAAAGATATATAAATAGAGCTTTACTGTAAATAACTTATAACTTAATTATATTAAATAAATATTATAGCATTCATACCAAATATATAAATATATCACAAAAATCAATATATATATATGATAATAACCTGAACTATAAAGAAAATGTGAAATATGAAAGAAAATTTGAAACAGAAAATAATATGCAATATTACTAATAAGAATAAACGAAGCATAATTTTATGGTCACAAGTTTTCAAGAAAAACTTGGTATATTAAGGAAACGATAATCACTTTTTTATGAAACCTTATAGTTAAAATCCAATAATTCATCCCAATATTGTGCTGAAAGGGGAAGGGATATATAAAGATTACAATTCTCAAACATACACTAATTCATACAATTGCTTCATGCAGCACACTTCGCAAGTTTCACGATTTTATCAAAGGTAGAAAAAGGGAAAGGATTTAAAAAAATCTGTGGAAATTATTAAAAAATAAGGAGAAAATATTGAAGGGATTTTATTTTTATCTCATTTAATAAAAGGATTTATACAACAGCAGCATTTTTTGCATGAGACAAATCAAGATAGAGATCAATCTTTCACCATGGTTTCCATAACATATCATCATCAAAGATGATAATAACATCATTTAACTCTTTTCTTTATTTAATATTGTACCAATCTCCATTAATTTTTTGAGTTATGCACAAAGAGAGGGACATGAAGATGGGTGTTTCTTATGTAGTTTTACTGAATTTGCATATCCCATTCAATCTGCTGGACAATCAACACCATCAAGGAAAGCAAATACAAAAAATATATTTATTGTACATAAACAGTATGGCATGAAGATAAAATGATTGAATTTGTAAGCAGTTTGGGGTTTGCACAGATGTGAAATTAGTAGAAATAGCTACCACCGCTGGCAGCTACAACGACCTTTCTCTGGTTAGGCATCGAATGGATCTGGGGTTGTACAACAGAAAAATTCAACTCATTCCCTGCTGATTCAAGTCTAAGCTACACTTCATCAACCATATTAACTGGAGAGGGGTAGCAGATCAAGCTCTGTGCAACACATGACCAGATATTTTCAATGGGTGACAGATTTGAAGACCATGCAGGCCAGGGGAAACAATCAAATACCCTGTGCATTGAGGAAGGTCAGAATATGATGTGGAACATGCAGTCTTGCATTAACTTGTTGAAAGATGGCATTTAGCAGGCTTAAAAGATAAGGCGTAACCACTGGATGTAAGATGTCAGAAATGTACTAATCTGCATTCAATTACTTTCGATCCGAACTTGAGATGTCTGTGTTGTGTACTCAATGTCTGCAATCTCAGGCATTAGTCATGTGAGGGCATTGAGATCCTGCATGCCCTTCAGTATGACCCTCAGCAACCCATTGATTCTATATTTGCATGACAGTTGTTGGATTTTGACCAGCGTGAAGGGCGATATTACAGAATGATAATCCGCACACTTGATAGGCAATGATCCTGCCTCCATCAAATTCTTACAGTTGCTGGTAAGCAATTATTCTTCTTATTCGAGGCATAATACGATATTCTAAGCAAACTCCAACTTTACAAAGTGCTTTCTGAAGGAGAAATCAACTACACAATTCAATATTAATCATTTGCATATCTCAATTTTTTCCTTCCTTTCATGTAATTTTGAGCTTCATTTCTTCCTGGTGTTGCAGTTTTAATGGCCAGCAGTGTATTTCAATAAATTGTGATACACACTAAGGATTTTCTTTAGAAGCGGTCATTCTATAAAGTTTACTCCCCAGCCTTACTTTTAATGATAACTTAATTATTAAATTTGATGTGACACAGGCTTGTATATAAGACATCCCATCAACTGCTTTTTTTAGTAATGTTTTGAAATTGTTATGAAACTTAATGGCCAACTTATAGACCAGGGATTCTCAACATTTTAAAATTCTGTACTACATTAATAAGAATCAAAAACGTATGTACCATTAAAAAAGAATTTTCAAAATAAAAATCAATGTGCACCTTAGTGTTTATAATAAAAATATTTCAAATTTATACTATTTTATTTACTATGTTTGCATATGAAATTTTTATACATTTTGATAAAATAAAAATATAATAAATATTGTAGTAAAGAGTGAGCAAAAATTGAGCATTTAATAATGAGAATTTGCAAGCAGAATTATAATGAATAAGCCTATTTCATCATAGAATTTCAATATATTGGACATTTTCACTTATTTGCAAAGAAATTATGAATTGAAAGGCAATTAAAAAATTTCATCATCATGTCAGAAATATATTCGTCATTATAATTAAAAATTGCACAAACTATTTTTTTCTAATCCCATTAGACTTCTGTCATGTAAATCTCTAAAAACTTTCTTTAAATGTTTTGTGTAAAAACAGTATCACCAAATTTAATGAAAATGAACCATTATTTGTAAATGCACCAAAATTTGTGAAACCAAGCAATATACTTTCTCAACAATGATAAAAAAAAATCTTCAAAGATAATTATGAAAATCTCATCATGATTATGAATATATACATCCCATTTATTTTGTCTTCTAGATATAAAAAATGGATGAGCTTAACAAAGCCCATTATATTTCAAGAACAAATGATAATTTTAAATTCAATTTAAATACAACTATTAATATGTAGAGAGAAAATAATAAATTCTGCAGATTAAAATAAAAACTTACTAGGATTAGTTACTTTAAGAGCAGATTCCTTAATATTATTTATAATGTCTTCTATTTTTCTTTCTAACATATGATACTTTGAACCGACTCCTTCAATCTTTTCTTCAATGCTCTTTAATTTGCTGTGGAATGAAGACTGCATGTTTAGTAGCATTTCCTAAAACAAAACAAAAAAATTTAAATTCAAAATGCATGTTGTTCTTGAATGTTAATTTACTAATCACAGACTGTATTTAACATTTAATTTATTTTATCAACATTTCAATACCTGAGTGGCTGTACCATTGATTTAATTGAATTTCATATTTTTAATTAACCTTTAGCTTTTGAGAACCAAGATCAGAATTTTTCCCCTCTAAATGTGGGTTCCTATGAGAAAATTTTAAAGATGTTCCTCTTCTTTTAACAATACTTTTTGAAAAATATCTTTCTGTTCTTAATTA
The DNA here is from genome assembly GCF_947563725.1 of Argiope bruennichi. NCBI lineage: Eukaryota > Metazoa > Arthropoda > Arachnida > Araneae > Araneidae > Argiope > Argiope bruennichi. Next base: position 15,579,295 of record NC_079156.1, on the reverse strand, counting down.
CCCAAAATACTGATGGGCTGTCTATCCTCTTTTTAATAAGCAGATTGATCTTTAGCAGATATGTTAAATCAAACATGTAAAAGAGGCTTTGTATCACAGGCTTGATTTCCCTGCCCCTAAAAAATAATTCCTTCTAATTAAAAAATATATATATATCAGATTATATATTATGATCTAAAATAAATTATAAGAAACTATATTCTTCAACTGCATAGTTATTTAGCAAATTAAAAAAAAAAAAAAACTTCAGCGCTTTTAAAACAATGCATTTAAAATATTTAATTGCCATTATTTTGGAATGTGCAAATTATTTGAAATTAAACAAATTTCTCAAGGATTGTTGATAATATAATTCTTTTAAACTTGAAAATTGCACTTTGAATTTCATTTTATCTTCATACTTCCAACTCCCCAATTTTCAATAAGCAAAATAATGATCTATGAATAGTACTTTAAGATTATAGTTGGGTGTGTTTCTTTTTAAAAATGTTCACACATCATATTGTACATCACAAAGGTCATGATACTTCTGCTGATCAATAGATAAAAAATAAAATTAAATATTTTGATATTAATATGCTACATATAGAGATAGAATATATTTTTATATGTAACATAGTTCAGAACTTTTGAATTAACTAGCAGAGTTTTCCAGTTGTTCGTATTTAGAATAAATGCTGAAAATCTAATGTTCAATAATATAATACATGAGAATCCTACCTTTCTATTAATTTCAATTATTTATTACATGAAAAATCTTATTACTTACGATAAAATCCTTCAACATACAACATACATGACAAAAATTTTTGTATTTAATCGATACCTGAATAATAATAATAGATCTATTTTTCTGTACTAAAATGTAAATAATTATCAGATTTTTACTTGAAAAACATAGTTCAGCTAAAGTAAAATATGGCAAAGTTTATAAATAATTTAATATGCAGGTGTTATGAATTGCTCATATATAATTCACGATTATAGGTCAGTACAATTGCTAATTTGTGAATAATACTATTTTTTAATGCTTTAGTATAGTTGCCATAACATTACACATGAGAAAATTTATTTAATTTTTTAGAAACCTTCATTCCAATAAATCAAATCAATATTTATAGCTTACCTCATAATTTAATAATGTCATTTTTGTAATAGATAATTTAATAATGTCATTTTTGTAATAGATAATTTAATAATGTCATTTTTGTAATATGGAATAATTTAGAAAAATTTCTTAATGAAGTTTAATTTTTTTTAGAGTGATATACAGTAGACTACAGTAATATATTCTCTTTATCAACGTGATAAATAGAAATTACAACAAAAATGATTTATCATTTATTTCTTAATTCATAAACACTCACAAATTGATAGTAAGTCAATATGATAATTACAATATGTGAAAATTGACTGGTTAATCCAATAAGACATTAATGATAGATACTGAAAATGTTGTATTAAACTTGAATATTAAAAATGTTTTATTAAATTTAGCACAAATAATTTCAAACAATTTCAGAAAGGAAACTAATATAAATTTGGATGGCATACTAATAAAATAATAGATGATCTAGTTTAATATTTGCACATTTTAAATATGTGAAATATTCTTTTTACATTTAACTTAAATAATTTGTGTTTTTTTTATGCAATGTATACATATATAAGTACTTGAAAAGTACTAATTCAGCACCAAAAAATTACAAGAAAACTTGAAAACAGTTTCTCTATTGAACTGATGTAAAACTAATGGCAAGGGGATTAGGCAATCACAAATAAATAAATTCAATTAATAACATGTACATAGCCAGAATTACTAATCCACTACTATAAATGAAAAGAGTGCATAACAATAAAATCTGTAACAATAAACTTGCAAATACTAATATTTTCTTTGATTCCAATCAAATTCCTATTTATTCAGTGGTTTTGGACTTTTTATTACACCAATGAATATTACTTTCATTCCTGCCAATAGCAATTTTACCTTTGCAACCTCCCCTCCTATCCCCCACACACTCATGCTTCAGAATGCAAAATAAGAAAATTATGGTTAGGGGGGTTGATGCTGTTCATAGCAGTTATAACAAGAGGATGATGAGGAAAATTGTGACTGGAATGTAGAAATGATTCCTGCTTCTATGTTTAAATAGATATAGTTGAATCCATTCTCGTACAATAAGAGTTTTGGATAGACCACATGTTCTTTAAGTTCATTTTATAAATATGTTCTAAAGCCTTGAATCTACATTACTACAGGATAAAACACTGAAATTTGAAGATTTATTTTGGAAACTTATCCAAATAAAACACAAATTTAGAAACACAGATAAAAAATAATAACTTCTCAGTTGAAGATAGATACTTAAAAAAAAAAAGTATAGAAAATGGGGTGGGGGAAAAAAGTGATGTAGTTAGTAAAATAAAATGATTTAAAGGTGCGAAAAAAGAAGATTTTCAGAAAACTATCTTAGATGGTTCTATGAGATAAAAGAGCAAAACTTGCCCATTGGTGGACTCATGCAGGGGTGTTTGTGGGACCCCAAAAAATCCCCTGAAACTTTTATGGACTTACTACCGGCATTTTGGAGTTTCGAGAAGGGGGAGGGGGGAATGAAAAATTACAATTATGAAGTATTGAATGACCTAATTATAAAAGTTTAATGAATTACTTTTTTTGCAAAATTAATAACCATAAATTTTCAAACATATAAACTACTACATTTTATGCAAATATTTTAAATTACCTGAATTAATTCTTTTAAAAAAAATTATCTAATTTCTGCTGCTTTTTTTTATTTTCTGATGTTTGTGGGCTTGTCTTTCTTTTGTGGTGAACTTCATAATTGCAGGAAGGTTGACTTTTATTTTCCTCATTTACAGTTGAAGAAATTTCCTCGAGAACAGCACATGCAGAGGTAGAAGCAGTTTGCTTTTCTGCTAATGTAGAAGGTTTTTCAGAGACTTTTATAGGTGACTCATCTGAAATACATGTTTTTAAGTCCTCTTGATATGTTTTTCAACTTCTGTTCATATTCAGTAAGAGATCTTTGTGAATTGGATCAGTCATTGGATTCTTTGAGCCATATTTTTCACATGAGGTTTCTTTAGAAGCCATTAAATCATATTTAATAGTCTGCACTGCATCTAGGGAATCAATTTTAAGAGAGGTTCTATAGTCAGTGACAAGTGTATCCATTAAGTTGAATGCACTTTCCACTAATGGGCCATGGAAGCAGCTAAGGCAGGCTTTGACCAATTTAGTCAATGTAGGATACTTATAATCATTTGTGAAATCTTTTAAATTAAAAACTTTAGACCAATATTTATCAATTGTACACTTGACTTGATTTCCACTTTCATCAGATGTGTAGAGCATTTCTTTGGTGATATCAATATCACTCTGGTATAACCTTATTTCAGCTTCTACTTTTGTCTTTTCACTATCACTAAAAATATGCGACATAAAAAATGATAATTTTTCAAAAGCTAATATTGTACTGGTTTTACCTCTTAGCTCTGGATCTAATGCTGTAAAACTAATTAGACATGAATTTTTAAGGGGTAATTTCTGTTTCATATGCTGAAATTTCAAAGTGAAATTCTCTTTCGTACATAAATAAAAAAATATTTCAATAAGCGAAACGAAAAATTTACACGTGCATCAATAAATGAAACGAAAATTTTACACAGCGGAGAAAAAAAAGTTGCGAAGCGATCAATGACAAATAGCTAATACGGCGAAAAAAACCCCTTCTCTACTTATTGGCGCCACGCCAGGAGAGATAAGACCTTTGAACCCAGAGTCACGTGATCGCACATCTGGTCGAACAAAGTCTCTCCCTTTTTTTTTCTGCCGCGCCTACTTGCCGAAAAGAATCCAGAAGAGAATGTCCGAGAACCGGGGGAATGAGTCATAACTCGCAATAAGGAGAGAACAAAAAAGAAGTTTTTTCCCCCTTTTCACGCATAATCACTGCCTTTGGAGAAAGAAAGGAAAAGTTTTCACCACACACACTGACCTTGCGTTTTCTGCTTTCAAAGCAAACAAAATTACCCAGATCAAAATAAATAATTCATTATTATTCCTACTTCCTTTTGAACGACGATCCCCGGAATTTCCGGGTATCGAAGTTCAAAATCCCCGGAATTCCGGGGTTTCCCCGGAGCACAAACACCCCTGCTCATGATTTTGCTAGGCAACATTGATTTCAAAGCAAGTAACAGATGGCTTCCCACTTTTCATCTCCATTTTAAGCCCTGTTCCCTTTATGGATATGGTCAGAAATGTGCCATCTGATCTAATATAGGACCACTCTCTCCTGTGGAATCCATCAGGAGCTTGGCAAACTATTGGTAAAATGAATAGATATAAAAGAAATCCAGAAAACCACAAGTGAAGGGAAAGAGGGAAAAATGCACTAGACTCAAGATGTGTACGGCCTGTCAGAATGGGGCTTTATACATTTTCAGTAAAAATTTTCACATTGAAGTTCTTAACAAAATCAATTTAAAATTAATACTGTTTTAATTCAGTTCATCTTTTTAACATTATCAATAAGAAAAATAAAATTAATATATTAATATAGGCAAGCATGCATAAACATTGAATGTATGAATGCTCTGTCAATAACAATGACCTATATAAATCAATATTATTTTAGGACCTTACAAAATTGTTATAAATTAGATTTATCATATTTAGTAGAATTTTACAAGCAACACTCCTTTAAAAGTTAATTTTTATTTATTGCTTTATACTAAGTTAAGAAATGATTATATTCTAACCATAAAATATAAGTTTTCTTATTGCTTCTTTTATTAAAAAAATTTGCAAACAGTGTAAGAAGTTGTTATTGAGATTGATGACATTATTTCTCAATCCAATGTGCAATTACCAGCATAATATTCAATTTCTCAATTATTTAAAAATATGAAAAGAAATGTCTTCTTTTTATATTATCAGCAAATTTATTTTGCATTCTACCTAAAAAACTCAAAATATTTTAAAATATGATCTAACAATTAAATTATGATCTAACAATTTTAAATTATGATCAGATCTGAAGAACAAAAAAAGGGCTACTAAAATACAATTTTTGAAATGCCAATAATTAATTCAGAAATTTAAGATTTAAAAGCATTAGTAATCATAATTTGGAAATGTTGGCAGATTTTTGGCAAAAAGTTTAAACAAATAAATTGGATTCAAAAATAAGAAACAGGAAACATTACATATATATATAATTATATAGTTTTAGTTTTTTAATTTTTAAATAAAATAATACATTTACAAACATACATATTATTTCACAATACAACAAAATATATTATTTCATATTATTTATTTTGTTTTTTCCAAATAATGCATTTTCAATAAAGATACTATTGTTTCTTTTAATAATATACATTACGAGAAATTTCCAAGAACAATTAATAGTGCATATAATAATAAAGAAAATGGTAAAATAAATATTAATAAGCATAGTAGGTGCACAATTTAATTTAATAAAAAATAAAGCCAAAAATACAATTATAGTTCATACGATATTTTTTAAGCTGATAACATATCATAACTAAATTTCAAGAATATATACTTATATTCTACATTACAATTCAATGAATATTTAATGCGTTTCAATGAATTTTACTTAATATAATTTTTAGTTGTAGATGAATTTCTTTTCCACACAATTTTACAACACTCAAATGGTGTTATCAGTACAACAATAAAATGTCAAATTCAAACCAACTTTTACAATATTTAATAAGATCAATTTAAATTTTCTAGCCCATTTGACATTTTTTAAAGATATAAACTTGATTAAATATATTATTATTTTAATATAATTAGGAGGAAAAATAATTTATAATATTAAGAATATTATTTTATATACAAATTGCAAAGCAAAAAAATAATTTAACTTGTTCTATTAAAAAATTTTTAAGTACTTAAATATTAATAATAGGACTATTTCACAAAAATAACTTCCAAATTCATGCAGTTTCTACTAAATGGAAATATTTAAAAACAAATTAGAAAATGATTTTGGATGACTATTTTTACAATTTTTTTTAAATGATAAATAAAAGGCAAATTGTTCAATACAGTCTATGAAGATAAACATAACTTTATTTTTGAAATATGTATGTATTATGAGGTTAGTATTACAGAAAAAAATTATCTACTCTCCATAGTAAGTATTCATAATGATTTTAAAAATTAAATAGCAATTAATAAATCTCTATCTTGGAAATCATATAGCTTTATGATTAATTGGGAGATAAATAAATAACATTTCATAAAAATTATAATCCATTTTTTAAAAATAATTTTTAATTAATATTTTAACAGTCTTAAATTAAAAATTTTTTAAAAAAGCTCCAAAATGGTAAAAAATTTTCCATTTCGGATAATTTAAAAGTTGAAAGAATATGGCAGTTAAGTTACAAACCTGACATACGTTAATCATTTTTATAAAGTAAATTGTAGCAATTTCAGGATTTAAAAAATTAGGACAAAATATTTTTAAACAATGAAAAAATAAATAAAGACAAGGTGCATCATGCGAGGCAATCAAAAAATAAATATAAAAATCATAATTAAAAATCTTATATTAAATTTTTTAAGTTTAAATATGTTCTATTTAGCACCTTCATAAATTCTATTTCTTCTATGTTATTCATAATATTTATAAATTTATTTCATAGATAATATATTTTTATATATTTCATATATAATTTATACAACTTTTTAAAAAAAGATAATACTATTTGCCTTTAATTCACTATCATCTATTTTTAGGAGCTTTTCAGGAGGTTCCATCAGGTACCTAAACAAAAAAGTAAATAAATAAAACTTCCATTAAAACTTATTCAAAATACAAATGTTCACACAAATAATAAATACCACAATTCAAATTCAAACTTAAAAGATCATTTTTTTAAAATTTTAAGATACAAATGATTTGTTATTTTTACACTTACACAATAAAATTAGTATAATACTTACAAAAAATATTATGATTTTCCAAAATCTTCTCCAACAAAAATATTATATAAAATATTTACATCCATCATCATTTCTTCTCGAAACAAAATTATTTATTCATATAAATCATGTCATTATTATATCAGTTTTTTTTTCTTCTCCCAAAACCACAAAAAAGGAGCTAAATTAAGCAACAAATTCTAAATATTTCCACTTTAGATAACAGATGATAAAACAAAATGAAGCAATAACAAAATTTGATTTATTGATTTAAATCAATAATAGTTTTCTAACAAGTATGTCCAAACTGGATTTTTCAAAATATTATTTAGATCAATTTTAAAATCACTGTATACAGAAGATGAATCAACATCATAGAATATTCGCAAGAATTTATATGCATCAAAAGTTTTATTTTTGTGGAATGTTAGTATTTGATAATATAATATAGGATATATTGCAGTAAGATAAACAAGATCATTCCTTTCACATAGATTCTGGTTTACAGTTTCTAATAATGAAGATATTATTTGCTGAAAGTAAATTAAATGCTGTTGTTGGCAAAAAATTTCTTGAGGCACAGATAATAAAATTTCTAAATGAACTAAGTTTTCAGGAAGAACACATATACTATCAGATGATTTGGAACAGTTTTTAATTACTTTGTTAAAAATAAATGACAAATATCCAACAACAGGATTGCCATTTGTGATAATCATAGATTTCTTAAAAGTGCTATTTACTTTTTGTAACATGGCTGGATTTTCAGCACATGCCAAAGGTAAACATGACTTTAAAACAGCAGATTTCACCTGATCCAATTCTTCCACATTGTTAATACTCATGCACGTGTTTAACAATACTAGAATTTCAGTCTCTACAGCAGGTTTAAAGCACGTAAGAATTGCCAATTTGAAATTCGAGCACAGATTTTCATTTTGATAAAAATGATACACATCATTTAAAAAACATGAGACTAAAGATGAATTGCAACAAGGCTGATATTTGTTTATTATCAAAATACAATCTTTCAATAAAGAACATGGCAATGATTTCTTCAAAACATAACAACCAATTTTACTAACAGAATCAATCAATTGAGTTATACTTTCTCCTTGTTTAATTGAATCAATGTTCTCCACAATTCTCTGCAAAACTTTTGCAACACATTGTGCTGAATTCATTGCAAGTGCATCTTTTCTCCAAGCAATTTAAAAATTCTCTAGGTTCTGATATTTCACAATGAAATCGATGTTTTCTTGTCTGAACAGAAAGTAAAAAATAAATCTGTTGATCATTCAAAGACTCAAAGTAAATCAGAGAATGAACAAACAGACATGTGTTTGATTTGATTAGTTTCATGTTTTATTCACTATAACAGTCGATACCGAAGCACGCCAATTGTCATGCCAATCTCATTATTATGACAAAGTAGAAATACAGAAAAGAAATTTAATAAAACTGTGAAAATTGAAGAATGATCAATGCATGCATGCTGGCAACTACAAAATGTGTTAAGATTCCCATTTTCTGAAATCCTTTCAAGCATGGAGTAATGAGTCTACTACATCAATCAAATTATGATGTCATTAATACAATAGTTCGAAAAATATAGAGTAACACTCAGTACAAACTATTCCAAAATGTATTTAGTTTAAATCCATCCAGTTTAAAATCCAAGCAATTCGCATACACCCGCCAAAATAAAAACAACATAAAATCACGTACCTTCACGTAAGCGCGATAATGGCGTCCTTTCTCGCCCAGAGACGAGAAATTACAGCATATACGTTGTGACGTCGGGTGTCTGGATATGCCTTGATTGGCTGATTCGAAGAAGATTTTAGCCGATAGAAAGGCGTATGCAGTATGCGTGAAACCGAAACCAGCCGAAAGCTACCATCAACTTATCGGGTCATATAATCTGTAACTGGATTTAACCAGCTTAATGAATGCGGATACAAAATCTTCAGACAGATTTCGAGCAAATATGCCTTAAAGGCGTAAAATCTGGGTAACTTATAAATTGCTGCGTGCTGAAACAAGTTTTTAAATAAAAAAACTCGCATGAAATTTGATAGAGATTGTGACAAGTTGAATGTCCTGTTTTATCAGTTTTCTGATTTTGTCCATTTAAAAAAAAGATTTCTGAAAAAATGGCATAGATTAAGCTTTAAATTTTATGAAAGCTATCTGAATTTTTCTTCAATAAAAAGGTTTATGTATCGGCATATCATAAATGATGCCCCTTGCAGAAAAGTGATATTTTTAATAAATAAAATGAAGTGAATGCCGTTTTCCGAACGATTCCAATACAGTAATATTTACAGATTAAATTAGGCTTGACCTTATGAAATAAAAATGCTTATAATTTTAAAAGCACTAAAATATTTTTTAAATGTTGACTGAAATAATCGCAAATTAAAATGGCAAAATATTTACAGAAATGTATGCATAAAATGTCTAAAATTATTTCAATGTCTAAATAATTTTTAATAAAAAGTTAGATTATATCATTGCATTTATAAATTTATCAGAAATACAGTTTTAACTCAAGAAACAATGTTCTTTAATTAATAATTGTATGAATTAAGAAAGCCGATTCATACCGAACATACTTCAGATATAATTGCGAATGTCATCTAACACATTTAATTATGACTTGTTACGAAATGTTGCATGATGTTAATATTTCGTAACATCTCGTCTTTTAAATTCTCAGGCGCGAAATACATAGAAATTACTATAATCATTAAAAAAATTCGAACAAGAGATTTAGACGAATTTCCTTGTTTTAGATCTCCCTCAGTTCGAAAAACACATTTTTGGAAAATATTTATCTGTCCATTTGATGTGACAAAGATAATTCAAAATCATTTTGTGCTAGACGGATGAAATTTGGTAAACGGTCTTTACACCAAATTTGTAGATTTTGGAAAAAAAATGTTAGAAAATCTGTTTGTCCGACTGCTCGAATAGAAGATAACACGATAACTACAAAATGAACGGAGCTAGATGGATAAAATTCGGTACATAGATTTAACATCTGCAGTGGACATACCTATCAAATACAAGAGGTTGAAGATTTATCGGAATGTGCTCTCAAAAGAATGTAAATGTGATAGCTCAAAAACGCAGTGACAAATATATCAAATTTGGTATGGGATTTTGTAACTATAATTGTAGTTCTGTGCCAAATTTTGGTTTCAATCCGGTGGGAATTTTTTTTTTGTTGTCTAAAACACAAATTCACATCTGTTAGAAAGCATGCGAGAAACGTTAGAGGGGGACCACTGTCCCTGAAGAAGAAATTCTACAGAATATGAAATGGATATCAGAATAAAATTACTGCTGCGCATTTGATGTGCATCATACGTATACTATATTGATGCCAATGTTATGTTTTTACTTATATTTCTTTTGTTTCAAAACTAGTGAGAACCGATCACTCAACACATTCTTACATATTCCCTAATACATGTATCATCCTACTCTTGACATAAGAATTGCGGACTTGGAGCAAGGATTTTTGCTTAGATTTGCACATGAGTGTTTTGTGCTTCGTAACGGTAGTGGATTTAAGCATTTTGCAGCCCCTTGCAGAGCGTATTACGTGGCCACTATTTTCATAACTTGGTTATTTTAATTTCATATTTTAGCACATGTTTAATTTAAACAACATTCTATTGATTTATGTTTAATTTAAACAACATTCTATTGATTTATGTTTAATTTAAACAACATTCTGTTGATTTATTTCAGTTAATTTCTTATTTTAGTGATTTTGCGAATTGTTTTTATTTATCACTCATGACAGCATAATATGTGCGATAATGAATTACTCCATTCTATGCACTATTTATATCATTACTATACTACGATTACTATATTATACTATACTACATTAATATTATTATACCTTATATATTACTATATATATTATTACTGTGATTTCATTTATACATAAGCCTGGATGGTTATGAACACTGTATAATTAACTGAGCATAATGAAACATAGGTACTTTTCAAATTATAATTGCAAAAGTATTAAATTTAGCTTGATTTTAATTTAATTATATTAACGTCCCCTTTTAAAGCAACACTAAGGCTATTTGGGGTCGGACTTCGTAATTTTGAACTGCGGGGGGATGACGAAGACGACACCTGAGCTGGCAAACCCTTCTCCAAACTTCCACACCACACCAGCGAGAGAACGTTTGGTTCCGACTGATTTAAAGTGAAACAGATCCGCCTACACGACGGTTCTTCACTAGATTCGAGTCTCGAACCAGAAGCCCTCCGGTTCCGAAGCCGAGACTTAGTGTCAAATCATCCTAATGTTTTATAATTCAGAATACATATCGTTTTACTTATTTATGTAGCAAGCAGCCAGATAATACTGGCCTAATGTATCTGGTTGAGCTCTCTCCATTTCAAGCTTGGCGCAGCATGGCCAAATATGGCCCTCGCGCCAGAATCCACCAGAAAACCAAAACCAAACCTCTCCATTTCAAGACAGCAGTCCTAGGCAGCTGTCTACTGGAAATCCGCTGTTTCTTTGGAGTACAGGGAAAAAACCAGAGTATTGTTTGCCAATGGATTCTAAAACCCTCTGCGCTTTTGCGCGTGCATTAGAATGGGTTTAATTCGACAAAATAAGGGGTGAAAGTAAAGATGAATGGAGGAGATGTTTACATCTATCTATACTTATAATAAAGCTCAATGTGTGTGTGTGTGTTGGCGCTCTACAGACCAGGTCATTTGACATACAGCTACCAAATTTGGTACATGTATACCTTAAAGGTCGGGAATGTGCACCTGGGGTCCCTTTTTTTGAAATTTTAATTAGAATTTTAATTATTAATTAAAAACTAACTTTCCCGCCAAAAAAATCTTCCATTTTCTCCACCGCCAACTTTTCCGCCAAAATAATCTTCCATTTTCCCCAACGCCAAACGATTTAGGCTTTAGTTCTTTTTTTCTCCCAACAGTAATGAGGCTAGGGTTAAGATTTTTCGGCGGATTATTTAAAACGATTCTGTTTATTTTCTTAATGTTTTATGCATTTAAAATAAAACATTGTTAATTAATCCATGTTTCAGATTCATTCTGAAGTACTTTTGAATTAAAATAACACAGAATAAAGGAAATTAAAAATGTATAATCTGCATAGCGTTACCCCAACTGGCGTAGAAAAATTCACGCATTTGCGTTACCGTAAAAGGCGAAGAAAATTCACGCATGCGCACTGTGTTCTGATTGTTGGCATGGCAACCATTAACAACGGACGATTTAAATTACTTTTAGGTTAGTTGTATGCTTTTGTAAGTAAATTGTATTTATGTTAGTTATATATTTTTTTGTATATGCTTATAGTTTTAAGTACATCGTTTTTAAGTAGTTTTTTTTTAACCTGTTTTCAATGATTTAAATTATTTTTAGGCTAATTGCATGCTTTTGTAATTAAATTGTATTTATGTTAGTTATATATTTTTTTTATATATGCTTATAGTTTTAAGTACATCGTTTTTTAAGTAGTTTTTTTAACCTGTTCTCAATGATTTAAATTATTTTTAGGTTAGTTGCATGCTTTTGTAATTAAATTGTATTTATGTTAGTTATATATTTTTTGTATATGCTTATAGTTTTAAGTACATCGTTTTTTAAGTAGTTTTTTTTAACCTGTTTTCAATGATTTAAATTATTTTTAGGTTAGTTGCATGCTTTTGTAATTAAATTGTATTTATGTTAGTTATATATGTTTTTATATATGCTTATAGTTTTAAGTACATCGTTTTTTAAGTAGTTTTTTTAAACCTGTTTTCGACCGATTATTTTAAACGATTCATTTTATTTTCTTAGTGATTGATGCCTTTAAAATGAAACATTGTTAATGAATCGATCCGTTCATGATGAATCTGAGAAAATTTTGTTGACAAATTCTTGAGATATTACATAAATTAAGAAAGATATTCTTTAGTGCCCATAAAGTTTAAACGCTCAGTGACTCTATTATCAGTAATCATATTAAAAAAATGCTTTGTTTCAGTAAAAAATATTATTATATTAATTGCAGATTAATCCTTTACACTTTAATTTCAAGCATGAATTCTAAAGAGGGGTAACAGAAAATTAGAGAGATACATATCACGTTATGACTGAAGGCCTTTATAATATTATGAGTGAATTATATGACTATCAAAATTTGAAGTTTTAAAATATTTTGCTGAAGAATCTATTAAAGTTGGAATTGCATAAAATATTTAATTATTAAAATTTTAACGAACATTAAGACTGGCGAACCGGCTGGTCGCCAAAGGCGGCTAGTACTTATAATAAAGTTCAATGTGTGTGTGTGTGTGTGTTGGCGCTCTACAGGCCAGACCGTTTGACATACAGCTACCAAATTTGGTACATGTATACCTTGGAGGTTGCGAATGTGCACCTGGGGTTTCTTTTTTCGAATTTTTAATTAGAATTTTAATTATTAATTAAAAACTAACTTTCCCACCAAAAAAATCTTCCATTTTCCCCACCGCCAACTTTTCCGCCAAATCTTCCATTATCCCCAGCGCTAAAACGAGAAAGGCTTCAGTTTTTTTTTCTCCCAACAGTAATGAGGCTAGGGTTAAAATTTTTCGGCGGATTATTTCAATCGGTTCTGTTTATTTTCTCAATGTTTGATGCATTTAAAATTAAACATTGTTAATGAATCAATCTTTCAGATTCATTCTGAAGTACTTTTGAATTAAAATAAAACAGAATAAAGGAAATTAAAAATTTCTAATCCGCATAGCGTTACCCCAACTGGCGTAGAAAAAATCACGTATTTGCGTTACGTAACCGGCGAAGAAAATTCACGCATGCGCATTCTGTTCTGATTGTTGCCATGACAACGTTATCAATGGATGATTTAAATTATTTTTGGGTTAGTTGCATGCTTTTGTAAGTAAATTGTATTTATGTTAGTTATATATTTTTTGTATATGCTTATAGTTTTAAGTACATCGTTTTTTAAGTAGTTTTTTTAAAACCTGTTTTCAACCGTTTATTTTAAACGATTCGTTTTATTTTCTTAGTGTTTGATGCATTTAAATTTAAACATTGTTAATTAATCGATCTGCTCATAATGAATCTAAGAAAATTTTGTTGACCAACTCTTGAGATATTACATAAATTAAAAAAGATATTCTTTAGTGCCCATAAAGTTTAAACGTTGAGTGACTCTATTTTCAGTAATCAGATTATAAAAAAATGCTTTGTTTCAGTAAAAAATATTATTATATTAATTGAAGATAAATTCTTTCCACTTTAATTTAAAGCATAAATTCTACGGGTGCTAACAGAAAATGAGAGACATACATATTACGTTATGACTGAAGGCCTTTATAATATTATGAATGAATTATATGATAATCAAAATTTGAAGTTTTAAAATATTTTGATAAAGAAGCTATTAAAGTAGAAATTACATTAAATATTTAGTTATTAAAATTTTAACGAACATTAAGATTGGCGAACCGGCTGGTCGCCAAAGGCGGCTAGTTTAACAATAAAGTAAATTCCAGAAATGCGCAGATGCTTACTGGTCTCGCCCCTTAGTGAGAGAGAATCGTCGAAAAGGGTCGTCTCAGGATACTGAAACGAACAGTATGCATTTAGACACCTTTTTGGAAACTGATTCAAAAATAAAATTTGGCAGAATAAAATTGTAATAAAATGATCGCCAAATTTTATTTATCTAAGTCATTGCATGCATGCAATCGTGTAGACCAACGTGCTATTAATAAATAGGTGGATTTGGTTTCAAATTTGAGGGAACTTGTCGGTTGTAACGGCAATCAAAACGCGCCAAGAGAAAATTTCGCCAATTTGGCGATTTTAATCATCAAACTATATAGCATGTAATTATATAACTTAATACATCAGTACATTTTTTTTTCAACTTGGCGGAATTTTTTCTTCGTGCTTTTCGATCGCCGTTAAAACCGATTTGTACCAAAATTTGATAACGATCTACACTTTAGATATTAAAACTGAATAAGAAATTTCATTCATCTAGCACATCACGTGTTATATGTGGTTATTGTGTTCGTTTGCTGTCAAGCAGACATACTTCCTGTCAATGAATTTCATATAAAATTTGAAAGAAATCTGTTCATTTAGTGTAAAGATCATATACCAAATTAATTAGATCAAAACATTCTTGAGTTCTTATGTTCGCAGAAAGGCAAGCAGATCAACAGATATAATTCCAAAGTAGCTGAAGTGGTCACCCCAAAACTTTCTCGTATGCTCTCTAATAAAGATGTTACGCTAGAGAACGCCTTGCATTGCTTTTGCGTACAATAGTTACGAAATATTAACCTTTGGCGTAAAGTTAGCATTTTTACCAAATAAATCGTATGAATTCTGGCGAGTTTTTTGAGTTTTGGATCTTGGCGAATTTTGGCATACGGTTAATTAAAACTAACCAAAAAACGAATTTGTGTTTTAAGCGCGTTTCTCCCAATCGATTGTAACCAAAATTTGATACAAAATTACAATTGTAATCACAAAATCCCATATCAGATTTCATATATTTAAATCATTGCGTTTTTGAGTTATTGCGTTTACATGCTTCTGAAAGTGTAGACGAACAGACGGCCAATCCCTTGTTGGATTTGGCTGAAAATGTGGAGGTGTCCAGACTATGGATGCTAATTCTGTGTATAGAATATTATCTGCCTAGCTGTCTTCGTTTTGTTGTTATCGTATTAAATTATTTTCGAAATATGGACAGACAAATTTCCCCTGAATAGATTTTGCTCAAAATTTAAAAGAAATCTACGAATTTGATGTAAAGGCTGTATAGCAAATTTCATCCATCAAGCTCAAACTGTTTTAGATTAATCTTTGTCATAGACAAACAAACCGTTATTTTTTACATGTGTTTTTGAACTCAGGGTAGTCTAATAAGTTGAGTCGAATTTTTTGAAAATTTCAAAACTTTCTCTATACTTTGTACATGGGGGGGGGGATTTTTTTTTCTAAGTTCTGAAACGAGAATGTACGTTAAAGTCTCGAACTGGCTTATTTTTCAACTATGCAATACCTTCTTTTTGTATACTTTGCATACGACAGTTATGCAAAATTCTACTGCGCTCGTATATATAATCTTGCATCTAATTACTCATTACAGCTACGGAATTATAAAAAAATTAAACATTTCTTATATTTCTACTTATAATTAAAGCGGGTGCGAATTTTTGAATATTAAAGTTTTCTCGCTATGTTTCTTGAAAATACAAACGGAAAAAAAGAAAAAATGATTTTTACACTTTTTTAAAGTACAAAACATTACCTTTCCAATGACAATAATTTAGTTGTCGTACAATTTTTTCCAATTTTCAAAAAAAAAAAAAAAAAAAAAAAAAAAACCATTCATAATAATAATTTTTGTTTTATATAATATGCAAAACCTTTTTTTTTAAGTTTCGAAGTAATTACTAAATTAATTACATTTCAATAATTTAACAATGTTAATTTTATTTGTGACATGGTCGTTGCTCATCCATGTTGATATTTCCAACAATATAATTTGACGCTTAATTTAGTTTTAGTTATATTAAGTCTCGTTTAAAAGCAACACTAGGGCTATTTTGGGACGGACCTCGTCATTTTGAACCACGGTCAGATGACGAGGAGGATATCTGAACTGGCAACCCTCTCTCCAAGCTTCCACGCCACGCCAGCGGAAGGGATCGACGTGACCCGACGTCCGCACGGTAGGGCCCGCTCACACGACAGTTTTTCTGCGGAATCGGATCTCGAACTTGAAACCTACCGGTTCCAAAGCCGAGACCTTACCACCAGGTCATCGCGGTCCCATAATTTAATGCATAAATCGCTCTGGTATTTTTTTTTTTTTTTTTTTTGCAATACGCAAATTTTTTTGATTGAATCTGTAATACAATGTTGAATTATTCTGATATATTTTATAATCTAATCAATAAGCATCGATTCAAAACATGATTTTTGATTCGCTATATTTTTGTAATTTTCGATTTTACTGCTCAGATTTCAGACGAGAATACGAGCGTCAAGAGTCATAAGGCTCTGTGGCGATTCTCTGCTCTCAGTGGTAGAGGCTGTAGTCTTGTACCTCGGGATCCTAGGAGACCTTAAAATTTATACGACGTGCATTGCATTGCTATCTTGTCATCGAATTTATGACATCGCAGTCTTATTACAAATGTAATCTAACCCTCAAAGAAAAAATTTACTGTTTTTTTAAATGAATAAATAAAGAAAAACGGCCAACATAAATGTTTGTCGAATTAAGCT
Source organism: Argiope bruennichi (assembly GCF_947563725.1). Lineage (NCBI taxonomy): Eukaryota > Metazoa > Arthropoda > Arachnida > Araneae > Araneidae > Argiope > Argiope bruennichi. The sequence continues at coordinate 15,561,975 of NC_079156.1, read as the reverse complement.
CTAATGCGACGTATGTGCATTATTTATTAACTACTTCGCCACCGGCGTCCTGGCATAGAGGTAGCACATCTTCCCCATAATTTGGATGCTCCGGGTTCAAGTCCCGGTTCTGGCACGGTTGTTCTTTACCCTGTGTCCTATCTGTGAGTTATGTGAAAGAGCCTCTCTGTAAAAAGGGATTGTGCAAGCGAGTGTGTCGGATGCTCAGGGGCCTTTACCCTCAGAAGCTACTGCACAAACTCGGCATAAATCGCTGACTTTGTCAGCGGTATTGTCTATGGCAAGTGCAACAACTACTTTACAACAGACAGGAGTTATGAATGACTTATAATGAGAAAAGTAGAGTCCATAATATTCTTTCTTTAAAACTAGTCAAAGGTGGCTAGTTTTATCAATTAAAAATTAGTGATATAGTTGTCGCAAATTTTTGATTTAAGCCTCCTTAATTCTTTCTTATTTGTATGCAAAATGATAAGTACTTATGTCATAACAAAGCCTACAGATCAATTGTTGTCGACTGGGTATGTTATATAAATGTCTTACGCAAAAAAGTAAAATGAACTCATTATTTTAAAAACAGACGTAATATTTTTAGATAAAAAACTATTATGCAAAATAATAATCTTTTAAATAAATTATGTTCCTAAAATTTTATTGTATGCATTATTTTTATTTAAAATATTACTATCAGAGGCGGTGTTATCAGGGTGCAATTCGCCTCTGTTGGCAACCGCTCCCCCCCCCCTTTCCACCGGCAAGAGATTGAGAGTTTGTCGGCAAAAGTGTTCACCACTTCAGGATGGTTGTGGAAAGCTGGGCATTAACGAATATGACAATTTAAAAACCATCTAAAAGTTAATATACTGTAAACAGTCGAAATATCCAAATAAGGTTTAAGTGGTTAGACTACATTTCGCAATAAGCCAATAGCAAGGCGATGGATAAAAAAGATGTCGCATTTTACCGATAATTTTTGACCAGCCCTATAAGAATGTGATGGATGGCGACGACGTTAAGTTCGTAGATTTTCAGACATCGGATTCAAATGTCGTTCTTTCAGCTTATAATTTGCATTAATTTTAGCAGTATAACCGACAAGGTAACAGTTGAATAAGATATCGCCTTTTGCCGATTATTTCTGGTCGGCCGCCTAAGAACTCAATATGATAGATCACAAAGCCGTTAGGTCCTCAGAAAAGTTCAATGTCTAAATTCTTTAAAAAAAAAGAAAAAGATAATAATACTTAATTTTCTTTAAATGCAGTAAGTGCTCACAATTTTGCGAACTAAACGGCTATTCTGAACTTGATCTACGAATATACTTAACTTCCTAATTAGATGGCATATTCTATTTGAAATATTTATTATTATTTTAATTCCTCAAATAATGTAAGGGTATTTGAAGTATTGAAGCGTTGATAAGTGACTTTTGCATTTTAACTTATTACTTTCGCTTAATTGCAGATTTAAGATGAAAAATTCAGTGATTAAATGCACGAGTCAGACTCGTTATTGTATGCACGGTAGTTAGTCGTCGTGTTTAACTTCTTAAAACTATAGGGCCGCAGCGGCCTGATGGTAAGATGTCGCTCCGGAACTGAAGAGTTTCAAGTTCGAGACCCGATTCCCCCGAAAAACCGCTTTGTAAATAGGTCTGATGCACGTTAAATCCGTCGGGGCCAAACGTCCTCTCGCTGGTGTGGAGTGGAAGTTTGGAGAGAGGGATGACAGCTCAGGTGCCATCCTCGTCATCTAACCACCGTTCAAAATTACAAGGTCCGTCTCAAAATAGCCCTAGTGTTGCTTTAAAGCGGGATGTTAATATAACCAGGGCCGGCCATCTGGGAGATGCGGCGAATGTGTGCACCGGGGCCCCAACAGGATTAAGAAATAAAATAATATCCGGAACGATAATAGCGGGAAGGAACGAAGAGTAGATGAAATTTAACTGGGAAATTCGATGGGTTTTGAAATAAAAGAAGTTTACAGATATATTGCAAGTATGCAACATATTATATGCATAAAGTATAGTCATTTACCTCACCTACTAAATTAAATTGTATATATTACTTTGATAATTCATACTTTAAAATGTTTAATATTGTTAGATCTAATCATGGCTATGCGACCCCATGTATTACTCTGGGTGTCAAGATTCGGTTTCAAAAAAGAAAATTAGCAAAAAAGAAGAAAAGCTATATTTCAAAAAGTTATGAGTAGATCTGTTTTCTTCTCAAGGAAATAATTCTGGCAATGAAAGTTCCGCTCAAACAACACAATCTTTCAGTGCATGTTTAGAAACTGTAAATCTTTGAAGAACCATATTTTGATATAAATATGATTGAATCAGAAAATAATGACGAAAATGACAATAACAAATATAATCAAGAGAGTATAAATGATCCTAGTTTATAGCAAAGCATTATGAATGATAAGTTTAAAATGTTTTATGTTAAAAACAGACCTGTCAACACAAAGGAGATTTTGATAAGAATGCTGAAGGTAAATCATTTTCCACCACTTACTATTTTTTTAATAAGTGCCGATTGGTGAAAAGCAATTTCGCAGCTGACTGATTTATTCAAAAACGCAAGATTCAGTATTTTGTTTTAGTTGAATATTATTTTCCAGAGGAAATGAAAATTCTACATGATTTATAGGTGTTTATAATAGCTGGAGAAAGCTATCAACTGTAATTCAAGATCATGAGCATTCTATGAGTCACTTAATTCATTTATTGCTTGAAAAGAATAACTGAAATGACTAAATTTATGTTCGACTATTGATAAAACAAATCAAGTTAATATAAATAAGAAAATGTAATGACTTATATTACTATTTCAAAGAATTGTAGATGTGATTATATTTTTAGAATGTAATAATCTTCCATTTCGAGGAAACAGAGAATAATAAGAACACCTAATAACGGATTTTTTTTTAGTTTATCGAATTGTTAAGTAAACACGATTCTGTTCTTATGGATCATATAAATAGAATTTAAAAAATACAAAAATTGGGTTGTGTATGATTTAGCACATACATCACAAAAACAAAGTATTCCTGCGTTAGGAAATGAAGTTCGTAACAAAATTAAAGATGATACAAAAATAGTCACGTATTACAGTATTCAAATGGATTCTACTTCTGATATTTCTCATATAAAACAAACCAGTCTTTATTAAGCATGTAAATTTTGAAGAGAAAAGATTATAGATGAGCCATTTATAGGATTTATTGATGTGACTGGAGAACTATTGATGTGACTGGTTTATTCATGTGACTAGCAAAAGCTAATGGAAATATTAAGTGAGCTTGATTTAGATATTATGGATTGTAGTGGATGGGCATACAACAACGATAACAACATGAAATATAAAGGAGTGCAATCTACAATAATTGCACTAAACCCTCGTGCAATTTATGTGCTTTGCCTATAAAACTCTTCTAATTTATTAATTTGTGATGCCGCTTCCAGCATTAAACATTGTAATTTGGGGGGGGGAAGGGATATTGTAACGTTCATATTGCTTATTTTCTGCATCTACAAAAAGATGGGAAATTCTACAAAGCATTTAAACATTACTCTTAAACCATTATGCGACACGCGTTGGGAAGCCAAAATAGACACGATTAAAGCAGTGTATATACAATTCGAACAAACTTGTAATGCCTTAGAAGAATTTAATGATGCAAATAATAATATAGCGGTATTCGAAGCTAAAAGTCTATTGGATTTAATACAAGCAATGACATTTATTTTATGCTTAATAGTATGGCTTAAAATATTGTCCAAAACTAGCACTATCAATAAACCATTTCAAGTAAAAACCATTGTTCTCGACTGCGCTTTTAATTTAGTCAATAAATTTAGAACTGAAATCCAAAATTTAACTCATTTTTAGATGAAACAAAAGCGATCGCACGTCATTTGAATCTTTCAGAACATTTTCTAGAAAAACGAATTCAAAAGAAAAATTATATTTCTAAACAGTGGAAGATGAAATTATAAAAAGGAAAAGGATTGAGGAATTTGGATGTTATTTTTAACTCTGTAACTGATACTGCTATCATACAGATAGAAGATAAATTTAAAAGTATTTCAAATGAGTCACTGATATTAGAACTTAAGGAAGACATGAATTTGAAAAATGTTCCCAAAACTTTGTAACGTTTTCTAATAACGATGTAGACGAAAATCTAATCAAATAATTGCTTTTCTAAGGGATTTGAATTTGAATGAAAGGAATGTAAATAATGCTCTACACATATTGCAGTATATATTAATTAATAATTATGATGATTTATTTTTAAGTGTATTAAAACTTTTCTTTAGATTTGCCAGTTACTATAATAAATGCTGAGCACTCTATCATCAAATTGAAATTAATAAAGAATTATCTTCAGTCAAGCAAGTGCGCATAACGCTTAAAGGCACTTGCTGTATTAAGTATCGAAAAAGAAATTGTAATTTTTCTGAAGTAATCAATAGCATCACGCATTAAATAAACATTCAGTATTGATTTGTAGTAATTTTTTGTATATTTTTCGACTTTGCAAAAAATGTAGGGCCCCAATTGGTTTCTTGCATTCGGTCTCCTTCAAAGAGAAGGCTGGCTCTGAATATAACTAAACTAATCTTAAAACTACATATAACATTATAAGCGTCGTAGATAGCTTCATACAACTATAGTTGAACCAGACAAAAAAAAAGGGTATAATTTGATACAAAAATTACACAAAATTCATAAACATCTCAAGTTTTCTATAAATAATTGAATAAGAAAGACATCACATCCTCGAAACCAATGGGTGCATCTAATTAGATTACGAAAAAATAACACTCGAGGAGAGCCGGAACCTCCTGTGGTGACAAATGTTAATCTGGATATTTGCAATGCATCTTTTCTCAAAATCTGTTAGATCGGAGGTTGAAATTTTGTATTTAAGCAATACATATTTTTCTCATAGTACTAAAACAAGCTTTTTAATTTTTTATATTTTTATTAGAAAAATGCCTAAAAAAATATGTTTTTTTAGTTTTTTGAAGAACGTTCATTATATAGTGTGAAGCATTTTGCAATTTATTAGTGGCATATTCATAAAGTTTGTACATTAATTTGCAGAAACTTTACATTTTGAGGAAAAACGTATCTTACACTTTGCACTCGGAAAACCAATTTGATGCATAATTATTTACCTAATACAAAGATTTGTTTATTGCTCTTTATACTACAACTGTTTCAAATTGAATTTCCCCGAAAAATTAATCTACATCTTCTTACCATTTTGTAAGTATTTTTGACAATCAAAATTAAAAAGCAAATAAAACTCCAAAATGATGTACCCTCTTAAATGGAGTCAGAGAGGAAATATCCGAGTGGAAAGGGTTAATGTAAAAATATATAGTGATCAGGCTATTTTAGCTTTATACGTTAAATTACCAACATTCTTTTAACCCTTTCCAGTAAGATTTAACAATGAAAAATTTTTGCATGAAATAACCATTTTTTTATTTATTTAAGAAAACTTACTTTATTTTATAATTCTTACAGATTGTTTATTAAAATTATATTACTGATATTTATATAAATGTAATTCGCAAGTTCATATTAAGCACTTCTTAAGAAAAAAACTCAAATGATTTTGGATTAGCACCTAGTTTTCGCGTTTACGCCAGATACTCCGGTATTATTTATTTATTTTTTTATTTCAGGCACATATCTATTTTCTTCCAAATTCTTTCTAATGATGATGTGTCAATGACTCCACAGCATTCACTAAAATCACTTATTAGTCGCTAAGCGCGTTTTCGTCTTCTAAGCGCGTTTGGTAATATTTCTCTATCATTAGTTTCATTATCAGTATCAGATAAATGTGTGCTTATCTCTTCCGTTTTTTTTATCCCCCCTATCACCTTGCTCTTCATAGTGTGCACTACTCTTAGTCATTACGATGTAATCGTAATGACTAAGAGTAGTTTCACATCATGTTTTTCCTTTACTAAGACCGATGTTTACATTAAATGTTTATAAGAATGAAATCCACTGACTAATAACAATTTGGCCGTACACTGTGCTAAGACAATCTAACAGTAAACAATATTGTATAGTGATCAATGATATCAACATGAATAATAAAAATGCTACCGGATTCTGTGCACTAGAAATTCTGAACCAAATTTATTATTATATTCAACAGTAGCTTTAGTTGCATGACAAGTATAGCTCGCAATTGTGCTATATGGCACGAAAAGCATAATGACGAGCTATACTCGTCATTTTACCAGAAGGGGTTATATTACCTCTCCCTTTCAATTTTTCTCTCTCTTAATTTCATCTGTTGTTTAAAAATTAGAGTAATTATTAATTTCAATAGTGTTTCTTCATCGAGTAGTCCCTGTTCGTGGGTAATCAAATAAAAGGGACCTGATCTGTCTTTTTTCCATTTATTATACATAAAGCAGCTACTGACGAAGACATCTAAAGCACATTAACATAACATCACAAAAGCACGCGCACACACAGCAACAGGAAACACATCCGTTACATCTCTCATTAGGCATTACAAAATTCTGAATCATAAAGTAATAAAAAAGAAGCGTATCAAAGTTCAACAGAAACTGCGCATGCGCCGGTTTCCTGATGACTACAGCTGGAATAGGGGAAAGGCGTCTCTAAGGCGGAACAGTCCCATTGCATTTTCTTCTGTCTCTCTCTCTCTCTTTTTATACATTGACTTTTTTGGGAAATAATGACGTGGCATTATTTGTACTGAAAAAAGCAGCGCTATTTGAGTTAAGGTATTCTTTAAAATACTTTTTTTTTGTCATTTGCAGTTTTTGTTGTTTGCATGCAAGCAAACTCTTCAGCAACTGTATGTTTCATGAACTCCTAAAAACTGGTTTCATGTATTCTGCAATAGCAATTCATTTTTATAAAGATATATGTACGGAAGTCATTCCGCCTTTTAAACAACCAAAATATGTATTTGATGAACATCAAATTTTTTTCTCTACTTCAATGAGGAATTTATAGGTTTTTTATTGGCACTTCTATTTAATGTAAAGATTAAAATAAAGAATTTTCATGAAGATAAAAAAAATAGATAAAAATTTGAAGTAAAAAAAACACCACCTCAAATGCTCATGTTTTGAAAACTTAGATATTCCAACATCACTTAACGGCCTGGTAATAAAATGCTTGGATCTTAAACACATGTTCTTTCAACTAATGATAATAACACGTCTAGCGAAAGAAAAAAAATACGTGGGTTGAAAATTGAGATGTATTGCAAATACTTGGCAGAGTATATGTTGAAACAGAAAACAAATCTCTATCTGAATAATCAAGTATGTGGATAGATAACAGTGTAGCTGGTCGTCTCTGCCAAATAATGTTTTTTTCTGTAGATTTTAATAAGAGTCACGCAGCAACAAATGAGTTTTTATACTCTATTTAAGCTTTAAAGTAAATGTCAAAATTATTTTTATAAAACTTGCGTTTGAAATAATTGTTAAATGCTGTGTTTATTTTAAACATTTAAAATAAATTTTTGCTAATGAAAGTAATATCAATAACTGATTAAAATAAAAAGCATTTTGATCATAATTGGGTTGTATTTCTTTTTTTTTTAATTTCAGTGATTTGATAGAAATAGTTCTGATAATTCAGGAGTTTTACTCGATCAAATGTATAGTATTTTAAGAATTAAAAACTTCTATATCTATTTTGAGTGGAAACAAATGCATGGAAATTAATTGAATTCTTTTAAAATACTCATAGCTCAATATTTTCAGTTTATAGTTTCGTTTTATGTATTTTGTCATGTCCCATTCTTTTGCTAAAAGGACTCTGTGGAAAATTATCTAAAAAGTATTGATTAAGTAAATTTTCGATGTATTTTGAATTTGTAGTCATGAACATTCATTCTTACAGCCTTGCATATTTTTAGAGTTACATTTTTTAAAACTATTCGCATTCTAAATAAAATATTCAAATTTTACTTTAAACTGATATTTTTAACTTAACTTTCAAACAATAATTCTAGAAAAAAATGAAATAATCCTGAAGCCTATCAAGTAATTGTGGTCACAACCACTTGCTTCCCGAAATAATCATCAAAATATGTTTTCTCTCACATAAAAATATATGATACTGATTCACTATACATGAGCAAATTTATAGTACGTCTCCATTTTTTTTTAAAATTGCAAGGCATGATTAAACTGTTTCCATTCAAACAAAAACCACATATTAAAGGAAATTTTAAAAAATTCTCACAGCTATTTGACAGTTGCTTTTCCACAATAATGATTACAATAACACAAAATGAATTTGAAGATTTGAAAAGTGAAAACAATGAAGTGCCAATTGCAAATCAATAATACTTCTTTCTCATGAGTTGGTTCCTATTTTACTTAACGTTACTGCTGGTACAACAGCGATAATTTTATGAGTATTTCGGTTTTCAACTGGGAAACTTCAAACATTCTCCAGATTGAAAAATCTTAGTGTTTACTACGCTTTGACAAGGATCATTTTTTAAAAGATTTTTTTTGGTACTTATTACGTTTGCCATTTCCATTTGTCAATCCAACCACCAACAATAATACATTCATGCACAAAATTGTCAATAGTGTCCAATTTTGTGCGGATACTGATGAGAACCTCTTCTCTTGAAATGCAACTGAAGCTATACATTTATGAGAAATATCGCCAATCTTTATCTGTGCATCCTTTAATCGACGAAGTCAAATATATTCTGCTAAAAGTAGAAGCCATGATTGTGAAATTTTTTGCAACGCAACTCCTTTCAACTACATTTTAAATAAATAATTCGACTTTTCGTTCGTGTCATTTTTAACCCTTTGCACTCGGAAAAGTAATTCGATAAATAATCATTCATCTAATACAAGGACTTGTTTATTATGTTATCTATAAATGTTGCAAGTTGAATTTTCAATAAAAATTAATCTTCTTACCCTTCTGTAAGTATTTTTAACAATGAAATTTAAAATAATAAATAAAATGTCAAAATGACTCACCATCTTAATGGTGCCCGAGATAAAACATCTAATAAAAAATGGTTAAATAAATGGCGAATGGGTTTCTTCCATTAACACTTTCCTATACAAAATATATTCTTTATATCGCACTCAATCATTATTTTTAATTTTTTAGGAGGGTTAATTGCGAATTGCCTTTATTTCTAATTTAAATTTAATAAAATATATTGTAGCAAATTGCAAGAAATAAAAAAGTTTTTCCGGACAATCATTTGCCAATAAATGCAGTTTAAAGTTATTGGAGTGCTAATGCTACTCTTGATGCTATATTCCTAAAATTTTGAAAAATTCTTTTAAAAAATCTGGTGTTAAATTAATAATACATAAGGAAGGAAAAGTCAAATGATTTAATTGAATTATTTTTTAAAAATAAAAAAAAAAAATTCAAACAATAACAGAATGGAGTCCAAAAAAAGTTACATCATTTGATGACAGAAAATAAATTTCTATCAACATTTTATTTTTTTACATTCAATGAATTATAACCATATCTAGTTATTTTAAACAAATAATAATAGAATGACAGACAGATTATTTGAGGTGAATGAAGGTTCCTTCTTCTTATAAACCTTTATGCTTGTTCTAGGTGGGAATCCTTCCAGCAAAATCAAAAGAAAAACATTTACTGCGAATGCACCCTATAAACGAAAGAATAAAATTAGTGGTTTCTGTCTCAAGTGGAGAAACTTCTTGTAAAATCAGTCTCATGATGTATTTGGATATTACAGAACGAATCGCAACGAGGTGACTCCTAATATAAATTTGACAGAACAAAATAAATCTAAAAGCAGATTCTTTATTCCAAAAGAACATTTTAGATATCAAAATTTCAAGTGATGAATGAGCTAGAAATCATTTGGTATCGCATTTTTTTTTTCCCAATTTTAAAATGTGATGTTAAACGAGAACGATATAGAATTTTTTTTCAGCCGAGAATTTTCACTCAAAAAAAAAAAATTACACGATTTTATTCTAAATAAAATTTTTGCAATGGGCGATTTTACCGATTGTGCAAACAGTTTAATAATTATTTACTTTAAAGTGTCTAATCATTTTCAAGAATAATGTTGCTATTGTTAAAATTATTAATAAAGAAAATAATGTACCTGCTATGCCAAACTACAACTCGCCTCCGATTCAAATTCTTCCGCCACTTTAATCCATTAACGACATCCATAGCAGTGATAGTTTTCCTGTTAGCAAGCTCAGTAAAAATCGCAGCATCTTCGATACTATTTCTAATGAAAGCCATGACTAAAGATTGACTTTCTTCTAGAACTTGAATAGAGACTTTTTTAATTCCAACACGTCTGGATATGCATCTGAGTGAAGCTTTGCTAATAATATTATTCTTCGTACCACGATGAACTTTATGACAATTAGGACAACCTTTGGCAGTTTCTTTTCCAGGCTCTTTATATCCTTTGCCACAATGAGATTTACGATGGTTTTTGGCATCTTGTTTTCTCAAATCTTTGCTTCTTTCACCACGCTTACATAAGACTTTACGATCCCTTTTCACATTGCCTTTTCCACTTGCTTTTCTTCCTTTACCACGATCAGACATGACTTAAAGAGAGCGGGGAAAAAAAATCACGCTGAAGCTTCACGTAGACTAAGATAAAAAGTACAATGACTTTCACAACTTCACTGCACAGAAGATATCTCTTTCTCTGTGCTTCACTGTTAACGGACGCTAGTCGCCTAGACACAATACTAAGGTACTGGCTTCAAATAATGAAACGTGATTGGTTGGCAGGGTTTGAAGGAGTGTCTGCATCATTAATTTTACCGCGCTGAAATACTTCACTTTCTTTTCGAAATGCATCTTTAAATTTACATAAAACTATAAAAACAGCTTTTTAGCTTGAAAAAAAATATTTTCTAGTAAACAACATTTACAAAAAATGGCACTTAGAGTAAATATCAAAATTTCACTTGCTTCTTTTTCTTTCTCCTATAAGAAGTCCAGAGAAAGTATTGAAATCGTCAAAAAATTCGAATCTTGTGATTTTGACAAATTTTGAACTTCTAGATTTCCTTTTTAAAAAGCACGTTTTTTCGCATTATATCTGTTTGTCTTTCTGAAAGTCGGTCATCGGTCTATCTGTCTCATAAGGGGACATTGCTTTGGGGATGGGATTTTGTACGTTGGTAGTGTACATTTACGATATTCCTTTATTAAAATTTTAAAGCGCAATAAACTGCCAATTCCGAGAAAATGACCCTCACACTTTGAGCATAGCTTATAATACACTACCAATTTGCATTTTTAGCTGACCGTCTTGACAGGACATTTGGTAATGCTTCAACTTTTCAACCGCAAGACCAGTTTTTTTTATTTTTTTTTACATCCTTTCAAAAATATTTCAAATTAACATTTTACAGATTCTTTTAATTAATATGCTTTTCTTTTTTTAACCCTTAAAAACCTGATTTTTCAAATTAAATTAAAAAAAAATCTATGCTTTCATTGCAGCAGCCAGATAAAAGGAAAAATAATTTTAAAAAATCTCAGTACATATATTATATATTTATTTTTGAAAAAAAGCAAGTATTAATTTTGATATTTAGTCATTAGGGCCATAAATATGTCACAATATATGTACATGTTAATCCTTCTAATTCTAGAATTATAATTTAATTTAATTATTTTAAAGGCAATAAATATAAATTTATATGATTATTAAAAAATACATAAAAATTACTTAAATTTAATTAATAATTTATAAACATTTCAATTAAATATTTTACTAATTTTGATATTACTTATTTTAATTTAATACATTATTAATTTTCAATTTAATTAATATATTAATAATAATAATTGAATAATTATATAATATAATAATTTTTACGCAAAATTATGTTCATTTGCATAGAAATTGCATTTTAATTATAATTAAATTTTTAAGTACTAAAATATTTATATATGTAAAAGATTATAAATAATTTAAATAATTATTGTGATCTTAAAATGTCCAAAAATTTTACATATTCTGATTTTAATAAAGTCAAAGTCTTTGTTCTAACTTAATATTGAAAATTAAAGAGAGCAGATGATAATTTATTACATCATCAAGCGTTCCCTATATTAAAATCGAGAAGAAATAGAGAGCAGGTGTTTATTGAATGCATAAGCAGATGGTTCAAAAATTTTAATAACGTGATACGGTATGCTTGGCACACTGCCCAATTTTCTGACGAAGGACAAATATCTTTGAATATAAATAATATAAATGAAACTTATTTAATGTTGCTTTTGGGAGCAGTTATTGATTATCAGTTTTGCAAGATGTTTTGTTTCCGATGACTCAACAACATATATCATTTTGGTTCTTTTATATAAATGAAAATAATTAATTTCTAGAAATATTAAGTAAAACTTTTATGATGTCAGTAATTAAAATGAATATTATCACAATTTAAATTATATTAGTAACTATTTTTCTGATTAAAAATTATAATTACAGTATTTGTTGAATGGATATTTATTTTTGATTGAAAAAAGAGTAAAATATTAATTGGAAACTATCTGTAAGTTTTCGACTTAATACTTTTTATAATTTAAAAAAACGCATCTCTATTTATAATTATTTTCTTTTTATGAATTAGATAATAATTTGAGTATTAAGAAAAAAACACATTATTTTTTGCATATTAAAGTGAATAACATATCAATTGAAACTACCGATAAATTCATAACTTAATTTAGAATTACTGTGTGATGATTAATTAAAAAGTTTTCTTTTAGAATATTGAAATAATATTGCTGCTCATAATGAGGTTGATGCTTATTTAAATTCATTTCATAAAATTACGAGAATGAATATTTTTTGAACGAAATTTCGAATTAATACATTGCAGAAAAATATTATTGTTTCATTTTTGAATCTATATTGCACATTTTCACATATTACACACTTTCATTTAACATTTGTCGATAGCGTATTCTGATTAAATTATTTATTTTGAGTGTAAAGTAATCACAGTTATTATAAATTTTTGAATAATTTTGTGGAAATTGTCTAAAAACATAGATTAATGGCTACTCTTAACGATTATTAACAAATTGCAAAGTCTTTAAAAACTAGTAGTACGAATAACAAAAATCTGCATCGTTTCATTTTTGGTGAAGATGGTGATAGACAAAATCGATCAAGATTATGAAAATTTTGGGGATTTCCAACTCCTTTCAATAAAACGAGGAAACCAAACGGAAAGTACTCAACGATTTCTCCTTTAAAGATTTAATCGCGACTTTTAATATACTCCATTTAAAGAATTTTTTACGTATTTGGCCACCAGAATAGTAGTTTTTGATGGAGAGCCTGGGCGATTAGCCTATAATCTCCGCTCCCTAAAAAATGCTATTGAAAAATTAACTGTGCAACAATAATATAACATAATAATGTAGTGCATAGTGAAATAGAATTTTTAAGAACTTGTTACGTATTTGGAAAAATGTTGTGAGTTCTCCTTATTTATGCGATCTCACATTGCTGAAAACGGAAGTTTCCGATTTGAGAACTGACAATGACCTTGAAACGGAGTTAAAACGAAATCCCCTCCATAGCGAAATTCTTGACACTTAGAAAGAACTACACTTTGAATACCGGAAATCGCCGCTGACTCAGAAGTTTTCCCTTTCCTTGAATACTTCTGAGAGTTATTCCGAAAAAACTAACAATACTTTTTCTGCTTTTAGCTTCAAAGATATTGTCGAGTTAATAAAACCTTTTTCGTCTCGGGATAACTATAGTGTGGAAACTTTCATTTGTGATGTTGAAGATATTTTTGACTTATACCAAATAAAAAAATCCAATTCATCAAGTCATTTTTGTGAAAAAATGTTTCATTGGCCCAGCTTTAACTCTAATAAGGTCTATTCGTGGAATGAATAATTGAGAACAAATGAAAAAGCACTTGATACAAGAATTTTTTCAGAAAATTAATGGTCTTCAATTACATAATTTGATGCAAGCTAGACGGTTGAAACCTACCGAAACTTTGCAGGAATACTTTTTAGCTATGAAAGATTTGGCACATAAAGGCTCTTTTGATGAGGCGTCCATAATTGATTGTCATAAATGGCATTTCCGACTCTTCACACAACAAAATTATTTCATATTTTCTGAATTCAAAGAAAAATTAAAAATTGCTCATGCTTCAAAAACTTTTAAACAGCATGTAGATAGCAAAACATTTGAGGTTCTACCTAAGGACGTCAAATTTTTGATGAAGGATGGATATAGTTTAGTTGTATTTTATTAAAATCCCATTTTAAAATAACACTAGGGCTATTTTGGAACAACCTCGTAAATTTGAACCGCGGTCAGATGACGAGGACAACACCTGAGCTGGCACCTCCTCTCCAAGTTTCCACACCACACCAATGGGAGGGCGTTTCGCCCCGACGGATTTATTGCGCACCAGTCCCGCTTACACGACGGTTCTTCGGTGGAATCGAGTCTCGAACCTGAAACCCTGCAGTTCCGAAACCGAGACCTTACTACCAAGCTACAGAGGCCGAAGGAGGACGATAACATATTTACTAAAGAATATGTGAGAAAGTTTTGGGAAGATTACTCCCGTTGATTTTTAAAATATTGTAATCGACATTTTTGTTTTTCTCTTGAAACTTCACGCCACAGAGGGCAGATAATAAATTGTTCATAAATTTAAATAGTGACATATAAAACTTTTTGAATTAACAGGATTTATTGTTCGTTTCAGTATCCCGAGGCGACAACTTTTCGACGATTCTATCTCACTAAGGGGAGAGACGCGGAAGGATGTGCTCATTTCCTCAATTTACTTTGTTAAATGTAAACACCGTCTCCTTTCAATATTCCTCTCACCCCTATTTTGTTGAATTAAACCCATCCTAACGCATGTACAAATGCGTAGACGGTTTTAGAATCAATTGTCAAACAATACATATTACAAATAATTTCACAGTAGTTATAAGGTCAGCTGTTACATCTAATAGGCAATAATAAGATATTTCAAGAACATGCATATAAAAAAACCTCTAACTTTAATCGCTTCAAGTTGAATTTAATTATATTAATGCTCCATTTTTGAAACAACATTAGGGCTATTTGGGGACGAACCTCATAAATTTGAATCGTGGCCAGATGAAAATCTTTTAAAATGGCTGATTTGGCTTCCTATTCTTCAAACTTCTTGCCACATCAGCGACAGGGCATATCATTCCGACAGATTTAATATGCGTGACACCATTTTACATGGCAATTCTTCAGTGGAATCATATTTCGGAACTGGTGTCCTTTGGGCCATGAGTCAAGTCCTTACCACTAAGCCACTGAGGCGTTTTGATCTCTTGAAAAGGATTCAAATTTCGGTAGGGAAAAGTTTCGTATCTTCGATGAATTTTTAATATTAATTTTTTTATTAGCTCGTATGTTAGTTCACAATTGTATTGCAAATATTAATCCTAACTCCATTTCATTTTTCATTTGCTACATATTTAAGTAAAACAAATACAATTTTCGATTTTAATATTTTTAATTATTTTATAAAAAAACAACTTAAACTTTGGCTAAATGTACAGCATAGTGTTATTCCTTTAATCGGGGGACGTTGAACATTTAACCTGAACTTATTATAAAAACAACCATAAATGAGAAAATGAATTTTATTTACATAAAATAAGATTAACATTTATAATTAAATCTCAAATATTTATACATAAAGACAAGTTATTTGTAAAACTTGTAGTTTTTAAAATTTATTTTAATTTTAAAATATATTTATTATGTTGCAATTTACGTGTGAGAAAAAAACCCTGCTGAACTCTATAGTTCGAAAAGAAATTCACTACTTTCATTATTCATTTTTTTAATCCTTTTTTTTATAATAGCAGTTATTATTCTTTTTTTTCCCCCTTTCTATGTTTTGGAGTCATCATTTGATTTCAATGCCTGTAAGGCTAGTGTTTCAAGACTTTCAGTGATAATCTTTGATTTGATTTTTTTTACATAATCCTATTTTCCCCCGAATCTCAGTGTAGAGATACCTCTACGGATGTCCACAGTATATTTAGATTGATAAGAATACGGGTCAGAATGGATGAGTCACTTGTCAGTTACAAGCAAAAAGAAAAACTTGTTATTATTAAAATTATTCTTATTAAGGTAAACAAAATCTATTATCTTCAACACTTCACCTTCCCATCATATTATTTAGAATCAGATTTAATAACGTAATTGAGCCACATCATATATATGATAATGTAACAAATCTGCAATGTTGCTTCCCAGTGTGGTAGGTTCAATTACTGGAAAGACCGTTTTACGATCAGCTTTTTTGGATGCTGATCGGATGTCGAATTAGTGATCCTTGGGCTTGACGACTTTAGAGACAAAATAAATAATGTTAAAATCTTCAAGAATTTTGGCGATACAGCCAGTAGAAGATGAGATATGCTTAATTGTTCCAGAACACTCTTTTGCCCTGCTACAGAACTATAAAAGGCCGGTAGTCCAAACCGAAGACAATCGCGTTGAGTCGTCGAGAGCCTGAGTCTCACAACGAGTTAACGGCGAATAGTTGGATCAATCCAGCGAAGCGCAAGTGTTGAGTGAAGCTCAAGCGATTGGTGAATTGAGCTATGTGTCGAATGCTGGAGTTTACTGTAGAAGCAGCATCGAATCGTGAGAGGAGTAGCCAACCGTGCAGTAGTGAGTCGGCAGTTGGATACAACTAAAGCGAGGAGACAGTGGAGAATTACAGGCGTTTGGAGAGACTTTAGGTTTGGTTTGGTTTTGTGGTGTTTTATGGCGCAAAAGCCATATCTGGCCATACTGCGCCAAGCAAATGGAGAGACTTTAGAGAGTAGCCACATGGATTCCGTCCTGCTGTTGAATTCTGTCTGGCCGCTTTGTGTGCTGAGATCTTTGTTAGCTCCCGATTATTATTTGTGGGCTACTGTTTGTTGCTTGTGTACATCTCTGCTGTTTATTTGGTGTCTTTGTATTCGTGTCAATAAAGTCGTCGTTTTTTAGTGAGGCCTGTTGATTGTGTTACACCATACACCCACTACAAGTGAACCCGTTCAACTTACGGACTTAATGGACGAAATTCCGTAACAATAATAGGTTGACGCCAATTACTTGAAATTAACATTCCGTTATTCATTGCTTGGCTGCTATACATTTTGAATGGTGTAAATGTATCTTTATCTAAAGGAACATTGCTGATAATCTCGCCATTTTTTTTTTATCACTAACAAGAACAATTACGTGAATTTCTTGATTGCCACGGAGTAACAGAACAGATTTTCAAGACTTTGTCGTTTATGATCTAAAAAGAGCTTAAATAATTAAAGAAAAGTAGTCATGTGAAGTAAATTAAAGATTGAAAAGTAATCTAAAATTGTTGCCCATTTCAGCATCCCGAGACTGCCACTTTTCGACGATTCTACATCATTAAAAGGTGAGATGTGAAAAGATGAGCACATTACTAGAATTCTTGATTTACTTAGATAATCATTAGATACTTTGTCGTTCCGTTTCTTCCCATATTTTTGTGAATATCGTATCGTTTCCTATCGTACTATTTTATTTGAATTCAAAATTAAAATTGCACATTGATTGCTTATGTGGTCAATTCAAGTGGAATTAAAGCTTTCAGAAATGACACGAAAAATATTTTATATTATATCATTAAATGTGATCGAAATTATCCACTATTGGTAATCTTAAAATGTTATCAAAAATTCAATAATAAAAAAAGGGTTTTAACATATATTTTTTTGTTTATTTTGTAAAAAAGCGAGTTACCAGTTTTTAAGAACAAAACATCTTCCATTTATTCATCAAAATTCAATGCTTAGGCCCTTTGCATTTGTCTTCAGTTCAATAAAATGTAGTGGACTGTAGTTTTTTAAACAGTTTAATTTGAAATTCAACAAATATATGCTAATTAAATTAAAGCATTAAAATATTGCAACATTCGATCATACCCTCGCTTAATAGGAGATAAATGTGAACAATAGTAAATAAGAGAATTTCGTCTCCTGCTTAGTATAAGAGCATCTATCTCTGGGTCCAGCTTGCACAAGAACTCAGTCTGAACTGAGGGGGTTTCCTCATGGTGGTGGGGAGAAGTTATTTAATTCTAAATAAAATGTGAAGACTCTGTACCATGCTAAAATCAATTTACTATATGCTTGCCTTTTCTTTATAAATAGTTTTACATACCAACTGTTGATTAAATTATTTAAATAAGAAACTGCATTAAAATTACTTTTAATATAAATTTTCTTTTTGCCCCCGATTATTTACAGGTTAGAAACTTAGGTCTTCAATTAGTAAATTTTTAGCTTCCTGTTTTTTTATCTATTAATTTTTAATAATTTTTCAAAATTCAGATAAAAATACTTTGACCAAAATTCTACATTTTAGCTGAATATTAAGTAACTTAAAGGATCAAAATAATTTAATATAATTTTTCTAACTTGAAAATAAAATAAACAAAACAATTGATTTACATTAATAAATCAGTTAGAAAATATGATTAGCATTAGAAGAGACTTAACAAATCAACAATAGTAAAAATATATGACAAAAACTTAAAGAAAATAAACATGCTTTAATAATAATTTTTTTTCCAAGAAAAATTTTGTAATTCAAAGTCAAGGATGGAAAAAATCCTTTCACAAATACTGATAATCTTTTTCTTTCATAAACTAATTTAACTTTAAACAAATAAAATACTTTTTCTCACATATAAATAGCACTTAGCAGAGTAGAAACCACATTAATTAAAGCAAATATTTATACAACTTGGCTTAATTTGTAACAACTTTTGTTTTCCACTAAAAATATACCATTTCTTAAGCAAAGCACATTTCTTCCATAAAACATATAATATCAAACTATGTTTTGAAATTTTAAGACTTATCCTCCTAAGCTGTATACTACACGAGTATGCACTAATATTACAGTTTATGTTTTATGGTTTATGTGACTAATCTATTACGATTCTTGGTGGCTGGATCGGCAGAGTGTGGCGCTTAGTTTTGCAGGTCTTCAGTTCGAGTCTCGAAGGCGACAAACATTTTTATATAATTTTCTTTCTTTTTTTTAATTTATTTTCACCAGTTTTCTCCATCATTCCTAGAGATAAAATGAATAATTCCAAATCATATGCGTCAAAAATAGAATTAAATTTCAAAATATTTCTATATTTATTCGAAATTTTATGAGTCGAGTTCACGCACATGCGCAGACTTCATTCGTATATTTAGCACTGTGCTTTTAGACCAGATTGACACCGTATTTAAAATTTTACTGGATAGTCGTAATAAAAATATTAGACCCTTCAGAAGCTCACGGACTTCGAGGCTTGGTGCCTGGATCGGCAGAGTTTGGCGCTCAGTTTTGCAGGTCTTCAGTTTGAGGCTCGAATCCGACAAATGTTTTTAAATAAATAAATAATAATTTTAAAATTATATTCTATTTTTGACGTATATGATTTGGAATTATTCATTTTATCTCTACGAATGATGGAGAAAACAGGTGAAAATAAATTTAAAAAAAAAAGAAAATTATATAAAAATGTTTGTCGGCTTCGAGACTCGAACTGAAGACCTGCAAAACTAAGCTCCACCCTCTGCCGATCCAGCCACCAAACCTCGTAACCCGAGAGCTACTGAAGGGCCTAATATTCTCATTACGACTATCCTGTAAAATTTTAAATACAGTGTCAATCTGGTCTAAAAGCACAATGCTAAGAATACGAATGAACTCTGCGCATGTGCGTGAACTTGACTCATAAAATTTCGAATTAATATAGAAATATTTTGAAATTAAATTCTATTTTTGACGTGTATGATTTGGAATTATTCATTTTATCTTTAGGAATGATGGGAAAAACTGGTGAAAATAAATAAAAAAAAAATTATATAAAAATGTTTCTCGGCTTCGAGACTCGAACTGAAGACCTGCAAAACTAAGCGCCACACTCTGCCGATCCAGCCGCCAAACCTCGTAATCAGAGAGCTTCTGAAGGGTCTAATATTCTCATTACGACTATCCTATAAAATTTTAAATACGGTGTCAATCTGGTCTAAAAGCACAATGCTAAGAATACGAATGAATTCTGCTCATATGCGTGAACTTGAATCGTAAAATTTCTAATAAATATAGAAATATTTTAAAATTAAGTTCAATTTTTGACGTATATCATTTGGAATTATTCATTTTATCTCTAGGAATGATGGAGAAAACTGGTGAAAATAAATTACAAAAAAAAAAAAAGAAAATTATATAAAAATGTTTGTCGCCTTCGAGACTTGGACTGAAGACATGCAAAACTAAGCGCCGCACTCTGCCGATCCAGCCACGAAGCCTCGTAATCCGCGAGCTTCTGAAGGGTCTAACATTGGCATTACGACTATCCAGTAAAATTTTAAATACGGTGTCAATCTGGTCTAAAACCACAATGCTAAGAATACGAATGAATTCTGCGCATGTGCGTGAACTGGACTCATAAAATTTCGAAAAAAATTGAAATATTTTGAAATTAAATTCTATTTTTGACGTATATGATTTGGAATTATTCATTTCATCTCTAGGAATGATGGAGAAAACAGGTGAAAATAAATTAAAAAAAAAAAAGAAAATTATATAAAATTGTTTGTCGGCTTCGAGACTCGAACTGAAGACCTGCAAAACAAAGCGCCATACTCTGCCGATCCAGCCACCAAGCCTCGTAATCCGAGAGCATCTGAAGTGTCTAATATTCTTATTACGACTATCCAGTAAAAATTTAAATACGGTGTCAAACTGGTCTAAAAGCACAATGCTAAAAATAGGAACGAATTCTGCGCATGTGCGTGAACTTGACTCATAAAATTTCGAATAAATATAAAAATATTTTGAAATTAAGTTCTATTTTTCACGTATATGATTTGGAATTATTCATTTTATGTTTAGGAATGATGGGGAAAACTGGTGAAAATAAATTAAAAAAAAATTATATAAAAATGTTTCTCGGCTTCGAGACTCGAACTGTAGACATGCAAAACTAAGCGCCACATTCTGCCGATCCAGCCACCAAGCCTCGTAGTCCGAGAGTCCTTGACTCGTAACATTTCTAATAAATATAGAAATATTTTTAAATTAAATTCAATTTTTGACGTATATGATTTGGAATTATTCATTTTATCTCTAGCAATGATGTAGAAAACTGGTGAAAATAAATTTAAAAAAAAAGAAAATTATATAAAAATATTTGTCGCCTTCGAGACTCGAACTGAAGACCTACAAAACTAAGCGCCACACTCTGCCGATCCAGCCACCAAACCTCGTAATCAGACAGCTTCTGAAGGGTCTTATATTCTCATTACGACTATCCAGTAAAATTTTAAATACGGTGTCAATCTTGTCTAAAAGCACAATGCTAAGAATACGAAGGAATTCTGCGCATGTGCGTGAACTTGACTAATAAAATTTCAAATAAATATAGAAATATTTTGAAATTAAATTCTATTTTTGACGTATATGATTTGGAATTATTCATTTTATCTCTACGAATGATGGAGAAAACAGGTGAAAATAAATTAAAAAAAAAAGAAAATTATATAAAAATGTTTGTCGGCTTCGAGACTCGAACTGAAGACCTGCAAAACTAAGCTCCACCCTCTGCCGATCCAGCCACCAAACCTCGTAATCAGACAGCTTCTGAAGGGTCTAATATTCTCATTACGACTATCCTGTAAAATTTTAAATACGGTGTCAATCTGGTCTAAAAGCACAATGCTAAGAATACGAATGAATTCTGCGCATGTGCGTGAACTGCAGTCATAAAATTTCGAATAAATATAGAAATATTTTGAAATTAAATTCTATTTTTCACGTATATGATTTGGAATTATTCATTTTATCTTTAGGAATGATGGGGAAAACTGGGGAAAATAAATTTAAAAAAAATTATATAAAAATGTTTCTCGGCTTCGAGACTCGAACTGTAGACATGCAAAACTAAGCGCCATACTCTGCCGATCCAGCCACCAAGCCTCGTAATCCGAGAGCATCTGAAGTGTCTAATATTCTCATTACGACTATCCAGTAAAATTTTAAATACGGTGTCAATCTGGTCTTAAAGCACAATGCTAAGAATACGAATGAATTCTGCGCATGTGAGTCAACTTGACTCATAAAATTTCGAATAAATATAGAAATATTTTAAAATTAAATTCTATTTTTGACGTATATGATTTAGAATTATTCATTTTATCTCTAGGAATGATTGAGAAAACTGGTGAAAATAAATTTAAAAAAAAAAGAAAATTATATAAAAATGTTTGTCGGCTTCGAGACTCGAACTGAAGACATGCAAAACTAAGCGCCACACTCTGCCGATCCAGCCACCAAGCCTCGAAATCAGAGAGCTTCTGAAGGGTCTAATATTCTCATTACGACTATCCAGTAAAATTTTAAATACGGTGTCAATCTGGTATAAAGGCACAATGCTAAGAATACGAATGAATTCCGCGCATGTGCGTGAACTTGACTCATAAAATTTCGAATAAATATAGAAATATTTTGAAATTAAATTCTGTTTTTGACGTATACGATTTCGAATTATTCATTTTATCTCTAGGAATGATGGAGAAAAAAGGTGAAAATAAATTTAAAAAAAAAAGAAAATTATATAAAAATGTTTGTCGGCTTCGAGACTCGAACTGAAGACCTGCAAAACTAAGCTCCACCCTCTGCCTTCCAGCCACCAAACCTAGTAATCAGACAGCTTCTGAAGGGTCTAATATTCTCATTACGACTATCCTGTAAAATTTTAAATATGGTGTCAATCTGGTCTAAAAGCACAATGCTAAGAATACGAATGAATTCTGCGCATGTGCGTGAACTGCACTCATAAAATGTCGAAAAAAATTGAAATATTTTGAAATTAAATTCTATTTATGACGTATATGATTTGGAATTATTCATTTTATCTCTAGGAATGATGGAGAAAACAGGTGAAAATAAATTTTAAAAAAAGGAAAATTATATAAAAATGTTTCTCGGCTTCGAGATTCGAACTGTAGACATGCAAAACTAAGCGCCACACTCTGCCGATCCAGCCACCAAGCCTCGTAATCCGAGAGCATCTGAAGTGTATAATATTCTCATTACGACTATCAAGTAAAATTTTAAATACGGTGTCAATCTTGTCTAAAAGCACAATGCTAAGAATACGAAGGAACTCTGCGCATGTGCGTGAAATTGACTAATAAAATTTCAAATAAATATAGAAATATTTTGAAATTAAATTCTATTTTTGACGTATATGATTTGAAATTATTCATTTTATCTCTAGAAATGACTGAGAAAACCGGTGAAAATAAATTAAAAAAAAATTATATAAAAATGTTTGTCGGCTTCGAGACTCGAACTGTAGACATGCAAAATTAACGCCACACTCTGCCGATCCAGCCACCAAGCCTCGTAATCCGAGAGCTTCTGAAGGGTCTAATATTCTCATTACGACTATCCAGTAAAATTTTAAATACGGTGTCAATCTGGTCTAAAAGCACAATGCTAAGAATACGAATGAATTCTGCGCATGTGCGTGAACTTGACTCATAAAATTTCGAATAAATATAGAAATATTTTGAAATTAAATTCTACTTTTCATGTATATGATTTGGAATTATTCATTTTATCTTTAGGAATGACGGAGAAAACTGGTGAAAATAAATTAAAAAAAAAAGAAAATTATATAAAAATGTTAGTCGGCTTCGAGACTCGAACTGAAGACCTGCAAAACTAAGCTCCACCCTCTGCCTTCCAGCCACCAAACCTAGTAATCAGACAGCTTCTGAAGGGTCTAATATTCTCATTACGACTATCCTGTAAAATTTTAAATATGGTGTCAATCTGGTCTAAAAGCACAATGCTAAGAATACGAATGAATTCTGCGCATGTGCGTGAACTGCACTCATAAAATGTCGAAAAAAATTGAAATATTTTGAAATTAAATTCTATTTATGACGTATATGATTTGGAATTATTCATTTTATCTCTAGGAATGATGGAGAAAACAGGTGAAAATAAATTTTAAAAAAAGGAAAATTATATAAAAATGTTTCTCGGCTTCGAGATTCGAACTGTAGACATGCAAAACTAAGCGCCACACTCTGCCGATCCAGCCACCAAGCCTCGTAATCCGAGAGCATCTGAAGTGTATAATATTCTCATTACGACTATCAAGTAAAATTTTAAATACGGTGTCAATCTTGTCTAAAAGCACAATGCTAAGAATACGAAGGAACTCTGCGCATGTGCGTGAAATTGACTAATAAAATTTCAAATAAATATAGAAATATTTTGAAATTAAATTCTATTTTTGACGTATATGATTTGAAATTATTCATTTTATCTCTAGAAATGACTGAGAAAACCGGTGAAAATAAATTAAAAAAAAATTATATAAAAATGTTTGTCGGCTTCGAGACTCGAACTGTAGACATGCAAAATTAACGCCACACTCTGCCGATCCAGCCACCAAGCCTCGTAATCCGAGAGCTTCTGAAGGGTCTAATATTCTCATTACGACTATCCAGTAAAATTTTAAATACGGTGTCAATCTGGTCTAAAAGCACAATGCTAAGAATACGAATGAATTCTGCGCATGTGCGTGAACTTGACTCATAAAATTTCGAATAAATATAGAAATATTTTGAAATTAAATTCTACTTTTCATGTATATGATTTGGAATTATTCATTTTATCTTTAGGAATGACGGAGAAAACTGGTGAAAATAAATTAAAAAAAAAAGAAAATTATATAAAAATGTTAGTCGGCTTCGAGACTCGAAATGAAGAAATGCAAAACTAAGCGCCATACTCTGCCGATCCAGCCACCAAGCTTCGTAATCCGAGAGCATCTGAAGTGTCAAATATTCTCATTACGACTATCCAGTAAAATTTTAAATACGGTGTCAATCTGATCTTAAAGCACAATGCTAAGAATACGAATGAATTCTGCGCATGTGAGTCAACTTGACTCATAAAATTTCGAATAAATATAGAAATATTTTGAAATTAAATTCTATTTTTGACGTGTATGATTTGGAATTATTCATTTTTTCTTTAGGAATGATGGGAAAAACTGGTGAAAATAAATAAAAAAAAATTATATAAAAATGTTTCTCGGCTTCGAGACTCGAACTGAAGACCTGCAAAACTAAGCGCCACACTCTGCCGATCCAGCCACCACACCTCGTAATCAGAGAGCTTCTGAAGGGTCTAATATTCTCATTACGACTATCCTGTAAAATTTTAAATACGGTGTCAATCTGGTCTAAAAGCACAATGCTAAGAATACGAATGAATTCTGCTCATATGCGTGAACTTGAATCGTAAAATTTCTAATAAATATAGAAATATTTTAAAATTAAGTTCAATTTTTGACGTATATCATTTGGAATTATTCATTTTATCTCTAGGAATGATGGAGAAAACTGGTGAAAATAAATTACAAAAAAAAAAAAGAAAATTATATAAAAATGTTTGTCGCCTTCGAGACTTGGACTGAAGACATGCAAAACTAATCGCCGCACTCTGCCGATCCAGCCACCAAGCCTCGTAATCCGAGAGCATCTGAAGTGTCTAATATTCTCATTACGACTATCAAGTAAAATTTTAAATACGGTGTCAATCTTGTCTAAAAGCACAATGCTAAGAATACGAAGGAACTCTGCGCATGTGCGTGAAATTGACTAATAAAATTTCAAATAAATATAGAAATATTTTGAAATTAAATTCTATTTTTGACGTATATGATTTGAAATTATTCATTTTATCTCTAGAAATGACTGAGAAAACCGGTAAAAATAAATTAAAAAAAAATTATATAAAAATGTTTGTCGGCTTCGAAACTCGAACTGTAGACATGCAAAATTAACGCCACACTCTGCCGATCCAGCCACCAAGCCTCGTAATCCGAGAGCTTCTGAAGGGTCTAATATTCTCATTACGACTATCCAGTAAAATTTTAAATACGGTGTCAATCTGGTCTAAAGGCACAATGCTAAGAATACGAATGAATTCTGCGCATGTGCGTGAATTTGACTCATAAATTTTCGAATAAATATAGAAATATTTAAATTAAATTCTATTTTTGACGTATATGATTTGGAATTATTCATTTTATCTCTACGAATGATGGAGAAAACAGGTGAAAATAAATTTAAAAAAAAAAGAAAATAATATAAAAATGTTTGTCGGCTTCGAGACTCGAAATGAAGACCTGCAAAACTAAGCTCCACCCTCTGCCGATCCAGCCACCAAACCTCGTAATCAGACAGCTTCTGAAGGGTCTAATATTCTCATTACGACTATCCTGTAAAATTTTAAATACGGTGTCAATCTGGTCTAAAAGCACAATGCTAAGAATACGAATGAATTCTGCGCATGTGCGTGAACTGCACTCATAAAATTTCGAAAAAAATTGAAATATTTTGAAATTAAATTCTATTTATGACGTATATGATTTGGAATTATTCATTTTATCTCTAGGAATGATGGAGAAAACCGGTGAAAATGAATTTAAAAGAAAAAATGAAAATTATATAAAAATGTTTGTCGGCATCGAGACTCCAACTGTAGACATGCAAAACTAAGCGCCACACTCTGCCAATCCAGCCACCAAGCCTCGTAATCCGAGAGCATCTGAAGTGTCTAATATTCTCATTACGACTATCCAGTAAAATTTTGAATACGGTGTCAATCTTGTCTAAAAGCACAATGCTAATAATACGAAGGAATTCTGCGCATGTGCGTGAACTTGACTAATAAAATTTCAAATAAATATAGAAATATTTTGAAATTAAATTCTATTGATGACGTATATGATTTGGAATTATTCATTTTATCTCTAGAAATGACTGAGAAAACCGGCGAAAATAAATTTTAAAAAATAAATTAAAATTATTTAAAAACATTTGTCGGATTGGAGCCCCGAACTGAAGACCTGCAAAACTGAGCGCAACACTCCGCCGATTCAGCCACCAAGACTCCTAATCCGAGAGCTTATGAAGGGCTCATTACGACTATCCAGTAAAATTTTAAATACGGTGTCAATCTGGTCTAAAAGCACAATGCTAAGAATACGAATGAATTCTGCGCATGTGCGTGAACTTGACTCATAAAATTTCGAATAAATATAGAAATATTTTGAAATTAAATTCTACTTTTCATGTATATGATTTGGAATTATTCATTTTATCTTTAGGAATAACGGAGAAAACTGGTGAAAATAAATTAAAAAAAAAAAGAAAATTATATAAAAATGTTAGTTGGCTTCGAGACTCGAAATGAAGAAATGCAAAACTAAGCGCCATACTCTGCCGATCCAGCCACCAAGCTTCGTAATCCGAGAGCATCTGAAGTGTCAAATATTCTCATTACGACTATCCAGTAAAATTTTAAATACGGTGTCAATCTGATCTTAAAGCACAATGCTAAGAATACGAATGAATTCTGCGCATGTGAGTCAACTTGACTCATAAAATTTCGAATAAATATAGAAATATTTTAAAATTAAATTCTATTTTTGACGTATATGATTTGGAATTATTCATTTTATCTTTAGGAATGACGGAGAAAACTGGTGAAAATAAATTTAAAAAAAAAGAAAATAATATAAAAATGTTAGTCGGCTTCGAGACTCGAAATGAAGACATGCAAAACTAAGCGCCATACTCTGCCGATCCAGCCACCATGCTTCGTAATCCGAGAGCATCTGAAGTGTCAAATATTCTCATTACGACTATCCAGTAAAATTTTAAATACGGTGTCAATCTTGTCTAAAAGCAAAATGCTAAGAATACGAAGGAATTCTGCGCATGTGCGTGAACTTGACTAATAAAATTTCAAATAAATATAGAAATATTTTGAAATTAAATTCTATTTTTGACGTATATCATTTGGAATTATTCATCTTATCTCTAGGAATGATGGAGAAAACCGGTGAAAATAAATTTAAAAGAAAAAAAGAAAATTATATAAAAATGTTTGTCGGCTTCGAGACTCGAACTGTAGACATGCAAAACTAAGCGCCACACTCTGCCAATCCAGCCACCAAGACTCGTAATCCGAGAGCATCTGAAGTGTCAAATATTCTCATTACGACTATCCTGTAAAATTTTAAATACGGTGTCAATCTGGTCTAAAAGCACATTGCTAAGAATACGAATGAATTCTGCGCATGTGCGTGAACTTGACTCATAAAATTTCGAATAAATATAGAAATATTTTGAAATTAAATTCTATTTTTGACGTGTATGATTTGGAATTATTCATTTTATCTTTAGGAATGATGGGAAAAACTGGTGAAAATAAATAAAAAAAATTATATAAAAATGTTTCTCGGCTTCGAGACTCGAACTGAAGACCTGCAAAACTAAGCACCACACTCTGCCGATCCAGCCACCACACCTCGTAATCAGAGAGCTTCTGAAGGGTCTAATATTCTCATTACGACTATCCTGTAAAATTTTAAATACGGTGTCAATCTGGTCTAAAAGCACAATGCTAAGAATACGAATGAATTCTGCTCATATGCGTGAACTTGAATCGTAAAATTTCTAATAAATATAGAAATATTTTAAAATTAAGTTCAATTTTTGACGTATATC
Source organism: Argiope bruennichi (assembly GCF_947563725.1). Taxonomy (NCBI): domain Eukaryota; kingdom Metazoa; phylum Arthropoda; class Arachnida; order Araneae; family Araneidae; genus Argiope; species Argiope bruennichi. Next base: position 15,533,236 of record NC_079156.1, on the reverse strand, counting down.
ATTTGGAATTATTCATTTTATCTCTAGGAATGATGGAGAAAACTGGTGAAAATAAATTACAAAAAAAAAAAAGAAAATTATATAAAAATGTTTGTCGCCTTCGAGACTTGGACTGAAGACATGCAAAACTAAGCGCCGCACTCTGCCGATCCAGCCACCAAGCCTCGTAATCCGCGAGCTTCTGAAGGGTCTAACATTGGCATTACGACTATCCAGTAAAATTTTAAATACGGTGTCAATCTGGTCTAAAACCACAATGCTAAGAATATGAATGAATTCTGCGTATGTGCGTGAACTGGACTCATAAAATTTCGAAAAAATATGAAATATTTTGAAATTAAATTCTATTTATGACGTATATGATTTGAAATTATTCATTTTATCTCTAGAAATGACTGAGAAAACCGGCGAAAATAAATTAAAAAAAATTAATTAAAATTATTTTAAAACATCTGTCGGATTCGAGCCCCGAACTGAAGACCTGCAAAACGAAGCGCCACACTCTGCCGATAACGCAAAAATACTTCGTAATCCGAGAGCTTCTGTAGAGTCTAATATTCTCATTACGACTATCCAGTAAAATTTTAAATACGGTGTCAATCTGGTCTAAAAGCACAATGCTAAGAATACGAATGAATTCTGCGCATATGCGTGAACTTGACTGGTAAAATTTCGAATAAATAGAAATATTTTGAAATTAAATTCTATTTTTGACGTATATGATTTAGAATTATTCATTTTATCTCTAGAAGTGACTGAGAAAACTGGCGAAAATAAATTTAAAAAAAATAAATTAAAATTGTTTAAAAACATTTGTCGGATTGGAGCCCGGAACTGAAGACCTGCAAAACGCAACGCAACACTCTGCCGATCCAGCCTACCAAGACTCGTAATCCGAGAGCTTATGAATGGCCTAAAATTCTCATTACGACTAGCCAGTAAAATTTTAAATACGGTGTCAATCTGGTCTAAAAGCACAATGCTAAGAATACGAATGAATTCTGCGCATGTGCGTGAACTGGACTCATAAAATTTCGAAAAAAATTGAAATATTTTGAAATTAAATTCTATTTTTGACGTATATGATTTGGAATTATTCATTTTATCTCTAGGAATGATGGAGAAAACAGGTGAAAATAAATTAAAAAAAAAGAAAATTATATAAAAATGTTTGTCGGCTTCGAGACTCGAACTGAAGACCTGCAAAACAAAGCGCCATACTCTGCCGATCCAGCCACCAAGCCTCGTAACCCGAGAGCATCTGAAGTGTCTAATATTCTTATTACGACTATCCAGTAAAATTTTAAATACGGTGTCAATCTGGTCTAAAAGCACAATGCTAAATATAGGAACGAATTCTGTGCATGTGCGTGAATTTGACTCATAAAATTTCGAATAAATATAGAAATATTTTGAAATTAAATTCTATTTTTCACGTATATGATTTGGAATTATTAATTTTATCTTTAGGAATAATGGGGAAAACTGGTGAAAATAAATTAAAAAAAATTATATAAAAATGTTTCTCGGCTTCGAGACTCGAACTGTAGACATGCAAAACTAAGCGCCACATTCTGCCGATCCAGCCACGAAGCCTCGTAGTCCGAGAGTCCTTGACTCGTAACATTTCTAATAAATATAGAAATATTTTTAAATTAAATTCAATTTTTGACGTATATGATTTGGAATTATTCATTTTATCTCTAGCAATGATGTAGAAAACTGGTGAAAATAAATTAAAAAAAAAAAGAAAATTATATAAAAATATTTGTCGTCTTCGAGACTCGAACTGAAGACCTACAAAACTAAGCGCCACACTCTGCCGATCCAGCCACCAAGCCTCGTAATCCGAGAGCATCTGAAGTGTCTAATATTCTCATTACGACTATCCAGTAAAATTTTAAATACGGTGTCAATCTGGTCTTAAAGCACAATGCTAAGAATACGAATGAATTCTGCGCATGTGAGTCAACTTGACTCATAAAATTTCGAATAAATATAGAAATATTTTTAAATTAAATTCTATTTTTGACGTATATGATTTAGAATTATTCATTTTATCTCTAGGAATGATTGAGAAAACTGGTGAAAATAAATTTAAAAAAAAAGAAAATTATATAAAAATGTTTGTCGGCTTCGAGACTCGAACTGAAGACATGCAAAACTAAGCGCCACACTCTGCCGATCCAGCCACCAAGCCTCGAAATCAGAGAGCTTCTGAAGGGTCTAATATTCTCATTACGACTATCCTGTAAAATTTTAAATACGGTGTCAATCTGGTCTAAAAGCACAATGCTAAGAATACGAATGAATTCTGCTCATATGCGTGAACTTGAATCGTAAAATTTCTAATAAATATAGAAATATTTTAAAATTAAGTTCAATTTTTGACGTATATCATTTGGAATTATTCATTTCATCTCTAGGAATGATGGAGAAAACTGGTGAAAATAAATTACAAAAAAAAAAAAAAAAAGAAAATTATATAAAAATGTTTGTCGCCTTCGAGACTTGGACTGAAGACATGCAAAACTAAGCGCCGCACTCTGCCGATCCAGCCACCAAGCCTCGTAGTCCGCGAGCTTCTGAAGGGTCTAATATTCTCATTACGACTATCCAGTAAAATTTTAAATACGGTGTCAATCTGGTCTAAAGGCACAATGCTAAGAATACGAATGAATTCTGCGCATGTGCGTGAACTGGACTCATAAAATTTCGAAAAAATATGAAATATTTTGAAATTAAATTCTATTTATGACGTATATGATTTGGAATTATTCATTTTATCTCTAGGAATGATGGAGAAAACAGATGAAAATAAATTTAAAAAAAAAAGAAAATTATATAAAAATGTTTGTCGGCTTCGAGACTCGAACTGAAGACATGAAAACTAAGCGCCACACTCTGCCGATCCAGCCACCAAGCCTCGAAATCCGAGAGCTTCTGAAGTGTCTAATATTCTCATTACGACTATCCAGTAAAATTTTAAATACGGTGTCAATCTTGTCTAAAAGAACAATGCTAAGAATACGAATGAATTCTGCGCATGTGCGTGAATTTGACTCATAAAATTTCGAATAAATATAGAAATATTTTGAAATTAAATTCTATTTTTGACGTATATGATTTAGAATTATTCATCTTATCTCTAGGAATGATTGAGAAAACTGGTGAAAATAAATTTAAAAAAAAAGAAAATTATATAAAAATGTTTGTCGGCTTCGAGACTCGAACTGAAGACATGCAAAACTAAGCGCCACACTCTGCCGATCCAGCCACCAAGCCTCGAAATCAGAGAGCTTCTGAAGTGTCTAATATTCTCATTACGACTATCCAGTAAAATTTTAAATACGGTGTCAATCTGGTCTTAAAGCACAATGCTAAGAATACGAATGAATTCTGCGCATGTGAGTCAACTTGACTCATAAAATTTCGAATAAATATAGAAATATTTTAAAATTAAATTCTATTTTTGACGTATATGATTTAGAATTATTCATTTTATCTCTATAAATGATTGAGAAAACTGGTGAAAATAAATTTAAAAAAAAGAAAAGAAAATTATATAAAAATGTTTGTCGGCTTCGAGACTCGAACTGAAGACATGCAAAACTAAGTGCCACACTCTGCCGATCCAGCCACCAAGCCTCGAAATCAGAGAGCTTCTGAAGGGTCTAATATTCTCATTACGACTATCCAGTAAAATTTTAAATACGGTTTCAATCTTGTCTAAAAGCACAATGCTAAGAATACGAATGAATTCTGCGCATGTGCGTGAATTTGACTCATAAAATTTCGATTAAATATAGAAATATTTTGAAATTAAATTCTATTTTTGACGTATATGATTTGGAATTATTCATTTTATCTCTAGGAATGATGGAGAAAACTGATGAAAATAAATTTAAAAAAAAAAGAAAATTATATAAAAATGTTTGTCGGCTTCGAGACTCGAACTGAAGACATGAAAACTAAGCGCCACACTCTGCCGATCCAGCCACCAAGCCTCGAAATCCGAGAGCTTCTGAAGGGTCTAATATTCTCATTACGACTATCCAGTAAAATTTTAAATACGGTGTCAATCTTGTCTAAAAGAACAATGCTAAGAATACGAATGAATTCTGCGCATGTGCGTGAATTTGACTCATAAAATTTCGAATAAATATAGAAATATTTTGAAATTAAATTCTATTTTTGACGTATATGATTTGGAATTATTCATTTTATCTCTAGGAATGATGGAGAAAACCGGTGAAAATAAATTTAAAAGAAAAAAAGAAAATTATATAAAAATGTTTGTCGGCTTCGAGACTCGAACTGTATACATGCAAAACTAAACGCCACACTCTGCCGATTCAGCCACCAAGCCTCGTAATCCGAGATCTTCTGAAGGGTCTAATATTCTCATTACGACTATCCAATAAAATTTTAAATATGGTGTCAATCTGGTCTAAAGGCACAATGCAAAGAATACGAATGAATTCCGCGCATGTGCGTGAACTTGACTCATAAAATTTCGAATAAATATAGAAATATTTTGAAATTAAATTCTATTTTTGACGTATATGATTTGGAATTTTTCATTTTATCTCTAGAAATGACTGAGAAAACTATTGAAAATAAATTAAATAAAAAAAAATAATATAAAAATGTTTGTCGGCTTCGAGACTCGAACTGTAGACATGCAAAACTAAGCGCCACACTCTGCCGATCCAGACACCAACCTCGTAATTCGAGAGCATCTGAAGTGTCTAATATTCTCATTACGACTATCCAGTAAAATTTTAAATACGGTGTCAATCTTGTCTAAAAGCACAATGCTAAGAATACGAAGGAATTCTGCGCATGTGCGTGAACTTGACTAATAAAATTTCAAATAAATATAGAAATATTTTGAAATTGAATTCTATTTTTGACGTATATCATTTGGAATTATTCATCTTATCTCTAGGAATGATGGAGAAAACCGGTGAAAATAAATTTAAAAGAAAAAAAGAAAATTATATAAAAATGTTTGTCGGCTTCGAGACTCGAACTGTAGACATGCAAAACTAAGCGCCACACTCTGCCAATCCAGCCACCAAGCCTCGTAATCCGAGAGCATCTGAAGTGTCTAATATTCTCATTACGACTATCCAGTAAAATTTTAAATACGGTGTCAATCTTGTCTAAAAGCACAATGCTAAGAATACGAATGAATTCAGCGCATGTGCGTGAATTTGACTCATAAAATTTCGAATAAATATAGAAATATTTTGAAATTAAATTCTATTTTTGACATATATCATTTGGAATTATTCATTTTATCTCTAGGAATGATGGAGAAAACCGGTGAAAATAAATTTAAAAGAAAAAAAGAAAATTATATAAAAATGTTTGTCGGCTTCGAGACTCGAACTGAAGACATGCAAAACTAAGCGCCACACTCTGCCGATCCAGCCACCAAGCCTCGAAATCAAAGAGCTTCTGAAGGGTCTAATATTCTCATTACGACTATCCAGTAAAATTTTAAATACGGTTTCAATCTTGTCTAAAAGCACAATGCTAAGAATACGAATGAATTCTGCGCTTGTGCGTGAATTTGACTCATAAAATTTCGAATAAATATAGAAATATTTTGAAATTAAATTCTATTTTTGACGTATATGATTTGGAATTATTCATTTTATCTCTAGGAATGATGGAGAAAACAGGTGAAAATAAATTTAAAAAAAAAAAGAAAATTATATAAAAATGTTTGTTGGCTTCGAGACTCGAACTGAAGACTTGAAAACTAAGCGCCACACTCTGCCGATCCAGCCAACAAGCCTCGAATTCAGAGAGCTTCTGAAGGGTCTAATATTCTCATTACGACTATCCAGTAAAATTTTAAATACGGTGTCAATCTTGTCTAAAAGAACAGTGCTAAGAATACGAATGAATTCTGCGCATGTGCGTGAATTTGACTCATAAAATTTCGAATAAATATTGAAATATTTTGAAATTAAATTCTATTTTTGACGTATATGATTTGGAATTATTCATTTTATCTCTAGGAATGATGGAGAAAACCGGTGAAAATAAATTTAAAAGAAAAAAAGAAAATTATATAAAAATGTTTGTCGGCTTCGAGACTCGAACTGTATACATGCAAAACTAAACGCCACACTCTGCCGATTCAGCCACCAAGCCTCGTAATCCGAGATCTTCTGAAGGGTCTAATATTCTCATTACGACTATCCAATAAAATTTTAAATAAGGTGTCAATCTGGTCTAAAGGCACAATGCAAAGAATACGAATGAATTCCGCGCATGTGCGTGAACTTGACTCATAAAATTTCGAATAAATATAGAAATATTTTGAAATTAAATTCTATTTTTGACGTATATGATTTAGAATTATTCATTTTATCTCTAGGAATGATGGAGAAAACCGGTGAAAATAAATTTAAAAGAAAAAAAGAAAATTATATAAAAATGTTTGTCGGCTTCGAGACTCGAACTGTATACATGCAAAACTAAACGCCACACTCTGCCGATTCAGCCACCACACCTCGTAATCAGAGAGCTTCTGAAGGGTCTAATATTCTCATTACGACTATCCTGTAAAATTTTAAATACGGTGTCAATCTGGTCTAAAAGCACAATGCTAAGAATACGAAGGAATTCTGCGCATGTGCGTGAACATGAGTCATAAAATTTCGAATAAATATAGAAATATTTTGAAATTAAATTCTATTTTTGACGTATATGATTTGGAATTATTCATTTTATCTCTAGGAATGATAGAGAAAACAGGTGAAAATAAATTAAAAAAAAAAGAAAATTATATAAAAATGTTTGTCGGCTTCGAGACTCGAACTGAAGACATGCAAAACTAAGCGCCGCACTCTGCCGATCCAGCCACCAAGCCTCGTAATCCGCGAGCTTCTGAAGGGTCTAACATTGGCATTACGACTATCCAGTAAAATTTTAAATACGGTGTCAATCTGGTCTAAAACCACAATGCTAAGAATATGAATGAATTCTGCGTATGTGCGTGAACTGGACTCATAAAATTTCGAAAAAATATCAAATATTTTGAAATTAAATTCTATTTATGACGTATATGATTTGAAATTATTCATTTTATCTCTAGAAATGACTGAGAAAACCGGCGAAAATAAATTAAAAAAAATTAATTAAAATTATTTTAAAACATCTGTCGGATTCGAGCCCCGAACTGAAGACCTGCAAAACGAAGCGCCACACTCTGCCGATAACGCAAAAATACTTCGTAATCCGAGAGCTTCTGTAGAGTCTAATATTCTCATTACGACTATCCAGTAAAATTTTAAATACGGTGTCAATCTGGTCTAAAAGCACAATGCTAAGAATACGAATGAATTCTGCGCATATGCGTGAACTTGACTGGTAAAATTTCGAATAAATAGAAATATTTTGAAATTAAATTCTATTTTTGACGTATATGATTTAGAATTATTCATTTTATCTCTAGAAGTGACTGAGAAAACTGGCGAAAATAAATTTAAAAAAAATAAATTAAAATTGTTTAAAAACATTTGTCGGATTGGAGCCCGGAACTGAAGACCTGCAAAACGCAACGCAACACTCTGCCGATCCAGCCTACCAAGACTCGTAATCCGAGAGCTTATGAATGGCCTAAAATTCTCATTACGACTAGCCAGTAAAATTTTAAATACGGTGTCAATCTGGTCTAAAAGCACAATGCTAAGAATACGAATGAATTCTGCGCATGTGCGTGAACTGGACTCATAAAATTTCGAAAAAAATTGAAATATTTTGAAATTAAATTCTATTTTTGACGTATATGATTTGGAATTATTCATTTTATCTCTAGGAATGATGGAGAAAACAGGTGAAAATAAATTAAAAAAAAAAGAAAATTATATAAAAATGTTTGTCGGCTTCGAGACTCGAACTGAAGACCTGCAAAACAAAGCGCCATACTCTGCCGATCCAGCCACCAAGCCTCGTAACCCGAGAGCATCTGAAGTGTCTAATATTCTTATTACGACTATCCAGTAAAATTTTAAATACGGTGTCAATCTGGTCTAAAAGCACAATGCTAAATATAGGAACGAATTCTGCGCATGTGCGTGAATTTGACTCATAAAATTTCGAATAAATATAGAAATATTTTGAAATTAAATTCTATTTTTCACGTATATGATTTGGAATTATTAATTTTATCTTTAGGAATAATGGGGAAAACTGGTGAAAATAAATTAAAAAAAATTATATAAAAATGTTTCTCGGCTTCGAGACTCGAACTGTAGACATGCAAAACTAAGCGCCACATTCTGCCGATCCAGCCACCAAGCCTCGTAGTCCGAGAGTCCTTGACTCGTAACATTTCTAATAAATATAGAAATATTTTTAAATTAAATTCAATTTTTGACGTATATGATTTGGAATTATTCATTTTATCTCTAGCAATGATGTAGAAAACTGGTGAAAATAAATTTAAAAAAAAAAGAAAATTATATAAAAATATTTGTCGTCTTCGAGACTCGAACTGAAGACCTACAAAACTAAGCGCCACACTCTGCCGATCCAGCCACCAAGCCTCGTAATCCGAGAGCATCTGAAGTGTCTAATATTCTCATTACGACTATCCAGTAAAATTTTAAATACGGTGTCAATCTGGTCTTAAAGCACAATGCTAAGAATACGAATGAATTCTGCGCATGTGAGTCAACTTGACTCATAAAATTTCGAATAAATATAGAAATATTTTTAAATTAAATTCTATTTTTGACGTATATGATTTAGAATTATTCATTTTATCTCTAGGAATGATTGAGAAAACTGGTGAAAATAAATTAAAAAAAAAAGAAAATTATATAAAAATGTTTGTCGGCTTCGAGACTCGAACTGAAGACATGCAAAACTAAGCGCCACACTCTGCCGATCCAGCCACCAAGCCCCGAAATCAGAGAGCTTCTGAAGGGTCTAATATTCTCATTACGACTATCCAGTAAAATTTTAAATACGGTGTCAATCTTGTCCAAAAGCACAATGCTAAGAATACGAATGAATTCTGCGCATGTGCGTGAATTTGACTCATAAAATTTCGAATAAATATAGAAATATTTTGAAATTAAATTCTATTTTTGACGTAAATGATTTGGAATTTTTCATTTTATCTCTAGAAATGAATGAGAAAACCGGTGAAAATAAATTAAAAAAAAAGAAAATTATATAAAAATGTTTGTCGGCTTCGAGACTCGAACTGTAGACATGCAAAACTAAACGCCACACTCTGCCGATCCAGCTACCAAGCCTCGTAATCCGAGAGCTTCTGAAGGGTCTAATATTCTCATTACGACTATCCAATAAAATTTTAAATAAGGTGTCAATCTGGTATAAAGGCACTATGCTAAGAATACGAATGAATTCCGCGCATGTGCGTGAACTTGACTCATAAAATTTCGAATAAATATAGAAATATTTTGAAAATAAATTCTATTTTTGACGTATATGATTTGGAATGTTTCATTTTATCTCTAGAAATGACTGAGAAAACTAGCGAAAATAAATTAAATAAAAAAAAATAATATAAAAATGTTTGTCGGCTTCGAGACTCGAACTGTAGACATGCAAAACTAAGCGCCACACTCTGCCGATCCAGACACCAACCTCGTAATTCGAGAGCATCTGAAGTGTCTAATATTCTCATTACGACTATCCAGTAAAATTTTAAATACGGTGTCAATCTTGTCTAAAAGCACAATGCTAAGAATACGAAGGAATTCTGCGCATGTGCGTGAACTTGACTAATAAAATTTCAAATAAATATAGAAATATTTTGAAATTCAATTCTATTTTTGACGTATATCATTTGGAATTATTCATTTTATCTCTAGGAATGATGGAGAAAACCGGTGAAAATAAATTTAAAAGAAAAAAAGAAAATTATATAAAAATGTTTGTCGGCTTCGAGACTCGAACTGTAGACATGCAAAACTAAGCGCCACACTCTGCCAATCCAGCCACCAAGCCTCGTAATCCGAGAGCATCTAAAGTGTCTAATATTCTCATTACGACTATCCTGTAAAATTTTAAATACGGTGTCAATCTGGTCTAAAAGCACAATGCTAAGAATACGAATGAATTCTGCGCATGTGCGTGAACTTGACTCATAAAATTTCGAATAAATATAGAAATATTTTGAAATTAAATTCTATTTTTGACGTGTATGATTTGGAATTATTCATTTTATCTTTAGGAATGATGGGAAAAACTGGTGAAAATAAATAAAAAAAAAATTATATAAAAATGTTTCTCGGCTTCGAGACTCGAACTGAAGACCTGCAAAACTAAGCGCCACACTCTGCCGATCCAGCCACCAAACCTCGTAATCAGAGAGCTTCTGAAGGGTCTAATATTCTCATTACGACTATCCTGTAAAATTTTAAATACGGTGTCAATCTGGTCTAAAAGCACAATGCTAAGAATACGAATGAATTCTGCTCATATGCGTGAACTTGAATCGTAAAATTTCTAATAAATATAGAAATATTTTAAAATTAAGTTCAATTTTTGACGTATATCATTTGGAATTATTCATTTCATCTCTAGGAATGATGGAGAAAACTGGTGAAAATAAATTACAAAAAAAAAAAAAAAAGAAAATTATATAAAAATGTTTGTCGCCTTCGAGACTTGGACTGAAGACATGCAAAACTAAGCGCCGCACTCTGCCGATCCAGCCACCAAGCCTCGTAGTCCGCGAGCTTCTGAAGGGTCTAATATTCTCATTACGACTATCCAGTAAAATTTTAAATACGGTGTCAATCTGGTCTAAAGGCACAATGCTAAGAATACGAATGAATTCTGCGCATGTGCGTGAACTTGACTCATAAAATTTCGAATAAATATAGAAATATTTTGAAATTAAATTCTATTTTTGACGTATATGATTTAGAATTATTCATTTTATCTCTAGGAATGATTGAGAAAACTGGTGAAAATAAATTTAAAAAAAAAAAAGAAAATTATATAAAAATGTTTGTCGGCTTCGAGACTCGAACTGAAGACATGCAAAACTAAGCGCCACACTCTGCCGATCCAGCCACCAAGCCTCGAAATCAGAGAGCTTCTGAAGTGTCTAATATTCTCATTACGACTATCCAGTAAAATTTTAAATACGGTGTCAATCTGGTCTTAAAGCACAATGCTAAGAATACGAATGAATTCTGCGCATGTGAGTCAACTTGACTCATAAAATTTCGAATAAATATAGAAATATTTTAAAATTAAATTGTATTTTTGACGTATATGATTTAGAATTATTCATTTTATCTCTATAAATGATTGAGAAAACTGGTGAAAATAAATTTAAAAAAAAAAGAAAATTATATAAAAATGTTTGTTGGCTTCGAGACTCGAACTGAAGACATGCAAAACTAAGCGCCACACTCTGCCGATCCAGCCACCAAGCCTCGAAATCAGAGAGCTTCTGAAGGGTCTAATATTCTCATTACGACTATCCAGTAAAATTTTAAATACGGTTTCAATCTTGTCTAAAAGCACAATGCTAAGAATACGAATGAATTCTGCGCATGTGCGTGAATTTGACTCATAAAATTTCGAATAAATATAGAAATATTTTGAAATTAAATTCTATTTTTGACGTATATGATTTGGAATTATTCATTTTATCTCTAGGAATGATGGAGAAAACAGATGAAAATAAATTTAAAAAAAAAAAGAAAAGTATATAAAAATGTTTGTCGGCTTCGAGACTCGAACTGAAGACATGAAAACTAAGCGCCACACTCTGCCGATCCAGCCACCAAGCCTCGAAATCCGAGAGCTTCTGAAGTGTCTAATATTCTCATTACGACTATCCAGTAAAATTTTAAATACGGTGTCAATCTTGTCTAAAAGAACAATGCTAAGAATACGAATGAATTCTGCGCATGTGCGTGAATTTGACTCATAAAATTTCGAATAAATATAGAAATATTTTGAAATTAAATTCTATTTTTGACGTATATGATTTAGAATTATTCATTTTATCTCTAGGAATGATTGAGAAAACTGGTGAAAATAAATTTAAAAAAAAAGAAAATTATATAAAAATGTTTGTCGGCTTCGAGACTCGAACTGAAGACATGCAAAACTAAGCGCCACACTCTGCCGATCCAGCCACCAAGCCTCGAAATCAGAGAGCTTCTGAAGTGTCTAATATTCTCATTACGACTATCCAGTAAAATTTTAAATACGGTGTCAATCTGGTCTTAAAGCACAATGCTAAGAATACGAATGAATTCTGCGCATGTGAGTCAACTTGACTCATAAAATTTCGAATAAATATAGAAATATTTTAAAATTAAATTCTATTTTTGACGTATATGATTTAGAATTATTCATTTTATCTCTATAAATGATTGAGAAAACTGGTGAAAATAAATTTAAAAAAAAGAAAAGAAAATTATATAAAAATGTTTGTCGGCTTCGAGACTCGAACTGAAGACATGCAAAACTAAGCGCCACACTCTGCCGATCCAGCCACCAAGCCTCGAAATCAGAGAGCTTCTGAAGGGTCTAATATTCTCATTACGACTATCCAGTAAAATTTTAAATACGGTTTCAATCTTGTCTAAAAGCACAATGCTAAGAATACGAATGAATTCTGCGCATGTGCGTGAATTTGACTCATAAAATTTCGATTAAATATAGAAATATTTTGAAATTAAATTCTATTTTTGACGTATATGATTTGGAATTATTCATTTTATCTCTAGGAATGATGGAGAAAACTGATGAAAATAAATTTAAAAAAAAAAGAAAATTATATAAAAATGTTTGTCGGCTTCGAGACTCGAACTGAAGACATGAAAACTAAGCGCCACACTCTGCCGATCCAGCCACCAAGCCTCGAAATCCGAGAGCTTCTGAAGGGTCTAATATTCTCATTACGACTATCCAGTAAAATTTTAAATACGGTGTCAATCTTGTCTAAAAGAACAATGCTAAGAATACGAATGAATTCTGCGCATGTGCGTGAATTTGACTCATAAAATTTCGAATAAATATAGAAATATTTTGAAATTAAATTCTATTTTTGACGTATATGATTTGGAATTATTCATTTTATCTCTAGGAATGATGGAGAAAACCGGTGAAAATAAATTTAAAAGAAAAAAAGAAAATTATATAAAAATGTTTGTCGGCTTCGAGACTCGAACTGTATACATGCAAAACTAAACGCCACACTCTGCCGATTCAGCCACCAAGCCTCGTAATCCGAGATCTTCTGAAGGGTCTAATATTCTCATTACGACTATCCAATAAAATTTTAAATAAGGTGTCAATCTGGTCTAAAGGCACAATGCAAAGAATACGAATGAATTCCGCGCATGTGCGTGAACTTGACTCATAAAATTTCGAATAAATATAGAAATATTTTGAAATTAAATTCTATTTTTGACGTATATGATTTGGAATTTTTCATTTTATCTCTAGAAATGACTGAGAAAACTAGCGAAAATAAATTAAATAAAAAAAAATAATATAAAAATGTTTGTCGGCTTCGAGACTCGAACTGTAGACATGCAAAACTAAGCGCCACACTCTGCCGATCCAGACACCAACCTCGTAATTCGAGAGCATCTGAAGTGTCTAATATTCTCATTACGACTATCCAGTAAAATTTTAAATACGGTGTCAATCTTGTCTAAAAGCACAATGCTAAGAATACGAAGGAATTCTGCGCATGTGCGTGAACTTGACTAATAAAATTTCAAATAAATATAGAAATATTTTGAAATTGAATTCTATTTTTGACGTATATCATTTGGAATTATTCATCTTATCTCTAGGAATGATGGAGAAAACCGGTGAAAATAAATTTAAAAGAAAAAAAGAAAATTATATAAAAATGTTTGTCGGCTTCGAGACTCGAACTGTAGACATGCAAAACTAAGCGCCACACTCTGCCAATCCAGCCACCAAGCCTCGTAATCCGAGAGCATCTGAAGTGTCTAATATTCTCATTACGACTATCCAGTAAAATTTTAAATACGGTGTCAATCTTGTCTAAAAGCACAATGCTAAGAATACGAATGAATTCTGCGCATGTGCGTGAATTTGACTCATAAAATTTCGAATAAATATAGAAATATTTTGAAATTAAATTCTATTTTTGACATATATCATTTGGAATTATTCATTTTATCTCTAGGAATGATGGAGAAAACCGGTGAAAATAAATTTAAAAGAAAAAAAGAAAATTATATAAAAATGTTTGTCGGCTTCGAGACTCGAACTGAAGACATGCAAAACTAAGCGCCACACTCTGCCGATCCAGCCACCAAGCCTCGAAATCAGAGAGCTTCTGAAGGGTCTAATATTCTCATTACGACTATCCAGTAAAATTTTAAATACGGTTTCAATCTTGTCTAAAAGCACAATGCTAAGAATACGAATGAATTCTGCGCATGTGCGTGAATTTGACTCATAAAATTTCGATTAAATATAGAAATATTTTGAAATTAAATTCTATTTTTGACGTATATGATTTGGAATTATTCATTTTATCTCTAGGAATGATGGAGAAAACTGATGAAAATAAATTTAAAAAAAAAAGAAAATTATATAAAAATGTTTGTCGGCTTCGAGACTCGAACTGAAGACATGAAAACTAAGCGCCACTCTCTGCCGATCCAGCCACCAAGCCTCGAAATCCGAGAGCTTCTGAAGGGTCTAATATTCTCATTACGACTATCCAGTAAAATTTTAAATACGGTGTCAATCTTGTCTAAAAGAACAATGCTAAGAATACGAATGAATTCTGCGCATGTGCGTGAATTTGACTCATAAAATTTCGAATAAATATAGAAATATTTTGAAATTAAATTCTATTTTTGACGTATATGATTTGGAATTATTCATTTTATCTCTAGGAATGATGGAGAAAACCGGTGAAAATAAATTTAAAAGAAAAAAAGAAAATTATATAAAAATGTTTGTCGGCTTCGAGACTCGAACTGTATACATGCAAAACTAAACGCCACACTCTGCCGATTCAGCCACCAAGCCTCGTAATCCGAGATCTTCTGAAGGGTCTAATATTCTCATTACGACTATCCAATAAAATTTTAAATAAGGTGTCAATCTGGTCTAAAGGCACAATGCAAAGAATACGAATGAATTCCGCGCATGTGCGTGAACTTGACTCATAAAATTTCGAATAAATATAGAAATATTTTGAAATTAAATTCTATTTTTGACGTATATGATTTGGAATTTTTCATTTTATCTCTAGAAATGACTGAGAAAACTAGCGAAAATAAATTAAATAAAAAAAAATAATATAAAAATGTTTGTCGGCTTCGAGACTCGAACTGTAGACATGCAAAACTAAGCGCCACACTCTGCCGATCCAGACACCAACCTCGTAATTCGAGAGCATCTGAAGTGTCTAATATTCTCATTACGACTATCCAGTAAAATTTTAAATACGGTGTCAATCTTGTCTAAAAGCACAATGCTAAGAATACGAAGGAATTCTGCGCATGTGCGTGAACTTGACTAATAAAATTTCAAATAAATATAGAAATATTTTGAAATTGAATTCTATTTTTGACGTATATCATTTGGAATTATTCATCTTATCTCTAGGAATGATGGAGAAAACCGGTGAAAATAAATTTAAAAGAAAAAAAGAAAATTATATAAAAATGTTTGTCGGCTTCGAGACTCGAACTGTAGACATGCAAAACTAAGCGCCACACTCTGCCAATCCAGCCACCAAGCCTCGTAATCCGAGAGCATCTGAAGTGTCTAATATTCTCATTACGACTATCCAGTAAAATTTTAAATACGGTGTCAATCTTGTCTAAAAGCACAATGCTAAGAATACGAATGAATTCTGCGCATGTGCGTGAATTTGACTCATAAAATTTCGAATAAATATAGAAATATTTTGAAATTAAATTCTATTTTTGACATATATCATTTGGAATTATTCATTTTATCTCTAGGAATGATGGAGAAAACCGGTGAAAATAAATTTAAAAGAAAAAAAGAAAATTATATAAAAATGTTTGTCGGCTTCGAGACTCGAACTGAAGACATGCAAAACTAAGCGCCACACTCTGCCGATCCAGCCACCAAGCCTCGAAATCAGAGAGCTTCTGAAGGGTCTAATATTCTCATTACGACTATCCAGTAAAATTTTAAATACGGTTTCAATCTTGTCTAAAAGCACAATGCTAAGAATACGAATGAATTCTGCGCTTGTGCGTGAATTTGACTCATAAAATTTCGAATAAATATAGAAATATTTTGAAATTAAATTCTATTTTTGACGTATATGATTTAGAATTATTCATTTTATCTCTAGGAATGATGGAGAAAACAGGTGAAAATAAATTTTAAAAAAAAAGAAAATTATATAAAAATGTTAGTTGGCTTCGAGACTCGAACTGAAGACTTGAAAACTAAGCGCCACACTCTGCCGATCCAGCCAACAAGCCTCGAATTCAGAGAGCTTCTGAAGGGTCTAATATTCTCATTACGACTATCCTGTAAAATTTTAAATACGGTGTCAATCTGGTCTAAAAGCACAATGCTAAGAATACGAATGAATTCTGCTCATATGCGTGAACTTGAATCGTAAAATTTCTAATAAATATAGAAATATTTTAAAATTAAGTTCAATTTTTGACGTATATCATTTGGAATTATTCATTTCATCTCTAGGAATGATGGAGAAAACTGGTGAAAATAAATTACAAAAAAAAAAAAAAAAAAGAAAATTATATAAAAATGTTTGTCGCCTTCGAGACTTGGACTGAAGACATGCAAAACTAAGCGCCGCACTCTGCCGATCCAGCCACCAAGCCTCGTAGTCCGCGAGCTTCTGAAGGGTCTAATATTCTCATTACGACTATCCAGTAAAATTTTAAATACGGTGTCAATCTGGTCTAAAGGCACAATGCTAAGAATACGAATGAATTCTGCGCATGTGCGTGAACTTGACTCATAAAATTTCGAATAAATATAGAAATATTTTGAAATTAAATTCTATTTTTGACGTATATGATTTAGAATTATACATTTTATCTCTAGGAATGATTGAGAAAACTGGTGAAAATAAATTTAAAAAAAAAAAGAAAATTATATAAAAATGTTTGTCGGCTTCGAGACTCGAACTGAAGACATGCAAAACTAAGCGCCACACTCTGCCGATCCAGCCACCAAGCCTCGAAATCAGAGAGCTTCTGAAGTGTCTAATATTCTCATTACGACTATCCAGTAAAATTTTAAATACGGTGTCAATCTGGTCTTAAAGCACAATGCTAAGAATACGAATGAATTCTGCGCATGTGAGTCAACTTGACTCATAAAATTTCGAATAAATATAGAAATATTTTAAAATTAAATTGTATTTTTGACGTATATGATTTAGAATTATTCATTTTATCTCTATAAATGATTGAGAAAACTGGTGAAAATAAATTTAAAAAAAAAAGAAAATTATATAAAAATGTTTGTCGGCTTCGAGACTCGAACTGAAGACATGCAAAACTAAGCGCCACACTCTGCCGATCCAGCCACCAAGCCTCGAAATCAGAGAGCTTCTGAAGGGTCTAATATTCTCATTACGACTATCCAGTAAAATTTTAAATACGGTTTCAATCTTGTCTAAAAGCACAATGCTAAGAATACGAATGAATTCTGCGCATGTGCGTGAATTTGACTCATAAAATTTCGAATAAATATAGAAATATTTTGAAATTAAATTCTATTTTTGACGTATATGATTTGGAATTATTCATTTTATCTCTAGGAATGATGGAGAAAACAGATGAAAATAAATTTAAAAAAAAAAAGAAAAGTATATAAAAATGTTTGTCGGCTTCGAGACTCGAACTGAAGACATGAAAACTAAGCGCCACACTCTGCCGATCCAGCCACCAAGCCTCGAAATCCGAGAGCTTCTGAAGTGTCTAATATTCTCATTACGACTATCCAGTAAAATTTTAAATACGGTGTCAATCTTGTCTAAAAGAACAATGCTAAGAATACGAATGAATTCTGCGCATGTGCGTGAATTTGACTCATTTCGAATAAATATAGAAATATTTTGAAATTAAATTCTATTTTTGACGTATATGATTTAGAATTATTCATTTTATCTCTAGGAATGATTGAGAAAACTGGTGAAAATAAATTTAAAAAAAAAGAAAATTATATAAAAATGTTTGTCGGCTTCGAGACTCGAACTGAAGACATGCAAAAATAAGCGCCACACTCTGCCGATCCAGCCACCAAGCCTCGAAATCAGAGAGCTTCTGAAGTGTCTAATATTCTCATTACGACTATCCAGTAAAATTTTAAATACGGTGTCAATCTGGTCTTAAAGCACAATGCTAAGAATACGAATGAATTCTGCGCATGTGAGTCAACTTGACTCATAAAATTTCGAATAAATATAGAAATATTTTAAAATTAAATTCTATTTTTGACGTATATGATTTAGAATTATTCATTTTATCTCTATAAATGATTGAGAAAACTGGTGAAAATAAATTTAAAAAAAAGAAAAGAAAATTATATAAAAATGTTTGTCGGCTTCGAGACTCGAACTGAAGACATGCAAAACTAAGCGCCACACTCTGCCGATCCAGCCACCAAGCCTCGAAATCAGAGAGCTTCTGAAGGGTCTAATATTCTCATTACGACTATCCAGTAAAATTTTAAATACGGTTTCAATCTTGTCTAAAAGCACAATGCTAAGAATACGAATGAATTCTGCGCATGTGCGTGAATTTGACTCATAAAATTTCGATTAAATATAGAAATATTTTGAAATTAAATTCTATTTTTGACGTATATGATTTGGAATTATTCATTTTATCTCTAGGAATGATGGAGAAAACTGATGAAAATAAATTTAAAAAAAAAAGAAAATTATATAAAAATGTTTGTCGGCTTCGAGACTCGAACTGAAGACATGAAAACTAAGCGCCACTCTCTGCCGATCCAGCCACCAAGCCTCGAAATCCGAGAGCTTCTGAAGGGTCTAATATTCTCATTACGACTATCCAGTAAAATTTTAAATACGGTGTCAATCTTGTCTAAAAGAACAATGCTAAGAATACGAATGAATTCTGCGCATGTGCGTGAATTTGACTCATAAAATTTCGAATAAATATAGAAATATTTTGAAATTAAATTCTATTTTTGACGTATATGATTTGGAATTATTCATTTTATCTCTAGGAATGATGGAGAAAACCGGTGAAAATAAATTTAAAAGAAAAAAAGAAAATTATATAAAAATGTTTGTCGGCTTCGAGACTCGAACTGTATACATGCAAAACTAAACGCCACACTCTGCCGATTCAGCCACCAAGCCTCGTAATCCGAGATCTTCTGAAGGGTCTAATATTCTCATTACGACTATCCAATAAAATTTTAAATAAGGTGTCAATCTGGTCTAAAGGCACAATGCAAAGAATACGAATGAATTCCGCGCATGTGCGTGAACTTGACTCATAAAATTTCGAATAAATATAGAAATATTTTGAAATTAAATTCTATTTTTGACGTATATGATTTGGAATTTTTCATTTTATCTCTAGAAATGACTGAGAAAACTAGCGAAAATAAATTAAATAAAAAAAAATAATATAAAAATGTTTGTCGGCTTCGAGACTCGAACTGTAGACATGCAAAACTAAGCGCCACACTCTGCCGATCCAGACACCAACCTCGTAATTCGAGAGCATCTGAAGTGTCTAATATTCTCATTACGACTATCCAGTAAAATTTTAAATACGGTGTCAATCTTGTCTAAAAGCACAATGCTAAGAATACGAAGGAATTCTGCGCATGTGCGTGAACTTGACTAATAAAATTTCAAATAAATATAGAAATATTTTGAAATTGAATTCTATTTTTGACGTATATCATTTGGAATTATTCATCTTATCTCTAGGAATGATGGAGAAAACCGGTGAAAATAAATTTAAAAGAAAAAAAGAAAATTATATAAAAATGTTTGTCGGCTTCGAGACTCGAACTGAAGACATGCAAAACTAAGCGCCACACTCTGCCGATCCAGCCACCAAGCCTCGAAATCAGAGAGCTTCTGAAGGGTCTAATATTCTCATTACGACTATCCAGTAAAATTTTAAATACGGTTTCAATCTTGTCTAAAAGCACAATGCTAAGAATACGAATGAATTCTGCGCTTGTGCGTGAATTTGACTCATAAAATTTCGAATAAATATAGAAATATTTTGAAATTAAATTCTATTTTTGACGTATATGATTTGGAATTATTCATTTTATCTCTAGGAATGATGGAGAAAACAGGTGAAAATAAATTTAAAAAAAAAAGAAAATTATATAAAAATGTTTGTTGGCTTCGAGACTCGAACTGAAGACTTGAAAACTAAGCGCCACACTCTGCCGATCCAGCCAACAAGCCTCGAATTCAGAGAGCTTCTGAAGGGTCTAATATTCTCATTACGACTATCCAGTAAAATTTTAAATACGGTGTCAATCTTGTCTAAAAGAACAGTGCTAAGAATACGAATGAATTCTGCGCATGTGCGTGAATTTGACTCATAAAATTTCGAATAAATATTGAAATATTTTGAAATTAAATTCTATTTTTGACGTATATGATTTGGAATTATTCATTTTATCTCTAGGAATGATGGAGAAAACCGGTGAAAATAAATTTAAAAGAAAAAAAGAAAATTATATAAAAATGTTTGTCGGCTTCGAGACTCGAACTGTATACATGCAAAACTAAACGCCACACTCTGCCGATTCAGCCACCAAGCCTCGTAATCCGAGATCTTCTGAAGGGTCTAATATTCTCATTACGACTATCCAATAAAATTTTAAATAAGGTGTCAATCTGGTCTAAAGGCACAATGCAAAGAATACGAATGAATTCCGCGCATGTGCGTGAACTTGACTCATAAAATTTCGAATAAATATAGAAATATTTTGAAATTAAATTCTATTTTTGACGTATATGATTTGGAATTTTTCATTTTATCTCTAGAAATGACTGAGAAAACTAGCGAAAATAAATTAAATAAAAAAAAATAATATAAAAATGTTTGTCGGCTTCGAGACTCGAACTGTAGACATGCAAAACTAAGCGCCACACTCTGCCGATCCAGACACCAACCTCGTAATTCGAGAGCATCTGAAGTGTCTAATATTCTCATTACGACTATCCAGTAAAATTTTAAATACGGTGTCAATCTTGTCTAAAAGCACAATGCTAAGAATACGAAGGAATTCTGCGCATGTGCGTGAACTTGACTAATAAAATTTCAAATAAATATAGAAATATTTTGAAATTAAATTCTATTTTTGACGTATATCATTTGGAATTATTCATCTTATCTCTAGGAATGATGGAGAAAACCGGTGAAAATAAATTTAAAAGAAAAAAAGAAAATTATATAAAAATGTTTGTCGGCTTCGAGACTCGAACTGTAGACATGCAAAACTAAGCGCCACACTCTGCCAATCCAGCCACCAAGCCTCGTAATCAGAGAGCATCTGAAGTGTCTAATATTCTCATTACGACTATCCAGTAAAATTTTAAATACGGTGTCAATCTTGTCTAAAAGCACAATGCTAAGAATACGAATGAATTCTGCGCATGTGCGTGAATTTGACTCACAAAATTTCGAATAAATATAGAAATATTTTGAAATTAAATTCTATTTTTGACATATATATTTGGAATTATTCATTTTATCTCTAGGAATGATGGAGAAAACCGGTGAAAATAAATTTAAAAGAAAAAAAGAAAATTATATAAAAATGTTTGTCGGCTTCGAGACTCGAACTGAAGACATGCAAAACTAAGCGCCACACTCTGCCGATCCAGCCACCAAGCCTCGAAATCAGAGAGCTTCTGAAGGGTCTAATATTCTCATTACGACTATCCAGTAAAATTTTAAATACGGTTTCAATCTTGTCTAAAAGCACAATGCTAAGAATACGAATGAATTCTGCGCTTGTGCGTGAATTTGACTCATAAAATTTCGAATAAATATAGAAATATTTTGAAATTAAATTCTATTTTTGACGTATATGATTTGGAATTATTCATTTTATCTCTAGGAATGATGGAGAAAACAGGTGAAAATAAATTTAAAAAAAAAAGAAAATTATATAAAAATGTTTGTCGGCTTCGAGACTCGAACTGAAGACTTGAAAACTAAGCGCCACACTCTGCCGATCCAGCCAACAAGCCTCGAATTCAGAGAGCTTCTGAAGGGTCTAATATTCTCATTACGACTATCCAGTAAAATTTTAAATACGGTGTCAATCTTGTCTAAAAGAACAGTGCTAAGAATACGAATGAATTCTGCGCATGTGCGTGAATTTGACTCATAAAATTTCGAATAAATATAGAAATATTTTGAAATTAAATTCTATTTTTGACGTATATGATTTGGAATTATTCATTTTATCTCTAGGAATGATGGAGAAAACCGGTGAAAATAAATTTAAAAGAAAAAAAGAAAATTATATAAAAATGTTTGTCGGCTTCGAGACTCGAACTGTATACATGCAAAACTAAACGCCACACTCTGCCGATTCAGCCACCAAGCCTCGTAATCCGAGATCTTCTGAAGGGTCTAATATTCTCATTACGACTATCCAATAAAATTTTAAATAAGGTGTCAATCTGGTCTAAAGGCACAATGCAAAGAATACGAATGAATTCCGCGCATGTGCGTGAACTTGACTCATAAAATTTCGAATAAATATAGAAATATTTTGAAATTAAATTCTATTTTTGACGTATATGATTTGGAATTTTTCATTTTATCTCTAGAAATGACTGAGAAAACTAGCGAAAATAAATTAAATAAAAAAAAATAATATAAAAATGTTTGTCGGCTTCGAGACTCGAACTGTAGACATGCAAAACTAAGCGCCACACTCTGCCGATCCAGACACCAACCTCGTAATTCGAGAGCATCTGAAGTGTCTAATATTCTCATTACGACTATCCAGTAAAATTTTAAATACGGTGTCAATCTTGTCTAAAAGCACAATGCTAAGAATACGAAGGAATTCTGCGCATGTGCGTGAACTTGACTAATAAAATTTCAAATAAATATAGAAATATTTTGAAATTAAATTCTATTTTTGACGTATATCATTTGGAATTATTCATCTTATCTCTAGGAATGATGGAGAAAACCGGTGAAAATAAATTTAAAAGAAAAAAAGAAAATTATATAAAAATGTTTGTCGGCTTCGAGACTCGAACTGTAGACATGCAAAACTAAGCGCCACACTCTGCCAATCCAGCCACCAAGCCTCGTAATCCGAGAGCATCTGAAGTGTCTAATATTCTCATTACGACTATCCAGTAAAATTTTAAATACGGTGTCAATCTTGTCTAAAAGCACAATGCTAAGAATACGAATGAATTCTGCGCATGTGCGTGAATTTGACTCACAAAATTTCGAATAAATATAGAAATATTTTGAAATTAAATTCTATTTTTGACATATATATTTGGAATTATTCATTTTATCTCTAGGAATGATGGAGAAAACCGGTGAAAATAAATTTAAAAGAAAAAAAGAAAATTATATAAAAATGTTTGTCGGCTTCGAGACTCGAACTGAAGACATGCAAAACTAAGCGCCACACTCTGCCGATCCAGCCACCAAGCCTCGAAATCAGAGAGCTTCTGAAGGGTCTAATATTCTCATTACGACTATCCAGTAAAATATTAAATACGGTTTCAATCTTGTCTAAAAGCACAATGCTAAGAATACGAATGAATTCTGCGCTTGTGCGTGAATTTGACTCATAAAATTTCGAATAAATATAGAAATATTTTGAAATTAAATTCTATTTTTGACGTATATGATTTGGAATTATTCATTTTATCTCTAGGAATGATGGAGAAAACAGGTGAAAATAAATTTAAAAAAAAAAGAAAATTATATAAAAATGTTTGTCGGCTTCGAGACTCGAACTGAAGACTTGAAAACTAAGCGCCACACTCTGCCGATCCAGCCAACAAGCCTCGAATTCAGAGAGCTTCTGAAGGGTCTAATATTCTCATTACGACTATCCAGTAAAATTTTAAATACGGTGTCAATCTTGTCTAAAAGAACAGTGCTAAGAATACGAATGAATTCTGCGCATGTGCGTGAATTTGACTCATAAAATTTCGAATAAATATAGAAATATTTTGAAATTAAATTCTATTTTTGACGTATATGATTTGGAATTATTCATTTTATCTCTAGGAATGATGGAGAAAACCGGTGAAAATAAATTTAAAAGAAAAAAAGAAAATTATATAAAAATGTTTGTCGGCTTCGAGACTCGAACTGTATACATGCAAAACTAAACGCCACACTCTGCCGATTCAGCCACCAAGCCTCGTAATCCGAGAGCTTCTGAAGGGTCTAATATTCTCATTACGACTATCCAATAAAATTTTAAATACGGTGTCAATCTTGTCTAAAAGCACAATGCTAAGAATACGAAGGAATTCTGCGCATGTGCGTGAACTTGACTAATAAAATTTCAAATAAATATAGAAATATTTTGAAATTAAATTCTTTTTTTGACGTATATCATTTGGAATTATTCATTTTATCTCTAGGAATGATGGAGAAAACCGGTGAAAATAAATTTAAAAGAAAAAAAGAAAATTATATAAAAATGTTTGTCGGCTTCGAGACTCGAACTGAAGACATGCAAAACTAAGCGCCACACTCTTCCGATCCAGCCACCAAGCCTCGAAATCAGAGAGCTTCTGAAGGGTCTAATATTCTCATTACGACTATCCAGTAAAATTTTAAATACGGTTTCAATCTTGTCTAAAAGCACAATGCTAAGAATACGAATGAATTCTGCGCATGTGCGTGAATTTGACTCATAAAATTTCGAATAAATATAGAAATATTTTGAAATTAAATTCTATTCTTGACGTATATCATTTGGAATTATTCATTTTATCTCTAGGAATGATGGAGAAAACCGGTGAAAATAAATTTAAAAGAAAAAAAGAAAATTATATAAAAATGTTTGTCGGCTTCGAGACTCGAACTGAAGACATGCAAAACTAAGCGCCACAATCTGCCGATCCAGCCACCAAGCCTCGAAATCAGAGAGCTTCTGAAGGGTCTAATATTCTCATTACGACTATCCAGTAAAATTTTAAATACGGTTTCAATCTTGTCTAAAAGCACAATGCTAAGAATACGAATGAATTCTGCGCTTGTGCGTGAATTTGACTCATAAAATTTCAAATAAATATAGAAATATTTTGAAATTAAATTCTATTTTTGACGTATATGATTTGGAATTATTCATTTTATCTCTAGGAATGATGGAGAAAACAAGTGAAAATAAATTAAAAAAAAAAAGAAAATTATAGAAAAATGTTTGTCGGCTTCGAGACTCGAACTGAAGACATGAAAACTAAGCTCCACACTCTGCCGATCCAGCCACCAAGCCTCGAATTCAGAAAGCTTCTGAAGGGTCTAATATTCTCATTACGACTATCCAGTAAAATTTTAAATACGGTGTCAATCTTGTCTAAAAGAACAGTGCTAAGAATACGAATGAATTCTGCGCATGTGCGTGAATTTGACTCATAAAATTTCGAATAAATATAGAAATATTTTGAAATTAAATTCTATTTTTGACGTATATGATTTGGAATTATTCATTTTATCTCTAGGAATGATGGAGAAAACCGGTGAAAATAAATTTAAAAGAAAAAAAGAAAATTATATAAAAATGTTTGTCGGCTTCGAGACTCGAACTGTATACATGCAAAACTAAAAGCCACACTCTGCCGATTCAGCCACCAAGCCTCGTAATCCGAGAGCTTCTGAAGGGTCTAATATTCTCATTACGACTATCCAATAAAATTTTAAATACGGTGTCAATCTTGTCTAAAAGCACAATGCTAAGAATACGAAGGAATTCTGCGCATGTGCGTGAACTTGACTAATAAAATTTCAAATAAATATAGAAATATTTTGAAATTAAATTCTATTTTTGACGTATATCATTTGGAATTATTCATCTTATCTCTAGGAATGATGGAGAAAACCGGTGAAAATAAATTTAAAAGAAAAAAAGAAAATTATATAAAAATGTTTGTCGGCTTCGAGACTCGAACTGTAGACATGCAAAACTAAGCGCCACACTCTGCCAATCCAGCCACCAAGCCTCGTAATCCGAGAGCATCTGAAGTGTCTAATATTCTCATTACGACTATCCAGTAAAATTTTAAATACGGTGTCAATCTTGTCTAAAAGCACAATGCTAAGAATACGAATGAATTCTGCGCATGTGCGTGAATTTGACTCACAAAATTTCGAATAAATATAGAAATATTTTGAAATTAAATTCTATTTTTGACATATATATTTGGAATTATTCATTTTATCTCTAGGAATGATGGAGAAAACCGGTGAAAATAAATTTAAAAGAAAAAAAGAAAATTATATAAAAATGTTTGTCGGCTTCGAGACTCGAACTGAAGACATGCAAAACTAAGCGCCACACTCTGCCGATCCAGCCACCAAGCCTCGAAATCAGAGAGCTTCTGAAGGGTCTAATATTCTCATTACGACTATCCAGTAAAATTTTAAATACGGTTTCAATCTTGTCTAAAAGCACAATGCTAAGAATACGAATGAATTCTGCGCTTGTGCGTGAATTTGACTCATAAAATTTCGAATAAATATAGAAATATTTTGAAATTAAATTCTATTTTTGACGTATATGATTTGGAATTATTCATTTTATCTCTAGGAATGATGGAGAAAACAGGTGAAAATAAATTTAAAAAAAAAAGAAAATTATATAAAAATGTTTGTCGGCTTCGAGACTCGAACTGAAGACTTGAAAACTAAGCGCCACACTCTGCCGATCCAGCCAACAAGCCTCGAATTCAGAGAGCTTCTGAAGGGTCTAATATTCTCATTACGACTATCCAGTAAAATTTTAAATACGGTGTCAATCTTGTCTAAAAGAACAGTGCTAAGAATACGAATGAATTCTGCGCATGTGCGTGAATTTGACTCATAAAATTTCGAATAAATATTGAAATATTTTGAAATTAAATTCTATTTTTGACGTATATGATTTGGAATTATTCATTTTATCTCTAGGAATGATGGAGAAAACCGGTGAAAATAAATTTAAAAGAAAAAAAGAAAATTATATAAAAATGTTTGTCGGCTTCGAGACTCGAACTGTATACATGCAAAACTAAACGCCACACTCTGCCGATTCAGCCACCAAGCCTCGTAATCCGAGATCTTCTGAAGGGTCTAATATTCTCATTACGACTATCCAATAAAATTTTAAATAAGGTGTCAATCTGGTCTAAAGGCACAATGCAAAGAATACGAATGAATTCCGCGCATGTGCGTGAACTTGACTCATAAAATTTCGAATAAATATAGAAATATTTTGAAATTAAATTCTATTTTTGACGTATATGATTTGGAATTTTTCATTTTATCTCTAGAAATGACTGAGAAAACTAGCGAAAATAAATTAAATAAAAAAAAATAATATAAAAATGTTTGTCGGCTTCGAGACTCGAACTGTAGACATGCAAAACTAAGCGCCACACTCTGCCGATCCAGACACCAACCTCGTAATTCGAGAGCATCTGAAGTGTCTAATATTCTCATTACGACTATCCAGTAAAATTTTAAATACGGTGTCAATCTTGTCTAAAAGCACAATGCTAAGAATACGAAGGAATTCTGCGCATGTGCGTGAACTTGACTAATAAAATTTCAAATAAATATAGAAATATTTTGAAATTAAATTCTATTTTTGACGTATATCATTTGGAATTATTCATCTTATCTCTAGGAATGATGGAGAAAACCGGTGAAAATAAATTTAAAAGAAAAAAAGAAAATTATATAAAAATGTTTGTCGGCTTCGAGACTCGAACTGTAGACATGCAAAACTAAGCGCCACACTCTGCCAATCCAGCCACCAAGCCTCGTAATCCGAGAGCATCTGAAGTGTCTAATATTCTCATTACGACTATCCAGTAAAATTTTAAATACGGTGTCAATCTTGTCTAAAAGCACAATGCTAAGAATACGAATGAATTCTGCGCATGTGCGTGAATTTGACTCACAAAATTTCGAATAAATATAGAAATATTTTGAAATTAAATTCTATTTTTGACATATATATTTGGAATTATTCATTTTATCTCTAGGAATGATGGAGAAAACCGGTGAAAATAAATTTAAAAGAAAAAAAGAAAATTATATAAAAATGTTTGTCGGCTTCGAGACTCGAACTGAAGACATGCAAAACTAAGCGCCACACTCTGCCGATCCAGCCACCAAGCCTCGAAATCAGAGAGCTTCTGAAGGGTCTAATATTCTCATTACGACTATCCAGTAAAATTTTAAATACGGTTTCAATCTTGTCTAAAAGCACAATGCTAAGAATACGAATGAATTCTGCGCTTGTGCGTGAATTTGACTCATAAAATTTCGAATAAATATAGAAATATTTTGAAATTAAATTCTATTTTTGACGTATATGATTTGGAATTATTCATTTTATCTCTAGGAATGATGGAGAAAACAGGTGAAAATAAATTTAAAAAAAAAAGAAAATTATATAAAAATGTTTGTCGGCTTCGAGACTCGAACTGAAGACTTGAAAACTAAGCGCCACACTCTGCCGATCCAGCCAACAAGCCTCGAATTCAGAGAGCTTCTGAAGGGTCTAATATTCTCATTACGACTATCCAGTAAAATTTTAAATACGGTGTCAATCTTGTCTAAAAGAACAGTGCTAAGAATACGAATGAATTCTGCGCATGTGCGTGAATTTGACTCATAAAATTTCGAATAAATATAGAAATATTTTGAAATTAAATTCTATTTTTGACGTATATGATTTGGAATTATTCATTTTATCTCTAGGAATGATGGAGAAAACCGGTGAAAATAAATTTAAAAGAAAAAAAGAAAATTATATAAAAATGTTTGTCGGCTTCGAGACTCGAACTGTATACATGCAAAACTAAACGCCACACTCTGCCGATTCAGCCACCAAGCCTCGTAATCCGAGAGCTTCTGAAGGGTCTAATATTCTCATTACGACTATCCAATAAAATTTTAAATACGGTGTCAATCTTGTCTAAAAGCACAATGCTAAGAATACGAAGGAATTCTGCGCATGTGCGTGAACTTGACTAATAAAATTTCAAATAAATATAGAAATATTTTGAAATTAAATTCTTTTTTTGACGTATATCATTTGGAATTATTCATTTTATCTCTAGGAATGATGGAGAAAACCGGTGAAAATAAATTTAAAAGAAAAAAAGAAAATTATATAAAAATGTTTGTCGGCTTCGAGACTCGAACTGAAGACATGCAAAACTAAGCGCCACACTCTTCCGATCCAGCCACCAAGCCTCGAAATCAGAGAGCTTCTGAAGGGTCTAATATTCTCATTACGACTATCCAGTAAAATTTTAAATACGGTTTCAATCTTGTCTAAAAGCACAATGCTAAGAATACGAATGAATTCTGCGCATGTGCGTGAATTTGACTCATAAAATTTCGAATAAATATAGAAATATTTTGAAATTAAATTCTATTCTTGACGTATATCATTTGGAATTATTCATTTTATCTCTAGGAATGATGGAGAAAACCGGTGAAAATAAATTTAAAAAAAAAAAAGAAAATTATATAAAAATGTTTGTCGGCTTCGAGACTCGAACTGAAGACCTGCATTACTAAGCTCCACCCTCTGCCGATCCAGCCACCAAACCTCGTAATCAGACAGCTTCTGAAGGGTCTAATATTCTCATTACGACTATCCAATAAAATTTTAAATACGGTGTCAATCTTGTCTAAAAGCACAATGCTAAGAATACGAAGGAATTCTGCGCATGTGCGTGAACTTGACTAATAAAATTTCAAATAAATATAGAAATATTTTGAAATTAAATTCTATTTTTGACGTATATCATTTGGAATTATTCATTTTATCTCTAGGAATGATGGAGAAAACCGGTGAAAATAAATTTAAAAGAAAAAAAGGAAATTATATAAAAATGTTTGTCGGCTTCGAGACTCGAACTGTAGACATGCAAAACTAAGCGGCACACTCTGCCAATCCAGCCACCAAGCCTCGTAATCCGAGAGCATCTGAAGTGTCTAATATTCTCATTACGACTATCCAGTAAAATTTTAAATACGGTGTCAATCTTGTCTAAAAGCACAATGCTAAGAATACGAAGGAATTCTGCGCATGTGCGTGAACTTGACTAATAAAATTTCAAATAAATATAGAAATATTTTGAAATTAAATTCTATTTTTGACGTATATCATTTGGAATTATTCATTTTATCTCTAGGAATGATGGAGAAAACCGGTGAAAATAAATTTAAAAGAAAAAAAGAAAATTATATAAAAATGTTTGTCGGCTTCGAGACTCGAACTGAAGACATGCAAAACTAAGCGCCACATTCTGCCGATCCAGCCACGAAGCCTCGAAATCAGAGAGCTTCTGAAGGGTCTAATATTCTCATTACGACTATCCAGTAAAATTTTAAATACGGTTTCAATCTTGTCTAAAAGCACAATGCTAAGAATACGAATGAATTCTGCGCTTGTGCGTGAATTTGACTCATAAAATTTCGAATAAATATAGAAATATTTTGAAATTAAATTCTATTTTTGACGTATATGATTTGGAATTATTCATTTTATCTCTAGGAATGATGGAGAAAACAGGTGAAAATAAATTAAAAAAAAAAAAGAAAATTATATAAAAATGTTTGTCGGCTTCGAGACTCGAACTGAAGACATGAAAACTAAGCGCCACACTCTGCCGATCCAGCCACCAAGCCTCGAATTCAGAGAGCTTCTGAAGGGTCTAATATTCTCATTACGACTATCCAGTAAAATTTTAAATACGGTGTCAATCTTGTCTAAAAGAACAGTGCTAAGAATACGAATGAATTCTGCGCATGTGCGTGAATTTGACTCATAAAATTTCGAATAAATATAGAAATATTTTGAAATTAAATTCTATTTTTGACGTATATCATTTGGAATTATTCATTTTATCTCTAGGAATGATGGAGAAAACCGGTGAAAATAAATTTAAAAGAAAAAAAGAAAATTATATAAAAATGTTTGTCGGCTTCGAGACTCGAACTGAAGACATGCAAAACTAAGCGCCACATTCTGCCGATCCAGCCACCAAGCCTCGAAATCAGAGAGCTTCTGAAGGGTCTAATATTCTCATTACGACTATCCAGTAAAATTTTAAATACGGTTTCAATCTTGTCTAAAAGCACAATGCTAAGAATACGAATGAATTCTGCGCTTGTGCGTGAATTTGACTCATAAAATTTCGAATAAATATAGAAATATTTTGAAATTAAATTCTATTTTTGACGTATATGATTTGGAATTATTCATTTTATCTCTAGGAATGATGGAGAAAACAGGTGAAAATAAATTAAAAAAAAAAAGAAAATTATATAAAAATGTTTGTCGGCTTCGAGACTCGAACTGAAGACATGAAAACTAAGCGCCACACTCTGCCGATCCAGCCACCAAGCCTCGAATTCAGAGAGCTTCTGAAGGGTCTAATATTCTCATTACGACTATCCAGTAAAATTTTAAATACGGTGTCAATCTTGTCTAAAAGAACAGTGCTAAGAATACGAATGAATTCTGCGCATGTGCGTGAATTTGACTCATAAAATTTCGAATAAATATAGAAATATTTTGAAATTAAATTCTATTTTTGACGTATATGATTTGGAATTATTCATTTTATCTCTAGGAATGATGGAGAAAACCGGTGAAAATAAATTTAAAAGAAAAAAAGAAAATTATATAAAAATGTTTGTCGGCTTCGAGACTCGAACTGTATACGTGCAAAACTAAACGCCACACTCTGCCGATTCAGCCACCAAGCCTCGTAATCCGAGAGCTTCTGAAGGGTCTAATATTCTCATTACGACTATCCAATAAAATTTTAAATACGGTGTCAATCTTGTCTAAAAGCACAATGCTAAGAATACGAAGGAATTCTGCGCATGTGCGTGAACTTGACTAATAAAATTTCAAATAAATATAGAAATATTTTGAAATTAAATTCTATTTTTGACGTATATCATTTGGAATTATTCATTTTATCTCTAGGAATGATGGAGAAAACCGGTGAAAATAAATTTAAAAGAAAAAAAGAAAATTATATAAAAATGTTTGTCGGCTTCGAGACTCGAACTGTAGACATGCAAAACTAAGCGCCACACTCTGCCAATCCAGCCACCAAGCCTCGTAATCCGAGAGCATCTGAAGTGTCTAATATTCTCATTACGACTATCCAGTAAAATTTTAAATACGGTGTCAATCTTGTCTAAAAGCACAATGCTAAGAATACGAAGGAATTCTGCGCATGTGCGTGAACTTGACTAATAAAATTTCAAATAAATATAGAAATATTTTGAAATTAAATTCTATTTTTGACGTATATCATTTGGAATTATTCATCTTATCTCTAGGAATGATGGAGAAAACCGGTAAAAAAAAATTTAAAAGAAAAAAAGAAAATTATATAAAAATGTTTGTCGGCTTCGAGACTCGAACTGTAGACATGCAAAAATAAGCGCCACACTCTGCCAATCCAGCCACCAAGCCTCGTAATCCGAGAGCATCTGAAGTGTCTAATATTCTCATTACGACTATCCAGTAAAATTTTAAATACGGTGTCAATCTTGTCTAAAAGCACAATGCTAAGAATACGAATGAATTCTGCGCATGTGCGTGAATTTGACTCATAAAATTTCGAATAAATATAGAAATATTTTGAAATTAAATTCTATTTTTGACGTATATCATTTGGAATTATTCATTTTATCTCTAGGAATGATGGAGAAAACCGGTGAAAATAAATTTAAAAGAAAAAAAGAAAATTATATAAAAATGTTTGTCGGCTTCGAGACTCGAACTGAAGACATGCAAAACTAAGCGCCACACTCTGCCGATCCAGCCACCAAGCCTCGAAATCAGAGAGCTTCTGAAGGGTCTAATATTCTCATTACGACTATCCAGTAAAATTTTAAATACGGTTTCAATCTTGTCTAAAAGCACAATGCTAAGAATACGAATGAATTCTGCGCATGTGCGTGAATTTGACTCATAAAATTTCGAATAAATATAGAAATATTTTGAAATTAAATTCTATTTTTGACGTATATGATTTGGAATTATTCATTTTATCTCTAGAAATGATGGAGAAAACAGGTGAAAATAAATTAAAAAAAAAAAGAAAATTATATAAAAATGTTTGTCGGCTTCGAGACTCGAACTGAAGACATGAAAACTAAGCGCCACACTCTGCCGATCCAGCCACCAAGCCTCGAATTCAGAGAGCTTCTGAAGGGTCTAATATTCTCATTACGACTATCCAGTAAAATTTTAAATACGGTGTCAATCTTGTCTAAAAGAACAGTGCTAAGAATACGAATGAATTCTGCGCATGTGCGTGAATTTGACTCATAAAATTTCGAATAAATATAGAAATATTTTGAAATTAAATTCTATTTTTGACGTATATGATTTGGAATTATTCATTTTATCTCTAGGAATGATGGAGAAAACCGGTGAAAATAAATTTAAAAGAAAAAAAGAAAATTATATAAAAATGTTTGTCGGCTTCGAGACTCGAACTGTATACATGCAAAACAAAACGCCACACTCTGCCGATTCAGCCACCAAGCCTCGTAATCCGAGAGCTTCTGAAGGGTCTAATATTCTCATTACGACTATCCAATAAAATTTTAAATACGGTGTCAATCTTGTCTAAAAGCACAATGCTAAGAATACGAAGGAATTCTGCGCATGTGCGTGAACTTGACTAATAAAATTTCAAATAAATATAGAAATATTTTGAAATTAAATTCTATTTTTGACGTATATCATTTGGAATTATTCTTTTTATCTCTAGGAATGATGGAGAAAACCGGTGAAAATAAATTTAAAAGAAAAAAAGAAAATTATATAAAAATGTTTGTC
This sequence comes from Argiope bruennichi, assembly GCF_947563725.1. Taxonomy (NCBI): domain Eukaryota; kingdom Metazoa; phylum Arthropoda; class Arachnida; order Araneae; family Araneidae; genus Argiope; species Argiope bruennichi. The sequence continues at coordinate 15,499,138 of NC_079156.1, read as the reverse complement.
GGCTTCGAGACTCGAACTGTAGACATGCAAAACTAAGCGCCACACTCTGCCAATCCAGCCACCAAGCCTCATAATCCGAGAGCATCTGAAGTGTCTAATATTCTCAATACGACTATCCAGTAAAATTTTAAATACGGTGTCAATCTTGTCTAAAAGCACAATGCTAAGAATACGAATGAATTCTGCGCATGTGCGTGAATTTGACTCATAAAATTTCGAATAAATATAGAAATATTTTGAAATTAAATTCTATTTTTGACGTATATCATTTGGAATTATTCATTTTATCTCTAGGAATGATGGAGAAAACCGGTGAAAATAAATTTAAAAGAAAAAAAGAAAATTATATAAACATGTTTGTCGGCTTCGAGACTCGAACTGAAGACATGAAAAACTAAGCGCCACACTCTGCCGATCCAGCCACCAAGCCTCGAAATCCGAGAGCATCTGAAGGGTCTAATATTCTCATTACGACTATCCAGTAAAATTTTAAATACGGTGTCGATCTTGTCTAAAAGAACAGTGCTAAGAATACGAATGAATTCTGCGCATGTGCGTGAATTTGACTCATAAAATTTCGAATAAATATAGAAATATTTTGAAATTAAATTCTATTTTTGACGTATATGATTTGGAATTATTCATTTTATCTCTAGGAATGATGGAGAAAACCGGTGAAAATAAATTTAAAAGAAAAAAAGAAAATTATATAAAAATGTTTGTCGGCTTCGAGACTCGAACTGTATACATGCAAAACTAAACGCCACACTCTGCCGATTCAGCCACCAAGCCTCGTAATCCGAGAGCTTCTGAAGGGTCTAATATTCTCATTACGACTATCCAATAAAATTTTAAATACGGTGTCAATCTTGTCTAAAAGCACAATGCTAAGAATACGAAGGAATTCTGCGCATGTGCGTGAACTTGACTAATAAAATTTCAAATAAATATAGAAATATTTTGAAATTAAATTCTATTTTTGACGTATATCATTTGGAATTATTCTTTTTATCTCTAGGAATGATGGAGAAAACCGGTGAAAATAAATTTAAAAGAAAAAAAGAAAATTATATAAAAATGTTTGTCGGCTTCGAGACTCGAACTGTAGACATGCAAAACTAAGCGCCACACTCTGCCAATCCAGCCACCAAGCCTCGTAATCCGAGAGCATCTGAAGTGTCTAATATTCTCATTACGACTATCCAGTAAAATTTTAAATACGGTGTCAATCTTGTCTAAAAGCACAATGCTAAGAATACGAATGAATTCTGCGCATGTGCGTGAATTTGACTCATAAAATTTCGAATAAATATAGAAATATTTTGAAATTAAATTCTTTTTTTGACGTATATCATTTGGAATTATTCATTTTATCTCTAGGAATGATGGAGAAAACCGGTGAAAATAAATTTAAAAGAAAAAAAGAAAATTATATAAAAATGTTTGTCGGCTTCGAGACTCGAACTGAAGACATGCAAAACTAAGCGCCACACTCTGCCGATCCAGCCACCAAGCCTCGAAATCAGAGAGCTTCTGAAGGGTCTAATATTCTCATTACGACTATCCAGTAAAATTTTAAATACGGTTTCAATCTTGTCTAAAAGCACAATGCTAAGAATACGAATGAATTCTGCGCATGTGCGTGAATTTGACTCATAAAATTTCGAAAAAATATAGAAATATTTTGAAATTAAATTCTATTCTTGACGTATATCATTTGGAATTATTCATTTTATCTCTAGGAATGATGGAGAAAACCGGTGAAAATAAATTTAAAAGAAAAAAATAAAATTATATAAAAATGTTTGTCGGCTTCGAGACTCGAACTGAAGACATGCAAAACTAAGCGCCACAATCTGCCGATCCAGCCACCAAGCCTCGAAATCAGAGAGCTTCTGAAGGGTCTAATATTCTCATTACGACTATCCAGTAAAATTTTAAATACGGTTTCAATCTTGTCTAAAAGCACAATGCTAAGAATACGAATGAATTCTGCGCTTGTGCGTGAATTTGACTCATAAAATTTCAAATAAATATAGAAATATTTTGAAATTAAATTCTATTTTTGACGTATATGATTTGGAATTATTCATTTTATCTCTAGGAATGATGGAGAAAACAAGTGAAAATAAATTAAAAAAAAAAAGAAAATTATAGAAAAATGTTTGTCGGCTTCGAGACTCGAACTGAAGACATGAAAACTAAGCTCCACACTCTGCCGATCCAGCCACCAAGCCTCGAATTCAGAAAGCTTCTGAAGGGTCTAATATTCTCATTACGACTATCCAGTAAAATTTTAAATACGGTGTCAATCTTGTCTAAAAGAACAGTGCTAAGAATACGAATGAATTCTGCGCATGTGCGTGAATTTGACTCATAAAATTTCGAATAAATATAGAAATATTTTGAAATTAAATTCTATTTTTGACGTATATGATTTGGAATTATTCATTTTATCTCTAGGAATGATGGAGAAAACCGGTGAAAATAAATTTAAAAGAAAAAAAGAAAATTATATAAAAATGTTTGTCGGCTTCGAGACTCGAACTGTATACATGCAAAACTAAACGCCACACTCTGCCGATTCAGCCACCAAGCCTCGTAATCCGAGAGCTTCTGAAGGGTCTAATATTCTCATTACGACTATCCAATAAAATTTTAAATACGGTGTCAATCTTGTCTAAAAGCACAATGCTAAGAATACGAAGGAATTCTGCGCATGTGCGTGAACTTGACTAATAAAATTTCAAATAAATATAGAAATATTTTGAAATTAAATTCTATTTTTGACGTATATCATTTGGAATTATTCATTTTATCTCTAGGAATGATGGAGAAAACCGGTGAAAATAAATTTAAAAGAAAAAAAGGAAATTATATAAAAATGTTTGTCGGCTTCGAGACTCGAACTGTAGACATGCAAAACTAAGCGCCACACTCTGCCAATCCAGCCACCAAGCCTCGTAATCCGAGAGCATCTGAAGTGTCTAATATTCTCATTACGACTATCCAGTAAAATTTTAAATACGGTGTCAATCTTGTCTAAAAGCACAATGCTAAGAATACGAAGGAATTCTGCGCATGTGCGTGAACTTGACTAATAAAATTTCAAATAAATATAGAAATATTTTGAAATTAAATTCTATTTTTGACGTATATCATTTGGAATTATTCATTTTATCTCTAGGAATGATGGAGAAAACCGGTGAAAATAAATTTAAAAGAAAAAAAGAAAATTATATAAAAATGTTTGTCGGCTTCGAGACTCGAACTGAAGACATGCAAAACTAAGCGCCACATTCTGCCGATCCAGCCACCAAGCCTCGAAATCAGAGAGCTTCTGAAGGGTCTAATATTCTCATTACGACTATCCAGTAAAATTTTAAATACGGTTTCAATCTTGTCTAAAAGCACAATGCTAAGAATACGAATGAATTCTGCGCTTGTGCGTGAATTTGACTCATAAAATTTCGAATAAATATAGAAATATTTTGAAATTAAATTCTATTTTTGACGTATATGATTTGGAATTATTCATTTTATCTCTAGGAATGATGGAGAAAACAGGTGAAAATAAATTAAAAAAAAAAAAGAAAATTATATAAAAATGTTTGTCGGCTTCGAGACTCGAACTGAAGACATGAAAACTAAGCGCCACACTCTGCCGATCCAGCCACCAAGCCTCGAATTCAGAGAGCTTCTGAAGGGTCTAATATTCTCATTACGACTATCCAGTAAAATTTTAAATACGGTGTCAATCTTGTCTAAAAGAACAGTGCTAAGAATACGAATGAATTCTGCGCATGTGCGTGAATTTGACTCATAAAATTTCGAATAAATATAGAAATATTTTGAAATTAAATTCTATTTTTGACGTATATGATTTGGAATTATTCATTTTATCTCTAGGAATGATGGAGAAAACCGGTGAAAATAAATTTAAAAGAAAAAAAGAAAATTATATAAAAATGTTTGTCGGCTTCGAGACTCGAACTGTATACGTGCAAAACTAAACGCCACACTCTGCCGATTCAGCCACCAAGCCTCGTAATCCGAGAGCTTCTGAAGGGTCTAATATTCTCATTACGACTATCCAATAAAATTTTAAATACGGTGTCAATCTTGTCTAAAAGCACAATGCTAAGAATACGAAGGAATTCTGCGCATGTGCGTGAACTTGACTAATAAAATTTCAAATAAATATAGAAATATTTTGAAATTAAATTCTATTTTTGACGTATATCATTTGGAATTATTCATTTTATCTCTAGGAATGATGGAGAAAACCGGTGAAAATAAATTTAAAAGAAAAAAAGAAAATTATATAAAAATGTTTGTCGGCTTCGAGACTCGAACTGTAGACATGCAAAACTAAGCGCCACACTCTGCCAATCCAGCCACCAAGCCTCGTAATCCGAGAGCATCTGAAGTGTCTAATATTCTCATTACGACTATCCAGTAAAATTTTAAATACGGTGTCAATCTTGTCTAAAAGCACAATGCTAAGAATACGAAGGAATTCTGCGCATGTGCGTGAACTTGACTAATAAAATTTCAAATAAATATAGAAATATTTTGAAATTAAATTCTATTTTTGACGTATATCATTTGGAATTATTCATCTTATCTCTAGGAATGATGGAGAAAACAGGTAAAAATAAATTTAAAAGAAAAAAAGAAAATTATATAAAAATGTTTGTCGGCTTCGAGACTCGAACTGTAGACATGCAAAAATAAGCGCCACACTCTGCCAATCCAGCCACCAAGCCTCGTAATCCGAGAGCATCTGAAGTGTCTAATATTCTCATTACGACTATCCAGTAAAATTTTAAATACGGTGTCAATCTTGTCTAAAAGCACAATGCTAAGAATACGAATGAATTCTGCGCATGTGCGTGAATTTGACTCATAAAATTTCGAATAAATATAGAAATATTTTGAAATTAAATTCTATTTTTGACGTATATCATTTGGAATTATTCATTTTATCTCTAGGAATGATGGAGAAAACCGGTGAAAATAAATTTAAAAGAAAAAAAGAAAATTATATAAAAATGTTTGTCGGCTTCGAGACTCGAACTGAAGACATGCAAAACTAAGCGCCACACTCTGCCGATCCAGCCACCAAGCCTCGAAATCAGAGAGCTTCTGAAGGGTCTAATATTCTCATTACGACTATCCAGTAAAATTTTAAATACGGTTTCAATCTTGTCTAAAAGCACAATGCTAAGAATACGAATGAATTCTGCGCATGTGCGTGAATTTGACTCATAAAATTTCGAATAAATATAGAAATATTTTGAAATTAAATTCTATTTTTGACGTATATGATTTGGAATTATTCATTTTATCTCTAGAAATGATGGAGAAAACAGGTGAAAATAAATTAAAAAAAAAAAAAGAAAATTATATAAAAATGTTTGTCGGCTTCGAGACTCGAACTGAAGACATGAAAACTAAGCGCCACACTCTGCCGATCCAGCCACCAAGCCTCGAATTCAGAGAGCTTCTGAAGGGTCTAATATTCTCATTACGACTATCCAGTAAAATTTTAAATACGGTGTCAATCTTGTCTAAAAGAACAGTGCTAAGAATACGAATGAATTCTGCGCATGTGCGTGAATTTGACTCATAAAATTTCGAATAAATATAGAAATATTTTGAAATTAAATTCTATTTTTGACGTATATGATTTGGAATTATTCATTTTATCTCTAGGAATGATGGAGAAAACCGGTGAAAATAAATTTAAAAGAAAAAAAGAAAATTATATAAAAATGTTTGTCGGCTTCGAGACTCGAACTGTATACATGCAAAACTAAACGCCACACTCTGCCGATTCAGCCACCAAGCCTCGTAATCCGAGAGCTTCTGAAGGGTCTAATATTCTCATTACGACTATCCAATAAAATTTTAAATACGGTGTCAATCTTGTCTAAAAGCACAATGCTAAGAATACGAAGGAATTCTGCGCATGTGCGTGAACTTGACTAATAAAATTTCAAATAAATATAGAAATATTTTGAAATTAAATTCTATTTTTGACGTATATCATTTGGAATTATTCTTTTTATCTCTAGGAATGATGGAGAAAACCGGTGAAAATAAATTTAAAAGAAAAAAAGAAAATTATATAAAAATGTTTGTCGGCTTCGAGACTCGAACTGTAGACATGCAAAACTAAGCGCCACACTCTGCCGATCCAGCCACCAAGCCTCGAAATCCGAGAGCATCTGAAGGGTCTAATATTCTCATTACGACTATCCAGTAAAATTTTAAATACGGTGTCAATCTTGTCTAAAAGAACAGTGCTAAGAATACGAATGAATTCTGCGCATGTGCGTGAATTTGACTCATAAAATTTCGAATAAATATAGAAATATTTTGAAATTAAATTCTATTTTTGACGTATATGATTTGGAATTATTCATTTTATCTCTAGGAATGATGGAGAAAACCGGTGAAAATAAATTTAAAAGAAAAAAAGAAAATTATATAAAAATGTTTGTCGGCTTCGAGACTCGAACTGTATACATGCAAAACTAAACGCCACACTCTGCCGATTCAGCCACCAAGCCTCGTAATCCGAGAGCTTCTGAAGGGTCTAATATTCTCATTACGACTATCCAATAAAATTTTAAATACGGTGTCAATCTTGTCTAAAAGCACAATGCTAAGAATACGAAGGAATTCTGCGCATGTGCGTGAACTTGACTAATAAAATTTCAAATAAATATAGAAATATTTTGAAATTAAATTCTATTTTTGACGTATATCATTTGGAATTATTCTTTTTATCTCTAGGAATGATGGAGAAAACCGGTGAAAATAAATTTAAAAGAAAAAAAGAAAATTATATAAAAATGTTTGTCGGCTTCGAGACTCGAACTGTAGACATGCAAAACTAAGCGCCACACTCTGCCAATCCAGCCACCAAGCCTCGTAATCCGAGAGCATCTGAAGTGTCTAATATTCTCATTACGACTATCCAGTAAAATTTTAAATACGGTGTCAATCTTGTCTAAAAGCACAATGCTAAGAATACGAATGAATTCTGCGCATGTGCGTGAATTTGACTCATAAAATTTCGAATAAATATAGAAATATTTTGAAATTAAATTCTATTTTTGACGTATATCATTTGGAATTATTCATTTTATCTCTAGGAATGATGGAGAAAACCGGTGAAAATAAATTTAAAAGAAAAAAAGAAAATTATATAAACATGTTTGTCGGCTTCGAGACTCGAACTGAAGACATGCAAAACTAAGCGCCACACTCTGCCGATCCAGCCACCAAGCCTCGAAATCAGAGAGCTTCTGAAGGGTCTAATATTCTCATTACGACTATCCAGTAAAATTTTAAATACGGTTTCAATCTTGTCTAAAAGCACAATGCTAAGAATACGAATGAATTCTGCGCATGTGCGTGAATTTGACTCATAAAATTTCGAATAAATATAGAAATATTTTGAAATTAAATTCTATTTTTGACGTATATGATTTGGAATTATTCATTTTATCTCTAGGAATGATGGAGAAAACAGGTGAAAATAAATTTAAAAAAAAAAGAAAATTATATAAAAATGTTTGTCGGCTTCGAGATTCGAACTGAAGACATGAAAACTAAGCGCCACACTCTGCCGATCCAGCCACCAAGCCTCGAATTGAGAGAGCTTCTGAAGGGTCTAATATTCTCATTACGACTATCCAGTAAAATTTTAAATACGGTGTCAATCTTGTCTAAAAGAACAGTGCTAAGAATACGAATGAATTCTGCGCATGTGCGTGAATTTGACTCATAAAATTTCGAATAAATATAGAAATATTTTGAAATTAAATTCTATTTTTGACGTATATGATTTGGAATTATTCATTTTATCTCTAGGAATGATGGAGAAAACCGGTGAAAATAAATTTAAAAGAAAAAAAGAAAATTATATAAAAATGTTTGTCGGCTTCGAGACTCGAACTGTATACATGCAAAACTAAACGCCACACTCTGCCGATTCAGCCACCAAGCCTCGTAATCCGAGAGCTTCTGAAGGGTCTAACATTCTCATTACGACTATCCAATAAAATTTTAAATACGGTGTCAATCTTGTCTAAAAGCACAATGCTAAGAATACGAAGGAATTCTGCGCATGTGCGTGAACTTGACTAATAAAATTTCAAATAAATATAGAAATATTTTGAAATTAAATTCTATTTTTGACGTATATCATTTGGAATTATTCATTTTATCTCTAGGAATGATGGAGAAAACCGGTGAAAATAAATTTAAAAGAAAAAAAGAAAATTATATAAAAATGTTTGTCGGCTTCGAGACTCGAACTGTATACATGCAAAACTAAACGCCACACTCTGCCGATTCAGCCACCAAGCCTCGTAATCCGAGAGCTTCTGAAGGGTCTAATATTCTCATTACGACTATCCAATAAAATTTTAAATACGGTGTCAATCTTGTCTAAAAGCACAATGCTAAGAATACGAATAAATTCTGCGCATGTGCGTGAATTTGACTAATAAAATTTCGAATAAATATAGAAATATTTTGAAATTAAATTCTATTTTTGACGTATATGATTTGGAATTATTCATTTTATCTCTAGGAATGATGGAGAAAACCGGTGAAAATAAATTTAAAAGAAAAAAAGACAATTATATAAAAATGTTTGTCGGCTTCGAGACTCGAACTGTATACATGCAAAACTAAACGCCACACTCTGCCGATCCAGCCACCAAGCCTCGTAATCCGAGAGCTTCTGAAGGGTCTAATATTCTCATTACGACTATCCAGTAAAATTATAAATAAGGTGTCAATCTGGTCTAAAAGCACAATGCTAAGAATACGAAGGAATTCTGCGCATGTGCGTGAACTTGACTAATAAAATTTCAAATAAATATAGAAATATTTTGAAATTAAATTCTATTTTTGACGTATATGATTTGGAATTTTTCATTTTATCTCTAGAAATGACTGAGAAAACTAGCGAAAATAAATTAAATAAAAAAAAATAATATAAAAATGTTTGTCGGCTTCGAGACTCGAACTGTAGACATGCAAAACAAAGCGCCACACTCTGCCAATCCAGCCACCAAGCCTCGTAATCCGAGAGCATCTGAAGTGTCTAATATTCTCATTACGAGTATCCAGTAAAATTTTAAATACGGTGTCAATCTTGTCTAAAAGCACAATGCTAAGAATACGAATGAATTCTGCGCATGTGCGTGAATTTGACTCATAAAATTTCGAATAAATATAGAAATATTTTGAAATTAAATTCTATTTTTGACGTATATCATTTGAAATTATTCATTTTATCTCTAGGAATGATGGAGAAAACCGGTGAAAATAAATTTAAAAGAAAAAAAGAAAATTATATAAAAATGTTTGTCGGCTTCGAGACTCGAACTGAAGACATGCAAAACTAAGCGCCACACTCTGCCGATCCAGCCACCAAGCCTCGAAATCAGAGAGCTTCTGAAGGGTCTAATATTCTCATTACGACTATCCAGTAAAATTTTAAATACGGTTTCAATCTTGTCTAAAAGCACAATGCTAAGAATACGAATGAATTCTGCGCATGTGCGTGAATTTGACTCATAAAATTTCGAATAAATATAGAAATATTTTGAAATTAAATTCTATTTTTGACGTATATGATTTGGAATTATTCATTTTATCTCTAGGAATGATGGAGAAAACCGGTGAAAATAAATTTAAAAGAAAAAAAGAAAATTATATAAAAATGTTTGTCGGCTTCGAGACTCGAACTGTATACATGCAAAACTAAACGCCACACTCTGCCGATTCAGCCACCAAGCCTCGTAATCCGAGAGCTTCTGAAGGGTCTAATATTCTCATTACGACTATCCAATAAAATTTTAAATACGGTGTCAATCTTGTCTAAAAGCACAATGCTAAGAATACGAAGGAATTCTGCGCATGTGCGTGAACTTGACTAATAAAATTTCAAATAAATATAGAAATATTTTGAAATTAAATTCTATTTTTGACGTATATCATTTGGAATTATTCATTTTATCTCTAGGAATGATGGAGAAAACCGGTGAAAATAAATTTAAAAGAAAAAAAGACAATTATATAAAAATGTTTGTCGGCTTCGAGACTCGAACTGTATACATGCAAAACTAAACGCCACACTCTGCCGATCCAGCCACCAAGCCTCGTAATCCGAGAGCTTCTGAAGGGTCTAATATTCTCATTATGACTATCCAGTAAAATTATAAATAAGGTGTCAATCTGGTCTAAAAGCACAATGCTAAGAATACGAAGGAATTCTGCGCATGTGCGTGAACTTGACTAATAAAATTTCAAATAAATATAGAAATATTTTGAAATTAAATTCTATTTTTGACGTATATGATTTGGAATTTTTCATTTTATCTCTAGAAATGACTGAGAAAACTAGCGAAAATAAATTAAATAAAAAAAAAATAATATAAAAATGTTTGTCGGCTTCGAGACTCGAACTGTAGACATGCAAAACTAAGCGCCACACTCTGCCAATCCAGCCACCAAGCCTCGTAATCCGAGAGCATCTGAAGTGTCTAATATTCTCATTACGAGTATCCAGTAAAATTTTAAATACGGTGTCAATCTTGTCTAAAAGCACAATGCTAAGAATACGAATGAATTCTGCGCATGTGCGTGAATTTGACTCATAAAATTTCGAATAAATATAGAAATATTTTGAAATTAAATTCTATTTTTGACGTATATGATTTGGAATTATTCATTTTATCTCTAGGAATGATGGAGAAAACAGGTGAAAATAAATTTAAAAAAAAAAGAAAATTATAGAAAAATGTTTGTCGGCTTCGAGACTCGAACTGAAGACATGAAAACTAAGCGCCACACTCTGCCGATCCAGCCACCAAGCCTCGAATTCAGAGAGCTTCTGAAGGGTCTAATATTCTCATTACGACTATCCAGTAAAATTTTAAATACGGTGTCAATCTTGTCTAAAAGAACAGTGCTAAGAATACGAATGAATTCTGCGCATGTGCGTGAATTTCACTCATAAAATTTCGAATAAATATAGAAATATTTTGAAATTAAATTCTATTTTTGACGTATATGATTTGGAATTATTGATTTTATCTCTAGGAATGATGGAGAAAACCGGTGAAAATAAATTTAAAAGAAAAAAAGAAAATTATATAAAAATGTTTGTCGGCTTCGAGACTCGAACTGTATACATGCAAAACTAAACGCCACACTCTGCCGATTCAGCCACCAAGCCTCGTAATCCGAGAGCTTCTGAAGGGTCTAATATTCTCATTACGACTATCCAATAAAATTTTAAATACGGTGTCAATCTTGTCTAAAAGCACAATGCTAAGAATACGAAGGAATTCTGCGCATGTGCGTGAACTTGACTAATAAAATTTCAAATAAATATAGAAATATTTTGAAATTAAATTCTATTTTTGACGTATATCATTTTCAATTATTCATTTTATCTCTAGGAATGATGGAGAAAACCGGTGAAAATAAATTTAAAAGAAAAAAAGAAAATTATATAAACATGTTTGTCGGCTTCGAGACTCGAACTGAAGACATGCAAAACTAAGCGCCACACTCTGCCGATCCAGCCACCAAGCCTCGAAATCAGAGAGCTTCTGAAGGGTCTAATATTCTCATTACGACTATCCAGTAAAATTTTAAATACGGTTTCAATCTTGTCTAAAAGCACAATGCTAAGAATACGAATGAATTCTGCGCATGTGCGTGAATTTGAATCATAAAATTTCGAATAAATATAGAAATATTTTGAAATTAAATTCTATTTTTGACGTATATGATTTGGAATTATTCATTTTATCTCTAGGAATGATTTAGAAAACAGGTGAAAATAAATTAAAAAAAAAAAGAAAATTATATAAAAATGTTTGTCGGCTTCGAGACTCGAACTGAAGACATGAAAACTAAGCGCCACACTCTGCCGATCCAGCCACCAAGCCTCGAATTCAGAGAGCTTCTGAAGGGTCTAATATTCTCATTACGACTATCCAGAAAAATTTTAAATACGGTGTCAATCTTGTCTAAAAGAACAGTGCTAAGAATACGAATGAATTCTGCGCATGTGCGTGAATTTGACTCATAAAATTTCGAATAAATATAGAAATATTTTGAAATTAAATTCTATTTTTGACGTATATGATTTGGAATTATTCATTTTATCTCTAGGAATGATGGAGAAAACCGGTGAAAATAAATTTAAAAGAAAAAAAGAAAATTATATAAAAATGTTTGTCGGCTTCGAGATTCGAACTGTAGACATGCAAAACTAAGCGCCACACTCTGCCAATCCAGCCACCAAGCCTCGTAATCCGAGAGCATCTGAAGTATCTAATATTCTCATTACGACTATCCAGTAAAATTTTAAATACGGTGTCAATCTTGTCTAAAAGCACAATGCTAAGAATACGAATGAATTCTGCGCAAGTGCGTGAATTTGACTCATAAAATTTCGAATAAATATAGAAATATTTTGAAATTAAATTCTATTTTTGACGTATATCATTTGGAATTATTCATTTTATCTCTAGGAATGATGGAGAAAACCGGTGAAAATAAATTTAAAAGAAAAAAAGACAATTATATAAAAATGTTTGTCGGCTTCGAGACTCGAACTGTATACATGCAGAACTAAACGCCACACTCTGCCGATCCAGCCACCAAGCCTCGTAATCCGAGAGCTTCTGAAGGGTCTAATATTCTCATTACGACTATCCAGTAAAATTATAAATAAGGTGTCAATCTGGTCTAAAGGCACAATGCAAAGAATACGAATGAATTCCGCGCATGTGCGTGAACTTGACTCATAAAATTTCGAATAAATATAGAAATATTTTGAAATTAAATTCTATTTTTGACGTATATGATTTGGAATTTTTCATTTTATCTCTAGAAATGACTGAGAAAACTAGCGAAAATAAATTAAATAAAAAAAAATAATATAAAAATGTTTGTCGGCTTCGAGACTCGAACTGTAGACATGCAAAACTAAGCGCCACACTCTGCCGATCCAGACACCAACCTCGTAATTCGAGAGCATCTGAAGTGTCTAATATTCTCATTACGACTATCCAGTAAAATTTTAAATACGGTGTCAATCTTGTCTAAAAGCACAATGCTAAGAATACGAAGGAATTCTGCTCATGTGCGTGAACTTGACTAATAAAATTTCAAATAAATATAGAAATATTTTGAAATTAAATTCTATTTTTGACGTATATCATTTGGAATTATTCATTTTATCTCTAGAAATGACTGAGAAAACCGGTGAAAATAAATTTAAAAAAAAAAAGAAAATTATATAAAAATGTTTGTCGGCTTCGAGACTCGAACTGTAGACACGCAAAACTAAACGCCACACTCTGCCGATCCAGCCACCAAGCCTCGTAATCCGAGAGCTTCTGAAGGGTCTAATATTCTCATTACGACTATCCAGTAAAATTTTAAATACGGTGTCATTCTGGTCTAAAGGCACAATGCTAAGAATACGATTGAATTCTGCGCATGTGCGTGAACTTGACTCATAAAATTTCGAATAAATATAGAAATATTTTGAAATTAAATTCTATTTTTGACGTATATGATTTCGAATTATTCATTTTATCTCTAGTAATGATGGAGAAAACCGGTAAAAATAAATTTAAAAAAAAGGAAATTATATAAAAATGTTTGTCGGCTTCGAGACTCGAACTGAAGACCTGCATTACTAAGCTCCACACTCTGCCGATCCAGCCACAAAACCTCGTAATCAGACAGCTTCTGAAGGGTCTAATATTCTCATTACGACTATCCTGTAAAATTTTAAATACGGTGTCAATCTGGTCTAAAAGCAAAATGCTAAGAATACGAATGAATTCTGCGCATGTGCTTGAACTTGACTAATAAAATTTCAAATAAATATAGAAATATTTTGAAATTAAATTCTATTTTTGACGTATATGATTTGGAATTATTCATTTTATCTCTAGGAATGATGGAGAAAAAAGGTGAAAATAAATTTAAAAAAAAAATTATATAAAAATGTTTGTCGGCTTCGAGACTCAAACTGTAGACATGCAAAACTAAGCGCCACACTCTGCCGATCCAGCCACCAAGCCTTGTAATCCGAGAGCTTCTGAAGGGTCTAATATTCTTATTACGACTATCCAGTAAAATTTTAAATACGGTGTCAATCTGGTCTAAAGGCATAATGCTAAGAATACGAAGGAATTCTGCGCATGTGCGTGAACTTGACTCGTAAAATTTCGAATAAATATAGAAATATTTTGAAATTTAATTGTATTTTTGACGTATATGATTTGGAATTATTCATTTTATCTCTAGAAATGACTGAGAAAACCGGTGAAAATAAATTAAAAAAAAAATTATATAAAAATGTTTGTCGGCTTCGAGACTCGAACTGTAGACATGCAAAATTAACGCCACACTCCGCCGATCCAGCCACCAAGCCTCGTAATCCGAGAGCTTCTGAAGGGTCTAATATTCTCATTACGACTATCCAGTAAAATTTTAAATACGGTGTCAATCTGGTCTAAAGGCACAATGCTAAGAATACGAATGAATTCTGCGCATGTGCGTGAATTTGACTCATAAAATTTCGAATAAATATAGAAATATTTTGAAATTAAATTCTATTTTTGACGTATATGATTTGGAATTATTCATTTTATCTCTACGAATGATGGAGAAAACAGGTGAAAATAAATTAAAAAAAAAAAGAAAATTATATAAAAATGTTTGTCGGCTTCGAGACTCGAACTGAAGACCTGCATTACTAAGCTCCACCCTCTGCCGATCCAGCCACCAAACCTCGTAATCAGACAGCTTCTGAAGGGTCTAATATTCTCATTACGACTATCCTGTAAAATTTTAAATACGGTGTCAATCTGGTCTAAAAGCACAATGCTAAGAATACGAATGAATTCTGCGCATGTGCGTGAACTTGACTAATAAAATTTCAAATAAATATAGAAATATTTTGAAATTAAATTCTATTTTTGACGTATATGAATTGGAATTATTCATTTTATCTCTAGGAATGATGGAGAAAAAAGGTGAAAATAAATTTAAAAAAAAATTATATAAAAATGTTTGTCGGCTTCGAGACTCAAACTGTAGACATGCAAAACTAAGCGCCACACTCTGCCGATCCAGCCACCAAGCCTTGTAATCCGAGAGCTTCTGAAGGGTCTAATATTCTCATTACGACTATCCAGTAAAATTTTAAATACGGTGTCAATCTGGTCTAAAGGCACAATGCTAAGAATACGAAGGAATTCTGCGCATGTGCGTGAACTTGACTAATAAAATTTCGAATAAATATAGAAATATTTTGAAATTAAATTCTATTTTTGACGTATACGATTTCGAATTATTCATTTTATCTCTAGAAATGACTGAGAAAATTGGCGAAAATAAATTAAATAAAAAAAAATTATATAAAAATGTTTGTCTACTTCGAGACTCGAACTGAAGACCTGCATTACTAAGCTCCACACTCTGCCGATCCAGCCACCAAGCCTCGCAATCCGAGAGCATCTGAAGTGTCTCATATTCTCATTACGACTATCCAGTAAAATTTTAAATACGGTGTCATTCTGGTCTAAAGGCACAATGCTAAGAATACGAATGATTTCTGCGCATGTGCGTGAACTTGACTCATAAAATTTCGAATAAATATAGAAATATTTTGAAATTAAATTCTATTTTTGACGTATATGATTTCGAATTATTCATTTTATCTCTAGTAATGATGGAGAAAACCGGTAAAAATAAATTAAAAAAAAAGGAAATTATATAAAAATGTTTGTCGGCTTCGAGACTCGAACTGAGGACCTGCAAAACTAAGCTCCACACTCTGATGATCCATCCACCACGCCTCGCAATCCGAGAGCTTCTGAAGGGTCTAATATTCTTATTACGACTATCCAGTAAAATTTTAAATACGGTGTCAATCTGGTCTAAAGGCATAATGCTAAGAATACGAAGGAATTCTGCGCATGTGCGTGAACTTGACTCGTAACATTTCGAATAAATATAGAAATATTTTGAAATTTAATTGTATTTTTGACGTATATGATTTGGAATTATTCATTTTATCTCTAGAAATGACTGAGAAAACCGGTGAAAATAAATTAAAAAAAAAATTATATAAAAATGTTTGTCGGCTTCGAGACTCGAACTGTAGACATGCAAAATTAACGCCACACTCTGCCGATCCAGCCACCAAGCCTCGTAATCCGAGAGCTTCTGAAGGGTCTAATATTCTCATTACGACTATCCAGTAAAATTTTAAATACGGTGTCAATCTGGTCTAAAGGCACAATGCTAAGAATACGAATGAATTCTGCGCATGTGCGTGAATTTGACTCATAAAATTTCGAATAAATATAGAAATATTTTGAAATTAAATTCTATTTTTGACGTATATGATTTGGAATTATTCATTTTATCTCTACGAATGATGGAGAAAACAGGTGAAAATAAATTAAAAAAAAAAAATAAAATTATATAAAAATGTTTGTCGGCTTCGAGACTCGAACTGAAGACCTGCATTACTAAGCTCCACCCTCTGCCGATCCAGCCACCAAACCTCGTAATCAGACAGCTTCTGAAGGGTCTAATATTCTCATTACGACTATCCTGTAAAATTTTAAATACGGTGTCAATCTGGTCTAAAAGCACAATGCTAAGAATACGAATGAATTCTGCGCATGTGCGTGAACTTGACTAATAAAATTTCAAATAAATATAGAAATATTTTGAAATTAAATTCTATTTTTGACGTATATGATTTGGAATTATTCATTTTATCTCTAGGAATGATGGAGAAAAAAGGTGAAAATAAATTTAAAAAAAAAATTATATAAAAATGTTTGTCGGCTTCGAGACTCAAACTGTAGACATGCAAAACTAAGCGCCACACTCTGCCGATCCAGCCACCAAGCCTTGTAATCCGAGAGCTTCTGAAGGGTCTAATATTCTCATTACGACTATCCAGTAAAATTTTAAATACGGTGTCAATCTGGTCTAAAGGCACAATGCTAAGAATACGAATGAATTCTGCGCATGTGCGTGAACTTGACTCATAAAATTTCGAATAAATATAGAAATATTTTGAAATTAAATTCTATTTTTGACGTATATGATTTCGAATTATTCATTTTATCTCTAGAAATGACTGAGAAAATTGGCGAAAATAAATTAAATAAAAAAAAATTATATAAAAATGTTTGTCTACTTCGAGACTCGAACTGTAGACCTGCAAAACTAAGCTCCACAC
This sequence comes from Argiope bruennichi, assembly GCF_947563725.1. Lineage (NCBI taxonomy): Eukaryota > Metazoa > Arthropoda > Arachnida > Araneae > Araneidae > Argiope > Argiope bruennichi. Next base: position 15,481,809 of record NC_079156.1, on the reverse strand, counting down.
TCTGCCGATCCAGCCACCAAGCCTCGCAATCCGAGAGCATCTGAAGTGTCTCATATTCTCATTACGACTATCCAGTAAAATTTTAAATACGGTCTCAATCTGGTCTAAAAGCACAATGCTAAGAATACGAAGGAATTCTGCGCATGTGCGTGAACTTCGACTCATAAAATTTCAAATAAATATAGAAATATTTTGAAATTAAATTCTATTTTTGACGTATATGATTTGGAATTATTCATTTTATCTCTAGTAATGATGGAGAAAACCGGTAAAAATAAATTTAAAAAAAAAAGAAAATTATATAAAAATGTTTGTCGGCTTCGAGACTCGAACTGAAGACCTGCAAAACTAAGCTCCACACTCTGATGATCCATCCACCAAGCCTCGCAATCCGAGAGCTTCTGAAGGGTCTAATATTCTTATTACGACTATCCAGTAAAATTTTAAATACGGTGTCAATCTGGTCTACAGGCATAATGCTAAGAATACGAATGAATTCTGCGCATGTACGTGAACTTGACTAATAAAATTTCAAATAAATATAGAAATATTTTGAAATTAAATTCTATTTATGACGTATATGATTTGGAATTATTCATTTTATCTCTAGGAATGATGGAGAAAACCGGTGAAAATAAATTTAAAAGAAAAAATGAAAATTATATAAAAATGTTTGTCGGCTTCGAGACTCGAACTGTAGACACGCAAAACTAGACGCCACACTCTGCCGATCCAGCCACCAAGCCTCGTAATCCGAGAGCTTCTGAAGGGTCTAATATTCTCATTACGACTATCCAGTAAAATTTTAAATACGGTGTCAATCTTGTCTAAAAGCACAATGCTAATAATACGAAGGAATTCTGCGCATGTACGTGAACTTGACTAATAAAATTTCAAATAAATATAGAAATATTTTGAAATTAAATTCTATTTTTGACGTATATCATTTGGATTTATTCATTTTATCTCTAGAAATGACTGAGAAAACTGGCGAAAATAAATTAAATAAAAAAAAATTATATAAAAATGTTTGTCGGCTTCGAGACTCAAACTGTAGACATGCAAAACTAAGCGCCACACTCTGCCGATCCAGCCACCAAGCCTGGTAATCCGAGAGCTTCTGAAGGGTCTAATATTCTCATTACGACTATCCAGTAAAATTTTAAATACGGTGTCAATCTGGTCTAAAGGCATAATGCTAAGAATACGATTGAATTCTGCGCATGTGCGTGAACTTGACACGTAAAATTTCGAATAAATATAGATATATTTTGAAATTAAATTCTATTTTTGACGTATTGGATTTGGAATTATTCATTTTATCTCTAGTAATGATGGAGAAAACCGGTAAAAATAAATTTAAAAAAAAAAGAAAATTATATAAAAATGTTTGTCGGCTTCGAGACTCGAACTGAAGACCTGCAAAACTAAGCTCCACACTCTGCCGATCCAGCCACCAAGCCTCGTAATCCGAGAGCATCTGAAGTGTCTCATATTCTCATTACGACTATCCAGTAAAATTTTAAATACGGTGTCAATCTAGTCTAAAAGCACAATGCTAATAATACGAAGGAATTCTGCGCATGTGCGTGAACTTGACTCGTAACATTTCGAATAAATATAGAAATATTTTGAAATTTAATTGTATTTTTGACGTATATGATTTGGAATTATTCATTTTATCTCTAGAAATGACTGAGAAAACCGGTGAAAATAAATTTAAAAAAAATTATATAAAAATGTTTGTCGGCTTCGAGACTCGAACTGTAGACATGCAAAATTAACGCCACACTCTGCCGATCCAGCCACCAAGCCTCGTAATCCGAGAGCTTCTGAAGGTTCTAATATTCTCATTACGACTATCCAGTAAAATTTTAAATACGGTTTCAATCTGGTCTAAAGGCACAATGCTAAGAATACGAATGAATTCTGCGCATGTGCGTGAATTTGACTCATAAAATTTCGAATAAATATAGAAATATTTTGAAATTAAATTCTATTTTTGACGTATATGATTTGGAATTATTCATTTTATCTCTACGAATGATGGAGAAAACAGGTGAAAATAAATTTAAAAAAAAAAGAAAATTATATAAAAATGTTTGTCGGCTTCGAGACTCGAACTGAAGACCTGCAAAACTAAGCTCCACCCTCTGCCGATCCAGCCACCAAACCTCGTAATCAGACAGCTTCTGAAGGGTCTAATATTCTCATTACGACTATCCTGTAAAATTTTAAATACGGTGTCAATCTGGTCTAAAAGCACAATGCTAAGAATACGAATGAATTCTGCGCATGTGCGTGAACTGCACTCATAAAATTTCGAAAAAAATTGAAATATTTTGAAATTAAATTCTATTTATGACGTATATGATTTGGAATTATTCATTTTATCTCTAGGAATGATGGAGAAAACCGGTGAAAATAAATTTAAAAGAAAAAATGAAAATTATATAAAAATGTTTGTCGGCTTCGAGACTCGAACTGTAGACACGCAAAACTAAACGCCACACTCTGCCGATCCAGCCACCAAGCCTCGTAATCCGAGAGCTTCTGAAGGGTCTAATATTCTCATTACGACTATCCAGTAAAATTTTAAATACGGTGTCAATCTTGTCTAAAAGCACAATGCTAATAATACGAAGGAATTCTGCGCATGTACGTGAACTTGACTAATAAAATTTCAAATAAATATAGAAATATTTTGAAATTAAATTCTATTTTTGACGTATATCATTTGGAATTATTCATTTTATCTCTAGAAATGACTGAGAAAACCGGTGAAAATAAATTTAAAAAAAAAAGAAAATTATATAAAAATGTTTGTCGGCTTCGAGACTCGAACTGTAGACACGCAAAACTAAACGCCACACTCTGCCGATCCAGCCACCAAGCCTCGTAATCCGAGAGCTTCTGAAGGGTCTAATATTCTCATTACGACTATCCAGTAAAATTTTAAATACGGTGTCAATCTGGTCTAAATGCACAATGCTAAGAATACGAATGAATTCTGCGCATGTGCGTGAACTTGACTCATAAAATTTCGAATAAATATAGAAATATTTTGAAATTAAATTCTATTTTTGACGTATATGATTTAGAATTATTCATTTTATCTCTAGAAATGACTGAGAAAACTGGCGAAAATAAATTAAATAAAAAAAAATTATATAAAAATGTTTGTCGGCTTCGAGACTCAAACTGTAGACATGCAAAACTAAGCGCCACGCTCTGCCGATCCAGCCACCAAGCCTGGTTATCCGAGAGCTTCTGAAGGGTCTAATATTCTCATTACGACTATCCAGTAAAATTTTAAATACGGTGTCAATCTGGTCTAAAGGCATAATGCTAAGAATACGATTGAATTCTGCGCATGTGCGTGAACTTGACACGTAAAATTTCGAATAAATATAGATATATTTTGAAATTAAATTCTATTTTTGACGTATTGGATTTGGAATTATTCATTTTATCTCTAGTAATGATGGAGAAAACCGGTAAAAATAAATTTAAAAAAAAAAAGAAAATTATATAAAAATGTTTGTCGGCTTCGAGACTCAAACTGAAGACCTGCAAAACTAAGCTCCACACTCTGCCGATCCAGCCACCAAGCCTCGTAATCCGAGAGCATCTGAAGTGTCTCATATTCTCATTACGACTATCCAGTAAAATTTTAAATACGGTGTCAATCTAGTCTAAAAGCACAATGCTAATAATACGAAGGAATTCTGCGCATGTGCGTGAACTTGACTCGTAACATTTCGAATAAATATAGAAATATTTTGAAATTTAATTGTATTTTTGACGTATATGATTTGGAATTATTCATTTTATCTCTAGAAATGACTGAGAAAACCGGTGAAAATAAATTAAAAAAAAAATTATATAAAAATGTTTGTCGGCTTCGAGACTCGAACTGTAGACATGCAAAATTAACGCCACACTCTGCCGATCCAGCCACCAAGCCTCGTAATCCGAGAGCTTCTGAAGGTTCTAATATTCTCATTACGACTATCCAGTAAAATTTTAAATACGGTTTCAATCTGGTCTAAAGGCACAATGCTAAGAATACGAATGAATTCTGCGCATGTGCGTGAATTTGACTCATAAAATTTCGAATAAATATAGAAATATTTTGAAATTAAATTCTATTTTTGACGTATATGATTTGGAATTATTCATTTTATCTCTACGAATGATGGAGAAAACAGGTGAAAATAAATTTAAAAAAAAAAGAAAATTATATAAAAATGTTTGTCGGCTTCGAGACTCGAACTGAAGACCTGCAAAACTAAGCTCCACCCTCTGCCGATCCAGCCACCAAACCTCGTAATCAGACAGCTTCTGAAGGGTCTAATATTCTCATTACGACTATCCTGTAAAATTTTAAATACGGTGTCAATCTGGTCTAAAAGCACAATGCTAAGAATACGAATGAATTCTGCGCATGTGCGTGAACTGCACTCAAAAAATTTCGAAAAAAATTGAAATATTTTGAAATTAAATTCTATTTATGACGTATATGATTTGGAATTATTCATTTTATCTCTAGGAATGATGGAGAAAACCGGTGAAAATAAATTTAAAAGAAAAAATGAAAATTATATAAAAATGTTTGTCGGCTTCGAGACTCGAACTGTAGACACGCAAAACTAAACGCCACACTCTGCCGATCCAGCCAACAAGCCTCGTAATCCGAGAGCTTCTGAAGGGTCTAATATTCTCATTACGACTATCCAGTAAAATTTTAAATACGGTGTCAATCTTGTCTAAAAGCACAATGCTAATAATACGAAGGAATTCTGCGCATGTACGTGAACTTGACTAATAAAATTTCAAATAAATATAGAAATATTTTGAAATTAAATTCTATTTTTGACGTATATAATTTGGAATTATTCATTTTATCTCTAGAAATGACTGAGAAAACCGGTGAAAATAAATTTAAAAAAAAAAGAAAATTATATAAAAATGTTTGTCGGCTTCGAGACTCGAACTGTAGACACGCAAAACTAAACGCCACACTCTGCCGATCCAGCCACCAAGCCTCGTAATCCGAGAGCTTCTGAAGGGTCTAATATTCTCATTACGACTATCCAGTAAAATTTTAAATACGGTGTCAATCTGGTCTAAAGGCACAATGCTAAGAATACGAATGAATTCTGCGCATGTGCGTGAACTTGACTCATAAAATTTCGAATAAATATAGAAATATTTTGAAATTAAATTCTGTTTTTGACGTATACGATTTCGAATTATTCATTTTATCTCTAGGAATGATGGAGAAAAAAGGTGAAAATAAATTTAAAAAAAAAAATTATATAAAAATGTTTGTCGGCTTCGAGACTCAAACTGTAGACATGCAAAACTAAGCGCCACACTCTGCCGATCCAGCCACCAAGCCTTGTAATCCGAGAGCTTCTGAAGGGTCTAATATTCTCATTACGACTATCCAGTAAAATTTTAAATACGGTGTCAATCTGGTCTAAAGGCACAATGCTAAGAATACGAATGAATTCTGCGCATGTGCGTGAACTTGACTCATAAAATTTCGAATAAATATAGAAATATTTTGAAATTAAATTCTATTTTTGACGTATATGATTTGGAATTATTCATTTTATCTCTAGTAATGATGGAGAAAACCGGTAAAAATAAATTAAAAAAAAAAAAGAAAATTATATAAAAATGTTTGTCGGCTTCGAGACTCGAACTGAAGACCTGCAAAACTAAGCTCCACACTCTGCCGATCCATCCACCAAGCCTCGCAATCCGAGAGCTTCTGAAGGGTCTAATATTCTTATTACGACTATCCAGTAAAATTTTAAATACGGTGTCAATCTGGTCTAAAGGCATAATGCTAAGAATACGAATGAATTCTGCGCATGTGCGTGAAATTGACTCATAAAATTTCGAATAAATATAGAAATATTTTGAAATTAAATTCTATTTTTGACGTATATGATTTAGAATTATTCATTTTATCTCTAGAAATGACTGAGAAAACTGGCGAAAATAAATTAAATAAAAAAAAATTATATAAAAATGTTTGTCGGCTTCGAGACTCAAACTGTAGACATGCAAAACTAAGCGCCACACTCTGCCGATCCAGCCACCAAGCCTGGTAATCCGAGAGCTTCTGAAGGGTCTAATATTCTCATTACGACTATCCAGTAAAATTTTAAATACGGTGTCAATCTGGTCTAAAGGCATAATGCTAAGAATACGAATGAATTCTGCGCATGTGCGTGAATTTGACTCATAAAATTTCGAATAAATATAGAAATATTTTGAAATTAAATTCTATTTTTGACGTATATGATTTGGAATTATTCATTTTATCTCTAGGAATGATGGAGAAAACCGGTGAAAATAAATTTAAAAGAAAAAATGAAAATTATATAAAAATGTTTGTCGGCTTCGAGACTCGAACTGAAGACCTGCAAAACTAAGCTCCACCCTCTGCCGATCCAGACACCAAACCTCGTAATCAGACAGCTTCTGAAGGGTCTAATATTCTCATTACGACTATCCTGTAAAATTTTAAATACGGTGTCAATCTGGTCTAAAAGCACAATGCTAAGAATACGAGTGAATTCTGCGCATGTGCGTGAACTGCACTCATAAAATTTCGAAAAAAATTGAAATATTTTGAAATTAAATTCTATTTATGACGTATATGATTTGGAATTATTCATTTTATCTCTAGGAATGATGGAGAAAACCGGTGAAAATAAATTTAAAAGAAAAAATGAAAATTATATAAAAATGTTTGTCGGCTTCGAGACTCGAACTGTAGACACGCAAAACTAAACGCCACACTCTGCCGATCCAGCCACCAAGCCTCGTAATCCGAGAGCTTCTGAAGGGTCTAATATTCTCATTACGACTATCCAGTAAAATTTTAAATACGGTGTCAATCTTGTCTAAAAGCACAATGCTAATAATACGAAGGAATTCTGCGCATTTACGTGAACTTGACTAATAAAATTTCAAATAAATATAGAAATATTTTGAAATTAAATTCTATTTTTGACGTATATCATTTGGAATTATTCATTTTATCTCTAGAAATGACTGAGAAAACCGGTGAAAATAAATTTAAAAAAAAAAGAAAATTATATAAAAATGTTTGTCGGCTTCGAGACTCGAACTGTAGACACGCAAAACTAAACGCCACACTCTGCCGATCCAGCCACCAAGCCTCGTAATCCGAGAGCTTCTGAAGGGTCTAATATTCTCATTACGACTATCCAGTAAAATTTTAAATACGGTGTCAATCTGGTCTAAATGCACAATGCTAAGAATACGAATGAATTCTGCGCATGTGCGTGAACTTGACTCATAAAATTTCGAATAAATATAGAAATATTTTGAAATTAAATTCTGTTTTTGACGTATACGATTTCGAATTATTCATTTTATCTCTAGGAATGATGGAGAAAAAAGGTGAAAATAAATTTAAAAAAAAAATTATATAAAAATGTTTGTCGGCTTCGAGACTCAAACTGTAGACATGCAAAACTAAGCGCCACACTCTGCCGATCCAGCCACCAAGCCTTGTAATCCGAGAGCTTCTGAAGGGTCTAATATTCTCATTACGACTATCCAGTAAAATTTTAAATACGGTGTCAATCTGGTCTAAAGGCACAATGCTAAGAATACGAATGAATTCTGCGCATGTGCGTGAACTTGACTCATAAAATTTCGAATAAATATAGAAATATTTTGAAATTAAATTCTATTTTTGACGTATACGATTTCAAATTATTCATTTTATCTCTAGAAATGACTGAGAAAATTGGCGAAAATAAATTAAATAAAAAAAAAATTATATAAAAATGTTTGTCTGCTTCGAGACTCGAACTGTAGACCTGCAAAACTAAGCTCCACACTCTGCCGATGCAGCCACCAAGCCTCGCAATCCGAGAGCATCTGAAGTGTCTCATATTCTCATTACGACTATCCAGTAAAATTTTAAATACAGTCTCAATCTGGTCTAAAAGCACAATGCTAAGAATACGAAGGAATTCTGCGCATGTGCGTGAACTTGACTCATAAAATTTCGAATAAATATAGAAATATTTTGAAATTAAATTCTATTTTTGACGTATATGATTTGGAATTATTCATTTTATCTCTAGGAATGATGGAGAAAACCGGTGAAAATAAATTTAAAAGAAAAAATGAAAATTATATAAAAATGTTTGTCGGCTTCGAGACTCAAACTGTAGACATGCAAAACTAAGCGCCACACTCTGCCGATCCAGCCACCAAGCCTGGTAATCCGAGAGCTTCTGAAGGGTCTAATATTCTCATTACGACTATCCAGTAAAATTTTAAATACGGTGTCAATCTGGTCTAAAGGCATAATGCTAAGAACACGAATGAATTCTGCGCATGTGCGTGAATTTGACTCATAAAATTTCGAATAAATATAGAAATATTTTGAAATTAAATTCTATTTTTGACGTATATGATTTGGAATTATTCATTTTATCTCTAGTAATGATGGAGAAAACCGGTAAAAATAAATTAAAAAAAAAGAAAATTATATAAAAATGTTTGTCGGCTTCGAGACTCGAAGTGAAGACCTGCAAAACTAAGCTCCACACTCTGCCGTTCCATCCACCAAGCCTCACAATCCGAGAACTTCTGAAGGGTCTAATATTCTTATTACGACTATCCAGTAAAATTTTAAATACGGTGTCAATCTGGTCTAAAGGCATAATGCTAAGAATACGAATGAATTCTGCGCATGTGCGTGAACTTGACTCATAAAATTTCGAATAAATATAGAAATATTTTGAAATTAAATTCTATTTTTGACGTATATGATTTAGAATTATTCATTTTATCTCTAGAAATGACTGAGAAAACTGGCGAAAATAAATTAAATAAAAAAAAATTATATAAAAATGTTTGTCGGCTTCGAGACTCAAACTGTAGACATGCAAAACTAAGCTCCACACTCTGCCGATCCAGCCACCAAGCCTCGTAATCCGAGAGCATCTGAAGTGTCTCATATTCTCATTACGACTATCCAGTAAAATTTTAAATACGGTGTCAATCTAGTCTAAAAGCACAATGCTAAGAATACGAAGGAATTCTGCGCATGTGCGTGAACTTGACTCGTAACATTTCGAATAAATATAGAAATATTTTAAAATTTAATTGTATTTTTGACGTATATGATTTGGAATTATTCATTTTATCTCTAGAAATGACTGAGAAAACCGGTGAAAATAAATTAAAAAAAAAATTATATAAAAATGTTTGTCGGCTTCGAGACTCGAACTGTAGACATGCAAAATTAACGCCACACTCTGCCGATCCAGCCACCAAGCCTCGTAATCCGAGAGCTTCTGAAGGGTCTAATATTCTCATTACGACTATCCAGTAAAATTTTAAATACGGTGTCAATCTGGTCTAAAGGCACAATGCTAAGAATACGAATGAATTCTGCGCATGTGCGTGAATTTGACTCATAAAATTTCGAATAAATATAGAAATATTTTGAAATTAAATTCTATTTTTGACGTATATGATTTGGAATTATTCATTTTATCTCTACGAATGTTGGAGAAAACAGGTGAAAATAAATTTAAAAAAAAAAGAAAATTATATAAAAATGTTTGTCGGCTTCGAGACTCGAACTGAAGACCTGCAAAACTAAGCTCCACCCTCTGCCGATCCAGCCACCAAACCTCGTAATCAGACAGCTTCTGAAGTTTCTAATATTCTCATTACGACTATCAAGTAAAATTTTAAATACGGTGTCAATCTGGTCTAAAAGCACAATGCTAAGAATACGAATGAATTCTGCGCATGTGCGTGAACTGCACTCATAAAATTTCGAAAAAAATTGAAATATTTTGAAATTAAATTCTATTTATGACGTATATGATTTGGAATTATTCATTTTATCTCTAGGAATGATGGAGAAAACAGGTGAAAATAAATTTTAAAAAAAGGAAAATTATATAAAAATGTTTCTCGGCTTCGAGATTCGAACTGTAGACATGCAAAACTAAGCGCCACACTCTGCCGATCCAGCCACCAAGCCTCGTAATCCGAGAGCATCTGAAGTGTCTAATATTCTCATTACGACTTTCAAGTAAAATTTTAAATACGGTGTCAATCTTGTCTAAAAGCACAATGCTAAGAATACGAAGGAACTCTGCGCATGTGCGTGAAATTGACTAATAAAATTTCAAATAAATATAGAAATATTTTGAAATTAAATTCTATTTTTGACGTATATGATTTGAAATTATTCATTTTATCTCTAGAAATGACTAAAAACCGGTGAAAATAAATTAAAAAAAAATTATATAAAAATGTTTGTCGGCTTCGAGACTCGAACTGTAGACATGCAAAATTAACGCCACACTCTGCCGATCCAGCCACCAAGCCTCGTAATCCGAGAGCTTCTGAAGGGTCTAATATTCTCATTACGACTATCCAGTAAAATTTTAAATACGGTGTCAATCTGGTCTAAAGGCACAATGCTAAGAATACGAATGAATTCTGCGCATGTGCGTGAATTTGACTCGTAACATTTCGAATAAATATAGAAATATTTTGAAATTTAATTGTATTTTTGACGTATATGATTTGGAATTATTTATTTTATCTCTAGGAATAATGGAGAAAACAGGTGAAAATAAATTTTAAAAAAAGGAAAATTATATAAAAATGTTTCTCGGCTTCGAGATTCGAACTGTAGACATGCAAAACTAAGCGCCACACTCTGCCGATCCAGCCACCAAGCCTCGTAATCCGAGAGCATCTGAAGTGTCTAATATTCTCATTACGACTATCCAGTAAAATTTTAAATACGGTGTCAATCTGGTCTAAAAGCACAATGCTAAGAATACGAATGAATTCTGCGCATGTGCGTGAACTTGACTCATAAAATTTCGAATAAATATAGAAATATTTTGAAATTAAATTCTACTTTTCATGTATATGATTTGGAATTATTCATTTTATCTTTAGGAATGACGGAGAAAACTGTTGAAAATAAATTTAAAAAAAAAAGAAAATTATATAAAAATGTTAGTCGGCTTCGAGACTCGAAATGAAGACATGCAAAACTAAGCGCCATAATCTGCCGATCCAGCCACCAAGCCTCGAAATCCGAGAGCATCTGAAGTGTCAAATATTCTCATTACGACTATCCAGTAAAATTTTAAATACGGTGTCAATCTTGTCTAAAAGCAAAATGCTAAGAATACGAATGAATTCTGCGCATGTGAGTCAACTTGACTCATAAAATTTCGAATAAATATAGAAATATTATAAAATTAAATTCTATTTTTGACGTATATGATTTAGATTTATTCATTTTATCTCTAGGAATGATTGAGAAAACTGGTGAAAATAAATTTAAAAAAAAAAAGAAAATTATATAAAAATGTTTGTCGGCTTCGAGACTCGAACTGAAGACATGCAAAACTAAGCGCCACACTCTGCCGATCCAGCCACCAAGCCACGAAATCAGAGAGCTTCTGAAGGGTCTAATATTCTCATTACGACTATCCAGTAAAATTTTAAATACGGTGTCAATCTTGTCTAAAAGCACAATGCTAAGAATACGAATGAATTCTGCGCATGTGCGTGAATTTCACTCATAAAATTTCGATTAAATATAGAAATATTTTGAAATTAAATTCTATTTTTGACGTATATCATTTGGATTTATTCATTTTATCTCTAGAAATGACTGAGAAAACCGGTGAAAATAAATTTAAAAAAAAAAAGAAAATTATATAAAAATGTTTGTCGGCTTCGAGACTCGAACTGTAGACACGCAAAACTAAACGCCACACTCTGCCGATCTAGCCACCAAGCCTCGTAATCCGAGAGCTTCTGAAGGGTCTAATATTCTCATTACGACTATCCAGTAAAATTTTAAATACGGTGTCAATCTGGTCTAAATGCACGATGCTAAGAATACGAATGAATTCTGCGCATGTGCGTGAACTTGACTCATAAAATTTCGAATAAATATAGAAATATTTTGAAATTAAATTCTATTTTTGACGTATACGATTTCAAATTATTCATTTTATCTCTAGAAATGACTGAGAAAATTGGCGAAAATAAATTAAATAAAAAAAAAAATTATATAAAAATGTTTGTCTGCTTCGAGACTCGAACTGTAGACCTGCAAAACTAAGCTCCACACTCTGCCGATCCAGCCACCAAGCCTCGCAATCCGAGAGCATCTGAAGTGTCTCATATTCTCATTACGACTATCCAGTAAAATTTTAAATACGGTCTCAATCTGGTCTAAAAGCACAATGCTAAGAATACGAAGGAATTCTGCGCATGTGCGTGAACTTGACTCATAAAATTTCGAATAAATATAGAAATATTTTGAAATTAAATTCTATTTTTGACGTATATGATTTGGAATTATTCATTTTATCTCTAGTAATGATGGAGAAAACCGGTAAAAATAAATTAAAAAAAAAAAATTATATAAAAATGTTTGTCGGCTTCGAGACTCAAACTGTAGACATGCAAAACTAAGCGCCACACTCTGCCGATCCAGCCACCAAGCCTGGTAATCCGAGAGCTTCTGAAGGGTCTAATATTCTCATTACGACTATCCAGTAAAATTTTAAATACGGTGTCAATCTGGTCTAAAGGCATAATGCTAAGAATACGATTGAATTCTGCGCATGTGCGTGAACTTGACACGTAAAATTTCGAATAAATATAGATATATTTTGAAATTAAATTCTATTTTTGACGTATTGGATTTGGAATTATTCATTTTATCTCTAGTAATGATGGAGAAAACCGGTAAAAATAAATTTAAAAAAAAAAAGAAAATTATATAAAAATGTTTGTCGGCTTCGAGACTCGAACTGAAGACCTGCAAAACTAAGCTCCACACTCTGCCGATCCAGCCACCAAGCCTCGTAATCCGAGAGCATCTGAAGTGTCTCATATTCTCATTACGACTATCCAGTAAAATTTTAAATACGGTGTCAATCTAGTCTAAAAGCACAATGCTAATAATACGAAGGAATTCTGCGCATGTGCGTGAACTTGACTCGTAACATTTCGAATAAATATAGAAATATTTTGAAATTTAATTGTATTTTTGACGTATATGATTTGGAATTATTCATTTTATCTCTAGAAATGACTGAGAAAACCGGTGAAAATAAATTAAAAAAAAATTATATAAAAATGTTTGTCGGCTTCGAGACTCGAACTGTAGACATGCAAAATTAACGCCACACTCTGCCGATCCAGCCACCAAGCCTCGTAATCCGAGAGCTTCTGAAGGTTCTAATATTCTCATTACGACTATCCAGTAAAATTTTAAATACGGTTTCAATCTGGTCTAAAGGCACAATGCTAAGAATACGAATGAATTCTGCGCATGTGCGTGAATTTGACTCATAAAATTTCGAATAAATATAGAAATATTTTGAAATTAAATTCTATTTTTGACGTATATGATTTGGAATTATTCATTTTATCTCTACGAATGATGGAGAAAACAGGTGAAAATAAATTTAAAAAAAAAAGAAAATTATATAAAAATGTTTGTCGGCTTCGAGACTCGAACTGAAGACCTGCAAAACTAAGCTCCACCCTCTGCCGATCCAGCCACCAAACCTCGTAATCAGACAGCTTCTGAAGGGTCTAATATTCTCATTACGACTATCCTGTAAAATTTTAAATACGGTGTCAATCTGGTCTAAAAGCACAATGCTAAGAATACGAATGAATTCTGCGCATGTGCGTGAACTGCACTCATAAAATTTCGAAAAAAATTGAAATATTTTGAAATTAAATTCTATTTATGACGTATATGATTTGGAATTATTCATTTTATCTCTAGGAATGATGGAGAAAACCGGTGAAAATAAATTTAAAAGAAAAAATGAAAATTATATAAAAATGTTTGTCGGCTTCGAGACTCGAACTGTAGACACGCAAAACTAAACGCCACACTCTGCCGATCCAGCCACCAAGCCTCGTAATCCGAGAGCTTCTGAAGGGTCTAATATTCTCATTACGACTATCCAGTAAAATTTTAAATACGGTGTCAATCTGGTCTAAATGCACAATGCTAAGAATACGAATGAATTCTGCGCATGTGCGTGAACTTGACTCATAAAATTTCGAATAAATATAGAAATATTTTGAAATTAAATTCTATTTTTGACGTATATGATTTAGAATTATTCATTTTATCTCTAGAAATGACTGAGAAAACTGGCGAAAATAAATTAAATAAAAAAAAATTATATAAAAATGTTTGTCGGCTTCGAGACTCGAACTGTAGACACGCAAAACTAAACGCCACACTCTGCCGATCGAGCCAACAAGCCTCGTAATCCGAGAGCTTCTGAAGGGTCTAATATTCTCATTACGACTATCCAGTAAAATTTTAAATACGGTGTCAATCTTGTCTAAAAGCACAATGCTAATAATACGAAGGAATTCTGCGCATGTACGTGAACTTGACTAATAAAATTTCAAATAAATATAGAAATATTTTGAAATTAAATTCTATTTTTGACGTATATAATTTGGAATTATTCATTTTATCTCTAGAAATGACTGAGAAAACCGGTGAAAATAAATTTAAAAAAAAAAGAAAATTATATAAAAATGTTTGTCGGCTTCGAGACTCGAACTGTAGACACGCAAAACTAAACGCCACACTCTGCCGATCCAGCCACCAAGCCTCGTAATCCGAGAGCTTCTGAAGGGTCTAATATTCTCATTACGACTATCCAGTAAAATTTTAAATACGGTGTCAATCTGGTCTAAATGCACAATGCTAAGAATACGAATGAATTCTGCGCATGTGCGTGAACTTGACTCATAAAATTTCGAATAAATATAGAAATATTTTGAAATTAAATTCTGTTTTTGACGTATACGATTTGGAATTATTCATTTTATCTCTAGTAATGATGAAGAAAACCGGTAAAAATAAATTAAAAAAAAAAAAGAAAATTATATAAAAATGTTTGTCGGCTTCGAGACTCGAACTGAAGACCTGCAAAACTAAGCTCCACACTCTGCCGATCCATCCACCAAGCCTCGCAATCCGAGAGCTTCTGAAGGGTCTAATATTCTTATTACGACTATCCAGTAAAATTTTAAATACGGTGTCAATCTGGTCTAAAGGCATAATGCTAAGAATACGAATGAATTCTGCGCATGTGCGTGAAATTGACTCATAAAATTTCGAATAAATATAGAAATATTTTGAAATTAAATTCTATTTTTGACGTATATGATTTAGAATTATTCATTTTATCTCTAGAAATGACTGAGAAAACTGGCGAAAATAAATTTAAAAAAAAAAGAAAATTATATAAAAATGTTTGTCGGCTTCGAGACTCGAACTGAAGACCTGCAAAACTAAGCTCCACCCTCTGCCGATCCAGCCACCAAACCTCGTAATCAGACAGCTTCTGAAGTTTCTAATATTCTCATTACGACTATCAAGTAAAATTTTAAATACGGTGTCAATCTGGTCTAAAAGCACAATGCTAAGAATACGAATGAATTCTGCGCATGTGCGTGAACTGCACTCATAAAATTTCGAAAAAAATTGAAATATTTTGAAATTAAATTCTATTTATGACGTATATGATTTGGAATTATTCATTTTATCTCTAGGAATGA
The DNA here is from genome assembly GCF_947563725.1 of Argiope bruennichi. Classification (NCBI taxonomy): domain Eukaryota; kingdom Metazoa; phylum Arthropoda; class Arachnida; order Araneae; family Araneidae; genus Argiope; species Argiope bruennichi. The sequence goes on along the minus strand of NC_079156.1, from coordinate 15,466,134 downwards.
TGGAGAAAACAGGTGAAAATAAATTTTAAAAAAAGGAAAATTATATAAAAATGTTTCTCGGCTTCGAGATTCGAACTGTAGACATGCAAAACTAAGCGCCACACTCTGCCGATCCAGCCACCAAGCCTCGTAATCCGAGAGCATCTGAAGTGTCTAATATTCTCATTACGACTTTCAAGTAAAATTTTAAATACGGTGTCAATCTTGTCTAAAAGCACAATGCTAAGAATACGAAGGAACTCTGCGCATGTGCGTGAAATTGACTAATAAAATTTCAAATAAATATAGAAATATTTTGAAATTAAATTCTATTTTTGACGTATATGATTTGAAATTATTCATTTTATCTCTAGAAATGACTAAAAACCGGTGAAAATAAATTAAAAAAAAATTATATAAAAATGTTTGTCGGCTTCGAGACTCGAACTGTAGACATGCAAAATTAACGCCACACTCTGCCGATCCAGCCACCAAGCCTCGTAATCCGAGAGCTTCTGAAGGGTCTAATATTCTCATTACGACTATCCAGTAAAATTTTAAATACGGTGTCAATCTGGTCTAAAGGCACAATGCTAAGAATACGAATGAATTCTGCGCATGTGCGTGAATTTGACTCGTAACATTTCGAATAAATATAGAAATATTTTGAAATTTAATTGTATTTTTGACGTATATGATTTGGAATTATTTATTTTATCTCTAGGAATAATGGAGAAAACAGGTGAAAATAAATTTTAAAAAAAGGAAAATTATATAAAAATGTTTCTCGGCTTCGAGATTCGAACTGTAGACATGCAAAACTAAGCGCCACACTCTGCCGATCCAGCCACCAAGCCTCGTAATCCGAGAGCATCTGAAGTGTCTAATATTCTCATTACGACTATCCAGTAAAATTTTAAATACGGTGTCAATCTGGTCTAAAAGCACAATGCTAAGAATACGAATGAATTCTGCGCATGTGCGTGAACTTGACTCATAAAATTTCGAATAAATATAGAAATATTTTGAAATTAAATTCTACTTTTCATGTATATGATTTGGAATTATTCATTTTATCTTTAGGAATGACGGAGAAAACTGTTGAAAATAAATTTAAAAAAAAAAGAAAATTATATAAAAATGTTAGTCGGCTTCGAGACTCGAAATGAAGACATGCAAAACTAAGCGCCATAATCTGCCGATCCAGCCACCAAGCCTCGAAATCCGAGAGCATCTGAAGTGTCAAATATTCTCATTACGACTATCCAGTAAAATTTTAAATACGGTGTCAATCTTGTCTAAAAGCAAAATGCTAAGAATACGAATGAATTCTGCGCATGTGAGTCAACTTGACTCATAAAATTTCGAATAAATATAGAAATATTATAAAATTAAATTCTATTTTTGACGTATATGATTTAGATTTATTCATTTTATCTCTAGGAATGATTGAGAAAACTGGTGAAAATAAATTTAAAAAAAAAAAGAAAATTATATAAAAATGTTTGTCGGCTTCGAGACTCGAACTGAAGACATGCAAAACTAAGCGCCACACTCTGCCGATCCAGCCACCAAGCCACGAAATCAGAGAGCTTCTGAAGGGTCTAATATTCTCATTACGACTATCCAGTAAAATTTTAAATACGGTGTCAATCTTGTCTAAAAGCACAATGCTAAGAATACGAATGAATTCTGCGCATGTGCGTGAATTTCACTCATAAAATTTCGATTAAATATAGAAATATTTTGAAATTAAATTCTATTTTTGACGTATATCATTTGGATTTATTCATTTTATCTCTAGAAATGACTGAGAAAACCGGTGAAAATAAATTTAAAAAAAAAAAGAAAATTATATAAAAATGTTTGTCGGCTTCGAGACTCGAACTGTAGACACGCAAAACTAAACGCCACACTCTGCCGATCTAGCCACCAAGCCTCGTAATCCGAGAGCTTCTGAAGGGTCTAATATTCTCATTACGACTATCCAGTAAAATTTTAAATACGGTGTCAATCTGGTCTAAATGCACGATGCTAAGAATACGAATGAATTCTGCGCATGTGCGTGAACTTGACTCATAAAATTTCGAATAAATATAGAAATATTTTGAAATTAAATTCTATTTTTGACGTATACGATTTCAAATTATTCATTTTATCTCTAGAAATGACTGAGAAAATTGGCGAAAATAAATTAAATAAAAAAAAAAATTATATAAAAATGTTTGTCTGCTTCGAGACTCGAACTGTAGACCTGCAAAACTAAGCTCCACACTCTGCCGATCCAGCCACCAAGCCTCGCAATCCGAGAGCATCTGAAGTGTCTCATATTCTCATTACGACTATCCAGTAAAATTTTAAATACGGTCTCAATCTGGTCTAAAAGCACAATGCTAAGAATACGAAGGAATTCTGCGCATGTGCGTGAACTTGACTCATAAAATTTCGAATAAATATAGAAATATTTTGAAATTAAATTCTATTTTTGATGTATATGATTTGGAATTATTCATTTTATCTCTAGTAATGATGGAGAAAACCGGTAAAAATAAATTAAAAAAAAAAAATTATATAAAAATGTTTGTCGGCTTCGAGACTCAAACTGTAGACATGCAAAACTAAGCGCCACACTCTGCCGATCCAGCCACCAAGCCTGGTAATCCGAGAGCTTCTGAAGGGTCTAATATTCTCATTACGACTATCCAGTAAAATTTTAAATACGGTGTCAATCTGGTCTAAAGGCATAATGCTAAGAATACGATTGAATTCTGCGCATGTGCGTGAACTTGACACGTAAAATTTCGAATAAATATAGATATATTTTGAAATTAAATTCTATTTTTGACGTATTGGATTTGGAATTATTCATTTTATCTCTAGTAATGATGGAGAAAACCGGTAAAAATAAATTTAAAAAAAAAAAGAAAATTATATAAAAATGTTTGTCGGCTTCGAGACTCGAACTGAAGACCTGCAAAACTAAGCTCCACACTCTGCCGATCCAGCCACCAAGCCTCGTAATCCGAGAGCATCTGAAGTGTCTCATATTCTCATTACGACTATCCAGTAAAATTTTAAATACGGTGTCAATCTAGTCTAAAAGCACAATGCTAATAATACGAAGGAATTCTGCGCATGTGCGTGAACTTGACTCGTAACATTTCGAATAAATATAGAAATATTTTGAAATTTAATTGTATTTTTGACGTATATGATTTGGAATTATTCATTTTATCTCTAGAAATGACTGAGAAAACCGGTGAAAATAAATTAAAAAAAAATTATATAAAAATGTTTGTCGGCTTCGAGACTCGAACTGTAGACATGCAAAATTAACGCCACACTCTGCCGATCCAGCCACCAAGCCTCGTAATCCGAGAGCTTCTGAAGGTTCTAATATTCTCATTACGACTATCCAGTAAAATTTTAAATACGGTTTCAATCTGGTCTAAAGGCACAATGCTAAGAATACGAATGAATTCTGCGCATGTGCGTGAATTTGACTCATAAAATTTCGAATAAATATAGAAATATTTTGAAATTAAATTCTATTTTTGACGTATATGATTTGGAATTATTCATTTTATCTCTACGAATGATGGAGAAAACAGGTGAAAATAAATTTAAAAAAAAAAGAAAATTATATAAAAATGTTTGTCGGCTTCGAGACTCGAACTGAAGACCTGCAAAACTAAGCTCCACCCTCTGCCGATCCAGCCACCAAACCTCGTAATCAGACAGCTTCTGAAGGGTCTAATATTCTCATTACGACTATCCTGTAAAATTTTAAATACGGTGTCAATCTGGTCTAAAAGCACAATGCTAAGAATACGAATGAATTCTGCGCATGTGCGTGAACTGCACTCATAAAATTTCGAAAAAAATTGAAATATTTTGAAATTAAATTCTATTTATGACGTATATGATTTGGAATTATTCATTTTATCTCTAGGAATGATGGAGAAAACCGGTGAAAATAAATTTAAAAGAAAAAATGAAAATTATATAAAAATGTTTGTCGGCTTCGAGACTCGAACTGTAGACACGCAAAACTAAACGCCACACTCTGCCGATCCAGCCACCAAGCCTCGTAATCCGAGAGCTTCTGAAGGGTCTAATATTCTCATTACGACTATCCAGTAAAATTTTAAATACGGTGTCAATCTGGTCTAAATGCACAATGCTAAGAATACGAATGAATTCTGCGCATGTGCGTGAACTTGACTCATAAAATTTCGAATAAATATAGAAATATTTTGAAATTAAATTCTGTTTTTGACGTATACGATTTCGAATTATTCATTTTATCTCTAGGAATGACTGAGAAAACTGGCGAAAATAAATTAAATAAAAAAAAATTATATAAAAATGTTTGTCGGCTTCGAGACTCAAACTGTAGACATGCAAAACTAAGCGCCACACTCTGCCGATCCAGCCACCAAGCCTGGTAATCCGAGAGCTTCTGAAGGGTCTAATATTCTCATTACGACTATCCAGTAAAATTTTAAATACGGTGTCAATCTGGTCTAAAGGCATAATGCTAAGAATACGAATGAATTCTGCGCATGTGCGTGAATTTGACTCATAAAATTTCGAATAAATATAGAAATATTTTGAAATTAAATTCTATTTTTGACGTATATGATTTGGAATTATTCATTTTATCTCTAGGAATGATGGAGAAAACCGGTGAAAATAAATTTAAAAGAAAAAATGAAAATTATATAAAAATGTTTGTCGGCTTCGAGACTCAAACTGTAGACATGCAAAACTAAGCGCCACACTCTGCCGATCCAGCCACCAAGCCTGGTAATCCGAGAGCTTCTGAAGGGTCTAATATTCTCATTACGACTATCCAGTAAAATTTTAAATACGGTGTCAATCTGGTCTAAAGGCATAATGCTAAGAATACGAATGAATTCTGCGCATGTGCGTGAACTTGACTCATAAAATTTCGAATAAATATAGAAATATTTTGAAATTAAATTCTATTTTTGACGTATATGATTTAGAATTATTCATTTTATCTCTAGAAATGACTGAGAAAACTGGCGAAAATAAATTAAATAAAAAAAAAATTATATAAAAATGTTTGTCTGCTTCGAGACTCGAACTGTAGACCTGCAAAACTAAGCTCCACACTCTGCCGATGCAGCCACCAAGCCTCGCAATCCGAGAGCATCTGAAGTGTCTCATATTCTCATTACGACTATCCAGTAAAATTTTAAATACAGTCTCAATCTGGTCTAAAAGCACAATGCTAAGAATACGAAGGAATTCTGCGCATGTGCGTGAACTTGACTCATAAAATTTCGAATAAATATAGAAATATTTTGAAATTAAATTCTATTTTTGACGTATATGATTTGGAATTATTCATTTTATCTCTAGTAATGATGGAGAAAACCGGTAAAAATAAATTAAAAAAAAAAGAAAATTATATAAAAATGTTTGTCGGCTTCGAGACTCGAACTGTAGACACGCAAAACTAAACGCCACACTCTGCCGATCCAGCCACCAAGCCTCGTAATCCGAGAGCTTCTGAAGGGTCTAATATTCTCATTACGACTATCCAGTAAAATTTTAAATACGGTGTCAATCTGGTCTAAATGCACAATGCTAAGAATACGAATGAATTCTGCGCATGTGCGTGAACTTGACTCATAAAATTTCGAATAAATATAGAAATATTTTGAAATTAAATTCTGTTTTTGACGTATACGATTTCGAATTATTCATTTTATCTCTAGGAATGATGGAGAAAAAAGGTGAAAATAAATTAAAAAAAAAAATTATATAAAAATGTTTGTCGGCTTCGAGACTCAAACTGTAGACATGCAAAACTAAGCGCCACACTCTGCCGATCCAGCCACCAAGCCTTGTAATCCGAGAGCTTCTGAAGGGTCTAATATTCTCATTACGACTATCCAGTAAAATTTTAAATACGGTGTCAATCTGGTCTAAAGGCACAATGCTAAGAATACGAATGAATTCTGCGCATGTGCGTGAACTTGACTCATAAAATTTCGAATAAATATAGAAATATTTTGAAATTAAATTCTATTTTTGACGTATACGATTTCAAATTATTCATTTTATCTCTAGAAATGACTGAGAAAATTGGCGAAAATAAATTAAATAAAAAAAAAATTATATAAAAATGTTTGTCTGCTTCGAGACTCGAACTGTAGACCTGCAAAACTAAGCTCCACACTCTGCCGATGCAGCCACCAAGCCTCGCAATCCGAGAGCATCTGAAGTGTCTCATATTCTCATTACGACTATCCAGTAAAATTTTAAATACAGTCTCAATCTGGTCTAAAAGCACAATGCTAAGAATACGAAGGAATTCTGCGCATGTGCGTGAACTTGACTCATAAAATTTCGAATAAATATAGAAATATTTTGAAATTAAATTCTATTTTTGACGTATATGATTTGGAATTATTCATTTTATCTCTAGTAATGATGGAGAAAACCGGTAAAAATAAATTAAAAAAAAAAGAAAATTATATAAAAATGTTTGTCGGCTTCGAGACTCGAACTGAAGACCTGCAAAACTAAGCTCCACACTCTGCCGATCCATCCACCAAGCCTCGCAATCCGAGAGCTTCTGAAGGGTCTAATATTCTTATTACGACTATCCAGTAAAATTTTAAATACGGTGTCAATCTGGTCTAAAGGCATAATGCTAAGAATACGAATGAATTCTGCGCATGTGCGTGAACTTGACTCATAAAATTTCGAATAAATATAGAAATATTTTGAAATTAAATTCTATTTTTGACGTATATGATTTAGAATTATTCATTTTATCTCTAGAAATGACTGAGAAAACTGGCGAAAATAAATTAAATAAAAAAAAATTATATAAAAATGTTTGTCGGCTTCGAGACTCAAACTGTAGACATGCAAAACTAAGCGCCACACTCTGCCGATCCAGCCACCAAGCCTGGTAATCCGAGAGCTTCTGAAGGGTCTAATATTCTCATTACGACTATCCAGTAAAATTTTAAATACGGTGTCAATCTGGTCTAAAGGCATAATGCTAAGAATACGAATGAATTCTGCGCATGTGCGTGAATTTGACTCATAAAATTTCGAATAAATATAGAAATATTTTGAAATTAAATTCTATTTTTGACGTATATGATTTGGAATTATTCATTTTATCTCTAGGAATGATGGAGAAAACCGGTGAAAATAAATTTAAAAGAAAAAATGAAAATTATATAAAAATGTTTGTCGGCTTCGAGACTCAAACTGTAGACATGCAAAACTAAGCGCCACACTCTGCCGATCCAGCCACCAAGCCTGGTAATCCGAGAGCTTCTGAAGGGTCTAATATTCTCATTACGACTATCCAGTAAAATTTTAAATACGGTGTCAATCTGGTCTAAAGGCATAATGCTAAGAACACGAATGAATTCTGCGCATGTGCGTGAATTTGACTCATAAAATTTCGAATAAATATAGAAATATTTTGAAATTAAATTCTATTTTTGACGTATATGATTTGGAATTATTCATTTTATCTCTAGTAATGATGGAGAAAACCGGTAAAAATAAATTAAAAAAAAAGAAAATTATATAAAAATGTTTGTCGGCTTCGAGACTCGAAGTGAAGACCTGCAAAACTAAGCTCCACACTCTGCCGTTCCATCCACCAAGCCTCGCAATCCGAGAACTTCTGAAGGGTCTAATATTCTTATTACGACTATCCAGTAAAATTTTAAATACGGTGTCAATCTGGTCTAAAGGCATAATGCTAAGAATACGAATGAATTCTGCGCATGTGCGTGAACTTGACTCATAAAATTTCGAATAAATATAGAAATATTTTGAAATTAAATTCTATTTTTGACGTATATGATTTAGAATTATTCATTTTATCTCTAGAAATGACTGAGAAAACTGGCGAAAATAAATTAAATAAAAAAAAATTATATAAAAATGTTTGTCGGCTTCGAGACTCAAACTGTAGACATGCAAAACTAAGCTCCACACTCTGCCGATCCAGCCACCAAGCCTCGTAATCCGAGAGCATCTGAAGTGTCTCATATTCTCATTACGACTATCCAGTAAAATTTTAAATACGGTGTCAATCTAGTCTAAAAGCACAATGCTAAGAATACGAAGGAATTCTGCGCATGTGCGTGAACTTGACTCGTAACATTTCGAATAAATATAGAAATATTTTGAAATTTAATTGTATTTTTGACGTATATGATTTGGAATTATTCATTTTATCTCTAGAAATGACTGAGAAAACCGGTGAAAATAAATTAAAAAAAAAATTATATAAAAATGTTTGTCGGCTTCGAGACTCGAACTGTAGACATGCAAAATTAACGCCACACTCTGCCGATCCAGCCACCAAGCCTCGTAATCCGAGAGCTTCTGAAGGGTCTAATATTCTCATTACGACTATCCAGTAAAATTTTAAATACGGTGTCAATCTGGTCTAAAGGCACAATGCTAAGAATACGAATGAATTCTGCGCATGTGCGTGAATTTGACTCATAAAATTTCGAATAAATATAGAAATATTTTGAAATTAAATTCTATTTTTGACGTATATGATTTGGAATTATTCATTTTATCTCTACGAATGTTGGAGAAAACAGGTGAAAATAAATTTAAAAAAAAAGAAAATTATATAAAAATGTTTGTCGGCTTCGAGACTCGAACTGAAGACCTGCAAAACTAAGCTCCACCCTCTGCCGATCCAGCCACCAAACCTCGTAATCAGACAGCTTCTGAAGTTTCTAATATTCTCATTACGACTATCAAGTAAAATTTTAAATACGGTGTCAATCTGGTCTAAAAGCACAATGCTAAGAATACGAATGAATTCTGCGCATGTGCGTGAACTGCACTCATAAAATTTCGAAAAAAATTGAAATATTTTGAAATTAAATTCTATTTATGACGTATATGATTTGGAATTATTCATTTTATCTCTAGGAATGATGGAGAAAACAGGTGAAAATAAATTTTAAAAAAAGGAAAATTATATAAAAATGTTTCTCGGCTTCGAGATTCGAACTGTAGACATGCAAAACTAAGCGCCACACTCTGCCGATCCAGCCACCAAGCCTCGTAATCCGAGAGCATCTGAAGTGTCTAATATTCTCATTACGACTTTCAAGTAAAATTTTAAATACGGTGTCAATCTTGTCTAAAAGCACAATGCTAAGAATACGAAGGAACTCTGCGCATGTGCGTGAAATTGACTAATAAAATTTCAAATAAATATAGAAATATTTTGAAATTAAATTCTATTTTTGACGTATATGATTTGAAATTATTCATTTTATCTCTAGAAATGACTAAAAACCGGTGAAAATAAATTAAAAAAAAATTATATAAAAATGTTTGTCGGCTTCGAGACTCGAACTGTAGACATGCAAAATTAACGCCACACTCTGCCGATCCAGCCACCAAGCCTCGTAATCCGAGAGCTTCTGAAGGGTCTAATATTCTCATTACGACTATCCAGTAAAATTTTAAATACGGTGTCAATCTGGTCTAAAGGCACAATGCTAAGAATACGAATGAATTCTGCGCATGTGCGTGAATTTGACTCGTAACATTTCGAATAAATATAGAAATATTTTGAAATTTAATTGTATTTTTGACGTATATGATTTGGAATTATTTATTTTATCTCTAGGAATAATGGAGAAAACAGGTGAAAATAAATTTAAAAAAAAGGAAAATTATATAAAAATGTTTCTCGGCTTCGAGATTCGAACTGTAGACATGCAAAACTAAGCGCCACACTCTGCCGATCCAGCCACCAAGCCTCGTAATCCGAGAGCATCTGAAGTGTCTAATATTCTCATTACGACTATCCAGTAAAATTTTAAATACGGTGTCAATCTGGTCTAAAAGCACAATGCTAAGAATACGAATGAATTCTGCGCATGTGCGTGAACTTGACTCATAAAATTTCGAATAAATATAGAAATATTTTGAAATTAAATTCTACTTTTCATGTATATGATTTGGAATTATTCATTTTATCTTTAGGAATGACGGAGAAAACTGTTGAAAATAAATTTAAAAAAAAAAGAAAATTATATAAAAATGTTAGTCGGCTTCGAGACTCGAAATGAAGACATGCAAAACTAAGCGCCATAATCTGCCGATCCAGCCACCAAGCCTCGAAATCCGAGAGCATCTGAAGTGTCAAATATTCTCATTACGACTATCCAGTAAAATTTTAAATACGGTGTCAATCTTGTCTAAAAGCAAAATGCTAAGAATACGAATGAATTCTGCGCATGTGAGTCAACTTGACTCATAAAATTTCGAATAAATATAGAAATATTATAAAATTAAATTCTATTTTTGACGTATATGATTTAGATTTATTCATTTTATCTCTAGGAATGATTGAGAAAACTGGTGAAAATAAATTTAAAAAAAAAAAGAAAATTATATAAAAATGTTTGTCGGCTTCGAGACTCGAACTGAAGACATGCAAAACTAAGCGCCACACTCTGCCGATCCAGCCACCAAGCCTCGAAATCAGAGAGCTTCTGAAGGGTCTAATATTCTCATTACGACTATCCAGTAAAATTTTAAATACGGTGTCAATCTTGTCTAAAAGCACAATGCTAAGAATACGAATGAATTCTGCGCATGTGCGTGAATTTCACTCATAAAATTTCGATTAAATATAGAAATATTTTGAAATTAAATTCTATTTTTGACGTATATGATTTGGAATTATTCATTTTATCTCTAGGAATGATGGAGAAAACCGGTGAAAATAAATTTAAAAGAAAAAAAGAAAATTATAAAAAAATGTTTGTCGGCTTCGAGACTCGAACTGAAGACCTGCAAAACTAAGCTCCACCCTCTGCCGATCCAGCCACCAAACTTCGTAATCAGACAGCTTCTGAAGGGTCTAATATTCTCATTACGACTATCCTGTAAAATTTTAAATACGGTGTCAATCTGGTCTAAAAGCACAATGCTAAGAATACGAATGAATTCTGCGCATGTGCGTGAACTGCACTCATAAAATTTCGAAAAAAATTGAAATATTTTGAAATTAAATTCTATTTATGACGTATATGATTTGGATATTCATTTTATCTCTAGAAATGACTGAGGAAACCGGCGAAAACAAATTTAAAAAAATAAATTAAAATTATTTAAAATCATTTGTCGGATTGGAGCCCCGAACTGAAGACCTGGAAAACTAAGCGCCACACTCCGGCGATCCAGCCACCAAGACTCCTAATCCGAGAGCTTATGAAGGGCCTAATATTCTCATTACGACTATCCAGTAAAATTTTAAATACGGTGTCAATCTGGTCTTAAAGCACAATGCTAAGAATACGAATGAATTCTGCGCATGTGAGTCAACTTGACTCATAAAATTTCGAATAAATATAGAAATATTTTAAAATAAATTCTATTTTTGACGTATATGATTTAGAATTATTCATTTTATCTCTAGGAATGATTGAGAAAACTGGTGAAAATAAATTTAAAAAAAAAAGAAAATTATATAAAAATGTTTGTCGGCTTCGAGACTCGAACTGAAGACATGCAAAACTAAGCGCCACACTCTGCCGATCCAGCCACCAAGCCTCGAAATCAGAGAGCTTCTGAAGGGTCTAATATTCTCATTACGACTATCCAGTAAAATTTTAAATACGGTGTCAATCTTGTCTAAAAGCACAATGCTAAGAATACGAATGAATTCTGCGCATGTGCGTGAATTTGACTCATAAAATTTCGAATAAATATAGAAATATTTTGAAATTAAATTCTATTTTTGACGTATATGATTTTGAATTTTTCATTTTATCTTTAGAAATGAATGAGAAAACCGGTGAAAATAAATTAAAAAAAATAAAAGAAAATTATATAAAAATATTGGTCGGCTTCGAGACTCGAACTGAAGACATGCAAAACTAAGCGCCACACTCTGCCGATCCAGCCACCAAGCCTCGAAATCAGAGAGCTTCTGAAGGGTCTAATATTCTCATTACGACTATCTAGTAAAATTTTAAATACGGTGTCAATCTTGTCTAAAAGCACAATGCTAAGAATACGAATGAATTCTGCGCATGTGCGTGAATTTGACTCATAAAATTTCGAATAAATATAGAAATATTTTGAAATTAAATTCTATTTTTGACGTATATGATTTTGAATTTTTCATTTTATCTTTAGAAATGAATGAGAAAACCGGTGAAAATAAATTAAAAAAAATAAAAGAAAATTATATAAAAATATTGGTCGGCTTCGAGACTCGAACTGAAGACATGCAAAACTAAGCGCCACACTCTGCCGATCCAGCCACCAAGCCTCGAAATCAGAGAGCTTCTGAAGGGTCTAATATTCTCATTACGACTATCTAGTAAAATTTTAAATACGGTGTCAATCTTGTCTAAAAGCACAATGCTAAGAATACGAATGAATTCTGCGCATGTGCGTGAATTTGACTCATAAAATTTCGAATAAATATAGAAATATTTTGAAATTTAATTGTATTTTTGACGTATATGATTTGAAATTATTTATTTTATCTCTAGGAATGATGGAGAAAACAGGTGAAAATAAATTTAAAAAAAAGGAAAATTATATAAAAATGTTTCTCGGCTTCGAGATTCGAACTGTAGACATGCAAAACTAAGCGCCACACTTTGCCGATCCAGCCACCAAGCCTCGTAATCCGAGAGCATCTGAAGTGTCTAATATTCTCATTACGACTATCCAGTAAAATTTTAAATACGGTGTCAATCTTGTCTAAAAGCACAATGCTAAGAATACGAAGGAACTCTGCGCATGTGCGTGAAATTGACTAATAAAATTTCAAATAAATATAGAAATATTTTGAAATTAAATTCTATTTTTGACGTATATGATTTGGAATTATTCATTTTATCTCTAGAAATGACTGAGAAAACCGGTGAAAATAAATTTAAAAGAAAAAAAGAAAATTATATAAAAATGTTTGTCGGCTTCGAGACTCGAACTGAAGACCTGCAAAACTAAGCTCCACACTCTGCCGATCCAGCCACCAAGCCTCGTAATCCGAGAGCATCTGAAGTGTCTCATATTCTCATTACGACTATCCAGTAAAATTTTAAATACGGTGTCAATCTAGTCTAAAAGCACAATGCTAAGAATACGAAGGAATTCTGCGCATGTGCGTGAATTTCACTCATAAAATTTCGATTAAATATAGAAATATTTTGAAATTAAATTCTATTTTTGACGTATATGATTTGGAATTATTCATTTTATCTCTAGGAATGATGGAGAAAACCGGTGAAAATAAATTTAAAAGAAAAAAAGAAAATTATAAAAAAATGTTTGTCGGCTTCGAGACTCGAACTGTAGACATGCAAAACTAAGCGCCACACTCTGCCAATCCAGCCACCAAGACTCGTAATCCGAGAGCATCTGAAGTGTCTAATATTCTCATTACGACTATCCAGTAAAATTTTAAATACGGTGTCAATCTTGTCTAAAAGCACAATGCTAAGAATGCGAAGGAATTCTGCGCATGTGCGTGAACTTGACTAATAAAATTTCAAATAAATATAGAAATATTTTGAAATTAAATTCTATTTTTGACGTATATGATTTGGAATTATTCATTTTATCTCTAGGAATGATGGAGAAAACCGGTGAAAATAAATTTAAAAGAAAAAAAAGAAAATTTTATAAAAATGTTTGTCGGCTTCGAGACTCGAACTGAAGACCTGCAAAACTAAGCTCCACCCTCTGCCGATCCAGCCACCAAACTTCGTAATCAGACAGCTTCTGAAGGGTCTAATATTCTCATTACGACTATCCTGTAAAATTTTAAATACGGTGTCAATCTGGTCTAAAAGCACAATGCTAAGAATACGAAGGAATTCTGCGCATGTGCGTGAACATGAGTCATAAAATTTCGAATAAATATAGAAATATTTTGAAATTAAATTCTATTTTTGACGTATATGATTTGGAATTATTCATTTTATCTCTAGGAATGATAGAGAAAACAGGTGAAAATAAATTAAAAAAAAAAGAAAATTATATAAAAATGTTTGTCGGCTTCGAGACTCGAACTGAAGACCTGCAAACCTAAGCCCCACCCTCTGCCGATCCAGCCACCAAGCCTCGGAATCCGAGAGCATCTGAAGTGTCTAATATTCTAATTACGACTATCCAGTAAAATTTTAAATACGGTGTCAATCTTGTCTAAAAGCACAATGCTAAGAATACGAATGAATTCTGCGCATGTGAGTCAACTTGACTCATAAAATTTCGAATAAATATAGAAATATTTTAAAATTAAATTCTATTTTTGACGTATATGATTTAGAATTATTCATTTTATCTGTAGGAATGATTGAGAAAACTGGTGAAAATAAATTTAAAAAAAAAAGAAAATTATATAAAAATGTTTGTCGGCTTCGAGACTCGAACTGAAGACATGCAAAACTAAGCGCCACACTCTGCCGATCCAGCCACCAAGCCTCGAAATCAGAGAGCTTCTGAAGTGTCTAATATTCTCATTACGACTATCCAGTAAAATTTTAAATACGGTGTCAATCTTGTCTAAAAGCACAATGCTAAGAATACGAATGAATTCTGCGCATGTGCGTGAATTTGACTCATAAAATTTCGAATAAATATAGAAATATTTTGAAATTAAATTCTATTTTTGACGTATATGATTTTGAATTTTTCATTTTATCTTTAGAAATGAATGAGAAAACCGGTGAAAATAAATTAAAAAAAATAAAAGAAAATTATATAAAAATATTGGTCGGCTTCGAGACTCGAACTGAAGACATGCAAAACTAAGCGCCACACTCTGCCGATCCAGCCACCAAGCCTCGAAATCAGAGAGCTTCTGAAGGGTCTAATATTCTCATTACGACTATCCAGTAAAATTTTAAATACGGTGTCAATCTTGTCTAAAAGCACAATGCTAAGAATACGAATGAATTCTGCGCATGTGCGTGAATTTGACTCATAAAATTTCGAATAGATATAGAAATATTTTGAAATTTAATTGTATTTTTGACGTATATGATTTGGAATTATTTATTTTATCTCTAGGAATGATGGAGAAAACAGGTGAAAATAAATTTAAAAAAAAGGAAAATTATATAAAAATGTTTCTCGGCTTCGAGATTCGAACTGTAGACATGCAAAACTAAGCGCCACACTTTGCCGATCCAGCCACCAAGCCTCGTAATCCGAGAGCATCTGAAGTGTCTAATATTCTCATTACGACTATCCAGTAAAATTTTAAATACGGTGTGAATCTTGTCTAAAAGCACAATGCTAAGAATACGAAGGAACTCTGCGCTTGTGCGTGAAATTGACTAATAAAATTTCAAATAAATATAGAAATATTTTGAAATTAAATTCTATTTTTGACGTATATGATTTGGAATTATTCATTTTATCTCTAGAAATGACTGAGAAAACCGGTGAAAATAAATTTAAAAGAAAAAAAGAAAATTATATAAAAATGTTTGTCGGCTTCGAGACTCGAACTGAAGACCTGCAAAACTAAGCTCCACACTCTGCCGATCCAGCCACCAAGCCTCGTAATCCGAGAGCATCTGAAGTGTCTCATATTCTCATTACGACTATCCAGTAAAATTTTAAATACGGTGTCAATCTAGTCTAAAAGCACAATGCTAAGAATACGAAGGAATTCTGCGCATGTGCGTGAACATGAGTCATAAAATTTCGAATAAATATAGAAATATTTTGAAATTAAATTCTATTTTTGACGTATATGATTTGGAATTATTCATTTTATCTCTAGGAATGATAGAGAAAACAGGTGAAAATAAATTAAAAAAAAAAGAAAATTATATAAAAATGTTTGTCGGCTTCGAGACTCGAACTGAAGACCTGCAAACCTAAGCCCCACCCTCTGCCGATCCAGCCACCAAGCCTCGTAATCCGAGAGCATCTGAAGTGTCTAATATTCTAATTACGACTATCCAGTAAAATTTTAAATACGGTGTCAATCTTGTCTAAAAGCACAATGCTAAGAATACGAAGGAATTCTGCGCATGTGCGTGAACTTGACTAATAAAATTTCAAATAAATATAGAAATATTTTGAAATTAAATTCTATTTTTGACGTATATGATTTGGAATTATTCATTTTATCTCTAGAAATGACTGAGAAAACCGGTGAAAATAAATTTAAAAAAAAAAAGAATATTATATAAAAATGTTTGTCGGCTTCGAGACTCGAACTATAGACATGCAAAACTAAACGACACACTCTGCCAATCCAGCCACCAAGCCTCGTAATCCGAGAGCTTCTGAAGGGTCTAATATTCTCATTACGACTATCCAGTAAAATTTTAAATACGGTGTCAATCTGGTCTAAAGGCACAATGCTATAAATACGAAGGAATTCTGCGCATGTGCGTGAACTTGACTAATAAAATTTCAAATAAATATAGAAATATTTTGAAATTAAATTCTATTTTTGACGTATATGATTTGGAATTATTCATTTTATCTCTAGAAATGACTGAGAAAACCGGTGAAAATAAATTAAAAAAAAAAAAGAATATTATATAAAAATGTTTGTCGGCTTCGAGACTCGAACTATAGACATGCAAAACTAAACGACACACTCTGCCAATCCAGCCACCAAGCCTCGTAATCCAAGAGCTTCTGAAGGGTCTAATATTCTCATTACGACTATCCAGTAAAATTTTAAATACGGTGTCAATCTGGTCTAAAGGCACAATGCTATAAATACGAATGAATTCTGCGCATGTGCGTGAATTTGACTCATAAAATTTCGAATAAATATAGAAATATTTTGAAATTTAATTGTATTTTTGACGTATATGATTTGGAATTATTTATTTTATCTCTAGGAATGATGGAGAAAACAGGTGAAAATAAATTTAAAAAAAAGGAAAATTATATAAAAATGTTTCTCGGCTTCGAGATTCGAACTGTAGACATGCAAAACTAAGCGCCACACTTTGCCGATCCAGCCACCAAGCCTCGTAATCCGAGAGCATCTGAAGTGTCTAATATTCTCATTACGACTATCCAGTAAAATTTTAAATACGGTGTCAATCTTGTCTAAAAGCACAATGCTAAGAATACGAAGGAACTCTGCGCATGTGCGTGAAATTGACTAATAAAATTTCAAATAAATATAGAAATATTTTGAAATTAAATTCTATTTTTGACGTATATGATTTGGAATTATTCATTTTATCTCTAGAAATGACTGAGAAAACCGGTGAAAATAAATTTAAAAGAAAAAAAGAAAATTATATAAAAATGTTTGTCGGCTTCGAGACTCGAACTGAAGACCTGCAAAACTAAGCTCCACACTCTGCCGATCCAGCCACCAAGCCTCGTAATCCGAGAGCATCTGAAGTGTCTCATATTCTCATTACGACTATCCAGTAAAATTTTAAATACGGTGTCAATCTAGTCTAAAAGCACAATGCTAAGAATACGAAGGAATTCTGCGCATGTGCGTGAACATGAGTCATAAAATTTCGAATAAATATAGAAATATTTTGAAATTAAATTCTATTTTTGACGTATATGATTTGGAATTATTCATTTTATCTCTAGGAATGATAGAGAAAACAGGTGAAAATAAATTAAAAAAAAAAGAAAATTATATAAAAATGTTTGTCGGCTTCGAGACTCCAACTGAAGACCTGCAAACCTAAGCCCCACCCTCTGCCGATCCAGCCACCAAGCCTCGTAATCCGAGAGCATCTGAAGTGTCTAATATTCTAATTACGACTATCCAGTAAAATTTTAAATACGGTGTCAATCTTGTCTAAAAGCACAATGCTAAGAATACGAAGGAATTCGGCGCATGTGCGTGAACTTGACTAATAAAATTTCAAATAAATAAAGAAATATTTTGAAATTAAATTCTATTTTTGACGTATATGATTTGGAATTATTCATTTTATCTCTAGAAATGACTGAGAAAACCGGTGAAAATAAATTTAAAAAAAAAAAGAATATTATATAAAAATGTTTGTCGGCTTCGAGACTCGAACTATAGACATGCAAAACTAAACGACACACTCTGCCAATCCAGCCACCAAGCCTCGTAATCCGAGAGCTTCTGAAGGGTCTAATATTCTCATTACGACTATCCAGTAAAATTTTAAATACGGTGTCAATCTGGTCTAAAGGCACAATGCTATAAATACGAAGGAATTCTGCGCATGTGCGTGAACTTGACTAATAAAATTTCAAATAAATATAGAAATATTTTGAAATTAAATTCTATTTTTGACGTATATGATTTGGAATTATTCATTTTATCTCTAGAAATGACTGAGAAAACCGGTGAAAATAAATTAAAAAAAAAAAAGAATATTATATAAAAATGTTTGCTTGCTTCGAGACTCGAACTGTAGACATGCAAAACTAAGCGCCACACTCTGCCGATCCAGCCACCAAGCCTCGTAATCCGAGAGCATCTGAAGTGTCTCATATTCTCATTACGACTATCCAGTAAAATTTTAAATACGGTGTCAATCTAGTCTAAAAGCACAATGCTAAGAATACGAAGGAATTCTGCGCATGTGCGTGAACTTGACACGTAAAATTTCGAATAAATATAGTAATATTTTGAAATTAAATTCTATTTTTGACGTATATGATTTGGAATTATTCATTTTATCTCTAGTAATGATGGAGAAAACCGGTAAAAATTAATTAAAAAAAAAAGAAAATTATATAAAAAGGTTTGTCGGCTTCGAGACTCGAACTGAAGACCTGCAAAACTAAGCTCCACACTCTGCCGATCCAGCCACCAAGCCTCGTAATCCGAGAGCATCTGAAGTGTCTCATATTCTCATTACGACTATCCAGTAAAATTTTAAATACGGTGTCAATCTAGTCTAAAAGCACAATGCTAAGAATACGAAGGAATTCTGCGCATGTGCGTGAACTTGAGTCATAAAATTTCGAATAAATATAGAAATATTTTGAAATTAAATTCTATTTTTGACGTATATGATTTGGAATTATTCATTTTATCTCTAGGAATGATAGAGAAAACAGGTGAAAATAAATTAAAAAAAAAGAAAATTATATAAAAATGTTTGTCGGCTTCGAGACTCGAACTGAAGACCTGCAAACCTAAGCTCCACACTCTGCCGATCCAGCCACCAAGCCTCGTAATCCGAGAGCATCTGAAGTGTCTCATATTCTCATTACGACTATCCAGTAAAATTTTAAATACGGTGTCAATCTAGTCTAAAAGCACAATGCTAAGAATACGAAGGAATTCTGCGCATGTGCGTGAACATGAGTCATAAAATTTCGAATAAATATAGAAATATTTTGAAATTAAATTCTATTTTTGACGTATATGATTTGGAATTATTCATTTTATCTCTAGGAATGATAGAGAAAACAGGTGAAAATAAATTTAAAAAAAAAGAAAATTATATAAAAATGTTTGTCGGCTTCGAGACTCGAACTGAAGACCTGCAAACCTAAGCCCCACCCTCTGCCGATCCAGCCACCAAGCCTCGTAATCCGAGAGCATCTGAAGTGTCTAATATTCTAATTACGACTATCCAGTAAAATTTTAAATACGGTGTCAATCTTGTCTAAAAGCACAATGCTAAGAATACGAAGGAATTCTGCGCATGTGCGTGAACTTGACTAATAAAATTTCAAATAAATATAGAAATATTTTGAAATTAAATTCTATTTTTGACGTATATGATTTGGAATTATTCATTTTATCTCTAGAAATGACTGAGAAAACCGGTGAAAATAAATTTAAAAAAAAAAAGAATATTATATAAAAATGTTTGTCGGCTTCGAGACTCGAACTATAGACATGCAAAACTAAACGACACACTCTGCCAATCCAGCCACCAAGCCTCGTAATCCGAGAGCTTCTGAAGGGTCTAATATTCTCATTACGACTATCCAGTAAAATTTTAAATACGGTGTCAATCTGGTCTAAAGGCACAATGCTATAAATACGAATGAATTCTGCGCATGTGCGTGAACTTGACTCATAAAATTTCGAATAAATATAGAAATATTTTGAAATTAAATACTATTTTTGACGTATATGATTTGGAATTATTCATTTTATCTCTAGAAATGACTGAGAAAACTGGCGAAAATAAATTAAATAAAAAAAAAATTATATAAAAATGTTTGTCGGCTTCGAGACTCGAACTGTAGACATGCAAAACTAAACGCCACACTCTGCCGATCCAGTCACCAAGACTCGTAATCCGATAGCATCTGAAGTGTCTCATATTCTCATTATTACTATCCAGTAAAATTTTAAATGCGGTGTCAATCTGGTCTAAAGGCACAATGCTAAGAATACGAATGAATTCTGCGCATGTGCGTAAACTTGACTCATAAAATTTCGAATAAATATAGAAATATTTTGAAATTAAATTCTATTCTTGACGTATATGATTTGGAATTATTCATTTTATTTCTAGGAATGATGGAGAAAACCGGTGAAAATAAATTTAAAAGAAAAAAAGAAAATTATATAAAAATGTTTGCTTGCTTCGAGACTCGAACTGTAGACATGCAAAACTAAGCGCCACACTCTGCCGATCCAGCCACCAAGCCTCGTAATCCGAGAGCATCTGAAGTGTCTCATATTCTCATTACGACTATACAGTAAAATTTTAAAAACGGTCTCAATCTGGTCTAAAAGCACAATGCTAAGAATACGAAGGAATTCTGCGCATGTGCGTGAACTTGACACGTAAAATTTCGAATAAATATAGTAATATTTTGAAATTAAATTCTATTTTTGACGTATATGATTTGGAATTATTCATTTTATCTCTAGTAATGATGGAGAAAACCGGTAAAAATTAATTAAAAAAAAAGAAAATTATATAAAAAGGTTTGTCGGCTTCGAGACTCGAACTGAAGACCTGCAAAACTAAGCTCCACACTCTGCCGATCCAGCCACCAAGCCTCGTAATCCGAGAGCATCTGAAGTGTCTCATATTCTCATTACGACTATCCAGTAAAATTTTAAATACGGTGTCAATCTAGTCTAAAAGCACAATGCTAAGAATACGAAGGAATTCTGCGCATGTGCGTGAACTTGAGTCATAAAATTTCGAATAAATATAGAAATATTTTGAAATTAAATTCTATTTTTGACGTATATGATTTGGAATTATTCATTTTATCTCTAGGAATGATAGAGAAAACAGGTGAAAATAAATTAAAAAAAAAAGAAAATTATATAAAAATGTTTGTCGGCTTCGAGACTCGAACTGAAGACCTGCAAACCTAAGCCCCACCCTCTGCCGATCCAGCCACCACGCCTCGTAATCCGAGAGCATCTGAAGTGTCTAATATTCTAATTACGACTATCCAGTAAAATTTTAAATACGGTGTCAATCTTGTCTAAAAGCACAATGCTAAGAATACGAAGGAATTCTGCGCATGTGCGTGAACTTGACTAATAAAATTTCAAATAAATATAGAAATATTTTGAAATTAAATTCTATTTTTGACG
Source organism: Argiope bruennichi (assembly GCF_947563725.1). Classification (NCBI taxonomy): domain Eukaryota; kingdom Metazoa; phylum Arthropoda; class Arachnida; order Araneae; family Araneidae; genus Argiope; species Argiope bruennichi. The sequence continues at coordinate 15,444,623 of NC_079156.1, read as the reverse complement.
TATATGATTTGGAATTATTCATTTTATCTCTAGAAATGACTGAGAAAACCGGTGAAAATAAATTAAAAAAAAAAGAATATTATATAAAAATGTTTGTCGGCTTCGAGACTCGAACTATAGACATGCAAAACTAAACGACACACTCTGCCAATCCAGCCACCAAGCCTCGTAATCCAAGAGCTTCTGAAGGGTCTAATATTCTCATTACGACTATCCAGTAAAATTTTAAATACGGTGTCAATCTGGTCTAAAGGCACAATGCTATAAATACGAATGAATTCTGCGCATGTGCGTGAACTTGACTCATAAAATTTCGAATAAATATAGAAATATTTTGAAATTAAATACTATTTTTGACGTATATGATTTGGAATTATTCATTTTATCTCTAGAAATGACTGAGAAAACTGGCGAAAATAAATTAAATAAAAAAAAATTATATAAAAATGTTTGTCGGCTTCGAGACTCGAACTGTAGACATGCAAAACTAAACGCCACACTCTGCCGATCCAGTCACCAAGACTCGTAATCCGATAGCATCTGAAGTGTCTCATATTCTCATTATTACTATCCAGTAAAATTTTAAATGCGGTGTCAATCTGGTCTAAAGGCACAATGCTAAGAATACGAATGAATTCTGCGCATGTGCGTAAACTTGACTCATAAAATTTCGAATAAATATAGAAATATTTTGAAATTAAATTCTATTCTTGACGTATATGATTTGGAATTATTCATTTTATTTCTAGGAATGATGGAGAAAACTGGTGAAAATAAATTAAAAAAAAAAAGAAAATTATATAAAAATGTTTGTCGGCTTGAAGACTCCAACTGAAGACCTGCAAAACTAAGCTCCACACTCTGCCGATCCAGCCACCAAGCCTCTTAATCCGAGAGCATCTGAAGTGTCTCATATTCTCATTACGACTATCCAGTAAAATTTTAAATACGGTGTCAATCTGGTAGAAAAGCACAATGCTAAGAATACGAAGGAGTTCTGCGCATGTGCGTGAACTTGACACGTAAAATTTCGAATAAATATAGTAATATTTTGAAATTAAATTCTATTTTTGACGTATATGATTTGGAATTATTCATTTTATCTCTAGTAATGATGGAGAAAACCTTTGAAAATAAATTAAAAAAAAAAAGAATATTATATAAAAATGTTTGTCGGCTTCGAGACTCGAACTGTAGACATGCAAAACTAAACGACACACTCTGCCAATCCAGCCACCAAGCCTCGTAATCCGAGAGCATCTGAAGTGTCTAATATTCTCATTACGACTATCCAGTAAAATTTTAAATACGGTGTCAATCTGGTCTAAAGGCATAATGCTAAGAATACGAATGAATTCTGCGCATGTGCGTGAACTTGACACGTAAAATTTCGAATAAATATAGTAATATTTTGAAATTAAATTCTATTTTTGACGTATATGATTTGGAATTATTCATTTTATCTCTAGTAATGATGGAGAAAACCGGTAAAAATAAATTAAAAAAAAAGAAAATTATATAAAAATGTTTGTCGGCTTCGAGACTCGAACTGAAGACCTGCAAAACTAAGCTCCACACTCTGCCGATCCAGCCACCAAGCCTCGTAATCCGAGAGCATCTGAAGTGTCTCATATTCTCATTACGACTATCCAGTAAAATTTTAAATACGGTGTCAATCTAGTCTAAAAGCACAATGCTAAGAATACGAAGGAATTCTGCGCATGTGCGTGAACTTGAGTCATAAAATTTCGAATAAATATAGAAATATTTTGAAATTAAATTCTATTTTTGACGTATATGATTTGGAATTATTTATTTTATCTCTAGGAATGATAGAGAAAACAGGTGAAAATAAATTAAAAAAAAAAGAAAATTATATAAAAATGTTTGTCGGCTTCGAGACTCGAACTGAAGACCTGCAAACCTAAGCCCCCCCCCTCTGCCGATCCAGCCACCAAGCCTCATAATCCGAGAGCATCTGAAGTGTCTAATATTCTAATTACGACTATCCAGTAAAATTTTAAATACGGTGTCAAACTTGTCTAAAAGCACAATGCTAAGAATACGAAGGATTTCTGCGCATGTGCGTGAACTTGACTAATAAAATTTCAAATAAATATAGAAATATTTTGAAATTAAATTCTATTTTTGACGTATATGATTTGGAATTATTCATTTTATCTCTAGAAATGACTGAGAAAACCGGTGAAAATAAATTTCAAAAAAAAAGAATATTATATAAAAATGTTTGTCGGCTTCGAGACTCGAACTATAGACATGCAAAACTAAACGACACACTCTGCCAATCCAGCCACCAAGCCTCGTAATCCGAGAGCTTCTGAAGGGTCTAATATTCTCATTACGACTATCCAGTAAAATTTTAAATACGGTGTCAATCTGGTCTAAAAGCACAATGCTATAAATACGAAGGAATTCTGCGCATGTGCGTGAACTTGACTAATAAAATTTCAAATAAATATAGAAATATTTTGAAATTAAATTCTATTTTTGACGTATATGATTTGGAATTATTCATTTTATCTCTAGTAATGATGGAGAAAACCGGTAAAAATAAATTAAAAAAAAAGAAAATTATATAAAAATGTTTGTCGGCTTCGAGACTCGAACTGAAGACCTGCAAAACTAAGCTCCGCACTCTGCCGATCCAGCCACCAAGCCTCGTAATCCGAGAGCATCTGAAGTGTCTCATATTCTCATTACGACTATCCAGTAAAATTTTAAATACGGTGTCAATCTAGTCTAAAAGCACAATGCTAAGAATACGAAGGAATTCTGCGCATGTGCGTGAACTTGACTAATAAAATTTCAAATAAATATAGAAATATTTTGAAATTAAATTCTATTTTTGACGTATATGATTTGGAATTATTGATTTTATCTCTAGAAATGACTGAGAAAACCGGTGAAAATAAATTTAAAAAAAAAAAGAATATTATATAAAAATGTTTGTCGGCTTCGAGACTCGAACTATAGACATGCAAAACTAAACGACACACTCTGCCAATCCAGCCACCAAGCCTCGTAATCCGAGAGCTTCTGAAGGGTCTAATATTCTCATTACGACTATCCAGTAAAATTTTAAATACGGTGTCAATCTGGTCTAAAGGCACAATGCTATAAATACGAAGGAATTCTGCGCATGTGCGTTAACTTGACTAATAAAATTTCAAATAAATATAGAAATATTTTGAAATTAAATTCTATTTTTGACGTATATGATTTAGAATCATTCATTTTATCTCTAGGAATGACTGTAAAAAAAGGTGAAATCAATTTAAAAAAAAAAGAAAATTATATAAACATGTTTGTCGGCTTCGAGACTCGAACTGAAGACATGCAAAACTAAACGGCAAACTCTGCCGATCCAGCCACCAAGCCTCGAAATCCGAGAGCTTCTGAAGGGTCTAATATTCTCATTACGACTATGCAGTAAAATTTTAAATACGGTGTCAATCTGGTCTAAAAGCACAATGCTAAGAATACGAATGAATTCTGCGCATGCCCGTGAACTTGACACGTAAAATTTCGAATAAATATAGAAATATTTTGAAATTTAATTCTATTTTTGACGTATATGATTTGGAATTATTCCTTTTATCTCTAGGAATGATAGAGAAAACAGGTGAAAATAAATTTAAAAAAAAAAGAAAATTATATAAAAATGTTTGTCGGCTTCGAGACTCGAACTGAAGACCTGCAAACCTAAGCCCCACCCTCTGCCGATCCAGCCACCAAGCCTCGTAATCCGAGAGCATCTGAAGTGTCTAATATTCTAATTACGACTATCCAGTAAAATTTTAAATACGGTGTCAATCTTGTCTAAAAGCACAATGCTAAGAATACGAAGGAATTCTGCGCATGTGCGTGAACTTGACTGATAAAATTTCAAATAAATATAGAAATATTTTGAAATTAAATTCTATTTTTGACGTATATGATTTGGAATTATTCATTTTATCTCTAGAAATGACTGAGAAAACCGGTGAAAATAAATTTTTAAAAAAAAAGAATATTATATAAAAAGGTTTGTCGGCTTCGAGACTCGAACTATAGACATGCAAAACTAAACGACACACTCTGCCAATCCAGCCACCAAGCCTCGTAATCCGAGAGCTTCTGAAGGGTCTAATATTCTCATTACGACTATCCAGTAAAATTTTAAATACGGTGTCAATCTGGTCTAAAGGCACAATGCTATAAATACGAAGGAATTCTGCGCATGTGCGTGAACTTGACTAATAAAATTTCAAATAAATATAGAAATATTTTGAAATTAAATTCTATTTTTGACGTATATGATTTGGAATTATTCATTTTATCTCTAGAAATGACGGAGAAAACCGGTGAAAATAAATTAAAAAAAAAAAAGAATATTATATAAAAATGTTTGTCGGCTTCGAGACTCGAACAATAGACATGCAAAACTAAACGACACACTCTGCCAATCCAGCCACCAAGCCTCGTAATCCAAGAGCTTCTGAAGGGTCTAATATTCTCATTACGACTATCCAGTAAAATTTTAAATACGGTGTCAATCTGGTCTAAAGGCACAATGCTATAAATACGAATGAATTCTGCGCATGTGCGTGAACTTGACTCATAAAATTTCGAATAAATATAGAAATATCTTGAAATTAAATTCTATTTTTGACGTATATGATTTCGAATTATTCATTTTATCTCTAGGAATGATGGAGAAAACAGGTGAAAATAAATTTTTAAAAAAAGAGAAAATTATATAAAAATGTTTGTCGGCTTCGAGACTCGAACTGAAGACCTGCAAAACTAAGCTCCACACTCTGCCGATCCAGCCACCAAGCCTCCTACTCCGAGAGCATCTGAAGTGTCTAATATTCTCATTACGACTATCCAGTAAAATTTTAAATACGGTGTCATCTGGTCTAAAAGCACAATGCTAAGAATACGAATGAATTCTGCGCATGTGCGTGAACTTGACTCATAAAATTTCGAATAAATATAGAAATATTTTGAAATTAAACTCTATTTTTGACGTATATGATTTGGAATTATTCATTTTATCTCTAGAAATGAATGAGAAAACTGGCGAAAATAAATTAAATAAAAAAAAATTATATAAAAATGTTTGTCGGCTTCGAGACTCGAACTGTAGACATGCAAAACTAAACGCCACACTCTGCCGATCCAGTCACCAAGACTCGTAATCCGATAGCATCTGAAGTGTCTCATATTCTCATTATTACTATCCAGTAAAATTTTAAATGCGGTGTCAATCTGGTCTAAAGGCACAATGCTAAGAATACGAATGAATTCTGCGCATGTGCGTAAACTTGACTCATAAAATTTCGAATAAATATAGAAATATTTTGAAATTAAATTCTATTCTTGACGTATATGATTTGGAATTATTCATTTTATTTCAAGGAATGATGGAGAAAACTGGTGAAAATAAATTAAAAAAAAAAAGAAAATTATATAAAAATGTTTGTCGGCTTGAAGACTCCAACTGAAGACCTGCAAAACTAAGCTCCACACTCTGCCGATCCAGCCACCAAGCCTCTTAATCCGAGAGCATCTGAAGTGTCTCATATTCTCATTACGACTATCCAGTAAAATTTTAAATACGGTGTCAATCTGGTAGAAAAGCACAATGCTAAGAATACGAAGGAGTTCTGCGCATGTGCGTGAACTTGACTCATAAAATTTCGAATAAATATAGAAATATTTTGAAATTAAATTCTATTTTTGACGTATATGATTTAGAATCATTCATTTTATCTCTAGGAATGACTGTAAAAAAAGGTGAAATCAATTTAAAAAAAAAGAAAATTATATAAACATGTTTGTCGGCTTCGAGACTCGAACTGAAGACATGCAAAACTAAACGGCAAACTCTGCCGATCCAGCCATCAAGCCTCGAAATCCGAGAGCTTCTGAAGGGTCTAATATTCTCATTACGACTATCCAGTAAAATTTTAAATACGGTGTCAATCTGGTCTAAAAGCACAATGCTAAGAATACGAATGAATTCTGCGCATGCCCGTGAACTTGACACGTAAAATTTCGAATAAATATAGAAATATTTTGAAATTTAATTCTATTTTTGACGTATATGATTTGGAATTATTCCTTTTATCTCTAGGAATGATAGAGAAAACAGGTGAAAATAAATTAAAAAAAAAAGAAAATTATATAAAAATGTTTGTCGGCTTCGAGACTCGAACTGAAGACCTGCAAACCTAAGCCCCACCCTCTGCCGATCCAGCCACCAAGCCTCGTAATACGAGAGCATCTGAAGTGTCTAATATTCTAATTACGACTATCCAGTAAAATTTTAAATACGGTGTCAATCTTGTCTAAAAGCACAATGCTAAGAATACGAAGGAATTCTGCGCATGTGCGTGAACTTGACTAATAAAATTTCAAATAAATATAGAAATATTTTGAAATTAAATTCTATTTTTGACGTATATGATTTGGAATTATTCATTTTATCTCTAGAAATGACTGAGAAAACCGGTGAAAATAAATTTAAAAAAAAAAAGAATATTATATAAAAATGTTTGTCGGCTTCGAGACTCGAACTATAGACATGCAAAACTAAACGACACACTCTGCCAATCCAGCCACCAAGCCTCGTAATCCGAGAGCTTCTGAAGGGTCTAATATTCTCATTACGACTATCCAGTAAAATTTTAAATACGGTGTCAATCTGGTCTAAAGGCACAATGCTATAAATACGAAGGAATTCTGCGCATGTGCGTGAACTTGACTAATAAAATTTCAAATAAATATAGAAATATTTTGAAATTAAATTCTATTTTTGACGTATATGATTTGGAATTATTCATTTTATCTCTAGAAATGACTGAGAAAACCGGTGAAAATAAATTTAAAAAAAAAGAATATTATATAAAAATGTTTGTCGGCTTCGAGACTCGAACTATAGACATGCAAAACTAAACGACACACTCTGCCAATCCTGCCACCAAGCCTCGTAATCCGAGAGCTTCTGAAGGGTCTAATATTCTCATTACGACTATCCAGTAAAATTTTAAATACGGTGTCAATCTGGTCTAAAGGCACAATGCTATAAATACGAATGAATTCTGCGCATGTGCGTGAACTTGACTCATAAAATTTCGAATAAATATAGAAATATTTTGAAATTAAATTCTATTTTTGACGTATATGATTTGGAATTATTCATTTTATCTCTAGAAATGACTGAGAAAACTGGCGAAAATAAATTAAATAAAAAAAAATTATATAAAAATGTTTGTCGGCTTCGAGACTCGAACTGTAGACATGCAAAACTAAACGCCACACTCTGCCGATCCAGTAACCAAGACTCGTAATCCGATAGCATCTGAAGTGTCTCATATTCTCATTATTACTATCCAGTAAAATTTTAAATGCGGTGTCAATCTGGTCTAAAGGCACAATGCTAAGAATACGAATGAATTCTGCGCATGTGCGTAAACTTGACTCATAAAATTTCGAATAAATATAGAAATATTTTGAAATTAAATTCTATTCTTGACGTATATGATTTGGAATTATTCATTTTATTTCTAGGAATGATGGAGAAAACTGGTGAAAATAAATTAAAAAAAAAAAAAGAAAATTATATAAAAATGTTTGTTGGCTTGAAGACTCCAACTGAAGACCTGCAAAACTAAGCTCCACACTCTGCCGATCCAGCCACCAAGCCTCTTAATCCGAGAGCATCTGAAGTGTCTCATATTCTCATTACGACTATCCAGTAAAATTTTAAATACGGTGTCAATCTGGTAGAAAAGCACAATGCTAAGAATACGAAGGAGTTCTGCGCATGTGCGTGAACTTGACTCATAAAATTTCGAATAAATATAGAAATATTTTGAAATTAAATTCTATTTTTGACGTATATGATTTAGAATCATTCATTTTATCTCTAGGAATGACTGTAAAAAAAGGTGAAATCAATTTAAAAAAAAAAGAAAATTATATAAACATGTTTGTCGGCTTCGAGACTCGAACTGAAGACATGCAAAACTAAACGGCAAACTCTGCCGATCCAGCCACCAAGCCTCGAAATCCGAGAGCTTCTGAAGGGTCTAATATTCTCATTACGACTATCCAGTAAAATTTTAAATACGGTGTCAATCTGGTCTAAAAGCACAATGCTAAGAATACGAATGAATTCTGCGCATGCCCGTGAACTTGACACGTAAAATTTCGAATAAATATAGAAATATTTTGAAATTTAATTCTATTTTTGACGTTTATGATTTGGAATTATTCCTTTTATCTCTAGGAATGATAGAGAAAACAGGTGAAAATAAATTTAAAAAAAAAAGAAAATTATATAAAAATGTTTGTCGGCTTCGAGACTCGAACTATAGACATGCAAAACTAAACGACACACTCTGCCAATCCAGCCACCAAGCCTCGTAATCCGAGAGCTTCTGAAGGGTCTAATATTCTCATTACGACTATCCAGTAAAATTTTAAATACGGTGTCAATCTGGTCTAAAGGCACAATGCTATAAATACGAAGGAATTCTGCGCATGTGCGTGAACTTGACTAATAAAATTTCAAATAAATATAGAAATATTTTGAAATTAAATTCTATTTTTGACGTATATGATTTGGAATTATTCATTTTATCTCTAGGAATGATGGAGAAAACAGGTGAAAATAAATTTAAAAAAAAAGAGAAAATTATATAAAAATGTTTGTCGGCTTCGAGACTCGAACTGAAGACCTGCAAAACTAAGCTCCACACTCTGCCGATCCAGCCACCAAGCCTCCTACTCCGAGAGCATCTGAAGTGTCTCATATTCTCATTATTACTATCCAGTAAAATTTTAAATGCGGTGTCAATCTGGTCTAAAGGCACAATGCTAAGAATACGAATGAGTTCTGCGCATGTGCGTGAACTTGACTCATAAAATTTCGTATAAATATAGAAATATTTTGAAATTAAATTCTATTTTTGACGTATATGATTTAGAATCATTCATTTTATCTCTAGGAATGACTGTAAAAAAAGGTGAAATCAATTTAAAAAAAAAAGAAAATTATATAAACATGTTTGTCGGCTTCGAGACTCGAACTGAAGACATGCAAAACTAAACGGCAAACTCTGCCGATCCAGCCACCAAGCCTCGAAATCCGAGAGCTTCTGAAGGGTCTAATATTCTCATTACGACTATCCAGTAAAATTTTAAATACGGTGTCAATCTGGTCTAAAAGCACAATGCTAAGAATACGAATGAATTCTGCGCATGCCCGTGAACTTGACACGTAAAATTTCGAATAAATATAGAAATATTTTGAAATTTAATTCTATTTTTGACGTATATGATTTGGAATTATTCCTTTTATCTCTAGGAATGATAGAGAAAACAGGTGAAAATAAATTTAAAAAAAAAGAAAATTATATAAAAATGTTTGTCGGCTTCGAGACTCGAACTATAGACATGCAAAACTAAACGACACACTCTGCCAATCCAGCCACCAAGCCTCGTAATCCGAGAGCTTCTGAAGGGTCTAATATTCTCATTACGACTATCCAGTAAAATTTTAAATACGGTGTCAATCTGGTCTAAAGGCACAATGCTATAAATACGAAGGAATTCTGCGCATGTGCGTGAACTTGACTAATAAAATTTCAAATAAATATAGAAATATTTTGAAATTAAATTCTATTTTTGACGTATATGATTTGGAATTATTCATTTTATCTCTAGGAATGATGGAGAAAACAGGTGAACATAAATTTTAAAAAAAAGAGAAAATTATATAAAAATGTTTGTCGGCTTCGAGACTCGAACTGAAGACCTGCAAAACTAAGCTCCACACTCTGCCGATCCAGCCACCAAGCCTCCTACTCCGAGAGCATCTGAAGTGTCTCATATTCTCATTATTACTATCCAGTAAAATTTTAAATGCGGTGTCAATCTGGTCTAAAGGCACAATGCTAAGAATACGAATGAATTCTGCGCATGTGCGTAAACTTGACTCATAAAATTTCGAATAAATATAGAAATATTTTGAAATTAAATTCTATTCTTGACGTATATGATTTGGAATTATTCATTTTATTTCTAGGAATGATGGAGAAATTTGGTGAAAATAAATTAAAAAAAAAAAGAAAATTATATAAAAATGTTTGTCGGCTTGAAGACTCCAACTGAAGACCTGCAAAACTAAGCTCCACACTCTGCCGATCCAGCCACCAAGCCTCTTAATACGAGAGCATCTGAAGTGTCTCATATTCTCATTACGACTATCCAGTAAAATTTTAAATACGGTGTCAATCTGGTAGAAAAGCACAATGCTAAGAATACGAAGGAGTTCTGCGCATGTGCGTGAACTTGACTCATAAAATTTCGAATAAATATAGAAATATTTTGAAATTAAATTCTATTTTTGACGTATATGATTTAGAATCATTCATTTTATCTCTAGGAATGACTGTAAAAAAAGGTGAAATCAATTTAAAAAAAAAAAAGAAAATTATATAAACATGTTTGTCGGCTTCGAGACTCGAACTGAAGACATGCAAAACTAAACGGCAAACTCTGCCGATCCAGCCACCAAGCCTCGAAATCCGAGAGCTTCTGAAGGGTCTAATATTCTCATTACGACTATCCAGTAAAATTTTAAATACGGTGTCAATCTGGTCTAAAAGCACAATGCTAAGAATACGAATGAATTCTGCGCATGCCCGTGAACTTGACACGTAAAATTTCGAATAAATATAGAAATATTTTGAAATTTAATTCTATTTTTGACGTATATGATTTGGAATTATTCATTTTATCTCCAGAAATGACTGAGAAACCTGGTAAAAATAAATAAATAAAAAAAAATTATATAAAAATGTTTGCCGGTTTCGAAACTCGAACTGTAGACATGCAAAACTAAGCACCACACTCTGCCGATCCAGCCACCAAGCCTCGTAATCCGAGACCTTCTGAAGGGACTAATATTCTCATTATTACTATCCAGTAAAATTTTAAATGCGGTGTCAATCTGATCTAAAGCACAATGCTAAGAATTCGAATGAATTCTGCGCATGTGCGTGAACTTGACTCATAAAATTTCGAATAAATATAGAAATATTTTGAAATTGAATTCTATTTTTGACGTATATGATTTGGAATTATTCATTTTATCTCTAGAAATGATGGAGAAAACCGGTGAAATCAATTTTTTAAAAAAAGAAAATTATATAAAAATGTTGTTCGGCTTCGAGACTCGAACTGAAGACCTGCAAAACTAAGCTCCACACTCTGCCGATCCAGCCACCAAGAATCGCAATCAGAGAGCATCTGAAGTGTCTAATATTCTCATTACGACTATCCAGTAAAATTTTAAATACGGTGTCAATCTGGTCTAAAAGCACAATGCTAAGAATACGAATGAATTCGGCGCATATGCGTGAACTTGACTCATAAAATTTCGAATAAATATAGAAATATTTTGAAATTAAATTCTATTTTTGACGTATATGATTTGGAATTATTCATTTTATCTCTAGAAATGATGGAGAAAACCGGTGAAATCAATTTTTAAAAAAAAGAAAATTATATAAAAATGTTATTCGGCTTCGAGACTCGAACTGAAGACCTGCAAAACTAAGCTCCACACTCTGCCGATCCAGCCACCAAGAATCGCAATCAGAGAGCATCTGAAGTGTCTAATATTCTCATTACGACTATCCAGTAAAATTTTAAATACGGTGTCAATCTGGTCTAAAAGCACAATGCTAAGAATACGAATGAATTCGGCGCATATGCGTGAACTTGACTCATAAAATTTCGAATAAATATAGAAATATTTTGAAATTAAATTCTATTTTTGACGTATATGATTTGGAATTATTCATTTTATCTCTAGAAATGATGGAGAAAACCGGTGAAATCAATTTTTTAAAAAAAGAAAATTATATAAAAATGTTTGTCGGCTTCGAGACTCGAACTGAAGACATGCAAAACTAAACTCCACACTCTGCCGATCCAGCCACCAAGCCTCGAAATCCGAGAGCTTCTGAAGGGTCTAATATTCTCATTACGACTATCCAGTAAAATTTTAAATACGGTGTCAATCTGGTCTAAAAGCACAATGCTAAGAATACGAATGAATTCGGCGCATATGCGTGAACTTGACTCATAAAATTTCGAATAAATATAGAAATATTTTAAAATTAAATTCTATTTTTGACGTATATGATTTGGAATTATTCATTTTATCTCTAGAAATGATGGAGAAAACCGGTGAAATCAATTTTTTTAAAAAAGAAAATTATATAAAAATGTTTGTCGGCTTCGAGACTCGAACTGAAGACATGCAAAACCAAACTCCACACTCTGCCGATCCAGCCACCAAGCCTCGAAATCCGAGAGCTTCTGAAGGGTCTAATATTCTCATTACGACTATCCAGTAAAATTTTAAATACGGTGTCAATCTGGTCTAAAAGCACAATGCTAAGAATACGAATGAATTCTGCGCATGCCCGTGAACTTGACACGTAAAATTTCGAATAAATATAGAAATATTTTGAAATTTAATTCTATTTTTGACGTATATGATTTGGAATTATTCATTTTATCTCCAGAAATGACTGAGAAACCTGGTAAAAATAAATAAATTAAAAAAAATTATATAAAAATGTTTGCCGGTTTCGAAACTCGAACTGTAGACATGCAAAACTAAGCACCACACTCTGCCGATCCAGCCACCAAGCCTCGTAATCCGAGACCTTCTGAAGGGACTAATATTCTCATTATTACTATCCAGTAAAATTTTAAATGCGGTGTCAATCTGATCTAAAGCACAATGCTAAGAATACGAATGAATTCTGCGCATGTGCGTGAACTTGACTCATAAAATTTCGAATAAATATAGAAATATTTTGAAATTGAATTCTATTTTTGACGTATATGATTTGGAATTATTCATTTTATCTCTAGAAATGATGGAGAAAACCGGTGAAATCAATTTTTAAAAAAAAGAAAATTATATAAAAATGTTGTTCGGCTTCGAGACTCGAACTGAAGACCTGCAAAACTAAGCTCCACACTCTGCCGATCCAGCCACCAAGAATCGCAATCAGAGAGCATCTGAAGTGTCTAATATTCTCATTACGACTATCCAGTAAAATTTTAAATACGGTGTCAATCTGGTCTAAAAGCACAATGCTAAGAATACGAATGAATTCGGCGCATATGCGTGAACTTGACTCATAAAATTTCGAATAAATATAGAAATATTTTGAAATTAAATTCTATTTTTGACGTATATGATTTGGAATTATTCATTTTATCTCTAGAAATGATGGAGAAAACCGGTGAAATCAATTTTTTAAAAAAAGAAAATTATATAAAAATGTTTGTCGGCTTCGAGACTCGAACTGAAGACATGCAAAACTAAACTCCACACTCTGCCGATCCAGCCACCAAGCCTCGAAATCCGAGAGCTTCTGAAGGGTCTAATATTCTCATTACGACTATCCAGTAAAATTTTAAATACGGTGTCAATCTGGTCTAAAAGCACAATGCTAAGAATACGAATGAATTCGGCGCATATGCGTGAACTTGACTCATAAAATTTCGAATAAATATAGAAATATTTTGAAATTAAATTCTATTTTTGACGTATATGATTTGGAATTATTCATTTTATCTCTAGAAATGATGGAGAAAACCGGTGAAATCAATTTTTTTAAAAAAGAAAATTATATAAAAATGTTTGTCGGCTTCGAGACTCGAACTGAAGACATGCAAAACTAAACTCCACACTCTGCCGATCCAGCCACCAAGCCTCGAAATCCGAGAGCTTCTGAAGGGTCTTCTATGAATATTCTCATTACGACTATCCAGTAAAATTTTAAATACGGTGTCAATCTGGTCTAAAAGCACAATGCTAAGAATACGAATGAATTCTGCGCATGCCCGTGAACTTGACACGTAAAATTTCGAATAAATATAGAAATATTTTGAAATTTAATTCTATTTTTGACGTATATGATTTGGAATTATTCATTTTATTTCCAGAAATGACTGAGAAACCTGGTAAAAATAAATAAATTAAAAAAAATTATATAAAAATGTTTGCCGGTTTCGAAACTCGAACTGTAGACATGCAAAACTAAGCACCACACTCTGCCGATCCAGCCACCAAGCCTCGTAATCCGAGACCTTCTGAAGGGACTAATATTCTCATTATTACTATCCAGTAAAATTTTAAATGCGGTGTCAATCTGATCTAAAGCACAATGCTAAGAATACGAATGAATTCTGCGCATGTGCGTGAACTTGACTCATAAAATTTCGAATAAATATAGAAATATTTTGAAATTGAATTCTATTTTTGACGTATATGATTTGGAATTATTCATTTTATCTCTAGAAATGATGGAGAAAACCGGTGAAATCAATTTTTTAAAAAAAGAAAATTATATAAAAATGTTTGTCGGCTTCGAGACTCGAACTGAAGACATGCAAAACTAAACTCCACACTCTGCCGATCCAGCCACCAAGCCTCGAAATCCGAGAGCTTCTGAAGGGTCTAATATTCTCATTACGACTATCCAGTAAAATTTTAAATACGGTGTCAATCTGGTCTAAAAGCACAATGCTAAGAATACGAATGAATTCTGCGCATGCCCGTGAACTTGACACGTAAAATTTCGAATAAATATAGAAATATTTTGAAATTTAATTCTATTTTTGACGTATATGATTTGGAATTATTCATTTTATCTCCAGAAATGACTGAGAAACCTGGTAAAAATAAATAAATAAAAACAAATTATATAAAAATGTTTGCCGGTTTCGAAACTCGAACTGTAGACATGCAAAACTAAGAGCCACACTCTGCCGATCCAGCCACCAAGTCTCGTAATCCGAGACCTTCTGAAGGGACTACTATTCTCATTATTACTATCCAGTAAAATTTTAAATGCGGTGTCAATCTGATCTAAAGCACAATGCTAAGAATACGAATGAATTCTGCGCATGTGCGCGAACTTGACTCATAAAATTTCGAATAAATATAGAAATATTTTGAAATTAAATTCTATTTTTGACGTATATGATTTGGAATTATTCATTTTATCTCTAGAAATGATGGAGAAAACCGGTGAAACCAATTTTTTAAAAAAAGAAAATTATATAAAAATGTTTGTCGGCTTCGAGACTCGAACTGAAGACATGCAAAACTAAACGGCACACTCTGACAATCCAGCCACCAAGCCTCCAAATCCGAGAGCTTCTGAAGGGTCTAATATTCTCATTACGACTATCCAGTAAAATTTTAAATACGGTGTCAATCTGGTCTAAATGCACAATGCTAAGAATACGAATGAATTCTGCGCATGCCCGTGAACTTGACACGTAAAATTTCGAATAAATATAGAAATATTTTGAAATTTAATTCTATTTTTGACGTATATGATTTGGAATTATTCATTTTATCTCCAGAAATGACTGAGAAACCTGGTAAAAATAAATAAATAAAAAAAAATTATATAAAAATGTTTGCCGGTTTCGAGACTCGAACTGTAGACATGCAAAACTAAGCACCACACGCTGCCAATCCAGCCACCAAGCCTCGTAATCCGAGAGCATCTGAAGTGTCTCACATTCTCATTACGACTATCCAGTAAAATTTTAAATACGGTGTCAATCTGGTCTAAAAGCACAATGCTAAGAATACGAAGGAATTCTGCGCATGTGCGTGAACTTGACTCATAAAATGTCGAATAAATATAGAAATATTTTGAAATTAAATTCTATTTTTGACGTATATGATTTGGAATTATTCATTTTATCTCTAGAAATGTCTGAGAAAACTAGCGAAAATAAATTAAATAAAAAAAAATTATATAAAATTGTTTGTCGGCTTCGAGACTCGAACTGTAGACATGCAAAACTAAGCGCCACACTCTGCCGATCCAGCCACCAAGCCTCGTAATCCGAAACCTTCTGAAGGGTCTAATATTCTCATTATTACTATCCAGTAAAATTTTAAATGCGGTGTCAATCTGATCTAAAGCACAATGCTAAGAATACGAATGAATTCTGCGCATGTATGTGAACTTGACTCATAAAATTTCGAATAAATATAGAAATATTTTGAAATTAAATTCTATTTTTGACGTATATGATTTGGAATTATTCATTTTATCTCTATAAATGATGGAGAAAACCTGTGAAATCAATTTTTTAAAAAAAGAAAATTATATAAAAATGTTTGTCGGCTTCGAGACTGGAACTGTAGACATGCAAAACTAAGCGCCACACTCTGCCGATCCAGCCACCAAGAATCATAATCAGAGAGCATCTGAAGTGTCTAATATTCTCATTACGACTATACAGTAAAATTTAAAATACTTTGTCAATCTGGTCTAAAAGCACAATGCTAAGAATACGAATGAATTCTGCGCATATGCGTGAACTTGACTCATACAATTTCAAATAAATATAGAAATATTTTGAAATTAAATTCTATTTTTGACGTATATGATTTGGAATTATTCATTTTATCTCTATAAATGATGGAGAAAACCTGTGAAATCAATTTTTAAAAAAAAGAAAATTATATAAAAATGTTTGTCGGCTTCGAGACTGGAACTGAAGACATGCAAACTAAGCGGCAAACTCTGCCGATCCAGCCACCAAGCCTCGAAATCCGAGACCATCTGAAGTGTCTGATATTCTCATTACGACTATCCAGTAAAATTTTAAATACGGTGTCAATCTGGTCTAAAAGCACAATGCTAAGAATACGAAGGAATTCTGCGCATGTGCGTGAACTTGACTCATAAAATTTCAAATAAATATAGAAATATTTTGAAATTAAATTCTATTTTTGACGTATATGATTTCGAATTATTCATTTTATCTCCAAAAATGACTAAGAAACCTGGTAAAAATAAATAAATAAAAAAAAATTATATAAAAATGTTTGCCGGTTTCGAAACTCGAACTGTAGACATGCAAAACTAAGAGCCACACTCTGCCGATCCAGCCACCAAGTCTCGTAATCCGAGACCTTCTGAAGGGACTACTATTCTCATTATTACTATCCAGTAAAATTTTAAATGCGGTGTCAATCTGATCTAAAGCACAATGCTAAGAATACGAATGAATTCTGCGCATGTGCGCGAACTTGACTCATAAAATTTCGAATAAATATAGAAATATTTTGAAATTAAATTCTATTTTTGACGTATATGATTTGGAATTATTCATTTTATCTCTAGAAATGATGGAGAAAACCGGTGAAACCAATTTTTTAAAAAAAGAAAATTATATAAAAATGTTTGTCGGCTTCGAGACTCGAACTGAAGACATGCAAAACTAAACGGCACACTCTGACAATCCAGCCACCAAGCCTCCAAATCCGAGAGCTTCTGAAGGGTCTAATATTCTCATTACGACTATCCAGTAAAATTTTAAATACGGTGTCAATCTGGTCTAAATGCACAATGCTAAGAATACGAATGAATTCTGCGCATGCCCGTGAACTTGACACGTAAAATTTCGAATAAATATAGAAATATTTTGAAATTTAATTCTATTTTTGACGTATATGATTTGGAATTATTCATTTTATCTCCAGAAATGACTGAGAAACCTGGTAAAAATAAATAAATAAAAAAAAAATTATATAAAAATGTTTGCCGGTTTCGAGACTCGAACTGTAGACATGCAAAACTAAGCACCACACGCTGCCAATCCAGCCACCAAGCCTCGTAATCCGAGAGCATCTGAAGTGTCTCACATTCTCATTACGACTATCCAGTAAAATTTTAAATACGGTGTCAATCTGGTCTAAAAGCACAATGCTAAGAATACGAAGGAATTCTGCGCATGTGCGTGAACTTGACTCATAAAATGTCGAATAAATATAGAAATATTTTGAAATTAAATTCTATTTTTGACGTATATGATTTGGAATTATTCATTTTATCTCTAGAAATGTCTGAGAAAACTAGCGAAAATAAATTAAATAAAAAAAAATTATATAAAATTGTTTGTCGGCTTCGAGACTCGAACTGTAGACATGCAAAACTAAGCGCCACACTCTGCCGATCCAGCCACCAAGCCTCGTAATCCGAGACCTTCTGAAGGGTCTAATATTCTCATTATTACTATCCAGTAAAATTTTAAATGCGGTGTCAATCTGATCTAAAGCACAATGCTAAGAATACGAATGAATTCTGCGCATGTATGTGAACTTGACTCATAAAATTTCGAATAAATATAGAAATATTTTGAAATTAAATTCTATTTTTGACGTATATGATTTGGAATTATTCATTTTATCTCTATAAATGATGGAGAAAACCTGTGAAATCAATTTTTTAAAAAAAGAAAATTATATAAAAATGTTTGTCGGCTTCGAGACTGGAACTGTAGACATGCAAAACTAAGCGCCACACTCTGCCGATCCAGCCACCAAGAATCATAATCAGAGAGCATCTGAAGTGTCTAATATTCTCATTACGACTATACAGTAAAATTTAAAATACTTTGTCAATCTGGTCTAAAAGCACAATGCTAAGAATACGAATGAATTCTGCGCATATGCGTGAACTTGACTCATACAATTTCAAATAAATATAGAAATATTTTGAAATTAAATTCTATTTTTGACGTATATGATTTGGAATTATTCATTTTATCTCTATAAATGATGGAGAAAACCTGTGAAATCAATTTTTAAAAAAAAGAAAATTATATAAAAATGTTTGTCGGCTTCGAGACTGGAACTGAAGACATGCAAACTAAGCGGCAAACTCTGCCGATCCAGCCACCAAGCCTCGAAATCCGAGACCATCTGAAGTGTCTGATATTCTCATTACGACTATCCAGTAAAATTTTAAATACGGTGTCAATCTGGTCTAAAAGCACAATGCTAAGAATACGAAGGAATTCTGCGCATGTGCGTGAACTTGACTCATAAAATTTCAAATAAATATAGAAATATTTTGAAATTAAATTCTATTTTTGACGTATATGATTTCGAATTATTCATTTTATCTCCAAAAATGACTGAGAAACCTGGTAAAAATAAATAAATAAAAAAAAATTATATAAAAATGTTTGCCGGCTTCGAGACTCGAACTGAAGGCATGCAAAACTAAGCGCCACACTCTGACAATCCAGCCACCAAGCCTCGTAATCCGAGACCATCTGAAGGGTCTAATATTCTCATTATTACTATCCAGTAAAATTTTAAATACGGTGTCGATCTGGTCGAAAGGCACAATGCTAAGAATACGAATGAATTCTGCGCATGTGCGTGAACTTGACTCATAAAATTTCGAATAAATATAGAAATATTTTGAAATTAAATTCTATTTTTGACGTATATGATTTGAAATTATTCATTTTATCTCTAGAAATGACTGAGAAAACTGGCGAAAATAAGTTAAATAAAAAAAAATTATATAAAAATGTTTGTCGGCTTCGAGACTCGAACTGTAGACATGCAAAACTAAGCGCCACACTCTGCCGATCCAGCCACCAAGCCTCGTAATCCGAGACCTTCTGAAGGGACTAATATTCTCATTATTACTATCCAGTAAAATTTTAAATGCGGTGTCAATCTGGCCTGAAGTCACAATGCTAAGAATACGAAGGAATTCTGCGCATGTGCGTGAACTTGACTAATAAAATTTCAAATAAATATAGAAATATTTTGAAATTTAATTCGATTTTTGACGTATATGATTTAGAATTATTCATTTTATCTCTAGAAATGACTGAGAACACTGGCGAAAATAAATTAAATAAAAAAAAATTATATAAAAATGTTTGTCGGCTTCGAGACTCGAACTGTAGACCTGCAAAACTAAGCTCCACACTCTGCCGATCCAGCCACCAAGAATCATAATCAGAGAGCATCTGAAGTGTCTAATATTCTCATTACGACTATCCAGTAAAATTTTAAATACGGTGTCAATCTGGTCTAAAAGCACAATGCTAAGAATACGAAGGAATTCTGCGCATGTGCGTGAACTTGACTCATAAAATGTCGAATAAATATAGAAATATTTTGAAATTAAATTCTATTTTTGACGTATATGATTTGGAATTATTCATTTTATCTCTAGAAATGTCTGAGAAAACTAGCGAAAATAAATTAAATAAAAAAAAATTATATAAAATTGTTTGTCGGCTTCGAGACTCGAACTGTAGACATGCAAAACTAAGCGCCACACTCTGCCGATCCAGCCACCAAGCCTCGTAATCCGAAACCTTCTGAAGGGTCTAATATTCTCATTATTACTATCCAGTAAAATTTTAAATGCGGTGTCAATCTGATCTAAAGCACAATGCTAAGAATACGAATGAATTCTGCGCATGTATGTGAACTTGACTCATAAAATTTCGAATAAATATAGAAATATTTTGAAATTAAATTCTATTTTTGACGTATATGATTTGGAATTATTCATTTTATCTCTAGAAATGTCTGAGAAAACTAGCGAAAATAAATTAAATAAAAAAAAATTATATAAAATTGTTTGTCGGCTTCGAGACTCGAACTGTAGACATGCAAAACTAAGCGCCACACTCTGCCGATCCAGCCACCAAGCCTCGTAATCCGAAACCTTCTGAAGGGTCTAATATTCTCATTATTACTATCCAGTAAAATTTTAAATGCGGTGTCAATCTGATCTAAAGCACAATGCTAAGAATACGAATGAATTCTGCGCATGTATGTGAACTTGACTCATAAAATTTCGAATAAATATAGAAATATTTTGAAATTAAATTCTATTTTTGACGTATATGATTTGGAATTATTCATTTTATCTCTATAAATGATGGAGAAAACCTGTGAAATCAATTTTTTAAAAAAAGAAAATTATATAAAAATGTTTGTCGGCTTCGAGACTGGAACTGTAGACATGCAAAACTAAGCGCCACACTCTGCCGATCCAGCCACCAAGAATCATAATCAGAGAGCATCTGAAGTGTCTAATATTCTCATTACGACTATACAGTAAAATTTAAAATACTTTGTCAATCTGGTCTAAAAGCACAATGCTAAGAATACGAATGAATTCTGCGCATATGCGTGAACTTGACTCATACAATTTCAAATAAATATAGAAATATTTTGAAATTAAATTCTATTTTTGACGTATATGATTTGGAATTATTCATTTTATCTCTATAAATGATGGAGAAAACCTGTGAAATCAATTTTTAAAAAAAAGAAAATTATATAAAAATGTTTGTCGGCTTCGAGACTGGAACTGAAGACATGCAAACTAAGCGGCAAACTCTGCCGATCCAGCCACCAAGCCTCGAAATCCGAGACCATCTGAAGTGTCTGATATTCTCATTACGACTATCCAGTAAAATTTTAAATACGGTGTCAATCTGGTCTAAAAGCACAATGCTAAGAATACGAAGGAATTCTGCGCATGTGCGTGAACTTGACTCATAAAATTTCAAATAAATATAGAAATATTTTGAAATTAAATTCTATTTTTGACGTATATGATTTCGAATTATTCATTTTATCTCCAAAAATGACTAAGAAACCTGGTAAAAATAAATAAATAAAAAAAAATTATATAAAAATGTTTGCCGGTTTCGAAACTCGAACTGTAGACATGCAAAACTAAGAGCCACACTCTGCCGATCCAGCCACCAAGTCTCGTAATCCGAGACCTTCTGAAGGGACTACTATTCTCATTATTACTATCCAGTAAAATTTTAAATGCGGTGTCAATCTGATCTAAAGCACAATGCTAAGAATACGAATGAATTCTGCGCATGTGCGCGAACTTGACTCATAAAATTTCGAATAAATATAGAAATATTTTGAAATTAAATTCTATTTTTGACGTATATGATTTGGAATTATTCATTTTATCTCTAGAAATGATGGAGAAAACCGGTGAAACCAATTTTTTAAAAAAAGAAAATTATATAAAAATGTTTGTCGGCTTCGAGACTCGAACTGAAGACATGCAAAACTAAACGGCACACTCTGACAATCCAGCCACCAAGCCTCCAAATCCGAGAGCTTCTGAAGGGTCTAATATTCTCATTACGACTATCCAGTAAAATTTTAAATACGGTGTCAATCTGGTCTAAATGCACAATGCTAAGAATACGAATGAATTCTGCGCATGCCCGTGAACTTGACACGTAAAATTTCGAATAAATATAGAAATATTTTGAAATTTAATTCTATTTTTGACGTATATGATTTGGAATTATTCATTTTATCTCCAGAAATGACTGAGAAACCTGGTAAAAATAAATAAATAAAAAAAAAATTATATAAAAATGTTTGCCGGTTTCGAGACTCGAACTGTAGACATGCAAAACTAAGCACCACACGCTGCCAATCCAGCCACCAAGCCTCGTAATCCGAGAGCATCTGAAGTGTCTCACATTCTCATTACGACTATCCAGTAAAATTTTAAATACGGTGTCAATCTGGTCTAAAAGCACAATGCTAAGAATACGAAGGAATTCTGCGCATGTGCGTGAACTTGACTCATAAAATGTCGAATAAATATAGAAATATTTTGAAATTAAATTCTATTTTTGACGTATATGATTTGGAATTATTCATTTTATCTCTAGAAATGTCTGAGAAAACTAGCGAAAATAAATTAAATAAAAAAAAATTATATAAAATTGTTTGTCGGCTTCGAGACTCGAACTGTAGACATGCAAAACTAAGCGCCACACTCTGCCGATCCAGCCACCAAGCCTCGTAATCCGAGACCTTCTGAAGGGTCTAATATTCTCATTATTACTATCCAGTAAAATTTTAAATGCGGTGTCAATCTGATCTAAAGCACAATGCTAAGAATACGAATGAATTCTGCGCATGTATGTGAACTTGACTCATAAAATTTCGAATAAATATAGAAATATTTTGAAATTAAATTCTATTTTTGACG
The DNA here is from genome assembly GCF_947563725.1 of Argiope bruennichi. Taxonomy (NCBI): domain Eukaryota; kingdom Metazoa; phylum Arthropoda; class Arachnida; order Araneae; family Araneidae; genus Argiope; species Argiope bruennichi. The sequence continues at coordinate 15,421,680 of NC_079156.1, read as the reverse complement.
TATATGATTTGGAATTATTCATTTTATCTCTATAAATGATGGAGAAAACCTGTGAAATCAATTTTTTAAAAAAAGAAAATTATATAAAAATGTTTGTCGGCTTCGAGACTGGAACTGTAGACATGCAAAACTAAGCGCCACACTCTGCCGATCCAGCCACCAAGAATCATAATCAGAGAGCATCTGAAGTGTCTAATATTCTCATTACGACTATACAGTAAAATTTAAAATACTTTGTCAATCTGGTCTAAAAGCACAATGCTAAGAATACGAATGAATTCTGCGCATATGCGTGAACTTGACTCATACAATTTCAAATAAATATAGAAATATTTTGAAATTAAATTCTATTTTTGACGTATATGATTTGGAATTATTCATTTTATCTCTATAAATGATGGAGAAAACCTGTGAAATCAATTTTTAAAAAAAAGAAAATTATATAAAAATGTTTGTCGGCTTCGAGACTGGAACTGAAGACATGCAAACTAAGCGGCAAACTCTGCCGATCCAGCCACCAAGCCTCGAAATCCGAGACCATCTGAAGTGTCTGATATTCTCATTACGACTATCCAGTAAAATTTTAAATACGGTGTCAATCTGGTCTAAAAGCACAATGCTAAGAATACGAAGGAATTCTGCGCATGTGCGTGAACTTGACTCATAAAATTTCAAATAAATATAGAAATATTTTGAAATTAAATTCTATTTTTGACGTATATGATTTCGAATTATTCATTTTATCTCCAAAAATGACTGAGAAACCTGGTAAAAATAAATAAATAAAAAAAAATTATATAAAAATGTTTGCCGGCTTCGAGACTCGAACTGAAGGCATGCAAAACTAAGCGCCACACTCTGACAATCCAGCCACCAAGCCTCGTAATCCGAGACCATCTGAAGGGTCTAATATTCTCATTATTACTATCCAGTAAAATTTTAAATACGGTGTCGATCTGGTCGAAAGGCACAATGCTAAGAATACGAATGAATTCTGCGCATGTGCGTGAACTTGACTCATAAAATTTCGAATAAATATAGAAATATTTTGAAATTAAATTCTATTTTTGACGTATATGATTTGAAATTATTCATTTTATCTCTAGAAATGACTGAGAAAACTGGCGAAAATAAGTTAAATAAAAAAAAATTATATAAAAATGTTTGTCGGCTTCGAGACTCGAACTGTAGACATGCAAAACTAAGCGCCACACTCTGCCGATCCAGCCACCAAGCCTCGTAATCCGAGACCTTCTGAAGGGACTAATATTCTCATTATTACTATCCAGTAAAATTTTAAATGCGGTGTCAATCTGGCCTGAAGTCACAATGCTAAGAATACGAAGGAATTCTGCGCATGTGCGTGAACTTGACTAATAAAATTTCAAATAAATATAGAAATATTTTGAAATTTAATTCGATTTTTGACGTATATGATTTAGAATTATTCATTTTATCTCTAGAAATGACTGAGAACACTGGCGAAAATAAATTAAATAAAAAAAAATTATATAAAAATGTTTGTCGGCTTCGAGACTCGAACTGTAGACCTGCAAAACTAAGCTCCACACTCTGCCGATCCAGCCACCAAGAATCATAATCAGAGAGCATCTGAAGTGTCTAATATTCTCATTACGACTATACAGTAAAATTTAAAATACTTTGTCAATCTGGTCTAAAAGCACAATGCTAAGAATACGAATGAATTCTGCGCATATGCGTGAACTTGACTCATAAAATTTCGAATAAATATAGAAATATTTTGAAATTTAATTCTATTTTTGACGTATATGATTTGGAATTATTCATTTTATCTCCAGAAATGACTGAGAAACCTGGTAAAAAGAAATAAATAAAAAAAAATTATATAAAAATGTTTGCCGGTTTCGAGACTCGAACTGTAGACATGCAAAACTAAGCACCACACTCTGCCGATCCAGCCACCAAGTCTCGTAATCCGAGAGCATCTGAAGTGTCTCATATTCTCATTACGACTATCCAGTAAAATTTTAAATACGGTGTCAATCTGGTCTAAAAGCACAATGCTAAGAATACGAAGGAATTTTGCGCATGTGCGTGAACTTGACTCATAAAATGTTGAATAAATATAGAAATATTTTGAAATTAAATTCTATTTTTAACGTGTATGATTTGGAATTATTCATTTTATCTCTAGAAATAAATGGAGAAATCCTGTGAAATCAATTTTTAAAAAAAAGAAAATTATATAAAAATGTTTGTCGGTTTCGAGACTCGAACTGTAGACATGCAAAACTAAGCGCCACACTCTGCCGACCCAGCCACCAAGCCTCGTAATCCGAGAACTTCTGAAGGGTCTAATATTCTCATTATTACTATCCAGTAAAATTTTAAACACGGTGTCGATCTGGTCGAAAGGCACAATGCTAAGAATACGAATGAATTCTGCGCATGTGCGTGAACTTGAGACGTAAAATTTCGAATAAATATAGTAATATTTTGAAATTTAATTCTATATTTGACGTATATGATTTGGAATTATTAATTTTATCTCCAGAAATGACTGAGAAACCTGGAAAAAATAAATAAATAAAAAAAAATTATATAAAAATGTTTGACGGCTTCGAGACTCGAATTGCAGACCTGCAAAACTAAGCTCCAAACTCTGCCGATCCAGCCACCAAGAATCGTAATCAGAGAGCATCTGAAGTGTCTAATATTCTCATTACGACTATCCAGTAAAATTTAAAATACTTTGTCAATCTGGTCTAAAAGCACAATGCTAAGAATACGAATGAATTCTGCGCATATGCGTGAACTTAACTCATAAAATTTCAAATAAATATAGAAATATTTTGAAATTTAATTCTATTTTTGACGTATATGATTTCGAATTATTCATTTTATCTCCAAAAATGACTGAGAAACCTGGTAAAAATAAATAAATAAAAAAAAATTATATAAAAATGTTTGCCGGCTTCGAGACTCGAACTGTAGACATGCAAAACTAAGCGCCACACTCTGCCAATCCAGCCACCAAGCCTCGTAATCCGAGACCATCTGAAGTGTCTGATATTCTCATTACGACTATCCAGTAAAATTTTAAATACGGTGTCAATCTGGTCTAAAAGCACAATGCTAAGAATACGAAGGAATTCTGCGCATGTGCGTGAACTTGACTCATAAAATTTCAAATAAATATAGAAATATTTTGAAATTAAATTCTATTTTTGACGTATATGATTTCGAATTATTCATTTTATCTCCAAAAATGACTGAGAAACCTGGTAAAAATAAATAAATAAAAAAAAATTATATAAAAATGTTTGCCGGCTTCGAGACTCGAACTGAAGGCATGCAAAACTAAGCGCCACACTCTGACAATCCAGCCACCAAGCCTCGTAATCCGAGACCATCTGAAGGGTCTAATATTCTCATTATTACTATCCAGTAAAATTTTAAATACGGTGTCGATCTGGTCGAAAGGCACAATGCTAAGAATACGAATGAATTCTGCGCTTGTGCGTGAACTTGACTCATAAAATTTCGAATAAATATAGAAATATTTTGAAATTTAATTCGATATTTGACGTATATGATTTAGAATTATTCATTTTATCTCTAGGAATGATGGAGAAAACCGGTGAAAATAAATTTAAAAAAAAAGAAAATTATATAAAAATGTTTGTCGGCTTCGAGACTCGAACTGAAGACCTGAAAAACTAAGCTCCACACTCTGCCGATCCAGCCACCAAGAATCGTAATCCGAGAGCTTCTGAATGGTCTAATATTCTCATTATTACTATCCAGTAAAATTTTAAATGCGGTGTCAATCTGATCTAAAGCACAATGCTAAGAATACGAATGAATTCTGCGCATGTGCGTGAACTTGACTCGTAACATTTCGAATAAATATAGAAATATTTTGAAATTTATTTCTATTTTTGACGTATATGATTTGGAATTATTCATTTTATCTCCAGAAATGACTGAGAAACCTGGTAAAAATAAATAAATAAAAAAAAAATATATAAAAATGTTTGTCGGCTTCGAGACTCGAACTGTAGACATGCAAAACTAAGCGCCACACTCTGCCAATCCAGCCACCAAGCCTCGTAATCCGAGACCATCTGAAGTGTCTGATATTCTCATTACGACTATCCAGTAAAATTTTAAATACGGTGTCAATCTGGTCTAAAAGCACAATGCTAAGAATACGAAGGAATTCTGCGCATGTGCGTGAACTTGACTCATAAAATTTCAAATAAATATAGAAATATTTTGAAATTAAATTCTATTTTTGACGTATATGATTTCGAATTATTCATTTTATCTCCAAAAATGACTGAGAAACCTGGTAAAAATAAATAAATAAAAAAAAATTATATAAAAATGTTTGCCGGCTTCGAGACTCGAACTGAAGGCATGCAAAACTAAGCGCCACACTCTGACAATCCAGCCACCAAGCCTCGTAATCCGAGACCATCTGAAGGGTCTAATATTCTCATTATTACTATCCAGTAAAATTTTAAATACGGTGTCGATCTGGTCGAAAGGCACAATGCTAAGAATACGAATGAATTCTGCGCTTGTGCGTGAACTTGACTCATAAAATTTCGAATAAATATAGAAATATTTTGAAATTTAATTCGATATTTGACGTATATGATTTAGAATTATTCATTTTATCTCTAGGAATGATGGAGAAAACCGGTGAAAATAAATTTAAAAAAAAAGAAAATTATATAAAAATGTTTGTCGGCTTCGAGACTCGAACTGAAGACCTGAAAAACTAAGCTCCACACTCTGCCGATCCAGCCACCAAGAATCGTAATCCGAGAGCTTCTGAATGGTCTAATATTCTCATTATTACTATCCAGTAAAATTTTAAATGCGGTGTCAATCTGATCTAAAGCACAATGCTAAGAATACGAATGAATTCTGCGCATGTGCGTGAACTTGACTCGTAACATTTCGAATAAATATAGAAATATTTTGAAATTTATTTCTATTTTTGACGTATATGATTTGGAATTATTCATTTTATCTCCAGAAATGACTGAGAAACCTGGTAAAAATAAATAAATAAAAAAAAAATATATAAAAATGTTTGTCGGCTTCGAGACTCGAACTGTAGACATGCAAAACTAAGCACCACACTCTGCCGATTCAGCCACCAAGCCTCGTAATCCGAGAGCATCTGAAGTGTCTCATATTCTCATTACGACTATCCAGTAAAATTTTAAATACGGTGTCAATCTGGTCTAAAAGCACAATGCTAAGAATACGAATGAATTCTGCGCATGCCCGTGAACTTGACACGTAAAATTTCGAATAAATATAGAAATATTTTGAAATTTAATTCTATTTTTGACGTATATGATTTGGAATTATTCATTTTATCTCCAGAAATGACTGAGAAACCTGGTAAAAATAAATAAATAAAAAAAAAATTATATAAAAATGTTTGCCGGTTTCGAGACTCGAACTGTAGACATGCAAAACTAAGCGCCACACTCTGCCGATCCAGCCACCAAGCCTCGTAATCCGAGACCTTCTGAAGGGTCTAATATTCTCATTATTACTATCCAGAAAAATTTTAAATGCGGTGTCAATCTGATCTAAAGCACACTGCTAAGAATACGAATGAATTCTGCGCATGTGCGTGAACTTGACTCATAAAATTTCGAATAAATATAGAAATATTTTGAAATTTAATTCGATATTTGACGTATATGATTTAGAATTATTCATTTTATCTCTAGGAATGATGGAGAAAACCGGTGAAAATAAATTTAAAAAAAAAGAAAATTATATAAAAATGTTTGTCGGCTTCGAGACTCGAACTGAAGACATGCAAACTAAGCGGCAAACTCTGCCGATCCTGCCACAAAGCCTCGAAATTTGAGAGCTTCTGAAGGGTCTAATATTCTCATTACGACTATCCAGTAAAATTTTAAATACGGTGTCAATCTGGTCTAAAAGCACAATGCTAAGAATACGAAGGAATTCTGCGCATGTGCGTGAACTTGAATAATAAAATTTCAAATAAATATAGAAATATTTTGAAATTTAATTCGATATTTGACGTATATGATTTAGAATTATTCATTTTATCTCTAGGAATGATGGAGATAACCGGTGAAAGTAAATTTAAAAAAAAAGAAAATTATATAAAAATGTTGTTCGGCTTCGAGACTCGAACTGAAGACCTGCAAAACTAAGCTCCACACTCTGCCGATCCAGCCACCAAGAATCGTAATCAGAGAGCATCTGAAGTGTCTAATATTCTCATTATGACTATCCAGTAAAATTTTAAATACGGTGTCAATCTGGTCTAAAAGCATAATGCTAAGAATACGAATGAATTCTGCACATATGCGTGAACTTGACTCATAAAATTTCAAATAAATATAGAAATATTTTGAAATTAAATTCTATTTTTGACGTATATGATTTGGAATTATTCATTTTATCTCTAGAAATGACTGAGAAAACTGGCGAAAATAAGTTAAATAAAAAAAAATTATATAAAAATGTTGTTCGGCTTCGAGACTCGAACTGAAGACCTGCAAAACTAATCTCCACACTCTGCCGATCCAGCCACCAAGCCTCGTAATCCGAGAGCTTCTGAAGGGTCTAATATTCTCATTATTACTATCCAGTAAAATTTTAAATACGTGTCAATCTGGTCTAAAGGCACAATGCTAAGAATACGAATGAATTCTGCGCATGTGCGTGAACTTGACTCATAAAATTTCGAATAAATATAGAAATATTTTGAAATTAAATTCTATTTTTGACGTATATGATTTCGAATTATTCATCTTATTTCTAGGAATGAAGGAGAAAACCAGTGAAAATAAATTAAAAAAAAAAAAAAGAAAATTATATAAAAATGTTTGTCGGCTTCGAGACTCGAACTAAAGACCTGCAAAACTAAGCTCCACACTCCGCCGATCCAGCCACCAAGCTTCGTAATCCGAGAGCATCTGAAGTGTCTAATATTCTCATTACGACTATCTAGTAAAATTTTAAATACGGTGTCAATCTGGTCTAAAGGCACAATGCTAAGAATACGAATGAATTCTGCGCATGTGCTTGAATTTTCGCATAAAATTTCGAATAAATATAGAAATATTTTGAAATTAAATTCTATTTTTGACGTATATGATTTGGAATTATTCATTTTATCTACAGAAACGACTGAGAAACCTGGTAAAAATAAATAAATAAAAAAAATTATATAAAAATGTTTGTCGGCTTCGAGACTCGAACTGAAGACATGCAAAACTAAGCGCCACAGTCTGCCGATCCAGCCACCAAGCCTCGTAATCCGAGAGCTTCTGAAGGGTCAAATATTCTCATTATTACTATCCAGTAAAATTTTAAATACGGTGTCAATCTGGTCTAAAGGCACAATACAAAGAATACGAATGAATTCTGCGCATGTGCGTGAACTTGACTCATAAAATTTCGAATAAATATAGAAATATTTTGAAATTAAATTCTATTTTTGACGTATATGATTTGGAATTATTCATTTTATCTCCAGAAATGACTGAGAAACCTGGTAAAAATAAATAAATAAAAAAAAATTATATAAAAATGTTTGCCGGTTTCGAAACTCGAACTGTAGACATGCAAAACTAAGCACCACACTCTGCCGATCCAGCCACCAAGCCTCGTAATCCGAGACCTTCTGAAGGGACTAATATTCTCATTATTACTATCCAGTAAAATTTTAAATGCGGTGTCAATCTGGTCTAAAAGCACAATGCTAAGAATACGAATGAATTCTTCGCATATGCGTGAACTTGACTCATAAAATTTCAAATAAATATTGAAATATTTTGAAATTTAATTCTATTTTTGACGTATATGATTTGGAATTATTCATTTTATCTCCAGAAATGACTGAGAAACCTGGTAAAAATAAATAAATAAAAAAAAATTATATAAAAATGTTTGCCGGTTTCGAGACTCGAACTGTAAACATGCAAAACTAAGCACCACACTCTGCCGATCCAGCCACCAAGCCTCGTATTCCGAGAGCATCTGAAGTATCTCATATTCTCATTACGACTATCCAGTAAAATTTTAAATACGGTGTCAATCTGGTCTAAAAGCACAATGCTAAGAATACGAATGAATTCTGCGCATATGCGTGAACTTGACTCATAAAATTTCAAATAAATATAGAAATATTTTGAAATTAAATTCTATTTTTGACGTATATGATTTGGAATTATTCATTTTATCTCTAGAAATGACAGAGAAAACTGGCGAAAATAAGTTAAATAAAAAAAAATTATATAAAAATGTTTGCCGGCTTCGAGACTCGAACTGTAGACATGCAAAACTAAGCGCCACACTTTTCCGATCCAGGCACCAAACCTCGTAATCCGAGAGCATCTGAGTCTCATATTCTCATTACGACTATCCAGTAAAATTTTAAATACGGTGTCAATCTGGTCTAAAAGCACAATGCTAAGAATACGAAGGAATTCTGCGCATGTGCGTGAACTTGACTCATAAAATGTCGAATAAATATAGAAATATTTTGAAATTAAATTCTATTTTTGACGTATATGATTTGGAATTATTTATTTTATCTCTAGAAATGACTGAGAAAACTGGCGAAAATAAATAAATAAAAAAAAATTATATAAAAATGTTTGTCGGCTTCGAGACTCGAACTGTAGACCTGCAAATCTAAGCTCCACACTCTGCCGATCCAGCCACCAAGAATCGTAATCAGAAAGCATCTGAAGTGCCTAATATTCTCATTACAACTATCCAGTAAAATTTAAAATACTTTGTCAATCTGGTCTAAAAGCACAATGCTAAGAATACGAATGAATTCTGCGCATATGCGTGAACTTGACTCATAAAATTTCAAATAAATATAGAAATATTTTGAAATTAAATTCAATTTTTGACGTATATGATTTGGAATTATTCATTTTATCTCCAGAAATGACTGAGAAACCTGGTAAAAATAAATAAATAAAAAAAATTATATAAAAATGTTTGAAGGATTAGAGACTCGAACTGAAGAGATGCAAAACTAACTACCGCACTCTGCCGATCCAGCCACCAAGTCTCGTAATCCGAGAGCTTCTGAAGGGTCTAATATTCTCATTATTACTATCCAGTAAAATTTTAAATACGGTGTCGATCTGGTCGAAAGGCACAATGCTAAGAATACGAATGAATTCTGCGCTTGTGCGTGAACTTGACTCATAAAATTTCGAATAAATATAGAATTATTTTGAAATTAAATTCTATTTTTGACGTATATGATTTGGAATTATTCATTTTATCTCTAGGAATGATGGAGAAAACCGGTGAAAATAAATTTAAAAAAAAAAAGAAAATTATATAAAATGTTGTTCGGCTTCGAGACTCGAACTGAAGACCTGCAAAACTAAGCTCCACACTCTGCCGATCCAGCCACCAAGAATCGTAATCCGAGAGCTTCTGAAGGGTCTAATATTCTCATTATTACTATCCAGTTAAATTTTAAATGCGGTGTCAATCTGATCTAAAGCACAATGCTAAGAATACGAATGAATTCTGCGCATGTGCGTGAACTTGACTCGTAACATTTCGAATAAATATAGAAATATTTTGAAATTTAATTCTATTTTTGACGTATATGATTTGGAATTATTCATTTTATCTCCAGAAATGACTGAGAAACCTGGTAAAAATAAATAAATAAAAAAAAATTATATAAAAATGTTTGTCGGCTTCGAGACTCGAACTGTAGACATGCAAAACTAAGCACCACACTCTGCCGATCCAGCCAGCAAGCCTCGTAATCCGAGAGCATCTGAAGTGTCTCATATTCTCATTACGACTATCCAGTAAAATTTTAAATACGGTGTCAATCTGGTCTAAAAGCACAATGCTAAGAATACGAAGGAATTCTGCGCATGTCCGTGAACTTGGCTCATAAAATGTCGAATAAATATAGAAATATTTTGAAATTAAATTCTATTTTTGACGTATATGATTTGGAATTATTCATTTTATCTCTAGGAATGATGGAGAAAACCGGTGAAATCAATTTTTTAAAAAAAGAAAATTATATAAAAATGTTTGTCGGCTTCGAGACTCGAACTGAAGACATGCAAAACTAAACGGCAAACTCTGCCGATCCAGCCACCAAGCCTCGAAATCCGAGACCTTCTGATAGGTCTATTATTCTCATTACGACTATCCAGTAAAATTTTAAATACGGTGTCAATCTGGTCTAAAAGCACAATGCTAAGAATACGAATGAATTCTGCGCATGCCCGTGAACTTGACACGTAAAATTTCGAATAAATATAGAAATATTTTGAAATTTAATTCTATTTTTGACGTATATGATTTGGAATTATTCATTTTATCTCCAGAAATGACTGAGAAACCTGGTAAAAATAAATAAATAAAAAAAAATTATATAAAAATGTTTGCCGGTTTCGAGACTCGAACTGTAGACATGCAAAACTAAGCACCACACTCTGCCGATCCAGCCACCAAGCCTCGTATTCCGAGAGCATCTGAAGTTTCTCATATTCTCATTGCGACTATCCAGTAAAATTTTAAATACGGTGTCAATCTGGTCTAAAAGCACAATGCTAAGAATACGAAGGAATTCTGCGCATGTGCGTGAACTTGACTCATAAAATTTCGAATAAATATAGAAATATTTTGAAATTTAATTCGATTTTTGACGTATATGATTTAGAATTATTCATTTTATCTCTAGAAATGACTGAGAACACTGGCGAAAATAAATTAAATAAAAAAAATTATATAAAAATGTTTGCCGGCTTCGAGACTCGAACTGTAGACATGCAAAACTAAGCGCCACACTACGCCGATCCAGCCACCAAGCCTCATATTCCGAGAGCATCTGAAGTGTCTCATATTCTCATTACGACTATCCAGCAAAATTTTAAATACGGTGTCAATCTGGTCTAAAAGCACAATGCTAAGAATACGAATCAGTTCTGCGCATGCGCGTGAACTTGACTGATAAAATGTCGAATAAATATAGAAATATTTTGAAATTAAATTCTATTTTTGACGTATATGATTTGGAATTATTCATTTTTTCTCTAGGAATGATGGAGAAAACCGGTGAAAATAAATTAAAAAAAAAAAAAGAAAATTATATAAAATGTTGTTCGGCTTCGAGACTCGAACTGAAGACCTGCAAAACTAAGCTCCACACTCTGCCGATCCAGCCACCAAGAATCGTAATCCGAGAGCTTCTGAAGGGTCTAATATTCTCATTATTACTATCCAGTAAAATTTTAAATGCGGTGTCAATCTGATCTAAAGCACAATGCTAAGAATACGAATGAATTCTGCGCATGTGCGTGAACTTGACTCGTAACATTTCGAATAAATATAGAAATATTTTGAAATTAAATTCTATTTTTGACGTATATGATTTCGAATTATTCATCTTATCTCTAGGAATGATGGAGAAAACCGGTGAAAATAAATTAAAAAAAAAGAAAACTATATAAAAATGTTTGTCGGCTTCGAGACTCGAACTATAGACATGCAAAACTAAGCACCACACTCTGCCGATCCAGCCACCAAGCCTCGTAATCCGAGAGCATCTGAAGTGTCTCATATTCTCATTACGACTATCCAGTAAAATTTTAAATACGGTGTCAATCTGGTCTAAAAGCACAATGCTAAGAATACGAAGGAATTCTGCGCATGTGCGTGAACTTGGCTCATAAAATGTCGAATAAATATAGAAATATTTTGAAATTAAATTCTATTTTTGACGTATTTGATTTAGAATTATTCATTTTATCTCTAGGAATGATGGAGAAAACCGGTGAAAATAAATTAAAAAAAAAAAGAAAATTATATAAAATGTTGTTCGGCTTCGAGACTCGAACTGAAGACCTGCAAAACTAAGCTCCACACTCTGCCGATCCAGCCACCAAGAATCGTAATCCGAGAGCTTCTGAAGGGTCTAATATTCTCATTATTACTATCCAGTAAAATTTTAAATGCGGTGTCAATCTGATCTAAAGCACAATGCTAAGAATACGAATGAATTTTGCGCATGTGCGTGAACTTGACTCGTAACATTTCGAATAAATATAGAAATATTTTGAAATTTAATTCTATTTTTGACGTATATGATTTGGAATTATTCATTTTATCTCCAGAAATGACTGAGAAACCTGGTAAAAATAAATAAATAAAAAAAAATTATATAAAAATGTTTGCTGGTTTCGAGACTCGAACTGTAGACATGCAAAACTAAGCACCACACTCTGCCGATCCAGCGACCAAGCCTCGTATTCCGAGAGCATCTGAAGTGTCTCATATTCTCATTACGACTATCCAGTAAAATTTTAAATACGGTGTCAATCTGGTCTAAAAGCACAATGCTAAGAATACGAAGGAATTCTGCGCATGTGCGTGAACTTGACTCATAAAATTTCGAATAAATATAGAAATATTTTGAAATTAAATTCTATTTTTGACGTATATGATTTGGAATTATTCATTTTATCTCCAGAAATGACTAAAAAACCTGGTAAAAATAAATAAATAAAAAAAAATTATATAAAAATGTTTGTCGGCTTCGAGACTCGAACTGTAGACCTGCAAAACTAAGCTCCACACTCTGCCGATCCAGCCACCAAGAATCGTAATCAGAGAGCATCTCAAGTGTCTAATATTCTCATTACGACTATCCAGTAAAATTTAAAATACTTTGTCAATCTGGTCTGAAAGCACAATGCTAAGAATACGAATGAATTCTGCGCATATGCGTGAACTTGACTCATAAAATTTCAAATAAATATAGAAATATTTTGAAATTTAATTCTATTTTTGACGTATATGATTTGGAATTATTCATTTTATCTCTAGAAATGACTGAGAAAACTGGCGAAAATAAATAAATAAAAAAAAATTATATAAAAATGTTTGTCGGCTTCGAGACTCGAACTGTAGACCTGCAAATCTAAGCTCCACACTCTGCCGATCCAGCCACCAAGAATCGTAATCAGAGAGCATCTGAAGTGTCTAATATTCTCATTACAACTATCCAGTAAAATTCAAAATACTTTGTCAATCTGGTCTAAAAGCACAATGCTAAGAATACGAATCAATTCTGCGCATATGCGTGAACTTGACTCATAAAATTTCAAATAAATATAGAAATATTTTGAAATTAAATTCTATTTTTGACGTATATGATTTGGAATTATTCATTTTATCTCTAGAAGTGATGGAGAAAATTCGGTGAAATCAATTTAAAAAAAAAAGAAAATTATATAAAAATGTTTGTCGGCTTCGAGACTCGAACTGAAGGCATGCAAAACTAAGCGCCACACTATGCCGATCCAGCCACCAAGCTTCGTAATCCGAGAGCATCTGAAGTCTCTCATATTCTCATTACGACTATCCAGTAAAATTTTAAATACGGTGTCAATCTGGTCTAAAAGCACAATGCTAAGAATACGAATGAATTCTGCGCATGCGCGTGAACTTGACTCATAAAATGTCGAATAAATATAGAAATATTTTGAAATTTAATTCTATTTTTGACGTATATGATTTGGAATTATTCATTTTATCTCTAGAAATGACTGAGAAAACTGGCGAAAATAAATAAATAAAAAAAAATTATATAAAAATGTTTGTCGGCTTCGAGACTCGAACTGTAGACCTGCAAATCTAAGCTCCACACTCTGCCGATCCAGCCACCAAGAATCGTAATCAGAGAGCATCTGAAGTGTCTAATATTCTCATTACAACTATCCAGTAAAATTCAAAATACTTTGTCAATCTGGTCTAAAAGCACAATGCTAAGAATACGAATCAATTCTGCGCATATGCGTGAACTTGACTCATAAAATTTCAAATAAATATAGAAATATTTTGAAATTAAATTCTATTTTTGACGTATATGATTTGGAATTATTCATTTTATCTCTAGAAGTGATGGAGAAAATTCGGTGAAATCAATTTAAAAAAAAAAGAAAATTATATAAAATGTTGTTCGGCTTCGAGACTCGAACTGAAGACCTGCAAAACTAAGCTCCACACTCTGCCGATCCAGCCACCAAGAATCGTAATCCGAGAGCTTCTGAAGGGTCTAATATTCTCATTATTACTATCCAGTAAAATTTTAAATGCGGTGTCAATCTGATCTAAAGCACAATGCTAAGAATACGAATGAATTCTGCGCATGTGCGTGAACTTGACTCGTAACATTTCGAATAAATATAGAAATATTTTGAAATTTAATTCTATTTTTGACGTATATGATTTGGAATTATTCATTTTATCTCCAGAAATGACTGAGAAACCTGGTAAAAATAAATAAATAAAAAAAAATTATATAAAAATGTTTGTCGGCTTCGAGACTCGAACTGTAGACATGCAAAACTAAGCACCACACTCTGCCGATCCAGCCACCAAGCCTCGTAATCCGAGAGCATCTGAAGTGTCTCATATTCTCATTACGACTATCCAGTAAAATTTTAAATACGGTGTCAATCTGGTCTAAAAGCACAATGCTAAGAATACGAATGAATTCTGCGCATGTGCGTGAAATTGAGACGTAAAATTTCGAATAAATATAGAAATATTTTGAAATTTAATTCAATTTTTGACGTATATGATTTGGAATTTCTCATTTTATCTCCAGAAATGACTGAGAAACCTGGTAAAAATAAATAAATAAAAAAAATTATATAAAAATGTTTGTAGGATTAGAGACTCGAACTGAAGAGATGCAAAACTAACTACCACACTCTGCCGATCCAGCCACCATGTCTCGTAATCCGAGAGCTTCTGAAGGGTCTAATATTCTCATTATTACTATCCAATAAATTTTAAATACGGTGTCGATCTGGTCGAAAGGCACAATGCTAAGAATACGAATGAATTCTGCGCTTGTGCGTGAACTTGACTGATAAAATGTCGAATAAATATAGAAATATTTTGAAATTAAATTCTATTTTTGACGTATATGATTTGGAATCATTCATTTTATCTCTAGGAATGATGGAGAAAACCGGTGAAAATAAATTAAAAAAAAAAAAGAAAATTATATAAAATGTTGTTCGGCTTCGAGACTCGAACTGAAGACCTGCAAAACTAAGCTCCACACTCTGCCGATCCAGCCACCAAGAATCGTAATCCGAGAGCTTCTGAAGGGTCTAATATTCTCATTATTACTATCCAGTAAAATTTTAAATGCGGTGTCAATCTGATCTAAAGCACAATGCTAAGAATACGAATGAATTCTGCGCATGTGCGTGAACTTGACTCGTAACATTTCGAATAAATATAGAAATATTTTGAAATTTAATTCTATTTTTGACGTATATGATTTGGAATTATTCATTTTATCTCCAGAAATGACTGAGAAACCTGGTAAAAATAAATAAATAAAAAAAAATTATATAAAAATGTTTGTCGGCTTCGAGACTCGAACTGTAGACATGCAAAACTAAGCACCACACTCTGCCGATCCAGCCACCAAGCCTCGTAATCCGAGAGCATCTGAAGTGTCTCATATTCTCATTACGACTATCCAGTAAAATTTTAAATACGGTGTCAATCTGGTCTAAAAGCACAATGCTAAGAATACGAAGGAATTCTGCGCATGTGCGTGAACTTGGCTCATAAAATGTCGAATAAATATAGAAATATTTTGAAATTAAATTCTATTTTTGACGTATATGATTTGGAATTATTCATTTTATCTCTAGGAATGATGGAGAAAACCGGTGAAATCAATTTTTTAAAAAAAGAAAATTATATAAAAATGTTTGTCGGCTTCGAGACTCGAACTGAAGACATGCAAAACTAAACGTCAAACTCTGCCGATCCAGCCACCAAGCCTCGAAATCCGAGAGCTTCTGATAGGTCTATTATTCTGATTACGACTATCCAGTAAAATTTTAAATACGGTGTCAATCTGGTCTAAAAGCACAATGCTAAGAATACGAATGAATTCTGAGCATGACCGTGAACTTGACACGTAAAATGTCGAATAAATATAGAAATATTTTGAAATTAAATTCTATTTTTGACGTATATGATTTGGAATTATTCATTTTATCTCTAGGAATGATGGAGAAAACCGGTGAAAATAAATTAAAAAAAAAAAGAAAATTATATAAAATGTTGTTCGGCTTCGAGACTCGAACTGAAGACCTGCAAAACTAAGCTCCACACTCTGCCGATCCAGCCACCAAGAATCGTAATCCGAGAGCTTCTGAAGGGTCTAATATTCTCATTATTACTATCCAGTAAAATTTTAAATGCGGTGTCAATCTGATCTAAAGCACAATGCTAAGAATACGAATGAATTCTGCGCATGTGCGTGAACTTGCCCCTTAACATTTCGATTAAATATAGAAATATTTTGAAATTTAATTCTACTTTTGACGTATATGATTTAGAATTATTCATTTTATCTCCAGAAATGACTGAGAACACTGGCGAAAATAAATTAAATAAAAAAAAATTATATAAAAATGTTTGTCGGCTTCGAGACTCGAACTGTAGACATGCAAAACTAAGCACCACACTCTGCCGATCCAGCCACCAAGCCTCGTAATCCGAGAGCATCTGAAGTGTCTCATATTCTCATTACGACTATCCAGTAAAATTATAAATACGGTGTCAATCTGGTCTAAAAGCACAATGCTAAGAATACGAAGGAATTCTGCGCATGTGTGTGAACTTGGCTCATAAAATGTCGAATAAATATAGAAATATTTTGAAATTAAATTCTATTTTTGACGTATATGATTTGGAATTATTCATTTTATCTCTAGGAATGATGGAAAAAACCGGTGAAATCAATTTTTTAAAAAAAGAAAATTATATAAAAATGTTTGTCGGCTTCGAGACTCGAACTGTAGACATGCAAAACTAAGCACCACACTCTGCCGATCCAGCCACCAAGCCTCGAAATCCGAGAGCTTCTGATAGGTCTATTATTCTCATTACGACTATCCAGTAAAATTTTAAATACGGTGTCAATCTGGTCTAAAAGCACAATGCTAAGAATACGAAGGAATTCTGCGCATGTGCGTGAACTTGAATAATAAAATTTCAAATAAATATAGAAATATTTTGAAATTTAATTCGATATTTGACGTATATGATTTAGAATTATTCATTTTATCTCTAGGAATGATGGAGAAAACCGATGAAAATAAATTTTAAAAAAAAGAAAATTATATAAAAATGTTGTTCGGCTTCGAGACTCGAACTCAAGACCTGCAAAACTAAGCTCCACACTCTGCCGATCCAGCCACCAAGAATCGTAATCAGAGAGCATCTGAAGTGTCTAATATTCTCATTATGACTATCCAGTAAAATTTTAAATACGGTGTCAATCTGGTCTAAAAGCACAATGCTAAGAATACGAATGAATTCTGCGCATATGCGTGAACTTGACTCATAAAATTTCAAATAAATATAGAAATATTTTGAAATTAAATTCTATTTTTGACGTATATGATTTGGAATTATTCATTTTATCTCTAGGAATGATGGAGAAAACCGGTGAAAATAAATTTAAAAAAAAAGAAAATTATATAAAATGTTGTTCGGCTTCGAGACTCAAACTGAAGACCTGCAAAACTAAGCTCCACACTCTGCCGATCCAGCCACCAAGAATTGTAATCCGAGAGCTTCTGAAGGGTCTAATATTCTCATTATTACTATCCAGTAAAATTTTAAATGCGGTGTCAATCTGATCTAAAGCACAATGCTAAGAATACGAATGAATTTTGCGCATGTGCGTGAACTTGACTCGTAACATTTCGAATAAATATAGAAATATTTTGAAATTTAATTCTATTTTTGACGTATATGATTTGGAATTATTCATTTTATCTCCAGAAATGACTGAGAAACCTGGTAAAAATAAATAAATAAAAAAAAATTATATAAAAATGTTTGTCGGCTTCGAGACTCGAACTGTAGACATGCAAAACTAAGCACCACACTCTGCCGATCCAGCCACCAAGCCTCGTAATCCGAGAGCATCTGAAGTGTCTCATATTCTCATTACGACTATCCAGTTAAATTTTAAATATGGTGTCAATCTGGTCTAAAAGCACAATGCTAAGAATACGAAGGAATTCTGCGCATGTGCGTGAACTTGACTCATAAAATGTCGAATAAATATAGAAATATTTTGAAATTAAATTCTATTTTTGACGTATATGATTTGGAATTATTTATTTTATCTCTAGAAATGATGGAGAAAACCGGTGAAATCAATTTTTTAAAAAAAGAAAATTATATAAAAATGTTTGTCGGCTTCGAGACTCGAACTGAAGACATGCAAACTAAGCGGCAAACTCTGCCGATCCTGCCACCAAGCCTCGAAATCCGAGAGCTTCTGAAGGGTCTAATATTCTCATTACGACTATCCAGTAAAATTTTAAATACGGTGTCAATCTGGTCTAAAAGCACAATGCTAAGAATACGAAGGAATTCTGCGCATGTGCGTGAACTTGAATAATAAAATTTCAAATAAATATAGAAATATTTTGAAATTTAATTCGATATTTGACGTATATGATTTAGAATTATTCATTTTATCTCTAGGAATGATGGAGAAAACCGGAGAAAATAAATTTAAAAAAAAAGAAAATTATATAAAAATGTTGTTCGGCTTCGTGACTCGAACTGAAGACCTGCAAAACTAAGCTCCACACTCTGCCGATCCAGCCACCAAGAATCGTAATCAGAGAGCATCTGAAGTGTCTAATATTCTCATTATGACTATCCAGTAAAATTTTAAATTCGGTGTCAATCTGATCTAAAGCACAATGCTAAGAATACGAATGTATTCTGCGCATGTGCGTGAACTTGACTCATAAAATTTCGAATAAATATAGAAATATTTTGAAATTTAATTCGATTTTTGACGTATATGATTTAGAATTATTCATTTTATCTCTAGAAATGACTGAGAACACTGGCGAAAATAATTTAAATAAAAAAAAATTATATAAAAATGTTTGTCGGCTTCGAGACTCGAACTGTAGACATGCAAAACTAAGCACCTCACTCTGCCGATCCAGCCACCAAGCCTCGTAATCCGAGAGCATCTGAAGTGTCTCATATTCTCATTACGACTATCCAGTAAAATTTTAAATATGGTGTCAATCTGGTCTAAAAGCACAATGCTAAGAATACGAAGGAATTCTGCGCATGTGCGTGAACTTGACTCATAAAATGTCGAATAAATATAGAAATATTTTGAAATTAAATTCTATTTTTGACGTATATGATTTGGAATTATTTATTTTATCTCTAGAAATGACTGAGAAAACTGGCGAAAATAAATTAAATAAAAAAAATTATATAAAAATGTTTGTCGGCTTCGAGACTCGAACTGTAGACATGCAAAACTAAGCGCCACACTCTGCCGATCCAGCCACCAAGCCTCGTAATCCGAGACCTTCTGAAGGGTCTAATATTCTCATTATTACTATCCAGTAAAATTTTAAATGAGGTGTCAATCTGATCTAAAGCACACTGCTAAGAATACGAATGAATTCTGCGCATGTGCGTGAACTTGACTCATAAAATTTCGAATAAATATAGAAATATTTTGAAATTAAATTCTATTTTTGACGTATATGATTTGGAATTATTCATTTTATCTCTAGAAATGATGGAGAAAACCGGTGAAATCAATTTTTAAAAAAAAGAAAATTATATAAAAATGTTTGTCGGCTTCGAGACTCGAACTGAAGACATGCAAACTAAGCGGCAAACTCTGCCGATCCTGCCACCAAGCCTCGAAATCCGAGAGCTTCTGAAGGGTCTAATATTCTCATTACGACTATCCAGTAAAATTTTAAATACGGTGTCAATCTGGTCTAAAAGCACAATGCTAAGAATACGAAGGAATTCTGCGCATGTGCGTGAACTTGACTCATAAAATTTCGAATAAATATAGAAATATTTTGAAATTTAATTCGATTTTTGACGTATATGATTTAGAATTATTCATTTTATCTCTAGAAATGACTGAGAACACTGGCGAAAATAAATTAAATAAAAAAAAATTATATAAAAATCTTTGCCGGCTTCGAGACTCGAACTGTAGACATGCAAAACTAAGCGCCACACTATGCCGATCCAGGCACCAAACCTCGTAATCCGAGAGCATCTGAAGTGTCTCATATTCTCTTTACGACTATCCAGTAAAATTTTAAATACGGTGTCAATCTGGTCTAAAAGCACAATGCTAAGAATACGAATGAATTCTGCGCTTGCGCGTGAACTTCACTCATAAAATTTCGAATAAATATAGAAATATTTTGAAATTTAATTCGATTTTTGACGTATATGATTTAGAATTATTCATTTTATCTCTAGAAATGACTGAGAACACTGGCGAAAATAAATTAAATAAAAAATAATTATATGAAAATGTTTGCCGGCTTCGAGACTCGAACTGTAGACATGCAAAACTAAGCGCCACACAATGGGGACCCAGCCACCAAGCCTCGTAATCCGAGAGCTTATGAAGGGTCTAATATTCTCATTATTACTATCCAGTAAAATTTTAAATACGGTTTCGATCTGGTCGAAAGGCACAATGCTAAGAATACGAATGAATTCTGCGCATATGCGTGAACTTGACTCAAAAAATTTCAAATAAATATAGAAATATTTTGAAATTAAATTCTATTTTTGACGTATATGATTTGGAATTATTCATTTTATCTCTAGAAATGATGGAGAAAATTCGGTGAAATCAATTTAAAAAAAAAGAAAATTATATAAAAATGTTTGTCGGCTTCGAGACTCGAACTGAAGGCATGCAAAACTAACCGGCAAACTCTGCCGATCCAGCCACCAAGCCTCGAAATCCGAGAGCTTCTGAAGGTTCAATATTCTCATTACGACTATCCAGTAAAATTTTAAATACGGTGTCAATCTGGTCTAAAAGCACAATGCTAAGAATACGAATGAATTCTGCGCCTGCCCGTGAACTTGACTCATAAAATTTCGAATAAATATAGAAATATTTCAAAATTAAATTCTATTTTTGACGCATATGATTTAGAATTATTCATTTTATCTCTAGGAATGACAGAGAAAAAGGTGAAATCAATTAAAAAAAAAAGAAAATTATATAAAAATGTTTGTCGGCTTCGAGACTCGAACTGAAGACATGCAAAACTAAGCGGCAAACTCTGCGTATCCAGCCACCAAGCCTCGAAATCCGAGAGCTTCTGAAGGGTCTAATATTCTCATTACGACTATCCAGTAAAATTTTAAATACGGTGTCAATCTGGTCTAAAAGCCCAATGCTAAGAATACGAAGGAATTCTGCGCATGTGCGTGAACTTGACTAATAAAATTTCAAATAAATATAGAAATATTTTAAAATTTAATTCGATTTTTGACGTATATGATTTGGAATTATTCATTTTATCTCTAGAAATGATGGAGAAAATTCGGTGAAATCAATTTTTAAAAAAAAGAAAATTATATAAAAATGTTTGTCGGCTTCGAGACTGGAACTGTAGACATGCAAAACTAAGCGCCACACTATGCCGATCCAGCCACCAAGCTTCGTAATCCGAGAGCATCTGAAGTGTCTCATATTCTCATTACGACTATCCAGTAAAATTTTAAATACGGTGTCAATCTGGTCTAAAAGCGCAATGCTAAGAATATGAAGGAATTCTGCGCATGTGCGTGAACTTGACTCATAAAATTTCGAATAACTATAGAAATATTTTGAAATTAAATTCTATTTTTGACGTATATGATTTGGAATTATTCATTTTATCTCTAGAAATGATGGAGAAAACCGGTGAAATCAATTTTTTAAAAAAAGAAAATTATATAAAAATGTTTGTCGGCTTCGAGACTCGAACTGAAGACATGCAAACTAAGCGGCAAACTCTGCCGATCCTGCCACCAAGCCTCGAAATCCGAGAGCTTCTGAAGGGTCTAATATTCTCATTACGACTATAAAGTAAAATTTTAAATACGGTGTCAATCTGGTCTAAAAGCACAATGCTAAGAATACGAATGAATTCTGCGCATGTGCGTGAACTTGACACGTAAAATTTCGAATAAATATAGTAATATTTTGAAATTTAATTCTATATTTGACGTATATGATTTGGAATTATTCATTTTATCTCCAGAAATGACTGAGAAACCTGGTAAAAATAAATAAATAAAAAAAATTATATAAAAATGTTTGCCGGCTTCGAGACTCGAACTGTAGACATGCAAAACTAAGCGCCACACTCTGGGGACCCAGCCACCAAGCCTCGTAATCCGAGAGCTTCTGAAGGGTCTAATATTCTCATTACGACTATCCAGTAAAATTTAAAATACTTTGTCGATCTGGTCGAAAGGCACAATGCTAAGAATACGAATGAATTATGCGCATATGCGTGAACTTGACTCAAAAAATTTCAAATAAATATAGAAATATTTTGAAATGAAATTCTATTTTTGACGTATATGATTTGGAATTATTCATTTTATCTCTAGAAATGATGGAGAAAATTCGGTGAAATCAATTTTAAAAAAAAAAGAAAATTATATAAAAATGTTTGTCGGCTTCGAGACTCGAACTGTAGACATGCAAAACTAATCGGCAAACTCTGCCGATTCAGCCACCAAGCCTCGAAATCCGAGAGCTTCTGAAGTGTCTCATATTCTCATTACGACTATCAAGTAAAATTTTAAATACGGTGTCAATCTGGTCTAAAAGCACAATGCTAAGAATACGAATGAATTCTGCGCATGCGGCTGCAATTGACACGTAAAATTTTGAATAAAAATAGAAATATTTTGAAATTAAATTCTATTTTTGACGTATATGATTTGGAATTATTCATTTTATTTCTAGGAATGATGGAGAAAACCGGTGAAAATAAATTTAAAAAAAAAAGAAAATTATATAAAAATGTTTGTCTGCTTCGGAACTCGAACTGTAGACATGCAAAACTAAGCGCCACACTCTGCTGATCCAGCCACCAAGGCTCGTAATCCGAGAGCTTCTGAAGGGTCTAATATTCTCATTACGACTATCCATTCAAATTTTAAATACGGTGTCAATCTGGTCTAAAGGCACAATGCTAAGAATACGAATGAATTCTGCGCATGCGCGTGAACTTGACACGTAAAATTTCGAATAAAAATAGAAATAGTTTGAAATTAAATTCTATTTTTGACGTATATGATTTGGAATTATTCATTTTATCTCTAGGAATGATGGAGAAAACCGGTGAAAATAAATTAAAAAAAAAGAAAATTATATAAAAATGTTTGTCTGCTTCGGAACTCGAACTGTAGACATGCAAAACTAAGCGCCACACTCTGCTGATCCAGCCACCAAGGCTCGTAATCCGAGAGCTTCTGAAGGGTCTAATATTCTCATTACGACTATCTATTCAAATTTTAAATACGGTGTCAATCTGGTCTAAAGGCACAATGCTAAGAATACGAATGAATTCTGCGCATATGCGTGAACTTGACTAATAAAATTTCAAATAAATATAGAAATATTTTGAAATTTAATTCGATTTTTGACGTATATGATTTAGAATTATTCATTTTATCTCTAGAAATGACTGAGAAACCTGGCGAATATAAATTAAATAAAAAAGAAAATTATATAAAAATGTTTGTCGGCTTCGAGACTCGAACTGAAGACATGCAAACTAAGCGGCAAACTCTGCCGATCCTGCCACCAAGCCTCGAAATCCGAGAGCTTCTGAAGGGTCTAATATTCTCATTACGTCTATCCAGTAAAATTTTAAATACGGTGTCAATCTGGTCTAAAAGCACAATGCTAAGAATACGAAGGAATTCTGCGCATGTGCGTGAACTTGAATAATAAAATTTCAAATAAATATAGAAATATTTTGAAATTTAATTCGATATTTGACGTATATGATTTAGAATTATTCATTTTATCTCTGGGAATGATGGAGAAAACCGGTGAAAATAAATTTAAAAAAAAAGAAAATTATATAAAAATGTTGTTCGGCTTCGTGACTCGAACTGAAGACCTGCAAAACTAAGCTCCACACTCTGCCGATCCAGCCACCAAGAATCGTAATCAGAGAGCATCTGAAGTGTCTAATATTCTCATTATGACTATCCAGTAAAATTTTAAATTCGGTGTCAATCTGATCTAAAGCACAATGCTAAGAATACGAATGTATTCTGCGCATGTGCGTGAACTTGACTCATAAAATTTCGAATAAATATAGAAATATTTTGAAATTTAATTCGATTTTTGACGTATATGATTTAGAATTATTCATTTTATCTCTAGAAATGACTGAGAACACTGGCGAAAATAAATTAAATAAAAAAAAATTATATAAAAATCTTTGCCGGCTTCGAGACTCGAACTGTAGACATGCAAAACTAAGCGCCACACTATGCCGATCCAGGCACCAAACCTCGTAATCCGAGAGCATCTGAAGTGTCTCATATTCTCTTTACGACTATCCAGTAAAATTTTAAATACGGTGTCAATCTGGTCTAAAAGCACAATGCTAAGAATACGAATGAATTCTGCGCTTGCGCGTGAACTTCACTCATAAAATTTCGAATAAATATAGAAATATTTTGAAATTTAATTCGATTTTTGACGTATATGATTTAGAATTATTCATTTTATCTCTAGAAATGACTGAGAACACTGGCGAAAATAAATTAAATAAAAAATAATTATATGAAAATGTTTGCCGGCTTCGAGACTCGAACTGTAGACATGCAAAACTAAGCGCCACACAATGGGGACCCAGCCACCAAGCCTCGTAATCCGAGAGCTTATGAAGGGTCTAATATTCTCATTATTACTATCCAGTAAAATTTTAAATACGGTGTCGATCTGGTCGAAAGGCACAATGCTAAGAATACGAATGAATTCTGCGCATATGCGTGAACTTGACTCAAAAAATTTCAAATAAATATAGAAATATTTTGAAATTAAATTCTATTTTTGACGTATATGATTTGGAATTATTCATTTTATCTCTAGAAATGATGGAGAAAATTCGGTGAAATCAATTTAAAAAAAAAGAAAATTATATAAAAATGTTTGTCGGCTTCGAGACTCGAACTGACGGCATGCAAAACTAACCGGCAAACTCTGCCGATCCAGCCACCAAGCCTCGAAATCCGAGAGCTTCTGAAGGTTCAATATTCTCATTACGACTATCCAGTAAAATTTTAAATACGGTGTCAATCTGGTCTAAAAGCACAATGCTAAGAATACGAATGAATTCTGCGCCTGCCCGTGAACTTGACTCATAAAATTTCGAACAAATATAGAAATATTTCAAAATTAAATTCTATTTTTGACGCATATGATTTATAATTATTCATTTTATCTCTAGGAATGACAGAGAAAAAGGTGAAATCAATTAAAAAAAAAAGAAAATTATATAAAAATGTTTGTCGGCTTCGAGACTCGAACTGAAGACATGCAAAACTAAGCGGCAAACTCTGCGTATCCAGCCACCAAGCCTCGAAATCCGAGAGCTTCTGAAGGGTCTAATATTCTCATTACGACTATCCAGTAAAATTTTAAATACGGTGTCAATCTGGTCTAAAAGCCCAATGCTAAGAATACGAAGGAATTCTGCGCATGTGCGTGAACTTGACTAATAAAATTTCAAATAAATATAGAAATATTTTAAAATTTAATTCGATTTTTGACGTATATGATTTGGAATTATTCATTTTATCTCTAGAAATGATGGAGAAAATTCGGTGAAATCAATTTTTAAAAAAAAGAAAATTATATAAAAATGTTTGTCGGCTTCGAGACTGGAACTGTAGACATGCAAAACTAAGCGCCACACTATGCCGATCCAGCCACCAAGCTTCGTAATCCGAGAGCATCTGAAGTGTCTCATATTCTCATTACGACTATCCAGTAAAATTTTAAATACGGTGTCAATCTGGTCTAAAAGCGCAATGCTAAGAATACGAATGAATTCTGCACCTGCCCGTGAACTTGACTCATAAAATTTCGAATAAATATAGAAATATTTCAAAATTAAATTCTATTTTTGACGCATATGATTTAGAATTATTCATTTTATCTCTAGGAATGACAGAGAAAAAGGTGAAATCAATTAAAAAAAAAAGAAAATTATATAAAAATGTTTGTCGGCTTCGAGACTCGAACTGACGGCATGCAAAACTAACCGGCAAACTCTGCCGATCCAGCCACCAAGCCTCGAAATCCGAGAGCTTCTGAAGGTTCAATATTCTCATTACGACTATCCAGTAAAATTTTAAATACGGTGTCAATCTGGTCTAAAAGCACAATGCTAAGAATTCGAATGAATTCTGCGCCTGCCCGTGAACTTGACTCATAAAATTTCGAATAAATATAGGAATATTTCAAAATTAAATTCTATTTTTGACGCATATGATTTAGAATTATTCATTTTATCTCTAGGAATGACAGAGAAAAAGGTGAAATCAATTAAAAAAAAAAGAAAATTATATAAAAATGTTTGTCGGCTTCGAGACTCGAACTGAAGACATGCAAAACTAAGCGGCAAACTCTGCGTATCCAGCCACCAAGCCTCGAAATCCGAGAGCTTCTGAAGGGTCTAATATTCTCATTACGACTATCCAGTAAAATTTTAAATACGGTGTCAATCTGGTCTAAAAGCCCAATGCTAAGAATACGAAGGAATTCTGCGCATGTGCGTGAACTTGACTAATAAAATTTCAAATAAATATAGAAATATTTTAAAATTTAATTCGATTTTTGACGTATATGATTTGGAATTATTCATTTTATCTCTAGAAATGATGGAGAAAATTCGGTGAAATCAATTTTAAAAAAAAAGAAAATTATATAAAAATGTTTGTCGGCTTCGAGACTGGAACTGTAGACATGCAAAACTAAGCGCCACACTATGCCGATCCAGCCACCAAGCTTCGTAATCCGAGAGCATCTGAAGTGTCTCATATTCTCATTACGACTATCCAGTAAAATTTTAAATACGGTGTCAATCTGGTCTAAAAGCGCAATGCTAAGAATACGAATGAATTCTGCACCTGCCCGTGAACTTGACTCATAAAATTTCGAATAAATATAGAAATATTTCAAAATTAAATTCTATTTTTGACGCATATGATTTAGAATTATTCATTTTATCTCTAGGAATGACAGAGAAAAAGGTGAAATCAATTAAAAAAAAAAGAAAATTATATAAAAATGTTTGTCGGCTTCGAGACTCGAACTGACGGCATGCAAAACTAACCGGCAAACTCTGCCGATCCAGCCACCAAGCCTCGAAATCCGAGAGCTTCTGAAGGTTCAATATTCTCATTACGACTATCCAGTAAAATTTTAAATACGGTGTCAATCTGGTCTAAAAGCACAATGCTAAGAATTCGAATGAATTCTGCGCCTGCCCGTGAACTTGACTCATAAAATTTCGAATAAATATAGGAATATTTCAAAATTAAATTCTATTTTTGACGCATATGATTTAGAATTATTCATTTTATCTCTAGGAATGACAGAGAAAAAGGTGAAATCAATTAAAAAAAAAGAAAATTATATAAAAATGTTTGTCGGCTTCGAGACTCGAACTGAAGACATGCAAAACTAAGCGGCAAACTCTGCGTATCCAGCCACCAAGCCTCGAAATCCGAGAGCTTCTGAAGGGTCTAATATTCTCATTACGACTATCCAGTAAAATTTTAAATACGGTGTCAATCTGGTCTAAAAGCCCAATGCTAAGAATACGAAGGAATTCTGCGCATGTGCGTGAACTTGACTAATAAAATTTCAAATAAATATAGAAATATTTTAAAATTTAATTCGATTTTTGACGTATATGATTTGGAATTATTCATTTTATCTCTAGAAATGATGGAGAAAATTCGGTGAAATCAATTTTTAAAAAAAAGAAAATCATATAAAAATGTTTGTCGGCTTCGAGAGAGGAACTGTAGACATGCAAAACTAAGCGCCACACTATGCCGATCCAGCCACCAAGCTTCGTAATCCGAGAGCATCTGAAGTGTCTCATATTCTCATTACGACTATCCAGTAAAATTTTAAATACGGTGTCAATCTGGTCTAAAAGCACAATGCTAAGAATATGAAGGAATTCTGCGCATGTGCGTCAACTTGACTCATAAAATTTCGAATAACTATAGAAATATTTTGAAATTAAATTCTATTTTTGACGTATATGATTTGGAATTATTCATTTTATCTCTAGAAATGATGGAGAAAACCGGTGAAATCAATTTTTTAAAAAAAGAAAATTATATAAAAATGTTTGTCGGCTTCGAGACTCGAACTGAAGACCTGCAAACTAAGCGGCAAACTCTGCCGATCCTGCCACCAAGCCTCGAAATCCGAGAGCTTCTGAAGGGTCTAATATTCTCATTACGACTATAAAGTAAAATTTTAAATACGGTGTCAATCTGGTCTAAAAGCACAATGCTAAGAATACGAAGGAATTCTGCGCATGTGCGTGAACTTGACACGTAAAATTTCGAATAAATATAGTAATATTTTGAAATTTAATTCTATATTTGACGTATATGATTTGGAATTATTCATTTTATCTCCAGAAATGACTGAGAAACCTGGTAAAAATAAATAAATAAAAAAAATTATATAAAAATGTTTGTTGGCTTCGAGACTCGAACTGTAGACCTGCAAAACTAAGCTCCACACTCTGCCGATCCAGCCACCAAGAATCGTAATCAGAGAGCATCTGAAGTGTCTAATATTCTCATTACGACTATCCAGTAAAATTTAAAATACTTTGTCAATCTGGTCTAAAAGCACAATGCTAAGAATACGAATGAATTATGCGCATATGCGTGAACTTGACTCAAAAAATTTCAAATAAATATAGAAATATTTTGAAATTAAATTCTATTTTTGACGTATATGATTTGGAATTATTCATTTTATCTCTAGAAATGATGGAGAAAATTCGGTGAAATCAATTTAAAAAAAAAAAGAAAATTATATAAAAATGTTTGTCGGCTTCGAGACTCGAACTGTAGACATGCAAAACTAATCGGCAAACTCTGCCGATTCAGCCACCAAGCCTCGAAATCCGAGAGCTTCTGAAGTGTCTCATATTCTCATTACGACTATCCAGTAAAATTTTAAATACGGTGTCAATCTGGTCTAAAAGCACAATGCTAAGAATACGAATGAATTCTGCGCATGCGGCTGCAATTGACACGTAAAATTTTGAATAAAAATAGAAATATTTTGAAATTAAATTCTATTTTTGACGTATATGATTTGGAATTATTCATTTTATCTCTAGGAATGATGGAGAAAACCGGTGAAAATAAATTTAAAAAAAAGAAAATTATATAAAAATGTTTGTCTGCTTCGGAACTCGAACTGTAGACATGCAAAACTAAGCGCCACACTCTGCTGATCCAGCCACCAAGGCTCGTAATCCGAGAGCTTCTGAAGGGTCTAATATTCTCATTACGACTATCTATTCAAATTTTAAATACGGTGTCAATCTGGTCTAAAGGCACAATGCTAAGAATACGAATGAATTCTGCGCATATGCGTGAACTTGACTAATAAAATTTCAAATAAATATAGAAATATTTTGAAATTTAATTCGATTTTTGACGTATATGATTTAGAATTATTCATTTTATCTCTAGAAATGACTGAGAAACCTGGCGAATATAAATTAAATAAAAAAAAATTATATAAAAATGTTTGTCGGCTTCGAGACTCGAACTGCAGACATGCAAAACTAAGCTCCACACTCTGCCGATCCAGCCACCAAGCCTCGTAATCCGAGAGCTTCTGAAGGGTCTAATATTCTCATTATTACTATCCAGTAAAATTTTAAATACGGTGTCAATCTGGTCTAAAAGCACAATGCTAAGAATACGAATTAATTCTGCCCATGTGCGTGAACTTGACTAATAAAATTTCGAATAAAAATAGAAATATTTAGAAATTAAATTCTATTTTTGACGTATATGATTTGGAATTATTCATTTTATCTCTAGGAATGATGGAGAAAACTGGTGAAAATAAATTAAAAAAAAAAGAAATTTATATAAAAATGTTTGTCGGCTTCGAGACTCGAACTGTAGACATGCAAAACGAAGCGCCACAGTCTGCCGATCCAACCACCAAGCCTCGTAATCCGAGAGCTTCTGAAGGGTCTAATATTCTTAAATACGGTGTCAATCCGGTCTAAAAGCACATTGCTAAGAATACGAATGAATTCTGCGCATGTGCGTGAAGTTGACTAATAAAATTTCAAATAAATATAGAAATATTTTGAAATTTAATTCGATTTTTGACGTATATGATTTAGAATTATTCATTTTATCTCTAGAAATGACTGAGAAAACTGGCGAAAATAAATTAAATAAAAAAAATTATATAAAAATGTTTGTCGGCTTCGAGACTCGAACTGCAGGCATGCAAACTAAGGGCCACAGTCTGCCGATCCAGCCACCAAGCCTCGTAATCCGAGAGCTTCTGAAGGGTCTAATATTCTCATTATTACTATCCAGTAAAATTTTAAATACGGTGTCAATCTGGTCTAAAGGCACAATGCTAAGAATACGAATGAATTCTGCGCATGTGCGTGAACTTGACTCATAAAATTTCGAATAAATATAGAAATATTTAGAAATTAAATTCTATTTTTGACGTATATGATTTCGAATTATTCATCTTATCTCTAGGAATGATGGAGAAAACCGGTGAAAATAAATTTAAAAAATAGAAAATTATATAAAAATGTTTGTCGGCTTCGAGACTCGAACTGAAGACCTGCAAAACTAAGCTCCACACTCTGCCGATCCAGCCACCAAGCCTCGTATTCCGAGAGCATCTGAAGTGTCTAATATTCTCATTACGACTATGCAATAAAATTTTAAATACGGTGTCAATCTGGTCTAAAAGCACAATGCTAAGAATACGAAGGAATTCTGCCCATGTGCGTGAACTTGACTAATAAAATTTCAAATAAATATAGAAATATTTTGAAATTTAATTCGATTTTTGACATATATGATTTAGAATTATTAATTTTATCTCTAGAAATGACTTAGAAAACTGGCGAAAATAAATTAAATAAAAAAAAATTATATAAAAATGTTTGTCGGCTTCGAGACTCGAACTGTACACATGCAAAACTAAGCGCCACAGTCTGCCGATCCAGCCACCAAGCCTCGTAATCCGAGAGCTTCTGAAGGGTCTAATATTCTCATTATTACTATCCAGTAAAATTTTAAATACGGTGTCAATCTGGTCTAAAAGCACAATGCTAAGAATACGAAGGAATTCTGCCCATGTGCGTGAACTTGACTAAAAAAATTTTAAATAAATATAGAAATATTTTGAAATTTAATTCGATTTTTGACATATATGATTTAGAATTATTCATTTTATCTCTAGAAGTGACTGAGAAAACTGGCGAAAATAAATTAAATAAAAAAAAAATTATATAAAAATGTTTGTCGGCTTCGAGACTAGAACTGTAGACATGCAAAACTAAGCGCCACACTCTGCTGATCCAGCCACCAAGGCTCGTAATCCGAGAGCTTCTGAAGGGTCTAATATTCTCATTACGAACTATCCAGTCAAATTTTAAATACGGTGTCCTTCTGGTCTAAAGGCACAATACTAAGAATACGAATGAATTCTGCGCATGTGCGTGAACTTGACTCATAAAATTTCGAATAAATATAGAAATATTTTGAAATTAAATTCTATTTTTGACGTATATGATTTGGAATTATTCATTTTATCTCTAGGAATGATGAAGAAAACCGGTGAAAATAAATTAAAAAAAAAAAGGAAATTATATAAAAATGTTTGTCGGCTTCGAGACTCGAACTGTAGACATGCAAAACTAAGCGCCACACTCTGCTGATCCAGCCACCAAGGCTCGTAAACCGAGAGCTTCTGAAGGGTCTAATATTCTCATTACGAACTATCCAGTCAAATTTTAAATACGGTGTCCTTCTGGTCTAAAGGCACAATGCTAAGAATACGAAAGAATTCTGCGCATGCGCGTGAAATTGACACGTAAAATTTGGAATAAATATAGAAATATTTTGAAATTTAATTCTATTTTTGACGTATATGATTTGGAATTATTCATTTTATCTACAGAAATGACTGAGAAACCTGGTAAAAATAAATAAATAAAAAAAATTATATAAAAATGTTTGTCGGCTTCGAGACTCGAACTGTAGACATGCAAAACTAAGCGCCACAGTCTGCCGATCCAGCCACCAAGCCTCGTAATCCGAGAGCTTCTGAAGGGTCTAATATTCTCATTATTACTATCTAGTAAAATTTTAAATACGGTGTAATTCTGGTCTAAAGGCACAATACTAAGAATACGAATGAATTCTGCGCATGTGCTTGAACTTGACTCATAAAATTTCGAATAAATATAGAAATATTTTGAAATTAAATTCTATTTTTGACGTATATGATTTCGAATTATTCATCTTATCTCTAGGAATGATGGAGAAAACCGGTGAAAATAAATTAAAAAAAAAGAAAACTATATAAAAATGTTTGTCGGCTTCGAGACTCGAACTGAAGACCTGAAAAACTAAGCTCCACACTCTGCCGATCCAGCCACCAAGCCTCGTAAACCTAGAGCATCTGAAGTGTCTAATATTCTAATTACGACTATCCAGTAAAATTTTAAATACGGTGTCAATCTGGTCTAAAAGCACAATGCTAAGAATACGAATGAATTCTGCGCATGTGCGTGAACTTGACTCATAAAATTTCGAATAAATATAGAAATATTTTGAAATTAAATTCTATTTTTGACGTATATGATTTCGAATTATTCATCTTATCTCTAGGAATGATGGAGAAAACCGGTGAAAATAAATTTAAAAAAAAAAAGAAAATTATATAAAAATGTTTGTTGGCTTCGAGACTCGAACTCAAGACCTGCAAAACTAAGCTCCACACTCTCCCGATCCAGCCACCAAGCCTCGTATTCCGAGAGCATCTGAAGTGTCTAATATTCTCATTACGACTATGCAATAAAATTTTAAATACGGTGTCAATCTGGTCTAAAAGCACAATGCTAAGAATACGAAGGAATTCTGCCCATGTGCGTGAACTGTACTAATAAAATTTCATATAAATATAAAAATATTTTGAAATTTAATTCGATTGTTGACATATATGATTTAGAATTATTCATTTTATCTCTAGAAATGACTGAGAAAACTGGCGAAAATAAATTAAATAAAAAAAAATTATATAAAAATGTTTGTCTTCTTCGAGACTCGAACTGTAGACATGCAAAACTAAGCGCCACACTGTACTGATCCAGCCACCAAGGCTTCTGCGAGAGCTTCTGAAGGGTCTAATATTCTCATTACGACTATCCAGTCAAATTTTAAATACGGTGTCAATCCGGTCTAAAGGCACAATGCTAAGAATACGAATGAATTCTGCGCATGTGCGTGAAATTGACACGTAAAATTTGGAATAAATATAGAAATATTTTGAAATTTAATTCTATTTTTGACGTATATGATTTGGAATTATTCATTTTATCTACAGAAATGACTGAGAAACC
This sequence comes from Argiope bruennichi, assembly GCF_947563725.1. Classification (NCBI taxonomy): domain Eukaryota; kingdom Metazoa; phylum Arthropoda; class Arachnida; order Araneae; family Araneidae; genus Argiope; species Argiope bruennichi. Next base: position 15,388,060 of record NC_079156.1, on the reverse strand, counting down.
TGGTAAAAATAAATAAATAAAAAAAATTATATAAAAATGTTTGTCGGCTTCGAGACTCGAACTGTAGACATGCAAAACTAAGCGCCACAGTCTGCCGATCCAGCCACCAAGCCTCGTAATCCGAGAGCTTCTGAAGGGTCTAATATTCTCATTATTACTATCCAGTAAAATTTTAAATACGGTGTCCTTCTGGTCTAAAGGCACAATACTAAGAATACGAATGAATTCTGCGCATGTGCGTGAACTTGACTCATAAAATTTCGAATAAATATAGAAATATTTTGAAATTAAATTCTATTTTTGACGTATATGATTTCGAATTATTCATCTTATCTCTAGGAATGATGGAGAAAACCGGTGAAAATAAATTAAAAAAAAAGAAAACTATATAAAAATGTTTGTCGGCTTCGAGACTCGAACTGAAGACCTGAAAAACTAAGCTCCACACTCTGCCGATCCAGCCACCAAGCCTCGTAAATCTAGAGCATCTGAAGTGTCTAATATTTTAATTACGACTATCCAGTAAAATTTTAAATACGGTGTCAATCTGGTCTAAAAGCACAATGCTAAGAATACGAATGAATTCTGCGCATGTGCGTGAACTTGACTCATAAAATTTCGAATAAATATAGAAATATTTTGAAATTAAATTCTATTTTTGACGTATATGATTTCGAATTATTCATCTTATCTCTAGGAATGATGGAGAAAACCGGTGAAAATAAATTTAAAAAAAAAAGAAAATTATATAAAAATGTTTGTCGGCTTCGAGACTCGAACTGAAGACCTGCAAAACTAAGCTCCACACTCTCCCGATCCAGCCACCAAGCCTCGTATTCCGAGAGCATCTGAAGTGTCTAATGTTCTCATTACGACTATGCAATAAAATTTTAAATACGGTGTCAATCTGGTCTAAAAGCACAATGCTAAGAATACGAAGGAATTCTGCCCAAGTGCGTGAACTGTACTAATAAAATTTCATATAAATATAAAAATATTTTGAAATTTAATTCGATTTTTGACATATATGATTTAGAATTATTAATTTTATCTCTAGAAATGACTTAGAAAACTGGCGAAAATAAATTAAATAAAAAAAAATTATATAAAAATGTTTGTCGGCTTCGAGACTCGAACTGTACACATGCAAAACTAAGCGCCACAGTCTGCCGATCCAGCCACCAAGCCTCGTAATCCGAGAGCTTCTGAAGGGTCTAATATTCTCATTATTACTATCCAGTAAAATTTTAAATACGGTGTCAATCTGGTCTAAAAGCACAATGCTAAGAATACGAAGGAATTCTGCCCATGTGCGTGAACTTGACTAAAAAAATTTTAAATAAATATAGAAATATTTTGAAATTTAATTCGATTTTTGACATATATGATTTAGAATTATTCATTTTATCTCTAGAAGTGACTGAGAAAACTGGCGAAAATAAATTAAATAAAAAAAAAATTATATAAAAATGTTTGTCGGCTTCGAGACTAGAACTGTAGACATGCAAAACTAAGCGCCACACTCTGCTGATCCAGCCACCAAGGCTCGTAATCCGAGAGCTTCTGAAGGGTCTAATATTCTCATTACGAACTATCCAGTCAAATTTTAAATACGGTGTCCTTCTGGTCTAAAGGCACAATACTAAGAATACGAATGAATTCTGCGCATGTGCGTGAACTTGACTCATAAAATTTCGAATAAATATAGAAATATTTTGAAATTAAATTCTATTTTTGACGTATATGATTTGGAATTATTCATTTTATCTCTAGGAATGATGAAGAAAACCGGTGAAAATAAATTAAAAAAAAAAAGGAAATTATATAAAAATGTTTGTCGGCTTCGAGACTCGAACTGTAGACATGCAAAACTAAGCGCCACACTCTGCTGATCCAGCCACCAAGGCTCGTAAACCGAGAGCTTCTGAAGGGTCTAATATTCTCATTACGAACTATCCAGTCAAATTTTAAATACGGTGTCCTTCTGGTCTAAAGGCACAATGCTAAGAATACGAAAGAATTCTGCGCATGCGCGTGAAATTGACACGTAAAATTTGGAATAAATATAGAAATATTTTGAAATTTAATTCTATTTTTGACGTATATGATTTGGAATTATTCATTTTATCTACAGAAATGACTGAGAAACCTGGTAAAAATAAATAAATAAAAAAAATTATATAAAAATGTTTGTCGGCTTCGAGACTCGAACTGTAGACATGCAAAACTAAGCGCCACAGTCTGCCGATCCAGCCACCAAGCCTCGTAATCCGAGAGCTTCTGAAGGGTCTAATATTCTCATTATTACTATCTAGTAAAATTTTAAATACGGTGTAATTCTGGTCTAAAGGCACAATACTAAGAATACGAATGAATTCTGCGCATGTGCTTGAACTTGACTCATAAAATTTCGAATAAATATAGAAATATTTTGAAATTAAATTCTATTTTTGACGTATATGATTTCGAATTATTCATCTTATCTCTAGGAATGATGGAGAAAACCGGTGAAAATAAATTTAAAAAAAAAAAGAAAATTATATAAAAATGTTTGTTGGCTTCGAGACTCGAACTCAAGACCTGCAAAACTAAGCTCCACACTCTCCCGATCCAGCCACCAAGCCTCGTATTCCGAGAGCATCTGAAGTGTCTAATATTCTCATTACGACTATGCAATAAAATTTTAAATACGGTGTCAATCTGGTCTAAAAGCACAATGCTAAGAATACGAAGGAATTCTGCCCATGTGCGTGAACTGTACTAATAAAATTTCATATAAATATAAAAATATTTTGAAATTTAATTCGATTTTTGACATATATGATTTAGAATTATTCATTTTATCTCTAGAAATGACTGAGAAAACTGGCGAAAATAAATTAAATAAAAAAAAATTATATAAAAATGTTTGTCTTCTTCGAGACTCGAACTGTAGACATGCAAAACTAAGCGCCACACTGTACTGATCCAGCCACCAAGGCTTCTGCGAGAGCTTCTGAAGGGTCTAATATTCTCATTACGACTATCCAGTCAAATTTTAAATACGGTGTCAATCCGGTCTAAAGGCACAATGCTAAGAATACGAATGAATTCTGCGCATGTGCGTGAAATTGACACGTAAAATTTGGAATAAATATAGAAATATTTTGAAATTTAATTCTATTTTTGACGTATATGATTTGGAATTATTCATTTTATCTACAGAAATGACTGAGAAACCTGGTAAAAATAAATAAATAAAAAAAATTATATAAAAATGTTTGTCGGCTTCGAGACTCGAACTGTAGACATGCAAAACTAAGCGCCACAGTCTGCCGATCCAGCCACCAAGCCTCGTAATCCGAGAGCTTCTGAAGGGTCTAATATTCTCATTATTACTATCCAGTAAAATTTTAAATACGGTGTCCTTCTGGTCTAAAGGCACAATACTAAGAATACGAATGAATTCTGCGCATGTGCGTGAACTTGACTCATAAAATTTCGAATAAATATAGAAATATTTTGAAATTAAATTCTATTTTTGACGTATATGATTTCGAATTATTCATCTTATCTCTAGGAATGATGGAGAAAACCGGTGAAAATAAATTAAAAAAAAAGAAAACTATATAAAAATGTTTGTCGGCTTCGAGACTCGAACTGAAGACCTGAAAAACTAAGCTCCACACTCTGCCGATCCAGCCACCAAGCCTCGTAAATCTAGAGCATCTGAAGTGTCTAATATTTTAATTACGACTATCCAGTAAAATTTTAAATACGGTGTCAATCTGGTCTAAAAGCACAATGCTAAGAATACGAATGAATTCTGCGCATGTGCGTGAACTTGACTCATAAAATTTCGAATAAATATAGAAATATTTTGAAATTAAATTCTATTTTTGACGTATATGATTTCGAATTATTCATCTTATCTCTAGGAATGATGGAGAAAACCGGTGAAAATAAATTTAAAAAAAAAAGAAAATTATATAAAAATGTTTGTCGGCTTCGAGACTCGAACTGAAGACCTGCAAAACTAAGCTCCACACTCTCCCGATCCAGCCACCAAGCCTCGTATTCCGAGAGCATCTGAAGTGTCTAATGTTCTCATTACGACTATGCAATAAAATTTTAAATACGGTGTCAATCTGGTCTAAAAGCACAATGCTAAGAATACGAAGGAATTCTGCCCAAGTGCGTGAACTGTACTAATAAAATTTCATATAAATATAAAAATATTTTGAAATTTAATTCGATTTTTGACATATATGATTTAGAATTATTAATTTTATCTCTAGAAATGACTTAGAAAACTGGCGAAAATAAATTAAATAAAAAAAAATTATATAAAAATGTTTGTCGGCTTCGAGACTCGAACTGTACACATGCAAAACTAAGCGCCACAGTCTGCCGATCCAGCCACCAAGCCTCGTAATCCGAGAGCTTCTGAAGGGTCTAATATTCTCATTATTACTATCCAGTAAAATTTTAAATACGGTGTCAATCTGGTCTAAAAGCACAATGCTAAGAATACGAAGGAATTCTGCCCATGTGCGTGAACTTGACTAAAAAAATTTTAAATAAATATAGAAATATTTTGAAATTTAATTCGATTTTTGACATATATGATTTAGAATTATTCATTTTATCTCTAGAAGTGACTGAGAAAACTGGCGAAAATAAATTAAATAAAAAAAAAATTATATAAAAATGTTTGTCGGCTTCGAGACTAGAACTGTAGACATGCAAAACTAAGCGCCACACTCTGCTGATCCAGCCACCAAGGCTCGTAATCCGAGAGCTTCTGAAGGGTCTAATATTCTCATTACGAACTATCCAGTCAAATTTTAAATACGGTGTCCTTCTGGTCTAAAGGCACAATACTAAGAATACGAATGAATTCTGCGCATGTGCGTGAACTTGACTCATAAAATTTCGAATAAATATAGAAATATTTTGAAATTAAATTCTATTTTTGACGTATATGATTTGGAATTATTCATTTTATCTCTAGGAATGATGAAGAAAACCGGTGAAAATAAATTAAAAAAAAAAAGGAAATTATATAAAAATGTTTGTCGGCTTCGAGACTCGAACTGTAGACATGCAAAACTAAGCGCCACACTCTGCTGATCCAGCCACCAAGGCTCGTAAACCGAGAGCTTCTGAAGGGTCTAATATTCTCATTACGAACTATCCAGTCAAATTTTAAATACGGTGTCCTTCTGGTCTAAAGGCACAATGCTAAGAATACGAAAGAATTCTGCGCATGCGCGTGAAATTGACACGTAAAATTTGGAATAAATATAGAAATATTTTGAAATTTAATTCTATTTTTGACGTATATGATTTGGAATTATTCATTTTATCTACAGAAATGACTGAGAAACCTGGTAAAAATAAATAAATAAAAAAAATTATATAAAAATGTTTGTCGGCTTCGAGACTCGAACTGTAGACATGCAAAACTAAGCGCCACAGTCTGCCGATCCAGCCACCAAGCCTCGTAATCCGAGAGCTTCTGAAGGGTCTAATATTCTCATTATTACTATCTAGTAAAATTTTAAATACGGTGTAATTCTGGTCTAAAGGCACAATACTAAGAATACGAATGAATTCTGCGCATGTGCTTGAACTTGACTCATAAAATTTCGAATAAATATAGAAATATTTTGAAATTAAATTCTATTTTTGACGTATATGATTTCGAATTATTCATCTTATCTCTAGGAATGATGGAGAAAACCGGTGAAAATAAATTTAAAAAAAAAAAGAAAATTATATAAAAATGTTTGTTGGCTTCGAGACTCGAACTCAAGACCTGCAAAACTAAGCTCCACACTCTCCCGATCCAGCCACCAAGCCTCGTATTCCGAGAGCATCTGAAGTGTCTAATATTCTCATTACGACTATGCAATAAAATTTTAAATACGGTGTCAATCTGGTCTAAAAGCACAATGCTAAGAATACGAAGGAATTCTGCCCATGTGCGTGAACTGTACTAATAAAATTTCATATAAATATAAAAATATTTTGAAATTTAATTCGATTTTTGACATATATGATTTAGAATTATTCATTTTATCTCTAGAAATGACTGAGAAAACTGGCGAAAATAAATTAAATAAAAAAAAATTATATAAAAATGTTTGTCTTCTTCGAGACTCGAACTGTAGACATGCAAAACTAAGCGCCACACTGTACTGATCCAGCCACCAAGGCTTCTGCGAGAGCTTCTGAAGGGTCTAATATTCTCATTACGACTATCCAGTCAAATTTTAAATACGGTGTCAATCCGGTCTAAAGGCACAATGCTAAGAATACGAATGAATTCTGCGCATGTGCGTGAAATTGACACGTAAAATTTGGAATAAATATAGAAATATTTTGAAATTTAATTCTATTTTTGACGTATATGATTTGGAATTATTCATTTTATCTACAGAAATGACTGAGAAACCTGGTAAAAATAAATAAATAAAAAAAATTATATAAAAATGTTTGTCGGCTTCGAGACTCGAACTGTAGACATGCAAAACTAAGCGCCACAGTCTGCCGATCCAGCCACCAAGCCTCGTAATCCGAGAGCTTCTGAAGGGTCTAATATTCTCATTATTACTATCCAGTAAAATTTTAAATACGGTGTCCTTCTGGTCTAAAGGCACAATACTAAGAATACGAATGAATTCTGCGCATGTGCGTGAACTTGACTCATAAAATTTCGAATAAATATAGAAATATTTTGAAATTAAATTCTATTTTTGACGTATATGATTTCGAATTATTCATCTTATCTCTAGGAATGATGGAGAAAACCGGTGAAAATAAATTAAAAAAAAAGAAAACTATATAAAAATGTTTGTCGGCTTCGAGACTCGAACTGAAGACCTGAAAAACTAAGCTCCACACTCTGCCGATCCAGCCACCAAGCCTCGTAAATCTAGAGCATCTGAAGTGTCTAATATTTTAATTACGACTATCCAGTAAAATTTTAAATACGGTGTCAATCTGGTCTAAAAGCACAATGCTAAGAATACGAATGAATTCTGCGCATGTGCGTGAACTTGACTCATAAAATTTCGAATAAATATAGAAATATTTTGAAATTAAATTCTATTTTTGACGTATATGATTTCGAATTATTCATCTTATCTCTAGGAATGATGGAGAAAACCGGTGAAAATAAATTTAAAAAAAAAAGAAAATTATATAAAAATGTTTGTCGGCTTCGAGACTCGAACTGAAGACCTGCAAAACTAAGCTCCACACTCTCCCGATCCAGCCACCAAGCCTCGTATTCCGAGAGCATCTGAAGTGTCTAATGTTCTCATTACGACTATGCAATAAAATTTTAAATACGGTGTCAATCTGGTCTAAAAGCACAATGCTAAGAATACGAAGGAATTCTGCCCAAGTGCGTGAACTGTACTAATAAAATTTCATATAAATATAAAAATATTTTGAAATTTAATTCGATTTTTGACATATATGATTTAGAATTATTCATTTTATCTACAGAAATGACTGAAAAAATTGGTAAAAATAAATAAATAAATAAAAAAAATTATATAAAAATGTTTGTCGGCTTCGAGACTCGAACTGCAGACATGCAAAACTAAGCTCCACACTCTGCCGATCCAGCCACCAAGCCTCGTAATCCGAGAGCTTCTGAAGGGTCTAATATTCTCATTATTACTATCCAGTAAAATTTTAAATACGGTGTCAATCTGGTCTAAAAGCACAATGCTAAGAATACGAATTAATTCTGCCCATGTGCGTGAACTTGACTAATAAAATTTCGAATAAAAATAGAAATATTTAGAAATTAAATTCTATTTTTGACGTATATGATTTGGAATTATTCATTTTATCTCTAGGAATGATGGAGAAAACTGGTGAAAATAAATCAAAAAAAAAAGAAATTTATATAAAAATGTTTGTCGGCTTCGAGACTCGAACTGTAGACATGCAAAACGAAGCGCCACAGTCTGCCGATCCAACCACCAAGCCTCGTAAACCGAGAGCTTCTGAAGGGTCTAATATTCTTAAATACGGTGTCAATCCGGTCTAAAAGCACATTGCTAAGAATACGAATGAATTCTGCGCATGTGCGTGAAGTTGACTAATAAAATTTCAAATAAATATAGAAATATTTTGAAATTTAATTCGATTTTTGACGTATATGATTTAGAATTATTCATTTTATCTCTAGAAATGACTGAGAAAACTGGCGAAAATAAATTAAATAAAAAAAATTATATAAAAATGTTTGTCGGCTTCGAGACTCGAACTGTACACATGCAAAACTAAGCGCCACAGTCTGCCGATCCAGCCACCAAGCCTCGTAATCCGAGAGCTTCTGAAGGGTCTAATATTCTCATTATTACTATCCAGTAAAATTTTAAATACGGTGTCAATCTGGTCTAAAAGCACAATGCTAAGAATACGAAGGAATTCTGCCCATGTGCGTGAACTTGACTAAAAAAATTTTAAATAAATATAGAAATATTTTGAAATTTAATTCGATTTTTGACATATATGATTTAGAATTATTCATTTTATCTCTAGAAGTGACTGAGAAAACTGGCGAAAATAAATTAAATAAAAAAAAAATTATATAAAAATGTTTGTCGGCTTCGAGACTAGAACTGTAGACATGCAAAACTAAGCGCCACACTCTGCTGATCCAGCCACCAAGGCTCGTAATCCGAGAGCTTCTGAAGGGTCTAATATTCTCATTACGAACTATCCAGTCAAATTTTAAATACGGTGTCCTTCTGGTCTAAAGGCACAATACTAAGAATACGAATGAATTCTGCGCATGTGCGTGAACTTGACTCATAAAATTTCGAATAAATATAGAAATATTTTGAAATTAAATTCTATTTTTGACGTATATGATTTGGAATTATTCATTTTATCTCTAGGAATGATGAAGAAAACCGGTGAAAATAAATTAAAAAAAAAAAAGGAAATTATATAAAAATGTTTGTCGGCTTCGAGACTCGAACTGTAGACATGCAAAACTAAGCGCCACACTCTGCTGATCCAGCCACCAAGGCTCGTAAACCGAGAGCTTCTGAAGGGTCTAATATTCTCATTACGAACTATCCAGTCAAATTTTAAATACGGTGTCCTTCTGGTCTAAAGGCACAATGCTAAGAATACGAAAGAATTCTGCGCATGCGCGTGAAATTGACACGTAAAATTTGGAATAAATATAGAAATATTTTGAAATTAAATTCTATTTTTGACGTATATGATTTGGAATTATTCATTTTATCTCTAGGAATGATGAAGAAAACCGGTGAAAATAAATTAAAAAAAAAAAAGGAAATTATATAAAAATGTTTGTCGGCTTCGAGACTCGAACTGAAGACCTGCAAAACTAAGCTCCACACTCTCCCGATCCAGCCACCAAGCCTCGTATTCCGAGAGCATCTGAAGTGTCTAATATTCTCATTACGACTATGCAATAAAATTTTAAATACGGTGTCAATCTGGTCTAAAAGCACAATGCTAAGAATACGAAGGAATTCTGCCCATGTGCGTGAACTGTACTAATAAAATTTCATATAAATATAAAAATATTTTGAAATTTAATTCGATTTTTGACATATATGATTTAGAATTATTCATTTTATCTCTAGAAATGACTGAGAAAACTGGCGAAAATAAATTAAATAAAAAAAAATTATATAAAAATGTTTGTCTTCTTCGAGACTCGAACTGTAGACATGCAAAACTAAGCGCCACACTGTACTGATCCAGCCACCAAGGCTTCTGCGAGAGCTTCTGAAGGGTCTAATATTCTCATTACGACTATCCAGTCAAATTTTAAATACGGTGTCAATCCGGTCTAAAGGCACAATGCTAAGAATACGAATGAATTCTGCGCATGTGCGTGAAATTGACACGTAAAATTTGGAATATATATAGAAATATTTTGAAATTTAATTCTATTTTTGACGTATATGATTTGGAATTATTCATTTTATCTACAGAAACGACTGAGAAACCTGGTAAAAATAAATAAATAAAAAAAATTATATAAAAATGTTTGTCGGCTTCGAGACTCGAACTGTAGACATGCAAAACTAAGCGCCACAGTCTGCCGATCCAGCCACCAAGCCTCGTAATCCGAGAGCTTCTGAAGGGTCTAATATTCTCATTATTACTATCCAGTAAAATTTTAAATACGGTGTCCTTCTGGTCTAAAGGCACAATACTAAGAATACGAATGAATTCTGCGCATGTGCGTGAACTTGACTCATAAAATTTCGAATAAATATAGAAATATTTTGAAATTAAATTCTATTTTTGACGTATATGATTTCGAATTATTCATCTTATCTCTAGGAATGATGGAGAAAACCGGTGAAAATAAATTAAAAAAAAAAGAAAACTATATAAAAATGTTTGTCGGCTTCGAGACTCGAACTGAAGACCTGAAAAACTAAGCTCCACACTCTGCCGATCCAGCCACCAAGCCTCGTAAATCTAGAGCATCTGAAGTGTCTAATATTCTAATTACGACTATCCAGTAAAATTTTAAATACGGTGTCAATCTGGTCTAAAAGCACAATGCTAAGAATACGAATGAATTCTGCGCATGTGCGTGAACTTGACTCATAAAATTTCGAATAAATATAGAAATATTTTGAAATTAAATTCTATTTTTGACGTATATGATTTCGAATTATTCATCTTATCTCTAGGAATGATGGAGAAAACCGGTGAAAATAAATTTAAAAAAAAAAGAAAATTATATAAAAATGTTTGTCGGCTTCGAGACTCGAACTGAAGACCTGCAAAACTAAGCTCCACACTCTCCCGATCCAGCCACCAAGCCTCGTATTCCGAGAGCATCTGAAGTGTCTAATGTTCTCATTACGACTATGCAATAAAATTTTAAATACGGTGTCAATCTGGTCTAAAAGCACAATGCTAAGAATACGAAGGAATTCTGCCCAAGTGCGTGAACTGTACTAATAAAATTTCATATAAATATAAAAATATTTTGAAATTTAATTCGATTTTTGACATATATGATTTAGAATTATTCATTTTATCTCTAGAAATGACTGAGAAAACTGGCGAAAATAAATTAAATAAAAAAAAATTATATAAAAATGTTTGTCTTCTTCGAGACTCGAACTGTAGACATGCAAAACTAAGCGCCACACTGTACTGATCCAGCCACCAAGCCACGTAATCCGAGAGCTTCTGAAGGGTCTAATATTCTCATTATTACTATCCAGTAAAATTTTAAATACGGTGTCAATCTGGTCTAAAAGAACAATGCTAAGAATACGAAGGAATTCTGCCCATGTGCGTGAACTTGACTAATAAAATTTCAAATAAATATAGAAATATTTTGAAATTTAATTCGATTTTTGACATATATGATTTAGAATTATTCATTTTATCTCTAGAAATGACTGAGAAAACTGGCGAATCTAAATTAAATAAAAAAAAATTATATAAAAATGTTTGTCGGCTTGGAGACTCGAACTGCAGACATGCAAAACTAAGCGCCACACTCTGCCGACCCAGCCACCAAGCCTCGTAATCCGAGAGCATCTGAAGTGTCTAATATTCTCATTACGACTATCCAGTAAAATTTTAAATACGGTGTCAATCTGGTCTAAAGGCACAATGCTAAGAATACGAATGAATTCTGCGCATGTGCTTGAACTTCACGCATAAAATTTCGAATAAATATAGAAATATTTTGAAACTAAATTCTATTTTTGACGTATATGATTTGGAATTATTCATTTTATCTACAGAAATGACTGAGAAAATTGGTAAAAATAAATAAATAAAAAAAAATTATATAAAAATATTTGTCGTCTTCGAGACTCGAACTGAAGACATGCAAAACTAAGCGGCATGCTCTGCCGATCCAGCCACCAAACCTCGAAATCCGACAGCTTCTGAAGGGTCTAATATTCTTAAATACGGTATCAATCCGGTCTAAAAGCACAATGCTAAGAATACGAATGAATTCTGCGCATGCGCGTGAACTTGACACGTAAAATTTCGAATAAAAATAGAAATATTTTGAAATTAAATTCTATTTTTGACGTATATGATTTGGAATTATTCATTTTATCTCTAGGAATGATAGAGAAAACCGGTGAAAATAAATTTAAAAAAAAAAAGAAAATTATATAAAAATGTTTGTCTGCTTCGGAACTCGAACTGTAGACATGCAAAACTAGGCGCCACACTCTGCCGATCCAGCCACCAAGCCTCGTAATCCGAGAGCTTCTGAAGTGTCTAATATTCTCATTACGACTATCCAGTAAAATTTTAAATACGGTGTCAATCTGGTCTAAAGGCACAATGCTAAGAATACGAATGAATTCTGCGCATGTGCTTGAACTTCACGCATAAAACTTCGAATAAATATAGAAATATTTTGAAATTAAATTCTATTTTTGACGTATATGATTTGGAATTATTCATTTTATCTCTAGGAATGATGGAGAAAACCGGTGAAAATAAATTAAAAAAAAAAAGAAAATTATATAAAAATGTTTGTCGGCTTCGAGACTCAAACTGAAGACATGCAAAACTAAGGGCCACAGTCTGCCGATCCAGCCACCAAGCCACGTAATCCGAGAGATTCTGAAGGGTCTAATATTCTCATTATTACTATCCAGTAAAATTTTAAATACGGTGTCAATCTGGTCTAAAAGCACAATGCTAAGAATACGAAGGAATTCTGCCCATGTGCGTGAACTTGACTAATAAAATTTCAAATAAATATAGAAATATTTTGAAATTTAATTCGATTTTTGACATATATGATTTAGAATTATTCATTTTATCTCTAGAAATGACTGAGAAAACTGGCGAATCTAAATTAAATAAAAAAAAATTATATAAAAATGTTTGTCGGCTTCGAGACTCGAACTGTAGACATGCAAAACTAAGCGCCACACTCTGCCGACCCAGCCACCAAGCCTCGTAATCCGAGAGCATCTGAAGTGTCTAATATTCTCATTACGACTATCCAGTAAAATTTTAAATACGGTGTCAATCTGGTCTAAAGGCACAATGCTAAGAATACGAATGAATTGTGCGCATGTGCTTGAACTTCACGCATAAAATTTCGAATAAATATAGAAATATTTTGAAATTAAATTCTATTTTTGACGTATATGATTTGGAATTATTCATTTTATCTACAGAAATGACTGACAAAATTGGTAAAAATAAATAAATAAAAAAAAATTTATATAAAAATATTTGTCGGCTTCGAGACTCGAACTGAAGACCTGCAAAACTAAGCTCCACACTCTGCCGATCCAGACACCAAGCCTCGTAATCCGGGAGCATCTGAGGTGTCTCATATTCTCATTACGACTATCCAGTAAAATTTTAAATACGGTGTCAATCTGGTCTAAAAGCACAATGCTAAGAATACGAATGAATTCTGCGCATGCGCGTGAACTTGACTCATAAAATTTCAAATAAATATAGAAATATTTTGAAATTAAATTCTATTTTTGACGTATATGATTTGGAATTATTCATTTTATCTCTAGGAATGATGGAGAAAACTGGTGAAAATAAATTTGAAAAAAAAAATTATATAAAAATGTTTGTCGGCTTCGTGACTCGAACTTAAGACATGCAAAACTAAGCGGCATACTCTGCCGATCCATACACCAAACCTCGAAATCCGACAGCTTCTGAAGGTTCTAATATTCTTAAATACGGTATCAATCCGGTCTAAAAGCACAATGCTAAGAATACGAATGAATTCTGCGCATGCGCGTGAACTTGACTCATAAAATTTCGAATAAATATAGAAATATTTTGAAATTAAATTCTATTTTTGACGTATATAATTTGGAATTATTCATTTTATCTCTAGGAATGATAGAGAAAACCGGTGAAAATAAAATTAAAAAAAAAAAAAAGAAAATTATATAAAAATGTTTTCTGCTTCGGAACTCGAACTGTAGACATGCAAAACTAGGCGCCACACTCTGCCGATGCAGCCACCAAGCCTCGTAATCCGAGAGCTTCTGAAGTGTCTAATATTCTCATTACGACTATCTAGTAAAATTTTAAATACGGTGTCAATCTGGTCTAAAGGCACAATGCTAAGAATACGAATGAATTCTGCGCATGTGCTTGAACTTCACGCATAAAATTTCGAATAAATATAGAAATATTTTGAAATTAAATTCTATTTTTGACGTATATGATTTAGAATTATTCATTTTATCTACAGAAATGACTGAGAAAATTGGTAAAAATAAATAAATAAAAAAAATTATATAAAAATGTTTGTCGGCTTCGATACTCGAACTGAAGACCTGCAAAACTAAGCTCCACACTCTGCCGATCCAGCCACCAAACCTCGTAATCCGAGCGCATCTGAAGTGTCTAATATTCTCATTACGACTATCCAGTAAAATTTTAAATACGGTGTCAATCTGGTCTAAAAGCACAATGCTAAGAATACGAATGAATTCTGCGCATGTGCTTGAACTTCACGCATAAAATTTCGAATAAAAATAGAAATATTTTGAAATTAAATTCTATTTTTGACGTATATGATTTGGAATTATTCATTTTATCTCTAGGAATGATGGAGAAAACTGGTGAAAATAAATTAAAAAAAAAGAAATTTATATAAAAATGTTTGTCGGCTTCGAGACTCGAACTGTAGACATGCAAAACGAAGCGCCACAGTCTGCCGATCCAACCACCAAGCCTCGTAATCCGAGACCTTCTGAAGGGTCTAATATTCTCATTATTACTATCCAGTAAAATTTTAAATACGGTGTCAATCTGGTCTAAAAGCACAATGCTAAGAATACGAAGGAATTCTGCCCATGTGCGTGAACTTGACTAAAAAAATTTTAAATAAATATAGAATTATTTTGAAATTTAATTCGATTTTTGACATATATGATTTAGAATTATTCATTTTATCTCTAGAAGTGACTGAGAAAACTGGCGAAAATAAATTAAATAAAAAAAAAATTATATAAAAATGTTTGTCGGCTTCGAGACTCGAACTGTAGACATGCAAAACTAAGCGCCACAGTCTGCCGATCCAGCCACCAAGCCTCGTAATCCGAGAGCTTCTAAAGGGTCTAATATTCTCATTATTACTATCCAGTAAAATTTTAAATACGGTGTCAATCTATTCTAAAGGCACAATGTTAAGAATACGAATGAATTCTGCGCATGAGCGTGAACTTGACTCATAAAATTTCGAATAAATATAGAAATATTTTGAAATCAAATTCTATTTTTGACGTATATGATTTGGAATTATTCATTTTATCTACAGAAATGACTGAGAAACCTGGTAAAAATAAATAAATAAAAAAAATTATATAAAAATGTTTGTCGGCTTCGAGACTCGAACTGAAGACATGCAAAACTAAGCGCCACAGTCTGCCGATCCAGCGACCAAGCCTCGTAATCCGAGAGCTTCTGAAGGGTCTAATATTCTCATTATTACTATCCAGTAAAATTTTAAGTACGGTTCAATCTCTTCTAAAGGCACAATGCTAAGAGTACGAATGAATTCTGCGCATGTGCGTGAACTTGACTCATAAAATTTCGAATAAATATAGAAATATTTTGAAATTAAATTCTATTTTTGACGTATATGATTTCGAATTATTCATCTTATCTCTAGGAATGATGGAGAAAACCGGTGAAAATAAATTAAAAAAAAAAAGAAAACTATATAAAAATGTTTGTCGGCTTCGAGACTCGAACTGAAGACCTGCAAAACTAAGCTCCACACTCTGCCGATCCAGCCACCAAGCCTCGTAAACCTAGAGCATCTGAAGTGTCTAATATTCTAATTACGACTATCCAGTAAAATTTTAAATACGGTGTCAATCTGGTCTAAAAGCACAATGCTAAGAATACGAATGAATTCTGCGCATGTGCGTGAACTTGACTCATAAAATTTCGAATAAATATAAAAATATTTTGAAATTAAATTCTATTTTTGACGTATATGATTTGGAATTATTCATTTTATCTCTAGAAATGACTGAGAAAACTGGCGAAAATAAATTAAAAAAAAAAATTATATAAAAATGTTTGTCGGCTTCGATACTCGAACTGCAGACATGCAAAACAAAGCTCCACACTCTGCCGTTCCAGCCACCAAGCCTCGTAATCCGAGAGCATCTGAAGTGTCTAATATTCTCATTACGACTGTCCAGTAAAATTTTAACCCTCTGAGCGTTTTCATTCTACGTCTGAAACCTCTAAAAAGGGTACTAAACTTGACTAGTATTCTCTCTCACAATCGTTTCGGTTTTCCTAAAGAAATGTACAGCAAGCGCGAGCACTTTTTTCTTTCCCCTCTTCTTCTTCACGGGTGGTCTACAAACCCTGGGGTATGCGCAAATTACCGCTCATTCATGTCAGATCTTATAGCTTTCGTTTATGGCTAGAAAAGTCAGATGGTTTCTAGGAATAGTGTATGGGGATCCAGTTTTGTTGCTTTTTAACCCCGATAGTAGATAATATCGCTCTGTAAAAAGTTGTACAGAGCAAATATAAACAGAAGGGTTTTCTCTTAATTTTTGCTAGGTATTTTAAGCACAGAAACTCTCATCGGTCTCACTATATATATATATATATATATATATATATATATATATATATATATATATATATATATATATATATATATATATATATATATATATATATATAAAATAAGTAATTAATGAGGATTCAAATTCCTTTCATATTCCTTTATTATTCTTTCAAATAAATCATTGTAATATTTTTTACTGAGTAATCAATATTTGAATAGCATTTGTCTAAAATTAGGACTAATCACAAATAGTTATGTCAATCAGATGTGTATAAATAACAATATAAAACCGATTTATCATTAAAATAGCATTATCTTCTATTATAATAAAATATGCAAATCAGCAAATTGATTGAGTAGCTTAAAAAATATACAAATCTAGAGCCATATGATTTGGTATTTATGTATTAATGACCCAGGCTCTAAAATATATCACATCAATTTTTTTAAAGTTCAATACTTTTTTTAAACATTTTTTTATTGAAAAATAATGGCATATTCGCTTTTAAATGTTTCAAAATAATGAAAATTTCAATTAAAACCTCATCAAATATATCAGGGTAAATGCAGATTAAATGACCTTATTTAAAATTTATTTTTGAAATTATAGACTGTTCTATTGATTTTAAAATGTTTTAGAAATTTATTAAAATTATCGACTTTTTTTTGCTATTTTTTTCCCACCTTTTTCACTATTTTGTGTGCATATTCAAAGAAATTGCTATCTTCAAAAATATTCAAAGGAACAAACAAATGATTCTTTTAAAATATTATACAGGAGTATTTCATTCCTCGTAAATTTCGATACATTTATGATGTTCTTTAAAAAAATACAATGGACGTAATAATTTTCTAATTTTCGTGCATTCTAAAAAAGAAAACACTATTTATTCATTGCTATTTCTGCTAGTTTTATCAAAAAAAATTTTAATGACAAAAGTTTCAATTGTGCTTACATATTTTTATAAAATTTACTGTGGAAAAGTAATTGATGATTTAAATATGTAAAATTAAACTTGTAAAGCATATGTTGCATTAACGTATCTTTGCAACATTCCATTTTCTTTCTCTTTCTAATGATCGCTAGGAGTGAAGATAACAATCACCGAAAACATTTTTTTTAACAATAATTCATGACGATGGATTCAATAAAAGAATAAGCGTCTTGCTTTGGTAGGAACCGCAACAATTCCACAATTGAATTAAGAAATTTTATGTCTTAGAACTGTATTTGAAACAAAGTTTGGAAGTTTTAATTGCTTACTAGAAAAGTTTTTACTTTTGTTGATTACCTCCATAGACATTGTAAAAATATCAAACTATATAAGTAAATGGATTTAGTGAAGAAATAGTGATATTCGTATTTCAGTGAAATTGGGATGTATAAATTTTACAAATATTTGACAGCATAGTGTGAAAACTCTCGAAAACCAGCGTAAGAGGTAACTGGTTCCTTATTTAGAAGTAATTACCGGTGTAAGCAATTACTTTCATTTATGAAAGTAGCCTTGTATCCAGAATCATTGACATTAGCCTTGAATCGGTTTTGAAATACACAAAAATAAAGTTTTTTTCTTTTCTTTCTTTTTTTTTTTAATTAGTAAAAAAAGGTTTAGTAGTTACGCGTAGGACGTAAACACTTCTTATTTTGATTATAACTTAATAAACCGTATTCTAAATTATATTACAACAATTAACATACCTGGAAATCATAAATAACATTTACATCTCCTGTTATTTCCTCTAAATAAATCAATATTATGATGTTTGTTTTGAAATCTGTTTTATGATGATTTATGTCATGAGTGCTATGGTGATTTATGATATGATTATTCAGAGCAATTCAAAATAAATCTGAAGATCGCATTTAGTAAATAAACACATTCAATATTAGAAGGAATATATTAATCGCATACCTTAGTTCATTAAGTATGAAGCTATCTTTTACCATAACTAAATAATCACTCTTTGTATTTCGTTATTGAAAAGAATAATTCACAGATTCTCGAAATTTGATACTTACAAAATATGCCCAGTCTTAGAACATCACGTCATATTATTATCAAAAGTTGATTTTAGTTTTTAATCATATTTTTTGTCGAAAATTAATAATAGTGTTTAAACGATTACATCTACTGACTTAATTTCACAAACTTATCAAATTAAATCTTGATAAAAAAAAAGCCTTTATAAAGCAGTTACTTTCTAATTTGTAAGCTATTCCATTGATTTATGGATCCCCCCCCCCTTTAAATCAGAAAGACCATCTCGCGATTAACCATCCGTGTGGCCCTAAGGCTCGTCTCACACTATACGGATACAAATGCCACCCGTGTCGCTATGAGTTTGGGCCGCCGTTTTTCTACAGATCGAACATTTTACTCAACTCAACATTTTACTCAACAGAACATTTTACTTACTGTACTTCTTGATAACTTCCAAAAGAACTAACCAAAAATTGAAATCTTTTTCACAGTTGTGTAGGATGTTGGATTTAATACAGGAAAACGCATTTTACTTTATAAAAACTTTATATAATTAAATAACAGCCATTTCAATAAAAAAAAGTTGATATACTTTTTAAATATTTTCAATGTGTTGCTTATTCTTGCGTTGTTTCTATATCCTCACAATAAGGACAATTATGAACAGAATTCAACAGCAAAATCCATTAAAAAAAGTAATAGAATGAAAATATTTTAAAAGGAAATACTTCACGTGACAACAAGAATAATAAACGCATTACTAAAATACACAAATTCATTAATTTTAATTTTTTAAAGAGGAAATACATATATAGAAACCAATACTAAAAAGGAGCCAAGCAAAAGAAACAAAAGTATAAATTCATGGCCGCAGTATAAGCTCATAGAGGAATCATGAAGGGAAATCCATTTCAACCTCAAAACTCAATCTCAAATTCCTGTCGCTTTCTTTTGTCACTTTATAATATATATTATATAAAGAACAGAAAATTTTTAATATATAAATTATTAGAATAATTAAAATATTATGCAGTATAGTTATACCGAATTATAATATTCATTTAACTAGTTTTAAGCATTACAATACATATCTGCTTCAGTAAAATATTTATAAACTTCAAGTATCACAGAACTGATTTTCGTAAAATTTATTATACAAAGTTATTCGCATGTTTCGCAGAAATTCTGTATTCACGATCCCCAGCGCGCAGAGAAACATAATTACAAAAAAAAAAAAAAAAAAAAAAAAAAAAAAAATGTTTGAAACAAATTGTACCCATCCACAACGCTTGATACTTTATTTTTATAATTTATCAAATATATCTCCAAGCGGTAGAAAAAATTAATAAACTTGATTGAATTGTTGATGAATCATGCAGCCAAATAGTGGAAAGAAAGAATTTATTTATTTCAAAATGAAAATACATTAAAAAAAGGCGTTTTTTTCTTCTTTCGAAATTGAAAAATTATATAGAGCAGACGATCATTGATGATATATCTAATGGCCAATGGTTTTATTATGAAATATAAATTGACAGATTTGGTCGAATGACTGGGGCAAGTAGAATACCAAAAGGTTTTGGAAGTAATTCCGCCATAGACGTATCAACTGAATATACTGAGAAGATATTATATATATATATATATATATATATATATATATATATATATATATATATATATATATATATGATAGGTGATCATTGATGATATATCAATAGTCATTAGCCCTCATATAAAAGGAAAATTAATATATGATTGACAATATTATTTATATAATTGGTTTAAAAAATAAACAATTGTTTCTCAAATTTCAGTTTAATATAGCATACTGGATATGGCTTAATCCCTTTTTTCAACCATTTAAAACCCTTTATTAACTTTTTTTTAACCTCCCCATTCAATAGCTTAGGTTAAAAAGGCTGAGCATTCACTAGGAATCATTCCAGTCAAAGAATTTGAGAAAAGATTTCTTTCTTTATCGTAAATCAACATATAGCAACCTTTCTATAATTAATTGTAATTAATTTATATGTAATTTTATCTTCAAATATTAGATAAACTGACTGATGAGAAATCTGCATGTAAAAGTCATGTATGCATGTACATGATATCCCAAAACGGAAGCATCGAGATAAATTAAATGTATCATGCAATTTTATCAAAATGTAGATTTGTATTAATTTTTTTAAATGTATTCTGACAAAGGATTTATTACACATGAGTGTTTAAATAATTATTTGAAATCACACGCACACATACAATATAGATAAATGAAGTTTGGTGAGTTGGTTTGATATCGTTATTGCGAATGTGTCGAATTTTTGCTCCAGTCTGAAAGGATAGGAAGACGCACCAAATTCATACTTGATTCTATTCAAAATGTGCTAAGAAATATGGATAGCGCTACACTGCATAAGCATATGAATAGGAAAAAGTAAGAATGCTGATGCTACCATTGATCTTTACCTTGATTGTAAACCTTGGATTGCTTTTAATAATAATAATTGTTTTCCTGTTTGGGCCCAACAACCTTTAAGGTCGATCCTGCATTAGTGTGCAGTTTATGAAGTTTTCTTCCATAAGTAACACCAGCATCAGTAACAAAATCTGAATAAAGTAATGCAAAGTCATTTATTTGATAGGAGAAAATAGCAGGTTGTGATTTCAAGGCATAACTATGAATGCTAAGCTTTTGAATATTCAAAAATAATTTATTATCCATGCACCATTCAGGAATTTATCTGCACCATTTTGTATTAGAACATCCTTAAAAACGTATAGTTAAAACTCATTCTGTACTTAGCACAAGATTCACCAAAAGTTATTTCATTTATCCACTCAGATTTTATTCTATATTGAAGAATGCTCATTAACTTATCTACAAAAAAAAAAAAAAAAAAAAAAACTGCTTCAAAGACTTGTAAAATAAGAACAGAATTTTTGAACTACCTACTTATTTTTTTAGAAGTGTTTTAGAGATCTATAATTTTATCTAAGAAATATATCTTCTTTGATAAACTGTTGAAAAAATATCTTCAGATAGTTTACAATGTTAAGACTTTTACAATGCGATTCGTTTCTTAATATTCCTAACAAAATAAATCAAACCCTGAATTAAATTTATTTTACTATTTGCTTTCATCTACATCAAGGTATATTAAGACTAAATATTAATAATTTTCTGAATAGACATAATTCTTAAAAAAATGTTTTTGTTTCTTTTATGAATTTGAATGAAATTATTCTATTCAGTTCTTTAAAAAAAACTTTGAAAAGGAGTCGCATTATAAAAAATGAAACATTATTCCAAATTTTTACAAGATAAGAGAAACAATATAATAATATATTTTATTATATTCTGTGAAATTTAGACTGCTTAAAAACGCAAAATTCATTTGCATCTGTTTACTTCGTGAAAAATAATTGGAGGTATAGATTAGCATAAAAATATAAATTTGAATCATAATAACAGTTGAACTAAGAATGAAAAATATATTTAATATTTTAACTATATATTGATGGCAATTTTTCAAATATATCCCTTTCGAGTTGCTAGTACTTCAATGTGATGTTTAATCACAATTAAGCATAAAACTGCATTAAGAAAAAAATAACTCAATGGAACTTTGAGGCAACGCTTAGATCAAAGAAATCCTATCCCTATCGATATCAAACAAAAACTATTGAGACAAAATGCAATTTAAATTTAAGTTCACATAGAGCCATTATGGGAGACACAATTGGGGAAAAATTCCTGTTCCTCTTTTCTTGGGCGAGCCCTTTCCTTTTTCACCCCTCATTCCTCCATAACGCCGGCACCATCACAATGCCCTATGCCTAAAGGAATCTTCGGGCTCTCAGATCCTGTGACTTCCTTAAATGGCCGTAAAACTTCATTGTGTTGTCTCCCCTCCAATTCATCAAGATGTCGAAACTGGTAGGGGGAAAGAAATACGTTAAAATACGTCGACACCATCTGCGGTGCAGTAACACCCCTACGTGATTTTCAGTGCAAAACGAATCTGCATCGTTCGTTACCCTACGTTAAAATCCGTGAGGTGCACTTTAAAGACATCTATGGGGCTACGTCGAAATACGTGTGGAACCCTTAGAGGGTTAAATACGGTGTCAATCTGGTCTAAAGGCACAATGCTAAGAATACAAATGAATTCTGCGCATGTGCGTGAACGTGACTCATAAAATTTCGAATAAATGTAGAAATATTTTGAAATTACATTCTATTTTTGACGTATATGACTTGGAATTATTCATTTTATCTACAGAAATGCCTGAGAAAATTGGTAAAAATAAATAAATAAATAAAAATTATATAAAAATGTTTGTCGGCTTCGACACTCGAACTGAAGACCTGCAAAACTAAGCTCCACACTCTGCCGAACCAGACACCAAGCCTCGTAATCCGGGAGCATCTGAAGTGTCTCATATTCTCATTACGACTATCCAGAAAAATTTTAAATACGGTGTCAATCTGGTCTAAAAGCCCAATGCTAAGAATACGAATAAATTCTGCGCATGCGCGTGAACTTGACTCATAAAATTTCGAATAAATATAGAAATATTTTGAAATTAAATTCTATTTTTGACGTATATGATTTGGAATTATTCCTTTTATCTCTAGGAATGATGGAGAAAACTGGTGAAAATAAATTTGAAAAAAAAATTATATAAAAATGTTTGTCGGCTTCGAGACTCGAAATGAAGACATGCAAAACTAAGCGGCATACTCTGCCGATCCAGCCAACAAACCTCGAAATCCGACAGCTTCTGAAGGGTTTAATATTCTTAAATACGGTATCAATCCGGTCTAAAAGCACAATGCTAAGAATACGAATGAATTCTGCGCATGCGCGTGAACTTCACTCATAAAATTTCGAATAAATATAGAAATATTTTGAAATTAAATTCTATTTTTGACGTATATGATTTGGAATTATTCATTTTATCTCTAGGAATGATGGAGAAAACTGGTGAAAATAAATTTGAAAAAAAAATTATATAAAAATGTTTGTCGGCTTCGAGTCTCGAACTGCAGACATACAAAACTAAGCTCCACACTCTGCCGATCCAGCCACCGAGCCTCGTAATCCGAGAGCATCTGAAGTGTCTAATATTCTCATTACGATTATCCAGTAAAATTTTAAATACGGTGTCAATCTGGTCTAAAGGCACAATGCTAAGAATACGAATGAATTCTGCGCATGTGCTTGAACTTCACGCATAAAATTTCGAATAAATATAGAAATATTTTGAAATTAAATTCTATTTTTGACGTATATGATTTGGAATTATTCATTTTATCTCTAGGAATGATGGAGAAAACTGGTGAAAATAAATTTGAAAAAAAAATTATATAAAAATGTTTGTCGGCTTCGAGACTCGAACTGAAGACATGCAAAACTAAGCGCCACACTCTGCCGATCCAGCCACCAAGCCTCGTAATCCGAGAGCTTCTGAAGGGTCTAATATTCTTATTACGACTATGAAGTAAAATTTTAAATACGGTGTCAATCTGGTCTAAAAGCACAATGCTAAGAATACGAATGAATTCTGCTCATGTGCATGAACTTGACTCATAAAATTTCAAATAAATATAGAAATATTTTGAAATTTAATTCGATTTTTGACATATGTGATTTAGAATTATTCATTTTATCTCTAGAAATGACTGAGATAACTGGCGAAAATAAATTAAATAAAAAAAATTATATAAAAATGTTTGTCGGCTTCGATACTCGAACTGCAGACATGCAAAACAAAGCTCCACACTCTGCCGATCCAGCCACCAAGCCTCGTAATCCGAGAGCATCTGAAGTGTCTAATATTCTCATTACGACTATCCAGTAAAATTTTAAATACGGTGTCAATCTGGTCTAAAGGCACAATGCTAAGAATACAAATGAATTCTGCGCATGTGCGTGAACGTGACTCATAAAATTTCGAATAAATGTAGAAATATTTTGAAATTAAATTCTATTTTTGACGTATATGACTTGGAATTATTCATTTTATCTACAGAAATGACTGAGAAAATTGGTAAAAATAAATAAATAAATAAAAATTATATAAAAATGTTTGTCGGCTCCGACACTCGAACTGAAGACATGCAAAACTAAACGGCATACTCTGCCGATCCAGCCACCAAACCTCGAAATCCGACTGCTTCTGAAGGGTTTAATATTCTTAAATACGGTATCAATCCGGTCTAAAAGCACAATGCTAAGAATACGAATGAATTCTGCGCATGCGCGTGAACTTGACACGTAAAATTTCGAATAAATATAGAAATATTTTGAAATTTAATTCGATTTTTGACATATATTATTTATAATTATTCATTTTATCTCTAGAAATGACTGAGATAACTGGCGAAAATAAATTAAATAAAAAAAATTATATAAAAATGTTTGTCGGCTTCGATACTCGAACTGCAGACATGCAAAACAAAGCTCCACACTCTGCCGATCCAGCCACCAAGCCTCGTAATCCGAGAGCATCTGAAGTGTCTAATATTCTCATTACGACTATCCAGTAAAATTTTAAATACGGTGTCAATCTGGTCTAAAGGCACAATGCTAAGAATACAAATGAATTCTGCGCATGTGCGTGAACGTGACTCATAAAATTTCGAATAAATGTAGAAATATTTTGAAATTAAATTCTATTTTTGACGTATATGACTTGGAATTATTCATTTTATCTACAGAAATGACTGAGAAAATTGGTAAAAATAAATAAATAAATAAAAATTATATAAAAATGTTTGTCGGCTCCGACACTCGAACTGAAGACATGCAAAACTAAACGGCATACTCTGCCGATCCAGCCACCAAACCTCGAAATCCGCCTGCTTCTGAAGGGTTTAATATTCTTAAATACGGTATCAATCCGGTCTAAAAGCACAATGCTAAGAATACGAATGAATTCTGCGCATGCGCGTGAACTTGACACGTAAAATTTCGAATAAATATAGAAATATTTTGAAATTTAATTCGATTTTTGACATATATTATTTATAATTATTCATTTTATCTCTAGAAATGACTGAAAAAACTGGCGAAAAGAAATTAAATAAAAAAAAATTATATAAAAATGTTTGTCGGCTTCGAGACTCGAACTGTAGACATGCAAAACTAAGCGCCACACTCTGCCGATCCAGCCACCAAGCCTCGTAATCCGAGAGCTTCTGAAGGGTCTAATATTCTCATTATTACTATCCAGTAAAATTTTAAATACGGTGTCAATCTGGTCTAAATACACAATGCTAAGGATACAAATGAATTATGCGCATGTGCGTGAACGTGACTCATAAAATTTCGAATAAATATAGAAATATTTTGAAATTAAATTCTATTTTTGACGTATATGATTTGGAATTATTCATTTTATCTCTAGGAATGATGGAGAAAACTGGTGAAAATAAATTTGAAAAAAAAATTATATAAAAATGTTTGTCGGCTTCGAGACTCGAACTGAAGACATGCAAAACTAAGCGCCACACTCTGCCGATGCAGCAATCAGGCCTCGTAATACGAGAGCTTCTGAAGGGTCTAATATTCTCATTACGACTATGATGTAAAATTTTAAATACGGTGTCAATCTGGTCTAAATGCACAATGCTAAGAATACGAATGAATTCTGCGCATGTGCGTGAACGTGACTCATAAAATTTCGAATAAATATAGAAATATTTCGATATTAAATTCTATTTTTGACGTATATGATTTGGAATTATTCATTTTTTTTTCTAGGAATGATGAAGAAAACTGGTGAAAATAAATTTAAAAAAAAAAGAAATTTATATAAAAATGTTTGTCGGCTTCGAGACTCGAACTGTATACATGCAAAACGAAGCGCCACACTCTGCCGATACAGCCACCAAGCCTCGTAATCCGAGAGCTTCTGAAGGGTCTAATATTCTTATTACGACTATGAAGTAAAATTTTAAATACGGTGTCAATCTGGTCTAAAAGCACTATGCTAAGAATACGAATGAATTCTGCGCATGTGCATGAACTTGACTCATAAAATTTCGAATAAATATAGTAATATATTGAAATTTAATTCTATTTTTGACTTATATGATTTGGAATTATTCATTTTATCTCTAGAAATGACTTGGAAAACTGGCAAAAATAAATTAAATAAAAAAAAATTATATAAAAATGTTTGTCGGCTTCGAGACTCGAACTGAAGACATGCAAAACTAAGCGCCACACTCTGCCGATGCAGCCACCAAGCCTCGTAATCCGAGAGCTTCTGAAGGGTCTAATATTCTCATTACGACTATCCAGTAAAATTTTAAATACGGTGTCAATCTGGTCTAAAGGCACAATGCTAAGAATACGAATGAATTCTGCGCATGTGCTTGAACTTCACGCATAAAATTTCGAATAAATATAGAAATATTTTGAAATTAAATTCTATTTTTGACGTATATGATTTGGAATTATTCATTTTATCTCTAGGAATGATGGAGAAAACTGGTGAAAATAAATTTGAAAAAAAAATTATATAAAAATGTTTGTCGGCTTCGAGACTCGAACTGAAGACATGCAAAACTAAGCGCCACACTCTGCCGATCCAGCCACCAAGCCTCGTAATCCGAGAGCTTCTGAAGGGTCTAATATTCTTATTACGACTATGAAGTAAAATTTTAAATACGGTGTCAATCTGGTCTAAAAGCACAATGCTAAGAATACGAATGAATTCTGCTCATGTGCATGAACTTGACTCATAAAATTTCAAATAAATATAGAAATATTTTGAAATTTAATTCGATTTTTGACATATGTGATTTAGAATTATTCATTTTATCTCTAGAAATGACTGAGATAACTGGCGAAAATAAATTAAATAAAAAAAATTATATAAAAATGTTTGTCGGCTTCGATACTCGAACTGCAGACATGCAAAACAAAGCTCCACACTCTGCCGATCCAGCCACCAAGCCTCGTAATCCGAGAGCATCTGAAGTGTCTAATATTCTCATTACGACTATCCAGTAAAATTTTAAATACGGTGTCAATCTGGTCTAAAGGCACAATGCTAAGAATACAAATGAATTCTGCGCATGTGCGTGAACGTGACTCATAAAATTTCGAATAAATGTAGAAATATTTTGAAATTAAATTCTATTTTTGACGTATATGACTTGGAATTATTCATTTTATCTACAGAAATGACTGAGAAAATTGGTAAAAATAAATAAATAAATAAAAATTATATAAAAATGTTTGTCGGCTCCGACACTCGAACTGAAGACATGCAAAACTAAACGGCATACTCTGCCGATCCAGCCACCAAACCTCGAAATCCGACTGCTTCTGAAGGGTTTAATATTCTTAAATACGGTATCAATCCGGTCTAAAAGCACAATGCTAAGAATACGAATGAATTCTGCGCATGCGCGTGAACTTGACACGTAAAATTTCGAATAAATATAGAAATATTTTGAAATTTAATTCGATTTTTGACATATATTATTTATAATTATTCATTTTATCTCTAGAAATGACTGAGATAACTGGCGAAAATAAATTAAATAAAAAAAATTATATAAAAATGTTTGTCGGCTTCGATACTCGAACTGCAGACATGCAAAACAAAGCTCCACACTCTGCCGATCCAGCCACCAAGCCTCGTAATCCGAGAGCATCTGAAGTGTCTAATATTCTCATTACGACTATCCAGTAAAATTTTAAATACGGTGTCAATCTGGTCTAAAGGCACAATGCTAAGAATACAAATGAATTCTGCGCATGTGCGTGAACGTGACTCATAAAATTTCGAATAAATGTAGAAATATTTTGAAATTAAATTCTATTTTTGACGTATATGACTTGGAATTATTCATTTTATCTACAGAAATGACTGAGAAAATTGGTAAAAATAAATAAATAAATAAAAATTATATAAAAATGTTTGTCGGCTCCGACACTCGAACTGAAGACATGCAAAACTAAACGGCATACTCTGCCGATCCAGCCACCAAACCTCGAAATCCGCCTGCTTCTGAAGGGTTTAATATTCTTAAATACGGTATCAATCCGGTCTAAAAGCACAATGCTAAGAATACGAATGAATTCTGCGCATGCGCGTGAACTTGACACGTAAAATTTCGAATAAATATAGAAATATTTTGAAATTTAATTCGATTTTTGACATATATTATTTATAATTATTCATTTTATCTCTAGAAATGACTGAAAAAACTGGCGAAAAGAAATTAAATAAAAAAAAATTATATAAAAATGTTTGTCGGCTTCGAGACTCGAACTGTAGACATGCAAAACTAAGCGCCACACTCTGCCGATCCAGCCACCAAGCCTCGTAATCCGAGAGCTTCTGAAGGGTCTAATATTCTCATTATTACTATCCAGTAAAATTTTAAATACGGTGTCAATCTGGTCTAAATACACAATGCTAAGGATACAAATGAATTATGCGCATGTGCGTGAACGTGACTCATAAAATTTCGAATAAATATAGAAATATTTTGAAATTAAATTCTATTTTTGACGTATATGATTTGGAATTATTCATTTTATCTCTAGGAATGATGGAGAAAACTGGTGAAAATAAATTTGAAAAAAAAATTATATAAAAATGTTTGTCGGCTTCGAGACTCGAACTGAAGACATGCAAAACTAAGCGCCACACTCTGCCGATGCAGCAATCAGGCCTCGTAATACGAGAGCTTCTGAAGGGTCTAATATTCTCATTACGACTATGATGTAAAATTTTAAATACGGTGTCAATCTGGTCTAAATGCACAATGCTAAGAATACGAATGAATTCTGCGCATGTGCGTGAACGTGACTCATAAAATTTCGAATAAATATAGAAATATTTCGATATTAAATTCTATTTTTGACGTATATGATTTGGAATTATTCATTTTTTTTTCTAGGAATGATGAAGAAAACTGGTGAAAATAAATTTAAAAAAAAAAGAAATTTATATAAAAATGTTTGTCGGCTTCGAGACTCGAACTGTATACATGCAAAACGAAGCGCCACACTCTGCCGATACAGCCACCAAGCCTCGTAATCCGAGAGCTTCTGAAGGGTCTAATATTCTTATTACGACTATGAAGTAAAATTTTAAATACGGTGTCAATCTGGTCTAAAAGCACTATGCTAAGAATACGAATGAATTCTGCGCATGTGCATGAACTTGACTCATAAAATTTCGAATAAATATAGTAATATATTGAAATTTAATTCTATTTTTGACTTATATGATTTGGAATTATTCATTTTATCTCTAGAAATGACTTGGAAAACTGGCAAAAATAAATTAAATAAAAAAAAATTATATAAAAATGTTTGTCGGCTTCGAGACTCGAACTGAAGACATGCAAAACTAAGCGCCACATTCTGCCGATCCAGCCACCAAGCCTCGTAATCCGAGAGCTTCTGAAGGGTCTAATATTCTCATTACAACTATCCAGTAAAATTTTAAATACGGTGTCAATCTGGTCTAAAAGAACAATGTTAAGAATACGAAGGAATTCTGCGCATGTGCGTGAACTTGACTAATAAAATTTCGAATAAATATAGAAATATTTTGAAATTAAATTCTATTTTTGACATATATGATTTATAATTATTCATTTTATCTCTAGAAATGACTGAAAAAACTGGCGAAAAGAAATTAAATAAAAAAAAATTATATAAAAATGTTTGTCGGCTTCGAGACTCGAACTGCAGACATGCAAAACTAAGCTCCACACTCTGCCGATCCAGCCACCAAGCCTCGTAATCAGAGAATATATGAAGTGTCTAATATTCTCATTACGATTATCCAGTAAAATTTTAAATACGGTGTCAATCTGGTCTAAAGGCACAATGCTAAGAATACGAATGAATTTTGCGCATGTGCTTGAACTTCACGCATAAAATTTCGAATAAATATAGAAATATTTTGAAATTAAATTCTATTTTTGACGTATATGATTTAGAATTATTCATTTTATCTACAGAAATGACTGAGAAAATTGGTAAAAATAAATGAATAAAAAAAATTATATAAAAATGTTTGTCGGCTTCGAGACTCGAACTGAAGACCTGCAAAACTAAGCTCCACACTCTGCCGATCCAGCCACCAAGCCTCGTATTCCGAGAGCATCTGAAGTGTCTAATATTCTCATTACGACTATCCAATAAAATTTTAAATACGGTGTCAATCTTGTCTAAAAGCATAATGCTAAGTATACGAAGGAATTCTGCCCATGTGCGTGAACTTGACCAATAAAATTTCAAATAAATATAGAAATATTTTGAAATTTAATTCGATTTTTGACATATATGATTTAGAATTATTCATTTTATCTCTAGAAATGACTGAAAAAACTGGCGAAAAGAAATTAAATAAAAAAAAAATTATATAAAAATGTTTGTCGGCTTCGAGACTCGAACTGTAGACATGCAAAACTAAGCGCCACACTCTGCCGATCCAGCCACCAAGCCTCGTAATCCGAGAGCTTCTGAAGGGTCTAATATTCTCATTATTACTATCCAGTAAAATTTTAAATACGGTGTCAATCTGGTCTAAAGACACAATGCTAAGGATACAAATGAATTATGCGCATGTGCGTGAACGTGACTCATAAAATTTCGAATAAATATAGAAATATTTTGAAATTAAATTCTATTTTTGACGTATATGATTTGGAATTATTCATTTTATCTCTAGGAATGATGGAGAAAACTGGTGAAAATAAATTTGAAAAAAAAATTATATAAAAATGTTTGTCGGCTTCGAGACTCGAACTGAAGACATGCAAAACTAAGCGCCACACTCTGCCGATGCAGCAATCAGGCCTCGTAATACGAGAGCTTCTGAAGGGTCTAATATTCTCATTACGACTATGATGTAAAATTTTAAATACGGTGTCAATCTGGTCTAAAAGCACAATGCTAAGAATACGAATGAATTCTGCGCATGTGCATGAACTTGACTCATAAAATTTCGAATAAATATAGTAATATATTGAAATTTAATTCTATTTTTGACTTATATGATTTGGAATTATTCATTTTATCTCTAGAAATGACTTGGAAAACTGGCGAAAATAAATTAAATAAAAAAAAATTATATAAAAATGTTTGTCGGCTTCGAGACTCGAACTGAAGACATGCAAAACTAAGCGCCACACTCTGCCGATGCAGCCACCAAGCCTCGTAATCCGAGAGCTTCTGAAGGGTCTAATATTCTCATTACGACTATCCAGTAAAATTTTAAATACGGTGTCAATCTGGTCTAAAAGAACAATGTTAAGAATACGAAGGAATTCTGCGCATGTGCGTGAACTTGACTAATAAAATTTCAAATAAATATAGAAATATTTTGAAATTTAATTCAATTTTTGACGTATATGATTTAGAATTATTCATTTTATCTCTAGAAATGACTGAAAAAACTGGCGAAAAGAAATTAAATAAAAAAAAAATTATATAAAAATGTTTCTCGGCTTCGAGACTCGAACTGTAGACATGCAAAACTAAGCGCCACACTCTGCCGATCCAGCCACCAAGCCTCGTAATCCGAGAGCTTCTGAAGGGTCTAATATTCTCATTACGACTCTGAAGTTAAAATTTTAAATACGGTGTCAATCTGGTCTAAAAGCACAATGCTAAGAATACGAATGAATTCTGCGCATGTGTGTGAACTTGACTCAAAACATTTCGATTAAATATAGAAATATTTTGATATTAAATTCTATTTTTGACGTATATGATTTGGAATTATTCATTTTTTTTTCTAGGAATGATGAAGAAAACTGGTGAAAATAAATTTAAAAAAAAAAGAAATTTATATAAAAATGTTTGTCGGCTTCGAGACTCGAACTGTAGACATGCAAAACTAAGCGCCACACTGTGCTGATTCAGCCACAAAGGCTCGTAATCCGAGAGCTTCTGAAGGGTCTAATATTCTCATTACGACTATCCAGTCAAATTTTAAATACGGTGTCAATCTGGTCTAAAGGCACAATGCTAAGAATACGAATGAATTCTGCGCATGTGCGTGAACTTGACTCAAAACATTTCGAATAAATATAGAAATATTTTGAAATTAAATTCTATTTTTGACGTATATGATTTCGAATTATTCATCTTATCTCTAGGAATGATGGAGAAAACCGGTGAAAATAAATTTAAAAAAAAAAGAAAATTATATAAAAATGTTTGTCGGATTCGAGACTGGAACTGTAGACATGCAAAACTAAGCGCCACAGTCTGCCGATCCAGCCACCAAGCCTCGTAATCCGAGAGCTTCTGAAGGGTATAATATTCTCATTATTACTATCCAGTAAAATTTTAAATACGGTGTCAATCTGGTCTAAAAGCACAATGCTAAGAATACGAAGGAATTCTGCCCATGTGCGTGAACTTGAGTAATAAAATTTCAAATAAATATAGAAATATTTTGAAATTTAATTCGATTTTTGACATATATGATTTAGAATTATTCATTTTATCTCTAGAAATGACTGAGAAAACTGGCGAAAATAAATTAAATAAAAAAAAATTATATAAAAATGTTTGTCGGCTTCGATACTCGAACTGTGCACATGCAAAACTAAGCGCCACACTCTGACGATGCAGCCACCAGGCCTCGTAATCCGAGAGCTTCTGAAGGGTCTAATATTCTCATTACAACTATCCAGTAAAATTTTAAATACGGTGTCAATCTGGTCTAAAAGAACAATGTTAAGAATACGAAGGAATTCTGCGCATGTGCGTGAACTTGACTAATAAAATTTCAAATAAATATAGAAATATTTTGAAATTTAATTCAATTTTTGACGTATATAATTTGTAATTATTCATTTTATCTCTAGGAATGATGGAGAAAACTGGTGAAAATAAATTAAAAAAAAAAAAGAAATTTATATAAAAATGTTTGTCGGCTTCGAGATTAGAACTGTAGACATGCAAAACTACACGCCACACTCTATCGATCCAGCCACCAAACCTCGAAATCCGACAGCTTCTGAAGGGTTTAATATTCTTAAACACGGTATCAATCCGGTCTAAAAGCACAATGCTAAGAATACGAATGAATTCTGCGCATGTGCGTGAACGTGACTCTTAAAATTTCGAATAAATATAGAAATATTTTGAAATTAAATTCTATTTTTGACATATATGATTTATAATTATTCATTTTATCTCTAGAAATGACTGAAAAAACTGGCGAAAAGAAATTAAATAAAAAAAAATTATATAAAAATGTTTGTCGGCTTCGAGACTC
This sequence comes from Argiope bruennichi, assembly GCF_947563725.1. Classification (NCBI taxonomy): domain Eukaryota; kingdom Metazoa; phylum Arthropoda; class Arachnida; order Araneae; family Araneidae; genus Argiope; species Argiope bruennichi. Next base: position 15,354,211 of record NC_079156.1, on the reverse strand, counting down.
GAACTGCAGACATGCAAAACTAAGCTCCACACTCTGCCGATCCAGCCACCAAGCCTCGCAATCAGAGAATATATGAAGTGTCTAATATTCTCATTACGATTATCCAGTAAAATTTTAAATACGGTGTCAATCTGGTCTAAAGGCACAATGCTAAGAATACGAATGAATTTTGCGCATGTGCTTGAACTTCACGCATAAAATTTCGAATAAATATAGAAATATTTTGAAATTAAATTCTATTTTTGACGTATATGATTTAGAATTATTCATTTTATCTACAGAAATGACTGAGAAAATTGGTAAAAATAAATAAATAAAAAAAATTATATAAAAATGTTTGTCGGCTTCGAGACTCGAACTGAAGACCTGCAAAACTAAGCTCCACACTCTGCCGATCCAGCCACCAAGCCTCGTATTCCGAGAGCATCTGAAGTGTCTAATATTCTCATTACGACTATCCAATAAAATTTTAAATACGGTGTCAATCTGGTCTAAAAGCATAATGCTAAGTATACGAAGGAATTCTGCCCATGTGCGTGAACTTGACCAATAAAATTTCAAATAAATATAGAAATATTTTGAAATTTAATTCGATTTTTGACATATATGATTTAGAATTATTCATTTTATCTCTAGAAATGACTGAAAAAACTGGCGAAAAGAAATTAAATAAAAAAAAAATTATATAAAAATGTTTGTCGGCTTCGAGACTCGAACTGTAGACATGCAAAACTAAGCGCCACACTCTGCCGATCCAGCCACCAAGCCTCGTAATCCGAGAGCTTCTGAAGGGTCTAATATTCTCATTATTACTATCCAGTAAAATTTTAAATACGGTGTCAATCTGGTCTAAAGACACAATGCTAAGGATACAAATGAATTATGCGCATGTGCGTGAACGTGACTCATAAAATTTCGAATAAATATAGAAATATTTTGAAATTAAATTCTATTTTTGACGTATATGATTTGGAATTATTCATTTTATCTCTAGGAATGATGGAGAAAACTGGTGAAAATAAATTTGAAAAAAAAATTATATAAAAATGTTTGTCGGCTTCGAGACTCGAACTGAAGACATGCAAAACTAAGCGCCACACTCTGCCGATGCAGCAATCAGGCCTCGTAATACGAGAGCTTCTGAAGGGTCTAATATTCTCATTACGACTATGATGTAAAATTTTAAATACGGTGTCAATCTGGTCTAAAAGCACAATGCTAAGAATACGAATGAATTCTGCGCATGTGCGTGAACGTGACTCATAAAATTTCGAATAAATATAGAAATATTTCGATATTAAATTCTATTTTTGACGTATATGATTTGGAATTATTCATTTTTTTTTCTAAGAATGATGAAGAAAACTGGTGAAAATAAATTTAAAAAAAAAAAGAAATTTATATAAAAATGTTTGTCGGCTTCGAGACTCGAACTGTATACATGCAAAACGAAGCGCCACACTCTGCCGATACAGCCACCAAGCCTCGTAATCCGAGAGCTTCTGAAGGGTCTAATATTCTTATTACGACTATGAAGTAAAATTTTAAATACGGTGTCAATCTGGTCTAAAAGCACTATGCTAAGAATACGAATGAATTCTGCGCATGTGCATGAACTTGACTCATAAAATTTCGAATAAATATAGTAATATATTGAAATTTAATTCTATTTTTGACTTATATGATTTGGAATTATTCATTTTATCTCTAGAAATGACTTGGAAAACTGGCGAAAATAAATTAAATAAAAAAAAATTATATAAAAATGTTTGTCGGCTTCGAGACTCGAACTGAAGACATGCAAAACTAAGCGCCACACTCTGCCGATGCAGCCACCAAGCCTCGTAATCCGAGAGCTTCTGAAGGGTCTAATATTCTCATTACGACTATCCAGTAAAATTTTAAATACGGTGTCAATCTGGTCTAAAAGAACAATGTTAAGAATACGAAGGAATTCTGCGCATGTGCGTGAACTTGACTAATAAAATTTCAAATAAATATAGAAATATTTTGAAATTTAATTCAATTTTTGACGTATATGATTTAGAATTATTCATTTTATCTCTAGAAATGACTGAAAAAACTGGCGAAAAGAAATTAAATAAAAAAAAAATTATATAAAAATGTTTCTCGGCTTCGAGACTCGAACTGTAGACATGCAAAACTAAGCGCCAAACTCTGCCGATCCAGCCACCAAGCCTCGTAATCCGAGAGCTTCTGAAGGGTCTAATATTCTCATTACGACTATGAAGTAAAATTTTAAATACGGTGTCAATCTGGTCTAAAAGCACAATGCTAAAAATACGAATGAATTCTGCGCATGTGCGTGAACGTGACTCATAAAATTTCGAATAAATATAGAAATATTTTGATATTAAATTCTATTTTTGACGTATATGATTTGGAATTATTCATTTTTTTTCTAGGAATGATGAAGAAAACTGGTGAAAATAAATTTAAAAAAAAAAAGAAATTTATATAAAAATGTTTGTCGGCTTCGAGACTCGAACTGTAGACATGCAAAACTAAGCGCCACACTGTGCTAATTCAGCCACAAAGGCTCGTAATCCGAGAGCTTCTGAAGGGTCTAATATTCTCATTACGACTATCCAGTCAAATTTTAAATACGGTGTCAATCTGGTCTAAAGGCACAATGCTAAGAATACGAATGAATTCTGCGCATGTGCGTGAACTTGACTAATAAAATTTCAAATAAATATAGAAATATTTTGAAATTTAATTCGATTTTTGACATATGTGATTTTGAATTATTCATTTTATCTCTAGAAATGACTGAGAAAACTGGCGAAAATAAATTAAATAAAAAAAAAAGAAATTTATATAAAAATGTTTTTCGGCTTCGAGACTCGAACTGTAGACTTGCAAAACTAAGCGCCACACTCTGCCGATCCACCCACCAAGCCTCGTAATACGAGAGCTTCTGAAGGGTCTAATATTCTCATTACGACTATCCAGTAAAATTTTAAATACGGTGTCAATCTGGTCTAAAAGCACAACGCTAAGAATACGAATGAATTCTGCGCATATGCGTGAACTTGACACGTAAAATTTCGAATAAATATAGTAATATTTTGAAATTTAATTCTATTTTTGACGTATATGATTTGGAATTATTCATTTTATCTACAGAAATGACTGAGAAACCTGTTAAAAATAAATAAATAAAAAAAATTATATAAAAATGTTTGTCGTCTTCGAGACTCGAACTGAAGACATGCAAAACTAAGCGCCACAGACTGCCTATCCAGCCACCAAGCCTCATAATCCGAGAGCTTCTGAAGGGTCTAATATTCTCATTATTACTATCCTGTAAAATTTTAAATACGGTGTCAATCTGGTCTAAAGGCACAATGCTAAGAATACGAATGAATTCTGCGCATGTGCGTGAACTTTACGCATAAAATTTCGAATAAATATAGAAATATTTTGAAATTAAACTCTATTTTTGACGTATATGATTTGGAATTATTCATTTTATCTCTAGAAATGACTGAGAAAACTGGCGAAAATAAATTAAATTTAAAAAAATTATATAAAAATGTTTGTCGGCTTCGAGACTCGAACTGTAGACATTCAAAACTAAGCGCCACACTCTGCCGATCCAGCCACCAAGTCTCGTAATCCGAGAGCTTCTGAAGGGTCTAATATTCTCATTACGACTATCCAGTAAAATTTTAAATACGGTGTCAATCTGGTCTAAAGGCACAATGCTAAGAATACGAATGAATTCTGCGCATGTGCTTGAACTTTACGCATAAAATTTCGAATAAATATAGAAATATTTGAAATTAAATTCTATTTTTGACGTATATGATTTGGAATTATTCATTTTATCTCTAGGAATGATGGAGAAAACCGGTGAAAATAAATTAAAAAAAAAAAAGAAATTTATATAAAAATGTTTGTCGGCTTCGAGACTCGAACTGTAGACATGCAAAACTAAGCGCCACACTCTGCCGATCCACCCACCAAGCCTCGTAATCCGAGAGCTTCTGAAGGGTCTAATATTCTCATTACGACTATCCAGTAAAATTTTAAATACGGTGTCAATCTGGTCTAAAAGCACAACGCTAAGAATACGAATGAATTCTGCGCATGTGCGTGAAATTGAGACGTAAAATTTCGAATAAATATAGTAATATTTTGAAATTAAATTCTATTTTTGACGTATATGATTTGGAATTATTCATTTTATCTACAGAAATGACTTAGAAACCTGGTACAAATAAATAAATAAAAAAAATTATATAAAAATGTTTGTCGGCTTCGATACTCGAACTGAAGACATGCAAAACTAAGCGCCACATTCTGCCGATCCAGCCACCAAGCCTCGTAATCCGAGAGCTTCTGAAGGGTCTAATATTCTCATTATTACTATCCAGTAAAATTTTAAATACGTGTCAATCTGGTCTAAAGGCACAATGCTAAGAATACGAATGAATTCTGCGCATGTGCGTGAACTTGACTCATAAAATTTCGAATAAATATAGAAATATTTTGAAATTAAATTCTATTTTTGACGTATATGATTTCGAATTATTCATCTTATCTCTAGGAATGAAGGAGAAAACCAGTGAAAATAAATTTAAAAAAAAAAAAGAAAATTATATAAAAATGTTTGTCGGCTTCGAGACTCGAACTGAAGACCTGCAAAACTAAGCTCCACACTCTGCCGATCCAGCCACCAAGCTTCGTAATCCGAGAGCATCTGAAGTGTCTAATATTCTCATTACGACTATCTAGTAAAATTTTAAATACGGTGTCAATCTGGTCTAAAGGCACAATGCTAAGAATACGAATGAATTCTGCGCATGTGCTTGAATTTTCGCATAAAATTTCGAATAAATATAGAAATATTTTGAAATTAAATTCTATTTTTGACGTATATGATTTGGAATTATTCATTTTATCTCTAGAAATGACTGAGAAAACTGGCAAAAATAAATTAAATAAAAAAAAATTATATAAAAATGTTTGTCGGCTTCGAGACTCGAACTGAAGACATGCAAAACTAAGCGCCACAGTCTGCCGATCCAGCCACCAAGCCTCGTAATCCGAGAGCTTCTGAAGGGTCAAATATTCTCATTATTACTATCCAGTAAAATTTTAAATACGGTGTCAATCTCGTCTAAAGGCACAATGCTAAGAATACCAATGAATTCTGCGCGTGTGCGTGAACGTGACTCTTAAAATTTCGAATAAATATAGAAATATTTTGAAATTAAATTCTATTTTTGACGTATATGATTTAGAATTATTCATTTTATCTCTAGGAATGATGGAGAAAACTGGTGAAAATAAATTTGAAAAAAAAATTATATAAAAATGTTTGTCGGCTTCGAGACTCGAAATGAAGACATGCAAAACTAAGCGCCACACTCTGCCGATCCAGCCACCAAGCCTTGTAATCCGAGAGCTTCTGAAGGGTCTAATATTCTCATTACGACTATTCAGTAAAATTTTAAATACGGTGTCAATCTGGTCTAAAGGCACAATGCTAAGAATACGAATGAATTATGCGCATGTGCGTGAACGTGACTCATAAAATTTCGAATAAATATAGAAATATTTTGAAATTAAATTCTATTTTTGACGTATATGATTTGGAATTATTCATCTTATCTCTAGGAATGAAGGAGAAAACCAGTGAAAATAAATTTAAAAAAAAAAAAGAAAATTATATAAAAATGTTTGTCGGCTTCGAGACTCGAACTGAAGACCTGCAAAAGTAAGCTCCACACTCTGCCGATCCAGCCACCAAGCCTCGTAATCCGAGAGCATCTGAAGTGTCTAATATTCTCATTACGACTATCCAGTAAAATTTTAAATACTGTGTTAATCTGGTCTAAAGGCACAATGCTAAGAATACGAATGAATTATGCGCATGTGCGTGAAAGTGACTCATAAAATTTCGAATAAATATAGAAATATTTTGAAATTAAATTCTATTTTTGACGTATATGATTTGGAATTATTCATTTTATCTCTAGGAATGATGGAGAAAACTGGTGAAAATAAATTTGAAAAAAAAAATTATATAAAAATGTTTGTCGGCTTCGAGACTCGAACTGAAGACATGCAAAACTAAGCGCCACACTCTGCCGATGCAGCCACCAGGCCTCGTAATCCGAGAGCTTCTGAAGGGTCTAATATTCTCATTACGACTATCCAGTAAAATTTTAAATACGGTGTCAATCTGGTCTAAAGTCTCAAGGCTAATAATACGAATGAATTCTGCGCATGTGCGTGAACGTGACTCTTAAAATTTCGAATAAATATAGAAATATTTTGAAATTAAATTCTATTTTTCACGTATATGATTTAGAATTATTCATTTTATCTCTAGGAATGATGGAGAAAACTGGTGAAAATAAATTTGAAAAAAAAATTATATAAAAATGTTTGTCGGCTTCGAGACTCGAAATGAAGACATGCAAAACTAAGCGCCACACTCTGCCGATCCAGCCACCAAGCCTTGTAATCCGAGAGCTTCTGAAGGGTCTAATATTCTCATTACGACTATTCAGTAAAATTTTAAATACGGTGTCAATCTGGTCTAAAGGCACAATGCTAAGAATACGAATGAATTCTGCGCATGTGCGTGAAAGTGACTCATAAAATTTCGAATAAATATAGAAATATTTTGAAATTAAATTCTATTTCTGACGTATATGATTTGGAATTATTCATTTTATCTCTAGGAATGATGGAGAAAACTGGTGAAAATAAATTTAAAAAAAAAAGAAAATTATATAAAAATGTATGTCGGCTTCGAGACTCGAACTGAAGACATGCAAAACTAAGCGCCACACTCTGCCGATGCAGCCACCAGGCCTCGTAATCCTAGAGCTTCTGAAGGGTCTAATATTCTCATTACGACTATCCAGTAAAATTTTAAATACGGTGTCAATCTGGTCTAAAGTCTCAATGCTAATAATACGAATGAATTCTGCGCACGTGCGTGAACTTGACTAATAAAATTTCAAATAAATATAGAAATATTTTGAAATTTAATTCTATTTTTGACGTATATGATTTAGAATTATTCATTTTATCTCTAGAAATGACTGAGAAGCCTGCTAAAAATAAATAAATAAAAAAAATTATATAAAAATGTTTGTCGGCGTCGAGACTCGAACTGAAGACATGCAAAACTAAGCGCCACACTCTGCCTATCCAGCCACCAAGCCTTGTAATCCGAGAGCTTCTGAAGGGTCTAATATTCTCATTACGACTATTCAGTAAAATTTTAAATACGGTGTCAATCTGGTCTAAAGGCACAATGCTAAGAATACGAATGAATTCTGCGCATGTGCGTGAAAGTGACTCATAAAATTTCGAATAAATATAGAAATATTTTGACATTAAATTCTATTTTTGACGTATATGATTTAGAATTATTCATTTTATCTCTAGAAATGACTGAGAAAACTGGCGAAAATAAAATAAATTTAAAAAAATTAAATAAAAATGTTTGTCGGCTTCGAGACTCGAACTGTAGACATGCAAAACTAAGCGCCACACTCTGCCGATCCAGCCACCAAGCCTTGTAGTCCGAGAGCTTCTGAAAGGTCTAATATTCTTATTACGACTATCCAGTAAAATTTTAAGTACGGTGTCAATCTGGTCTAAAGGCACAATGCTAAGAATACGAATGAATTCTGCGCATGTGCGTGAAAGTGACTCATAAAATTTCGAATAAATATAGAAATATTTTGAAATTAAATTCTATTTCTGACGTATATGATTTGGAATTATTCATTTTATCTCTAGGAATGATGGAGAAAACTGGTGAAAATAAATTTAAAAAAAAAAGAAAATTATATAAAAATGTATGTCGGCTTCGAGACTCGAACTGAAGACATGCAAAACTAAGCGCCACACTCTGCCGATGCAGCCACCAGGCCTCGTAATCCTAGAGCTTCTGAAGGGTCTAATATTCTCATTACGACTATCCAGTAAAATTTTAAATACGGTGTCAATCTGGTCTAAAGTCTCAATGCTAATAATACGAATGAATTCTGCGCACGTGCGTGAACTTGACTAATAAAATTTCAAATAAATATAGAAATATTTTGAAATTTAATTCTATTTTTGACGTATATGATTTAGAATTATTCATTTTATCTCTAGAAATGACTGAGAAGCCTGCTAAAAATAAATAAATAAAAAAAAATTATATAAAAATGTTTGTCGGCTTCGAGACTCGAACTGAAGACATGCAAAACTAAGCGCCACACTCTGCCTATCCAGCCACCAAGCCTTGTAATCCGAGAGCTTCTGAAGGGTCTAATATTCTCATTACGACTATTCAGTAAAATTTTAAATACGGTGTCAATCTGGTCTAAAGGCACAATGCTAAGAATACGAATGAATTCTGCGCATGTGCGTGAAAGTGACTCATAAAATTTCGAATAAATATAGAAATATTTTGACATTAAATTCTATTTTTGACGTATATTATTTAGAATTATTCATTTTATCTCTAGAAATGACTGAGAAAACTGGCGAAAATAAAATAAATTTAAAAAAATTAAATAAAAATGTTTGTCGGCTTCGAGACTCGAACTGTAGACATGCAAAACTAAGCGCCACACTCTGCCGATCCAGCCACCAAGCCTTGTAGTCCGAGAGCTTCTGAAGGGTCTAATATTCTCATTACGACTATCCAGTAAAATTCTAAATACGGTGTCAATCTGGTCTAAAGTCACAATGCTAATAATACGAATGAATTCTGCGCATGTGCGTGAACGTGACTCTTAAAATTTCGAATAAATATAGAAATATTTTGAAATTAAATTCTATTTTTGACGTATATGATTTGGAATTATTCATTTTATCTCTAGGAATGATGGAGAAAACTGGTGAAAATAAATTTAAAAAAAAAGAAATTTATATAAAAATGTTTGTCGGCTTCGAGACTCGAACTGTAGACATGCAAAACTACACGCCACACTCTGCCGATCCAGCCACCAAGCCTAGTAATCCGTGAGCATCTGAAGTGTCTAATATTCTTATTACGACTATCCAGTAAAATTTTAAGTACGGTGTCAATCTGGTCTAATAGAACAATGTTAAGAATACGAAGGAATTCTGCGCATGTGCGTGACCTCGACTAATAAAATTTCGAAAAAATATAGAAATATTTTGAAATTTAATTCTATTTTTGACGTATATGTTTGACGTATATGATTTGGAATTATTCATTTTATCTCCATAAATGACTGAGAAACCTGGTAAAAATAAATAAAAAAAAAATTATATAAAAATGTTTGTCGGCTTCGAGACTCGAACTGTAGACATGCAAAACTAGGCGCCACACTGTACCGATCCAGACACCAAGCCTCATAATCCGCGATCTTCTGAAGGGTCTAATATTCTCATTACGACTATCCAGTAAAATTTTATATACGGTTACAATCTGGTCTAAAAGCGCAATGCTAAGAATAGGAATGCATTCTGCGCATGTGCGTGAACTTGACAAGTAAAATTTCGAATAAATATAGAAATATTTTGAAATTAAATTCTATTTTTGACGTATATGATTTGGAATTATTCATTTTATCTCTAGGAATGATGGAGAAAACTGGTGAAATTAATTAAAAAAAAAAATTATATAAAAATGTTTGTCGGCTTCGAGACTTGAACTGAAGACATGCAAAACTAAGCGTTACACTCTGCCGATCCAGCCACCAAGGCTGGAAACCCGAGGCTTCTGAAGGGTCTAATGTTCTCATTACGACTATCCAGTAAAATTTTAAATACGGTGTCAATCTGGTCTAAAAGAACAACGCTAAAAATACGACGGAATTCTGCGCAAGTGCGTGAACTTGACTAATAAAATTTTAAATAAATATAGAAATATTTTGAAATTTAATTCCATTTTTGACGTATATGATTTAGAATTATTCATTTTATCTCTAGAAATGACTGAAAAAACTGGCGAAAATAAATTAAATAAAAAAAATTATATAAAAATGTTTGTCGGCTTCGAGACTCGAACTTTAGACATGCAAATCTGAGCGCCACACTCTGCCGATCCCCCCACCAAGAATCTTAATCCGAGAGCTTCTGAAGGGTCTAATATTCTCATTATGACTCTTCAGTAAAATTTTAAATACGGTGTCAATCTGGTCTAAAGGCACAATGCTAAGAATACGAATGAATTCTGCGCATGTGCGTAAACTTGACTCATAAAATTTCGAAAAAATATAGAAATATTTTGAAATTTAATTCTATTTTTGACGTATATGATTTGGAATTATTCATTTTATCTCTAGGAATGATGGAGAAAACTGGCGAAAATAAGTTAAATAAAAAAAAAATTATATAAAAATGTTCGTCGGCTTCGAGACTCAAACTTTAGACATGCAAATCTGAGCGCCACACTCTTCCGATCCCCCCACCAAGCCTCGTAATCCGAGAGCTTCTGAAGGGTCTAATATTCTCATTACGACTATCCAGTAAAATTTTAAATACGGTGTCAATCTGGTCTAAAAGCACAACGCTAAAAATACGAAGGAATTCTGCGCATGTGCGTGAACTTGACTAATAAAATTTCAAATAAATATAGAAATATTTTGAAATTTAATTCGATTTTTGACGTATATGATTTAGAATTATTCATTTTATCTCTAGAAATGACTGAAAAAACTGGCGAAAATAAATTAAATAAAAAAAATTATATAAAAATGTTTGTCGGCTTCGAGACTCGAACTGAAGACATGCAAAACTAAGCGCCACACTCTGCCGATGCAGCCACCAGGCCTCGTAATCCGAGATCTTCTGAAGGGTCTAATATTCTCATTACGACTATCCAGTAAAATTTTAAATACGGTGTCAATCTGGTCTAAAGGCACAATGCTAAGAATACGAAAGAATTCTGCGCATGTGCGTGAACTTGACTAATAAAATTTCAAATAAATATAGAAATAATTTGAATTTTAATTCTATTTTTGACGTATATGATTTGGAATTATTCATTTTATCTCCAGAAATGACTGAGAAACCTGGTAAAAATAAATAAATAAAAAAAATATATAAAAATGTTTGTCGGCTTCGAGACTAGAACTTAAGACATGCAAAACTAAGCGCCAAATTCTGCTGATCCAGCCACCAACCCTCATAATCCGCGAGCTTCTGAACGGTCTAATATTCTCATTACGACTATCCAGTAAAATTTTAAATACGGTGTCAATCTGGTCTAAAATCACAATGCTAAGAATACTAATGAATTCTGCGCATGTGCGTAAACTTGACTCATAAAATTTCGAAAAAATATAGAAATATTTTGACATTAAATTCTATTTTTGACGTATATGATTTAGAATTATTCATTTAATCTCTAGAAATGACTGAGAAAACTGGCGAAAATAAATTAAATTAAAAAAAATTAAATAAAAATGTTTGTCGGCTTCGAGACTCGAACTGTAGACATGCAAAACTAAGCGCCACACTCTGCCGATCCAGCCACCAAGTCTTGTAATCCGAGAGCATCTGAAAGGTCTAATATTCTCATTACGACTCTTCAGTAAAATTTTAAATACGGTGTTAATCTGGTCTAAAGGCACAATGCTAAGAATACGAACGAATTCTGCGCATGTGCGTGAAAGTGACTCATAAAATTTCGAATAAATATAGAAATATTTTGACATTAAATTCTATTTTTGACGTATATGATTTAGAATTATTCATTTTATCTCCAGAAATGACTGAGAAACCTGGCAAAAATAAATAAATAAAAATAATTATATAAAAATGTTTGTTGGCTTCGAGACTCGAACTGAAGACATGCAAAACTAAGTGCCACACTCTGCCGATCCAGCCAGCAACCCTCATAATCCGCGAGCTTCTGAACGGACTAATATTCTCATTACGACTATCCAGTAAAATTTTAAATACGGTGTCAATCTGGTCTAAAATCACAATGCTAAGAATACTAATGAATTCGGCGCATATGCGTGAACTTGACACGTAAAATTTCGAATAAATATAGAAATATTTTGAAATTTAATTCTATTTTTGACGTATATGATTTGGAATTATTCATTTTATCTCCAGAAATGACTGAGAAACCTGGTAAAAATAAACAAATAAAAATAATTATATAAAAATGTTTGTCGGCTTCGAGACTCGAAATTAAGACATGCAAAACTAAGCGCCACACTCTGCCGATCCAGCCACCAAGCCTCGAAACCCGATGCTTCTGAAGGGTCTACTGTTCTCATTACGACTATCCAGTAAAATTTTAAATACGGTGTCAATCTGGTCTAAAAGCACAACGCTAAAAATACGAAGGAATTCTGCGCATGTGCGTGAACTTGACTAATAAAATTTCAAATAAATATAGAAATATTTTGAAATTTAATTTGATTTTTGACGTATATGATTTAGAATTATTCATTTTATCTCTAGAAATGACTGAGAAAACTGGCGAAAATAAATTAACTAAAAAAAAAATTATATAAAAATGTTCGTCGGCTTCGAGACTCGAACTTTAGACATGCAAATCTGAGCGCCACACTCTGCCGATCCCCCCACCAAGCCTCGTAATCCGAGAGCTTCTGAAGGGTCTAATATTTTCATTATGACTCTTCAGTAAAATTTTAAATACGGTGTCAATCTGGTCTAAAGGCAGAGTACTAAGAATACGAATGAATTCTGCGCATGTGTGTGAACTTCACACGAAAAATTTCGAATAAATAAAGAAATATTTTGAAATTTAATTCTATTTTTGACGTATATGATTTGGAATTATTCATTTTATCTCCAGAAATGACTGAGAAACCTGGTAAAAATAATTAAATAAAAAAAAATTATATAAAAATGTTTGTCGGCTTCGAGACTCGAACTGTAGACATGCAAAACTAAGCGCCACACTCTACTGATCCAGCCACCAAGCCTCATAATACGCGATCTTCTGAAGGGTCTAATATTCTCATTACGACTATCTAGTAAAATTTTAAATACGGTGTCAATCTGGTCTAAAAGCACAATGCTAAGAATACGAATAAATTCTGCGCATGTGCATGAACTTGACTCATAAAATTTCGAATAAATATAGTAATATATTGAAATTTAATTCTATTTTTGACTTATATGATTTGGAATTATTCATTTTATCTCTAGAAATGACTGAGAAAACTGGCGAAAATAAATTAAATAAAAAAAAATTATATAAAAATGTTTGTCGGCTTCGAGACTCGAACTGTAGACATGCAAAACTAAGCGCCACACTCTGCCGATGCAGCCACCAGGCCTCGTAATCCGAGATCTTCTGTAGGGTCTAATATTCTCATTACGACTATCCAGTAAAATTTTAAATACGGTGTCAATCTGGTCTAAAGGCACAATGCTAAGAATACGAATGAATTCTGCGCATGTGCGTGAAAGTGACTCATAAAATTTCGAATAAATACAGAAATATTTTGACATTAAATTCTATTTTTGACGTATATGATTTAGAATTATTCATTTTATCTCTAGAAATGACTGAGAAAACTGGCGAAAATAAATTAAATTAAAAAAAATTAAATAAAAATGTTTGTCGGCTCCGAGACTCGAACTGTAGACATGCAAAACTAAGCGCCACATTCTGCCGATCCAGCCACCAACCCTAATAATCCGCGAGCTTCTGAACGGTCTAATATTCTCATTACGACTATCCAGTAAAATTTTAAATACGGTGTCAATCTGGTCTAAAGGCACAATGCTAAGAATACGAATGAATTCTGCGCATGTGCGTGAACTTGACTCATAAAATTTCGGATACATATAAAAATATTTTGAAATTAAATTCTATTTCTGACGTATATGATTTGGAATTATTCATCTTATCTCTAGGAATGAAGGAGAAAACCAGTGAAAATAAATTTAAAAAAAAAAAGAAAATTATATAAAAATGTATGTCGGTTTCGAGACTCGAACTGAAGACATGCGAAACTAAGCGCCACACTCTGCCGATCCAGCCACCAACCCTCATAATCCGCGAGCTTCTGAAGGGTCTAATATTCTCATTACGACTATCCAGTAAAATTTTAAATACGGTGTCAATCTGGTCTAAAGGCACAATGCTAAGAATACGAATGAATTCTGCGCATGTGCGTAAACTTGACTCATAAAATTTCGAAAAAATATAGAAATATTTTGAAATTTAATTCTATTTTTGACGTATATGATTTAGAATTATTCATTTAATCTCTAGAAATGACTGAGAAAACTGGCGAAAATAAATTAAATTAAAAAAAATTAAATAAAAATGTTTGTCGGCTTCGAGACTCGAACTGTAGACATGCAAAACTAAGCGCCACATTCTGCCGATCCAGCCACCAACCCTAATAATCCGCGAGCTTCTGAAGGGTCTAATATTCTCATTACGACTATCCAGTAAAATTTTAAATACGGTGTCAATCTGGTCTAAAGGCACAATGCTAAGAATACGAATAAATTCTGCGCATGTGCGTAAACTTGACTCATAAAATTTCGAAAAAATATAGAAATATTTTGAAATTTAATTCTATTTTTGACGTATATGATTTAGAATTATTCATTTAATCTCTAGAAATGACTGAGAAAACTGGCGAAAATAAATTAAATTAAAAAAAATTAAATAAAAATGTTTGTCGGCTTCGAGACTCGAACTGTAGACATGCAAAACTAAGCGCCACACTCTGCCGATCCAGCCACCAAGTCTTGTAATCCGAGAGCTTCTGAAAGGTCTAATATTCTCATTACGACTCTTCAGTAAAATTTTAAATACGGAGTTAATCTGGTCTAAAGGCACAATGCTAAGAATACGAACGAATTCTGCGCATGTGCGTGAAAGTGACTCATAAAATTTCGAATAAATATAGAAATATTTTGACATTAAATTCTATTTTTGACGTATATGATTTAGAATTATTCATTTTATCTCCAGAAATGACTGAGAAACCTGGCAAAAATAAATAAATAAAAATAATTATATAAAAATGTTTGTCGGCTTCGAGACTCGAACTGAAGACATGCAAAACTAAGTGCCACACTCTGCCGATCCAGCCACCAACCCTCATAATCCGCGAGCTTCTGAACGGTCTAATATTCTCATTACGACTATCCAGTAAAATTTTAAATACGGTGTCAATCTGGTCTAAAATCACAATGCTAAGAATACTAATGAATTCGGCGCATATGCGTGAACTTGACACGTAAAATTTCGAATAAATATAGAAATATTTTGAAATTTAATTCTATTTTTGACGTATATGATTTGGAATTATTCATTTTATCTCCAGAAATGACTGAGAAACCTGGTAAAAATAAACAAATAAAAGTAATTATATAAAAATGTTTGTCGGCTTCGAGACTCGAAATTAAGACATGCAAAACTAAGCGCCACACTCTGCCGATCCAGCCACCAAGCCTCGAAACCCGAGGCTTCTGAAGGGTCTACTGTTCTCATTACGACTATCCAGTAAAATTTTAAATACGGTGTCAATCTGGTCTAAAAGCACAACGCTAAAAATACGAAGGAATTCTGCGCATGTGCGTGAACTTGACTAATAAAATTTCAAATAAATATAGAAATATTTTGAAATTTAATTTGATTTTTGACGTATATGATTTAGAATTATTCATTTTATCTCTAGAAATGACTGAGAAAAATGGCGAAAATAAATTAAATAAAAAAAAAATTATATAAAAATGTTCGTCGGCTTCGAGACTCGAACTGTAGACATGCAAAACTAAGCGCCACACTCTACTGATCCAGCCACAAAGGCTCGTAATCCGAGAGCTTCTGAAGGGTCTAATATTCTCATTACGACTATCCAGTCAAATTTTAAATACGGTGTCAATCTGGTCTAAAGGCACAATGCTAAGAATACGAATGAATTCTGCGCATGTGCGTGAACTTGACTAATAAAATTTCAAATAAATATAGAAATATTTTGAAATTTAATTCGATTTTTGACATATGTGATTTTGAATTATTCATTTTATCTCTAGAAATGACTGAGAAAACTGGCGAAAATAAATTAAATAAAAAAAAAAGAAATTTATATAAAAATGTTTTTCGGCTTCGAGACTCGAACTGTAGACTTGCAAAACTAAGCGCCACACTCTGCCGATCCACCCACCAAGCCTCGTAATACGAGAGCTTCTGAAGGGTCTAATATTCTCATTACGACTATCCAGTAAAATTTTAAATACGGTGTCAATCTGGTCTAAAAGCACAACGCTAAGAATACGAATGAATTCTGCGCATATGCGTGAACTTGACACGTAAAATTTCGAATAAATATAGTAATATTTTGAAATTTAATTCTATTTTTGACGTATATGATTTGGAATTATTCATTTTATCTACAGAAATGACTGAGAAACCTGTTAAAAATAAATAAATAAAAAAAATTATATAAAAATGTTTGTCGTCTTCGAGACTCGAACTGAAGACATGCAAAACTAAGCGCCACAGACTGCCTATCCAGCCACCAAGCCTCATAATCCGAGAGCTTCTGAAGGGTCTAATATTCTCATTATTACTATCCTGTAAAATTTTAAATACGGTGTCAATCTGGTCTAAAGGCACAATGCTAAGAATACGAATGAATTCTGCGCATGTGCGTGAACTTTACGCATAAAATTTCGAATAAATATAGAAATATTTTGAAATTAAACTCTATTTTTGACGTATATGATTTGGAATTATTCATTTTATCTCTAGAAATGACTGAGAAAACTGGCGAAAATAAATTAAATTTAAAAAAATTATATAAAAATGTTTGTCGGCTTCGAGACTCGAACTGTAGACATTCAAAACTAAGCGCCACACTCTGCCGATCCAGCCACCAAGTCTCGTAATCCGAGAGCTTCTGAAGGGTCTAATATTCTCATTACGACTATCCAGTAAAATTTTAAATACGGTGTCAATCTGGTCTAAAGGCACAATGCTAAGAATACGAATGAATTCTGCGCATGTGCTTGAACTTTACGCATAAAATTTCGAATAAATATAGAAATATTTGAAATTAAATTCTATTTTTGACGTATATGATTTGGAATTATTCATTTTATCTCTAGGAATGATGGAGAAAACCGGTGAAAATAAATTAAAAAAAAAAAAGAAATTTATATAAAAATGTTTGTCGGCTTCGAGACTCGAACTGTAGACATGCAAAACTAAGCGCCACACTCTGCCGATCCACCCACCAAGCCTCGTAATCCGAGAGCTTCTGAAGGGTCTAATATTCTCATTACGACTATCCAGTAAAATTTTAAATACGGTGTCAATCTGGTCTAAAAGCACAACGCTAAGAATACGAATGAATTCTGCGCATGTGCGTGAAATTGAGACGTAAAATTTCGAATAAATATAGTAATATTTTGAAATTAAATTCTATTTTTGACGTATATGATTTGGAATTATTCATTTTATCTACAGAAATGACTTAGAAACCTGGTACAAATAAATAAATAAAAAAAATTATATAAAAATGTTTGTCGGCTTCGATACTCGAACTGAAGACATGCAAAACTAAGCGCCACATTCTGCCGATCCAGCCACCAAGCCTCGTAATCCGAGAGCTTCTGAAGGGTCTAATATTCTCATTATTACTATCCAGTAAAATTTTAAATACGTGTCAATCTGGTCTAAAGGCACAATGCTAAGAATACGAATGAATTCTGCGCATGTGCGTGAACTTGACTCATAAAATTTCGAATAAATATAGAAATATTTTGAAATTAAATTCTATTTTTGACGTATATGATTTCGAATTATTCATCTTATCTCTAGGAATGAAGGAGAAAACCAGTGAAAATAAATTTAAAAAAAAAAAAGAAAATTATATAAAAATGTTTGTCGGCTTCGAGACTCGAACTGAAGACCTGCAAAACTAAGCTCCACACTCTGCCGATCCAGCCACCAAGCTTCGTAATCCGAGAGCATCTGAAGTGTCTAATATTCTCATTACGACTATCTAGTAAAATTTTAAATACGGTGTCAATCTGGTCTAAAGGCACAATGCTAAGAATACGAATGAATTCTGCGCATGTGCTTGAATTTTCGCATAAAATTTCGAATAAATATAGAAATATTTTGAAATTAAATTCTATTTTTGACGTATATGATTTGGAATTATTCATTTTATCTCTAGAAATGACTGAGAAAACTGGCAAAAATAAATTAAATAAAAAAAAATTATATAAAAATGTTTGTCGGCTTCGAGACTCGAACTGAAGACATGCAAAACTAAGCGCCACAGTCTGCCGATCCAGCCACCAAGCCTCGTAATCCGAGAGCTTCTGAAGGGTCAAATATTCTCATTATTACTATCCAGTAAAATTTTAAATACGGTGTCAATCTCGTCTAAAGGCACAATGCTAAGAATACCAATGAATTCTGCGCGTGTGCGTGAACGTGACTCTTAAAATTTCGAATAAATATAGAAATATTTTGAAATTAAATTCTATTTTTGACGTATATGATTTAGAATTATTCATTTTATCTCTAGGAATGATGGAGAAAACTGGTGAAAATAAATTTGAAAAAAAAATTATATAAAAATGTTTGTCGGCTTCGAGACTCGAAATGAAGACATGCAAAACTAAGCGCCACACTCTGCCGATCCAGCCACCAAGCCTTGTAATCCGAGAGCTTCTGAAGGGTCTAATATTCTCATTACGACTATTCAGTAAAATTTTAAATACGGTGTCAATCTGGTCTAAAGGCACAATGCTAAGAATACGAATGAATTATGCGCATGTGCGTGAACGTGACTCATAAAATTTCGAATAAATATAGAAATATTTTGAAATTAAATTCTATTTTTGACGTATATGATTTGGAATTATTCATCTTATCTCTAGGAATGAAGGAGAAAACCAGTGAAAATAAATTTAAAAAAAAAAAGAAAATTATATAAAAATGTTTGTCGGCTTCGAGACTCGAACTGAAGACCTGCAAAAGTAAGCTCCACACTCTGCCGATCCAGCCACCAAGCCTCGTAATCCGAGAGCATCTGAAGTGTCTAATATTCTCATTACGACTATCCAGTAAAATTTTAAATACTGTGTTAATCTGGTCTAAAGGCACAATGCTAAGAATACGAATGAATTATGCGCATGTGCGTGAAAGTGACTCATAAAATTTCGAATAAATATAGAAATATTTTGAAATTAAATTCTATTTTTGACGTATATGATTTGGAATTATTCATTTTATCTCTAGGAATGATGGAGAAAACTGGTGAAAATAAATTTGAAAAAAAAAATTATATAAAAATGTTTGTCGGCTTCGAGACTCGAACTGAAGACATGCAAAACTAAGCGCCACACTCTGCCGATGCAGCCACCAGGCCTCGTAATCCGAGAGCTTCTGAAGGGTCTAATATTCTCATTACGACTATCCAGTAAAATTTTAAATACGGTGTCAATCTGGTCTAAAGTCTCAAGGCTAATAATACGAATGAATTCTGCGCATGTGCGTGAACGTGACTCTTAAAATTTCGAATAAATATAGAAATATTTTGAAATTAAATTCTATTTTTGACGTATATGATTTAGAATTATTCATTTTATCTCTAGGAATGATGGAGAAAACTGGTGAAAATAAATTTGAAAAAAAAATTATATAAAAATGTTTGTCGGCTTCGAGACTCGAAATGAAGACATGCAAAACTAAGCGCCACACTCTGCCGATCCAGCCACCAAGCCTTGTAATCCGAGAGCTTCTGAAGGGTCTAATATTCTCATTACGACTATTCAGTAAAATTTTAAATACGGTGTCAATCTGGTCTAAAGGCACAATGCTAAGAATACGAATGAATTCTGCGCATGTGCGTGAAAGTGACTCATAAAATTTCGAATAAATATAGAAATATTTTGAAATTAAATTCTATTTCTGACGTATATGATTTGGAATTATTCATTTTATCTCTAGGAATGATGGAGAAAACTGGTGAAAATAAATTTAAAAAAAAAAGAAAATTATATAAAAATGTATGTCGGCTTCGAGACTCGAACTGAAGACATGCAAAACTAAGCGCCACACTCTGCCGATGCAGCCACCAGGCCTCGTAATCCTAGAGCTTCTGAAGGGTCTAATATTCTCATTACGACTATCCAGTAAAATTTTAAATACGGTGTCAATCTGGTCTAAAGTCTCAATGCTAATAATACGAATGAATTCTGCGCACGTGCGTGAACTTGACTAATAAAATTTCAAATAAATATAGAAATATTTTGAAATTTAATTCTATTTTTGACGTATATGATTTAGAATTATTCATTTTATCTCTAGAAATGACTGAGAAGCCTGCTAAAAATAAATAAATAAAAAAAATTATATAAAAATGTTTGTCGGCGTCGAGACTCGAACTGAAGACATGCAAAACTAAGCGCCACACTCTGCCTATCCAGCCACCAAGCCTTGTAATCCGAGAGCTTCTGAAGGGTCTAATATTCTCATTACGACTATTCAGTAAAATTTTAAATACGGTGTCAATCTGGTCTAAAGGCACAATGCTAAGAATACGAATGAATTCTGCGCATGTGCGTGAAAGTGACTCATAAAATTTCGAATAAATATAGAAATATTTTGACATTAAATTCTATTTTTGACGTATATGATTTAGAATTATTCATTTTATCTCTAGAAATGACTGAGAAAACTGGCGAAAATAAAATAAATTTAAAAAAATTAAATAAAAATGTTTGTCGGCTTCGAGACTCGAACTGTAGACATGCAAAACTAAGCGCCACACTCTGCCGATCCAGCCACCAAGCCTTGTAGTCCGAGAGCTTCTGAAAGGTCTAATATTCTTATTACGACTATCCAGTAAAATTTTAAGTACGGTGTCAATCTGGTCTAAAGGCACAATGCTAAGAATACGAATGAATTCTGCGCATGTGCGTGAAAGTGACTCATAAAATTTCGAATAAATATAGAAATATTTTGAAATTAAATTCTATTTCTGACGTATATGATTTGGAATTATTCATTTTATCTCTAGGAATGATGGAGAAAACTGGTGAAAATAAATTTAAAAAAAAAAGAAAATTATATAAAAATGTATGTCGGCTTCGAGACTCGAACTGAAGACATGCAAAACTAAGCGCCACACTCTGCCGATGCAGCCACCAGGCCTCGTAATCCTAGAGCTTCTGAAGGGTCTAATATTCTCATTACGACTATCCAGTAAAATTTTAAATACGGTGTCAATCTGGTCTAAAGTCTCAATGCTAATAATACGAATGAATTCTGCGCACGTGCGTGAACTTGACTAATAAAATTTCAAATAAATATAGAAATATTTTGAAATTTAATTCTATTTTTGACGTATATGA
This sequence comes from Argiope bruennichi, assembly GCF_947563725.1. NCBI lineage: Eukaryota > Metazoa > Arthropoda > Arachnida > Araneae > Araneidae > Argiope > Argiope bruennichi. The sequence continues at coordinate 15,332,866 of NC_079156.1, read as the reverse complement.
TTTAGAATTATTCATTTTATCTCTAGAAATGACTGAGAAGCCTGCTAAAAATAAATAAATAAAAAAAAATTATATAAAAATGTTTGTCGGCTTCGAGACTCGAACTGAAGACATGCAAAACTAAGCGCCACACTCTGCCTATCCAGCCACCAAGCCTTGTAATCCGAGAGCTTCTGAAGGGTCTAATATTCTCATTACGACTATTCAGTAAAATTTTAAATACGGTGTCAATCTGGTCTAAAGGCACAATGCTAAGAATACGAATGAATTCTGCGCATGTGCGTGAAAGTGACTCATAAAATTTCGAATAAATATAGAAATATTTTGACATTAAATTCTATTTTTGACGTATATTATTTAGAATTATTCATTTTATCTCTAGAAATGACTGAGAAAACTGGCGAAAATAAAATAAATTTAAAAAAATTAAATAAAAATGTTTGTCGGCTTCGAGACTCGAACTGTAGACATGCAAAACTAAGCGCCACACTCTGCCGATCCAGCCACCAAGCCTTGTAGTCCGAGAGCTTCTGAAGGGTCTAATATTCTCATTACGACTATCCAGTAAAATTCTAAATACGGTGTCAATCTGGTCTAAAGTCACAATGCTAATAATACGAATGAATTCTGCGCATGTGCGTGAACGTGACTCTTAAAATTTCGAATAAATATAGAAATATTTTGAAATTAAATTCTATTTTTGACGTATATGATTTGGAATTATTCATTTTATCTCTAGGAATGATGGAGAAAACTGGTGAAAATAAATTTAAAAAAAAAGAAATTTATATAAAAATGTTTGTCGGCTTCGAGACTCGAACTGTAGACATGCAAAACTACACGCCACACTCTGCCGATCCAGCCACCAAGCCTAGTAATCCGTGAGCATCTGAAGTGTCTAATATTCTTATTACGACTATCCAGTAAAATTTTAAGTACGGTGTCAATCTGGTCTAATAGAACAATGTTAAGAATACGAAGGAATTCTGCGCATGTGCGTGACCTCGACTAATAAAATTTCGAAAAAATATAGAAATATTTTGAAATTTAATTCTATTTTTGACGTATATGTTTGACGTATATGATTTGGAATTATTCATTTTATCTCCATAAATGACTGAGAAACCTGGTAAAAATAAATAAAAAAAAAATTATATAAAAATGTTTGTCGGCTTCGAGACTCGAACTGTAGACATGCAAAACTAGGCGCCACACTGTACCGATCCAGACACCAAGCCTCATAATCCGCGATCTTCTGAAGGGTCTAATATTCTCATTACGACTATCCAGTAAAATTTTATATACGGTTACAATCTGGTCTAAAAGCGCAATGCTAAGAATAGGAATGCATTCTGCGCATGTGCGTGAACTTGACAAGTAAAATTTCGAATAAATATAGAAATATTTTGAAATTAAATTCTATTTTTGACGTATATGATTTGGAATTATTCATTTTATCTCTAGGAATGATGGAGAAAACTGGTGAAATTAATTAAAAAAAAAAAATTATATAAAAATGTTTGTCGGCTTCGAGACTTGAACTGAAGACATGCAAAACTAAGCGTTACACTCTGCCGATCCAGCCACCAAGGCTGGAAACCCGAGGCTTCTGAAGGGTCTAATGTTCTCATTACGACTATCCAGTAAAATTTTAAATACGGTGTCAATCTGGTCTAAAAGCACAACGCTAAAAATACGACGGAATTCTGCGCAAGTGCGTGAACTTGACTAATAAAATTTTAAATAAATATAGAAATATTTTGAAATTTAATTCCATTTTTGACGTATATGATTTAGAATTATTCATTTTATCTCTAGAAATGACTGAAAAAACTGGCGAAAATAAATTAAATAAAAAAAATTATATAAAAATGTTTGTCGGCTTCGAGACTCGAACTTTAGACATGCAAATCTGAGCGCCACACTCTGCCGATCCCCCCACCAAGAATCTTAATCCGAGAGCTTCTGAAGGGTCTAATATTCTCATTATGACTCTTCAGTAAAATTTTAAATACGGTGTCAATCTGGTCTAAAGGCACAATGCTAAGAATACGAATGAATTCTGCGCATGTGCGTAAACTTGACTCATAAAATTTCGAAAAAATATAGAAATATTTTGAAATTTAATTCTATTTTTGACGTATATGATTAGGAATTATTCATTTTATCTCTAGGAATGATGGAGAAAACTGGCGAAAATAAGTTAAATAAAAAAAAATTTATATAAAAATGTTCGTCGGCTTCGAGACTCAAACTTTAGACATGCAAATCTGAGCGCCACACTCTTCCGATCCCCCCACCAAGCCTCGTAATCCGAGAGCTTCTGAAGGGTCTAATATTCTCATTACGACTATCCAGTAAAATTTTAAATACGGTGTCAATCTGGTCTAAAAGCACAACGCTAAAAATACGAAGGAATTCTGCGCATGTGCGTGAACTTGACTAATAAAATTTCAAATAAATATAGAAATATTTTGAAATTTAATTCGATTTTTGACGTATATGATTTAGAATTATTCATTTTATCTCTAGAAATGACTGAAAAAACTGGCGAAAATAAATTAAATAAAAAAAATTATATAAAAATGTTTGTCGGCTTCGAGACTCGAACTGAAGACATGCAAAACTAAGCGCCACACTCTGCCGATGCAGCCACCAGGCCTCGTAATCCGAGATCTTCTGAAGGGTCTAATATTCTCATTACGACTATCCAGTAAAATTTTAAATACGGTGTCAATCTGGTCTAAAGGCACAATGCTAAGAATACGAAAGAATTCTGCGCATGTGCGTGAACTTGACTAATAAAATTTCAAATAAATATAGAAATAATTTGAATTTTAATTCTATTTTTGACGTATATGATTTGGAATTATTCATTTTATCTCCAGAAATGACTGAGAAACCTGGTAAAAATAAATAAATAAAAAAAATATATAAAAATGTTTGTCGGCTTCGAGACTAGAACTTAAGACATGCAAAACTAAGCGCCAAATTCTGCTGATCCAGCCACCAACCCTCATAATCCGCGAGCTTCTGAACGGTCTAATATTCTCATTACGACTATCCAGTAAAATTTTAAATACGGTGTCAATCTGGTCTAAAATCACAATGCTAAGAATACTAATGAATTCTGCGCATGTGCGTAAACTTGACTCATAAAATTTCGAAAAAATATAGAAATATTTTGACATTAAATTCTATTTTTGACGTATATGATTTAGAATTATTCATTTAATCTCTAGAAATGACTGAGAAAACTGGCGAAAATAAATTAAATTAAAAAAAATTAAATAAAAATGTTTGTCGGCTTCGAGACTCGAACTGTAGACATGCAAAACTAAGCGCCACACTCTGCCGATCCAGCCACCAAGTCTTGTAATCCGAGAGCATCTGAAAGGTCTAATATTCTCATTACGACTCTTCAGTAAAATTTTAAATACGGTGTTAATCTGGTCTAAAGGCACAATGCTAAGAATACGAACGAATTCTGCGCATGTGCGTGAAAGTGACTCATAAAATTTCGAATAAATATAGAAATATTTTGACATTAAATTCTATTTTTGACGTATATGATTTAGAATTATTCATTTTATCTCCAGAAATGACTGAGAAACCTGGCAAAAATAAATAAATAAAAATAATTATATAAAAATGTTTGTTGGCTTCGAGACTCGAACTGAAGACATGCAAAACTAAGTGCCACACTCTGCCGATCCAGCCAGCAACCCTCATAATCCGCGAGCTTCTGAACGGACTAATATTCTCATTACGACTATCCAGTAAAATTTTAAATACGGTGTCAATCTGGTCTAAAATCACAATGCTAAGAATACTAATGAATTCGGCGCATATGCGTGAACTTGACACGTAAAATTTCGAATAAATATAGAAATATTTTGAAATTTAATTCTATTTTTGACGTATATGATTTGGAATTATTCATTTTATCTCCAGAAATGACTGAGAAACCTGGTAAAAATAAACAAATAAAAATAATTATATAAAAATGTTTGTCGGCTTCGAGACTCGAAATTAAGACATGCAAAACTAAGCGCCACACTCTGCCGATCCAGCCACCAAGCCTCGAAACCCGATGCTTCTGAAGGGTCTACTGTTCTCATTACGACTATCCAGTAAAATTTTAAATACGGTGTCAATCTGGTCTAAAAGCACAACGCTAAAAATACGAAGGAATTCTGCGCATGTGCGTGAACTTGACTAATAAAATTTCAAATAAATATAGAAATATTTTGAAATTTAATTTGATTTTTGACGTATATGATTTAGAATTATTCATTTTATCTCTAGAAATGACTGAGAAAACTGGCGAAAATAAATTAACTAAAAAAAAAATTATATAAAAATGTTCGTCGGCTTCGAGACTCGAACTTTAGACATGCAAATCTGAGCGCCACACTCTGCCGATCCCCCCACCAAGCCTCGTAATCCGAGAGCTTCTGAAGGGTCTAATATTTTCATTATGACTCTTCAGTAAAATTTTAAATACGGTGTCAATCTGGTCTAAAGGCAGAGTACTAAGAATACGAATGAATTCTGCGCATGTGTGTGAACTTCACACGAAAAATTTCGAATAAATAAAGAAATATTTTGAAATTTAATTCTATTTTTGACGTATATGATTTGGAATTATTCATTTTATCTCCAGAAATGACTGAGAAACCTGGTAAAAATAATTAAATAAAAAAAAATTATATAAAAATGTTTGTCGGCTTCGAGACTCGAACTGTAGACATGCAAAACTAAGCGCCACACTCTACTGATCCAGCCACCAAGCCTCATAATACGCGATCTTCTGAAGGGTCTAATATTCTCATTACGACTATCTAGTAAAATTTTAAATACGGTGTCAATCTGGTCTAAAAGCACAATGCTAAGAATACGAATAAATTCTGCGCATGTGCATGAACTTGACTCATAAAATTTCGAATAAATATAGTAATATATTGAAATTTAATTCTATTTTTGACTTATATGATTTGGAATTATTCATTTTATCTCTAGAAATGACTGAGAAAACTGGCGAAAATAAATTAAATAAAAAAAAATTATATAAAAATGTTTGTCGGCTTCGAGACTCGAACTGTAGACATGCAAAACTAAGCGCCACACTCTGCCGATGCAGCCACCAGGCCTCGTAATCCGAGATCTTCTGTAGGGTCTAATATTCTCATTACGACTATCCAGTAAAATTTTAAATACGGTGTCAATCTGGTCTAAAGGCACAATGCTAAGAATACGAATGAATTCTGCGCATGTGCGTGAAAGTGACTCATAAAATTTCGAATAAATACAGAAATATTTTGACATTAAATTCTATTTTTGACGTATATGATTTAGAATTATTCATTTTATCTCTAGAAATGACTGAGAAAACTGGCGAAAATAAATTAAATTAAAAAAAATTAAATAAAAATGTTTGTCGGCTCCGAGACTCGAACTGTAGACATGCAAAACTAAGCGCCACATTCTGCCGATCCAGCCACCAACCCTAATAATCCGCGAGCTTCTGAACGGTCTAATATTCTCATTACGACTATCCAGTAAAATTTTAAATACGGTGTCAATCTGGTCTAAAGGCACAATGCTAAGAATACGAATGAATTCTGCGCATGTGCGTGAACTTGACTCATAAAATTTCGGATACATATAAAAATATTTTGAAATTAAATTCTATTTCTGACGTATATGATTTGGAATTATTCATTTTATCTCTAGGAATGATGGAGAAAACTGGTGAAAATAAATTTAAAAAAAAAAAAGAAAATTATATAAAAATGTATGTCGGTTTCGAGACTCGAACTGAAGACATGCGAAACTAAGCGCCACACTCTGCCGATCCAGCCACCAACCCTCATAATCCGCGAGCTTCTGAAGGGTCTAATATTCTCATTACGACTATCCAGTAAAATTTTAAATACGGTGTCAATCTGGTCTAAAGGCACAATGCTAAGAATACGAATGAATTCTGCGCATGTGCGTAAACTTGACTCATAAAATTTCGAAAAAATATAGAAATATTTTGAAATTTAATTCTATTTTTGACGTATATGATTTAGAATTATTCATTTAATCTCTAGAAATGACTGAGAAAACTGGCGAAAATAAATTAAATTAAAAAAAATTAAATAAAAATGTTTGTCGGCTTCGAGACTCGAACTGTAGACATGCAAAACTAAGCGCCACATTCTGCCGATCCAGCCACCAACCCTAATAATCCGCGAGCTTCTGAAGGGTCTAATATTCTCATTACGACTATCCAGTAAAATTTTAAATACGGTGTCAATCTGGTCTAAAGGCACAATGCTAAGAATACGAATAAATTCTGCGCATGTGCGTAAACTTGACTCATAAAATTTCGAAAAAATATAGAAATATTTTGAAATTTAATTCTATTTTTGACGTATATGATTTAGAATTATTCATTTAATCTCTAGAAATGACTGAGAAAACTGGCGAAAATAAATTAAATTAAAAAAAATTAAATAAAAATGTTTGTCGGCTTCGAGACTCGAACTGTAGACATGCAAAACTAAGCGCCACACTCTGCCGATCCATCCACCAAGTCTTGTAATCCGAGAGCTTCTGAAAGGTCTAATATTCTCATTACGACTCTTCAGTAAAATTTTAAATACGGAGTTAATCTGGTCTAAAGGCACAATGCTAAGAATACGAACGAATTCTGCGCATGTGCGTGAAAGTGACTCATAAAATTTCGAATAAATATAGAAATATTTTGACATTAAATTCTATTTTTGACGTATATGATTTAGAATTATTCATTTTATCTCCAGAAATGACTGAGAAACCTGGCAAAAATAAATAAATAAAAATAATTATATAAAAATGTTTGTCGGCTTCGAGACTCGAACTGAAGACATGCAAAACTAAGTGCCACACTCTGCCGATCCAGCCACCAACCCTCATAATCCGCGAGCTTCTGAACGGTCTAATATTCTCATTACGACTATCCAGTAAAATTTTAAATACGGTGTCAATCTGGTCTAAAATCACAATGCTAAGAATACTAATGAATTCGGCGCATATGCGTGAACTTGACACGTAAAATTTCGAATAAATATAGAAATATTTTGAAATTTAATTCTATTTTTGACGTATATGATTTGGAATTATTCATTTTATCTCCAGAAATGACTGAGAAACCTGGAAAAATAAACAAATAAAAGTAATTATATAAAAATGTTTGTCGGCTTCGAGACTCGAAATTAAGACATGCAAAACTAAGCGCCACACTCTGCCGATCCAGCCACCAAGCCTCGAAACCCGAGGCTTCTGAAGGGTCTACTGTTCTCATTACGACTATCCAGTAAAATTTTAAATACGGTGTCAATCTGGTCTAAAAGCACAACGCTAAAAATACGAAGGAATTCTGCGCATGTGCGTGAACTTGACTAATAAAATTTCAAATAAATATAGAAATATTTTGAAATTTAATTTGATTTTTGACGTATATGATTTAGAATTATTCATTTTATCTCTAGAAATGACTGAGAAAAATGGCGAAAATAAATTAAATAAAAAAAAAATTATATAAAAATGTTCGTCGGCTTCGAGACTCGAACTTTAGACATGCAAATCTGAGCGCCACACTCTGCCGATCCCCCCACCAAGCCTCGTAATCCGAGAGCTTCTGAAGGGTCTAATATTTTCATTATGACTCTTCAGTAAAATTTTAAATACGGTGTCAATCTGGTCTAAAGGCAGAGTACTAAGAATACGAATGAATTCTGCGCATGTGTGTGAACTTCACACGAAAAATTTCGAATAAATAAAGAAATATTTCGAAATTTAATTCTATTTTTGACGTATATGATTTGGAATTATTCATTTTATCTCCAGAAATGACTGAGAAACCTGGTAAAAATAATTAAATAAAAAAAAATTATATAAAAATGTTTGTCGGCTTCGAGACTCGAACTGTAGACATGCAAAACTAAGCGCCACACTATACTGATCCAGCCACCAACCCTCATAATCCGCGAGCTTCTGAAGGGTCTAATATTCTCATTACGACTATCCAGTAAAATTTTAAATACGGTGTCAATCTGGTCTAAAGGCACAATGCTAAGAATACGAATGAATTCTGCGCATGTGCGTAAACTTGACTCATAAAATTTCGAAAAAATATAGAAATATTTTGAAATTTAATTCTATTTTTGACGTATATGATTTAGAATTATTCATTTAATCTCTAGAAATGACTGAGAAAACTGGCGAAAATAAATTAAATTAAAAAAAATTAAATAAAAATGTTTGTCGGCTTCGAGACTCGAACTGTAGACATGCAAAACTAAGCGCCACACTCTGCCGATCCAGCCACCAAGTCTTGTAATCCGAGAGCTTCTGAAAGGTCTAATATTCTCATTACGACTCTTCAGTAAAATTTTAAATACGGAGTTAATCTGGTCTAAAGGCACAATGCTAAGAATACGAACGAATTCTGCGCATGTGCGTGAAAGTGACTCATAAAATTTCGAATAAATATAGAAATATTTTGACATTAAATTCTATTTTTGACGTATATGATTTAGAATTATTCATTTTATCTCCAGAAATGACTGAGAAACCTGGCAAAAATAAATAAATAAAAATAATTATATAAAAATGTTTGTCGGCTTCGAGACTCGAACTGAAGACATGCAAAACTAAGTGCCACACTCTGCCGATCCAGCCACCAACCCTCATAATCCGCGAGCTTCTGAACGGTCTAATATTCTCATTACGACTATCCAGTAAAATTTTAAATACGGTGTCAATCTGGTCTAAAATCACAATGCTAAGAATACTAATGAATTCGGCGCATATGCGTGAACTTGACACGTAAAATTTCGAATAAATATAGAAATATTTTGAAATTTAATTCTATTTTTGACGTATATGATTTGGAATTATTCATTTTATCTCCAGAAATGACTGAGAAACCTGGTAAAAATAAACAAATAAAAATAATTATATAAAAATGTTTGTCGGCTTCGAGACTCGAAATTAAGACATGCAAAACTAAGCGCCACACTCTGCCGATCCAGCCACCAAGCCTCGAAACCCGAGGCTTCTGAAGGGTCTACTGTTCTCATTACGACTATCCAGTAAAATTTTAAATACGGTGTCAATCTGGTCTAAAAGCACAACGCTAAAAATACGAAGGAATTCTGCGCATGTGCGTGAACTTGACTAATAAAATTTCAAATAAATATAGAAATATTTTGAAATTTAATTTGATTTTTGACGTATATGATTTAGAATTATTCATTTTATCTCTAGAAATGACTGAGAAAAATGGCGAAAATAAATTAAATAAAAAAAAAATTATATAAAAATGTTCGTCGGCTTCGAGACTCGAACTTTAGACATGCAAATCTGAGCGCCACACTCTGCCGATCCCCCCACCAAGCCTCGTAATCCGAGAGCTTCTGAAGGGTCTAATATTTTCATTATGACTCTTCAGTAAAATTTTAAATACGGTGTCAATCTGGTCTAAAGGCAGAGTACTAAGAATACGAATGAATTCTGCGCATGTGTGTGAACTTCACACGAAAAATTTCGAATAAATAAAGAAATATTTTGAAATTTAATTCTATTTTTGACGTATATGATTTGGAATTATTCATTTTATCTCCAGAAATGACTGAGAAACCTGGTAAAAATAATTAAATAAAAAAAAATTATATAAAAATGTTTGTCGGCTTCGAGACTCGAACTGTAGACATGCAAAACTAAGCGCCACACTATACTGATCCAGCCACCAAGCCTCATAATACGCGATCTTCTGAAGGGTCTAATATTCTCATTACGACTATCTAGTAAAATTTTAAATACGGTGTCAATCTGGTCTAAAAGCACAATGCTAGGAATACGAATGAATTCTGCGCATGTGCATGAACTTGACTCATAAAATTTCGAATAAATATAGTAATATATTGAAATTTAATTCTATTTTTGACTTATATGATTTGGAATTATTCATTTTATCTCTAGAAATGACTGAGAAAACTGGCGAAAATAAATTAAATAAAAAAAAATTATATAAAAATGTTTGTCGGCTTCGAGACTCGAACTGTAGACATGCAAAACTAAGCGCCACACTCTGCCGATGCAGCCACCAGGCCTCGTAATCCGAGATCTTCTGTAGGGTCTAATATTCTCATTACGACTATCCAGTAAAATTTTAAATACGGTGTCAATCTGGTCTAAAGGCACAATGCTAAGAATACGAATGAATTCTGCGCATGTGCGTGAAAGTGACTCATAAAATTTCGAATAAATACAGAAATATTTTGACATTAAATTCTATTTTTGACGTATATGATTTAGAATTATTCATTTTATCTCTAGAAATGACTGAGAAAACTGGCGAAAATAAATTAAATTAAAAAAAATTAAATAAAAATGTTTGTCGGCTTCGAGACTCGAACGGTAGACATGCAAAACTAAGCGCCACACTCTACCGATCCAGCCACCAAGCCTCATAATCCGCGACCTTCTGAAGGGTCTAATATTCTCATTACGACTATCCAGTAAAATATTAAATACGGTGTCAATCTGGTCTAAAATCGCAATGCTAAGAATACGAATGAATTCTGCGCATGTGCGTGAACTTCACACGTAAAATTTCGAAAAAATATAGAAATATTTTGAAATTTAATTCTATTTTTGACGTATATGATTTGGAATTATTCATTTTATCTCCAGAAATGACTGAGAAACCTGGTAAAAATAAATAAATAAATAAAAATTATATAAAAATGTTTGTCGGCTTCGAGACTCGAACTGAAGACATGCAAAACTAAGCGCCACACTCTGCCGATGCAGCCACCATGCCTCGTAATCCGAGAGCTTCTGAAGGGTCTAATATTCTCATTACGACTATCCAGTAAAATTTTAAATACCGTGTCAATCTGGTCTAAAGGCACAATGCTAAGAATACTAATGAATTTTGCGCATATGCGTGAACGTGACTCATAAAATTTCGAAAAAATATAGAAATATTTTGAAATTTAATTCTATTTTTGACGTATATGATTTGGAATTATTAATTTTATATCCAGAAATGACTGAGAAACCTGGTAAAAATAAATAAATAAAAAAAATTATATAAAAATGTTTGTCGGCTTCGAGACTCGAACTGAAGACATGCAAAACTAAGCGCCACACTCACCGATCCAGCCACCAAGCCCCGTAATCCGAGAGCTTCTGAAGGGTCTAATATTCTCATTACGACTATCCAGTAAAATTTTAAATACGGTTACAATCTGGTCTAAAAGCGCAATGCTAAGGATTAGGAATGAATTCTGCGCATTTGCGTGAACTTGACACGTAAAATTTCGAAAAAATATAGAAATATTTTGAAATTTAATTCTATTTTTGACGTATATGATTTGGAATTATTCATTTTATCTCCAGAAATGACTGAGAAACCTGGTAAAAATAAATAAATTAAAATAATTATATAAAAATGATTGTCGGCTTCGAGACTCGAACTTAAGACATGCAAAACTAAGCGCCGCACTCTGCCGATCCAGCCACCAACCCTCATAATCCGCGAGCTTCTGAAGGGTCTAATATTCTCATTACGACTATCCAGTAAAATTTTAAATACGGTGTCAATCTGGTCTAAAATCACAATGCTAAGAATACTAATGAATTCTGCGCATATGCGTGAACGTGACTCATAAAATTTCGAATAAATATAGAAATATTTTGACATTAAATTCTATTTTTGACGTATATGATTTGGAATTATTCATTTTATCTCCAGAAATGACTGAGAAACCTGGTAAAAATAAATAAATAAAAAAAAATTATATAAAAATGTTTGTCGGCTTCGAGACTCGAACGGTAGACATGCAAAACTAAGCGCCACACTCTACCGATACAGCCACCAAGCCTCATAATCCGCGATCTTCTGAAGGGTCTAATATTCTCATTACGACTATCCAGTAAAATATTAAATACGGTGTCAATCTGGTCTAAAATCGCAATGCTAAGAATACGAATGAATTCTGCGCATGTGCGTGAAATTGACACGTAAAATTTCGAATAAATATAGAAATATTTTGAAATTTAATTCTATTTTTGACGTATATGATTTGGAATTATTCATTTTATCTCCATAAATGACTGAGAAACCTGGTAAAAATAAATAAATAAAAAAAAATTATATAAAAATGTTTGTCGGCTTCGAGACTCGAACTGTAGACATGCAAAACTAAGCGCCACACTCTACCGATCCAGCCACCAAGCCTCATAATCCGCGATCTTCTGAAGGGTCTAATATTCTCATTACGACTATCCAGTAAAATATTAAATACGGTGTCAATCTGGTCTAAAATCGCAATGCTAAGAATACGAATGAATTCTGCGCATGTGCGTGAACTTGACACGTAAAATTTCGAAAAAATATAGAAATATTTTGAAATTTAATTCTATTTTTGACGTATATGATTTGGAATTATTCATTTTATCTCCAGAAATGACTGAGAAACCTGGTGAAAATAAATAAATAAATAAAAATTATATAAAAATGTTTGTCGGCTTCGAGACTCGAACTGAAGACATGCAAAACTAAGCGCCACACTCTGCCGATGCAGCCACCATGCCTCGTAATCCGAGAGATTCTGAAGGGTCTAATATTCTCATTACGACTATCCAGTAAAATTTTAAATACCGTGTCAATCTGGTCTAAAGGCACAATGCTAAGAATACTAATGAATTTTGCGCATATGCGTGAACGTGACTCATAAAATTTCGAAAAAATATAGAAAAATTTTGAAATTTAATTCTATTTTTGACGTATATGATTTGGAATTATTAATTTTATATCCAGAAATGACTGAGAAACCTGGTAAAAATAAATAAATAAAAAAAATTATATAAAAATGTTTGTCGGCTTCGAGACTCGAACTGAAGACATGCAAAACTAAGCGCCACACTCTGCCGATCCAGCCACCAAGCCTCGTAATCCGAAAGTTTCTGAAAGTCTAACATTCTCATTACGACTATCCAGTAAAATTTTAAATACGGTGTCAATCTGGTCTAAAAGCGCAATGCTAAGATAACGAATGAATGCTGCGCATGTGCGTGAACTTGACTCGTGAAATTTCGAATAAATATAGAAATATATTGAAATTTAGTTCTATTTTTGACGTATATGATTCGTTATAATTTATTTTATCTCTATGAATGATGGAGAAAACTTGTGAAAATAAATAACAAAAAATTAATTAAAATTATTTAAAAACATTTGTCTTATTCGAGCCTCAAACTGAAGACCTGCAAAACTAAGCTCCACACTCTGCCGATCCAGCAACCAAGCCTCGTAATCCGAGAGCATCTGAAGTGTCTAATATTCTCATTACGACTATCCAGTAAAATTTTAAATACGGTGTCAATCTGCTCTAAAAGAACAGTGCTAAGAATACAAAGGAATTCTGCGCATGTGCGTGAACTTGACACGTAAAATTACGAATAAATACAGAAATATTTTGAAATTAAATTCTATTTTTGACGTATATAATTTGGAATTATTCATTTTATCTCTAGGAATGATGGAGAAAACTGGTGAAAAGAAATTTAAAAAAAAAAAAGAATATTTTATAAAAATGTTTGTCGGCTTCGAGACTCGAACTGAAGACATGCAAAACTAAGCGCCACACTCTGCCGATGCAGCCACCAGGCCTCGTAATCCGAGAGCTTCTGAAGGGTCTAATATTCTCATTACGACTATCCAGTAAAATTTTAAATACGGTTACAATCTGGTCTAAAAGCGCAATGCTAAGAATAGGAAAGCATTCTGCGCATGTGCGTAAACTTGACTCATAAAATTTCGAATAAATATAGAAATATTTTGAAATTTAATTCTATTTTTGACGTATATGATTTGGAATTATTCATTTTATCTCCAGAAATGACTGAGAAACCTGGTAAAAATAAATAAATAAAAAAAAATTTATAAAAATGTTTGTCGGCTTCGAGACTCGAACTGAAGACATGCAAAAGTAAGCGCCACACACTGCCGATCCAGCCACCAAGCCTCGTAATCCGAGAGCTTCTAAAGGGTCTAATATTCTCATTACGACTATAAAGTAAAATTTTAAATACGGTGTCAATCTGGTCTAAAAGCACAATGCTAAGAATACGAATGAATTCTGCGCATGTGCGTGAACTGGACTCGTGAAATTTCGAATAAATATAGAAATATATTGAAATTTAGTTCTATTTTTGACGTATATGATTCGTTATAATTTATTTTATCTCTATGAATGATGGAGAAAACTTGTGAAAATAAATAACAAAAAATTAATTAAAATTATTTAAAAACATTTGTCTTATTCGAGCCTCAAACTGAAGACCTGCAAAACTAAGCTCCACACTCTGCCGATCCAGCAACCAAGCCTCGTAATCCGAGAGCATCTGAAGTGTCTAATATTCTCATTACGACTATCCAGTAAAATTTTAAATACGGTGTCAATCTGCTCTAAAAGAACAATGCTAAGAATACGAATTAATTCTGCGCATGTGCGTGAACTTGACTAATAAAATTTCGAATAAATACAGAAATATTTTGAAATTAAATTCTATTTTTGACGTATATAATTTGGAATTATTCATTTTATCTCTAGGAATGATGTAGAAAACTGGTGAAAATAAATTTAAAAAAAAAAAAGAAAATTTTATAAAAATGTTTGCCGGCTTCGAGACTCGAACTGAAGACATGCAAAACTAAGCGCCACACTCTGCCGATCCAGCCAACAGGCCTCGTAATCCGAGAGTTTCTGAAGGTTCTAACATTCTCATTACGAATATCCAGTAAAATTTTAATTACGGTGTCAATCTGGTCTAAAGGCACAATGCTAAGAATACGAATGAATTCTGCCCATGTGCGTGAAATTGACTCATAAATTTCGAATAAATATAGAAATATTTTGAAATTAAATTCTATTTTTTACGAATATGATTTGGAATTATTCATTTTATCTCTAGAAATGACTGAGAAACCAGGTAAAAATAAATAAATAAATAAAAAATTATATAAAAATGTTTGTCGGCTTCGAGACTCGAACTGAAGACATGCAAAACTAACCACCACACTCTGCCGATCCAGCCACCAACCCTCGTAATCCGAGAGCTTCTGAAGAGTCTAATATTCTCTTTACGACTATCCAGTAAAATTTTAAATACGGTGTCAATCTGGTCTAAAAGCACAATGCTAAGAATACGAATGAATTCTGCGCATGTGCGTGAACTGGACTCGTGAAATTTCGAATAAATATAGAAATATATTGAAATTTAGTTCTATTTTTGACGTATATGATTTGGAATAATTTATTTTATCTCTATGAATGATGGAGAAAACTTGTGAAAATAAATAACAAAAAATTAATTAAAATTATTTAAAAACATTTGTCGGATTCAAGCCTCGAACTGAAGACCTGCTTAACTAAGCGCCACACTCACCGATCCAGCCACCAAGCCCCGTAATCCGAGAGCTTCTGAAGGGTCTAATATTCTCATTACGACTATCCAGTAAAATTTTAAATACGGTTACAATCTGGTCTAAAAGCGCAATGCTAAGAATAGGAATGAATTCTGCGCATTTGCGTGAACTTGACACGTAAAATTTCGAAAAAATATAGAAATATTTTGAAATTTAATTCTATTTTTGACGTATATGATTTGGAATTATTCATTTTATCTCCAGAAATGACTGAGAAACCTGGTAAAAATAAATAAATAAAAAAAAATTATATAAAAATGTTTGTCGGCTTCGAGACTCGAACTGAAGACATGCAAAAGTAAGCGCCACACACTGCCGATCCAGCCACCAAGCCTCGTAATCCGAGAGCTTCTAAAGGGTCTAATATTCTCATTACGACTATAAAGTAAAATTTTAAATGCGGTGTCAATCTGGTCTAAAAGCACAATGCTAAGAATACGAATGAATTCTGCGCATGTGCGTGAACTGGACTCGTGAAATTTCGAATAAATATAGAAATATATTGAAATTTAGTTCTATTTTTGACGTATATGATTCGTTATAGTTTATTTTATCTCTATGAATGATGGAGAAAACTTGTGAAAATAAATAACAAAAAATTAATTAAAATTATTTAAAAACATTTGTCTTATTCGAGCCTCAAACTGAAGACCTGCAAAACTAAGCTCCACACTCTGCCGATCCAGCAACCAAGCCTCGTAATCCGAGAGCATCTGAAGTGTCTAATATTCTCATTACGACTATCCAGTAAAATTTTAAATACGGTGTCAATCTGCTCTAAAAGAACAGTGCTAAGAATACAAAGGAATTCTGCGCATGTGCGTGAACTTGACACGTAAAATTACGAATAAATACAGAAATATTTTGAAATTAAATTCTATTTTTGACGTATATAATTTGGAATTATTCATTTTATCTCTAGGAATGATGGAGAAAACTGGTGAAAATAAATTTAAAAAAAAAAAAGAATATTTTATAAAAATGTTTGTCGGCTTCGAGACTCGAACTGAAGACATGCAAAACTAAGCGCCACACTCTGCCGATGCAGCCACCAGGCCTCGTAATCCGAGAGCTTCTGAAGGGTCTAATATTCTCATTACGACTATCCAGTAAAATTTTAAATACGGTTACAATCTGGTCTAAAAGCGCAATGCTAAGAATAGGAAAGCATTCTGCGCATGTGCGTAAACTTGACTCATAAAATTTCGAATAAATATAGAAATATTTTGAAATTTAATTCTATTTTTGACGTATATGATTTGGAATTATTCATTTTATCTCCAGAAATGACTGAGAAACCTGGTAAAAATAAATAAATAAAAAAAAATTTATAAAAATGTTTGTCGGCTTCGAGACTCGAACTGAAGACATGCAAAAGTAAGCGCCACACACTGCCGATCCAGCCACCAAGCCTCGTAATCCGAGAGCTTCTAAAGGGTCTAATATTCTCATTACGACTATAAAGTAAAATTTTAAATACGGTGTCAATCTGGTCTAAAAGCACAATGCTAAGAATACGAATGAATTCTGCGCATGT
This sequence comes from Argiope bruennichi, assembly GCF_947563725.1. Taxonomy (NCBI): domain Eukaryota; kingdom Metazoa; phylum Arthropoda; class Arachnida; order Araneae; family Araneidae; genus Argiope; species Argiope bruennichi. Next base: position 15,315,797 of record NC_079156.1, on the reverse strand, counting down.
GCGTGAACTGGACTCGTGAAATTTCGAATAAATATAGAAATATATTGAAATTTAGTTCTATTTTTGACGTATATGATTCGTTATAATTTATTTTATCTCTATGAATGATGGAGAAAACTTGTGAAAATAAATAACAAAAAATTAATTAAAATTATTTAAAAACATTTGTCTTATTCGAGCCTCAAACTGAAGACCTGCAAAACTAAGCTCCACACTCTGCCGATCCAGCAACCAAGCCTCGTAATCCGAGAGCATCTGAAGTGTCTAATATTCTCATTACGACTATCCAGTAAAATTTTAAATACGGTGTCAATCTGCTCTAAAAGAACAATGCTAAGAATACGAATTAATTCTGCGCATGTGCGTGAACTTGACTAATAAAATTTCGAATAAATACAGAAATATTTTGAAATTAAATTCTATTTTTGACGTATATAATTTGGAATTATTCATTTTATCTCTAGGAATGATGTAGAAAACTGGTGAAAATAAATTTAAAAAAAAAAAAGAAAATTTTATAAAAATGTTTGCCGGCTTCGAGACTCGAACTGAAGACATGCAAAACTAAGCGCCACACTCTGCCGATCCAGCCAACAGGCCTCGTAATCCGAGAGTTTCTGAAGGTTCTAACATTCTCATTACGAATATCCAGTAAAATTTTAATTACGGTGTCAATCTGGTCTAAAGGCACAATGCTAAGAATACGAATGAATTCTGCCCATGTGCGTGAAATTGACTCATAAATTTCGAATAAATATAGAAATATTTTGAAATTAAATTCTATTTTTTACGAATATGATTTGGAATTATTCATTTTATCTCTAGAAATGACTGAGAAACCAGGTAAAAATAAATAAATAAATAAAAAATTATATAAAAATGTTTGTCGGCTTCGAGACTCGAACTGAAGACATGCAAAACTAACCACCACACTCTGCCGATCCAGCCACCAACCCTCGTAATCCGAGAGCTTCTGAAGAGTCTAATATTCTCTTTACGACTATCCAGTAAAATTTTAAATACGGTGTCAATCTGGTCTAAAAGCACAATGCTAAGAATACGAATGAATTCTGCGCATGTGCGTGAACTGGACTCGTGAAATTTCGAATAAATATAGAAATATATTGAAATTTAGTTCTATTTTTGACGTATATGATTTGGAATAATTTATTTTATCTCTATGAATGATGGAGAAAACTTGTGAAAATAAATAACAAAAAATTAATTAAAATTATTTAAAAACATTTGTCGGATTCAAGCCTCGAACTGAAGACCTGCTTAACTAAGCGCCACACTCACCGATCCAGCCACCAAGCCCCGTAATCCGAGAGCTTCTGAAGGGTCTAATATTCTCATTACGAATATCCATTAAAATTTTAAATACGGTTACAATCTGGTCTAAAAGCGCAATGCTAAGAATAGGAAAGCATTCTGCGCATGTGCGTAAACTTGACTCATAAAATTTCGAATAAATATAGAAATATTTTGAAATTTAATTCTATTTTTGACGTATATGATTTGGAATTATTCATTTTATCTCCAGAAATGACTGAGAAACCTGGTAAAAATAAATAAATAAAAAAAAATTTATAAAAATGTTTGTCGGCTTCGAGACTCGAACTGAAGACATGCAAAAGTAAGCGCCACACACTGCCGATCCAGCCACCAAGCCTCGTAATCCGAGAGCTTCTAAAGGGTCTAATATTCTCATTACGACTATAAAGTAAAATTTTAAATACGGTGTCAATCTGGTCTAAAAGCACAATGCTAAGAATACGAATGAATTCTGCGCATGTGCGTGAACTGGACTCGTGAAATTTCGAATAAATATAGAAATATATTGAAATTTAGTTCTATTTTTGACGTATATGATTCGTTATAATTTATTTTATCTCTATGAATGATGGAGAAAACTTGTGAAAATAAATAACAAAAAATTAATTAAAATTATTTAAAAACATTTGTCTTATTCGAGCCTCAAACTGAAGACCTGCAAAACTAAGCTCCACACTCTGCCGATCCAGCAACCAAGCCTCGTAATCCGAGAGCATCTGAAGTGTCTAATATTCTCATTACGACTATCCAGTAAAATTTTAAATACGGTGTCAATCTGCTCTAAAAGAACAATGCTAAGAATACGAATTAATTCTGCGCATGTGCGTGAAATTGACTCATAAATTTCGAATAAATATAGAAATATTTTGAAATTAAATTCTATTTTTTACGAATATGATTTGGAATTATTCATTTTATCTCTAGAAATGACTGAGAAACCAGGTAAAAATAAATAAATAAATAAAAAATTATATAAAAATGTTTGTCGGCTTCGAGACTCGAACTGAAGACATGCAAAACTAACCACCACACTCTGCCGATCCAGCCACCAAGCCTCGTAATCCGAGAGCTTCTGAAGGGTCTAATATTCTCTTTACGACTATCCAGTAAAATTTTAAATACGGTGTCAATCTGGTCTAAAATCACAATGCTAAGAATACGAATGAATTCTGCGCATGTGCGTGAACTGGACTCGTGAAATTTCGAATAAATATAGAAATATATTGAAATTTAGTTCTATTTTTGACGTATATGATTTGGAATAATTTATTTTATCTCTATGAATGATGGAGAAAACTTGTGAAAATAAATAACAAAAAATTAATTAAAATTATTTAAAAACATTTGTCGGATTCAAGCCTCGAACTGAAGACCTGCTTAACTAAGCGCCACACTCTGCCGATCCAGCCACCAAGTAGCGTAATCCTTTATCCGTAAATCTTTTTTACACGTATATGATTTGGAATTATTCCTTTTATCTCTAGGAATGATGGAGAAACCTGGTAAAAATAAATAAAAAAAAAAATTATATAAAAATGTTTGTCGGCTTCGAGACTCCATCTGAAGACATGCAAAACTAAGCGTCACACTCTGCCGATCCAGCCACCAAGCCTCGTAATCCATGAGCTTCTGAAGGGTCTAACATTCTCATTACGACTATCCAGTAAAATTTTAAATACGGTGTCAATCTGGTCTAAAAGCGCAATGATAAGAATACGAAGGAATTCTGCGCATGTGCGTGAACTTGACACGTAAAATTTCGAATAAATATAGAAATATTTTGAAATTAAATTATATTTTTGACGTATATGATTTGGAATTATTCATTTGATCTCTAGGAATAATGGAGAAAACTGTTGAAAAAAAAATTTTTTTCAAAAAAAAAAGAAAATTATAAATATGTTTGTCGGCTTCGAGACTCGAACTGAAGACATGCAAAACTAAGCGCCACACTCTGCCGATCCAGCCACCAAGCCTCGCAATCCGAGAGCTTCTGAAGGTTCTAACATTCTCATTACGAATATCCAGTAAAATTTTAATTACGGTGTCAATCTGGTCTAAAAGAACAATGCTAAGAATACGAAGGAATTCTGCGCATGTGCGTGAACTTGACTAATAAAATTTCGAATAAATACAGAAATATTTTGAAACTAAATTCTATTTTTGACGTATAAAATTTGGAATTATTCATTTTATCTCTAGGAATGATGGAGAAAACTGGTGAAAATAAATGTAAAAAAAAAAGAAAATTATATAAAAATGTTTGTCGGCTTCGAGACTCGAACTGAAGACATGCAAAACTAAGCGCCACACTCTGCCGATCCAGCCACCAAGCCTCGTAATCCGAGAGCTTCTGAAGGATCTAATATTGTCATTACGACTTTCCAGTAAAATTTTAAATACGGTGCCAATCTGGTCTAAAGGCACAAGGCTAAGAATACGAATGAATTCTGCGCATGTGCGTGAACTTGACTCATAAAATTTCGAATAAATATAAAAATATATTTTGAAATTTAATTCTATTTTTGACGTATATGGTTTGGAATTATTCATTTAATCTCCAGAAATGACTGAGAAACCTCGTAAGAATAAATAAATAAAAAAAATTATATAATAATGTTTGTCGGCTTCGAGACTCGAACTGAAGACATGCAAAACTAAGCGCCACACTCTGCCGATCCAGCCACCAAGCCTCGTAACCCGAGAGTTTCTGAAAGGTCTAACATTCTCATTACGACTATCCAGTAAAATTTTAAATACGGTGTCAATCTGGTCTAAAATCGCAATGCTAAGATAACGAATGAATGCTGCGCATGTGCGTGAACTTGACTCGTGAAATTTCGAATAAATATAGAAATATTTTGAAATTTAATTCTAATTTTGATGTATATGATTTGGAATTATTCATTTTATCTCTAGAAATGATGGAGAAAACTTGTGAAAATAAATAACAAAAAATTAATTAAAATTATTTAAAAACATTTGTCGGATTCAAGCCTCGAACTGAAGACCTGCTTAACTAAGCGCCACACTCTGCCGATCCAGCCACCAAGTAGCGTAATCCTTTATCCGTAAATCTTTTTTACACGTATATGATTTGGAATTATTCCTTTTATCTCTAGGAATGATGGAGAAACCTGGTAAAAATAAATAAATAAAAAAAATTATATAAAAATGTTTGTCGGCTTCGAGACTCCATCTGAAGACATGCAAAACTAAGCGTCACACTCTGCCGATCCAGCCACCAAGCCTCGTAATCCATGAGCTTCTGAAGGGTCTAACATTCTCATTACGACTATCCAGTAAAATTTTAAATACGGTGTCAATCTGGTCTAAAAGCGCAATGATAAGAATACGAAGGAATTCTGCGCATGTGCGTGAACTTGACACGTAAAATTTCGAATAAATATAGAAATATTTTGAAATTAAATTATATTTTTGACGTATATGATTTGGAATTATTCATTTGATCTCTAGGAATAATGGAGAAAACTGTTGAAAAAAAAATTTTTTTCAAAAAAAAAAGAAAATTATAAATATGTTTGTCGGCTTCGAGACTCGAACTGAAGACATGCAAAACTAAGCGCCACACTCTGCCGATCCAGCCACCAAGCCTCGCAATCCGAGAGCTTCTGAAGGTTCTAACATTCTCATTACGAATATCCAGTAAAATTTTAATTACGGTGTCAATCTGGTCTAAAAGAACAATGCTAAGAATACGAAGGAATTCTGCGCATGTGCGTGAACTTGACTAATAAAATTTCGAATAAATACAGAAATATTTTGAAACTAAATTCTATTTTTGACGTATAAAATTTGGAATTATTCATTTTATCTCTAGGAATGATGGAGAAAACTGGTGAAAATAAATGTAAAAAAAAAAGAAAATTATATAAAAATGTTTGTCGGCTTCGAGACTCGAACTGAAGACATGCAAAACTAAGCGCCACACTCTGCCGATCCAGCCACCAAGCCTCGTAATCCGAGAGCTTCTGAAGGATCTAATATTGTCATTACGACTTTCCAGTAAAATTTTAAATACGGTGCCAATCTGGTCTAAAGGCACAAGGCTAAGAATACGAATGAATTCTGCGCATGTGCGTGAACTTGACTCATAAAATTTCGAATAAATATAAAAATATATTTTGAAATTTAATTCTATTTTTGACGTATATGGTTTGGAATTATTCATTTAATCTCCAGAAATGACTGAGAAACCTCGTAAGAATAAATAAATAAAAAAAATTATATAATAATGTTTGTCGGCTTCGAGACTCGAACTGAAGACATGCAAAACTAAGCGCCACACTCTGCCGATCCAGCCACCAAGCCTCGTAACCCGAGAGTTTCTGAAAGGTCTAACATTCTCATTACGACTATCCAGTAAAATTTTAAATACGGTGTCAATCTGGTCTAAAATCGCAATGCTAAGATAACGAATGAATGCTGCGCATGTGCGTGAACTTGACTCGTGAAATTTCGAATAAATATAGAAATATTTTGAAATTTAATTCTAATTTTGATGTATATGATTTGGAATTATTCATTTTATCTCTAGAAATGACTGAGAAAACTGGCGAAAATAAATTTAAAAAAATAAATTAAAATTATTTAAAAACATTTGTCTTATTCGAGCCTCAAACTGAAGACTGCAAAACTAAGCTCCACACTCTGCCGATCCAGCAACCAAGCCTCGTAATCCGAGAGCATCTGAAGTGTCTAATATTCTCATTACGACTATCCAGTAAAATTTTAAATACGGTGTCAATCTGCTCTAAAAGAACAGTGCTAAGAATACGAAGGAATTCTGCGCATGTGCCTGAACTTGACACGTAAAATTACGAATAAATACAGAAATATTTTGAAATTAAATTCTATTTTTGACGTATATAATTTGGAATTATTCATTTTATCTCTAGGAATGATGGAGAAAACTGGTGAAAATAAATTTAAAAAAAAAAGAATATTTTATAAAAATGTTTGTCGGCTTCGAGACTCGAACTGAAGACATGCAAAACTAAGCGCCACACTCTGCCGATGCAGCCACCAGGCCTCGTAATCCGAGAGCTTCTGAAGGGTCTAATATTCTCATTACGACTATCCAGTAAAATTTTAAATACCGTGTCAATCTGGTCTAAAGGCACAATGCTAAGAATACTAATGAATTCTGCGCATATGCGTGAACGTGACTCATAAAATTTCGAAAAAATATAGAAATATTTTGAAATTTAATTCTATTTTTGACGTATATGATTTGAATTATTAATTTTATATCCAGAAATGACTGAGAAACCTGGTAAAAATAAATAAATAAAAAAACATTATATAAAAATGTTTGTCGGCTTCGAGACTCGAACTGAAGACATGCAAAACTAAGCGCCACACTCACCGATCCAGCCACCAAGCCCCGTAATCCGAGAGCTTCTGAAGGGTCTAATATTCTCATTACGACTATCCAGTAAAATTTTAAATACGGTTACAATCTGGTCTAAAAGCGCAATGCTAAGAATAGGAAAGCATTCTGCGCATGTGCGTAAACTTGACTCATAAAATTTCAAATAAATATAGAAATATTTTGAAATTTAATTCTATTTTTGACGTATATGATTTGGAATTATTCATTTTATCTCCAGAAATGACTGAGAAACCTGGTAAAAATAAATAAATAAAAAAAAATTTATAAAAATGTTTGTCGGCTTCGAGACTCGAACTGAAGACATGCAAAAGTAAGCGCCACACACTGCCGATCCAGCCACCAAGCCTCGTAATCCGAGAGCTTCTAAAGGGTCTAATATTCTCATTACGACTATAAAGTAAAATTTTAAATACGGTGTCAATCTGGTCTAAAAGCACAATGCTAAGAATACGAATGAATTCTGCGCATGTGCGTGAACTGGACTCGTGAAATTTCGAATAAATATAGAAATATATTGAAATTTAGTTCTATTTTTGACGTATATGATTCGTTATAATTTATTTTATCTCTATGAATGATGGAGAAAACTTGTGAAAATAAATAACAAAAAATTAATTAAAATTATTTAAAAACATTTGTCTTATTCGAGCCTCAAACTGAAGACCTGCAAAACTAAGCTCCACACTCTGCCGATCCAGCAACCAAGCCTCGTAATCCGAGAGCATCTGAAGTGTCTAATATTCTCATTACGACTATCCAGTAAAATTTTAAATACGGTGTCAATCTGCTCTAAAAGAACAATGCTAAGAATACGAATTAATTCTGCGCATGTGCGTGAACTTGACTAATAAAATTTCGAATAAATACAGAAATATTTTGAAATTAAATTCTATTTTTGACGTATATAATTTGGAATTATTCATTTTATCTCTAGGAATGATGGAGAAAACTGGTAAAAATAAATTTAAAAAAAAAAGAAAATTTTATAAAAATGTTTGCCGGCTTCGAGACTCGAACTGAAGACATGCAAAACTAAGCGCCACACTCTGCCGATCCAGCCAACAGGCCTCGTAATCCGAGAGTTTCTGAAGGTTCTAACATTCTCATTACGAATATCCAGTAAAATTTTAATTACGGTGTCAATCTGGTCTAAAGGCACAATGCTAAGAATACGAATGAATTCTGCCCATGTGCGTGAAATTGACTCATAAATTTCGAATAAATATAGAAATATTTTGAAATTAAATTCTATTTTTTACGAATATGATTTGGAATTATTCATTTTATCTCTAGAAATGACTGAGAAACCAGGTAAAAATAAATAAATAAATAAAAAATTATATAAAAATGTTTGTCGGCTTCGAGACTCGAACTGAAGACATGCAAAACTAACCACCACACTCTGCCGATCCAGCCACCAAGCCTCGTAATCCGAGAGCTTCTGAAGGGTCTAATATTCTCTTTACGACTATCCAGTAAAATTTTAAATACGGTGTCAATCTGGTCTAAAAGCACAATGCTAAGAATACGAATGAATTCTGCGCATGTGCGTGAACTGGACTCGTGAAATTTCGAATAAATATAGAAATATATTGAAATTTAGTTCTATTTTTGACGTATATGATTTGGAATAATTTATTTTATCTCTATGAATGATGGAGAAAACTTGTGAAAATAAATAACAAAAAATTAATTAAAATTATTTAAAAACATTTGTCGGATTCAAGCCTCGAACTGAAGACCTGCTTAACTAAGCGCCACACTCTGCCGATCCAGCCGCCAAGTAGCGTAATCCTTTATCCGTAAATCTTTTTTACACGTATATGATTTGGAATTATTCCTTTTATCTCTAGGAATGATGGAGAAACCTGGTAAAAATAAATAAATAAAAAAAATTATATAAAAATGTTTGTCGGCTTCGAGACTCCAACTGAAGACATGCAAAACTAAGCGTCACACTCTGCCGATCCAGCGACCAAGCCTCGTAATCCATGAGCTTCTGAAGGGTCTAACATTCTCATTACGACTATCCAGTAAAATTTTAAATACGGTGTCAATCTGGTCTAAAATCGCAATGCTAAGATAACGAATGAATGCTGCGCATGTGCGTGAACTTGACTCGTGAAAATTCGAATAAATATAGAAATATTTTGAAATTAAATTATATTTTTGACGTATATGATTTTTAATTATTCATTTGATCTCTAGGAATAATGGAGAAAACTGTTAAAAAAAAAATTTTTTAAAAAAAAAAAAGAAAATTATAAATATGTTTGTCGGCTTCGAGACTCGAACTGAAGACATGCAAAACTAAGCGCCACACTCTGCCGATCCAGCCACCAAGCCTCGCAATCCGAGAGCTTCTGAAGGATCTAATATTGTCATTACGACTTTCCAGTAAAATTTTAAATACGGCGCCAATCTGGTCTAAAGGCACAATGCTAAGAATACGAATGAATTCTGCGCATGTGCGTGAACTTGACTCATAAAATTTCGAATAAATATAAAAATATATTTTGAAATTTAATTCTATTTTTGACGTATATGGTTTGGAATTATTCATTTAATCTCCAGAAATGACTGAGAAACCTCGTAAGAATAAATAAATAAAAAAAATTATATAATAATGTTTGTCGGCTTCGAGACTCGAACTGAAGACATGCAAAACTAAGCGCCACACTCTGCCGATCCAGCCACCAAGCCTCATAATCCGAGAGTTTCTGAAAGGTCTAACATTCTCATTACGACTATCCAGTAAAATTTTAAATACGGTGTCAATCTGGTCTAAAATCGCAATGCTAAGATAACGAATGAATGCTGCGCATGTGCGTGAACTTGACTCGTGAAATTTCGAATAAATATAGAAATATTTTGAAATTTAATTCTAATTTTGATGTATATGATTTGGAATTATTCATTTTATCTCTAGAAATGACTGAGAAAACTGGCGAAAATAAATTTAAAAAAATAAATTAAAATTATTTAAAAACATTTGTCTTATTCGAGCCTCAAACTGAAGACTGCAAAACTAAGCTCCACACTCTGCCGATCCAGCCACCAAGCCTCGCAATCCGAGAGCATCTGAAGTGTCTAATATTCTCATTACGACTATCCAGTAAAATTTTAAATACGGTGTCAATCTGGTCTAAAAGAACAATGCTAAGAATACGAAGGAATTCTGCGCATGTGCGTGAACTTGACGAATAAAATTTCGAATAAATACAGAAATATTTTGAAACTAAATTCTATTTTTGACGTATATAATTTGGAATTATTCATTTTATCTCTAGGAATGATGGAGAAAACTGGTGAAAAAAAATTTTAAAAAAAAAGAAAATTATATAAAAATGTTTGTCGGCTTCGAGACTCGAACTGAAGACATGCAAAACTAAGCGCCACACTCTGCCGATCCAGCCAACAGGCCTCGTAATCCGAGAGTTTCTGAAGGTTCTAACATTCTCATTACGAATATCCAGTAAAATTTTAATTACGGTGTCAATCTGGTCTAAAGGCACAATGCTAAGAATACGAATGAATTCTGCCCATGTGCGTGAACTTGACTCTTAAAATTTCGAATAAATATAGAAATATTTTGAAATTAAATTCTATTTTTGACGTATATGATTTGGAATTATTCATTTTATCTCCAGAAATGACTGAGAAACCTGGTAAAAATAAATAAATAAAAAAAATTATATAATAATGTTTGTCGGCTTCGAGACTCGAACTGAAGACATGCAAAACTAAGCGCCACACTCTGCTGATCCAGCCACCAAGCCTCGTAATCCGAAAGTTTCTGAAAGGTCTAACATTCTCATTACGACTATCCAGTAAAATTTTAAATACGGTGTCAATCTGGTCTAAAAGCGCAATGCTAAGATAACGAATGAATGCTGCGCATGTGCGTGAACTTGACTCGTGAAATTTCGAATAAATATAGAAATATTTTGAAATTTAATTCTAATTTTGATGTATATGATTTGGAATTATTCATTTTATCTCTAGAAATGACTGAGAAAACTGGCGAAAATAAATTTAAAAAAATAAATTAAAATTATTTAAAAACATTTGTCTTATTCGAGCCTCAAACTGAAGACTGCAAAACTAAGCTCCACACTCTGCCGATCCAGCCACCAAGCCTCGCAATCCGAGAGCATCTGAAGTGTCTAATATTCTCATTACGACTATCCAGTAAAATTTTAAATACGGTGTCAATCTGGTCTAAAAGAACAATGCTAAGAATACGAAGGAATTCTGCGCATGTGCGTGAACTTGACTAATAAAATTTCGAATAAATACAGAAATATTTTGAAACTAAATTCTATTTTTGACGTATATAATTTGGAATTATTCATTTTATCTCTAGGAATAATGGAGAAAACTGGTGAAAATAAATTTAAAAAAAAAAAGAAAATTATATAAAAATGTTTGTCGGCTTCGAGACTCGAACTGAAGACATGCAAAACTAAGCGCCACACTCTGCCGATCCAGATACCAAGCCTCGCAATCCGAGAGCTTCTGAAAGGTCTAACATTCTCATTACGACTATCCAGTAAAATTTTAAATACGGTGCCAATCTGGTCTAAAAGAACAATGCTAAGAATACGAAGGAATTCTGCGCATGTGCGTGAACTTGACTCATAAAATTTCGAATAAATATAAAAATATATTTTGAAATTTAATTCTATTTTTGACGTATATGGTTTGGAATTATTCATTTAATCTCCAGAAATGACTGAGAAACCTCGTAAGAATAAATAAATAAAAAAAATTATATAATAATGTTTGTCGGCTTCGAGACTCGAACTGAAGACATTCAAAACTAAGCGCCACACTCTGCCGATCCAGCCACCAAGCCTCGTAATCCGACAGTTTCTGAAAGGTCTAACATTCTCATTACGACTATCCAGTAAAATTTTAAATACGGTGTCAATCTGGTCTAAAATCGCAATGCTAAGATAACAAATGAATGCTGCGCATGTGCGTGAACTTGACTCGTGAAATTTCGAATAAATATAAAAATATTTTGAAATTTAATTCTAATTTTGATGTATATGATTTGGAATTATTCATTTTATCTCTAGAAATGACTGAGAAAACTGGCGAAAATAAATTTAAAAAAATAAATTAAAATTATTTAAAAACATTTGTCTTATTCGAGCCTCAAACTGAAGACTGCAAAACTAAGCTCCACACTCTGCCGATCCAGCCACCAAGCCTCGCAATCCGAGAGCATCTGAAGTGTCTAATATTCTCATTACGACTATCCAGTAAAATTTTAAATACGGTGTCAATCTGGTCTAAAAGAACAATGCTAAGAATACGAAGGAATTCTGCGCATGTGCGTGAACTTGACTAATAAAATTTCGAATAAATACAGAAATATTTTGAAACTAAATTCTATTTTTGACGTATATAATTTGGAATTATTCATTTTATCTCTAGGAATGATGGAGAAAACTGGTGAAAAAAAATTTAAAAAAAAAAGAAAATTATATAAAAATGTTTGTCGGCTTCGAGACTCGAACTGAAGACATGCAAAACTAAGCGCCACACTCTGCCGATCCAGCCAACAGGCCTCGTAATCCGAGAGTTTCTGAAGGTTCTAACATTCTCATTACGAATATCCAGTAAAATTTTAATTACGGTGTCAATCTGGTCTAAAGGCACAATGCTAAGAATACGAATGAATTCTGCCCATGTGCGTGAACTTGACTCTTAAAATTTCGAATAAATATAGAAATATTTTGAAATTAAATTCTATTTTTGACGTATATGATTTGGAATTATTCATTTTATCTCCAGAAATGACTGAGAAACCTGGTAAAAATAAATAAATAAAAAAAATTATATAATAATGTTTGTCGGCTTCGAGACTCGAACTGAAGACATGCAAAACTAAGCGCCACACTCTGCCGATCCAGCCACCAAGCCTCGTAATCCGAAAGTTTCTGAAAGGTCTAACATTCTCATTACGACTATCCAGTAAAATTTTAAATACGGTGTCAATCTGGTCTAAAAGCGCAATGCTAAGATAACGAATGAATGCTGCGCATGTGCGTGAACTTGACTCGTGAAATTTCGAATAAATATAGAAATATTTTGAAATTTAATTCTAATTTTGATGTATATGATTTGGAATTATTCATTTTATCTCTAGAAATGACTGAGAAAACTGGCGAAAATAAATTTAAAAAAATAAATTAAAATTATTTAAAAACATTTGTCTTATTCGAGCCTCAAACTGAAGACTGCAAAACTAAGCTCCACACTCTGCCGATCCAGCCACCAAGCCTCGCAATCCGAGAGCATCTGAAGTGTCTAATATTCTCATTACGACTATCCAGTAAAATTTTAAATACGGTGCCAATCTGGTCTAAAAGAACAATGCTAAGAATACGAAGGAATTCTGCGCATGTGCGTGAACTTGACTCATAAAATTTCGAATAAATATAAAAATATATTTTGAAATTTAATTCTATTTTTGACGTATATGGTTTGGAATTATTCATTTAATCTCCAGAAATGACTGAGAAACCTCGTAAGAATAAATAAATAAAAAAAATTATATAATAATGTTTGTCGGCTTCGAGACTCGAACTGAAGACATTCAAAACTAAGCGCCACACTCTGCCGATCCAGCCACCAAGCCTCGTAATCCGACAGTTTCTGAAAGGTCTAACATTCTCATTACGACTATCCAGTAAAATTTTAAATACGGTGTCAATCTGGTCTAAAATCGCAATGCTAAGATAACAAATGAATGCTGCGCATGTGCGTGAACTTGACTCGTGAAATTTCGAATAAATATAAAAATATTTTGAAATTTAATTCTAATTTTGATGTATATGATTTGGAATTATTCATTTTATCTCTAGAAATGACTGAGAAAACTGGCGAAAATAAATTTAAAAAAATAAATTAAAATTATTTAAAAACATTTGTCTTATTCGAGCCTCAAACTGAAGACTGCAAAACTAAGCTCCACACTCTGCCGATCCAGCCACCAAGCCTCGCAATCCGAGAGCATCTGAAGTGTCTAATATTCTCATTACGACTATCCAGTAAAATTTTAAATACGGTGTCAATCTGGTCTAAAAGAACAATGCTAAGAATACGAAGGAATTCTGCGCATGTGCGTGAACTTGACTAATAAAATTTCGAATAAATACAGAAATATTTTGAAACTAAATTCTATATTTGACGTATATAATTTGGAATTATTCATTTTATCTCTAGGAATGATGGAGAAAACTGGTGAAAATAAATTAAAAAAAAAAAAGAAAATTATATAAAAATGTTTGTCGGCTTCGAGACTCGAACTGAAGACATGCAAAACTAAGCGCCACACTCTGCCGATCCAGATACCAAGCCTCGCAATCCGAGAGCTTCTGAAGGATCTAATATTGTCATTACGACTTTCCAGTAAAATTTTAAATACGGTGCCAATCTGGTCTAAAGGCACAATGCTAAGAATACGAATGAATTCTGCGCATGTGCGTGAACTTGACTCATAAAATTTCGAATAAATATAAAAATATATTTTGAAATTTAATTCTATTTTTGACGTTTATGGTTTGGAATTATTCATTTAATCTCCAGAAATGACTGAGAAACCTCGTAAGAATAAAAAATAAAAAAAAATTATATAAAAATGTTTGTCGGCTTCGAGACTCGAACTGAACACATTCAAAACTAAGCGCCACACTCTGCCGATCCAGCCACCAAGCCTCGTAATCCGAGAGTTTCTGAAAGGTCTAACATTCTCATTACGACTATCCAGTAAAATTTTAAATACGGTGTCAATCTGGTCTAAAATCGCAATGCTAAGATAACGAATGAATGCTGCGCATGTGCGTGAACTTGACTCGTGAAATTTCGAATAAATATAGAAATATTTTGAAATTTAATTCTAATTTTGATGTATATGATTTGGAATTATTCATTTTATCTCTAGAAATGACTGAGAAAACTGGCGAAAATAAATTTTAAAAAATAAATTAAAATTATTTAAAAACATTTGTCTTATTCGAGCCTCAAACTGAAGACTGCAAAACTAAGCTCCACACTCTGCCGATCCAGCCACCAAGCCTCGCAATCCGAGAGCATCTGAAGTGTCTAATATTCTCATTACGACTATCCAGTAAAATTTTAAATACGGTGTCAATCTGGTCTAAAAGAACAATGCTAAGAATACGAAGGAATTCTGCGCATGTGCGTGAACTTGACTAATAAAATTTCGAATAAATACAGAAATATTTTGAAACTAAATTCTATTTTTGACGTATATAATTTGGAATTATTCATTTTATCTCTAGGAATGATGGAGAAAACTGGTGAAAAAAAATTAAAAAAAAAAAAGAAAATTATATAAAAATGTTTTTCGGCTTCGAGACTCGAACTGAAGACATGCAAAACTAAGCGCCACACTCTGCCGATCCAGCCAACAGGCCTCGTAATCCGAGAGTTTCTGAAGGTTCTAACATTCTCATTACGAATATCCAGTAAAATTTTAATTACGGTGTCAATCTGGTCTAAAGGCACAATGCTAAGAATACGAATGAATTCTGCCCATGTGCGTGAACTTGACTCTTAAAATTTCGAATAAATATAGAAATATTTTGAAATTAAATTCTATTTTTGACGTATATGATTTGGAATTATTCATTTTATCTCCAGAAATGACTGAGAAACCTCGTAAGAATAAATAAATAAAAAAAAATTATATAATAATGTTTGTCGGCTTCGAGACTCGAACTGAAGACATTCAAAACTAAGCGCCACACTCTGCCGATCCAGCCACCAAGCCTCGTAATCCGAGAGTTTCTGAAAGGTCTAACATTCTCATTACGACTATCCAGTAAAATTTTAAATACGGTGTCAATCTGGTCTAAAATCGCAATGCTAAGATAACGAATGAATGCTGCGCATGTGCGTGAACTTGACTCGTGAAATTTCGAATAAATATAAAAATATTTTGAAATTTAATTCTAATTTTGATGTATATGATTTGGAATTATTCATTTTATCTCTAGAAATGACTGAGAAAACTGGCGAAAATAAATTTAAAAAAATAAATTAAAATTATTTAAAAACATTTGTCTTATTCGAGCCTCAAACTGAAGACTGCAAAACTAAGCTCCACACTCTGCCGATCCAGCCACCAAGCCTCGCAATCCGAGAGCATCTGAAGTGTCTAATATTCTCATTACGACTATCCAGTAAAATTTTAAATACGGTGTCAATCTGGTCTAAAAGAACAATGCTAAGAATACGAAGGAATTCTGCGCATGTGCGTGAACTTGACTAATAAAATTTCGAATAAATACAGAAATATTTTGAAACTAAATTCTATTTTTGACGTATATAATTTGGAATTATTCATTTTATCTCTAGGAATGATGGAGAAAACTGGTGAAAAAAAATTCAAAAAAAAAAAAGAAAATTATATAAAAATGTTTGTCGGCTTCGAGACTCGAACTGAAGACATGCAAAACTAAGCGCCACACTCTGCCGATCCAGCCAACAGGCCTCGTAATCCGAGAGTTTCTGAAGGTTCTAACATTCTCATTACGAATATCCAGTAAAATATTAATTACGGTGTCAATCTGGTCTAAAGGCACAATGCTAAGAATACGAATGAATTCTGCCCATGTGCGTGAACTTGACTCTTAAAATTTCGAATAAATATAGAAATATTTTGAAATTAAATTCTATTTTTGACGTATATGATTTGGAATTATTCATTTTATCTCCAGAAATGACTGAGAAACCTGGTAAAAATAAATAAATAAAAAAAATTATATAATAATGTTTGTCGGCTTCGAGACTCGAACTGAAGACATGCAAAACTAAGCGCCACACTCTGCCGATCCAGCCACCAAGCCTCGTAATCCGAGAGTTTCTGAAAGGTCTAACATTCTCATTACGACTATCCAGTAAAATTTTAAATACGGTGTCAATCTGGTCTAAAAGCGTAATGCTAAGATAACGAATGAATGCTGCGCATGTGCGTGAACTTGACTCGTGAAAATTCGAATAAATATAGAAATATTTTGAAATTTAATTCTAATTTTGATGTATATGATTTGGAATTATTCATTTTATCTCTAGAAATGACTGAGAAATTTGGCGAAAATAAATTTAAAAAAATAAATTAAAATTATTTAAAAACATTTGTCTTATTCGAGCCTCAAACTGAAGACTGCAAAACTAAGCTCCACACTCTGCCGATCCAGCCACCAAGCCTCGCAATCCGAGAGCATCTGAAGTGTCTAATATTCTCATTACGACTATCCAGTAAAATTTTAAATACGGTGTCAATCTGGTCTAAAAGAACAATGCTAAGAATACGAAGGAATTCTGCGCATGTGCGTGAACTTGACTAATAAAATTTCGAATAAATACAGAAATATTTTGAAACTAAATTCTATTTTTGACGTATATAATTTGGAATTATTCATTTTATCTCTAGGAATGATGGAGAAAACTGGTGAAAATAAATTTAAAAAAAAAAGAAAATTATATAAAAATGTTTGTCGGCTTCGAGACTCGAACTGAAGACATGCAAAACTAAGCGCCACACTCTGCCGATCCAGCCACCAAGCCTCGTAATCCGAGAGCTTCTGAAGGATCTAATATTGTCATTACGACTTTCCAGTAAAATTTTAAATACGGTGCCAATCTGGTCTAAAGGCACAATGCTAAGAATACGAATGAATTCTGCGCATGTGCGTGAACTTGACTCATAAAATTTCGAATAAATATAAAAATATATTTTGAAATTTAATTCTATTTTTGACGTATATGGTTTGGAATTATTCATTTAATCTCCAGAAATGACTGAGAAACCTCGTAAGAATAAATAAATAAAAAAAATTATATAATAATGTTTGCCGGCTTCGAGACTCGAACTGAAGACATGCAAAACTAAGCGCCACACTCTGCCGATCCAGCCACCAAGCCTCGTAATCCGAGAGTTTCTGAAAGGTCTAACATTCTCATTACGACTATCCAGTAAAATTTTAAATACGGTGTCAATCTGGTCTAAAATCGCAATGCTAAGATAACGAATGAATGCTGCGCATGTGCGTGAACTTGACTCGTGAAAATTCGAATAAATATAGAAATATTTTGAAATTTAATTCTAATTTTGATGTATATGATTTGGAATTATTCATTTTATCTCTAGAAATGACTGAGAAAACTGGCGAAAATAAATTTAAAAAAATAAATTAAAATTATTTAAAAACATTTGTCTTATTCGAGCCTCAAACTGAAGACTGCAAAACTAAGCTCCACACTCTGCCGATCCAGCCACCAAGCCTCGCAATCCGAGAGCATCTGAAGTGTCTAATATTCTCATTACGACTATCCAGTAAAATTTTAAATACGGTGTCAATCTGGTCTAAAAGAACAATGCTAAGAATACGAAGGAATTCTGCGCATGTGCGTGAACTTGACTAATAAAATTTCGAATAAATACAGAAATATTTTGAAACTAAATTCTATTTTTGACGTATAAAATTTGGAATTATTCATTTTATCTCTAGGAATGATGGAGAAAACTGGTGAAAATAAATTTAAAAAAAAAAAGAAAATTATATAAAAATGTTTGTCGGCTTCGAGACTCGAACTGAAGACATGCAAAACTAAGCGCCACACTCTGCCGATCCAGCCACCAAGCCTCGTAATCCGAGAGCTTCTGAAGGATCTAATATTGTCATTACGACTTTCCAGTAAAATTTTAAATACGGTGCCAATCTGGTCTAAAGGCACAAGGCTAAGAATACGAATGAATTCTGCGCATGTGCGTGAACTTGACTCATAAAATTTCGAATAAATATAAAAATATATTTTGAAATTTAATTCTATTTTTGACGTATATGGTTTGGAATTATTCATTTAATCTCCAGAAATGACTGAGAAACCTCGTAAGAATAAATAAATAAAAAAAATTATATAATAATGTTTGTCGGCTTCGAGACTCGAACTGAAGACATGCAAAACTAAGCGCCACACTCTGCCGATCCAGCCACCAAGCCTCGTAATCCGAGAGTTTCTGAAAGGTCTAACATTCTCATTACGACTATCCAGTAAAATTTTAAATACGGTGTCAATCTGGTCTGAAAGCGCAATGCTAAGATAACGAATGAATGCTGCGCATGTGCGTGAACTTGACTCGTGAAATTTCGAATAAATATAGAAATATTTTAAAATTTAATTCTAATTTTGATGTATATGATTTGGAATTATTCATTTTATCTCTAGAAATGACTGAGAAAACTGGCGAAAATAAATTTAAAAAAATAAATTAAAATTATTTAAAAACATTTGTCTTATTCGAGCCTCAAACTGAAGACTGCAAAACTAAGCTCCACACTCTGCCGATCCAGCCACCAAACCTCGCAATCTATCTGAAGTGTCTAATATTCTCATTACGACTATCCAGTAAAATTTTAAATACGGTGTCAATCTGGTCTAAAAGAACAATGCTAAGAATACGAAGGAATTCTGCGCATGTGCGCGAACTTGACTCATAAAATTTCGAATAAATACAGAAATATTTTGAAACTAAATTCTATTTTTGACGTATATAATTTGGAATTATTCATTTTATCTCTAGGAATGATGGAGAAAACTGGTGAAAAAAAATTTAAAAAAAAAAGAAAATTATATAAAAATGTTTGTCGGCTTCGAGACTCGAACTGAAGACATGCAAAACTAAGCGCCACACTCTGCCGATCCAGCCAACAGGCCTCGTAATCCGAGAGTTTCTGAAGGTTCTAACATTCTCATTACGAATATCCAGTAAAATTTTAATTACGGTGTCAATCTCGTCTAAAGGCACAATGCTAAGAATACGAATGAATTCTGCCCATGTGCGTGAAATTGACTCATAAAATTTCGAATAAATATAGAAATATTTTGAAATTAAATTCTATTTCTTACGTATATGATTTGGAATTATTCATTTTATCTCTAGAAATGACTGAGAAACCTGGTAAAAATAAATAAATAAAAAAAAATTATATAAAAATGTTTGTCGGCTTCGAGACTCGAACTGAAGACATGCAAAACTAACCACCACACTCTGCCGATCCAGCCACCAAGCCTCGCAATCCGAGAGCTTCTGAAGGGTCTAATATTCTCTTTACGACTATCCAGTAAAATTTTAAATACGGTGTCAATCTGGTCTAAAAGCACAATGCTAAGAATACGAATGAATTCTGCGCATGTGCGTGAACTGTACTGGTGAAATTTCGAATAAATATAGAAATATATTGAAATTTAGTTCTATTTTTGACGTATATGATTTGGAATAATTTATTTTATCTCTATGAATGATGGAGAAAACTTGTGAAAATAAATAACAAAAAATTAATTAAAATTATTTAAAAACATTTGTCGGATTCAAGCCTCGAACTGAAGACCTGCTTAACTAAGCGCCACACTCTGCCGATCCAGCCACCAAGTAGCGTAATCCTTTATCCGTAAATCTTTTTTTCACGTATATGATTTGGAATTATTCCTTTTATTTCTAGGAATGATAGAGAAACCTGGTAAAAATAAATAAATAAAAAAAATTATATAAAAATGTTTGCCGGCTTCGAGACTCCAACTGAAGACATGCAAAACTAAGCGCCACACTCTGCCGATCCAGCCACCAAGCCTCGTAATCCATGAGCTTCTGAAGGGTCTAACATTCTCATTACGACTATCCAGTAAAATTTTAAATACGGTGTCAATCTGGTCTAAAAGCGCAATGCTAAGAATACGAAGGAATTCTGCGCATGTGCCTGAACTTGACTAATAAAATTTCGAATAAATACAGAAATATTTTGAAATTTAATTCTATTTTTGACGTATATGATTTAGAATTATTCATTTTGGCTCTAGAAATGACTGAGAAAACTGGCGAAAATAAATTTAAAACAATAAATTAAAATTATTTAAAAACATTTGTCCTATTCGAGCCTCAAACTGAAGACCTGCAAAACTAAGCTCCACACTCTGCCGATCCAGCCACCAAGCCTTGTAATGCGAGAGCATCTGAAGTGTCTAATATTCTCATTACGACTATCCAGTAAAATTTTAAATACGGTGTCAATCTGGTCTAAATGCGCAATGCTAAGAATACGAATGAATTCTGCCAATTTGCGTGAACTTGACTCGTAAAATTTCGAATAAATATAGAAATATTTTGAAATTAAATTCTATTTTTGACGTATATGATTTGGAATTATTCATTTTATCTCTAGAAATGATGGAGAAAACTTGTGAAAATAAATAACAAAAAATTAATTAAAATTATTTAAAAACATTTGTCGGATTCAAGCCTCGAACTGAAGACCTGCACAACTAAACGCCACACTCTGCCGATCCAGCCACCAAGTAGCGTAATCATTTATCCATAAATCTTTTTTTGACGTATATGATTTGGAATTATTCCTTTTATCTCTAGGAATGATGGAGAAACGTGGTAAAAATAAATAAATAAAAAAAAATTATATAAAAATGTTTTTCGGCTTCGAAACTCCAAATGAAGACATGCAAAACTAAGCACCAAACTCTGCCGATCCAGCCACCAAGCCTCGTAATCCGTGAGCTTCTGAAGGGTCTAATATTCTCATTACGACTATCCAGTAAAATTTTACATACGGTGTCAATCTGGTCTAAAAGCGCAGTGCTAAGGATACGAATGAATTCTGCCAATGTGCGTGAACTTGACTCGTAAAATTTCGAATAAATATAGAAATATTTTGAAATTAAATTCTATTTTTGACGTATATGATTTGGAATTATTCATTTTATCTCTAGAAATGATGAAGAAAACTTGTGAAAATAAATAACAAAAAATTAATTAAAATTATTTAAAAACATTTGTCGGATTCAAGCCTCGAACTGAAGACCTGCACAACTAAACGCCACACTCTGCCGAACCAGCCACCAAGTAGCGTAATCATTTATCCATAAATCTTTTTTTGACGTATATGATTTGGAATTATTCCTTTTATCTCTAGGAATGATGGAGAAACCTGGTAAAAATAAATAAATAAAAAAAATTATATAAAAATGTTTGTCGGCTTCGAGACTCCAACTGAAGACATGCAAAACTAAGCGCCAAACTCTGCCGATCCAGCCACCAAGCCTCGTAATCCGTGAGCTTCTGAAGGGTCTAATATTCTCATTACGACTATCCAGTAAAATTTTATATACGGTGTCAATCTGGTCTAAAAGCGCAATACTAAGAATACGAATGAATTCTGAAAATGTGCGTGAACTTGACTCGTAAAATTTCGAATAAATATAGAAATATTTTGAAATTTAATTCTATTTTTGACGTATATGGTTTGGAATTATTCATTTTATCTCCAGAAATGACTGAGAAACCTGGTAAAAATAAATAAATAAAAAAAAATTATATAAAAATGTTTGTCGGCTTCGAGACTCGAACAGATGACATGCAAAACTAAGCGCCACACTCTGCCGATCCAGCCACCAAGCTTCGTAATCCGAGACCTTCTGAAGGGTCTAATATTCTCATTACGACTATCCAGTAAAATTTTAAATACGGTGTCAATATGGTCTAAAAGCACAATGCTAAGAATACGAATGAATTCTGCGCATGTGCGTGAACTGGACTCGTGAAATTTCGAATAAATATAGAAATATATTGAAATTTAATTCTATTTTTGACGTATATGATTTGGAATTATTTATTTTATCTCTAGGAATGATGGAGAAAACTTGTGAAAATAAATAACAAAAAATTAATTAAAATTATTTAAAAACATCTGTCGGATTCAAGCCTCGAACTGAAGACCTGCTTAACTACGCGCCACACATTGCCGATCCAGCCACCAAACCTCGTAATCAGAGAGCATCTGAAGTGTCTAATATTCTAATTACGACTATCCAGTAAAATTTTAAATACGGTGTCAATCTGGTCTAAAAGCGCAATGCTAAGAATACGAAGGAATTCTGCGCATGTGCCTGAACTTGACTAATAAAATTTCGAATAAATACAGAAATATTTTGAAATTTAATTCTATTTTTGACGTATATGATTTAGAATTATTCATTTTGGCTCTAGAAATGACTGAGAAAACTGGCGAAAATAAATTTAAAAAAATAAATTAAAATTATTTAAAAACATTTGTCCTATTCGAGCCTCAAACTGAAGACCTGCAAAACTAAGCTCCACACTCTGCCGATCCAGCCACCAAGCTTCGTAATCCGAGACCTTCTGAAGGGTCTAATATTCTCATTACGACTATCCAGTAAAATTTTAAATACGGTGTCAATATGGTCTAAAAGCACAATGCTAAGAATACGAATGAATTCTGCGCATGTGCGTGAACTGGACTCGTGAAATTTCGAATAAATATAGAAATATATTGAAATTTAATTCTATTTTTGACGTATATGATTTGGAATTATTTATTTTATCTCTAGGAATGATGGAGAAAACTTGTGAAAATAAATAACAAAAAATTAATTAAAATTATTTAAAAACATCTGTCGGATTCAAGCCTCGAACTGAAGACCTGCTTAACTACGCGCCACACATTGCCGATCCAGCCACCAAGCCTCGTAATCCGTGAGCTTCTGAAGGGTCTAATATTCTCATTACGACTATCCAGTAAAATTTTAAATACGGTGTCAATCTGGTCTAAATGCGCAATGCTAAGAATACGAATGAATTCTGCCAATTTGCGTGAACTTGACTCGTAAAATTTCGAATAAATATAGAAATATTTTGAAATTAAATTCTATTTTTGACGTATATGATTTGGAATTATTCATTTTATCTCTAGAAATGATGGAGAAAACTTGTGAAAATAAATAACAAAAAATTAATTAAAATTATTTAAAAACATTTGTCGGATTCAAGCCTCGAACTGAAGACCTGCACAACTAAACGCCACACTCTGCCGATCCAGCCACCAAGTAGCGTAATCATTTATCCATAAATCTTTTTTTGACGTATATGATTTGGAATTATTCCTTTTATCTCTAGGAATGATGGAGAAACGTGGTAAAAATAAATAAATAAAAAAAAATTATATAAAAATGTTTTTCGGCTTCGAGACTCCAAATGAAGACATGCAAAACTAAGCACCAAACTCTGCCGATCCAGCCACCAAGCCTCGTAATCCGTGAGCTTCTGAAGGGTCTAATATTCTCATTACGACTATCCAGTAAAATTTTACATACGGTGTCAATCTGGTCTAAAAGCGCAATGCTAAGGATACGAATGAATTCTGCCAATGTGCGTGAACTTGACTCGTAAAATTTCGAATAAATATAGAAATATTTTGAAATTAAATTCTATTTTTGACGTATATGATTTGGAATTATTCATTTTATCTCTAGAAATGATGAAGAAAACTTGTGAAAATAAATAACAAAAAATTAATTAAAATTATTTAAAAACATTTGTCGGATTCAAGCCTCGAACTGAAGACCTGCACAACTAAACGCCACACTCTGCCGAACCAGCCACCAAGTAGCGTAATCATTTATCCATAAATCTTTTTTTGACGTATATGATTTGGAATTATTCCTTTTATCTCTAGGAATGATGGAGAAACCTGGTAAAAATAAATAAATAAAAAAAATTATATAAAAATGTTTGTCGGCTTCGAGACTCCAACTGAAGACATGCAAAACTAAGCGCCAAACTCTGCCGATCCAGCCACCAAGCCTCGTAATCCGTGAGCTTCTGAAGGGTCTAATATTCTCATTACGACTATCCAGTAAAATTTTATATACGGTGTCAATCTGGTCTAAAAGCGCAATACTAAGAATACGAATGAATTCTGCCAATGTGCGTGAACTTGACTCGTAAAATTTCGAATAAATATAGAAATATTTTGAAATTTAATTCTATTTTTGACATATATGGTTTGGAATTATTCATTTTATCTCCAGAAATGACTGAGAAACCTGGTAAAAATAAATAAATAAAAAAAAATTATATAAAAATGTTTGTCGGCTTCGAGACTCGAACAGATGACATGCAAAACTAAGCGCCACACTCTGCCGATCCAGCCACCAAGCTTCGTAATCCGAGACCTTCTGAAGGGTCTAATATTCTCATTACGACTATCCAGTAAAATTTTAAATACGGTGTCAATATGGTCTAAAAGCACAATGCTAAGAATACGAATGAATTCTGCGCATGTGCGTGAACTGGACTCGTGAAATTTCGAATAAATATAGAAATATATTGAAATTTAATTCTATTTTTGACGTATATGATTTGGAATTATTTATTTTATCTCTAGGAATGATGGAGAAAACTTGTGAAAATAAATAACAAAAAATTAATTAAAATTATTTAAAAACATCTGTCGGATTCAAGCCTCGAACTGAAGACCTGCTTAACTACGCGCCACACATTGCCGATCCAGCCACCAAACCTCGTAATCAGAGAGCATCTGAAGTGTCTAATATTCTAATTACGACTATCCAGTAAAATTTTAAATACGGTGTCAATCTGGTCTAAAAGCACAATGCTAAGAATACGAATGAATTCTGCGCATGTGCGTGAACTTGACTCATAAAATTTCGAATAAATATAGAAATATTTTGAAATTTAATTATATTTTTGACGTATATGATTTGGAATTATTCATTTTATCTCTAGAAATGACTGAGAAAA
The DNA here is from genome assembly GCF_947563725.1 of Argiope bruennichi. Taxonomy (NCBI): domain Eukaryota; kingdom Metazoa; phylum Arthropoda; class Arachnida; order Araneae; family Araneidae; genus Argiope; species Argiope bruennichi. The sequence continues at coordinate 15,290,376 of NC_079156.1, read as the reverse complement.
CTGGCGAAAATAATGTAAAATTATTTAAAAACATTTATTCAGATATAAAACCAAAAATCAATTTAAAAGTAGTGACACTCACGCAAAACTAATTTAGCCCTGGGCCAGAGGGACATAAAATTTATCATTGGTCTTAATAACTTTGATAATTTTTGTTGGACCCCGCTATTGTTATGACTATTGGAATTATTTGTCCCCAAAGTCTGTGAAACTTGGACTTTGACAAGAATGGTCTAACTGCTGAAGAAATAACGCGATTATTAACATTTAGATGTGCCAATAAAAAAATGCTTGGAATTACTTACAATGTTAAACTTGCTTGAAGTGGAGAATCGTTACGAACTTTGTCCTTACTACATTTGGAATTTCTATTCTTTTAATTGAAAAATTTATAAAACTCAATATTATTTCATTCACAAGAATTATGACTTTTTCTAGAATGTTCGCTTAAATGATCATAACAATTTAAAATAGAAATTGATGGATAGAAATCTAGTATAAATTTATGCACAGCTAATAAATTGGAATAAAAATAAATAACGCTGGAATTCTGATTTGCCAAGCTATATTAGAATGGCAGGAGTTTCCCTTAACATAGAGTTTCATTTCCTCTACATTCATAACCTTGAACAAGCGCGAGAATATTTGTTTAGATAAAATGGTTTATGAATAGGAGAAAGAAAATCAAGTCCTGTTATTCTCGGTAATTTTTTTCCTCCTTTTTTTTTATTGGAAAGTAAAAACATTTCGATGCACATGTTCTATGATTAGAAGCGGTACGGGATGGAGGCGAATGAATAAATTAATCATTTTTTTTCTATGCAAAGTACCGTCTGCTTTGAGAAATATTTATTTATCTACGGGTAGAATCACTTATTAAGCATTGCATTTCAGTATCAATGCAATGGATAAGGCTAGAAAGAGGAAGAACTGACGTAAATTATTTTAATGATTGTGTAAAAAAATACAATCGTATTATTAACAACAAGTTAAATTGTTATATATTTAAATTATTAATTATTATAAAATTTATATATATATATATATAAATTAAAACCAATTATTTTTAAGGCATTCAAATACAACAAATCTTCTTTTCTATTTTAATAGGATTTATATTTGCAGAAATTTTTTATATATAATTAAAAGATATGTTTCTGTAAATAAATAATTAATAAAAGATTAAAGTAAAATAATAAGTAGGGTATTACTCACCTCATAAAAAGTAGGTTTATTTCTTATATACAAGCTATATTATTTTTAACGCAGTCTTGTAACGGCTTCAATTGAAAGTAATTGTTTTGAAGAACGTTGCGTTACCCTTGGTAATTTAACCTTGAGATATTTAGCCAATCGGGGATTGAGTGATTTTACAACCGAGTTTCCCTTGGCCATAAATTTATGAAGGCCAGCCTATTTTAGCCGCCTTTTTAACAGATGTGGAGTATCATCAAGTTACAAATTTACATTCCCCCCCTCATCTGACCCAAACCAGCTCACTTCGGACCTGAACACTTTAATGTATCTAGGTAACCTATGCATTCTGAGAGGCGATTTTAATGCTCACCACATTAGCTGGGTCTCCAACAAAAACACTAATAGAGGGAATATTTTAAAGTACTTTGCGAATTCCGCCGGACTAGAAATCATCGCCCCACCCACCCCCATTTGCTACGGAAACTACACTGCATCTTTCATAGATCTAGCAATAGCCAATTTTAAACTAATGATAAAACTCACAAATCAACCTTCACATCTCGACCACGTTAATTTTAAATAAATATTAAATTAAAAGTAAATCATAAAATTCCCCCTATCTATCCCCTTACCTTATCGCAATAGCGCAATCAAAGTTCTCATGAGCCATACCGTAATTTCTTCATTGGACTAAAACCTAGATAATACTCCAACCCCTGCACACCTCCATACTAAGGCAAGATGCATCTACAAGATGCATTAATTAATGAATTTTCGATAAAGTAACTTCTATTGAAATACATAAACAACTAGAAAGACGTAAAATGCGCTCGAATGAAACTTTTATGCAATATTTTATTGCCATGCGTGAAATTGCGAATCAGTCTGAAACCCTTATTGATGAATGTTCTGTTATTCAATACACAATAAATGGTATACAGGGTTCCCCTTCTGATAAAATTATTCTTTACGGTGCAAAATGTTATTCTGAGTTTAAAGAAAAATTACGAATTTTCGAAACTATCGTAAGTGCAATGAACGCAAATAATTCAAAGATGTCCTATTCTAGATATGCTAATGACGGCCAAAGACGTGATACAATACATAAAATCCCTGTCCAACAAAGAGAATCAAAATCGAATCTTAGTAATCCGACTAACAGTAAGACGCGTTGTTTTAACTGTAACGATTTTGGACATATCTCAAAGTCTTGCCCTAATCGTAATCGTGGTCCTAAATGTCTTTCTTGTAATCTTTTCGGACATAAATCTTCCGATTGTCATCGTACTACTCGGAATGACAGTTCTACCCCACGTGATAATGTCAACACTTTACATTTATTGCATTCTCCGTCGAATATGCATAAAGAGGTTGTTATTCTTAATAATACACTTTCCGGATTAGTCGATACTGGTAGTTTTTCGACACTTCTCAAACATTCTGCATGGATTAAACTAGGATCGCCGCCATTGACGAATAACAAGATAACACTAACTGGATTCGGTTTTTCCCAAACTAAAATAATAGGTTCCTTTGAATCTGAAATTATTATTGACAAACAAAGTTTTCCTGTTTTTATTTCTGTGGTACCTAATATTTGTACTACTTATGACCTAATAATAGGTTGCGACGTAATAAATCAGACAAATTTGACAATTAAACCTGACGGTGTTGTATTTTCCAAAATTTCTAAATCTGATGATCCTGTTGAAACTAACAATTTTATAATGGCTATTTCTGCCGAAACTCCCACGTTTGATATAGGTCCGAATATTTCTAAACAAACTCGCAATGAGGGTGAACAGATTTTGTTAGCCTATAAACCTAACAAAACTAAAACCGCGAACATCGCACTTGATATAACGCTTACTGACGATGAGCCAATTTTCCACACTCCTCGACGTTTACCCTTTGCCGAACGTGATATAATAAATGCGCAGATAGACGAGTGGTTCAAGAATGGAATTATAGAACCATGTTCTTCACCCTATGCTTGTCAAGTTGTCGTAGTTCGTAAGAAAGATGGAAAACATAGAGTCTGTATAGATTATAGAAAATTAAATCGTAAATTAGTTAAAGACCATTATCCACTAACATTAATTGATGACATTTTAGATCGTCTTCAAAATGTTAAAATTTTCAGTACTCTCGATTTGCGTAACGGATTTTTTCATGTGCCGGTAAAAAAAAAGTCGTTGTTACACCAGTTTCGTCACAAATACAGGTTAATTTCAATTCCGTTATATGCCATTCGGTTTAAGTTCATGTCCTCCTGTCTTTATGCGATACATAAATGCCGTTTTTCGTGATCTTATTGCAAAAGGCATTGTCCTCCCGTATATGGATGACATCGTCATTCCCGCAAATAATGAATCTGAGGCTCTCGAACGCCTTAACACTGTTCTAAAAGTAGCTCGCGATTATGGACTAGATATAAACTTTAAAAAATGTCAATTTTTGTATAGTCAGATTGAATTTTTGGGTCACGTAGTAGAACACGGCAAATTGCTCCCTTCACCCTCCAAAACTAAAGCCGTTCTTAATTATCCTGAGTTAAAAAATGCAAAAAACGTACAACGTTTTCTAGGTCTTACGGGATACTTTAGAAAATTTATCCCCTCATACTCTACTATAGCAAAACCACTTAGTGATCTTCTTCGTAAGGACAGCCCCTTTCTATTTCAAGCTCAGCAAAAAACTGCGTTTTTACGCTTAAAACAGTTACTTTCTCATAAACCCGTTTTAACTATTTTTAATCAAGGCAGTCCCATTGAAATTCATACAGACGCGTCAATTGATGGCTTGGGGGCAGTCCTACTACAAAAATCCAAAGATGATAACAAATTCCATTCAGTGTATTATATGTCCAAGAAAACGTCTGACAACGAAAGAAAATACACCAGCTATGAGCTGGAGGTACTCGCCATTGTAGAAGCTCTTAAAAAATTCCGAATTTACATCCTCGGATCACACTTTAAAATTATCACTGACTGTAATGCATTCGTCAAAACGTTAAATAAAAAAGAAATGAATTCCCGCATTTCGCGATGGGCATTATACCTTCAGGATTTTGACTACGAAATAGAGCATCGAACCGGATATAAGATGACTCATGTCGACGCTCTTAGCCGAAGCCCATGCTGCATGATCATTCAAGACTGTGTCAATCTTCAAATTTTCAAAGCTCAACAGACAGATGAGCATATTACAGCTATAAAAGCATTACTTCAAAATGCACCTTAGGAGAACTACATAGTCAAGAACAACATTTTATATAAGAACTAAGACGGAATCGATTTATTTGTCGTACCTGATGATATGCAGGCCAACATTATTAAATCCTGTCATGAACGAGGCCATTTTGCAGTAAAACGCACGCAGGAAATGTTAAACAAAGAATTCTTTATTCCGAACTTGAAAGAGAAAATTGAACGATGTATACGCAACTGTGTAACATGCATTCCAAATAACAGAAAACGTGGCAAATTAGATGGCACTTTGCATCCACTTGACAAAGACGATACTCCCTTTCATACATACCATATTGATCATTTGGGTCCTCTTCCCAGCACTTCTAAGAAATATATGCATATTCTGGCAATCATCGATTCCTTTACGAAGTTTGTGTGGCTTTACCCGACCAAGTCCACCGACACCGCTGAAGTTCTCAATAAGCTCGAATGCCAAAGATCAGTTTTCGGTAATCCTTCAAGGATTATTACGGACAGAGGTACCGCTTTCACATCTACGTCATTCAAAGAATATTGTGAACATCAGCATATCGCCCATATTGCTATTACAGCTGGACTTCCTAGATCAAACGGTCAGGTAGAAAGACTTAATTCTACTATCATATCTGTACTCTCCAAGCTATCCATAGAAAACCCTGAGAAATGGTATAGCCATGTTGCTTCCGTTCAGCAAATTATTAATTCTACATTTCAACGAAGTATCAATTCTACTCCATTCGAAATTCTGTTTGGAACTAAAATGAAATCTGAGCATGATATAAAAATCCTCGAAATTGTCAACGAAGAGATCCAGTCTGCATTTCTCCAACAGCGTGATGAACTCCGTAAAGATGCAAAACAACAAATCCTCAAAATCCAAGAAGAAAATCGCCGTACCTACAATCTGCGTAGGAAACATGCTCAAAAATTTCAATTGAATGATCTCGTCGCAATCAAGCGCACTCAATTTGGCCTTGGTCTGAAATTGAAACAAAAATTTCTTGGACCATATAAAGTGATCAAAATTAAAGCAAACGACACATACGATGTTGAAAAGTGTGATTTCTTCGATGGACCATCAAAAACTTCAACTTGTGCAGAATATATGAAACCATGGTCCAGCAATATAGAATATATAACTTGAATTGTTTTTCAAAAGAAAACCCTGAACACTACTTAAAGAAAAAGAGAACTATTTTCCTTCTTTTTGTGTGTGTATATTTGGACGATATAGACTTTGATTTTTTCTCTCTGTTTATTTTATGTTATTATATTTTATATGTTCAACACTAATTTTATTTTTATTTTTAGTTAGTTATTCGATATCTCCAGTGCACGCTATTATATTGCTATATATTTATGCTGTCACGGATGGTATGACTATTTTGATTGTTTTATCTTGTGAATATTTCAATTTTACATATTATTTTCCTATATTTGCTGTTTGTTTTATATATTTACTTCAATGTACTGTATACCATAAGGCGAGGTCGCCTATCCTGTCATGATGGCCGATGTGGGAAGCGCTGGCAGATCCCGTATCCTGTATGGCGCCATGTTGGCCATGTTGCGTCACGTCATTAATCACGTAATGCTTTCCCGCCATTATTGGCAGACGAGAGTTGGGCAGTGAGACTGCAAGACGTGCAGCTCACGCTCATGTATCTTTTATGTTCTATGTAGTAATGTTTTATCTTTTCTTCTTTAATCTTAATAAATATATTTCACATATTAATGCTGGTCGTTGCCTTTTCCCACATATATATATTCATTTGACACTTCTATTTTATCTAAAAAAACAAAAGTTTCTGCAAAACCCAAATATCTATGATAAATTTATTAACTCTGGTTATAAAGAATAGGAGCTATAAAATGATTAGCAGGCACATATTATCTGCCACCCCCCCCCCATTTTTTAATTTGATTTCATTTTTTTTAATTTACAAAAAATGTGTTCTACATGCGACTATTTTACACCTTTACTATTTCATTAATTTAACAGTAAATACAGAAAATTCAGAAAAAGTTCTAATTAAAATAAATGATAATTTTATTTCAAATATTTATGTTACATGCGATAAAAAATTAATACATTATCATGAAACTTCACTTTCTGAATTTATAAGGAAATCCTTTATCCCTTCTTTCATTTCATTTCTAGGAATAAAAAGAGAAAAAAACACATAGGCATTAATAAAATATAGGCATTTAATAAAATTCTGCAAAAACAAAATGTTAATTAAGTGCCAATAACATTAAGTGAACACAAACAGAGCATACTCATTTAGTACAGTGTTTCTAAAGGTCAGACAGTTTATAAGATTTTACTGATTATTTAAAATTTTTGTATTAGCACATGAACATTAGTAACCTTAAGCAGTACACAGTACACTGCTTTTAATAAATTGATAAATTTAGTTTCACATTTTAAGACTTTTTAACATGCTTTAGGCTAATCTTTATTTTATTACCTTTTTGAAAACATATGTGCAATCATTTAATTTCTTTTATGACTTCAGATTGTCCAGTATTCATATTTCACAATGTTATTGAAGCAGAGATTCACTGTTTACAGACATTATAATAAAGTGGATGCAATAAAGGAATTCGGGGATTTTACCAGTTATATTTTAAAAAATATTAATATTAATGTTTTATGATTCTCAGAATTTGTAGTTTTTTTACAGACTTTTTTTTATTAAGCAACCAAAAAAAAAATGAATTCTTTCAATTGTCCTTTATGTGATCTTAATGGCAGCTACCTAATCAGAAATTTGCCATTATACATAAAGCTGGAGAATTTTTTATTAAAAGGTAAATGCCATAATGCTGTATAACCAATATTTATTTGTTAATTTATAAAAATATCTACAAAAGGACATTAGATAATAAAATTTTTATGGTACCTCTATCTGTAAAGCGAACTTTTAAATATCAGATGATGATATCATGAAATCTGAATTATTTACCTCTTTCTTGTTAGTTACTTTATTTTTATTTCAATGCTTTAAATATATATTGTAAGCAATACTATATTAGAAAAAAAATTAAAGCAAAATTTATTTTATTAAATTATATTATTGAATATTATTATATTATAGAATATTATGGGCTACATTATGGGTTCAATAGATTTTTTTTAAAAGGAAATACTACTTAATTTATTTTTTTTAATGGAACACAATAATTTAAAGCATTTTTTAAAAAGTTCCCCAAGAAAAGAAAGAAAACTTAATTGTCACTAAAAAATATTTAACCAAATATTTTTAAATAGTCAAATAAAACAGAAAAAAGTAAAAGAGGAAATTGAAAGTACGTAAAGGTACAGAAGTAGTGAATAGAGCATTTTAATACATGAAATTGCTTACATGAATTGACACAGAATTTCACGTAAAAAATTACAAATAATAATCTTTTTAATTTCTCTACAAATTTCCAACTTGAATTAACTTTCACATTTCATTAATAAAAAAATATATTACAGAACACATTAGAGATTAAATATGTTTTATAGCTTAATAGAATGAATGTAAATAAAGATACCTTTTCATTTGCTTCAAAAATGGGCTGAATTTTGAACTTTGTTTCTATAAATATTTGAAAACTATTAGATTTTACAACTAAGAAAACAAAAAATAATAATTCATTTTATTATTACTGTTTATTAATAATATGCAATAAATAGTTTCTTAAAAAATAACAAAATTACTTACACTGTTTCGAAAGGCTACAGAGCAACCATGGCACAAGAACTTTAAGAGATTCCTAAAAATAATCACCAAATTACAATATTTATTCATCATTCTATGTCATTATTGCAAAGTTCCTATTTTTTTTAACATGACAAAATTACTTTTCCATTTAATATTACTGATTCCAAAAATTACAAATCATAAAAAAAGAAAATAATAATAATTTAATGAAATTTTTATGAATATAACTTGTACTGTTACCATATTTTGGTAAAAATACATAAATAGATTTCTTTATAATGTTTAATTTCATGACAATTTTTAATAAAAATATAATCCAGAAAATTGTAAAATAAATTATAATTTATAGATCTTATAATAGAAGCCCGGTCGCGTAGTGATAGTGCTTCGCGCCCAGGTCCGAGGTTCAATCCTCGGGCTGGGCAAGGTCGACTCAGCCTCTCATCCCTTGAGTGGGTTAATAAACTGAGGACCAAGCATGCTTGGGAAATAAACACTGGGGTTCCGGATTAGGCTGACCACCTAACCGGGACATATACCTTGCACCCTCAGTCAAGAAATGTAGGCCCTGTCCCATTTAGGTTGCCATGCCACCGAGTTCAGTTTAGTAATTAGATCTTATAATAATAAATCTCTGATGTATGACAAATCGGTCACATTTACTAGTACAACTCTTCAACCTTTCACATTAATTAAGCATGAAGCCACTTAAATAATGAAATATTTCATACATAAAATTTTTTCATACATTACAAAATAGTAATACACTTTCACACACATCTTTTAATACAAGAAACAAACATTTATAATCTAAATAATAATAATTAATTTATAACATTAATATAAATGAAAAACAAATGATACGAATTTTTCTTCTTTATTTTCAACATATTATTCATATAAATTTCTGTATAATTTATCATCAACAAAAGAAGCTCTAACTTTTATTGTCTTTTTAGTACCACTATGAATTTTAAACGGTACTGTATTATTTTAAACTTGGAAAAACTAGATTAAAAAAGACCTGTAGTTCCTAGAATTATCAATAAAATGCTTAAAATTATATATAGATCAAGAAATGTGTTTCTTGTTAGATGTATTTTTTTATGCATTCTAATGGAGAATGCTTTAAAGAAAATACTGCAAAATAAAAATAACTTTTTAGATCCTTGATAGAGATAATTTCCACCAACACCCCCTTTGATGTCCTCGTAATTTAGTGCAAATTACAAATAAATACAAAATTTCCTTACTTTGTCATTTTCTTCGTGGTATATTATACAGGAATAAAGTAAATAAATATATAACTAATTATATTTCTCTAACTGTTAGGGTCTCTCTTGAATTGAAATTAAGCCTTGTATTCTATTTACATTTCAAAATACAGGATAAAAATATGATTAGATTAGTTAACATAATAATAATTCCTAATTTATCCCTAAGGTAAATTGATATAGAGTTCCCACTAGGCCGTGAATATATTTTTCATTGATACAGGGATGCTACTGAATTACACAAATGATTTTATATTAAGTATATTGCAATGATTTTGCAGCAGAGTTCTTTGTAATAAGACAATAATAAAGAAGACATATATACCCATTTTCAAAATCACTTGATTGCGATGAAGACATTCCGTAAGAAACAACATTAGGGTCAGAGTTCAGCATTGCATCAACAGGAGTTTGAGAGAGCTTTTCAGAAAGTTTTAAAGCCTCAAGGGCTGAGCAAGGATCAGGTTTAATATTGTCAAGTTTGGACTGAAACAAATTAAGCAATTCTAAATAAAAGAATTGAAAAAAAAAAAAAAACTTTTCAGAATAAGAAAATTGTATTAATCAATAAGAAACATATGTATTAATCACATGCATCAGACATTTCATCTCTTAAAAACAAATACTTGGAGATTTTAATTTAAAATTCAATTATTATTTCATGAAAAAGAAAAATATTTCTCTTTTGATTTTCAAAGAGAAATATTTCTTTCAAAATATGTTCCATAATAATATCAATCAAAATATGTTGCTTAATAATATTATTAAGAGATGCAAAATAAAACAAAACACATTTTAATAATACAAAAGTTTAAAAAAAGACAAAAATACTTAATATCAATATGAATAATTAAAGGTTAAGAGTACAGTTTCAACCATTTTAATCAAATGTTATATTAATGACTGATTTTAAAAATATAAAATAGATTATTATTACTAAATTAATTTGTAAATTTATTTATATTTTGATTTAAAATCAAAAAACATTGAAGAATCACTGGTCATTCTATCACTAAAGAATACAAATCGATACTAATCACTAAAATTATTAAACTAACCATGCAAAGGAAACAGATTTTATTTTCCAGCATTGCATCTTGTTTTGAGAGCTTTCCTCCAGTCCTGAAATGAGTTTCAAAAAATCTTATTTTCAATATTAATATATAAAAGATAATTATAATTAAAATAATCTAAAATGATTTGATTCAGACTGAAGCAAAGGTAAATGAAAACAATCATTAAATAATTACAAAATAAAACATTGCAAATCACTTTATACACTTTATCTTGAACATGTATGTATTAACAAATGTGAATTTAACATTTTTTTAAAGAATGTATGACAGTTCTAGTCTTTATTTAGTTGTGTGCATGTGTCAATTTTTCAATTTGTTTACTAAGAAAGGAGATTTACAGAACAGAATAGTTTCCAAAAGGTTTTGATGTACTGTATATATCACATTGTTTGGTATAATTTGTTATACTTTCAAGAAATGTTATTTCAATAACATTTATTTTATTTATGTATACCTTTTCTAAAATTTAATTACATGAATTTATTGAAAAACAATCTGATTGTTAAAACAGTAATCTGAGAATTAAAACATGTTATTGTTTTTATATTTATTTTAAATGATTTTTAAATCTTGGCGCTTCTAATAAGTTGCTGTTGGTTGAACGGGTCTTTCTGCAGATTTATGAGGAACTGGTGCAATGGGGCATCCTGGACCTGGTCTAGGCTTTCCTTCTCCAGGGGGATGTGTAACAACATGATTTTTAAATTTATTACAATAATGCATTTACAGAAGATTCAAATGGGCAATATAGAGATTGACAGAATTCATAAACATTTTAATTGAAGTGCAAAAATATCTACATCTTATAACATAATAAATTTGTCACATTAGCTCAAAATAATAATATAAGAAAAATTTCATAATTGATTATTAATGATGGTATAAAATGAAAAAGCCAAAGTAAAATGATATACTATGGCAAGAAATTTCTTTTGATTACACTTTAAACATACACACCCAATGCAAAAAGCAGACTATGAAATTCTTTATAGAATACTTAAAAAAATTATTTTAAATTTTGTATTCAAAAGTACTCTTAAGTTATATAAAAGCTGCTACTTCATTGAATCTGTTACATATAAGGAAATACATTATCATCACGGTCATTCATATTTACTATAATACTGATGAAAAAAGTTAGAAAATATTCAAACAAATTTTCTGTGTTTACCTGAAGATAGTAAAGACTGTAGCAGGAAAGTCTTCTTGAAGGTTTGTAATAAAGCTTTCAGTTAGCCTTTGAATGCTTGATTTGGTATCTGTCTTTTAAAAAAATTAAAAATAAAAACCAAATTAATCCTTTACAGAGAGAGAAAAATTAAATACTTTACAAAATTAGCACTTATGGCTTTTCAATAATTTCTTAATCAACTGCCTTTGCATTCCTTTAGTTATATATAAAAATTAGCTTGAAAATGAACAACATAAAATTTTATAATACCTAAAAATAAGCAAAATAAATAAATAAATAAATATATATATATATATATATATATATATATATATATTTTAATTAGACAAAACTTTATATTAAATCCAAAGCAACTAAGATTAATTCAAATATTCTTTCAATTAAAAATACAGAATTAAAAGTTTTTAAACAAAGCGACCATTCGTTGAAAAAAAAATTACTATGAGAAATAACATTTATTTAAAACAAATAGTTTGATTAGTAGCCACAATCCACTCAAAGAATACACTTGCAGGTTGAAATTATTTGAATTACAGAAGTTTAAATTACTATGTGGTAAAGAAGGAAAATATTTGAATACAAATTCAATCCAGCAATATGTAATGCCTGATTGTCTAATCTCTTTTCTCAAAAATATACCATTTATTTTTTTAATTAAACCTATTTTAGGTGAAGAAAATGTATTGTACTAGAGAATAATTTACAATTCAACAATGGAAAATCAAATTATCTTGTATAAAAATTGTTTCACAAAGTTAATATTTCATTTACTGCTATGTAAATATTATAAAGCTTCTCATAATGAGTTAAAGTACTTTGGATTAGTGGAAGAAATCAGTAAACATTTGATAAATAAAATACAAGGAGTGTAAAATATAATCAATTTCAATGATTAATTTCATAACACAATTTATAATATTAATTTTGTTCTGCAAGAAGTTATTAATTTCTGTATATACACAGTTATTATTATTTTTTTTTGCTTATTATTTTTATAATTTTTGTGCTTTTTATGATTACAGCCATCATGCATGAATACTCTTAAAAGTATATAACTTTTCTATAACATTAGTTAACACAGGTTAAGAAGGAAATGAAAATATACTTTTAGAATACAAAGTATTTATAATAAGAACAATGATTCAAATGAACAAATCCAAAAAAAGAAATAAGACAAGACTCCATAGGTTACAAAAAATAAAAAAAAATATGTTTCCCATAATTTAATGATAAAAAATAAACTCGACACATTTAGAAAAACAAGAATAAATACATAATTTTTTTCATTTATAATTTGGGTTATTATTTTTATATTTTTATATATATATTAATAAAATCAAAATGATTTAGATTGTGATTAGTTAAAACTACTGTTCTAATATTCATAAAAAAAGGGGGGAGACAATTTAAGAATCCTAGAGCATAACATAAAATCTCATTCTTAAAAATAACAGAGCAGAAAAAGCAATAACTATCAAAAAGGAAGATCAATACTTTTACTTAAAGTATGAAATATTTGCAAAATGGTTTTTAAAATATTATAGCATCTGTATTGATATTATCAGTTTAAAATTGCAATCAAGTATTCTATTTATTTTTTTTCCTTCTATAAAATAGGAAAAAAATATTTTAATCTTCAATTTTTTTATTGCTGAAGAAAGAAAAAACCTTTCAATACATTTCTGTGATAGAAAGTTACAAAAGCAATTGAAATAACTTACCTTTGTAAGTAAATCAGGTAACACAGTATATGAGATATTGTGTAAATGAAGATACAAGGCAATTTCTTTATTCAAAAACTCCCTATAAAAATTTTAAAATAATTACATTTAAATAAAAAAATTACATTTAAAAAGTCACTTCAACATTAATTGTTTTTATTTCATTATAAAATATATTTATTTTTTACCTCAGAGGACGGCAAACTGGTACTTTATACCTGGTATCACAGAAATTCTAAAATTAAAAGTATAATTTAATATACACAATTCTTGAAAAACATAAAAAAAGAGAGAAAAAATTAAACTGAGTATCAATGACTCTTTGCTGTAAAATTGCATACCATAAAACTATTGATAGTTCAAGCCGCAGCACTATGTATTTAATTTCTCCCATATTTTGAAAATGAATGAAAAAAATGCTCATAAATTTTAAAAATAGTATTACAAATAAAATAATTACTTCATATTAAAAAAGCACATATTCTTCTAGCAAAATGAATATTATACTGTGAATAAATAATAATATTAATGAAAAAGGAATTGTCTTTTAGCTTCTAAAATAATACATTTTTCACTCATTTTAATTCAAGAATAACACATTATAAAAAAATTTAATTATATTCATCATATTGTATAATTAAAAGAACTAATTTAAGGTGTTTCCTAAATTTTAAAACACATATACATAAAAAAAAATTATAAACTATCAAAAATTGAGTTATTAGAGTAAATTATAATCTTTAGTATTTTAATTTTTCAGCATAGTAAGATTAAAAATAAAACTTTAATCACACAAGAAAAAGATATTAATGCCAATGGAAAAACAGTAAAATCTAATAAGTTTATACAAATTTTTCAATTCTATAAAATGTTTGCTTACTGTATCTGAAGAAATTTGTGATCCTCTTCCTAAATTTATATCAGTTAATAAGTTTTCAGCCAAACTACATGAAGTATCTCCAACAAATACATAATTAAAACCACTACGATGGGCTATATCTGTTATTAGTAATAATCTAAATTATGATACAAACAAAAGGAATAGGTTAAAGAAAAAAATTTATGCACAATTACAATACATAATAGACAATATATGTATATAATTAAATGAAAACATCTACAAATTGAATGGGTTTATAATTTTTTTTTAAATTTAAATAAAATGTGATCATAAAGTTTGATGAGAAATTTATTTAAAATGTAGAAAAGTAATCAAATATTAAGTTTAAGAAAGGTAAATAATGTTTTAAGAAATTACAGTTTTGTTTTGTTTCTAACAAAATGCAGAATTGTCATATAAACAACTTTAAAATTCTGTGCATCAGATTTGAATCATTGTTTGAAAGATTCCTTAGAACATAAAATTAATAAACACAGCTTGAAAAAGGGGAACAATGTGAAATGGAAAGATGTTTAATTAAAAGTTTCCATCAAATACATTTAAATACATGAATATAAATTACAGAATGCTATTCTTGTTTTTAAGGCATATCACAAAACATTTGGGATATCTTTAAAAAATATTATCAATTTAATTTAACAGTTTTCATTCCAACAATTAAAAATATTCACACTTATTAAGAGAGATAAAAACAATTTTTACAGCCCTATTTTGTCTAATTTATATGATTGAAAGTTAATGAATTAAAGACATTTTATAAGTTCACGTAAGATTTTATTAAGAGTTGATTAAAACAACCCAGTAAAGATTTCATAATAATTTTAAAACATAGAAATCAACGTTTGAAAACTTTAGTCAAACAATTTACAAAATGCTAGGTTCATATGTTCAAAATTAGCTGTGTTGGATATATTCATATTTTTTTACTTACTTAATATGTTTTATAAAGTCTATTTTAGCAGATAAAGGCATGTCTCGCAAACATTCTTGGATACAATTTTTTGAATCAGAACATACTGGAAAATCATTAACTGAACCAAAGTTCCAAAATATATTTTGATTCCCATTCAGTTTACACACCTAGAGAAAAATGTACAATTAAATTAATTGAATGGTATTTATATATTTAATGATATAGCATGAAATTTATTAATACAAATGTTTCATATGCACGATTTTTGAAATGAACATATAACATGAATTTCAAATAAAACATTTTGATAGAAAAATATGTCAATTCCCAATGGTTAGATACTGAACTCCAAACGAATATTTATTTAAATTTTAAAATTTTTATCAGTACTCTTAACAAGGAAATTATTCCACTTAAAATGAAAAGTAAGAAGTATCAGAAAGGAAGTCATTTCAAACATATATAAAATTTAATCCATTAATTCCAATTTTAATTTAAAGTATAGATTTCAGTTAAATTCTTTTAAACTGAGAATAAAATTCCATTCTTAATTTTTCTTGTCAAATGCATTACATTTTTTTTTTTGTACTAACCTAATTACTTTAAATTTCCTTATATTATTTCAAAAAAATAAATCAAAGAAAAAATTTCAAAATAATGATGCAATTTGAAAGATATATAAAACCATCAGTATTTTACTTATTGCAAAAGTTCCAGATAAGACAAAATCAATATTCACAAAATCACCAAATAATAAATAGCATTTCTGAAAATTTCTTCACTGTTTATATCAAAATATCCATCTGCTTTTATCTTATCAGAAACATACTTTACTAAAACTTATATACTTTCATGAATGTTCTAAATCATTTAGAGTAAATGCATTTTAAATGTTTTGCTTGAACCATAAAAAAATAGAATATCTACTGCATATCATATATACAATATAGAATAGCAACAAGCAGACAATTATCTTAAGAATGGTATATAGAAATTAAATGGATTATCTTTAACATTAAATGAATAAATAAATGAGTAATTTCAGCAAAATAGATGAAGGAAAAAAAAAGAATTATTGATGTAAAATTTTATTCTGTAATAAGAATTTTTATAAAACATTTTATTTTCTTTCAATATGAACTTTTGTAAACTATGACAAATTTAAAATGCAAAAATTAATGCCAAAGTCCAAAAGAATTTTGAAATAATTGTTTCACTTACTATGCAATAATAAATTAATTCTAAAAAATTTACTTAATTTAAGCACAATTTAATCAAAAGAATTTTTTTTAAAAATATATATATATCCTTAATTCTTCTTCAGTATTTAATAATGAAGTATAAAAAATTTGCTGTTCTTTCAAAACTAAGAATTTTTATTTATTTATTTATCTTACCATTTCCAATGAAGAATACAAAACAGGATAACCATAGGATTTTAATTCATTTAATATATCTTGAAGATTGTTTCCATCATCTTTTAGTGGTGCTGTGATAGAATCTACAAAAAAATTAAAACTTCATGAATGACAGATGCTATAATAACAAGAAGTATTAAGATATCAACTGAAAATAAATGTGATATAAACTCATTCTTAATATTTAATTTGTTATTGCAGTTATATCACAATTTTACATGTTAGACCTCGCATAGCAAAACAAAAAATTATATTGTAAGAAGAAATAGCAACATACAGCATTTTATATCAATATACAAGAGGCATACACAGTAATTTGATAATAGATATAGTTAACTATACATGTGTTTTGCAGTATTTAGATTAGTAGTAGATTTCTAATTAGGTCTATTGCCAATGGGCTGCAAGCAGGTTAATTAACAACTGATATTAGGCTAGTTGCCAAATAAATGAATTTGTAGAATTTTATTGAAAGTAAAAGAATTGTACAATATAAGGACTACAATGTGTGTTTACAGTAAACTTTAAAAATTATTATTAAATAAATTAAATTATAAGGTGAGGTGTGAACAGAACAGTCAACAAAATAACAGACATTAATTGCCAAATTCATAATTCTATTGACATGCCGATTTTTTGTATCTTTTGCATCAAAAGCCATATTTTTTTAACAAAATCTTTTAATTAGACAATGTTTTTGTAGTATGAATTAGCATATTTCTGATTTTATGAAAAATGAAATTTTATATCAAATCATTATTTGAGAAATAACGATTTGATAAGGCAATTATGATAGATGATATTAGGAGTACTATATTTTAAATTACCATTAATTATTTGTCGAATCTATAATTAGTAAAAATTAATAAAATAAAAAATCTTTCAGTTTTTAATCATTAAGTGCAATTAACACTTTATCTTATAAAGCAACAGAATCTGAATATACAGAATAAAACATTCAAATAATAAAATATGGCATAAAATTATAACTCACCATCAATAAAAAGTATTTCAGGAACAAATGATATCTGTTTTGCAGTTGCAGAATCTAAAGCCTAAAAGAAAATTGATCAACATCTTTTTGTAAGTCTATAAAAAAATTCCTGAATTTTGAACATAAAATTAAAAATGTTATAAATAAGAAAGATGTTGGTTGGCAATATATTGATCACAATTTCATTCATTTAATGATAATGACCTATTTAGAGAAATTGATATGATATTTAAAATTTTTGTTAATTCCATTATCATCTGGTAATTAAATGGTATCAAATATTGAACAAGGGAAATTTAATAGAAGAATATGGAACAAAGTCAAAAACAAAGGAAAGCATCAGAAAAAAATATGTAAAATGCTTTAAGAAAACATTGAAATCAAAAATTGCATAAATATATGTAGCGTTTTAATTCAAAATAATATACAAAAAAGTACACTTGTTTCTAAATTCAAGACATGTATAAGACAGCATTTAGCAAAATGTCATATACAACATATACTTTTTCCCCCCATTAGAATAATGAACAAAATATTCAATAAATTTCCCAAATATAGCATACATATTTTTTTCTTTTCTTTTAATAAATGTATGGTTATTATTATTATTTTTATTATTATTTTATGCTATATATCAATGCACGGAAGCTGATAAGCAACATTTCAAATCAACATTTCTACCAATCTTCCTTTCAATCAATCTATCTTTTTTTTTCTTTCCAGATTTTACTTTTAATTCACCCTTCCTTTTCACAAAACATCAGGAGAAAATTAGAAATCAGGAAGACTAAAAAGGATACTATTCCAATTTTACTTTGAAACAACCCTAATTTTTAGAAGGAAAATACCTATTTTTACTTTTATCAGATCGAACTTGCATTAATCAGAGTAAATACTTGATATGACATACATAAAAACAGACACATAAAAAAAACATAAGGAAATACAAACATTTAAAAAAAGTTTATATTTTAAGAATGATTTAATTAAAAATATACTTGTGAATGCACAATTGCATAATTTTTCATACAAATATGAATAAAAAAATACAAAATGAAAAGACTAATTAAAAAAGTTCAGTCTTCCTTTACTTTTATATAGAATAAAAAATTATTTAGAAGTATTTTAAAAAAGGGTGCCTTTATAAGAGTATTATAAAGGTACCCTGTTGGTGACGTTTTGTTATATATTTTATAAAATATATAGCAAGAATCTATTTTGTTTCTTACGGTTTAACAAACAGTGCAAACTAAATCATGCAAATAAAGACTAGCAATATTTAAATAAAAATAATACATCTTTAGTCATATGTAGAAGTGCAGTTGACTTTCGACCACCAGAACATGCTAATAAAACTTTGTCTCCATGCTTGATTTTCTTAGATTTTCCAATAGTTGATCGAAATTTGTGGGTACAGTATTCAAAAAAACATTGCCTGAAAAACAAAGATTAATAACATTATTTTTGTTAATGTACCAAAAATCATGCAATATTTAAAATATTATTAAAATCTTTAACCCTTTCTAGGGCTGTGGGAAGTATGCTTCCCACCAAATTTATCAATATTTGTATGAAATTGTGTAGGTTGGCATAAGTTCTGACAAATTTTTTTAGAAAGACAGAAACTCAGATGCTTCAGTTCTTTATCACATAAAATGACGTGTCTTGATTTGTTACTTAATTATTAATTAACCAAATTAATTAATTAATCAAATGAAATTTAACTAATAAGCGAAATGAATCCCTTTTCTTATTCTAATTTCATAACATAATATGACTAGAAAAAAATTGCCCTTTAAGAGGTTAAAAAAATTATGTATCTATCTATCATATTACATAATATTTAAAAATCAAAATATTAAAATATAAATTGAATAAAATTCTCAAAAAATATCCTTCTTCCATTCCCTATAATTGAAAAATAAGGCCTTAATAAATTTAATTCCAGACATATTATACATACATTATTTACAAAAACATTACATTATTTACCATACAACATTATTTAAAAAAATATTTTATCAATCTATATAAAATAACCTATATTGATGTGAAAACCTTCTGGAACCACCAAAACATGTTACTGTTTAGAAAATAAAATATTAGTTATAAGCATTAGTTATACTTTACAGAGTTTAAAAAATATCTTCAAAAAAAAGCATAATATTAAAAAATAGTAAATCCATACCTACAAAATGGGTCTTTCTTTTGCAATAGAACTGCAGATTTTAAATCACACTTTTTACATTTCAGAAGATTCCTAAGGATATAAAATAATATTTTTTAAAAACTTATGATAACTTAATAACCTACTTTTATATTAAATTAAGAAGTAATTATTATTATTTTTTGAGATACATTACATATTTTCTGAGTCATTTTTATTCTAATATGAAAAATTATTCAATTAAAATAACTGACATTTCCAGTCGTGCTTAGTGAAAATAAAAAATAAAAATCTATTATTCAATCAGAAGTTAAATTAAATTAGCTGACAAACAAATTAAAATTTAATGAGATGAGACAACAAATAAAAAGTTACAAAATGAATGAAGATAACAAGGTTTTTGTATTCAAACAGAATTCTATTACAATAAAATAAAAAACTGGAACAATTTTTTAAATTTTTAAACATAATTTTTTCTACAATAAATAAATAAATGGTAACATTTTATTTCAAAATCATATAAATATACTTGCTAACATTATATTCAAAATTTACACTTCTAATATTTACATTTTAACCACAAGTAAGTGATAAATTACCAAAGATTGCATACTAATAGTTTTTTCTCATAACAAAAATTTGACTAGGTCTGTCAATGACATTTTGGCAATATGCAAGTACTATATTTCTTTAAAATAAAAAATTTAATGATAAAAACCTGTACAAATTTTTCATTTTTTAAAGAAAAATTTTAAATTTCATCTAATTTTTTATTTAGGCTTGTTTTTTATTTATTATCCATATCAACATATTCAAGGTACTTAAAATTATAATTTGTCGAATCATAAATAAGCTAAATATTACAAGGCAGTAAAAAAATTTCTCAAATATAAATACAATAAATTATATATAATTCATGCATGCTACATTTATCAGTTTATAATAATATAACAGATAAATCAAAATAAAATGTATTTACAAACATTACATTTATTAATATGTTTACAGTTAGAAGCTAAAAATGTCAAGGTTGAATTAACAATTATTTCCTACATAAGTCATTAACATATGCAAGGAGGATGCTTCTAAAAAAACTAATGAGGTGTAAAGTTAATGATGTTTAAATGAGATGGAAATTTTTAGATGGCATTTTCAAAATTTACAGTAGAAGAGTGCATACTGAATAGCCCTTTACATAGAACATATTTTAGTTTTAAAAGTACTGGATTTTTAGGAAATAAAAAATAGGTAATATAATAGGTAAGGTAAAATACAGGTATATACAATTATTGCAAGCACATAAAAGTTATGTTCGACATTTATGAAAGTTGATACCATTTTGGAATTTTCTTTTTAAATCCTAAAATAGTTCTAATTCCAGTATAAATTTTTAATAAAATGTACCTTAATTAGATTTTTAGTTTTCTATGAAAAGTCTGTAATAATTTTTAAAAGTATTTTTTAAAGAATGCTCCTTTCCAGTTTTAATAATGGGTGAAATCACATTTAATGAATAATCTGAAATCCATAATTCTTTTGAATATAATTAAGTTATAATAATAATTTAGTATTATCACAACTGTAAATTGTAAAGTGACCAGACATCCCAGATTATTCAAAACAATGCAGTTTTTACCTAAAATTTCTCCCAGAGAAGACATTGTTATTATGCTATTCCATAAAGTCCCTGATGAAGATTCTAGTAATTTTTAGTAATTCTAAAGTTTTTTAGTTTAGTTTTTCTAGTAATTTTTTTTAATCTAAATTGAATTGTCAAATGTTTGCAGTAACATTGTAGCAATTACATCAGCATTTTTAAGTTCATCTCCATAATTCAAGAATATAAATGGCAATTAATCAAAATTTTAAGTAAAGGGAAGAGGGAATTCATGTGAACTAGGAAAATTCAGTGACAGAAAAATATCAACATGCTTGAAACTTAAAAAATATCTCCCATCAATTAATACTACATGAAAACTATTGTCTACTAAATCATATATAACAATTTATTTATATCAATGTAAAACAATAAAATCGCAATTCTTTTTTGCCCCAAAAAAATTCTCTCATTTCAAAATTTTGTCACCTGTTTCCAATGACAGTATTATTCTGTAACCTCAGAGAAAACTTTGATATATCTTCGATATCCCCATCAACGCTGCACATGGTGCCCAATAACAAATGATCGAAAGAAAAAGAAAGAAAAAAAAAAGAGTATTGTATTATTACGTCATTCAATTCGCTTTACCACGAGATTTTGATTGATTGATTGAATAAATTTGAGGATTTTTAGCTGCAACGCCATCAAGCCTTCATTTCACAGTTAAGCCTTTATGGCAATTTAGCAAAACAACTAGCGTCTCAATCGCAACGTTTATCCCTATAGGATAGACGATTGAGACACTAGTAGCAACAAACAATGTAAACATTATTTTTTCTTGAACTAAACCAACACATGTCGCCATCTGTTAAACAGAATATTTAAAGGAGTCCACATACAGCAGCATAATAAAGTTAATATTATCGTCAAGCTTTTATTGATTATGCATTTTTTCTTTAGTTTTAAAATTTATTTTTCGGACCATTATTCCCCTGGATCAAAGGTTATTTAAATTTTCAATAAATAATATTTTAAAACTTAAACAACTTTAGATTGTTCATATAATTCATACAACTGTTTTATGAGCTTCATATCGTTCTGTTCATCGTATTATACATTTCCCTACTTCTCAGCTCTTTTCTAAAATTTGAAATAGAAGTAATAAAATTTCAATTAATACAAAAAAATTTGTCTTGCTGATACTAAAAAGGATTTTTAAAAAATACGAGCACAGAAATAGTTCAGCATTGAAGTCTGATGTTTACTATATAATTTTTTATATAAATAATTTGTACACTATCTCAAAGGATTATTAAATTAAAAAAATTTCTGATTCCTTACAAAATTCACTTTTTAGTTTTAACATTAAAAAGGATTTAAATGACTTAAATACTAATATTTTATTTTGTTTCAATTAATAAATGAAAAATTATGAAGTCTAATTTTTATACAATACTTTGTTACTACTATAAATCATATTCAGAAAAATATTCTTGGCATTCTAACTTTTAGATAATAATAATTATAATAATAATAACTTTTCATTTTTCTGTAAAGAAATTTAAGCGAGTTACAAAACTCTGAATATCATTATATTAGAACAATTAATAATTTCATTATTCTAGGCTGATCAGCCTTGGGGAAATTGCGGGTTCTGATTGACATATTTTCTTCGAGATGGTCAATGGAGTAATTTAAAATCGCGCATTTTTAAGACATAGCATTATTTATATTTTCATAACTCAGTCTGTTTTAGGCCCAAGAAAGAGGAGAATTTTTATATAAAATGTCAGGGTCTCAAGAATAGTTTATTAAATATGACTCACAGGACCGATAGTTTTTAAAAAAAATTTAAAATTTGCATTATAGCATTGATTTACTATAACTACTTGAAATGTAATTCTTTATTTCCTTAAAATATTTCTCCTATTAGATATATAAAACTCATACGAAAAATTAATTTTTGTTAGAAATTAGCTGTCCAGTGGATATCCTATCAGGCCGTGTCGTTTATACGTGCAAGATTATGAGGTATAAAAAAGGCTGAAATCAAAATGTCGCCGGTCCCTTTAAAAAACTGCAAGCAGAAAAAAAAATTACCCTAAAAAAAATCTAGATGGCAATCAAACAAATTTAATTTTTTATTATATCTACGATGGTGGTTAAATTCTAATACTAATTAAAATAAACAATCCGTTTAGAAAAAATCTCTATAAATCTGGAATTTCTCTGTAACATGATATTGAAAATAAAGGGGAAAAAAGAACAAAATATATATAAAACTATTCGACTGTTTCAAAACTCGAACTAAGGACTAGGGAAAAAAAGCATCGAAATACCCTGTCGTCCTTTCCACCAGGCCACACACCATTCAAGCGGCCGGGAAGTCTAAGACACCTAATACGATTTAACATGTATAGTTTCGAATATGATGAGTCCCGAGTCTAAAAGCCCAATGCTATATATAAGAATGATTTCTGTGCATGTTCAAGATGTCGACGCTAAAAATTTCAATTAAATATATAAATATTTTGAAGAAAAATTTATTTTATGAAATATAAAAATTAGAAGAATTCGCAGTAACTGAGGAATTTCTCTACCGCATGATATTAAAAATAAAGGAAAAAAGAAATAAATATATAAATCTATTCGACTGTTTTAAGCCTCGAACTAAAGACCGAAAAAAAAAAGCAGTTAAACAAACGGTTGTCCTTCCCACCAGGCCACATACCTTTCAAGCAGCCGGGAAGTCTAAAATTCTTAAAAAGATTTAACGTGCATAGTTCTGAATATGATGGGCCTCTGGTTCATGGTAAAAGTTCATGCTAAATAAAGATGGGTAAAAGTTCAATGCTAAATATAGAAATGATTTTTGCTCATGTGCAAGATGTCGACGCTAAAAATTCCAATTAAATGTATAGATACTTTGAAGAAAACATTTATTTTATGAAATATAAAAATTAGAATAATTCGCAGTAAATGTGGAATTACCCTGTAGCATCATATTAAAAATAAAGGAAAAAAGATATTTATATATAAAAGACCAGGGGAAAAAAAAAGCAGTAAGACAACCTGTCGTCCTATCCACCAGGCCACACACCATTCAAGACGGGAAGTCTAAGATTTTTAATACTATTTAACATGATGAATATGATGACCCTCTGGTCTAAAAGCACAATGCTAAATATAGGAATGATTTCTGTGCATGTACAAGATGTCGGCGCTAAAAATTTCAATTAAATGTATAGATATTTTGAAGAAAAATTCATATTATGAAATATAAAAATTGTAATAATTCACAGTAAATGTGGAATTAGTACGGAGTCTCATATTAAAAATAAAGAAAAATGGAATATATATATATATAGGAAACTATTCGACTGTGTCATTTTGACATCTAAAAATTGAATTAATTTAATATATATTTTGAAGTAAAATACTATTTAATGAAATATACCAATGGAATAAATCGTTGTAATTGTAGAATGTGTCTGGAGAAAAATATTCAAAATAAATTTTCAAACGTGAAGAAAAATACATGAAACTATTTGTCGCTCCCAAGATTCGAAATGTAGACCGGGAAATTTACCCACCGGGTAAATTTTGTACGACTGCCACCGACTTCTAAGACTCTAAATATGATTTACTAATCCTAATTTCAAATACAGTTGGCCTCAGCTCTGCTGTAAATAGATGCTGGTAACAGGAATGCTTTTTCCGCATGTGCAAGTTTTGACATGAAAAATTAAATTAATTTAATAGATCCTTTGAAGTAAAATGTTATTTTATGAAAGACATATATTGAACTAATTCTTTGTAATTGTAGAATTTATCTGAAGTATAATACTCAAAAATAAAAAAATAAAAAAATCAAAAAAATGAGGAAGAATATATAAAACTATTTGTTGCTCTCAAGATTCGAACTGAATTCCAGAAAAAAAAGCATTAAACTGTCCTTCAACTTTATCCACTAAGCCACGCTTCAATTTGCTGCCAGGCTAGCCTAAGATTCTGAATAAGATTACCGATTCCTATTTTTCAAAAATGATGGTCCTCTTGTCTGAATGCATAATGCTAGGAATATCAATGATTTCAGCGCATGTCCAAAATGTTTACTTCTAAAAAAATTAAATTAATTTTAACAATATTAATCGTAAAATTGTATTTTATGAAGAATGACCATTGGAATAATTCGTAATAACTGTGGCATTAGTTTGGAGCATAATATAAAAAAATAAAAAAAAAAGAATGCAAATATATAAAACTATTCAACGCTCCAAAATTCGGACCGAGGACTTGCAAAAAGCATAGTAAATATGCGGTCATTATAATCATCAAGCCTTGCTTTCTCCGACAGCCGAGGAAATCTAAGATTCTGTGTGCATTTAACCATTGTTTATAAATTCAAACATAATCATAAGCTAATCACAATAATAATATATAATCATAAACTTCTTAGTATTTGACATGATTTGTCAATGTTTATGTAAACGGTAAAAAAGAAAAAAAAAAAACCTTATAATTGAACCATTTTTAATTAGATTAAATGGTAAAAACCGATCATTTTTAAGAAGGTGAAAAGATTTGGATGATTCATTTTATGAAGAATGTCTTTCAAAATGATAGAGGAAGACTGAAAGTAACGGGTGCTTTGTGAAATGAATTGTGGACAATCAATTAGAATGGTATTGGCATTCTGTACACTGAGGGGAGGGTTCTCCCAGCAACAAATGCTTGTGCGTGAGTAGAGCGTGACCTATTCTTAATCGAGTGAGAGTTGTATCATTCTTTCTGTTAGATAAACTGGGCCAGAGATCAATAATATGTTTAATTAAATGGAGTTTATTTGTATTCTTGAGGTCCCATTCATTTTGCCATTTTGAGTGGAGGTTGATTTTAACATATTTTTTTATATCATTGAAAGGGACAGGACAGTTTAAAATAGAGCGGCAGATTTTGCTAAATTGTCAGCTTGTTCATTGCCAGCTATTCCGACATGAGAGGAAACCCAGCAAAGGAGAATAGAGAATCCTTGATAAGTAAGATGTTCGTGCAGTTCGAGAATATTAAAGGCCAAAGGGTGACTTAAGTGATGTAGCAATGTCAGTGACCCGAGGACACTTAATGAATCTGAATATATGATATAATTATCAGGAGGACTATTAGAAAGTAGAGATAAAGCATGAAGAATAGCAGTGGTCTCGGCAGTAAAGACAGAGCATGATGGGTGAAGTTGGAATGAGAGACTGGAATTGATAAAAATACATGCAAATGAAGTATTAGAAGAGCATTTTGAACCGTCTGTAAAAATAGGAATAAAATTCATATATTCTTCCATGTGGTGCACAAAAAGTTGTTAAGCTGTAGGAGTCGTATTAGATTTGTCAAAAGTTTTGAATGGATTTAGATACGTTATACATAAGATTTCCATGGGATGAGATAATGTTTTAAAATCGGCATAACATGAATATTAGTCATACCTAAGCTATTGAGAATGTTTGTAGCTCTTGAGAAAAATGAATGAATTATTGTTAGCCTAGCATTTTGCAAGCGATGCATGAAACGACTTTGTTTGTAGTTAAAAAATGAATGTGATGGAAGAGATGAAATTTTAAAATAATAATGAAGCGTCAACACTTTCCTTCTGTGATCTAGAGAAGGCTCATAACACTCAACATACAAGCTTTCGACAGGAGAAGTGCGAAAGGTCCCACTGCAAAGTCTGAGAGCTGAATGATGAACAGGATCCAATCTTTTTAGCACACTTTGTTTTGCGGAACCATAAACCACACATCCATAATCCATCTTAGAGAGTATGGCTGCTCTGTAGACTCGAAGTAATGATGTTCTGGAAGGCCCCCCAAGAAGTATTTGAAAGAACTTTCAAGATGTTCAAAGCTCTTTCAAGTTTCTTACGTAAATGTAAAATATGAGGGTGGAAAGTAAGTTTTTTTTTTTTTTATCAAAAACCAATCCAAGGAATTTAACCTCATTTACAAACTGATGGGTTGACTGTCAATCTTAATCTCAGGTTCCGGATGAAGTCGTCGCTTGCCACAAAAGTGCACACATGTGGTTTTAGATGTAGAAAAATTAAATCCGTTAAAGTTGGACCATTTTTGTATCTTATTTACTGCTAACTGCAGTTGTCTTTCAATAAAACTCATATTATCCCCTGTACATGAAATGTACAAGTCGTCAACATAAAGGAAACCTTTCACAGAAGTTGGAAGATGCTTTAAAATATCGTTTATTTTTAAAGCAAAGAGTGTTACGCTGAGAACACTGCCCTGAGGTACGCCTTCCTCTTGAATAAAATAGTCGGATAACTGATCTCCAATTCTGACTCTAAATTTTCTGAGTTCAAAAAATTTTTGTATGAAAAGGGGCAGGTTACCTCGTAGATTACAGTTATACAGATCGCGAAGAATGCCAAATCGCCAAGCGCGATCATAGGCTTTTTCAATATCGAAGAAAATAGATACTGTGTGCTGTCTACGAATAAAAGAATTACGTATTTCAGTCTCCAAAGCAAGCAGATTATCAGTTGTGGAGCGTCCCTGTCTAAACCCGCTTTGAAAGGGACTAAAAACTTTATTGGTTTCCAAATAATAAATTAGACGCTTATTAACCATTTTTTCAAGGAGTTTATAAAGGCAGCTAGTGAGAGCAATAGGTCGGTGGTTGCAAGGGTTTGATGATTCTTTTCCTGGTTTGAGAATTGGCACTATAATAGCATGTTGCCATGAGGAGAGAAAAGAGTGTTCATTCCAAATTCTGTTATAAAGCAATAATAAATTGTGCAAAGATGTATTAGAAAGATGTTTTATCATAAGGTAGCTGATGTTGTCTGGACCTGGAGAGGTTTTATTCATTTGGGAAAGACACTGTTTTAGTTAAAAAAAAGTGAAATCTGTGTTATACGATGCGTATGAAGAAGCGTTAAAATTAAGTTTTTGCTTTTCTGCTGCACTTTTGTGGTGTGAAAAAAGAGGTGAATAATTATTGCTATTTGAGGTATGAGCTAATTCAGATGCAATACAGTTAGCGATATCTTGTAGAGATGTAACTGGAAGTCCATTATTGTACAATGTTCTGATATTTGAAGATTTAAATATGCCACATGTTTTTTTCACTCTTTCCCATAATTTTTTACGGGATATAGAGGAGTGTATACTGCTGATATATTGTTCCCATGATTCTCGTTTACTGCGCCGTTGTATCCTTCTTGAATTAGCCTTAGCTTGCTTATAACTGACAAATTTGAAGTTGTTGGACTGCGTCGAAAAAGGTCCCAAGCTTTCCGTTGTCTCTTGTATTCTTTTCGGCATTCACCATTCCACCAAACCTTCCTACGTTTTCTGAAATTATTTGAGATTTTAGGTATTGAATAATCGGCTGCGGCAATTAAGATATCGGTGATATTTTTAACTGCAGTATCTATACTATTATTAATTACTATTTCCTTTTTTATGTTTGCCATGGATTGAAATTTAAACCAATTTGCTGCTTTAAAATTATATCTTGAATTGTGACTGGCAGATGGGGTTTGTCGTCTGCTATCAGATATAATCAAAGGAAAATGATCGCTATTGTGAAGGTACTTGTCAACTTGTAAGGAAAAGTAGGGCATGAGGGGTAGACTGCATATAGCAAGATCAACAGAGTGAAACATTCTGGTTGGTTCATGAAAATAAGTGCATTGATCGTTATTTAATAAACAGAGGTTGAAATCATTTAAAATCTTTTCAATCTGTAAGCCTCGGGTATTAACATCTTCATTACCCCAGAGTGGACTGTGACCATTCATGTCACCTAGGACAATAAATGGTTCAGGAATTTGAGAAATGAGGTTATTAAGACTCGTCTGATCGACAGATGTGTTCGGTGGAAGATAAAGGCTGCAAACTGTAAATAATGAGTGGGTGTGGATTTGAACAGCTATTGCTTGCAAAGGAGTATTTAAGGTTAATGGAGATGAAGGAAATGAGCTCGAAATCAGCAAGGTTACTCCTGCCGAGGCTCTATTTCCCATTCCAATTTTGTGTACAATATTATAATGCTTTAGTGAAATTGTATCTCCTGGGTTGAGGTGCGTTTCTTGACGTGTAATGATAGAAGGTTGGTATGCGTTAATAACATCTTTTAGATCTGAAATCTTATTTTTAACGCCACGGTAGTTCCAAGAAATCAGGTTTGCCATAAAAAAGATGAGAAAAAAAAACCCTAACCTCAGGACCTTTTTGAAGAAGATAGTAAAACATATGTCTCACTAGCTGATGTCAAAAGGTCATCATCTGAGGGATGTATATATATCATTCAGCTTTTTGTGCATCTATAGTCTTTTTCATTTTTTTTAAAAAATCGTCTTTAGTTATAGGGCGATTTGTGAAATCTTTCTTTTTCTTTGAGGCAGCCAAACGAGCTTTTTTGACTGCTTTCTTTTCCTTTAGATGTTCAGGTTTCTTAGAATTGGACAAGTTTTGGTTGTTTGTTGCTTTAATGGTCTGGATTTGATTTGAACTTTGGGGTTTTTGTTTCAACGAAGTATTAATAGTGGAAGAAGTGTTTGCAGAAATTGGTGGTTCTTTTGCCTGTTATGAAGAATTTGCAGGTATTGTTGATAAAATCGTTCTAGAAAATATGTTAGATTCGGCTTTAGTGGAATCTGTAATATGGCCACAGTGTGAACATTGCTTTACGGCAGATAAGTATAATAATCCTGGTTTGGGATTGCGGTCAGTAACTAATTTCTTGGCTTCAGTAAAGGAATCCTTTGTTGAAAGGATTTCTTTTTCGAGTATCCATTGAGGGCAAGATCTCGAATACGCTGGGCAATTTATGCATACGCTCCACGGCAATTTATGCATTATATATCATCAGAAATACACTCAGAAGAGTCGTGGCCAGAAACAGAACACTTAGCACAGATTTTCGACTCTCTGAAAGCCTGCTGTGAATGGCCAAATTTTTGGAATTTAAAATATCTGACCGGATTTGGAATATACGGTTTTACTGTGCATCTTAAGTAACCTGCTTTGATAAATTTTAGTAGATCAGTGGTTGAAAACGTTAAGACAACATGCTGCGTAGGAATTAGCTGACCATCCTGTTTGATGTAAATACGGCGTGCTGCACAAACTTTTTGTTCAGACAATTCCTGAACTAGTTCTGATTCAGTGTGGTTTTTGAGACCACGCTCAGAAATAACTCCGCGAGAGAAATTTAAACTTCGGTGCACATAAACGTTAACTTTTAAGTTTCCTAAAGTAGTAAGTTTACTTAAAGTTATTGCTTGTGAAGAATTCGATACTTCTATTAATAAATCTCCAGATTTCAATTTTTTAACATTTTTCACTTCTCCAATATGTGACTGAATAAGCTTATGAACAAGAAATGGTGAAATTTCGTGAAATATTTCAACAGTAGACATTATAAAAAACTTTGAATCAGCAGTAACAACGGTGTGATTAGAAGAGCCCATGTAAAATAAACAAGAGTTCGGGTTCCAACGGGCACCGCCCACCATGGAGCCCTACAAGGGAAGGCAATTACCGGCTCTGGGTATTTCCAGCCTCGGCATCCACCCTAGTGCTGGCCGGAACCTATACGCTAAGGGCCGCTTCCGGGAACGTTGACTACCCTTAACGCCAAGCCCCAGAAGTTGACCACTTTCGCTTGATCCCCTTAAGCAAACCAGTCAAATGTCTCGAATACCAGCCGATTCGTACATCAGGAACCGATATGTACCACCCGTCTTATGGGTCGCCACGCACGGCAAACACGTGGGGTTTTTGGCTGTCCATGAGAAGCAAGAAGCAAACAGAGTGGCAACGCTTCTCATGGAGAGCTCCCTCGCTTACCGTCGAGGGATGGAAGGATGAAGTATAGAAAAGGGGCAGGGGGAGAAATAGGAAGAGAGAAAAAGGGGAAGAGAAGAGAAAAAGATTAAAAGATCCCTGGGTACCTCGGGATTAGGAACCTGTACCCACCTAAAGAAGGTGAGCCCCTGAGGGGAGATCTCTTTGAAATAGTTTTTAATAATTTTAGAAATGTAAACTTTGCCACCTTTAGATCGCTTCTGTCTTCATATTCCTTCAAAAAGGAGCATGGTATTCAACAAAATTATTTTTGGGATCGTTATAATCTATACTTATATAAAGCTCAATGTGTGTATGTGTGTGTGTGTTAGCGCTCTACAGAAAAGACCATTTGACCTACAGCTACCAAATTTGGTACGGGTATACCTTGGAGGTCGAGAATATGCACCTGGGGTCCTTTTTTTGAAATTTTAATTAGAATTTTAATTATTAATTAAAAACTAACTTTCAAGCCAAAAAAAATCTTTATTTCCCCACCGCCAAATGAGTAAGGCTTCAGCATTTCCCCCCCACACTAATGAGGCTTAGGCTTAACATTTTTCGGCCAATTATTTCAAACGATTCTGTTTATTTTCTTAATGTTTGATGCATTTAGAATTAAATGCTGTTAATTAATCGATCTTTCATATTCATTTTGAAATACTTTTGAATTAAAATAACACAGAATAAAGGAAATTAAAAATTTCTAATATGCATAGCGTTACCCCAACTGGCGTAGAAAAATTCATGCATTTGCGTTACCTTAACTGGCGTTGAAAATTCACACATGTGCATTGTGTGCATCACACATGTTACATCAATTTTCAACGGAAGCGGAATTGATTTAAATTATTTTTAGGTTAGTTGTATGCTTTTGTAATTAAATTGTATTTATGTTAGTTTAAGTTCATCGTTTTTTAAGTAATTTTTTTTTTTACCTGTTTTCGCCAAATTATTTTAAACGATTCTGTTTATTTTCTTAGTATATTTAAAAGTCAACATTGTTAATTAATAGACCTGCTCATGATGAAATTGAAAAATTTTTGTTGACAAATTCTTGAGATATTACATAAATTAAGAAAGATATTCTTTAGTGCCCATAAGGTTTAAATGCTCAGTAACTCTGTTTTCAGTAATCATATTACAAAAAAAAAAAAAATGCTTTGGTTCAGTAAAAAATATTATTATATTAATTGCAGATTAATCATTTCCAATTTAATTTAAAGCATACATTCTACGGGAGCTAACAGAAAATTAGAGAGATACAGATTATGTTATGACTGAAGGCCTTTATAATATTATGAGTGAGTTGAAATTTGAAGTTTTAAAATATTTTAATGAAGAAGCTATTAAAAGAGGAATTACATAAAATATTTAATTATTAAAATTTTTAACGAGCATTAAGATTGGCGAACCGGCTGGTCGCCAAAGGCGGCTAATAATATCTAAATTAATGATCCCAAATTTGAACATTTTAGGTAATAAATATGAGGTAATTGCATCTCCAAATGTTTTCTTGTTTTACATATTTTCAGCCATTATATCTGAAATTCCCAAATTTGAAATGGTCTCTTTCAACGATATTTTTTAAACCATGCTCTTAGCTTTACCAAAACCTGTTATTTTTTTTTATTTAAGAGGATTTTTGCTCCATTAGCTGCACCACCGCCACCAAACTAGGCGCCTTTGGCGACCAGCTAGTTAGTTCTCTAGCATTATTAAGCTCGCTAAATATTTTATGTCACTTTGATTCTTAATAGTTTCTTCTGAAAGATATCTTTAAGCTTCGAATTTTAATAATCGTATAACCACACTATTATGGAGGATTTAAGCTGTTCTGTTCGTTTTACTATGTATTCTCTCTAATTTTCTGCCTGCTGCCGTAAAATTTGAATTTTAAGTTGGAGTGAAAATGATTAATTAGTACAAAAGCATATTAGGATAAAATCAAGCTTGCTAATTTTAAATATGAATACAGAAGATAGAATCGTACGGCATTGTGCATTCACAATTTATGCAACATCTCAAAAAATTATTCAATAAAAATTTCTCAAATCTTCATCATCTTTCATCACAAAATACAGCTTTTAGTTTTACTTTCAAAAGTATTTAAATGGCGTAAATAATAATATTTTATTTTATTTCGGTCCATAAAAGCAATTAAAAAAATTGTTATGTCTAAATTTTATATAGTCTTTTAATTCTAAAAAATCGTATTCTGTATTTAAACTTTGAAAAAAAAAAAAACGTTTCTATCTTTTGCGATCAATTTGACTGAATCTAAAATTTTAATATTTTCATTTTAGAACAATCCACATTTTCATAAACTTCAGGGTTTCCACAGGCCAATCAGCCTTGTGGAAACCCTGAACGCTGAATCGGATATCTTCTTTGAGACGATCGATGAAGTGTTCTAAAATCGCGTGCTTTTATAGGATAGTAATATTCAAACTTTCATAACTCACTTAGTTTTAGTCGCAATAGAGCAAATCTTAGTTTTTACTTAAAATTAGTTGCCTTTGGTGACCAGTTGGCTAGCTGGGAATATTGGTTATATTTAATTTTTGTTTAAATCATGTAGATATAACTAAATGTCCACATTTCCGTCATATTATTAGATATTAAAGCCGTGTTATTTTTATTGATTATTAAATACTTTCTGTTTATTGTCGAACCTTTTTAAGGAATATCAGCCTCATGACATCATGGCGCTATTAAAAACCCCCAGTTCATCTAAGCTTCGCAATACTGTAACTTCATTTTTTATGCGTTTCATAAAGTATTCAGATATTAAACAAAATTTTTCACTTTAATATTGGCAGAAAGTTGCGCGAACAGATAACTATCTGAAAAGCAATAAACGAAAAACGTTGGCATGAACAACGAAGTTCAAGGCAACCATGCAATCTATAGTTGGGGAAAAGGCAAAAGAATGTTTGGTAAAAGTGAATTTTAGTGTGCACCCAGCTGCGCCAACAATGCCAAGTCGCCAATAAAGATGGCGGACAAAATAAACAAATACTTCCGCGGAACAGTTACGGTTACTATTTCCCGCCATCTAATTAGAACTTTTTACTAATAAGCATTTTTTTTTTCATACTGCCCGGTGCCTTTTACAGATGCATTCGGCATCTGTAGAAGGCACTTGAATTTTAACTTAAAAAAACATCCTACGGCTTCGCTAGCAGCGGGAGCGGGAACCTAGTAGCTTCGCTAGCACATTGAACATAAAGACTGTGTGGAAAACAGAAACAGTACATAACCAAGAGAAAAGGAAAAACGGAGAAATAAGCAATCGGAACATTCTTCATACAAAATTTCAAACAAACATACTTTCCCCACCTTCATCAACTCGTAAAAAAATATATTCCACTCACTCTCTCCATCCATTCTGCCGGTTCGATATCAAACCATTCTCAATACAAAATTTCAAACAAGCATCCTTTCCTAATTTCATTAACTCGTAAAATATATATGTATGCATATTTAACTCGCCCTTCATCCATTCTACAGGTTCGAAATAATCCCGACATAACAAATTATGAAGGGAACCAACCGTTATAACACCAAAAGAATGACGAGAACTGCGAAGAATTCCATTTGCAGCTGTCTTTGAAAGTGAGAATGCAGACGATTTTTTTAAAGCGAATACTGACGATTAAAAATTGCCAAAGAATAAATATTTTCTGTTCGTATTCACATTAAAAAAAGAAAGAAGAAAATAACTTTTAATTATAAGCTTAAATTTCTTTATTTAATAAATTTTAATTATAATAAAGAACAAAAGTAAAATCTTTAATCGATATTTTTTTAATATTTTTAATTTAACATTTTTCATAATTTAATTGTAGTTTAAGTACAACTCAACCCTTGCAAAAAGTAGTAAACAAAACAGCAGTACGGTTGCTATAAGAGGGATCCGATGGGTTGCAATATTGGCGACAATCGGCTGGTGCACACTAATCTTCACTTAGGCCGAATGTTTTTAGTTTTGTTTGGCCAAATACTTTTAAATTAAAAAAGAATTGGTCTATTCTATTGCGACTAAAACTGAGTGAGTTCTGAAAATTTGAATATTATTATCTTATAAAAACGCACGATTTTCTAAACACTCCATTGACCATGTAAAATATCTTCAATAATTACTATGGATGTGATATGAGAGAACACTTTATTTGCGATTATTTACATAGCAAAGTTTCGAAAGCATATTTTACATCGAGAAAGACGAAATCTGAATTAATTACACTTTGGAGCGGAGTTGAGTTGCAACTAGTATGACGCTTACATAATCTCCCACCTTGCAATTTTATGGAGTACCTGAAATTGCAACAAAAGTTATAAATCGAGTCTGTTGGGAATTTTAATACGCCGGCCAGCTTTAGTGACAACATCAGGAGTTACTTTGGTTATATTATCATCATCTTCACTGGAATCTTGATCTGAAACAGCTGGAGTTGCAGGAAGTTGAGTGTTTGTGTCTTTATCCTTTTGCTGAGCAATGAATGGTAATTTTTCAGAACTTCTGATTTCCAAGGAATAAAGTCTCTGGAATGGTCTTAATTTTCCCCCTTGAGCTTTTCTTACTCTGGCGACTCTTGAATGTCCATCTGCTCCAGGGAGGACTTCAGTTACAATTCCTAAGGGCCAGTGAAGGCGTTTTCCATCAGTTTCAAGGAGAATTATGTCTCCAACATTCAAAGATTCATCTCGGGTGTGACGACCTTTATGCACTAACATTGCTAAGTATTCGTTGCGAAATCTCGTTCTTAAATCATGCCGTAGTTTTTGAATAAAACGTAATCTTCTATTTAGGCTTTTACTGTCGATTTCGTCTAAATCAGTTGTATCACTACTAGGAATGCCTTGCAAGAAACAAGCAGGTGTCAATGGCCTTAGACCTTCTGAATTATCTTCAATATACGTGAGAGGCCTGGAATTTATTGTAGCTTCACAGTCACATATAAGAGTTTCCAATTCTTCATAATCAATACTCTTTCGGCCCAAAATTCTCCTTAGCATTTTTTTTAGCATGCGAATCATCCGCTCCCACCGTCCACCCCACCATGCAGCAGTTGGAGGGTTGAAATTCCATTTAATTTTCTTGATAGTGGAAAACGACATGATCTTCTCCCAATCTAGATTTTTCAAGGCATTACTTGTACCAACGAAGTTGGTGCCGTTATCCGTGTAGATTATATTAACTCGACCTCTCCTAGCAAAAAATCTTCTTAAAGCCATTATAAAGGCTTCCGTGGACAAGGAATTGACTAACTCAAGATGAACAGCCCTATAAATAGCACAGGTAAAAAGGACAATCCATGTCTTTTCTCCAGAACGCAAAAACAATGGGCCTGCCAAATCAATCCCTGTGACTTCAAATGCTGCAGCAACTTTTATTCTATTTTTAGGAAGAGGTGCTAAAGGTGGCTCCGTAGGTTTGGCTTTAAATCTTTTGCAAGTAATACAATGAGAGCTTACTTGTTTTGCTGTTTTATTGACAGAAATAATCCAGTAATTTTCCCTCAAATTGGAAATGAGAGTTCGAAGTCCGGCATGCTGCAACTCACAATGTTTCTGGTGTATCAATCGACGAATTATTTCATGGTTACCTGGCAACAATATAGGGCACTTAAAATTCTCTTCTTCATCTCCCAGTATGAGCTTAGTTCTAACTTTAAGAATGTCGGAATCGTCTTTGAAAGTTTGCATATTTTTCAATGCTTTCATCTTGCTTCCTGCAAAACTTTCCTTTTGAATTAGCTTTAGCAAACATTTTTCAGCTGATTGGACTTCTTCATAGGTTAGTTCGGTTTCCTTACATTTTTCTTTAAGACGACAGTTTTTAATAAAACGTAGTATCCAAGTCAGCATTCTTAAAATCTTTGTATATTTCGAGAAATAAAGTAGATTGTCAGTAAAGTTAACTGATTCATGCTCCACATTACTGACTATTGTTTTCCTTTTCTCTGATTCAACTAAATTTTCATCAATAATTTGTTTTTCATTCAAAGGCCAGTATTCTTGTGACTTTGATAACCATTCTGTACCTTCCCACCACTTGCTCTTCAATAAAATCTTTGCATCACAACCTCTTGAAGGAAGGTCTGCTGGATTCATATGACCTGGCACGAAATGCCAGTTATCAAAATTGGTATATTTTCTTATTTCAGTTATCCTATTTCTTACAAATGTATTCCAAGAACTATCCCGTTTAATCCAAGTTAAGACAACAGTCGAGTCAGTCCAAAAGTATACTTCATTAAAATTTACCTCAAGTCCATCTGTCACTTGGCAATATAATCGGGATAATATAAGAGCTCCCAACAGTTCTAATCGAGGAATTGTAATTTCCTTTGTTGGTGACACTCTTGACTTACTTGCCACTAATTGAACTGAAACTTTCCAGTTATATTCAGCACGTAAAAAAATACATGCAGCATAAGAGGCTTCACTGAAACAGTGAAGACTTATCTGACAATCTTTAAAGGGATTTGAAATTAGTCTTCTTGGAATTTTGCAATCTTTTAGCAGATTTACATGTTTGTACCAGGCTAAAAATTCATTACATATATCTGGTGGAAGCACATCATCCCAATTAATTTTTCTTTTCCATGTTTTTTGTAGAATGATCTTTGGAATTAGAGTAGTTGGACTTGTAAATCCTATTGGGTCGTAAATTCGTTGAGCAATAGATAATAATGTTCGTTTGGTTATATTTTCTTCTGAAATTTTAATAGCACTGTTACAAGAAAGTTCATCATTTTCAGTATCCCAGGAAAGTCCTAGTATTGGAATACAGGGTGTTTATAAAGTCCCGGACCCATTTTGATGTTTAATAACTCATAAAATAATAAAGATAGATTAAAATTAATAACATAAATGGTTAAATAGACTCAAAAAGTTTCATGACCCTTGTCAATGAACTTCCACGTGTGCCCCCTTCGTCGCACGGAGAATATCAAGTCTATAGTCAATTTCACGCCAGGTAGCGACAAGCATGTCGGCATCCACAGAGCCATTTGCGCACATTATGGCGATTAACAATGCCAGAAACATGAAAGGATGCTTCATCGGAGAACATTATGCTCTTCAGAAAATCAGCAGCATCTTCTATCCTCCTTAGCATATCTGTTGCAAAGGCCATCCTCCTAGGCCTATCGTTCGGTTCCAAAACTTGAACAATTTGAACTTTGTATGCATGCAGTCTTAATTTTTTCTTAATAACCTTGTACACCGTCGAAATTGGCATATCCAATTCTGTTGCCGCTGATCTCACAGATATTCTAGGATTGTGTAAAAATGTCTCTCTGACACGCTCAACATCAAAATCACTTGTGCAAGGACGTCTGGAACGTTTCTTATCTTCGATACTTCCAATTTCTAGAAAATTCTTTTTCCACCGCAAGATTCTGTTTTTGGATGGAGGATCTTTTTGGTAAATTCTTCTGAAATTTCTCTGTGCTTGCACTATCGATTTAATTTCTATAAACCACCATAAAATCTGTGCTTTCTCTTGTGGTGTACGCATTCTCCTTAATATCCACTCGAATAAAACATCACATACAAAAGTACTACATAGAACAAACACATCAAAAGTAAACATAACATTGCAATAGTTGCCAAAAACAAAAGAGAGAAAAATGCAATTAATAAGCAGACAATATTTAGAAAAGTACAGATATTTAGACTGGAAAATGAAATTATCTGAAAATAACCACACGTGCAGACGATATTTACAAAAGTAAAAATATTCAAACCTGAAAAGGAAAATATATGAGTTATTCCATCAATAAATGCCATAAGTTTGTTTATATCTTTATTATTTTACGAGTTATTAAACATCAAAATGGGTCCGGGACTTTATAAACACCCTGTATATCTCTTTTTTGTTTCTTCTACAATTTCTTCAGAAGTAACCCAACCTCGTAAATCAAATTTGGCTGCAGACATTAGTTCTTTAGCTTCAGAAATAAATTTGGCCGCCTCTTCCCTAGTTTCTAAACTAGTTATGCAGTTATCTACATAAAAGGATTTTTGAAGTTGACGAGCTGTTTCCTTCCTTCCATCTGAAACATTCTCTAGATGATGAGCTATCGTTGCCTCAAGTAAAAATGGACTAGGAGAAGCACCAAATACCACTCGACAATGTCTCAGGGTGATCAATTCCTCTCTTCTTGAAAAATCTTTCCACCATAAAAACTTAAAGTAATTTCTATCCTTTGGGTTCAAACTGATTTGTAAGAAGGCCTTTTTAATATCTGATGTTATTCCAATAGCATTTTTACGAAATTGCATTATTAATTTTGGTACTAATTCTAATAAATTTGGACCCTTTTCTAAGCAATTATTCAAACAATTTCCTTTAGAGTCTTTTGCTGAGGCATCGAAAACAGGGCGAATCTTTGTAGTTGTATCTCCAGTCTTTATTACAGGATGATGAGGTAAATAATGTCCTTTATTCTTATCTTCATTTACAATTTCGATAATTCCCTCTCGAATCCATTCATTAAACACATCATCATATTCGCTTAAATGTCCTGATCGAATAAGATTTTTTGTAGTTGACATCAAACGCTTAGTGGCTAATTCTTTGTTGCTTTCTAACTCTGGATATCCACTTTTCCATGGCAAACATACTTCATATCTCTTGTCTTCATTTCTCTTAATAGTTTTACGGAAAAATTCAACTGTTTCTTCATCGGCTACCTGCCTTGATTTAATTTCTACAGGATCTCGTATACCGATGGCATCTAGACTCCATAATTCCGTCAAATCTAAATTGGCAACATAAATAATATTCTCCAAAGATTTCGACTGTTTCGTTTGTTTACCTTGAAGTGTCCATCCGAGTTTTGTTTTTATGGCTACTAAATTTTTATCAATGTGTTCAATGGATTCCGTCAGCAATACACCAAGGTAATCTGCTCCTATTAATAAATCTATTTCAGGAGTGTCTTCCCCTGTATCACTTAATTCTATATTTTTTCTCTTCAAAATGGGAAAAATGTCAGGATTACTTACACGAGGAATAGCACCACATATTTTCTTTTCATCTAAAACGGAAATGTTGTGCCTGAAATTTGAACACAAGCTTTGCAATGTAATGTTATACACATTATGGGACTTTTGTTTAGTTTCACTGCCCCCAAAAAGTCCATGACTTAACATTTCTTGATCTACTGGTTCCAATCCCAGTTTATCCACAATATCCTTTTTTATGAAAGATCTTTGAGCACCGGTATCGAATAATCCTCGGATAATTAAAGATCTGTCTTTATTGATGATTTTCACCAATACCGTTAACAATAATGTAGATGAATTCCTTGGTGACAAGAGAATCTTGGCATCTAATTCAGGTGATGGATTCTGTTTTGTTTGATTTATATTTGGACACATAATACTATGATGTTTTTTCTTACATATAATGCACTTCAAATAGGCCCTACAAATCTTCGAATTATGACCTGGTTTCAAACAAATAAAGCACGCACCTTTCTTCTTTAATATTTCTTTTTTCTCTTCCAGTGACATATCAGGAGCTTTAAAGCATTCTGTTGTATTATGAAATGACTTATTACAAAATATGCATTGCTTGCCATTTTTTTCAGCTCTTTTCTTTTCACTAGATACAATACAAGCTGCCGTAGGAATTTTATCTTTCGGTTTAATTCTTTGAAACTCTCTCTCCTTCGCAAAACCGGATCGAGCAAGTTGTAATCTCTCCTCACTCTCGACTTCCGATCGAAGAAATTCTAACAAGTTTCCCAAAATATTCGGCTTGACTTTATTTTCAACTCTGCTTCGTGTTCGTTCCCACTGTTTTATAAGATCTTCTGGAAGAGCTGACTCTACTAATGGATACAGCATTGCTTCGTACTTTTCAGATGTCACTCCTAATGTCTCTAATGCTCTTAACTGGGTTTCTAATTTATCATAAAGAGAACGTAAAGTGAAATTTTCTCCATTCTTTGCTTGCGTTAAAACAAGATTCAAAAGTTCACGAACATAAATTTGGATCAACAACTCATCTTTAGCAAAACGCGATTTCAATTGTTCAATAGCTTTTGTATAATTCGCGCCCGACGGCGGAAAACTTTCTACTAAATCTCTTGCCGATGAACCAATTTCCGTCGCTTGCAAAAGATACTGAAATTTATCATCCGAATCAATAGTATCATCATCGTGAATTTTTTTGAATTGTCCCCAGAATCCGAGCCAGTTCTTTATATCGCCGTCAAAACGTTTTAATTCCAACTTGGGAAGGCGAAAAGTTCGTTTTGTTACATTTAATACACAGGAAGTATCACTATTTTCTTCTTTCGTAGCCAAAACAAAATCGACTTTCGTTTTCAAAGCGATCCACTGATCGCGATAATTTTCCGTTATGTCAAGGTCATTAGAAAATTCTTCTTTGTCAATATTTTCCATTTCGGACCATTTTACTCTTATTTTTTCATCTAATACAAATAACCTTTCAGCTTTATCACTTAAAATATTAAATACCGGTATCAATTCAATTTTACTTACCGGTTCCGTTTTCACAGCATTTTCAACTTCTTTCAACGATTTGGTAAATAATCGCCTGAGTTGTGTTCTCTCCCGTTTTAGATAATCCATAGTCCTGTCGCGGACGCCAATTTGTAAAATATCTTCAATAATTACTATGGATGTGATATGAGAGAACACTTTATTTGCGATTATTTACATAGCAAAGTTTCGAAAGCATATTTTACATCGAGAAAGACGAAATCTGAATTAATTACACTTTGGAGCGGAGTTGAGTTGCAACTAGTATGACGCTTACAGACCATCTCAAAAAAGATATATAAAAAGTATATTTAAAAATATATCATACTCAAAAAGTATATTTATTGAACAAAATAAAATATTATTATTTATTTTATTTAAATCCATTTGGAAATTAAAATAAAAACTGAATTTTCTGATGAATCAGAGAAATTTTTTGTAAACCGACTGCGCCGATCTATACTTTAGATAATAAAATTCGAATCGCAATGTCTTTGGCATCTGAAGAAGGCACTCGGCCGAATTTTTTACTTTAAAAAAAACATCGCTAGGAAGCGAGAAGCTAGTAGAGCTTCGCTAGCTCTTTAAAATTAAGGAATCTGAGAATAACCAGAACATCACAAGGGAAAATGAAAGTATCTTAATAGCTTTGATACTAGACACTGGAGCTTTTCTTATGAAATTTGAAGAAATAAATACACTTACTCGGTTCAGCTACTTCTTCATCTGAGTAGAGAACAATTAAAAAAAAAAAAAAACAGCAGAACATTTCAGTGATGCAAACTTCACTCTGTCAGCGTCATACATGTTTCGACATGTAGACACCGAATTCACAAATACAATATTCCTCATAATATTTGTGTACATAATATTTCTGATTATCCTAATCATCAGATATCCGAAAATGAACACACACAATTTATCGAATAATCACGAGAAATCCACGAAAAGAACAACAAATCGCAAAGAATTCCATTAGAGTTTTAAACTGTGAAAAACTGTGAAAAAAAGACAAACGATTTAAAAAGCTCGAGCAGATGTTTTTAGTTTATGTTCTAACAAAATTCGTAAACTGACGATTTTAATTTAGAATAAAGTAAATTGTTAAGAATTGCAAAAGGTTTAATATTATCTGTTCATAGTTCACTTTAAAAATAACATTGCATTTTTATCATCAGTAATAATACTTTCGATTATAAATGTAATTTAATTAAATTCTTTAATGGATGTTTATTTGTCGGTTATTTTTAATTTTAATTCAAAAATTATAAAATAGCTGTAGTATATGTACAACTCAACAAGTTAAAAAATTATAAACTAATCAGTAATAGGATTACTAGAGAAATTATTTCGCTTGCTTTTTTGGGTTACCACATCGGTGACAAACTCGGGGGGGGGGCACATTAAACTAGGATTAAACCGAGTTTGATTATGTATCCCTTTTAATTTATAAGAATTTGATTATTTTATAATTAAATTCAAAACCAATATTATTTATTATAAATCATGAAGAATTTTGTTGTTGTAAAAGTGCGGTTATAAAGTGCACAAAAAATCATTTCAATAATAAATACGAGTAAAGTAATATAAGATAAATGATAGAAGCAAAAAACAAATTAGTAGCGCTATCTGTAGTGACGTCTCTTTATAGAAACGTTGAACAATAAATCAATTTACATTATAAAGATAAACAACCCAAGATTTATGATTGCCTGAGAGAATTATTTGTCGCTCTTAAAAATGCACATAAATATAAACAGATCATAAGTGAATTTCCATTTAAAATACAAACGTGATACATGCATAGAACATTAAAGCTGTATATACATAATACAATGATGTTAATTTCAAATGTTTTATTCAAACCATATATAACTATTAACTGATACAAATTTTATGCAGAGAATCTTACTATGGAAAAAGTCTCATTTCATCACCGCTTTCTTAAAGACGATTCATTTCATGCTTTTACTTATATCATCTTCAATTACAGATTTATTTTCTCTAAAACACTTTCAAAATCCCAGTACATTTAAAGCATTAAATGGTTTTGAAGTGCAAATTTTCGAATTTTTTTTTATTTTTTATATTGAGTGTTTACAGGTGGTATGATCAAAACATAATACCAACAGCAAGATTAAGTCCTATCAGTGAGGTACGGAGTAAGATCCCAGTTGAAAATCGCATCAGCTGAAAGGTATTCCACACGATGGTGATCCAGAAAGCCATGCTGTTGGATGGAAATTTGAAAGATTTAGAGACTTCTAGTTAAAAAGAAATGCAAACTTAGAGTAAATTGCATTGAAGAAATGATATTTTAAATACTTAAGTTGAGTAGTTTAAGGTCAGCTGTTGCATATTTAAAACTATATTTCGCTGTCGATATTGTTGCGACATAAATTATAAATATTTCACTTAAAAGTAACTCACGAGCAGTTTAATAATAAATATTATTTTATAAATAGTTGTTCATTCAGATTGGCAACTGTGATATGTTATTGAATTTTTGAGTTTGTTGTTTCTAAAGATACTAGAATTTGAATAAAAATAAGTTGATGTTAATTTGGTAATATTATTTATAACGTAGAAAGATTTCGTGGTACTCTTCCGTTAGCCTGCGCGCAAATGTCGCCAATTGTGAACCAAACACGAGCCAAGTCGCCAAGCGAAAC
Organism: Argiope bruennichi; assembly: GCF_947563725.1. Classification (NCBI taxonomy): domain Eukaryota; kingdom Metazoa; phylum Arthropoda; class Arachnida; order Araneae; family Araneidae; genus Argiope; species Argiope bruennichi. The sequence goes on along the minus strand of NC_079156.1, from coordinate 15,245,918 downwards.
GAATGACAAAACAGGCCGTAACAGCACATGTCGTAAGAAATTTGGCGGAATTCTACATTATTTGGCGATTTTTCGCTTACGCCCGGCTAACGGAGAAGTAAGTTTGTCGGTATTCCATTTTTGTTGACAAAAACTCAACAATATAAATAATTACACAGATTATATAATTCAAAATATTAATTTTTTTCACTTGTTGTAAATATGTCAAAAATTGTCAGCGAAATTTATTTTGATGTAGAAAATATTCAAAATAAGGAACGAAAAAAGCAAAAGTCAGTTAAAATCATTGATTAGATTAGTGTGCTATCACCAATGCACGAAACGCTTGTAAATCATCAGAATGTTCTCTAAAAAGTTACTAATACTAGACGGATGAAATGTACTAGCACTAGACGTATGAAATTTGGTATGTAATCCTTATACCAAATTTGCAGATTTCTATCAAATTTTGAACAAAATCTATTCAGGTGAAGTCTGCCAGTCCGGCTGCTGGAATATAAGACAATTACTTGAAAAATGAAGAGAACTAGATGGTTAAATTCTGTACACAGATTTACCATTCATATTGCAGACACCTATAAAATTTTAAACGAAACCTAACAATTGGTTGAACGTCTGTCCTTTTTTTTTTTTTTTTTTTCAGAAACATGCAAACGTGATAGCTCAAATATGGAATGACTTAAATATCAAGTATTTATATCACTATATCAAATTTGGTATTTTATGACTACAATCGTAATTCTGTCATGAATTTTGATTTTATTCGTTTGGGAAAGGAATCGTCTAAAACATATATTCGATTTTCGGATACTGTTAAGCCCAAGCCAGGGATTAATGAAAAAAAACTCGCCAAAGATGACACGATAAATTCAATAAAAATGCTAAATTCAAGCCAAATATTAATATTTCGTAACTATTGTAAACCAACGCCATCAAAGCATTAACCCAAAATCCGCAATTTTTTGCAAAGGGTGAGGGGGGAGGATAACATCTGTATTAGAGAATAAACGAGAAGGTTTAGGGGTGATCCCTCCCGCCGGTTACTTTATGGGAAAGGAGAAAAATATCGTTAGCCAATGCAACAGAATGAATTACAGGTGTCGAAACAGGTGTTTGCTTTTGATATGAAAAATTCTTAGAGCCGACCCTGCAATATCATTAAAAAAAAACCATTTCTCATTAATGAGGTCCAAATTCAGAAGCAGTATACATATACTTGCAGAACGGTATTTAAATGAATGATTCTTCGATCATGAAATTTTAATTCTAATTGTGATCTGTATATTTCTCATAACTAGTTAATAACCGAACACTTATCTCTATTAATAGTAAAGGAGAATCTGTCTGTTGGCGCTCTACATGATAGATCGTTTGGCCGAGAGCTCGCAAATTTGTTAGAAATATACTTTGGAAAAGGAACATGTGTGCAGAGCAATTTTTTGAAATTTGAAATGGAATTTTAATTAATTTACAATTAAGCTCCAAATTTTGTCTGTCTTCCGCAATATTTTTCGAAAATATTATCGCACAAAAATATTTTGTACCCTGTGATTATGTATTAAATTATCGAATATTTATCAAATTTATCGGTCAGTTTATCAAATCACCAACTCGTAATGAGGAATGTAAAGAAAATTCACAACTTTACAAAAATTCGTTCAGTTTACGCAGCTGCATGACTTCTGTCTAATGAATGTCAACGAAAAAAATTAAGTTTTGGAATGAAGGCCTCGTTATTAAACAAAATGAATCGAATTTATTATATTCCTCATTCTGAATTTGGGATTTTATAAACTAACCAGCAAATTTGATAAATATTCAGTGATTTATCGGAATTCACCTAAAAGTGATTAGGAATAATTGCCGGTGATTAATCATCATCTTTCGATTAATTACATTTACTATAACACACGCGTATATGTATTAACTTAACAGGACTATCAAACAGAAATTGTTTTGTAAAGAAATTTTGTTCTGATAATACTAACATTTAGCTGCTTGTAATTATGCATAAACTTTTTATTTATTTATTTTACTGTAAATGTTCCGGTTCCGTTTTAGAGGCGCCTTTTTCCCCCCTTTCCAGCAATGTTGCTATGAAAACCGGCGCATTAATGATACGTTTTCTTTATGCTTAGCTATTCAGATTTGTAATGTCTAATCAGAGATGTAACGGTGAATATCTTTATGTTCATGTTGATTTTCGTGTTCGTCAATAGATGTCATTCTGTGTTTAATGATATCGTTGAATTTTGAGAGTTAGAAAATAGATTTTAGATGTTAGAACACAGATAATTAAAACCACTGAACTACATAATAGATTTCGAATGGAGCGGCTGCATTTAGAATTATTTGGTGAAAGCTCTCGCGCCATAGACACACCAACAATACCTTTATAAACAGAAATCTTCCTTATATTCACATATTTTAACAAATGCCATCTTCCAAACATGAAATTTCTAGAGCCCTCAGTTCAGAAAAAGTCGTCGATTAAATTCTAACAGTTATTTACACTTCCGTGTTCATGAAAGTCTATCGCAATTTCAAACTTTCACGAAATTTCTGTTTTAACACGAAAATAAATAAAAAAACCCGAATGTATTGCTACGTTTGGAATTTCATGGTAATCGTCACTAAGCCTTAAATACAATTCACAGTTTTTATACAAAAACTAAAGTCAAAGTGTGGGTGACCCGATCGAACAGGATAGTTCTGAAAATGCCATCACGATGAGCCAGCTGTTTTTCACCTTCCATGCAACCCGCCAACAGCAGTTCATCTCGTATTTATGATCTTTTCAGAGAACAGAACAAAAGGTTTCACTTTCCCTTCTTTCCGCTATATCAGTTTTTCTGATAATTCTCAGCGAAGTGGTGGAGACCTAGGGGTCATGGATCGAATGAAGAAAATGAAATTCTTCAAAGAAAAGAGAATTTTAGAAAAGAAATTCAAAAGAATGCTCTGACGGCGATTACGGCCGTTGCCGCTGGAACGCTTCGGCGATTTCGCTGGAAAAAAAAAATATAAGGTCTGAGCTATAAAATGATAGAAATACGTGCTGGATTGATAGAAAAGACAAAGGCCTTGTTTTGTATAAAAAGGGAACCGAGATCTAATCATTCCAATTTTTAGCAGAGCTGTGCATTGACGAGAGTTGATCCATCTTATATCAAAATGTCACAACAAGTAAGTTTTATATATATACCTTTTTTGAAAATTTTTATCAAGAACGATATTATTAAAACAAAGTAAAGGATATCAATCTTGCTATTAAAAGTATTTATTTAAAAATTTGCCGAGATTTTAAGCAAAATTTAAGTTATATAAATTATAGCTTCTTCAACTTTTTTCAGCTGCAGTTTCTTTCCGAGAGTGAAACCATTTCGCAAGCGCATATTCTTATAGAAAAATAGGAATAGTTTTGATTTAGTGTGGTTACATTAACGTCCCATTTTAAAGTCACATTAGGGCTAATTTAAGACGGACCTTGTAATTTTGAACCATATTTAGATGACGAGGACGACACCTGAGCTTTATTTATTTTATTATTACCAAATTGACTATGGATTAATAATTCCAATTAAAAGTTAATTGTTTAGAAATATTTTTAGGCACACACACTAAATTTTCATTTTTCACTGATTTTCATATTTTTATAATCTAAAATTGTATTTTATACATCTAAAATATTTGAAACATAAAATGTATTCACAGTTTTCTCTTAATATTTAAACAAAATCTTCATTATCAATTTACATAATTTTTTCAAAAAAAAAAAAAAAAAAAAAAAAAAAGACACCTGGAACATTTTATAGATATTTAAATCCATTTAAAATATCATTTTCAGCAAAGCCATTAAAATGTATTATTTTTTACCCATGCCCTTCAAATATTTATTTTATTGTACAATATATTTTAAAATGCTATTTAAGTTGAATATAAACTTATATTTTGATAATAAAATAATAAAAGGAAACTTTTATATTTTCGTTAACTTTTGTTTATTTCAAAGTCCCCTTAAGCTGCTTATTTCTTAAACATACTTACCTATTAATATTCCAAACTCTTCATATTTAACTTTCCAATTAATGTAATATAATAATCTTAGTAAATTCTCTTGTGTTATTGTTCTTTTTTAAATATATTTAGTTTCAAAATAAGAAAAGGACATGACAAATTAAGAAATTTAAAGTATACGTTGAATCAAGATTAAATAAAGATATTTAATTACACAAAAAATATTGTTAATTACACAATATATATATATATATATATACAAGGGGTGTTCAAATGAAAAGGTACGATACGACACTGGGTATAAATGAAGACTTTATTCAAAGTATACAGCATAGGCTTGAGCACATTGATCCCACTGATTAACGAGCCGGAGGATTCCTTGTTTCCAGAATTCCAGTGGCCGTGACGAGACTCAGTCCTTCACAGTATATATATGGAAAGAGTTAGACGGACAAAATTCTGTACATAGATTTGACATCTATATTGTAGACACGTATCGAATGTGGAGCCAAATCCAATGAGGGATTGACCATCCATCGGTCTGTTCGTTCAGAAACATGTAAACGCGATATCTCAAAAATGCAATGATTAAAATACATCGCATTTTATAAATACGATTTTATGACTTTTATTGTAATTCTACATAAATTTTGGTCTTAACTTATTGGGAAAAAGCGAGCCTTAAAAATAAATTCACTTTTATTATAGAGTATGCCAGAAAGTTTTTTGGAACTTCCACTAACTTTTTGGAGACCGTTGAAGTAACAAAAAGCTATTTTGTGATGAATTTTGTCAGTCTCAGTCCTGGTTTGATTACAATTGAGTTGGCAACACTCTCCTCTCTCAAATCCCATACCATTTATGTGGAAAAACATTAAATGCTTTATAAGGAAGGGAAGCATTAATGAATTATTACTGCTATTAATTCAGTCATTTTATTTCTTTAATTAGATATACATATTAAAAAAATAAATTACTAAAAACGTATATGTTTCCATAAGATTAATTAAAACAAAACAGTATAATAAAATAAATCATTAGCATGTTGATTATGCAGAAAATGTATTGAAATAGGGAACTGCATAAACTCATCTTTTATTAAAAGAGAGGCTTTATAATGTGTACTACCTAGAATCTCGAAACACCTAAATCCGCAAAGCGTTTTAATAATGTTTGAGATAAAACATTAATTTTTTTCAAAAAATTTTCGTTTTCATTTAATCTATCTATAGATAAAATAGGAACGTACGTGGCACAGAATTATTACTTACTGTCAAATGGCAACAATCAAATGCATCATACGAATTATAGACTACTTCATTGAATTTTTATAGCTACATTGAATTTAACTCTACATTCAGCTAATTTATGGAACTATAAAATATTATTAGAAATGATCTGGAAAAAGTTCACTGCGACACCAAAAAGTACATTCAATCAGAGGAAAGAAAAAAACAAAAGAAATTTATAAAAAAATATGCCTTAAACATAACATTTAATCTAGTGCAAAAATAGGCTTAACTAGCGTCAGATGGTTAATTGTTATAACTTACCTATGGAAATTGATGTTCTTATCTTCCAACACAATTGCGTATCCTGCAAAAAAATAGTCTTTGTATTATCTTAAGAATAAGAAAATTACTTTCTAATTATATCAGTAACATTTCCATACAATTTTTTTTGTCTAATTTTAATAATATTTTTAATTTTGTTTCCAATTACATTACAATTAAGCTTTTAATTATATATTATTCCAATTATATTACAAAAATAGTCTTTGTATTATCTTAAGACTAAGAAAATTACGTTTCTAATAATATCAATTACATTCTATATAATTTTCTTCTCCAGTTTTAATAATATGTTTAATTCAGTTTGATACAGTATATGTAGCAAAGTTTTTAAATGCTATGATGTATTTTAAGCTCGTCGATTAAAACATTCAATCGCGTGTTTTTGCAATCATTAATTCTATAGTGTGATTTTCACTTCCGATTTTATTTCGTAATATATGCAGATTTTAGTTTGCAGTAAAAGATTTTGTTCAATGCATGCTTTTTTTGTTGTATAAGGGGACATTGGATTTTGAAATAAGCAAAAATGGACGAAAACGTGCAATTTTATTTTTATCGTTTCGTTACCAAAATATATGTTTATATTCAACTATAATAGTGTTATAAAATGTAGTGTTCAATAAAATAAATATTTGAAGTGTTAAGAGGGAAAAACATACATCTTAATTACTTTTCTCAAAATGATATTGTATTTAGATTAAAATATCTTTGAAATGTTCCAGATGTCTTAGTTTTCGAAGAAATTAAATGAAATTGATAAAAATTATTTCGGTCAAACATTAAAGGAAAATGTGGTATGCATTTTATGTTTCGAGTTTTTTTTTTTTTTTTTTTTTAGATAGTTAAAAGTCAATTTTAGTTCAGAAAAGCATAAATTTCCTTTGAAAATTCAGTAAGTGTGCATAAAAATATTTCTAAAAAATTAGCATTCAATTGGAATTAAAAAATCATGCGTAATTTTGTTTCAAATCAATTTACATTGGGTAATAAGAAGAAAATAATTAAAAAAATTAAAAATTAAGTCGCCTGAAATATTTTAAAATTTTTAAAAAAATAATATGATTCGTTTAAAAATGTTTTTCTAAGAAATGTGACTTATTTATATTTTAATATATCTGTATAAAAAATGTCATAATCCTAAGTGAAAAATTCGCAAAAGAGTCTAATAGAGTCCACCGTCCCTTTAAATAATAAGGTGGAAAAAATATCAAAAAAAAATGCATTCCTTTTTATTTAATGCATGCTTTTTATTTATGCATTCCTTTTTACCTGCTCCGAATCCTTTTTATTTTTTAACAACCTAAAAAAATCAATAATCTGGGCGAACAAACTGATCTCCAAAGGTGACTAATATTTTAAAATTGTAATACTCCTTCGTTTTTTCTATTTACGGAATTAATTCATTTTCTTGTAAAATGCTTTTGATGTTGCTCCTATCGACTACGGAATATTAAAACTGGAATGTCTTAATTTCTATCTTTCAGATCATATATATCTTCTTCATCGTCATTCTTCTCTCTTATTCGTCAACTGGTAGCTACTTAAGGTACTCATACCCTAGCCAATTGATATATTTAAGACCTGGAGCGTCAGTCAGGGTAGGATATCAAAGACCACCCCATCACGAACCAGATGCTGTACTTATCAATGTAGGGGGCAATTATCCAGGAGGTTCTGGTCCAGCTATGCCTCCTGGTGGCCCCGGAGGATTTCCACAACCTGGTGGCCCCGGAGGTTTTCCACAACCTGGAGCACCTGGAGGTTTTCCACAACCTGGAGCACCTGGAGGTTTTCCACAGCCTGGTGGCCCCGGAGGTTTTCCACAAGCTGGAGCACCTGGAGGTTTTCCACAACCAGGTGGCCCAGGAGTGTTCCCTCAACCTGGTGGACCAGGAGGTTTTCCACAAGCTGGCGGACCAGGAGTTTTTCCCCAACCTGGCGGATTTTTCCCTCAAGCTGGTGGACCCGGAGCTTTTCCCCAACCTGGTGTCTTTAGTCCACCTGGAGGACATGGACCTTTTGTCCCACCTGGAGGACCTAATGTCTTCGGTCAACCTGGAGCATTTTTTCCTCCTGGAATGCCTGGAGTTTACGGCCAACCAGGAGGACCCGGAGTTCAACCTCAACCTGGATTTGTACCAGGATTCGGAGCAGGTAAAGTACTACTTAATAAGACAATATCTTTATTAAGGTGATTTTTGAAAACAGCAGTTTTATTTTATTCAATCCGTCTCTATTGAATGGCTATGGCTTGAAAGTACATATGAAAAAGTTTAATTCGCATGTTTCTTAAGAATTAAAAGAAATAAGGTTATAAATACTTTTAAAAGAAAACCAGAACATACACAACATATAAAACATCTGAACATGCACAATTCTCACTAAGCTGATAATTTTAGACTTAATCAAAAAATTATTGAGTTTATTTCGAATTTTACTTCAAGGGAGTGGATTTGAACTTCCTATTATAACTCTCTCGTATGTCATTTGAAAGTAGAAACGATATTAAAATAGTTCATTTCAAAACAAAACCGGTGGGAATGGTGTTCTTGAAACTTTTTCTCATTACTTCCCAATTAAATTTTTGACCCTCTCCTAAGCACAATATCTTGAACTTCTAGTAAAGTCACAAATGTCCTAATAGTATTAGAAAACAATAGCTACAAAACATAGATGTTTGGGACGGATGTAACATTTTTACTACATCCGTTGTACGAATATATATTTTGAACACCTTTTTGTCAAGCATTTGAAATCAAATTTGACACGAAATTACAGCTTTAATCACAAGATAACTTATCGAATTTCATTGATTTAAATCGTCTCATTAATGAGTTACTGCGTTTTCATGCATGCGAAAAAATAGACCGACAGACGGTAAAACCTTTGACAGATTTGGTTCACAATTTGATATGTGTCTATACTATAGATTTTAAGTATGTGCACTGAGTTTTATCTATTTAGCTCTCTTTATTTTGTATTTATTGGGTTAACTTATATTCGAATAGCCGGACAGGTAGACGTCTTCTGAACAAACTGGTTAAAATTTGATAGAAATGTACACATTTGGTGTCAAAACCATATACCAAATTTTATCCTTCAGGCTCAAATTATTTTTGAGTTGTTTTTGTCATAGACAGACAGACGGGCCTAATGCCAAAAATGTGTTTTTCGAACTCAAAGAGGTCTAAAACGTGGATCCAAAAGTCTTATTAGTGTAGATTTATAAAGGAATGAAGATTTGCATTTGAATAATTTTCAACAACTGTTTCAGGTAATCCTGGCGGAATTCTTCCGAGGCCAGAAGTACCATCTGGAGGGGGGCGTGAAGTTCACGACGATGACCATCCCTTGTCAGACATGTTCCCGCTCATCGACAGAACCGGTGCATAAAAATAATATCAACTCAGAGGTAAGGAAATTCGGAGCTTCATGCCATAAAATCAAATTGCCTCTCTTTTGTTTGTATTTTTATATAATTCGCTTGTTTACGAGTAAGGGACTGTAGTGACAGTATTTTGGTTCAGGCCGGCATAAATGCGAAATCAATTTTCATCGAAGATGTACCGCGTGCAAGGATTGAGTGCTACGTAAATATATGTCCACGAGCTGCTTTTCGCGACCAGTTTGTTCTCCAAGATTATTGAGTTTTAAGGCTGTTAATTATTAATATGGGATGCATTTCTTTAAAAAAAAAGTAGTGTACTGCAAATTACTAAGTGCATAAATTACGAAATAAAAGCGGAAGTGAAAATCCTACTACTGATTTATTGATTGGAAAAAGCACGTGCCTGAATGGTTTGATGGAGAGTTTCAATTCCATCATAGCATTTTAAAAACATTATTTCAGATACTGTATGAAATTGAATTAAAAATATTATTGAAGTTAAATGAAAAAGTGCATGAAAATGAAATTCATACTAGTAAAAGGATATTTTTTAGTCCTAAAATAATGCAAAAACCATTTTTATAAGATAATTGTTTTAAAAGATATGAGTATCAATTTCCATAGGCAAGTTATAACGATTTCGGCTAGACCTAAAATTACTATACAGACGCGAAAATTGAAAAAAATTGCAACTTTAAAAGCCGTTTGTTAGCATTTTTGGTATACACCCAGGATTGCAGACTTTTGGAGAGTTTTTGACGATTGACATGATTTTGACGTGCTTGGCGTGAAAACCGTAAATTAATCTTAAATTTTACCACAATAACTTATCTGACAGTGATTAAGACTATTTTTGCTCTTGATTGAACTTTTTGTTTGAAGCCCATTTCTTGCTTTCTTTTACATCTTCTTTCCTCTGACTGAATGCCCTCTTTGGTGACAAGGCAAATTATCTCCATAATACTTCTAGTAATATTTTGCAGCTCCATTCATTAGCTAAGCGAAGCGTTTGGTTCAGTACAATTGAAAAATGTTCAGTGAATGAAACGCTCTAAAATTCATATGATGTTTTCTTTATATGTGACTGTTGCCATTCGACAATTAGTAATAAGCCTGATTTTTGGGCCACGTACTTTAGCATTTTATATAGAGAGAGATCGTTATGTTTAAAAAAAATTTGTGATTTTATATGTTCCTTCGAATATGATTTCTTCTAAAGAATTCATACAACAGTGTTAAAAAAATCATAATTTTTGCTATAGCCGTCTCTTTTTCATGTACATTGTTTTTGTATGCTCTCAAGACATAGGATATTAAAGCTGGCCTTATTAAAGATTCGATTCAATTATAAGTATCTAAATTTTTAAAAAATCCATCTTACTAAATTTTGTTCCGATTAATGCTAAATAAATGAATATATATTAGCAATTTTTGATATTGGCTAACTATTATTTCATTTTCATGCTATCCTTATTTTAACGATTTTAAAAATTTATCAATCGATTTTAAAAATTACTTTAAGAATCTTAACTTCATCGGAAGTAACTTCTATATCTTATCCAAAGTTATGATAAAGATGAATGCGCGCGTGTGTGTGTTGGTTCTCTACAGCCCAGATCGTTTGATTTAGAGCTATTAAACTTATGTAGCACTAAAATACTTTAGAAGGTAGAAATGCGCCCCTTGGAACTACTTTTTTTTTTGAGGGAGGGATTTGAATCAAAAGTGAGACAAAATTTTGACGTTTCTTTTGCGATAACTTCCAAAATTATTACAGTATAATACTGATTTTTGTAGCATCTTTAAATTCAAGAAAATACCTTTACAATGATACAAAAAGTTCTGACGTATAATTAAAAAAAATTTTTTTTACCTGTAGTAAGTTTATTTTACAAGATATTTTACTGTTAAAATGAAACTCAAATCATTCGCTTTTTTTGCTAATATGTCATCCTGTCTTTTTTCCCCCCCATTATTGTATCAAGATATGACGATTCGGCTTATTTTTCCACGTTTAGTAGGTTTGAATATGAGACGTGCTTTTAATAATTTTTTTTGATATCATTGTGCTTAAAATTAAGGCCTAAGTTCAGTATCATGCAATGGTGGAAAATTTTTTAAGTGCCTCCAGTTTAAAATACTGCTGCTTTTTCCTATGATGTAATTAGATGTATAAAGATGTAGACAGAAAATTTGGGAAATCTAAAGTACAATAAACAGAACTATGCAAAGCTTTTGAAATAATGTAAGTTATATATCTATAAAAATTGCAAATTTAAAAATAATTTGCTGAAAAAAAATTAATATTTTCAGCGGCCGACAAATCGACTGGTCGCCAAAGATGATTAGTAAGAAATAAAAAAGATTGTGACCAATTTTCAATCACAGATGTTTAAGAAGTTCGTTGAAATGATTCGTAGTAAAGAAAAAAACTTCAAGAAAGGCGATATCATTCTTTCTACAGAAAATTGCAAACAGTTGCTTTGGTCAATTATTGTATCTTAATTTTTTGTGATGTGCATGCTCAATTTATCTTATCCTCGAAGTAAAGTTTACCAATAAAGAAGTGGCATAATCATTAATTCCACTTTTCTTCCTGTAAAGTGGTCTGTTCTGTCGCCAGCTAGATGGTGTGGATTGTTCAAGCAACTATTTATCGTACGGAAACGCATGCTGAGGCAAGCTATTGTCCAATATCACTGCCTCATTTTATTGATTTGAATAACACACGAGTAAACTGTACTGATTTAAGAAATCAGAAAATTATTTATGGGATTTTTTTAAAAATCAAAATGCCAGTATGTGCAGAGTGTAATATTTTTGTTTAAAAATTTGAGATTTCCTTAAATAAAAGAATTACATGAAAATAAATTTTTTTTTTCTGAGTATCATTACCCTATATTGAAATGAACTATTGATTTTATTTTTAGATTTGAATGAAGTGCCACATTTATGAAGCCAGACGGACGGATCGCCGGACTTTCGCACATTTACTGAAGAAGCAACTTTTATACGTGTTTTTAGTATTAAGGTTTAATAAATTTTTGTAAATATTTCCATGTCTTGTCTAATAAATGATTTTTTTATGAATAAGATGAATGTTAGGAATTCAAAGCTTCGACTGATGCAATAAAGCCTAATTTGACACTTGTGCCATATGAGCTCAACCAAAGGAATTATGTTCAGTAGATGCAAGTCAAATGTATTGCGCCAGTTTAATTTGTTATCCAAAGCATCTTTCAGATGGAAAAAAGAAGTGATATCAAAACACAGCTATAAAGCAGCAAGATTTTATAAGAATCTGAATTGATGTGCCTTGAATTCCTTAAAAAAATAAAAATACCAATGACTACAAAATTTTAAGACTGTGAGAAAGTCCGCTTTGAAATAATAGCCAATTATTCACAGTCCTTTTCACTTCGTCCTAGGAATCGCCCAGAAATATCGTCAAAGGTGGTATTGCTAGCAAATATGACACCCATATCTCATCCCCCTGTCACGATATAACTGAACCAACAGAAGTGGTTTCCCTAAAATTCTCTCGCATAGTCTCGAATAAAAGTGTTATCCTAGAGAACACTTTGTGTGGCATTGGCGTACGATAATTAGGACAAGAATTTAGCAATTTTGCTGAAACCAATTGCGTGATCCTTGGTGAGTTTCCTGGCAATGAATCTCTGGTATGTAGTTAATAGTATCTGAAAATGCAATTTGTATTTTAGACGCCTTTTTCCCAATAGCCCGAAACAGCAATTTGATGCAGAACTACATTTGTAAGTCGCAAAATCACACACCAAATTTCATATAATGAAGTCATTACGTTTTTTGAGTTACAGTGTTTATATGCTTGAGAGAATACAAATGACTTGGATTAACAGTAACCGAAAATCGAATGTGTGTTTTTACGCTTTTTTCCCAAACGAATGAAACAAAATTCTTAACAGAGCTACGACTGTAGTCACAAAATCACACACCAAATTTGATATATTTAAGCCACTACATTTTTAAGTTATCACTTTTACACGTTTCTGAAAGCACACACCGACAGACAGTCAACTTCTTCTTGCATTTGGCTCAAAATTTGGTAAGTTATAAACTACAGATGTTAAATCCGTACACTAAATTTTATCTATCTAACTTTGTTCCTTTTGTTGTTATTGAGTTGATTTATATTCGAACAGTCGGACAAATAGGACTTTTCTGAATAGATTTTGTTCAAAACTTGAAAGAAATCTACAAATATTATATAAAGACCATATTCATATAAAGACCAAATTTTATCTGTCCATTTCAAAACGTTTTCGATTTTTGTCACAGACAGACATTACGGCAAAAATGTTTTTCGAATTCAAGAAGTTTTGATACGAGGGGATTTGAAAAAATCCCGATTTCGAATTTTTTGACGATTAGAATACTTTCTCTATACTTCGTATACGAACAAATAAAAAAAGTAAGCCAAACAACATGAACTACAGAGCAGTTTAGGATTGCTTATGTCAGATTTTTATATAAACGCATCTATTTATTAGACTACATTCTATATTAAAATGTAAGATAACTTAGTTTTAGTAATGCATAAAATTTTCAGACACAAAACCAATTTATTTTTCTGCTTTAATCCAGATACATAAATCTTTAAACACGGGCCTCTTAAAGAGCTGTTTACAATCGATTTCATCACAAGAACATCAAGATTCTTTTTTGTTCTGTTAGACAGGGGTTGTTCCAACTTTAATCTCCCCTAAATCCCGCCTCCATTATTACACAAACTTCCATTACATAAGAATGGGGCACAGTTACAGTTACATTCCTTCCCACGGAACTGATAGAAAAACCGGAAAACGCCTCAAAATTTAGTAGGTGCTAAACCATAGATGTTAAATCCGTGCACCGAATTTTATTTACCTAACTTTCTTCCTTTTGTAGTTATCGAGTTAACTTATATTTGAACAGAGAGATTTCTTTTTAATAGATTTTGCTCAAAATTTGATAACTTTGCTGTAAATTTCGTGTAAAGGGTGTATTCAACCAAATTTCATCCATCGAGCTCAAAACATTTTTGAGTTATGTTTGTCACAGACAGATAAAATGCCAAAATGTGTTTTTAGAACTCGGGAAGATCTAAAAAGCGTGGAGGTTTGCAAACACTCAAATTGGAATCTTTTAAAGATCACAATATTTTCTCCACATAGCAATCTAGAAAGTAAAATGACTTCACCTTTCTTGTTGGAGAGGGACAAAAATAGAAAAGGAAATAGTATTTGTCATTCTTTACCTATTGCGTTCTTTTCTGGGTACTTTAGGAATCCGCTGTCAATACAATTTCTTATACTGGTAATTTCTCAGACATAATTTAAAACAAAACTGAATTGGAATTTTATGAAAATTCCGACAAGAGCTGGGAAATTGTTTATCTCAAGTTTTCGGGAATTTTGATGGCGATGATCTGCGTCAAATTGTTCCTCGTTACAGATGGCCGACCAGAGCGCAATTCAATATGAACATTTTCAAACCCTTACATGAACCATTTCATTTTACTTTTATGGTCAAATCTGGCACTGCGAAAACAAATTTCCCGTATCCGGCACTGGATATCTACAGCTAAAACCTGATGACCGAACGTATTTTATAATCGATGAATCACAATTTTCAAAAATATTTTACCCTTATACCACGAAGCACTTATACTGAAACTGCAAATGTTGGGCAAAGTACACCGCTTGCATTCATTTTTATAAACGCGCTAAATTTGGAATAGTACTAACAAATTGACACTTGCTTTAAAAAAATAATCTTTGTGCATTTATTTAAATCTTTACCAAACATAGCGATATATTATTGATTCTTATTTACAACACACGTCTCTTCTAATTTTTCGCTAACATAGCATTTCTTTAAATAAGTAAAAAGGGTAAATTTCCGTTGTTCGGAAAATAAATAGCCTAAGTAATGAAACTACCAAGACGGATCAAATCATCCCTTTTTTTTTCCTAACTTTTTATTAAATGTTTTTGGAAATAATATAATAACTCTGTCATTTTACTATTTTTATTAATAAGTATATCAAATATATTTTCTAATATTCACCCTCTCACTTAATTTTTTTTTTACCGAGAAGTACATGTAATTTGGTTTATCTATCGTAACAATTACTGTCTGTCCACGACAAGAATACTGCTAGACATTCGTCTATGTTTACGGCGGGCGTTATAGAAACAGGTTACTGTAGGAAGAGTTCATTTCGCAGAGGTAGAAATTCATTCAAGTTTCTTACATTGGCACGTTTAGCGCCAAAGTGGCGATATTTGGTATTATTGCATTTAATTCTTGAAAACAAATTTAAAAAAATAATTCACTCAGCTGAAAATCATTTGCATACTCGGAATATTGAAAATATCCGGCATTCCTGTCATATGTATACAAAGAACAAAACAAATCAAATAGAAAAACTGAATAAATATTTGTATGTCTAACGACTACACAAGAAGGAAAAAAAAAATTAAGAAGTAAAATCATGCATGACAAAACATTAATCGTCTTCATTTCATTTGCTCTAAATTTATATAAGTTATTAATATCAAATTCTCCGCAGCAAACGCGAGGTAATCTAATTTAACATAATTAATCGTAATTTAACATAATTAATCGTACTTATTTCATAAATTTTATAAAAGTGCTTTTATTTTGTTTAAAAGTAAAATGCTCATTGTTAAATAGGTTTGAAACCTTTCCAAATTTATATTTATTTTTCTGATGTATATACTATTTCCCGAAACACAAAATTAACGATTACCACACTATCAATTTTCAGATTTTTAAAAATCAAACTGTGATTTGTAACTTATTTTCAATATGCACAAGCTTTTTACAGCATAATTAATTTCGCAAAGTTTATATGTAAAAGTATTCTGAATTTGAAGATAATTCAAGTGTTCATTCATGCACGTGCCAGATGTCCCAGATTTAAAGGAACCCAACTAAATAAGCCCAATATCGCTTTACATTATTCTACGAAAAACGCGGTAAAAGTTTGTTTTTGTATTCCAGATTACCATTTATTCATTTCCCCCGGGTGAAAAAGAAATACAATTATTTCAAAGAAAAAATTTTCTCACGAGCTGTCAATTCAAATAAGAGTGATAAATGAGCTTTTCCTTTCAATGTATCCTCGAAGCAATAAAGGATCCAAATTCCTGCATGCATTTTATCATTTCGGGGTTGAAAATTCTTCACTCCTAATGTTCTTCACATTTCTATTCAAAGCCTATCAATACCGTTTGAGAATACATATCTGCTACCGTTTTACTATCACAATCAGTGCACCTGAGTAGAAAGGAATCTCGTTAAATACTTTAATCCTTCTAACTCCCATTAACGTGCATACAATTTTTAGATTCTT
Source organism: Argiope bruennichi (assembly GCF_947563725.1). Taxonomy (NCBI): domain Eukaryota; kingdom Metazoa; phylum Arthropoda; class Arachnida; order Araneae; family Araneidae; genus Argiope; species Argiope bruennichi. The sequence goes on along the minus strand of NC_079156.1, from coordinate 15,229,540 downwards.
GGAATCCTAGTTAAGAAGGAAAGCTATTGAAACTACAGAGAGGCGAGACAACAAGTCACAATAAATGACTATTTTTCTTTATTTTATTGAAAAAAAAGTAATGCGCTACCTATAATATAATATTTTTTCATACCATTATATAGTTGAATAATATTTAGCGATAAAAATTTAATAGAATTACTTCTTAATAATTGCATATACTCATTCAATTCCAGAAAAGAAATTAAATCGTTTTAATCTCTAAATATTTTCATATAGCATAATAGAATCACTGTTTTGAATTTCAAAGTAATTCTTTTTTTTTTAAACTATAAATACAATTTCTCATAATTATTATTTAACACTAAGAGCAAAAGGTTAAAACAACGGGTTTTTTTTCCTCTCCTCATTTTTTTTTTATCTTGACAATGATTGTGATAGTAGATAACTAAATTAATTATACCTGTAGATTTAAGGAAATTACTCAATAATTTCGATGAAAATAAAATACTGAATTGTGAAATATACTTGTTTAAAAAATAATGGAATTCAAAGTTCCCTGCAAGAACTTTTTTTTAATAAATTTTCAATACACTTTTCAAATAAAAAATTCAAAATGAATGATCAATTAATTTTACTTATACAAACAGCTGAGTATAATTTGCTTTAAAAGTTTGAACTGTGCATTTTTTTTATAAATATAATCTGAAATGGATTTCTATATTTTCCAGTTCCATATATCGATCAATTCAAAAGACGATCTTATTTATGCTAAAAAGTTAAATTCTAATTTACGATAATTATTTTATTAAATTTCAGTTTATAACATTAAATAAAAGTTTTTGATCCAGAAAAAGCTATAAAAGTATATATATAATGATATTTTAAACTCTAATTTCAATTTAATTAATTTCCAAGGTTTTATCTTAATTTAGCCCATAGTAACTTCATGCTAAAATATTCTATTATTTCCTGATAAATATTAGAATCTATTGTTTCTTTCTTCGTTTCACTTTCTACAATTTAAAGTATTATCATAACAATTATAAAAATTAATTAATCAGCAATTAACTAACTAAATTTCATGCTTTAAATTTAGTAAAATCTGCAAAATAAATAAATAAAACAGACCTTAAAAAATAAGGACAATCAAAACTATGTTAAACTGAAACTTTTGATTATTAACACAAACATGAATGGTAGAAATCAAGAACACATTAATGAAAAAAATAGAAAATAATAACAATGTATCAGAAACAAAATGTATTAGACTAAATACAATTCCATTCTGCTATAATCTATAATTGAATAATCGAAAAGAAATAAAAAAAGCAATTTTAAAACTCACTTTTTATTTATAAAATATATTAATTATGATTAAAAGAATGCAAAACTATATTATTTTAAAATGACAAAACTAGCAGAGATCGAGTGACAGTTGTGTAGTTTCTTAAAAAAATTCTGAATCACTGTCACATGATTCCGTTTCTTCTGAATCGGAATCCGATTCAGTACTTCCAATTTGAACTACCAGTTCGTCTACTACTTCCTCTAAAATTCCATCTTTTTCCCAATAAGAATTTTCAAGTTTTTCCACATGACGGCAATGAGCCTCCCATTCCTTGGAAGACACTCCGCCCAAAGCATCGCACAACAGATTCTGTAAGTTTTCTAAACTTAAGTCTCCTGTTATATTTCTCTCTTTGATGAGTCTTTTGACTGAAGACCAAACGTATTCAATCGCATTTAAATCGCAATGGTAGGGGGGAAGTCGCAAGACATAATGCCCATTTTCTTTTATTGTGCTGTCAATTTTATATATGATTTCTTTAGGGCGATTCCTATCAATTAGCGAATACAGTTCCGCTTTCCTCATTTTCATATCGCATTCTATTCCGTTATTAATCAGCCAATCGGTCATTTCTTTCTTCGTACTGTATTTGGTAGGTGTCGGATTTGCAACTTTTGTGTGATATGGAGCACTGTCCATGCACACGACACTTTTTGGGCGCAAATTTGGAATGAGTTTTTCCAACATCCATTTCTCAAAATTTTCATAATTCATTTGGCCATGATAATCACCAGTTTTAGTTGACGCTTTGTAAATTAATTGAGCGCCAGGAATAAATCCCGTGGACGAGCCAGCATGCACAATGATCAATCGATTTTTGGAATTTACATTTATTTCGGCTCCTGAAATTGTATCACTTTGCCAGCATTTTCTAAATGTTAGATTACTGTCGACCCACGTTTCATCAATGAAAACTATCTGGCATTTACTTTTTCTGTACTGCCTCATTTTTCGCAAGTAGTTGTTTCTCCAAAACACAATATCAGGTCTTTCGATGAGAAATTTTCTTTTATTCGCGCATTTCTTCCAGCAAAAATTCATTGAATGCAAAACTTTCCTCAATGATTCCTTATTCCAATGAAAATTCAACTTCTCTCTCAATACGGGAAGTAATTTTCTTAAAGAAGGCACTTTCTTTTGCTGGACGTAAAAATCTTGAACTGTTTGACGAATAACACATTTGTCGAAGTCGTCAATTTCACAATTTCGGTCAATAGGCCTTTTACGGTGCTTTCCAGGAGTACTCAAAACTTCCGTTTTGTCCAGTGTCGAAACTTCATTTTTAATTTTCCTAATAGTGCCTTCCGACACTCCAGTCGCCTGAGCAGCTCTTTTCATGGCTTGTGGAAGAGGAACCTTCAAAGATTTTGCTGCAGCTTCTTCGGAGCAGAACTCTGCAACATTATGCACAATTTTACGTGCTTGTGATTTTAAAGTCTCTCCTTTCTTAAATCGAAAAGGCATTTTAAAGGATGTCAAAATTTACGAGACAAAAAAAAATATTAAATAATAAAATGCAGTTAATATTAACCAAAGAAAAGATTAATAAAATATAAAAGAAATAAGTTAAGCGAATATAAAGATACGTGCAACTGCGATTAAAGCGAGAAGACGAATGAGCAATAGATTTTCTGTTATCGCTTCACATTGACGCCAAGAAAAAGAATACCCCCCCAGACTTCTTTCCGATTCCACCCATTGAAAATGGATCATCCCTACCGCAACCTGTTTCTATAGCGCCCGCCGTAAACATAGACGAATGTCTAGCAGTATTCTTGTCGTGGACAGACAGTATTTTAACCCGTAGAAGTATTTATAAGAATGGATTACGCATTCTTGTTCTTTGTATAAGGTTGTAGAGGTTACAATCCCTACTACCTTCTCTTTTGATACAACAGATGGCGATACCTTATTAACATCAAGGTATATTTCCCATGATCCTTTTTGGGGTCATTATTAGATTGTATTCTAGTGAGTGTCACGTATTTTTCGTATTCGTGTTTGTTTTGTCTTGTGAAACTTATAGTATAATTAAATAACTGTTCCTGAAATCCGTCTATTATTTTCATATAACTCATAATGAAGCTATAAAGAGACTCTACAAGATTGAATAAAAATTTTTATAAGTACCAAAGAAACAGAAACGAAGGAAATTTTGTCGGAAAAGAGTCGCCACAGACAATTAAAAATTGTTGCAAAATAATAATAATAATAACATTGTTATTGATATTATCCGAGCAAATAAAAGGAAATTCCCAAGCATGTGTAACGCTTTATCATCAAAATGATATCATCAAATTCGACAACTCTAAGCTTACTGTTTACAAAAGTAAACCAAGAAAAAAGATGCTTGTACGAAGCTCATAGCATAAAATCATAAACAAATAAAAGAGTGATAAGCGCATACTTGAAACTATCAGATTCTACAATAGAGCAAAATTCGGTGTAGATATGTCTGCAGTTCATATACGAAATACTTATTAATATATATTTTTACTAAATCAAAATATACATTTGCAGCAAATATTTTTTTTTAAATATGCAGCATTTAATATTCAGGATATTCTTTTGTGACAGGCATCCATAAAATTTAATTTAGACAAAAACATTCTTATTAGCACATTGCATACGGGTCACGAGATTTGTCGTTTTTAGCAGATGGGGAGACGAGATATCTCGTTGAGACCGGGTAACGAGATATCTCGTTTTCATGTTTCTTCGGCTAAATCGATGCATAACCAAACAGATGCAAATATTTAACACATTGAGGATAGTAAAGAAATCTGTAAGACATACGCCTGGGATAGCACGTTTTTGGGCAAACTTGAGTTTCTAAAATCACCAAAATTTTGTTATTTATGAAGCAATTGCAAACGGGATGCGCAACACGAGAAAACTCGTGAACACCCCGTAACAGATGGAACGCAAAATACGAGAAAACTCATCAGCGGCCTTTGGTGTTTTAAAACGAGATAATTCTGCAAATCATGCCGAACACCATTGCACAAGGGAATATGCTTTACCAAATATCATACTCTAAAGCATTATTAAAGTCTGTAAAATAAATAATAGTTAAAATGTAAAATATATATATATATATAATAAATAGATGTATAAAATATATATTAATATTTAAGAATACTTTATGTAACATAATTCTAAATGCAAATTAAAAATGTGCATATATTCATCCTATTGCTTGCTTAAGCATGCTTCTAGAGAGTTCAAAAACCTCGAGAGCGCCTTGAGCGCCGTATGCAATGTGTTAACTCATGAATTATTACAATCAGTCAGTCTACAAAAGTACAAACCTAGAAGGTGCGATTATTATTTATTTACAATGTTAAAATAATTCGATCATGTGAAAACTCAAATGAATAAACGTTAATAAGAATGAAAGCAAAAAATATTAAATTATATATATTTTTAAAAAGCAATCATTTTATATCGAAAGACCATAGTTTATTATAATAAAATGTTAATTAGAAACAAAGGGGTTAAATATTTATTAGTAAGCATATGTGGGTTTTTAACATTACAGTTTCAAAAAATTGTTTGGGAAAACGCGGAAGAACGAAAAAAAAAAAAAAAAAAGTAGTTAATTATTTTGTAACTTTCAAATATCAGTAAATCTGAATTATGAAAGACATCAATTAATTTCATTTTAACAGTTTATAACTATATATGCACATAAAAGTATTCAGAGGTTTTTCTCTTAACCACTTACAAACTATATATATATATATCCATAACAAAATCAATTAAAACAGGAAATCTAACTACAAAAATCGAAACAAGAAATAAATGCCAGAATACAAATTGACCCTTCGTATGTTTTCGAGTATATATTGATTTATAAATTAATATTGCTTTTGTTAAAAAAAAATTAAAACTGTATTATATAAACTGATACATAAACAAAATAATTTTTTTATCTATTAACTATTTTTAATTATTTAACTATTTTATCTATTATTATTTTTATTTATCTATTAACTTATCTTAAATCAAAATCTATGAAATATTTTTTTCCCATTAACGAGCTAAAATGTAGCACGTACATTAATTAATTGTGCTTTGTTAAGTACATTGTTAATATGCTGGGTTACATTCGGCCAGTAAGCAGCACATGCGCAGAAAGGGAATGATTTATGTTCGCCACAATTTCATAAGATAGTTTCAGGTATTCCATGCTTGGCTATAAATTGCCGTTTTGACGTCCCTGATTTTTTTTTTTTTTTTTACTTCGCATCGTATTAAAATAATAGACATTCACACAAAGAAACATGTAAAATAAGAATAAAAAGTCAACATACCTCAATTTGCAAAACTATATATATAAAAAAGGCAAATAAAATGAAAAAACCCCATAACCTCGCATCAGAACACACACATTTTTGTAAGGGATAATGTTCATTACAAATAGACAAAAACATGAGACAAGACATTGATAAGCATAAATTTATTTAAACAGTACTGCCATATATTAAACTTGGAAGATATTTACTATGTTAAGCAGCTGATATTACACAAAATATTTATAAATCTCATTAAAGCTGAATATTTTACACACATAATACAAATATGCAATTTTATTTACAATTTAATCGACCAGCACTAAATGAAGAAACAGGTATGTCACGCATGATGAGTAATGCACAATTTTGTACTAAAAACATGGAACACTATATATGTGAGTACATATTCTCCTGGAAGATTATTACTAAAATACAATTAACATGCTAAACGACATCCATTTCTGTTCTTTTATTATAAAATAACAGTATTAAAAGATCAATTCTGAAAATATATTATTACTTGACAAAATGCAAAAACATTTATTTATTACGAATACAAGTTTAAAAAAAACTGTTTATCGACATATTATTCCAAAAAAATTTATACACACCTTAAGTAATCATTAAAGAGAAAGTTAATAAAACATACCTTAAGTTTTATAATTCAAAATTAATATCAGAAACCATGTAATTAATTTGAGCTACGGATTAAACAAATTATTTTCATGAAAACAGCTTGGTGAAGAATAGGAAGAAACACCATTATTCTTCCCTACCACTCATCAAATCTAACTCCCAATGGATTCCTTTTTACACGGACAGTCAAAACACATTGTTTACAGTAAAGAATAACTACAAGCTATGAATTAAAGACAGCCACAGATTCTTTTTGAGCGGGTGTTTAAAACAATGTTTACAGTCAAGAAATAACTATAACTAATACTATAAATGCGCTAAATACAACCACTGGAAGAGCATGAGCTGAAATTATGATACAGCATTTGAAAGTTTTTTTATCAGCATTATTAAGAGTGCCAGGATAAAATTACTAACATTTTGATTATTTCAAACAATTAGTAAAACATAATATTTATGTCAGTCATAAACTTTTACATCTGCAAATCGATTCTTCTTATAGTAGTTCTTCAAGGTGTGTATACATTTTTCGGAACAATTTGTAGTCAATAATTTACCCAGTACTAGCCTGGTGGTAAGATCTCGGTTTCGGAACTGGAGGGTTTCAGGTTCGAGATCCGATTCCACCAAAGAACCGCCATGTAAGCGGGTCTGGTGCACGTTAAATCAGTCTGGCCCAAACATCCCCCGCTGGTGTGGCGTGGAAAGGGGGTAGCCAGCTCAGTGTCGCTCTCGTCATCTGAGCGCGGTTCAAACTTACGAGGTCCGCCCCAAAATAGCCCTAGTGTTGCTTTAAAATGGAACGTTAATACAACTAACTAAACTAAACCAACCCATTACGAATCTGTTTCTAAAAATGAAACATAATAAAATCACTAAGATTTGGAATCTAAGTAAAAGAACTAAAACACTGACAACTATTGATAGTTAAATTTTAAGCGGAAAAATATAACATTTGCAAATAAAAGTAAAAAAAGAGTTTACTTACAACAAGGAAGAATTACAATGAAATATAGTTTGTTGATGAATGAACTAAAATCAGAAAGTTGGTTTAATTTTTAATTACTTCATGTTGCACTTCTGAACAGCTAGCACTTATGTCAGCACACCAAATAATACTTCTGAATAAGAAATTCAAAACAATATTCAATTTTACTAAGTGCTCTAATTTAAGAAATCTGTTTACTTTAGATCTTGTGAAACATAAAAGTATATTTATAAGCTTTTTGTTTTAAAAAAAGTTTACTTAATTAATAGTTAATGGGATTATACAAATTACACTTAAAAATGAGATATAACTTCTAGATATAATTGAAATTATTCATTAATTATATTCCTCAAAGGCTAAATGTGGATAGAAATGAGCAAGATTAAGTTCCCATTTTGAAGTTACACAAGAGCTATTTCATGACAAACAATTCAGGATTACATTCAAATAACAAGGATATCTGACATTCCAATTTCCCAAGCTTCCACACCTCCAGATGGCATGAAAATTTGGAATTCTTGGAAAATTTTCTTCTCAAAATTGGCATTCTACCACAAACTCAATGACTGGACAAGATGGACTATAGAACCACGCATTTACTTGTTCAGAAAAATATCTCAATTAAAACAATTTTTATTTAATTAATTATTAATCATATAAAATTCAATCATTCATATTTAGTAATCTGAGCAATGTTTAATCTTGATAAAATGCTTGCTAAAGAAATTCCACGCTGAAAGAATAAAATTTTCTTTGTTATCAAATATTCATTAAATAACATGAGATAAATAGTTTTTTTAAAACTTCAATTTAAATATTAAATCTAATTAATAGTTAATAATTTCTGAACAAAACTTGAGATTTAAGGATAAGGGGGGGGGGAGAGAAGAATGTGCATTGGCTACTTCTGTAACTTTCATTTAAATGGTCCCATCAAAATTACTACACAATCGGTCTACAGATTTAAGAGAGAATTAAAATCTTAATATATACAAGCGCAATTCTTTATGTAATAAGCCAATAAAATACTATGAAGGTAAAAAATGTTTAAAAACTATGCATGAAACATGAGTAAATAAATCGACAGTAAAATTACACACTTTAAAATTAAAAATCAATACGCATATACTAGGGAGTCTGTTTTTGAAAAAGTATATATTCTTCCTAAAATTCTAAATTATTAAATAATAATGATGCACGCATCTTACGTCTTTTACATTGAATATGTGTTTATTATCTTGAAATACATTAACGTCAACTTCACTCATCTTTAGAAAATAACATTAGAATAAAAAATAAAATGTTTGTTTATCAGATATCTACTATACCTATTTAGAAGGAAATAGGCTGATTCGAAAACTGCCATGTCTGACAAAATTTCATTGTGCCCAAACATGATTGTAAAGCCAGAATTGATAAAAAATAAATTATTTACATAAGATTGGTTGGTCCTTAGTTAAAATAATTTGCCGAATTATTCTATTCAATATTTAGACAAGCAGTCAAATTTCAAGATTAAATACTGATTGTTTGAATATTAATGTAATTACAAACAGCTAAGGAGAACAGTTGACACTCTTCACATTCAAATGTTTAATATATATTTATTTACATTTGTTTATTAAATAATTTTTCATAATCATGCCAAATAAAAATGAAAGGCTTCAATTTGAAATTATGCATTTGAATAATAAAACAAAATCTGCAATTTCTTAATATGGTTTTATAAATCTTTCTTTCAGTTAATGAGATTAATAAAATTTGCAATTAGTAAAAATCTTTGTTAAAAGGTGAGATCTGAATTTTTATGAATTGAGAATTAAGAAGAAATTCACAAATCCAAATTTAATTTAATAGCTCCTAAAATTAGTTTAAAAAGAAATTTGGTAAATTCTCATAATTTTAAGAAGATAAACAATAAAAATGAAGGAAAAAATGCATTAAAAAAAAAGAAGAAAGAAATAAAAAATTTTGATACACCACAAACTAATAAAATCTTACAGCACAATTATGATGATATGAAAACAACAGTAACAAAATCATATGAGTCAATATGTTTTCAATGCTTATGTATATTAGATTGAAGGTGCGGCTAAACAATGATTATTATGACACAAATATGAAATTTCAGGAAGAAAGTAATTCATGTTTCTGCAATTTTAATACATAAATATATTTGTTTTTATATACACAATGATATCCAGATATTGCTTCGAGCCCTATTTCTACTTTTTATACAATACCGTTCGAAGCTACAGTCATATATACATAACATTTATGCATTTTAATACAAATAAAAAATCTCAAACCATCAAAGAAATTCAAAATAATGCAACAAAATTCTAAAATTCAATGCAAGAAACATTACAAAACTTTAGAACAATAACAATAAACTGAACTTTCAAAATAACTTAAAATATATGCCATAAAGGATCGACTATGATAAAAACACTAAACTTGATGATGCTAACAAAAACATTCAACAAGATCAAGCAAAGAAAATTCAAATGATTTTGTAACATACACAGTTACAATAAAAATGCACATTCATTAATTAGCACAAAGATCTACCAAAAAGAAATGTGCTCATTTATTATTTACATGTGATGTGGCACAACCTCATAGGTGATCAAATGGAAATATTTATCTCTTCTTTGGAAATTTATTTTCATGAAAGGAAAATTAAATATTATATATCTTATTAAACAAAACAGTGCTTTGTGCTATGTTGATATGCTTCAACCCAATATTGATATATATTTATTATCATAATAATGAATTTAATGTAAAATTAGAACCGAAATAAACAGTCTAATTTCATTAGAAATTTAAATTCTACTAAATGGCATTTTTATAAGGTGGCAAATTTCAAATCAGTGAAAATATTCAAGTCTCACTAACTGTATAGATTAAAATCACAAACCTCCACAAAATTAAATTTTTTAAAGAGTATTTTCAACTTTTTTTTTTAAACATTGCACTAATTTTTGTCAATTGTTTTATATATGCAAAATACAAAGGATTCTGCGGGAGGAGCTTTTTAAAATACTATACATATTAAAATTTTAGAATTAATAATGCAATCAATTTTTTTCTTTTTAAATGATTGCTCACAAATTACCTTAAAGAGAAAAAGTACTAATATCTAAAAAGCATTTCTTGACCTCATAGGCACTTAACAGTAAAAAAAAAAGTTTTGATTTAATAAAAATCTATTTCTGCAGCAAAGTTTGTAAAAAAAAATCTGACAATGTTTTGTTTAAGATGACTTAACTAGTAGAAGTATTAACATAGTTTTATTGCATGACTTCCCACTACCTAAAAGTAATAAATGCTTCCCAATATCATCAAATTTCTTACAAGTGTTTCATTAAATGTATTTTCTATTGTTACTATTGTTTTATTAATGGATACATATATTTCAAACTTTATATTTTCATTCCAAAACATTTATTGAAGGTTTCAGGCACCAGTGGTATGACTGCGATAATATTTTAACTGAATATGATAATATTGTTTATCATATTCAGTTATCTCTTAGTTTTGACAATGCAATGTATCTGATATTAAGGTTCAGACTTAAAATTTTAAGAAATGAATAGAAATAAAATATATACTAAAATTTCAGGCACCAAAAGAAAACTATAATTCACATAGAAAGGAAAAAAACATGTATAAATATAAATTATTTTTAATTTTAATGATAATTTTTAATTAATAAATACTAAAATGGACTGAATATCCAATAATTAAAAAGTATATACAATAATTATAATTTCTGTTCAATTATTTTTAAACATTTGTACACACAACATACTTTATGCTTAACATATTACAAATTGTTACGGAAAAGAAATTGTTGTATTCGAACCTCTGCTGCAGATATAAATGAAAACATAAAAATATCATGATTATGCTATCATGCTAACAACACTATAGTGTATGACAACATATAGATTTCTTTTAAATTTAATAGCTTGACACTTTATTTTTAATAGTTAAAGATTACTCTTATAGATTTTTAGCAAGTTTAAATCCAAGCATTAAATACTAATATAGAATTCATTAAATATTACAGTGAAAACATTATAACCAAAATAGTATTGCAATTTTGAATTCAACTGTCAAAGAAATTTATTGAATGAATATTTCTGTCTTCACAACCCATAATATTAACAAAAAAAATTTCTTTTTAGATTTTAAGAACTTTTAATTTTATACCAAAACTACTTAAAAGGGAATTATTATTAAAAATACACAGATATTTTAAAATACACAACACACACAATCTTTAAAATAATTTAGGTATAAGCAAATGTGAAACGCTAATGGCGCCTATAGTACAGAGATATTTAAATATTACAGGTAAGTGGAAAATACATATATTTTATGCTACAATAGTAACAAAAATCACTGAAAAAATATAATCTGCTATGTTTACATTTCAATAAAAATTAGAATATATTGTTTTAAATAAACAATAAGCTTTGATATCATATGAAAATAAAAATGTTTAAAAAATGATAAAAGTCCTTATTTTCATGCTATTAGATGCAACTATACAGGGAAGCAAAATGAAGGATCCATTCTTGCCAAGGAGGGATACAGAAATGGTAGAGAAATGCTGCTTGGTAAAATCAAGCATGGTAAGTTCATTTGGATAGTTTCTGATGAGTGAGATTTTACAAATAATGGCTAATCAGAGATGAAAAATGAACATTTGTGCTTGTTAGTCTTACGATGGAAAACATTCACAAGGCACATCAGAGATCCACATGTTTGTGTTCTTCACAGAAGAGATGTGGCAGGAGTTTGAGGTTGCACGGGTAGAAGAGGTGGATCACCTTCAATCCACTGAAACAACAGATATAATCATTTTTCGCAAAATTAACATTTGGCACATGATGTACAGTTCCTTTAGGAAGTGCATAATTATTATTTTTGGATGATTTTATCTGGTAGAGTGGTGCTAGACAGCAAGTAATACAAGTCCATTTACAGAGGCACTGATCTTTGTCATGTTAGATGCATTTTCTTTCAGTTTTTTCCTCCCTTCTTGTCTCTTTGAATTGTACTTTTTTTATTTGAAACTTATGTATTCATTGTTCATATGAATAGTTTAACTCTATGGATTATCTGTGGTTGCTACAGGGTTCTACTCTCATGGGGTAAAGATTAAAAAAAAAAAAAAAAATCCAAGAACCCTTACAGAAGATTTAAGAACCATAAAATTACATATGTTCAACATTAAAGTGCAAATGATAAATTTAAATAAAATATTCACAATATTAACATTTAAATGAGCCAAATTTTTTTCTCATTTGTTCTTCTAAATACATAAGTGGAAAATTATAATGCACATCTATAATGCTCATTTTGCAATTAATAAATTAAAACCTACAGTTGAAAGTTGATTTCAAGGTCAAAATACAAGCATCTTTATTGTTTACCACTGCATAGCTATTAGATAATCACTTCACAAATACATTCACAGGTAAAAAAAAAAAAATTTATAGAAAATTCTCTAATATTGATTTTGACTAATGCTTGCCAGAAAGAAGGGGGAAATGCAAGTGATAAATACAAAAAAAAAAAAACCTTTATTTACTTTTAAACAAGAGGATTACAAATAGTGTGCATTAAAATGTTTTAAATTTACATTCTAAGTTGCTCTGTTAAAACGTCAATTCCTATTTGATTCTGCTATGCATTGAAAATCTGTATTTTCCTCTTTATTTTCAACTTTTTGTCCCCAGCCTTTTCAATTAGTTTGTTCAGTATGGAAACAGCTTCTTCAATTTCATTATTTTTTTAAATTATTATTATTATTTAAATCTTTTAGTTCTTCATTTGCAAGGTATTTTTTTAAACTATTTTTATCATTTTGAAATTCAAATAATAACTTGAACAAACTTTCAACAATATTAGAGCAGGCATTTTTTTTTTTTTTTTTTTTTTTTTTTGCATATAGCTCAAGATCTTTTGTGATTTGAATCTCATGTATTCATATGAAACAAAATATGTTACAACAAATATTTCTATTTTACAAGTTCTCAACCTCAATATTTTTATTTTAAAAAAAATTCAATTTTGGTTTGAATATTGGATGGCATTGTTAGAATTTTAATTATTTCCTGCATTTTCTGATAAAACTTTAAATCTAAATATTTTGATAACATTTTATTAATTTTATTCTTAAATGCCTCAAACTTCTCAAATACATAGTTACATGAGTCAAAAAGTTAAATTTTAGTAAAATAAAATTCTGTATTTCTTTTTTGTATTCACTTGCAATTTATTAGGAAAAAAAAAATGCTTCATTTTGTTTCTAAAGGAATGGTCTTGTCTAGTTACTAACTTCATATTCCCTGAAAATATATATAATAGTAGAGGGACTATCCGAAGCTTCACAAATGAAGATATATTCATCCACATTTCAAACTTCTTAACTGCTTTTCAACAATATTTTTTTTTTTTCATTAATAAAACTTTTTGACATTCTGTTCACAAAGAATTTGTCTATAACTTTGCTGATGTCCTATGAATCTATGTTTGAAAAGTCAAACTCAAAACTATTATTTCAATTGTTATGTTATTTATACCAGTTTTCATGACACTGAAAATTTTCAAACAACTAAAGAAAATGTTTTATTTGTGACAATGCATTAGTGATTATATTAATGTATTAGCTTTTTCATGTGGTGTTCATTTCTATTATTATTTCTCTGTATGCTATTTTAATGTATCAGGCAAAGGTTGTATATTTACTTTTAAATTCCAAAGCAATTTCAGTTAACTTATTTTTCCTTTTGTGTAATGTTTAAGTTTGGTTGACATTAAAGCTTTGCTATTTTATGTGGTGAATGGAATTATGTGGAGTCAGAAGCTCTTTGTTCTTTATTCTCCATATATTCTTAAAATGAAAAAAAAAAAAAAAGTTTCTTGAATAGAAAATTGGATAATTTTGATCAATGATAAGAAAAACCCCAGTTTGATATGTGAATTTGAATCTTTCATACGCTCCACAACAAATTTAGATTATTTATACCTTGATAGAGAAAACTTGTATTTTTCATCATTCTCAACATATAATACCAAATTATTTCATATTTCGATTGCTCTAGGCAGTTGGTTAGGTAAGAGTTTTCAATTCTCTAAAAATTTTAGGTTCAATATCCCATGTGGTATATCTCCCCATAATTAAATGAATTATAGACAGCATGCAGTGTGCTATTGCTCCACATTTACTAATAATGTTGAAAATTCTTTTAATATTCCATCATTCAATGAATGCATCAGATTTACTCATGAATTTTATCCATCATAGAGATGGAAATTTTCTCAAATCCAGTTTCTCTGTAGAATTATGAAAATCTCAAAATATCTTCGACTGTAATGGTCCATAAAAGTTGAATCCACAAATCTGATTTCAAAATCCTTACTATTTTTTTTTCTCCATTACAAATCTGTATATATAAATCCATTTGCTTTTGTCTGCAAAGATTTGTGATTAAAATCAACCATGCATTAAAAAAAAAAACATTCTTAATGTATGGATCAATGTTAAATGAAATCAAGACAGCATTATTCTCTCCTGCCCCCCCCCCACTGCATAAATATTTGATTATTTTTGCTAAATGAGAACATTTCTTTAAAATATCCTTACAAGAAAAATATGAATACTATATCATACATACTTCTAAAACTATTTTAATTCATAATCTAAGCATTGTAAAGATCCAATGAATGGCAAAATAATATCATCTACAGCTGCTGGGTCTGTAGAAGAGTTCTTATCAATTGCAGGGAATAATCCTGCTTGTTCCCCTTTAACAATCATATATTAACCCCCCCCCCTTCTTTGTTGTTGATGGTGGAATTCTTAAGACCAAATTGTCACAAGCCACTGTTGTCTTTTCAGCTAAAAATAATGAATGATGCATCTCTTCTCATTTTTGAGAGCCTAACAAAACAAAAATCAAGTACTAATCTGGGGCCCTTAGTTCAAGAAAGTAAAATTCAAGAAGGGCAATAGGAACTCTATGGTGGAATAATAACTATGCCACTTAATTCTGTTAATAAATGGGGTTTTCTGAGGGGTTTCAATATGTGAGGATAGATAATATACAAAATATCGAAATGTATTACTTTTATTTTTCACAGAAAATCTTTACTGTCATCAAAGAAATTTGAACCAAATTTTTTAAAAGTGATATGGTTCTGCACATTTTAGTTAATGTTGATGCTATATAATGGGATTAAAAATTGGTTTGATTTCAAAACTATGTTTTAAAAAAGCTTTTTATGCTTAGATATTTTGACTTTTAAAAAACCAGCATGAGTACAAAGTTGTGTGATAGGGAATTATCACATCAGATATTTCAGTTCTTCTGTCTTCTCACTTAGTTTTAATTTCAAATTAATAACCAAAACTTTGCATTAGAGCATTCCATCAAACTTTCCATTTTGAGAAAGAATTTATAAAAAAATATGGTGCAAAAAATTAAAAAGAAAAACAGTTGTGAGAATAAATTTCATAAGTCTGAAATTCAAGGATCAATTTATTTTAATTATTACACAATAGACTTGATAATAGTGAATAAGTTAGATTAAAGTATTAATGAAAAATTCAAGTTAATTCCTGCTTCCAAGAGTACTTCCCAATTTCAAAAAGTAATTGTTCAATTCATTTTGAGTTACAGAATAAAAAAATAAACAAGCCAAACTACTAATCCATTTAACCTAAATAAACTTAGAAAATATATGCACATAGTCTCATCTAACCTGTATTAAACTGTGCTCAGGAAGTTGAGATGCCTGAAAATGATCTTTTAACAAAAGTTGTGAAAAATTGCTATGAGTTTGAATGGCCTCTTGTTCACGTAACATGTCTCCAGTGAGACGATACAGATCTGGAATAAAGAAAATATAGTTAAAAAATACACAAACAGAAAACTTATACATTAAACATAAATAATCTACTTTTTTAAATGAAAATTAGTAAGAAAAGTACAAATGACTAACTTAATATTAACTCATCTGCTCGGAAATCAGCAGTTCTGCAAAAACTATCTTAGCCATAAATAGATAAAAAATTCCACCTTAAACAAGCCAACTTTATAATGCCCATTCAAAAATTATTATTAAATAAGATATGTAATAACGATCAAAGATGTTCAGCATTTTGTACATATAATAAAACTCAGCCCTCATAAAAGTTTCATCCCAATAACATTTTTAAAAATTAAACACAAACCGCTAATGGGGGGGGGGGGCACCAATAAGCCAAATGTATTTAAAATCAAAGCAGAGAGACAACAATCTAAATCTAAAAACTCACAAAATAAAGAAAATTTATTATCAATAATAAATAAATTTCAGAAATGAGAAGAAAAAAAAAGTGATCAATTGCTTGTGTTCCAGATTAGATCTGGTATTTCTGTAGCTCTCGCACCTTTAAATTCTTAGAGAAAAAGCATTGCTCTTAGTCTTTAAATCAATCAGTTATGAGCAAAGTAAGCTTTCATGGAGTGCTCGATGAATAGCTACGACTTGCATTTCTTATTTACTGATTCATTTTCTGCCGTATTTTTATTATTTTCTTTCATTTTTATTGACCATCGACATCTCAATGTAAAAAAAGTAAACAAAAAGCACCTAACAAGGAAATGGCATGAGGTTGAAAATTCAGTTCGGGATGAGATTTAGTAAAATTGGTAGTATACATTTAGAATAATTACTCACGGAAATATTAAAGTGCAGTAGTCAGTCAATTTCAATAAAACGGCCCTCAAACTAACTGCGTAGCTTCTATACCAATAAAGTGTCGGCGTTGCTGTAGTGTGAATGATATAGTGGATAAGACACCGGTGTAGCATTCAAGAGACCCAAGTTCGATCCTGGTTTAGCATTTTTTGCTTTGTTTTTGGTTTTTTCCCCCTTAATTTATTTCAAATTAATTTAACAATTTATAAAAACCTTTAATTGATAAATTTTTCATTTTTGATCAAAAATAAATATTTATTCTCTTCATTCATGGATTAGAATTGAATTTTTAGAAAAAAATAATAAAATTATAAGTATGAATGCATTTTTAAAAATATTCAGAATTACTTAAACTAATTCAGAGAAAATAGTACTTTATTTAATGTTTATTTTAGATTTTATTGCAAAAAGAATACAATTTGATAGTATAAAAATATTATACCCATTTAAAAATTTTAAACTTTTTAGACACAACCATTATTTTAAGTTCGTCTTGCAGTTCAAAAATTAAATCTCTAACTGTATTTTCAATAGACTCACCAACCAAAAAGGGTTACTTCTATTCAGAACTTTCAAGTAAGCCCTGCAGTGGGAGGGTTCAGGATAATATTCTATTCCAGCAAATTTCAAAAGTTCTGCTTATTGATCTTCTTGCTTGATTTAACTAATATATCTAATTGCTTATTGAAGATTTATCTCTACCGATCCCACAACTAACGAAACATTTAGTGATCACTTCTTCACTTATTTTTTTCAGGAGATTTTAATCCAGTCAATAGCATCTTAAACAGGTTTTTTTTAATCACTAGCACTTTTGCATCCATTCATACATACAATGATGTATCGCAGAACACATTATCTGTATTCCATCTTGGAACATTTCATAACACCATCCGCCAGTGGCTGAATATTTGACGTATAGGTGATAGAAATAACAGTCTGATATTTATGAACTGAGTTCTGTGTGCATGACATGCTGCATTCTGCAACATATGAAGAAATTTCTTGGATTGATTCATTAAGTTTATGAACCATTCTTCAAAAATGGATGATGTCATCCATCTTTTTTTTTGTTTGCATACCATGACATACCCAGATGATTTAAATCTTTTCCTTTAAAATACCTGGATCTTTGACATCTCCAAATGACCAAGAGTTCTCTTTCTTTCTAGCGACACTGGCACAAAAACTAATGATAAGCCACTCCTTCAGAATTTTTCTACCTCTGGCTTTTTCCGACTTATGAATCATTCTTTTAATGACCAAAAAAAGTGGTGTTTCACTTTTGTCATAATATCAAATAAAAAATAATGGAAGCCACTTCTGCCAATAATCACATGAACTGAGGTCAACATAAGCCACTTTGCCACACAGTGATCAAAAAGTGATATTATTTTGTGTCCAAAATCTGTTGAGCCACTCAATGTTGACAAAGAAATTTTCAATTTCCAGAGCATCCACAAGTTTTTTTGCCTTGTTTTGAATCATAGATCTATTGACAGGAACTTTTTTTCATGTGAACACTTTTAAACCATTCCAAAACTGCCTCATTTATGCCAATATACATTTTGTGTCTCATCCATTTGACACCACGAAATCTGGAGTCTTCATATTCTTTCAAAATCAAATCCTTTCTTTAATAATTTTGTTAATTTGTGTTCTTCCATAGTTAAATAATTCACCTAACTTCCTCCCCAATTTGCCGCTCTCATATTGGTGCAGAACTTGAATGAACTGATTGAGATTTAGAAAAACGCACAACTTTGATCATAGACCAACTAAAGAACTATGAAAGATATTTTTGATTTAAAGTTACTGGAATCTATTAATAACCTGTAAAAAGCAAGAATTACCAACAAACTTTCTTATCCTGAACTTTAAACCTTTTAGCTCAAATAGGAAGTGATTACATTTTCCTAAAAAGTAAGATGGACGAACTCACGAAGTAGCCGTTTAGAAGGGGATAGAAGGCTGCTGATATGAGTTATTTTAACATTAGGTCTATGGTCTGTAAAAGCCATGCCATAAAAAATTGGCCCTTAAGAGGGGTGACCATTCGAAAAAGTTTCACTGTACTTAAAAATGTAAAATAGATTTAATTAAAAATTATTAAATGGTAGTGAAAAAATTTCATTAAAGGAATCCATAACACACATTTCCATACAAAATAAACATTTCTTCTTTCCATGCACAATTTAAGATAAATATGTTGACATTCATTAAAAGAAATACAAATCTAACAATTCAACCCAATTTCAAGAAGAACAATTAATTACAATTAGGACAATCAATGATTTTTACCAAAATTGTTATTAAGAGTTTTTAAAGAAAATTAATAAAGTTAAATTAATACAGATAAAATTCTAAAATAGCAAAATAATATTAAAATATATAGTTGCAACAATGTTTTTTCTTTCTCAGTTTCTACTTTCATTTTAAAATCATTCATTTTATATAACTTACCTTTTAAAAGAGCCGAAGCCCAGAGTTGAACATGAACATCTGGAATTTTACTGGCAAGTTGCATAGCTGGTGTTACCATATTCATACTTTCCTATAATATTAAATTTAATATTAAAAGGAAGTTTTTTTAAAATTATTTATAGATCTTGGAATCTAGTTATTATGTCTAAAGCCTTTCAAATAACTGTTAGAAATTTTATAATGTGGTCAATATTGTTTAATATATGTATCTGAAACCTTAATAATTATTATTTATTTTAAATTGTAAGATATCAGTAATTCACTGATCATATATATGATGTAATAAATCTTCTTATGACATCACATATATTAATAAAGCTTTTATATTAAAGCAAGGCATATTAGCCTACTAGAGAAAAAATTTAATAGCAGTTAGAAATAAATAAATAAATGACATGATTAAAATTTCAATACATTACTTTCTACAATTTTTAAAAATTTGCCATTTTTAATGAATAATATAAAAATATAATAATAGTGAATAATATAATAGTTTTATTTTTCTTCAATTGAAAGAGAATTGTTAGCTGGTTGCCTTTAAGGGCACTAAAAGTAATTGCATGGTGTATAGTAACATGGTTTTACAAATAATTTAGCTTTTTATAAATATTGTATAAGTATTTCTGAAGCAATCATTCAAACGAATATAGATTTTCTTTTTTAAATTTTGTACATAAATTCAACACTAAAATGCAATGCATTATGCAACAGCAAAATTAGTTCACAGTAAACTAGACTTCAAACTTATTAATAACCATATAGCACCCTCCTCAACCATTAAGGATCATTACTAAACTTAACCATATAGCATCCCCTCCCCCATTAATTATCACCACTAAGCTTATTAAAAAGCTAAGTTCAAATATTTTTTTTTTCAAAGTTAAAAGTATAATGAAAAATTTTTAGCATTCATCTGAATGGAAAAAGAAAAACTATACTTACTCTGCTATTTCCAAGTGAGAAGAAAATATGTCCCAACAGAACCAATGAACAAGATGTTAGCCGATTTAAGTCTTCAGCATTCGCCATCTTCAAAGTTTCTCTTAAGTAGCGTCTAAATTTATTGAAAAATATACGTTATAAAAATATCACACTTTCAAATGGAGGATTGCATAAAGTTTTGATTAATGATGTAATTGGAAATTAAAAATTTAATCAGAATCTCAAATCATGTAAAAAATTTTGCACACTGTATATCATAATGCTGAATACAAATAAAATAAGGACTGCTTTTATACATAAAGTTAGAAAATTTAATAAATACAACTCTAAAAATCATATTTTAATTTGCAATTAATCTTCAATTAACAGAAAACTATTTTATAACTAAAATATGTTGTGATAATTCCCAGGTTCCATTTATAATTCATTAGTTAGCATGTATGACTTGTGCATATGTAAATTCATTAGTTTGCTCTAAAATTTTTGTTTTAAATCATGTTTCATAAGATAATAAAAAATTTTAATTAAAAAAATCAAATTTTGAATAGAAGTTATTGAAATAATACACATAAAAGCATAAATCCTGTCATTTTCACATATGTTGAAGTAGGAAGCAACTAACAAGTTTGTAATTAACTGAAAAATTGGTATAAATTAGAATTCCTAAATCATTTTATATTTATAAGCAGATATGGATATTTGTAAATGTAAGTAACTTTCATAGAACATTTCAAAAACTCATTATTTGTTTAATGCTGAAATACTGTCTTACTTTGCATCATTATAACGAGCTTGGAAGAATGCATTCAAACCATGAACATAATAAGCAGCAGCTCTTAAGCTATGAGATCTAGAAAAGAATTTTCAATTAAACAGAGCAGATTAATTTATAAGAATAAGAAAACTCACAATAAAAATTAATCAAACTTACACTAAAGGTAATGTTTCTGGATTTAGTCGAGACAATAACTCAACTAATTCATGATCCCGCTTGCTTCTAAGGTATACTATAGCCAGGTTAAGACTGGCAAGAATACGCAACTCGCTGGTAGCATTGCTCTGTTTAAAAATAATTTGAGTAAAGATACAAAACAATAATTTTAAAAATAACCCAGTAAAAACACACTATTTCTATATTTGTGAATATTTTATTTAAATTTTGGAAGGGAAAAAGATATTTCTCTAACCTACTTTTATTAGAATATATAAAAATTAATACCAAAATTATATTTGGTGCAAAATCTAATTCATTAAAAAAGATATTAAGAGCTGATGAATGATAAAAAAAAAGACAAAAAATTAAAAGTTTCTGATTGCTTTTATGTGAAAACACTGCAAAACAAAATGTTTTAAGCACTAATACTGCCATTGACAAAATAATAATAATAAACTACTTTTGACTAATTTTTTCAGTTTTAAAATTTAATATGTATTCTTAAAAAAATCACAAAATATGTTTCTGTTTACCAATGGAAACAAATTCAGAGTTTAAAAATTATTTTTGAAAACTTACTCTCACTACTGTCCCAAACTGAGCTTCAGCAGCTTCCATACAATTCATTGACATAGCATACAAACCCTTCAATTAATAGATAAAAAAAATTAGACCAAATTAAAACACAACAAAATAAGATTTAAAAAAAATAAGAAAAGATCTATAAATGATAGAAGAGGTATAAAATTTCAAATAGTAGAGACAAAAAAAAAAAAAAGTAATAATAACATACTAAATTATTTTAATACAGTGGAACCTCACTTAACAAATATAATTATTTCCCGAAATTTACTTGTGATGAGAAACATTTGTTAAGCAAAAAATTTTTTTTGACAGAAATCCATGTAACACAAGACAATGTATTCCACTCCAAACAAAGAGAGAGGAATCAAACAATTTATGTTTATGTAATCTATTATTTATAATAGATTCTTTTTTTTTTTTTACCAGATATTTATCTTTAGCTATGCTTCCATATTTGGCAAAAATTAGACACAGCATTATCATTAATTGAATTTGAAGGGCACACAGCTACTTGCTTTATTAGGGTAATGCTTCTCATGCTCTCAGCATCTTCCTTATTCCATTGGAAGGTTGCTACTCTATTGAGTCTATTATTTATCTACTCTTGAGCCAATCTACTGTGCAATAATACATAATACAGCTCCATAAGTTCTTTGATAGTTCTGGCCATGTTCTTCCACCAGCTCATCAATGTTACTGGCTCATAATCTTAGCCAGAGACCATCTCATTGATAAAAGCTCTACAAGTACTTGTTCAAACTCCTCAGGTCATGCTCAACAATGCTATCCAGTCAAAACTGTTTCCATATAAAGATTTTCTTCAAACAAGCATTTAATATAGATTGATATAGGCCAATCCAGCTTGTGATAGCACAGAGTTTCTTTGTCAATCATTCTGCAAAACATTGCTCATTACATGAAACACTTCCACACTTTTTCTTCCATTGCAAAATATCTATACATACATACAGGATGTTCCAAAAAAGTAGAATATGCACTTGTTTTTTAACCCTCTCACTGCATATTCCACGATTTCCACAGACAACGTAGAAGTAGCAAAATTTGCGTAACCTGTGATTCCCGTGGGGATGTATTTACCCATCTATTTAGCAGTGCAATTTGCTCTTTTCCTATTTATGGTTTCATTTCGCTTTTTCTGGTTTCATTCAGATCTGGGCTGACAGAAGCATTAGTTCCACATGGTCCTGTGAAATATACAAGCATGATTAGCAGCATTTTGCAGGCTCTTTTCAAAGCTGAAAGATATCTGGCAGGAAACGTTTCACAATTTTTGAACCCATTTTGATATAAGAATCATGGATTGAAAGGGTTAAATATTGTACTTATATATACACTTTCAAATGTTTCACTAAATTAAGTGGGAAATTGTATGAAAAAATTTTGGTTCCAAAATAGATTATATAATAAAAAGTTTAAAATATTTAATTTTTATATACTTGTAATAAAAAAAAAGTGTTCATGAATAAGTTGTTTCTCTTATATCCATCTAAGCACACACAAGGTTTCATGTTTCTGTCTAAAAAACTTGCAGAGATATTTTAATTTCTAAATTCAGAGAGGCTAATCACAAATGTAGATGGAAATATTTATTTTATAATTGCAAGTTTATTCAAAACAGTTAAATTATCATATGCAAATAGCTATGAGATATTGAGGGATTTTTTTATTTACATGTGAAGCATTTTATAAATTGATAGAAATTGTCATTATTTCTTTTACTTTCTAAAATAAACACATACAATGATTTCAAAGTAATTTAGACAAGAATCACTGTCCAGCAATTTGCTTAGATCAACATACAAAAATTCAGGTGCAAATATTTAACCAGTGTGCAGCACTATGCAAATTTTTCAGCATTACTCTGCAATCAATAGCATTACTCTGACAGAGCAGACTACCGTAGCAAAAAAATTAAGAAATTTGTTAAGGCTACTTTCTTTATTTTTAAAGCAATTTGGAATATAATGATTTAATGTATTATTAACAATTAATTTAACAATTTGTTACAAAAATAGTCAAACACAAATAAATTAGAATAACATATCCAATTTGACTTTATAAATAATTAAATTAAAAAAATTAAACTATAAAGAAAAATATACAATTTATTATATAGAAAATTTATTGATTATGAATAATGTTTCAAAATAATAAACATTACTTAAGTTTTTAACATAACTGCACTCTTCATAAAAACATGAAGGCCAAACAAATTAGAACTTCTTTTCAAGAGTTATAAAACCTTTAATGTATAGCATGCTGCACATGCAAAAAAACATCATCACAAAAAAGATGAAATTTAAAAAAATTAAACCCTTCAAGCAATGTATTTAACTTTTAATCAATATTTATAATTATGATTTTCTTTCTTTCTTTTTTTGATGAGTGGCAAAAACTGATTGACTGATAGACTTCTGTCATTTATCGATTGAGCTTTCTCTCCTATTTTTCAGATCATTTTTCTTATTTTTTAATTCACTTAAATCAATCCTCATAAATGCATTTTTGCAAGTGTGTGTTGAATTTCTTTTGCTACATTTTGATTATCTGTTGGTAAAAGTACATGATTAAATACTTTCAGGAGAAGCATGAATTGTATCATAACATAACATTAAAAGTATTGTTACAGGCTGTGATAAAATTAAGTTTATTTAAAAATTAAGGGGAAAAAATGCACAGAAATAAAACTAATATCACTAAATTTTTTTTTTTTTTTTGCTATTTTTGGTTAATTTGTGAGATAATAATATGAAGAGATATGAACATCAATTTCTTTAGAAAAATCATAATGATTGCACGATTTTGATTTTTTTAATGATCCAAAGAAAATTAATGTGAAACAAAAATGATAACAAGCTATCTATTAAAAATCCTGAGTAATTAAAAATATAGAAATGAATAGTTATTCAGAAGTTTTTAAATCCATAGCAGGATGAACTTATTAAAGTTTTTCTAATATACAGCAGTGAATATTCAAGGGCTTATAAAAATAATAATAAAAACATATTCTAATAAATAAATTATGTAAAGCATATCAACTATATAATCTCTAAAGATGTTAGCACAATTTATCTTAGATTTAATTTAATAATTCTAACAAATATGAATTATTCAATTTGAATGGGAAATAATATTAAATAAGCATCACAAAATTAAAAGACTTGAACTATAGTATTAAAGAAAATATATAGTAGGAATATATAATCATTTCAAAAGAAATGATCTTAAGAATATTTAACAACCATAACATGTACAATAGATTCCAATTGAAAAATGTGCATTTGTATATTATGCAAATATGAATTGCTAAATTTTATTTAAAATTACTATAATTGAAAGAAAAATGTTTCCTCGGCTCAAGATAAATAATCCAAAATCCAATCCAGATGAATGAAAAATAACTTACCAGCAAGGCATTAATCTGTGGCCGGTGCCGAACAAAAAGTCTTGGCTCTTGTTTGCATATTTGTAGGGCATGGGAAGCCTAATAACATCAATATCATTCAAATGAATGCACATTAGCAGTAGAGTACCAGATTAATACCAGAAAATCAAATTTAAATATTTGAAAAGTTCATAAAACTGTAAAATTATTATTTAAAGGGGCTACATATAAAAGGTTTAGTTTTCAAAAATTATTCAAAAATGTAATAATCATTCAAAAAGTTAATTTATGTCTTGCAAACTTTCTATATATTTAACAAAAATAATAAAACTGATTTGAGTTAGCAATTTAGGGGGAAAAGTATCTTTAATTTCAAACTAATCTATTGACAGAGATACAATGCATTTAATGCAATATTATTTAAAGTGAACTAAATAAATGCAAGACATCAATTCCAGTGTAAATAATAGACTACCATTTACCTTTCTGGTTTTAGCTGATGAATGTCCTCTTAATTTTTAAAGTAATCTTACATTAACTGATACAACTTGATACACCAATATATTTTTTCTTATAGCAGCAATTGCAACATATATATGTAGTTACTACATAAGATAGAGGAAATTGTTGTCCTTTGAGCAATTCTTTTTGTGGTAGCAATAGGGCAACAAAGTTTTTTGTGTTTAATACAAAGATTAATAGCTAATTAATTTATTGATATTTTAAAGAATAACAATATTTATCTGATATCATCACTAAAAAGTAAATATTATAAACATAACATTTTGCCTCAATACATAGTTTAGAGATATTAATGCTCTTATTTTTTGCAAATTTTAATTTTTCTATTCCAAACCAATAATAATAATAATAAATAAAGATTTAAATGTGAAAGTGTTCCAATGCTACAAATCATTGTAATGATGGATAGGTAAATATATTTTGAGAGATGTATAAATAAATAAAAATGCATCTAAAAATAGTAAACTGGCATAATTATTTGAAAAAAGAAACAGATATAATTCAATAGTGAAAATAAAATGTCCAAACAAAATGAGACAATTAGAAATGTCAAATACAAAGAAAAAAAAAACTTTTAGGGTGTTAAAATCTTTTGGAAGGTAACTGCACCTACCAAATCTTCAAGGTAATAATAGATGATATATAAAATAAATGCTTAGGATAGGAATTGACCATATTTTGATCGAATGTTCTGTTTTTAAACATTAAATTCAATAAAATAAGTGGGGAATATGGGCACATTCTAGCCAATTCTGAGATACTTATCTGCTATAAACCACAACTTGCTATGAATTTGTCAGTTTTTCTTGCAACATAAAATTAAGGTAGGAAATAAGGATTTCTTGATATCATAATAATAAATTTGACAGTACACTCCATCTGTTAGTATAAACGATGAAAAAGTGCTGAAGAGACATCAAAATTTCCTGAAAAGTATAGAAAATAACCACTAAACAATTATTATCTAACTGATAGTTCAGTGTATCAGATAGAAGCATAATGCTACAACTATCATGCCCATCTGAATTTGAACCATCTGTGAAAATTGGCACAAAAGATAAACACTGACAATGATGAGTAAAAAAGTAAACAGTTAGAAAATCTACAGATTTATCAAAAAGAAAAACTGCTGGATATTCCAGGGTGGAAAACAAAAGAAATTAGAATGCATAATGGCAGTTTCATTGAAGCTACCAATAGCATTTTGACTTAAGTGAGTAATCAACTCAATTGATACAACAGCAATCAACAGTGGCTCATCAAATGGATTGCTAAATATGAACTAAGATGGACAGTTTGGTATCCATGAGAAACAAGAAACAAATAGAATAACAACAGCTTATCATGATAAGCTCACCTGCTACTAGTCAAGGGTAGTAAGTAATAACAAAAAGCAAAGGGAAAGATAAACTTGAAGGAATTAAAGAACCCTGGGAATTTCAGGATTCAGACAACTTACCAAAAGAAAGTGATTTCTTGAAGGAAAAACAATTGAGAAATGACATCAAAAAGATGTAAATATAAAGTTAGTAAGTTTTTCTAATAAAAAAAATATTTGAAATTTACCAGATTATTTAATATAAATTTACCAGCATTTAGCAAAGAAAAAAAAAATTAATGAGCTTACCTCTTGGATTGCCAGTGTTTTATTGCCCATTACAAGTCTACACATTGCGATGTGCTCCAAAAGTAACAATTGGAAAGAATGCAGAATTGGATGACTGTCAATCACTGAAAAAATAAATAAGCACATTTAACAAATCTATGATTTCTTTATAATTTCCCTCTCATGCAGCAATGTTGAAGATGGGATATCGGGGAGGGGGGAGGTACTCTTAACTGATCCAGTAATTTAAAATACAAATATTTTATGAAAGTTCTTTATAGAAAAATTACTGGAAGAATAGCATATAATAATAGAGATTTCTTTTGGTGGTGGGGAAGGTTTTCCATTCCTATAAAGGAAGAGGGAGGAATTCAAGAGCTATAACAGGATGCTTTTAATTAAAAAAATTTAGTAAATGTGTAAATTATGATCAGATTATTTTAGCCCATCGATTATTTACTTATGTATTTAGTTAATGGATAATACTACATACGAGAACCTAAAAAAATATCAGATCATATTTTTCCTGTACCTCAATGCTCCCTTCTCTCTGCTCTCTCCGGTTTAGTAAATAATTTTTTTACCAGACATTCATAAGGATTATCAATTCATAGTGGTGTCTTACAGGGGTCTTTTTCAGAAATCCAAGAACCATAAAATTATAAATTTCAGACATAAAAATGGATTTAGATGGATTTTAATCTTTTTCACTATTGACACACAAATGTGCCATTGTTTTCTTGATTATTTTTTCTAGATGATCAGTGCAGGGTACTAAAGAAACTTTTATACTCACTTTATAGTTAATAAGCCAAAATTTAAAGTTCAAAGTGCATTTTGAGATTACAATAAAAATGCCCTTACCATTAGCTATCACATGTCTACAATTAGATAAATATTTCACAAACTACTACCAGTGCTTGGTTTACAAACACAATCATATTTTAACTAAAACAATAAAAAAAATCATTTAAAAGTAACGTTAACTAAATTTTTGACCAATACCAGGTAGAATGAAAGGGAAAATACAAGAGTCTGATACAAATCAATGATTGTTTATCTATATTTAAACAAATGAATAAGAAATAAAGTGCCATTAAAATATTTTAAATTTACATTTTAAGACCTCAATTCCTACAACTACAGATCTTGCTTTGCACTGGAAATATCCATTCTTCTCTGCCTTTTCAGACAGTTTGTAAATGTTAGCACTGCAGAAGCTGTCTCTTAGAATTTCACAACAAAGTATAGAAAAAGTATTATAGTTGTTAAAATGCTCAAACTCAAATTTTTGACAATTCTCTACATTTGAAAACTCCAAAAATACTTTTCTGGCATTATGTGTGTCTATCTATGAATGCTATAACTTAAAAACACTTAGATAATAACAGATAGATGAATGAAGTTTGGTATATGGTTTTGCATCTAATTTGTAGAAGTCAATCACATTTTGAGTGCAGTCTAGAGGAAGTTGCTCTGTCCAGTTGTTGAATATTAACTATCATAATAAATGCAAAACTCAATAGAGCTAGATGGATAAAATATGGTACACATATTTAATATCTAAAGTGTACATACCAATCACATTTGGAACTGAATCCATTCCAAGGCTGATTGTTTCACAAGTATATAAACTCTATAAAAAGCAATGACTAAGAAAAGCAACATGTGAAATTTGGTATGTGATTTTGCGACTACAATTCTCTCAAACTTTGA
Source organism: Argiope bruennichi (assembly GCF_947563725.1). Lineage (NCBI taxonomy): Eukaryota > Metazoa > Arthropoda > Arachnida > Araneae > Araneidae > Argiope > Argiope bruennichi. Next base: position 15,200,328 of record NC_079156.1, on the reverse strand, counting down.
TTTCAATCAGTAGGAAAAAACACATCTAAAATACAATTTAGGAATTATTAACCTTATACCAGGCATTAATTGTCAAAAAATTCACCAAAGATTACATTAAGATTCAGTTAAAATACTAGATTCAAACCAAAGATTTATATTTTCTAATTAATGTTTGCAATGTATGCTGAGATTTATTGCAAATATATTCCACAACTTTATGCTGAAATAGAAAAGAGGATAACACTTTTATTAGATAGCATGCATGAAAATTTTGGGCAGATGACTTTTGTTATTTTTTTTAATCATTTAAATTATTTGTCATATGTTCCTTTTCTTATTCTTATTTACATTTTGAGATTGCCATATTTACTCATTCATTTCTTTGACATATTTAGAGCAAGCAATTTCTACATATAAGCTGAAATATTTCATGATTAAATAATTCTTTACTCCATTGCATTCCCGCCTCAATTTATCTAAAACTAATGCTTCATAAATTATGTTTCTTGTTTAAAGTTTCAATCCAAATATTTTTTTAAGAAAAAAAATCTCCATCTATTGTTTGGATACAGGTTATATCATCAGAATCTTATTACCTCCTACAATTTCTTATAAGAAGTTGTTAAAATGTATTAAAATAAAATCTTGACTTTTTCATGCATTTGCTTGTAACTCACAAAAACAAAGAGAACAGTTTTTAATTTAATTATAACAGGAGTGGGCTTGTTTTGACCATTCTTCTCCAATCTGAATTACTCATATTCCTCGTAATCCCATAGTTGGGGGGGGGAGGACTTTTCCAATGCACAATGAAAACCAAACACAAATATTTCAATGTCAGTTAAGTCATCAAGATACTATTAGTTACTAAACAGTTAATGAAAACTTTCCGAATATCTGACCCCAAAAATTGCAATATTGAACAGCCTCTATAATGATAAAAATTATTAGATAATTTTGGACAAGGACAAAAACTTTAGTTTGACAAAAAGGATTAGATCTTTGTACTCAATGCGAAAAATTTAAATTATTTAGATTTTTGGTGACAAAATCTTGAAATTTTCAACATTCACAATATATAAATCAAATTATTCCAGATTACAATTGTTCATTCAGCAGCAACTGCATTCTCTAGAATTGGATTTTGCAAACATTCTTGGGAAATCTCCTTGAAAATTTTACCACTCTTGATAGTCAATTTTTAAATAAACAATGCATATTAGATAAGAATTGTTTCAATATATAATAATTTTGTCATATCTAAATGAACTGTTGACAGTATGAACGTACAGATAAATAACATTTATTTAAAAAGTTGAAAATTCTTTTTGCATTTCTTCATTCAATAAGACAAAAAGCTTTTGAATTGCTGATGGACCATCCATCAAAATGTATAAAGGCTTTCTCAAATTCAACTTCATCACAGAATTACTAGTTTTAAAAATATCTTTAGATGTGAAATTGCCAATGAAAGTTGAAATATCATTTCATTTTAAAACTGAATGTGTAAACTAAATCCATTTGCAAATATTTGCTGAATGTTTAGCAGACATTAGATTATACATATTAAGGTCAGTTAAGACGTTTAAATGAAATGTTGTTAAATGAAATTAATAAAATTATTTTGTTAATCTACAATAGAACTTTCAGGCAATCTTGCTGCTTGGAAACATTTTTTGAATTAAGTTTGAAATTTCCTTACAAGGGCTATACAAATAATAACTCTCTACACAAATGAAAAACCATTTCAAATCTGAATCTAAGCATTGTGAAGGCACAATAAAAGGTATAATAATATTATCTCCGGCAGCTGAGTATGTTGAAAATTCCTTGGTATTTGTAGTGGCCATCCTGCTAGCCACTCCCCTTTTCAAAACAGAGTGAGAAAGGATTGGTGATAGACAATATTCTCAAATTAAAACCCTTTTTTTTTTTTTTTTTTTCAGTTGGGGGAATTCTCATGGCAGAACAAAGTCACAAACTGGTTTTCTTTTCTGCTCGCAAAAATAAAGGATAAGCATTTCACTTATTTTTTTAAGGACCCAATAAAAACTTTCCAGGAACCTTATTTCAATAAAATACAAGGACCCTACAAACCCTTTTTAGCAAAACAAAATGCAAGAGTAGAAAGCCTGTACTGAATTAAAAAAATCATTTTAAGAAGATTAAGAATTTATAATTTTAAAACAAAAATTTAAACTAAAAAATTTCATGTCGGCAATCTGCAATCGTATAAATATATGCATGTCAGCTTGTGGATAATGTAATCCCTAGTTACATCATTATCAATTAATCAAAGAAACTTAAATGTTTCATATAAAAAACAAGAAATTATTAAAATGCATTTTTGATAATTGTACTCTTTCCAAGCCACAATTTTAGTGCATTTACTTTTAACCAAGTTAAGATTTTTTTTTCTCCCTTGTCTTTTATAACAATTTCAAAAAATCTTGAAAATAAATAATTTTGAACTTAAAAATTAAGAATTACTTATATTAGAAAATTTCTTTATGTCTTGAAAATTTATAAGAAATTTATAAAACGTATTTTTATTTTACAGAAACTCAAAAGTATATTTTATATAAATGAAGAAAAAATGGGGGGAAGGGGGGGGGGATTAAGAATCTGATTGTACATCAAAATTAAGATTTAGTATTGTGATAACTTAATAGAGGAACTTCCTTTTTGTATATCAATATCACAACAAAACTACACATAAATTACTATAATATATAAATATGCATGTATTTCTAAAAAAAAAAAAAAAAAGCTTTATGAAGTGTGTTAATAAAGCGAAAAGGACATAATTTTTTTAAAAAACTAAACAAAAATTTAAAACAGGGTTAAAAAATTCTATGTATATATGCATTTCATGGAGTATTATTTCATCCAAAGTAATGATAGAAGTTTTTCTTACTTTTTAGCTTCTCAATTTGCATTAAGGCTTTATCAGTATATTTCTGAGCCTTATCCATATAACCAGCCTGCATTGAATGCAAGACTGTAACCTGAAAAGCAAAAATAATGTCTCGTTATTGTACATAAAAGCTTTTACAGCCTTATATTTATTACAAAAAATACGTAAATACACCAAAGGATACTTACCAAATATACCAAGACACACATATGCTCCTTGGGCATCCATTGAAACATGTCACCTGGGTTAGTAGGAATAACTTCTACAAAACAAATATTTATATTAAAAAGAGATACTTTTCACTAGAACCATTTCAAAATTCGTTAATAAATAGAAATAAGAGTTTAAGCCCCAATCCTGATTGCTGAATTAAGTGCATTTTAAAAATTAAATAGTCAATCTGAACTCAAATAATCCAACATAAAAACACAAAAAACACATAAGAAATCCTATTTAAGTATAAAAGAATAAAAGTTGCAATAGAGATTACAGTAATAATAATTTAAAATATTATAAATAATACTTTGTTAATCAATAAAATTTCATTTTTTTTCAAGAAAGGATTTATTATATTATAATTTCAGTACATTATATTGATATCAATTACTGAAGATACCCTGATTTGTTTTTTAAAGGCACAGTATGAGCTTCATTTTTTGGATATTTCGACATTTTCTACAAATTAAAGAATTTTATAAAAGAATGCTTTTTTTTAAAAAAAATAATTTGCTTGATAATGTACATAGATTGCTAGCTTTTTTAAGCCAATGCAATAATAAAGTTTTTATTTCTGGTCTATTTATAACTGTTGTTTTAAACTTTTTGTGTGAGATATATTCATTTCTTTCCCTTAATCAGAAATATGAATTACAAATAATATTTCCAAATTTTATATAAAGTAATAATGGAGACTGTGCAGAATCTTGTGTTCAAAATTTAATAATTAATTTTCTGTTTGAACAGTTCATATACGAAAAAGTAAAAAAGGGAATTTTATTTGCACTAATTAATTTTGGTATCTTTTTGAAAAAGTAGCAAATAACTTTGAAGTAGCATAAGCATTTTGTTTTATTTTTGGTATTTTTGGTTGTTTTATTTTTGTTTTATTTTGTTTTTATTTTTGGAAGCCTTCAACTGTTCAGTGTATTCACTTTTGGAACTGAATGAAATACACATTTTCCAGCATATTGTTAGAAAGCTCTAAACTTTTGCACAAAAATTAATGGGAGTAAAAATAATTCTTTAATGACTAGTCTCTAAATGATGTTGAAATATAGCTAACAACAGATCTATAAATAAGTAATCGCGTCAAAAAAGCAGCAACAAATTGAAGTTATGGTTAAAAACCAACACTCATGGTGTTACATAAAATTATCTCTAAAAAGAATGGATTTTCCCCCATCGATGACGGGACGTACTTCCTTCGGGGAGGGTTGTACCGTGGCCGGTGACGGCCCTTAGGACTCAACCACAGTTCCCGCCAATTGCTGTTGCGGCGGTCCGGTCATTCAGTTCTATGGTTTAAATCCGTGTGCCTTAGGGCGGGTCGGAGAGTTAGATGGTTGACTTTCCCCCAATCTAAACTAGCAAAAGGAAGTGAAAGATAAGTCAAGTAAATTAAAGGGATACATTTTTTCCATTCTATCAGTATTTCCCAGAACTGAGATAAAGCCTTTATTACTGACCTTCGGATTCATTGAAATTACTCAAACATTGACAGATCCCTCACCGCAAAGAAAATATAGTTTATAATTAGGCAGATCTAACATGGTAAATGTTATTTTTTCCCATTAGATGGGAAATATAAACATTTTTAAGGCCTTTATATAAGGACCATCAAATATAAGCAGTATTTAAGGTCTTTTAATGGCACTATGCACCCGGGGAAAATTTTTATATCAATTTAAAAATTCAAAAAATTATTTTTCTAATGATATACCCCAGTTTTTTGCTGTATAATTTTTTTTTGCCTGTATTTAAAGAATATTTTATACCAATATGTTTCATTGCCGAAGTGAAACTTTATATATGCATCCATTAAAACAATTATATAAAAAATTTTAAGAACAATTAATCACAGCAAACCAAATGATCCCAGAAATGGTAGTATATATTATATATATATATATTGTTAAGGAATATTATAAAACTTACCCTCATCAGCATGTAATGATGTAATTGTTTGAATGCCTTGCTGCAACTGCTTCAGACAAGGTTTTACACTTTTAACCTTTAAAAGAAAAAAGAAAAAAAATCTCATATGTTTTTCCTCTTTTTTTTTTTTTTTTTTTTTTTTTTGTCATGGACATCTAAAATTTAAATAAATCTTCAAAATAAAACCCAATATTATTATTCGACATTTATTTTATAAAAATGAAAAGCAACATTTAATAACATCCAATAGTGATTTCAAATTGAATTAAATTACACATTTTCTATCAGTTTATCAAGTAGTTTTTAGGAAACGCTTAATACACTACTAAATACACTATCTAAGAAGGACCAGTTTATAATCTGAAATACCTGTCCAGCTGTAAGGTAATGGCAAACTTGTAAAACCAGGAAAAACACCTTGAGGGCCTCTTTCTGGGCAGTGCTTCCCTGCCAAGCTTCCACTAACTGCCCAGCTAGTGTGAGCACCTGGTGGACCTCTTGGAGCTTTCGATCAATCATCAGGAGCTTTAAAAAATTTTTAATGCATGAAATAAAATTTTCCTCACTAATAAAATACATTTATAATAAATTGAATGGGTAATTACTACTACATAATGCTGAAAATATTTCTCAGTCTACTTAACACAGAAAACATGAATCATGTTAAATTTTCCCATTTGTTATCACAATTTTTTTTTAATTTTAAAGAAAATAAATTACTGGGATAGTAAAAGGTTAATAAAAACTGATCTGTAAATAACTGCAACCAATGCATCATTCTTACAATGTAAATTGCTTTCGTGCAATGCATAAAAATAAATAAAATACAGACTCAAAGGAATTAAGTTGTTGCATATATCTAATGTTCAAAGTAAGATTAATAATAATCAAAGATAAATTAATAATTTCATTAATATATACGCAGTAACATTCGTTATTTTAAATACACATAAAATCTCTTTTTTTTTTTTTTTTTTTTTTCCTTTTTTGTTATTACTAGCTTGCTTATAAAGAGCAAAGGAATCACATGAAGCATATCTTTATATCTTGGAAATGCACAAGTGTGAAAATTAGAAAATTTTTAGATTGTATTATCATAGTATAATACATATATTGGAAGATAAGTACAAAAAAATTCCCAAGAAATTCAAATTACATTTGGGCAATTAAAGTTATATATATATATATATATATATATATATATATATATATATATATATATATATATATATATATATATATATACTTTGTCAAAATAAATACAGCAATTTGAAAAACAAATCTGCAATTAACTGTAAAACTGACAAAACATTCCATAAAATCCACCTGATAGGTCAACTGTACACAACTTTCTATGCAATGAAGAATAAATCTGTTTGAAGGATTATTTTCGATATTTTAAAAATAATAGTTGAAACAAAATTTAAATACCCAGAAACACAATCCACAAAGTCATTAATAATATCAAAATTTCAAAAGAAATATTTGAAAATTCTATAAATTAAAATCTGTGCACACAAACATAATTCAACTTATATTGCAACAAATAAAATTTCATATGCTCCTCAACATAATAAAGAAATATATACATTTCATAAATCACCTTAAAGATATTTAAATTAATAATCCTTAAAAATAGCCGATAATACAAAAAAAAAAAAAAAAAAGGTTGTAAAAAATTTTACTAACAGATAAAAGTTGCTTACAAATCAAAATTCAACAAAGATATAATGAAATAAGTAATGGGCGTGAAAAAAAACACCTTACCATCCCTTTGCTCAGCAAGAAAAGTATACGAGTATACTGAGCTCCAGAAATGTGAGCAAATTCAGCTCCAACGCCTAATACACTGCAGGCTGCTGCATATTCTTTTTCACTTGCATGAAAATGCTAGGAAAAGAAAATCATTAAAGATTCATATCTGGAGAAAACATGAAAATTTAAATAATAAAACCTTATACTTACTGCAAGTTGAAATAGAAGCCTAGAATGCCAAAATGGAGACTGCTGAGATATTTCCACAGCTTTACCAACCATAGATTTGGCCATGTGCATTTGATTCTATAAAATATGCCAAACAAAATATTATAGAATTTAATTATAAAACAAAAGCTTTTCAACTCTTACTTAATCTTTTAACTCACTGGAAAACAACTTTTGATTATTAAAAATTAATTTTCTTATTATTTCAGCTTTTTAATACATTCTTCAATTACTTCTTATAAAAAGTTAATGTTGCAAAAGTAGAAAATTCAGTCTATTATAAAATAAGTTGTTCCAAGAGTTTGAAAAATTGCAAGAAATAATCTACAAATGATTTTTTTAAATGTGTCTATTAAGATTAATTAAAATTGTTTCAAAGTAATATATATAATTTCCATATGTAGCCAAACTAGAGTAGCTAATAGGAACATGCAAGTTGTATTTAAATAAAAATAATAATAAGCTAAGCATTGTAAACTAAAATAGAGACTTAATGTTTAAAATAATTGGTAAGTCAACCTTCTAACTCTCCAACCCGCCCTAAGGCACACGGATTTAAACCAAAAAACTGAATGACCGGACCGCCGCAACAGCAATTGGCGGGATAAAATAATTGGTAAAATCAAAAAGCCTGGCTCCTAGTTAAAACCACTGTACCAATTTTTACTGCATGAATAAGAAAGTTTATGATATTTAGATATGCCGACAATGCGCCTTTGCTCTCAATCATAATCGATATTCGAGACTATAAATTCTCTATTGGGTTTAGTTTGACAGAATTCATAAGGCGTAACTATTAAACTAATTCATAGAAATATGGTTATATTTGATTTCAAATTTCAGTCAAATTCTGCAGATCAAAATCCATGTCCATGATTCCACCAAACTAACCGACATTAAAACTAAGTTATTTTAATTATTTTACATGTATTATGTTAATTGTGTATATGAACTTTTCTAATGTGACCAGTCTCATAATATTGTAATACTTTTAAAAATTTAAATGAGCAGTTCACCTTTTGCAGTATTTTAATTTCACATTTTTATTCATCTTGTAAACTATCCAAAATCCCTTTTCTTTAATTTTCAACAAATAAAAAAAAAAATTATGAAATAAAATATTTGATGAAACAATAAAAGCAGTCTGAATTTTGAAATGAACAGTTTGAACAGTCTGAATTCAAGGCAACAATGCAATCTATTCTTGGAAATTAGGCAATAAATAAATATATAAAAAATAAAAATATAAAAAATAAAAATTGAAAAATTTAGAAAAAATTTGCATGACTACCAAATTTTTATCATTAAAAACAATTAAAAATTTTTTTTAATATGGAGTAAAATTTAATTAACTCATTTATTTTCATGCAATAGCATTTTTGGAAGTTATAATAAAGAAATATCAAAATTCAGCTTCATTTTTAGTTATTTAAAATTCTAATTGAAAATTTAAATTGCTCTAAATTACACAATTTCATTCTCCAAAATATAAGTGTGCCAATGGTTTGCCTGTGGAGTACCAACGCATATATTCATCTTCATTATTATTAGAGAAGAAAACTCATGACTCCTAGATATAACAAAGGTCGTCTTCGTTCTCGCATTCAATGCTAGAGAGATATTCCAAAATAAAAGGTAGAAACTCCAATCTCAACTCAAATGTTCAAATTCATTCTTTAAATGGAAATTTACCCAATTGTTCTCCTCAAAATTGTAAAAAATTCCTCTAAAATGGAAAGAATTTTCAACCTTTCTTTTGAAGTTGAAGTAAGTGTATCTAGAAACATTTGAGCTGCAAGTCATTTTTCTACTTCAACTTTGAAAATTGAATATACTCCTCTAATTTGGATAGTATTTTCAAAGAATTAGTGGGTCAGCTGCCTCAGAAGACTGGGATTTTTGAAACATTGTGTGATCAAATCTCTCAAAACAACTTCACATTTCCATTTTTTTTCGATGGTAAAAACACACATTAAGGGATGTAAATTATGATATATATGGGATATATAATGTATGATATACACTAATTTATACTATTCTCTATTGCAGTTGCAATAATATAGTATGTGGCTATTTTTTGCACCATAAATCAACAGGATTTTTTTTTTTTTTTTTTTTTTGTAAATTTTTTGTACATCCAATGAAGTTTTAATTCAAGCTCCAAAAGCCAAATTTTGCATTCATTATGACTGCGAATAGTCATTAGGCAATCCACTTTTTTAAATGCACATCTCATATAAATACCCTTTATATAGTGTACAACAATATCAGGTGCCATCTGACAGCAATTCACAATTACAAGATTCACTTCAAAATAGCTCTCATGCTGCTTCAAAATGGGATATGTATATAACTAAGTTAAACTAGAGGTTATAAAAAGTATCTGCCACTTGAAGTAACATTGAAAATTGTAATCATTGTAATAAAATATTGCAATATTTAAGGACAATATTATAATTACTTCACTTTATTTAATTATTCTACAATTTTAAAAAAAAAGCTCTTTTAGATATAGAAATATATTTCACAGTAAGAATAACTTACATATATATTCAAATTTGCTTTAATTTTGAATAAAAAAATAAATGCAGAAAAATAAGCTTTAAAGTTCCATAGATAGAAGTAAACACAAAATCAAAAATATAATCTGTGCCTACAAATAAATAAATAAAATAATCCCAAATTAAAAAGTGTTAGTAAAAAAATATTGCTTATGACGAATATGATCTTAAAAAATCAATGTATTTGTAAAACAATAAATCTGAGAATTATAGTCTAGTCTGTGTAGACTTATTTTCCTTTACCTTACCCTATGTATTTTAAAATCTCAGAAAAAGAAATAATAAGAAAATTCAGTTTCACAATCAGGGAAAATTATCATCATAATATTAAACAGCAAGAAATATAGAAGTACAAACCTTCTTTTCATATAAGTCAGCCAAAACACTGGCAGCTTCAAACTTGACATCATCAAAACCCGCTAGCTGATTTTTTTCAAATGAAGGATTATATCATTTATATATAATTTTTTGCTGATTTTAAAATAAAACAGTTTATTATAAAGAAAATCTTTATTATTATTAATCAGTCTTTTATTGCAATAAATTATTTCATGGAAAAAGATATTCCTTTTTAAGGTTTCTTTAGTAATATTATTAACATTTTATATTTTTGTACATTTAATAATACAATTGTTTTTAAATACAATGTATAGTAATTAAGCATATATATTAAAATACATTGATACTTTGATTGTGAATATTTTATTAATAATAAAATGTTCAATCACTAATTAACATATACTTTTTATATGTAAATTAAAGCACTATTTTCCTTTTAAAAAATCATTTACACTATTGTTACTATTAGAAAATCAGTTATAATATTGACATGAAAGGCAGCTTGATTGAACAAGCAACAATAGATACTAGATTTCATAAATCCTGAAAAAAAATTTTGAATCAGATTTGTAACCTATGATTATCACATAAATTTTTGGTTATGTGTCAATAAAAAAAGTGTTAAAAAATAATAATTTATTTAAAGGGGTTTAAAAATTTTTTTTTTTTAAATCTTGTCCTGAAAGAGTTTATTTCTTTTAATTGATTTTTACAACACTGATAAAATTAGCTTATTACTTCAGTTTTGTTTTCATCTATAAATAAAAATTTTAATTTATTCAAATACATAATTTATATTAGCAGATTTTGCAATTCATATTCAATTTTAGAGCTTCAAAAAATAAAACTTTATGGCTTTTACTAAAAACAGAATGTCAAAGGATACATTTTGTGATAAGTACCACTGAAAGAGAGAAGAAAAAAAAAAAAAGAAATTAGTTTTATAAATACAGCATTTATTAATCAATAATAATTAAGCATTCATACAGAATTAAATTCGTTTATAATTCTAATTCTTTATTATAAAGTGCCTAACTTATATATATATAAAAAAAGAGGGAAACTTACATATAATATATATATATATATACATTAACTAGTTAATTTACAAATGAGCCAATCATTCTTATACATTACAAATGAACTAGTCATTCTGTAACAATAGAGAGATTGAAAAATTAAAATTCCCTTCAGATAAGTACAGAACTGTCCCTTTCATGCCATATTTACAAAGATACCAATAAAGTATTTTCCTGATATTTCTGTCTAGAAAATATAATAAGAGGACATTTTCATATTCTTTATAATTTTATATTTGCTGATAATTTCGCCGCCTTTTTGCAAAATTTTTAATAATTTATTAATTATTAAAGAAGGAATAAATTTACTAATCTAACATAAGAATCTAACAAAAGAAACTTTACAACAAAAGAAACTAACAAAGAAACTTAACTTACTTTTACTAATCTAACAAAAGAAACTTTATTATAAAGTATATAAAAAATAATTTAACCAGTAAGCATCTATATATAGTTAGGGAAAATCTGAAATGTTACTTAAAAAATTTTGGAAAAGAAATACACAGTTCCACACTAGGCTATCACCAAAAGAAAAAATAATTCATGATACAAAACATTTAATAATTACTTAACAACAACAAAAAAAAAAGAATTACAAAATAAAATTACTTTTTTTATTTAATCATTTTTGCCAATTCATGTATTTGGGCATCAATTTCAGCAGATTTTTCTGCTTCAGTTTCATTGAGCTAATCCTTAACAAATGCGGTACAACATTTTGTACGGCCTATTTTATATTTTTTAGCTATGAAATAAACTATTTTACTTTCAGTGAACATATATGAAAATATTTTCACTATATCTTTGAATACATTAAAGGGCGAAAGTAATGCAACAAGTTTTAATGCCCATAAAAATTCAGCTTTACATAATTGTTCTTGAACAAAAAGATTCGAAATTGGTTTATTTTTGGACTTGACATATCACCTTCTCCTTCATTCCTTTAGATACAAATTCTAACATTAATTATGACCTTTTTGAGCAGACACGCAAATTTGTGTCCTTTTTTGGCATGACTAATAAGTGCCTGTGTCCCAAATGTTATTTAAGTTTATTATTTTCTTACAAAGCGAACAATACATAACAAAAGAAATTTGTGGGATTTCTCGACCCTTTCAACAAAATCAGAACTGATTTTTTTTATCCATTCAATTTGTATTAATACAGATTTCGAGCAGCTCATTGTTTTAAAAAAATTCTTTTATCTACTCTGAATAAGCTTATAATTTCTCAAACAACCCATTCAATAAACTCGAATATGAGTGACTAAATACTACCATGATGCGTCCGCAGATTTTTCTATTCTTTCATGTACTTTGATAGTTCTGGACTTTCTGGACTGTGCTCTTCCACCAGCTAATATATGTCATTGCTCCTCTAGATCAATAATTTTGGGTTAAAGACAAAATCCCATTGATTAAGACTTCACATGCCATCGTTCAAACTTCTCAGAGTTGTGTTTAACAACACCATCAGATGAACGCTATGATATAAGGATTTAACAAGCACTCAACACAGACTAAATGCAGACAGACTGATGGCATGGCATTGTCTCACCATTCGTTCCGAAAAGTGTCACTCATTAAACAAGTAACTTTTTTACATTTTGTTTTGCTTGCAATATGAATCTGTTATGCAAGGTGCTCATTAACCCTCTCTCTGAATAATTCTTTTATCAAAATAAGTTCAAAAATTGCGAAACGTTTCCTGCCAAACATTTTTTGAATTTTGAAAAGAGCGCAAAAAATGCTTCAAAACATGCTTGTATATTTCACAGAACCAAGAACAACTAACAATATCTGTTAACCCAGACCTGAATGAAACCAAAAAAGCTGAAATGAAAACCTGAATGGGAAAAGAGCGGGTTGCATAGCTAAATAAATGGAAAAATGCAACACCGTGGAAATCGAGGGTCGTGCAAATTTTGCTACTTCTACATTGGCCGTGAAAATGGCGGGATATGCAGCAAGAGGGTTAAGTGAAGTTTGCCTAAACCTCACTTCACTCTTTGGTTGAAGATATCTTTGACACTTCTAAATTATCCAACTCTAGACAACTCAAAATGATACTCAAAAAAAGACAAACGTACAGGAAATTTTGTTTCCTTTTAAACATAAAGACATATTACTATCTGATGAAAAGATTCTGGAAATTAGGAATCTATTTTAAGCATGGTTCTATCATTTCTATCTCTATAAAATTACACTTGACATTCACATACTATTTTTACAGGAATCAAGCATATAAAACTGACTCCTGACAACATCTCACTTGGTTTTGCAATTAGAAAAGAATGAAAAAAATTAATTGAAAAATTAGAAATAATTAGCAGTAGTTCATTTTATCAAAATTCTAATTTTATCTCATTTTTACATTTTCTAAATAATTTTAGATTGCAGAATTCAACAGCAATAAATGGTTTTAGATACAGCAGAATCACTTAACATGCATCATCATTAAAATAATTTATAGTTCTGATGCTTAATAAAAAATGTTAATACAGAATGAATTTCATATAAGTAAATTTAATAATTACAAGTTAAAAATATTCGAGAAAATATTTTGAAATCACTAATATTTTTAATTACAGTTTCTCTTATAGTATGTGTTTTAAACCAAATGATCATGACTTTAACATTCTTGAAAGCAATTTTCCTAAAACAAGCATTAAACACAGTTGATTTTCAATAATTCCTGTAAAAAGCATGTTTATAAATGAAGTTTCAAAGATGAAAACCATATAAAGATGAAATTTAAAAAAGTAAAATGAAATCAAAGTATAAAACTCTGTCTGAATGAAAAATTAATAACAATTGAACTAGATTTTTAAAGTAACTAAATCAAATGTAATGATGGCATACAATGTGCACAACATTTTAAGAAAAAATGAAATATATACTTTTCTAGCACTGATATTGAAACAATATATTCTGAATTACATGATTTCAATGAAAAACAATAAAAATATGTAGGACACATAAAAACATGAAAATTATATAATCCAATTATGGATATAAGTTTCTAGGGTTAATAATGCAAGATTCAAATAATGTGAGGAAAAATCAACTAAATTCATTCATTTCAAAAGTAAATAAATGGATAACTCAATAAGTAATGCACATATGATGTATAACTGTAATGGTATCGGTAAATTAAGGATAGGAAATGAAAAGTAAACATAACAAAAATTTCCATATCTGATACATACTGCTTTTTCTAGGTGAGACTGGGCAAGATCTGTATTTTTGGTATGTTGAAGCAATATATTTCCAAGTTGCAAATGAGTTCTCGCTTCAATTTTTGGTGGTTGTTTCAAATTAAAAATCGCACACAAGCACTGGATACAGTTTCGAATGTTTGGTGGATTCATCGTACGAAATTCTTCTGCTAAAGCAAGAAGCGCTAAATAGCATGCTTCTTGCGTCGAAGACCCCATTATAAAGCGTATAAAACGGAATTTGTAAACTACAAAAACACCTTGAAATACAACTAGTGGCTTTAAACTTCGCTTAGAATTCACATTTTGACGTTTCTATATCACAACATCAAAACTTGCAGCCACTTGGACAACTCAACCTATGTTTTTAAAAGTTTACAAAATACGAATAGCAAAATTAATAATAATGAGTACAAGTGGAAATTTTTTTCTATTATAATTGAGTTTTTCAATTTGTATCTTTAAGTTAGAAGAAAAATAATTTTTATAATTAAATAAGCGTACAATATTTGAAGAAATACCTAGACAAGCAAAGGGCCACTTTCTTTTCATATTTTTTTCCTCCTTTGAACTATGATCAGACTAGAGCTACCATTGTTTCCTTCGATGTATTTTCGCCCCAAAAAAATACTAACAATTTATTTCAAATATTTGTTTCTTGTAGATATACTTTAATCTTGCAGCTATCAATTTGAAATTCTAAATTCGAATAGATGACATATTAATAGATTATTTTTTCCTCCCAATGTTTAACTTAAAATATAAGTTATAAAATTTCTGACAGACACATGAACAGGAATACGGTAAGTATATATACCTTACATAATTTAACAAAGAACCCTTAAATTTAAATTAAAGATGCAGAAATTTCGAAAATTTCTGTCTCTCTTTTAAAATTAATCGTCCCCCACCCTCCCTCCTCCTGTGGAAGTCATGTTTGGATTCAAACTGTTAACTGCTGCTGCTATTGTTATGATCTCGCGGGAGTGCGAATAATGAGTCCGATGTAATGAAATTGCGTTTTACTGAGTGGAAAATTTTACTTTTGAATAATTTAAAACGCATTCATTCTATTTTATTAATTTATTCATTACTGATGATTCTAATTTTTATATATTAATATGGAATTTCTGAAGACAGTATTAATATTGACTCTTCATGGTATGCGCGATTGCTTTAATGGCGTACTTGCTTCTATAAAATTTTGCTCAAAAA
Source organism: Argiope bruennichi (assembly GCF_947563725.1). Classification (NCBI taxonomy): domain Eukaryota; kingdom Metazoa; phylum Arthropoda; class Arachnida; order Araneae; family Araneidae; genus Argiope; species Argiope bruennichi. The sequence goes on along the minus strand of NC_079156.1, from coordinate 15,184,881 downwards.
CTCAGAATTCCCGGAGAGTACGGGAAGAAGTTAGAAGCAGTAGCGATGAGCCCAAAACAATGTCTAGTGTTTTAATACAATGTGGAGTTTTTGGATTCCTAGTGTGGCTCCCTATATATTTATTTCGAAATGTTTTGATGAACTGTATTTACGAATATTTCTGTTCCTATTTGTCTGAAGACGATTTGGGATCAATTACATTTTTGCCAGCTGTCCTCAGTTGGATATTTTTCTTCTTTTGGACTTTTCCTTTATTTATCATTAATAGATTTTTAAATCTATCGTGGGATCAACAAGTTGCTGATATTACTTCTGAAAAAGCAGGCATAAAGAAAAAGGATATTTTTGGTGTTACTGGATCATGGAGCGACCAAGTAACCAGCATAGGTGTACAAGTTCTTTACATGATACAATGCATCATGATACAGTATTTGCCATTCTCTAGTATTATTAGATATGTAGCTTCAACTTTCCTGCTGTCTCTTTTATATTCAATGTATGCTTTTGAATATAAATGGTGTTTAAAAGGGTGGTCTTTACAAAAGCGGATACATTTTATTGAAACAAAATGGCCATATTTTGTTGGATTTGGACTTCCACTGGCAGTTGCAACAGCATATGTTGAAAGTTACTCATTAATGGACAGTACATGCCTGTTTTCAGTTTTGTTTCCATTCTGTGTGGTAGGAAGTACTATAACATTCGATAGTAAATTAAAAGACTTCAGGTCTCCATTTAGAGTATTTAAGTTTGCTGCATGCATTACTGACTTTGTATACTATCATATTTGCAAATGGCTGTTAAGGTAACAGTAGTTTTCCATTATATCAGTTAAATCTTATTTAATAAATGTTTTGTTGTTAATTGTTCTGTCAGTTTATTTTATTTTATTAAGAAACTCTTAAATCTTGATTTTGTAACTTTAAAATAATACTGAGTGCTATTGTGATAAGTATGTTTGTTATTTTCAGAATTTGCCTGTAGTGCAATTTTAATTTCATTTAAGCAGTCTACTCTGAACTATTTTAGTGCATTTTAAACTAATGAGCTTGTAAATAATGCATGGAAAATATATCAAGATTTGCTTATTGTGATGATGAATTTTTAAATATATACATCTGTGATAGTTTTTGATTTCCTTTTATTATAAATGAAATGCTTATAATATTTGGCATATGTATAATAGATTCTTAATAATAATAATAGATATTCTTAAAAATTGAGACACAGTTCACAGTTAATGTGATCAGTAAAATTTTTATGAATTTGTGTATGATTCTCGTGAATAGATTTTCAGTTTTTGAATATGTATTTTGCAATGCTTATTTCTTTAATTGTAAATTAATTGAAGATACATTTTATGCAATTGTAAGTATAAATTATGTTTACATCCTTTCAGAAAAGGGTTTTTAACATATATATAACAATGGTTTCTAATATAACATTTATGATATATTAGTTTCTCTGTATATATGAAAAAAATTCATTTTTTTAAAGATATGGTTACAAAATAACCTGAAATTCAATTTTATTAAGATAGTTAAAAATGAAATAGAATTTCATAAATATTAACTATCCAAAAAAAAAAAGTTTTTTAAAGCAAACTCATTTTAAATATTATTATACCAATTTTATCATTCTTTGGTAGCCTTTTTTTTATTATTATTATTAGATTTGATGGCAAAGTTTTGTAGCTAAAATCATTAGATTGCGAATTCCGTTGCCAATCTAGCCTAACATTCTTTACGAATGCATGCATTATACCCATTGAATTTAGTAATATCAACTTTTATTATTTTATTACTTTTTCTCCTAGTTTTAAAATTAACTCCCATTTGCTTGTTAATAATTTATTTTTGTTTATTATGAAAATTGAATTCTTTTATTTTTCCAGATAACCTTACTCTTGTATATTATTTCTTTTTATGAAAATCAGTATAAGATAGCTTTGGTCTTTTAAAGAAAAACTTAAGAAATAATCTTGTGATTTTTTTTTAGTTCAGTTTTGATTGTTATTAATCATAGATTATATTGTGTTTGTTAACCATATGTCTGCCAAATTGTATAAAAAAAGCTCTAGGTATGGCAATTTTATTCCAAAAAATATGTTTTTCATTTTAAAATTACTGTTTTTGTTTCATAAGGCATACAATTTGGTTATTATTTTGCCAATAAAAAATGCTATTAATCAATAAATGGAATTTGTATTGGGAAATTCATACATTTTATATTGCGTGTTGTTAATGAAAATAGTTGTAAAGGCAGCATCCTATCTTAAATTCAAATTTTAGTAAAATATGTGTCTTACATTTTCTTGTCATATGTTTAATTTTAATTTTAAAGTTATTTGTTTCCTTTCTTGTGGTGTGTGTGTGTGTAAGATTAACATAAAGTTTGCTACTTTATAAATTAACTTATTTTCTGTGATTAGTTCTATTTTAAATTATCAAAAATCGAATAAATTGTATGTTAAAGATTACTGTGTGTGTTTCTGTGATACTTTCCTATTGTGTTTAGTTTAGGAAAACCCATTTTAGCATGACAAATAGATTAATAGTATTATGCATTATATCATCTTATTTTTCTTTGCTGATAACTTGTCTTAAGTTGTTGGATTCATAAGTTCACAAATATTGTAAAAGAAAGTCATATAAAATTATAATTTTTCCTGTTTGATTTTGTCCAATGAAATATTTAATTATATTCAGTTAATATCAAATATATAAAAAATAAATATTTATGAGTGTAAATTCAAAATGAAATATACTTATGTATGCATGACTGTGTGTGTATAAATTGGCCATAAATTTGAAATTTTGCTTGTAATTATATCTTTTGATAACTAGTAATTGGATACTGATGAGTATGTGAAAAAGTTTTTTTTAGATTATAATTTTTTAAATTTATTTATTAAATATGTTTGTATGCAATTTTTTTTTCTCCACGTAACATGGAAAATCATGTTCTTACTACAATTAATGTATAATATAATGAAAGACATCTAAAAAAAGATGCCTTTTAACACTTATGTAAGTATTTTTTGTAGGAAAATCGAATAAATTATAGTTAGGAAAATTTAATCTTTGTAAAAGTTAAATCATCAATTTAAGGCAAGACACTTTTAAATTGCTATACTGGTATGCATTCGTTTGATAATGGTTCCACAATATTTGTTTGTCATAAAATTTTCTTTTAATAACATTTGTGACTATCCATGACTACTTTTTTTAGTTAGATCAACATTAGTTCAAAATTTTAATTAAGAGTTTCAAAATACAAAATTTCAACTAGAAAAGCTTTTACAAAAATAAGTGTATATTAAAGTTAATAGCTATATATGTAATAAAGTTTTTTATCCATACCTTTTGAAAATAATAAATCAGCAATTTCTTATGCATTATATATATGTTATGTTCATTATTTTGAATTTATAAGAAGTCAAACTATAAATTTAGTACTTCATTTATTTATTTTTACTATTAGACAAGCAGTTGAAAGTGATGATACAGCGTTCATAAAATAGTGGCATAGAGACTGGAATAATTGCAATCTTAACTAAAAAAACATGTTTAATAAAATGCCTTTTCATTTTAAGCACTGTGTTTGTACCCTAATCAGATACTTTATATATAATATTTGAATGACTACAGTTTGTAGATCTTCATGTTGTATTTAGTGTATTGCAGCTATTCAATAGTCTCGTCATTCCATTAAAAAATTTTGTAATAAAAAGAATTTATTAAATAGAAATTGATAAATTATAAAAATGAAGGAAAAAACAATGACTAAATCTTATTTAAGCACGTTATTGACTTTTGCTTATATTGTAATCCTGTATAGTATAAGTTTATAATAAAATCTTTAATTTTTTTAAGTAGAATTTTTTGTCATAAAAGAAAATAAAATTTTTATAAAAATTAAAATGCATCATAAATATCATTTTCTTTAAACTGTAATTTTCTTCATATAATATCAAATGTTGTTAACTTATCTTTTAGATTTTTAAAAAAACTTATTGTAGTACTTTATAGTATGTCTTATTCACAATATATTCAGCATTTATTAGGTCTTAATCAACATGGTTTTAATTAGGCAGCTCTCATGTCTTTCTGATTCTAATGCTGCTATAGTAAATTTATTTGGAACTAAAATGAATTATGCAACATTGCAAACAAAAATTTCTAAAAAAAACACCTGGATGTACCTTATTTTATAGAAAGTTGTCTTTTGCAATATGGAATTAAATTGCTTATGAATGATGTTCAGAGTCAAGGTTTTATTTTTAAAGAACGATTGAATGGAAAGTATTTTATGTGTGATATTTGCATTACAGCCTTTAATATAGAATCAAGTAAAGAAGAATATAAAATATTTTATTCATTTTTTCTAGATAAAATAGAAAAAAAAAAAGAATCTTATAGAATGCCAGTAATTTTAAAGGATCTCGTGTTTAATTGTATTTAATTCTAGGTCAAACTGTGAAATGACCAAATTATCAGCAGTAGCAAAGGCAGTGTGAATCAGTATCCAGAAATTAATGATACTTTTTCGCTTATCAGTCGCCATCTATGCCTTCGCAAGTGGAAAGATAGCCAAAGTATAGCATTTTTTTCGTCCCTTAGTGACATTTTGTGTTGAGTGACATAAATTGACTAATGTTTAGTCTTAATGGCGCCAGAGTATCTATGTACCCCGAAGGAAGGAAAGTTATCTAGGAACCGGGGAAAGAAGTCACCCAGATTTATTTTACAATCTATCATCCTTTGTGAAAAATAAAAGTACCTTTTAAAGTAAGTAATGAATACTAAAAGATGCTATACCTAAATATTTCATAAGAGGTTATCTACATATATAAAACTAAACAAACTTTAAAATTTCGTATGGTAACACCCTTTTTTCACGTTATGAATAGATTCCCATGAAAACGTGCTCAACTGTTAGCAGCTGAGGAGTTTTTTTAAATATATATTACATCAATATAGAAAACGATATTTGTTTCAAGGAATGCATGATCAGCAGCATTTTAATGCCAAATTAAATTAGGTTTTTAATTGAGGTTAGTTTTATGAGTACGTTAAGTGCTTTTAAATGACCTCTTTTTTATTATTGTATGATGTCAGAATAAAGCTGAGTGCTTCCTTTTTTTTTCTTACGCAACTACTTACGAAAGTAGCATTCCATCCGAAAATTTAGCATTAATGTTAGCCTCTTAGCGTTGTTGGAATAGCAAATCTTTATTAATAATTGAAATATCTTGGATTGAAGTGAATCTGTAAAAACCAGATTGCCAAATTTTTCAATTCCCGTATTGTATAAAAAGCTAAGCTAATACTCTGCTATATTAACAAGTTCGTTACCTCGACTTATGGTTGATATTCGGACCATCTATCTAATTAGATTACCTCTTCTTTGCTATCTCTTAAGTGTAGTAGAGAAAGGGTCATCTTATTATATTATTATTATCTCATTAGGTAGATGATTTGGTACAATTACATATTTTCTGTTACGCACAGGCATGTAATGCGGCAGTCAGTATGTTAAATACCTAGCAAAATAATGAATATTTATCAAAGCATAAGTTCTCTGAAAAGAGGAACGATGACTTTTGCTGTTAGAGAATGATTTTCAGAAAGATAATTGCAATTCCGATTTTCTTAATAAAGGCCAACCAAGTCATCGTGATGAATGAATTACATTTGACATTAATACATATAACAAATGGCGAGAATTATAACTTTTTATATTGCCAAATAAAGTGCAAAATTAAAAAAAAATTAAAGAATTAGATCTATATTCACACTTGGATGACTTTGTGGAGGCTCCTGATTTTAGTTTCAGAGCAAGGAATTTTGAACTTCAGATTTTGTAAGTATTTAATTCGTGCTACTTTGAGGGGGGTGGGGGCTAGGTACCTGCACCTTTTCTTGTTCATGTGTCTGAGTAATTTAAATTCTAAAATTAAGGAGAAAACTGTAAGTTTGAATACTTGAGTTATATTCATGAAAACAGTGCATCATTTAATGATCAATTTGATATTTCGAAGGAATTTTGTTTATAAAAAATCAAATTATAATGAAAAGTAAAAAGTAAAGCTGGAAGAAGAGTTAAAAATTTTATGAATTCAATTACGTAAAGGAAAAGAACAGAAGTGCTTCGACATGAACTTTTACAAAAATTTGCTATGTTTGAAATTTTTAATCCAATAATATAATAGTACGAAATAAATTTCTACTAATTTAATCACGCTTCTTATTTTTACAGAAATGGCCAAGCATATGAGCAATAAATTCGGATAGACAAGACATGCCGCCATCCTGTGCCTTGTAAGTTTGCAACACTTTTCAATTGGGTTAGCCATTAAGTCTTAACCCTGGTTGAATATATTTTTCGAAAAAATGTCGACAAAAAGCATTATTTTATAACTTTAAAAAGAGGAGAGGGAAAAGCACATAAGTATATGATTTAGCAAAACAGTAATATAGGCTTTAATTTCATTACAATTATGCGTAGAAAGGATTATTTCAAAAGAACTTAGAAAAAAAATTAAAATTTATCACATGGAAATGAAATTAATGTCTCTGTAAAGTTAATTTTTTTAAACTGCAAAATTATGTAAAAGTAGTTTTGAAACGATAATATGCTCCGAAGCTACTGTAGCAAAAACTCTTAAATTTGAGAGTAATTAATTAAAATTACGAAAAATTCTTCCTTTATAAGCTTCTATCACCCAAAAAGTAATCATCGGTAAATTTTCCAAGTCGGTGTTTTGCAAAATTTGTGATGAATGTTTCAGTTAATGGTATGTGCCGTTCTTATATATAAAAGATCAGTATGTGAGTGTAGGCAAATGCAATAATTAAAAAACATAATGATATCTAGAATAAAAAAAATTTTGTGCTTTCTTTTGCTATCAAAATTAAAAATCAAATTTTGAACTTAATAGTAAAAAAGTAGAATCATGTCGTGGTTCACTTTAAAAATCACAATAACCTCCTGCGCAAGAATAGTTTTTCGCTTCTTTTCGAGGACGACATTTCTGAATAATGGACTATTGATTCAGAGGGCAGCTGCATCCTCACATCATAATTAGATGAATTTAAATACAACTTTGGGTTTTCTTTAAAAAGAGAACATTTAATTTTATTTAAAAAAAGGACAGGTATTAAATCAGGGAAAGAAAAGTGTCACTAAACAGTATGGGTTCCGCGATAAATTTTAAGAATGGGCCAATTTTCAATCCGTATTAATAATACAGCTTCTTTAAAATATTTATGAAGTCATTAAAATTATGGATGAGAAAATCTCTTTTTAATGGATTATACATCAGACAATGCTCATCATCTTTTGCTTCATTTTGGCATAAATTTGGTTATGATAATATAAACTGTAACTGTATTCGAAATTGCAAATGTGCGTGTTTACAAAAATATTTTACGATTTCATTCGATAATTTTTGCAATTTTCAGTCATTTTTGATTTGCTTTGAATTTTGTGATGAAAGTATAATTACATTAAATTAATTTAAAGCATTATTAGAAATGAAGATCACATCCATTACTGAGAGAGAATTTATAACTTCTATAATATTAAAGAATAAGCGGTTAGATGGACGACATTTAGTGGACGGTAGAACTCTGAACATTAAATTTCTCAAAGAATGGGGTGGATGCATTGTTTACTTGGGCAATACAGTAGTTTTGTCTCAAGTTACGGCAGAAGTAACTGAGCCAAAAGCATCCAGTCCAACTGAAGGAGCACTTCAAGTGAACTTCGAAGTTTCACCCATGTCCGCTCCTGATGTAAATTTATCACGATCTTCAAATGAATTTGTGGAATTGCAGAGATCTTTGGAAAGATGTATTCGAGACAGTAAATGCATAGATTTGGAATCTCTGTGTATAGTTGCTGGTATAAAAGTATGGACAATCAAAGTGGATATTCGTGCAATGAATGATGATGGAAATCTTTTAGAGTGTGGGAGCATTGCAGCAATTTCAGCTCTTTCACATTTTAAACGACCTGATGTGACTGTTGTTGGTACTGAAGTTACAGTACATTCCTTAGATGATCGAGAACCAGTATCTTTGAATCTTCATCATATGCCAATTGGCATTAACATGGCTTTGTTTTGTCAAGGAACTTATATAGTTCTGGATCCAACTGAAGCAGAAGAACGAATATCTGATGGCTGTTACATTATTGGTATGAATGCCCATCAGGAAGTATGTTTCATTCATAGAAAGGGAAGCTTATTGCTTCCTGAAGAAACCATTAAAAAATGCATAGAATTAGCAATTCGTCGGGCTCAAACTGTGACTCAGACAATACGTGCAGCCCTTGATGATGATGAATATAAAAGATTAACTAAAGCACCCGTAGGCATAGTGAATATGCTTCAGACAGGTACTATTTTAGGTGCCAGACAACCTATCTATAATTTTGACTTAAATTCTTTTAAAACTCCACAGACTGAAGTAGAAATGGTTGATGCAGAAGTTATTACAGTTGAAGATGGTACACCAGACAGACCAATTCCAGTTATTTCTGCTAGTACTTTAGCTGTTAAAGAACATGCTTTAAGAATTTTGAAAGAGGGAGAAGCAACTGTTTTTGAGGGAGGAGCTAGTAAATGGGGAATGGAGTCGGAAGAAGAAGAAACATCTTCAGATGAAAAAGAAGAGCCATCTGTTCCTGCTGTGAAACAGGAAACATATTTGAGTAGTGAAGAAGAAACTGGTTATTTGGAGAGTGATCATATTGATGTAAAACCATCTAGTACTCGTGGCTGGTATTCTAAGAACCCATTTTCTTAAAAATAGCTATAAATAAGTTCTACAACAATTATTATAATTCAATTTCTGTGAAATAAAATTGATTTTGGCTTTAAAAAAATTTTTTTTTAGCGTTTGAAGAATTTCTTATACATTTTGATCTTCATACAATGAAACAAAAAGGTAGTAGAGAAAAACCTTTCAGTACTCATAACTGGTATTTTAGTAATTTGCATTTTACTGTTGGACACGAGTAAAAGGTCGCCAAGTTAATCTGTGCAAAAAAAAAAGTTGCTAAGATCTTTGTCAACTTGTATATAAACTCAAAGCTTTTCTTTTGCTGGTCTAAATTATTTATTATTTGGTAACTTTTCACTTGTGCCTGGCTAACTGTAAAGTACCCCATTTTCTTAACAACTGCAAAAACAATCCGATATATGCATACTTATACATTAAAATATGGATTTACCTTTTATTTTGTACTTGTTGACTTTCTTAACTGCAATTATTTTTAATAGTTAAAGAATAGACACAAGCAATGATATTCAATATAACTTCATGTAATGATAATACTTAAAGATATTATTTTTAATTAAGTTATAGATTGGCGTAATATACAAATAAATTTTATGATGCTTTCTTGTGTTATGAATGTTGTGTGTTGAACTGTTAATATTTCAATAATCTAAATACATAGTATTTTTAACTTAAGTTTTCTATTATCGTTTTATAAATCTTTTCATACAAGTGCAAAACTGTATTCACTAATTACATTGTTTTGAACATGTTTAGCATGTCAATTACAGTTTGGTCAAATCTTCTCCAAGACCTGTCACTGTTTTAATTTTTTTATGAGGAAATTGACAATTTTAGTGTAATATCTTTGGGAAAAAAAAATCTACAAGCAAAACCCATCTAATAAAGATTCACAACATCATAATACTATGAATAATAAAACAGTCCAAATAATCTATTATCTAATTTAATGTTGTCTACTGTGGTATTGCAACTTCATTTTCTTACACAATGCAGATAATGAAAAAATCTTCCTCTCTAGATTTCAACAATGAAAGCAAATCTCATGATTAAATATTTAAGGGGAAAAAAAATGTTTTAATTTTTAATGCTACAATGGAAAACATTACTGAAATATTCTAAAAGAAAAGAAATGAAATAATTGTCAAAATTAAAAGAAAAAGAATTTCAAGTCAAGTAAATTGACATTATTAAAAAGTTAATTTTTTAAAATGGCACAAAATTATTTTTATTAAATAATTTTTGGAAGTTTCTGCAGAAAAATGACAAAATGCTACTCAATTTTTAAAAGTTAATATATAAATTTTTTTTAAAAAAAATCTCTACAAAAGTGTGTATTTTTACCTTTTGAAAGTATATTTGTCCCAAACGTGAAAGACTTATTTTAAGTGATCTACAAACTTATGACCTACCTACCTACCACAAATCATTCTACTGCCTTTTAATTATGACTTATTTCTATTTTTTTTATGTCTACGAATAGTGATATTAAGATTGCATCTTAATTTCTGATAATGATCATAGCTGAATACTGAAAGATCATTAAGCCTGTAATATAAGTTTGAGAACCATTGTTTAAAGGTGAAATAAAATAGAAATTTTGGTTAATATTCTACACATGGTTTAATCTAATAGATGATATCTTACTATGTGATAAATTCTAACTAAATGATACTATTTCAGTTTACCTTGACTTTACCTTAATTGTTTTGACTTCTAAAAGTGATTTTTTGATTTCGGCTTGAAATTAAGTTTCCTTTAGAATCTGAATCAAGAAATTAGAATGAATACTGCGTTACATTCAAACAGGAATCTCTCCCTTTGATGCCATTTTCTGCTATTAACATTTTTATGTATGTTTGCTTTCTTACTACACATCATGTAAGGATTGTGAAACAAAACTGATTTATTATTAAGTAGAAATTTAACTAAGCAAAGAAATTATTAATTTTTAACAAAAAAAATTCTGAAAATGTAAGATTAAAATACAGCTGCTTTAAGAATATTATTTATAAGAAAAATTAATAGTACAATATTATTAATAAATTTTTCGAGTAAATAATTCTTTAAGTAAAAATTTCTTTACTTATTTTACAAATATTAGGCTGAAAGAATTTTTCACACAATACAAAAAATGCTTTAAACAATGTTCAACATCTCTGGTACAATTTTATTGACATACCTTCTTTCTTGCAAATATCATTTAGTGAAACAAACATGCTGTATGTATTTAAGAGTAGGAAAATGCTTTAAAAGTTTACACTGTCTAAATAGATTGGCATTTTCCTTTCAGATTAAAAACTCTATAAAAAAAGAGTCTGTTATTGTTGACAGATTTAAGTATTTTATACAGCATTGAATAAATGATTATATAATGAAAAATAGGCATGCTAGTTCTACATTGCTTATCCTTGAACCTTCCCTCACACACATGCACCATTTTTCAAGAGTAAAACAAATAATAGCAAAGCTTCTTTTCATTTGCACCATTTGGTCATTTGGTCATTATTGCATGTCTAGTTTATGACTTCATCTTTGAGTATATAAATAAATATTTATATATGAACAGCCCTCTTCTAATAACATTCATTTCATAAAATAAGGAACCAAAAGCATTGATACCAATTTGAAACTACCCATTAAATTGCTATAATTTTTTTAAGATAATGTATTGCATTTAACTAAAAGAAATTAAGTATTCTGTAATATTAAATATTTTATTTTACCTAGGCGAGTAATTAGACTTCCGATACAGAAGTATTTGCAAATATTGAGGTTAGCGGATAAGTTATTTTCAAACAAATACATTCTTGCAGATAGTTTCCTATTGCTTTTAAGTTGATGAAAATGATATAAGATAAATATATTCAATATTTCTGGAATTATCACTTTCTATTTAAAAGTGATTATTCACATACCAGAAATATTGAAGCTGTACCAGGAATGCAAGCTTATTGCTCTTGCTTATTAAAATCATCCACAACAATTTTTTTCCATATTTTTGCTTAGATATTATTTTTCTATTTTAAATATCTCTTGTCTTTCCTAAATATTTTTATGGCTCTTAATTTTAAAATCATAATGAGAGAAAGATTTGGCTCTTAGATCTAAAAAAATTCACTGATCTTGATCCAAATGATACAACTTAAGGTTTCAATGTATAGTGAATTTTTAAAAAAATAAATGAGAATTAAAGGCCCAAGTGCAAAAGTTTAATTATACAAGAGATAGTAGAGTCTCCTTTGCTGCTCCACTTTAAAAAAAATTATTAACCTTTTGCACTCAGAAATGTAATGAGACGCATTACTATACATATATAAATATAAGGATTCCTTTTAATGCTTAGAAATTTTATATGTAAATTTGTTACGATTCCAAAATATTAATGTGACAGTTTTTGCTATTGTGTAAATTTTATAATAATTAAGCAAAGGGAATGTGAAAAGGGTGCATTCTGCATAGTGGCAGTCAGATTCGACATAAGAGTGTAAAGGGTTAAATGAATAAGGCATGTAAGAAATGTTTAATGATATTTTTTTATAATGAAGATAGAATTTCTTATGAATTGTTTCTCCTTTGTTCATAAAGAATAATCTTTAAAGTAGATTTTAATGTCTGTGTTACCGTTGTTTTATACAACAGATAAAGTTACAACAGTGTGCAATGTATAAAATGATATCACACTATTCATCAACTTATGAATTATGAAATATAAAATAATGCAAAACTTACATAAGAAAACAGCGTAAAATATGTTTTAAAAATTTATCCCTCTTTATTATACAGAGAAGAACATTTTTCATCGGATTAAAAACATTCTTTCCCCTTTAATTACAGCTTAAAATATTTGTTATAGAAAATGCATAGTATGAAACAATAGACAATATATATATATGTGTGTGTGTATACACATAAAATAATAAAAAGTAATCTACATAGGATGGTGCTTTAGCATCATGATTTGTCCAGTAGAGAAAGTCTGACAACTGACAGTTTTTGTTAATTGTGATTTTTTTCCTTGCCAAATAACTGGGTCAGTGTTTTCAGTCCATGTATCATTTCCAAAATCACCATTAAAGTAAGTTTGGCATTTTACACATTTACTACCAAATGGAATTTCAGTCTCTTCAAAATCATTTTGATTCATGCACATCATTGTAACATTTTCAGTTTGGATAGAAACATTTCGAACAAAATATAACCTTGTTTGACATGATATTTCCTTCCTTGATTGATATTTGTCAGCATTGGCATTAACATCAGTCTGACAATAATTATCACATTTCGGAAATTCAGTCTGGCATCCAAAATGACGCGTAGAGCTTTTTATACAAGCTGAATTAGGAAGAGATTTTATAGGTCCTTCATGCAGAATTTTAGCATTTTCCAAAATAAATTCATTTAAGCTTTCAGAATTTTCTTTAGTAACCATAAATGCAATCCATATTTTCTGTGGTATTTCAGTAAGAGGTACAAAACATGAGACTTCATCACCAATTTGTAAGATACTAAAACAATCAGAGCAATCATCTTGATGTTCACAAGCAAAAGCATATTTCATAAAATATATGCTCTGTTTACGTTCCTTTATATCAGCTAAGGCTAAACACGAACTGTTTGTCAAAAGTACAACTTTAGCTGTAATTGGTTGCAAAGGAAAATCCGATGTTAAGTCATTACAGCTGCTAGCTCTGGATTTGTTTATTTTGCTTACATCATCAGAAGAGGAAGTTAACATGGCAAGAGGATATTTTAATGGCACTTCTGAACCAACACTCTCTTTCACAGATTCTGCATCATGTATTGTAATGCTAGGATGATTCATTTCCTCAGAAAGTTTTGAAGAACTTAAATATTGTTTTATTAGTGATGTGTCAAATAATTCTTCAGGCATATCTGTAAATGACTGTTTAACAGAGACAGCAGTATCTTTATGTTTTATTCTTTGTAATTCTTGAGGTGTATTGAAATCTTGAATTGTTACAGAAATTATTCTATTTTCTGGTGTGGCATCATTAAAATCTGACATCTGAGAAGCATCACACTGAAAATCTTTTTTATGAACTTGCTCAAAAGCTTTGGAAGTTTTCAAATTTATATTTTCATCAGCAAAATGTTCAAATGTCCTTATTACTATCTCTTTATTTGTCGAGTCTAAATTATGAAGTGTCTGTTGACTAATCATTTCAGTACTAGCATCAAAATTATCATATGAATTTTGTTTATTGAGCAAATGAATCTCAACCTCTTTTTCTTGAGATATACAAGAGATATTTTGTTCCATTTCTAATACTTCAATGTTTGATTCTGAAGCATATTTAGCTGTAACTTCAGGGACTACATTTTGTTCAGTTAAATTGTCTTTTTCCAGTGGCTTTACCTCTGGCAGAACTGAAATACACTTTTCTTCAAGAACATAATTTTCTGTTAAATTTAAATCAAGTGCTTGATCATTATCAAATTCATCTTCCTGTTTACTCAGATCTTCAGAAATAAGCGTGTTCATAAGATCACACTTAAATGAAAAGTTTTGGTTTTCTTTTCGAAACTCATTGAATTCATGAAACTCTGGAGATAAAGAGAGAGAAGAGATGCTTAATTTCTCCGGGGCATCAGAATTATGTGAAATTAAATCTATTTTGATATTTACTTTATCTTCACAGCTGTAACAGTTACTTGAAGATTCGAAGACAGATCCACTTTCTTCAACTACCAATTCGGGTTCTTTATTGTTTGATACAGATTTGGTGGGTTTTGTGAACACTGTGATTTTTTCTCCAGATTTAAAATTTTCAGCATTACTCACTGGTACATCAATGCAAAGATTTTGTTCTGTTTTAAATACATTCATGTCTTTACTCTTTTCTTGATTAAATGATTTTATTACAGGTTCAGAAATGTGATTATCATTTGTTGAATTAAAATTTTTATGCTGATCTTCAGAAATTAAATGATTAACAAGTACTTTATCATCTTTCAAGGACAAATCAGATTTGAATTCTACACTTTTGGAATACATCTCAGAATATTCTGTAGTTTGTAATATTTCTGAAGACTGTTTTGAACAATATCCCAATTCAACTTTATATTCGGAATGGTTGTTTATGTTTGTAAAAGGTGAACATACACTATTGTCTTGATTATCACAGATGTTTTGCTGAATATATAATTCACGTGAGCTTTCATTAAAAATGTGATTTTCGAATTCATTAATGATTTCAGCGGATACATTATCCACAGTATCAGAAGGACCTAAATTGCAATTATCATATGCAAGCAAACTAATCTTGCCATCTTTCATTCTATATTTTCCACTTTCTAATAATGAAGAAATAATATATCTGGAAAAATAATTACCATTTGTCAATGAAAACAGGACATTTTCAGGAATAATTTCAGCTAATTCACAATAGTTCATTTCAGATCTATTTTCCATTTCATTTTCAATGATATCTGCAACATTTTGATAAGATTTTTCCAAACTAATATGCCTGTTATTATTTGAGATACATCTGGAATAAACATTTGCTTTCCAAAAATCTGAAAAACTTACAAATTTCATTAAGGGATCATAACATTGCATTTTTTCAAACCATGAAAATAAAATACGACACTTGTCATAAAAATAATCATAAGGGAAAAATATGTATCCTTTTCTAGAGAATTGAAATATCATCATTTTCTGAAGAAAATATTCATTTTTCTCAGATAATGACTGTCCTTTCAAAGATTTAATCATGTTCAAACAACTAGGGAATCTGGATAGTATTCCACACAATCTCTCAATTTTGACATCATTTTTATCTTTACAGAATTCACACACATTAGAGAGATATGTATAAGTATCTCTTAGAAGAATTTTAAAATCATTTAGTTCATATAAATTCACCAAATCATTCATCATATTTTTCTCATTTGAGAACATATTAAAATCTTCTGTACGATTGCCTTTATCAGAAAGAGCAATTTTAACAAATGGTGGATCCACTTCAAACTGGTGATGTTTTTGAAAGAAGGAAACTAATTTTTCTCCTTTGTAAAATTTATTCATAAATTGGGCAATTTCACGATTATTCCCAACAGAACCCTGCAAATTACTTAGTTTCCATAACTTAGTAGCTGAAGAATCTAATATGTCCATAAAATACTTAATAGCTTTGTTTTCAAAGCTCTGGATATAATTAAGCTCGCTTTCCACAAACTCCAAACAGAATAATTCTACTGTGAATATGCATCTAAGAAAAGTATGTTCCATTAACTCCTTATCAGTCAATTTTAATTCAAAATTTTCATTTACTTTTATGACAGAATAATCTTTTACTTGTGGGTGCTTAACACTGATACTTTGAGTAGATTTACTGGATAAAGAATCTGAAGATTCTTGGGAAGAAGAACGCATAAGGTAGTTATCAAAAAAATCATCCGTTGATTCATTTGTCATTTCTAATTCTAACAGATCACTATTGTGCAATTTTAATGTTTCTTCCATTGTATCTTCCTGAGTGTTTGCAATGTTTACTAGTGACAAGACATCTTTATTAGTTTCTGCAAGGCATGACGGACGCTGTGAGGATATCCGAGGCTGAAAAATGTGATTGATTTGTGATTTTAGAGGCATTTCTGTTTGTAAAGTAAAGTCTTTTTTAGTATCTTTAATCAAATTTTCAGCAGCTCTGATGAGCTTTCTATATTCTTTTGAAAGTGATACTTCTTCTGAGGCATTTTTTAAAAATATCAAAGGAGCATCATCAAAGAAAAATTTGAAACTTCTATAGTTTATTTTTAAGTGGTCTTTTATTTCTTTTCTGGCTTGAGAAAAATAACCACCCAATTTCTCAATGGGAAATGGTTGATTTAGCTTTTTAAGAATGTCAATGAAAAATATTACACATTCAAGATAATCTGATGCTTTTTTAATCTCTAAATCAATAATAATATTAACAGAATTTTGATCAATATTTGAACATGTTTCTTGATTTGTTGAGGAACAGTCAGCTGCATTAGAATTTGATTCGCAGAAATGTGCAAGTGTAACAGTTTCATCATCACTATCAATAACAAATTTATTAGGATAATAAGAAAGAAAACTTTTTACTTTGCTTTTGTGATAAAGCTGGAGATGCCTCTTAATTTTTTTAGGAAAATCATCGAATTCAATAGACCATAATCTTTCCTTTTTTTTGCGAATCAATCGATTTCGGAAATAAGTAATAGCATCAGTTTCATATTCTTTATCTTCATTTCTACTTGAATCATTGCCTTTTAACGCACTTGCATATGAAGAATGGGTGAAACTTGTGCTTCGCCTGACAAATTTTCCTTTCGAGGTCTTCTTTTTAGATTTATTAAAATGTGAATTTTTTGGTTGTTCATTGCCAAATTCTTCTTTTAATGAAATTTTACCATCTTCTACACAAAAATAATTCTTTCTACGCTTAAAATATTCCAGAAAGTTATCTCCTTTGCATTTGGTTAAAACATATTTCCTTATGTTGACTGATGCATTTGAAATATGACCTCGCAAATTTTCATAATATACTGGTTGTTTGTATGATCGCAATATTTGTTCAAAGAAAAAGAATACTTCCTTTCTGTCTTCACCAGAGAAATTCATAGTCTTTCAGTTCTAAAAAAGAAACAGTAATCAATATAATTAATAAATAATTGTAAATTTTTCTTTCCATATATACAACAATAGAATCAGAATTACAAATATAATAACAAATAATCATGCCCTTAAAAATTTCATTAAAATTTATTAAATAATTTTTGTTATTGTTTTAAATTGTTTTTTTATTTAATAAAATTTATTAAATATTTTCTGTTTGTTATTTTTATGAAAATGGTCAATTTTGTTATTTTTTTTTAACTTTTAAATTCACACTAAAATTTTTTGACCGAAATACGATAGAAGTGGAAAAATAGAGATTTTAAATATGAAAATATTTTACTCTTCTGAATTTTATTAGAATCAACCAATTGTTTATCTGGATTATTTGCTACTTTTTTAATTTCCTAGAGGGGAAACAAAATGCAAAAGCAAATTTAATCAACTGTATTTGGAAACTGCAATTAGAACTTTCAGATTATTTTTCAAAAGAATATATAAAAATTAAAATAACAAATTTAAACTGATAAGACTAGCAAATTAGTCTTACTAATATGCTTTCAAATGTCTCCTTAATTATAGATCTGAGATTGGTACTAAAAATGGCAAATTTTCTCTTTTTTATTTTATTAGAGGAGTATCACATCATTCAATTTGGAGGTGTAGTGCTAGCTGTTAACTAAATTAGAAACAAACTGCCAAATTCTAATCAGCAAAATTAAGTTTTAGTTTTAAAAAAAAGAAAGAAAACTTTAACAATACTGATGTCAAATTATTATTTACAAAAGTTACATAATCAAATTATTATAATTTCCCTTCTTCTAAAACTTTATGCCCAGGAGAGCTATGCTTGAAATGAAATTAAAATTAATACGAAAACTTTTTTAAACTTATATGATTAACATTTATCAGATTAGCTTCAATTTTTTTTAACACCGACCAAATTTTAACTTGGGTATTGAAATTATTTAATTTTTGGCACTTTGAAAACCTTAATTGCTACCATCAACTAAGAAATAAGTAGGAAAACACAAATAAGAAAACAACTTACAAAAAAAAAAAAAATGCAACACAGTTCAAATTAAATTTTGATGCAAGTTCTATGTTTTGGCAAAAAATGAAATTAATGATTTAACTGTTAAAAATGTTATACTATCTAACAAAATATTTATTTCTTTGTTCTAAGAATTAATAATAATTTTCATTTTAGTCAAGCATGAAATAAATTTAAATTACAATCACTGCCGACTATTTCACTAATTATAAAATATCAAAAATGAATACTGAAATTAATAAAAAATTAACTGCATGATATATTTTTCTCTTAAAATGAGAAAAATAACCCACTTCAGAAAAACAAAATTATGCATATTTAGAAAATACTAATATAAAATAACTGCAGCTACCACTTATACAATTCCTTTATATGAAATATATGTGAACATATGCTTGTAAAAATATCTACAAGGTAAAAAGGTACTATTCATAAGCTGTAAAATAAGATTAAAAGATTAAATCTTGGATACAAAAGGTATATCTGATTTATAAAACGATTTTTAGCCATTAAAATGTACATATGGTTCAAGTGGATTGCAATGATTGCATTTTTAGATTATTAAAAATTACATTTCATCAAGTGATATATCATAAATATACAGTACAAATTAATAGATATACACACTTTCAATTATTTATAAAATTGCTGTTTTCTTATGAAATATTTAGTTAAAAATATCTATATCTTTAGAACATTTTGTAAATAGTGAAAGTAAACTTAATTGTGAAATAAATTCCGAAATAAAATTAAACTATGCTTAAAAAATTATTAATCAGAACAGAATGAAAATTTAAAGACTCACTAAGGCAAATGATATTTTGAGGTAAATTTTCAACAATGAAAATTATTACAGTAAACATATTTTAAGATTTCAGAAAAAAGTGCTCAGACACTAAATTTAAAAATATCTGTTTTTAAATTTTAAGATGAGATAAAAGTTACTATTTCATCACAATAATTTAAGAAAATCTCAGCAAGGAACACAGATATTTTACTGGTATTTTAAGCAATTAAGATTCAATTTTAAAATTAAAAGAACTCCAAAATGCATATTTTCATTCCCTAGAGTATATCCAAGCTAAATATAGTCTGGCAATTTTAAATCAAATAATCTACTCTATAATGAAGCAACAGACTAGTAGACAAAAGAAAAAAAATCCTTACTATTTAATATTAGTAGAGATAATTGCACAAAAGATATAAAATATGGATGGCTCTTAAATTAAAAAGGCTATGGACATATCAAAAAAAGTTTTATAAACAAATTTTATAAATTCATTTTGAAAGTTTTTAATGAATACTAAATTTGTTAAAATAATTTATTACATTATAATTTTTATGACACTTAAAAATGGCTAAATAAGAAGTTTTAATAATTGTTTGTGTGAATATTTATTAGAAAAATAGAATACAAAAATGCATTTCTTTGATTTTACATTTAAACAACTTACGATAGAATAAGAATAGTACACTTGATCCAATTAAAAAAAAACATAAATAATAATGAAAAAATTAGATATTTTATTTTTTTATCTATAAAAATTCTAAATATTAATATTTTACAACTGACTTTACATGTTATGTCTGAAAATAGGTAATTTCAGGCCAGGTTGCTTGAAAATAGGAATACTTTATTTCATATTTGTCATGAACTTATTAAAAATGGATATCTGATTGTATGAAAATAAAGGTTACTAAATTTTAGCTGTATATATAATATGAGAAACCGTGTGGAGAGATAATTAATAAATTATCTTTCCTTCTTTAAAACAAAGATCTTACATGGGTCAAGTACACTGCCCCTCTCCCACTAACTTTCACAAGAATCTTAACTTTTTTAAAGATGGAATTTGGGTCATTAGATCTCTTTCAAAGATCTGAATCTTTTTTCAAGCTATCCAGTCTGAAATAGTTCCCAGGTTGCAAAAATAACTACATTCCATAAGCTTTCTTTCATTTGATTAAAACAAATTTCATTTGATAGGATTTTTAAAAAAAATTTTTTATGAATTTGGAGGACAAAAACAAAGAATTTCTTATTAAAAAAAAATTGCATTTTCCCTTTATATGCAAGAAACTGATTTCTTGCTTTTGCACCTCTTGATAATGGTCCAAGGGCAAATGCCCCCAACCTGCCCAACCCTTGTTATATCTGTGAATACTATGATATTTCCTAATCTTATTTGATTATGAAAAAAATCAAATTAAAAGTCAGCAATTTATTGTAATTTGTTTGAAACATTACTTTTTAAACAGAAATAATATTAAGTTTTTATTTATTTTTTTGCTTTTTGAGTTATTTTCTGATACACTGTAAATTGGTGCTGTTGTGTACTACAAAACATGCAATATTTAATTTGACGAATGAACATAAAAAGGTAATAATAATGCAAAATATGAAGCTGTTAAAATATATTAAGTTTGTATACTGATATTTTAAAATTGAAAGAATATGAAACTGTTTTGATTATTTCAAAAAATAATACATATGCTCATTAAAATATCGTAAACATTTTTACTAATTATTTTTTTAAATGTAAGATTTTTATTTTAATTATATATAATCAGATATAAGATTATTTAGATTAATTAGATATAATCATAATTAATAAGATATAGACTAATTAGATATAATCATAATTAATATTTAAGTTACAGGCCAACAAATGTAAATATTGCTAACTCGCAGTTTACCATACCAAATGAAAAATATTAGTCACATTCAAATGCTGACAATGCTGATTTTTTTTATAGTTTTAATAATTAATCCAAATTTTTAGAATATACTAAAAATTTAAGGAAATTATTCTTTCTGGAAATTATTCTGGAACTTCTGGAAATTATTCATGCCAATATTAGAATCTATGTGAATTAGTTAAAAGTAATCTTTGAATTTTAAATATAGTTTTGGATTCTCCCAGGCCTTGAATTAATATTTTTAGAAAAAAAAAGTACTAATTTAACTTATTAATTAAAAAAAATAATGTTTGATTTCATTTTGGCAAACTATTTCATGAAAATATTTTTAAATGCAAAATATCTTATATACTTTAAATGTTAGATTCATTTTACTATACAGCAAAATTTATTAAAATTTTATAAAGGAAACACCATTCTGTTAATGTGTTTCATAATAGGAACACAAAAAGATTAAGATAAGTTACTAAACTAAATATTTGATGGTATGAGAAAGGAACTTCTCTTATGTTAGAAACCATGTACACAAAGTGTTTAGGAAAGAAAATTCCATACAATTTTTTACTTTATTGATTAATTTCTGAAGTTATTTCATTTTTAAAATCTGATTTCCATGAAGTTTACAATAAAGCTCAAGCAAATACTTTTTTAATGTTATTTTATAAATAACTTTCTTCATAAAGAAAAGTTCCTATCGTTTTACGAGATTGTACCATGTCCCATACAGATAAAAATAAATCAAATAAAGGAAGTAAATTTAAGACATAAATTCTTCTACTCTCTTTAGAGAAATTTTCTCTAGGAGGAAAATAAAAGTTTGCATACAAAAATCAGAAAATTAAACTATTCTGCAAATTTGCAGTTAAAAATTGATTAATTTGAAAATATTCTTACCTAGGAAATCCAACTCTTAAAAATCAACTAAATTTCCAAAATTTTCTTTATTCAATGTTACCAAAATATTATTGTATCATAGGTAATTCTCCATTGCACCTATTAGCAGTATAGAACATATTAATACATTCAATAAACAGTTCAGTGTGATAAATAACTTTACTTTTCACAATTATTGATCTTCATATACACACATTCTTTGAATAATCATATCATAAATGCATATTACATACAATTCTTTTTAAATCCAAGGTATGCTTTAATTTTATGTGAAATCGATTATTTTATTTAAAATTATTTTTAAAGGTGTATTTTTAAAGTATAGAAAATGCAAACTTTAAAATGGGGTTTAGCTCGTATAGTTTACGAGCAATGACTTTATAAAGGACATTATTAGCTTCCGACTTTTGCTAATAAAAGCACAAAAAATATTATAAGTTTCTGAACCTGTTAATAAACAGAAAAAATAATTTATTCATTAAGAGGCAAAATAAAATAATCTAGAATTGTTAGCTGTAATACTAGCTGGCTTTGATGATCGTCTAGTTCGTAAGGATTAATATTCTGTAAAATTTTCAATTCACTATTTTAAATAATTTGATCTCTTAAAAATATCTTGCTGAAAAAGCAGCTAATTTTCAAATTTTGATAATCATAAAAGTCATACTGTTATAAAAGTCTTATGCTGTTCTGTTTATTGTGCTATGTACCTTTCTTAATTTTCTCTAAACTCTCATAAAACTTAAAATGAAGTGTAAGTGATTAAATTTCAATTAGAAAAAAAAACCCTTTTTGATGAGAGCAAAAAGCAGAATGTTTCAGTACTGATGCTTTATGTGCACCACACACACACACGCACTATATAACATTATCACAAAGAATTTTTTAAAAATCTCCAATTCATCATAAAATTCAATTTTTAGTTTTATTTCTAAAAGGATTTAAATGGCATAAACAATTTACTTTTTTTCAATCAATAAATGTATTTTTGAAAAAATCATTAAGTCATAATTTTATATAGTATTTTAATCATAAGAATTACATTCAGCAAAATATTTTTGAGGCTAACTTTTAGATAAATAAATAAATAAATAAAAAAAGATTCTATTTTCTGAGACCAAATATGCCTAAGTTAGGAGGCTTTGAATAATACTATTTTTGGACAATCAACAATACCATAATTTTAGTCCATTCAGCACGAGGGAAACTCTGGTCTCTATCTGATCGGCCTATCTTTGCTTTGAGATGGCCAATGGAATAGTACATTTTTATAAGAATGAAATAATAAAATTTTTATAACTCACTCAGTTTTAGATGCAATAATATTTTACTAAATTTGCCTTATAGGACCAAAATTCTATATAAATATTTAAAATTCGTAATTCAAAAAATTTGTTACATTTTTTTTAACTTCATGTAGATTATTTTCCTTATTAGATGTATATGCCTATATATTCAGAAATTAGCTATCGAGCCATATTTGCATGGTACATTAAACCATGTTTGTCTTAACACAATAATTACGCTGATATTTTAAGTCATAGAAACCTCTTTGTTACATTTATTTTTCTCAAAAATATCATGTTTCATATTTATTCGATTTGATACAGATACGAGTTAAAAATGCTCTACATTTAGTTTGCAGAGAGAATTAATATGAACTTTTGTTAGCATGATGACAAAATGTATTAGAGTTACTTTTTTTCATGTAAACATAACATACTCATGCAGATTAAATTTTATTTTTTGTCAAATATATTGTTGCAAAATAAACTTAAAATATTTTTTTTCAAAATTGATTATATGTAAAAATTTATGAATTTATTTATGAAAATTTATGAAAAAAAAAAAATTGAAAGAATTTTTTTTGAGTTTTAATGTAAAAATCCTTTTTTGTTCCATAATATTTTATGGGTTTAGCTGGAAAAAATGCTACAATTTTAATTAATTTTTAATAAAATTGATCCAAGGTGCACATTCTCACACTTCAATGTCTGCATGTATTAAGTTTGGTAGCTCTAGAAGAAACAATCTGGATTACAGAGTACCATTATACACACATTCATCTTTATTATAAAGATTAAATAAACAAAGCTCTCTTTGACAATCAGTTGATTCACCAGGATTAATGGTCATTAAATTTAAATATTTTATGTAACTTCATATTAATAACTTCAGCAAGATATTTTTCAGATTCAAATTTTGATAGATAAACAATCATACTAAGAAATCTTAAGCAATTCTGTTCATTTTATTATAAATTTCCATTATTTTTTGTAATCCTAAAATTAAATACATATATACTTTAATAATGTAATCTAATTTTCAACTTAAAAACAATATAAAATCTGGCATATTCCTTCATGTTAAATCTTTTATAGATTCTTCCCAGATTTAAGTACATGTATAATTTGCTTTCCTGAAATATGCTTTGCCATTGTTTTGTGGTTAGTAATTTAGATTATAAAAACAAAACCGAAAATATATCTACAACTTTAATAATGACTTTTAACTACAGCTTTTATTTTTTTTCTTGAATTCTTAATCTTAATTTTCTTTGTATTATTGTTTACAATATGTTTAATCTTCATTCAGAGTTCTTATGATTCTTGTTGAAAAATACAATTCATACATTTTTAAAAGTTGATTAAATATTAAAAAAAAATATATGTGTGTAATAAAAATATTAATATCATTAAAAAGATATATAATTTTAAGATGATATAAAATTACAATATTTTTCAATTAATCAAGGTTATTCTAGTATAAGTTACCTCATCAGAGAGTTTTTTTGCCTCATTTATACTTTCTTATTGCTTTTAAATATCCGAAAACAATAAAAAAAGCTTAAGTTCAGTATGATTTCAAGATGTATGTACATATTATGATAAGTAGTTTTAATGACTGATCAAGTTGGTTTATAAGAAAATTAGGTACTTTGGAATTATCCCGTTGGCCATTTTCGCCAAACCTGATATTAACGTCACAAGGTAGCTTCTGCGCCAATAATTGCTTTTCATTATGATGGCACCAAAGGACTGGTACATTTTAGTGAGCATTGACAGATTGATAGGATAGTCCCAAAGTACCGAATATTTAACTCAGAAGAAAAATTATAGTTTGAAGCTCAAAAATATTTTAACAGAGAATTTCGCATTTCAACTACAAGGGTTTTTTTTCCCCCCATTCAAAATTTAAATAATACATGGTAAAAGAAATAAAAGACTAAAAAGGATAGTATTGCACAATTACTTTTGAAATGCTGTTTAATGTAGTTGATTTCTAAACATTTATTCAGATGATGGATATCTCTATAACATGCAATTTGAAGCAATATTTAGAAACTGAAATTGTTTTTTACAACTCATTTATCAAAACAATTTAATATTTTAACATAGAATAACATATTAAACTGTGTAATTATATGAAATCTGGCTTTCTTTTAAAAGCAGAATTAAAGCTGAATATTTTCAAAATTTAGTTAATCTAATTTACAGGAAATAAAAGCATTAGTGCGAATCATTACCTGAAGCTTCAATAATTCCTAATCCCCACCATTAAATTTACTTTAAGTTAAGACCATTTAATACTCTATATATATGATATATAGAGAATATTATGAATCCTTTGGTTATACATAGTACTATTTTACAAACACACTAACTTGACTGGATTAGATATAGCATTACATCTCGCATTCCTAACCATGACTTTAAATGTGAATTCCCAATAGTAAATTAACAGTTCATCAATGAAACCTCCCTCTTCCCCCCAAAAAAAGAAGATGACAAATAAACATAAAACAATTAATTTCATTATTTTTCCTAAATGGTTTTGATCATTTTTTTAATCAAACAATTATATATAGTCTGCCCTGTTCAAATTCCATCAACCTTACTGTAGCATTTCTTCCAGATTGCAAAATGTTGTCTTATGTTTGTTAAGAAAGGGGCACAAAATACAAATTCTTCTACATAAGATAAATTCATCAAATTAAAATAAAAAAATTCACAAAATTAAATTCATCTAACAGAATAACAAAAGTTCGTTCGAAGACTTCCCTGCAATTAACTATAAAAAAATGTTACTATACTCCCATTACTTATCTAACATAGTCTGAACAAATAATGACTCAGAAAGTTAATATAAATATGGGTTTAGTGGCCAATTTTATGCAACGTTTTAAAATTGATGATAATTCAAATTATACCAAAATAAACAAAAATAAAACTTCAACGAAAATGTACTATAAAAATAAAACCGATCAATCAAACAGTTAAAATGTTGGTTATTTTAATAAAATTAAATATTAAAACTAAGATATTCTTATAAAATAATTTGTTTAAAAATTTTACCAAATGACCTCACAAAAAAAAAATAAGTTTTATATTTGCACAAAGATAATGAATTGAGAGTTATATTGCACGTTTTTCTCCCCCTTAGATTAATCCAGATAAACACATTTTTATTCAATTTACTTATAAGTGCTATAAACCATAACAAAACCTTTTTGAAGTTCAAGAGGTGCATGTAATTAAGAAAAACAGATATTAACCTTACCTCGAGTTCGTAACGAGCATAACAAAGTAAACAACAACAAAAATTCTAGCAGAAAACAACAAAGCACTGTTTCTTCACAAATAAGCCATTAAAATTCGATGAATAGCAAAGGGGAATTCCCGGCTTCCATAGCAAAGAACGGTAAAATGAGAAGAAAGACAGCTTCTTATCCATGAAAACAGCTGACTTTTATACTTTCGATGGGTGGAAAAACAGCTGATAAAATAACAAATATTACCGTACGATAATAAGAAACAACCTACCACGACCAATAAATAATCAAAACCGAAACACAAACCGAAACTTTTAAATCTCTCACTGAATGTGCTGTTGCCAAATTTTTATACAATATTGGATACTTCAATTCCTCCCATCTTCTCGATATAGATTTAATGTTGTGCTAAAACTGCAATACATTGGTTTTCTCTGATGAATGATTATCTAATCTATTAATCATATACAGAATCAGGAATCTGTTAATTAGGAATGATGACTGAGAATAAGTTTTGCTGAAAAGATTTGAGGGCATAAATTTTCGGGATGACGAATACTTTGAGACTATTTGTTGTTTGTTTTGAAGCTACATAATGGATATTTTAGGATGAACCTCATAATTCTGAGCTATCGTCAGCAAATAAGAGTGATGTTTGAAATTACGCCTCATCCAAATTTGAGTTACATCAAAGAGAGAAGATATTTCATATCATACAAAGCGAAAACTCTGCTACTATGCCACTGAGGCTCTCAAATGCTGATTGATGAACGCAAGAATCAAGATACAGTAAGTTTCAGAATGAAAATTAAGGTGGCATCGAATGTAAGTGACGGGGTACCGCAGAGAAGTACTTCTACATTATAATTAGAATAAGAGGAAATTAATTTATAGTCTGCATGATCAAAGCTATGTATTTCGATTAATTTATTTGATAAGCGCAATGTACGCTTACAAATAATTTCAATGATAAAAATTTACTATTAATTTCAAACTAGCTATGAAGAATAAAAGGTTTTAATACATGTTCATTGCTATTGTTTCAATTTTAAAAACCAATTGAGACCTTGAAACAAGGGTAAAAAAAATAAAAACGCATATAGAGCATAATAACAATCTGTCCAGAATCGAGTTGTAATTTTTACTCGGGGAGAAATACATAATGGAAATTTTTATCAGTTTCAGTTTATAAACTTATTCTTAAAACTATTTAAACCTCTCAGTTTGCAATAAATTATTTACCAGGTAAAAGATGAAAAAGTGGGTGAATAATATTGCATTTAATTAAAAAAAACAATTAATTTTTTAAGTTTAAATTAAAAATCTGTAAATATTTAAAATATCTATATAATAATCCGTAAAACGTAATGATAGTTTAATTAAATCTGTGCTAATTTTTAAAAATTAGAAAGAAATTTTTAAAATCGCATTTAAATATTTGTTATGAGATGGGAGATTACTAGTAAAAATTTCAGATCTATTTCTGCAATTACTTATTAATTTTTTGAAAAATTTTATTTTGTTGTAAAAAATTGGGTAGTAAAAATGACAGTAAATCTTTTATAATTAGAGCAAATTCAAGATAAAAAAAATTCTAAATTTTTTTTTAAAAAGTAAATAAATATAAATAAATAAATGGAGCTGTGGAAATGAAATTTGAAAAAGACGTTTTGGATTCCTGAAAACAGAGGCGGATTGGGATTGAAAATACAGGTTGTCAAGAGGCAAAAGGGAACCATTCGCAATAACAGTGCTACCATGAATTTTTTCATAAACCGAATATATTCAGAAATGCGTGAATTGAGATCAAAATATGTAAATACAATTTCTGTAACATTAAATTGATTTTATTTTGTTTATCAATATTTTTCACATCAAAACATTATGCGTTTGTTTAACCTTATAACTCCTGCAGTCGTCACTAAGCAATTTAACAAAACTATCTTGCGCTTCAGTTATCTTCAATAGACGATTGTGTTTTTTAATTTACTAGCTGCTGCAGTCATTTGCGTTTATTTATTCTATAAATAGATAAGAAAAGCAAAACATATATACTTTTATGTCGTAAAGTTTTATATTCAATCCTTAAAAAATTAACCGTAATTAATTAATAAGCTAAAGATTTCGTATAAACGACATTATAAATCTCATATTCGACGTATGCATATAAAGATATCTTGGAGCTTGATAACATATTATTCGTTATTAGGAGAAAAACTGAGTTTCTAGGATTGTACTGGCTTTTTAACATTGTTAACAATTCATAGTTTCAAAAATAATGGGAATCTGGACTAAAAATATAATGCTAAAAATAGGAATGAATTCACCGCATGTGCAAGGTATTAAATTAACAGTTTGAATTTCTATTAAATTTAAAGATATTTTGAAGAAAAATTTTATTTTTGATGCATAATACTTGCAAAATTTCATTGCAACTGTTGAACAAGTATGGAGAACCGATGGTCAGCAAAAAGCTGCGAAACGACCCATCATTCTTTGCATACCTCCACACATTCATCAGATGCCAGAGGCGGTTTAAGATTCTTGATATCTTTAACCACTCATAGTTTCAAAAGTGATGGGATTCTGGTCTAAAAGTGCAATGCTAAGAGTAGGAATCAATTCTGCGTATATGGAAGGTCTTGATACTTAGAATTTCTATTAAATTTGCAGATATTGTGAAGAAAATTTTTATTTTTGATGCATAATATTTGGAAAGTTTATTGTAACTGTTGAAACAGTCTTGAGAATAACATTTAAAAGAAATTTAAAAAAAATGGATGATAAATATATAAACCCATCCCTCGCCTTCGGGACTCGAACTGAAGTCTAGGAGAAAGCCGTGACACGACACATCGTTCTAAGCATCACACTACACATACAACTAGTGCCAACTAGTCTAAGATTTTTAATATATATTTTAAAACATTCATAGTTTCAAAAAAAATGGGAATCTGGTCTAAAAGCACAATGCTAAGAATAAGAATGAAATCAGCGCGTGTGCAAGGTCTTGACACATAAAATTTCTATTAAATTTATAGATATTTTGAAGAAAAATTTTATTTTTGATGTATAATATTTAGAAAAATTCTTTGTAACTGCTGAACGGGTATAGAGAATAATATTAAAAAAAAAAAAAAAAGAGGAAAAATGCATAAACCATTTTTCGTTTTCGAACTCAAATCCAGCGAAAATCTCGGAAATTGCATAACGTTCAATTCATCCTGCCACTCATACATCCACCAGTAGATAGGTCTAAGATTCTTAATGTTGTTAACCATTCATACATTCGAAAATAATGAGAATCGGGTCTAAAAGCACAATGCTAAAAATAAGAATGAAATCTGCGCATGTAGAAGGTCTTGACAATTAGTATTTCTATTAAATTTACAGATATTTTGAAGAAAATTTTTATTTTTGATGCATAATATTTGCAAAATTTTATTGTAATTTATGAAATAGTATGGAGAATAATATTGAAAATAAATTTAAAAAAAAAATAGATGAAAAACATATAAACCCATTCTTTCCTTTCGAGACTCGAACTGATGTCCAGCAAATAGCTGCAAAATGACCTACCGTTCTATACATCAAACCACACATACATCAATTACCAGAGGCGGTCTAAGATTCTGAATATTGTTAACCATCTGTAGTTTAAAAAATCATGGGATTCTGGTCTGAAAACACAATGCTAAAATTAGGAATTCTACTTATGTGCAAGGTCTTGACACTTAGAATTTCTTTTAAATTTAGAGATATATTGAAGAAATTTTTTTATTTTTGATGCATAAGAATTGGAAAAATTTATTGTAACTTTTGAATTAGTATGGGGAATAATATTAAAATATATGTATATAAAACCATTCCTCGCTTTCCAAACTGGAACTGAAATCCAGCAAAAAGCTGCGGAATGACCTATCGTTTAACCTATCTCGCTACTCATATATTACCGTCAGCTGGGTTTACGATACTTAAAAGATTAAATTTTGTTTTAAAAGAATAACAATGTCAAGAGAAGTTAGATTATAGGCTCTTGGTCGCAGATAATAGTCCTTTGATTTAATTTTTATGTAAAATCGGTGCTATTAAAATCTGACATCCAACAATTAAAAATTCAGATAATGCGCAAGTTATAAGAACAAACAGCGGGAGTGGTCTTCCCCAAACTTTCCCACATACTCTATGATGAAGATGTTATTCTAGAGAGCGCCTTGATGGCATTGGCGCTTAATAGTCATGAAATATTAACCTCTAATATTTCACGTGATCCTTAGTGAGTGTTTTTTTCATTAATGTCTGAGATGTGGTTAATAGTATATAAAATTGTATTTTTGTTTTAAACGAGCTTTTCCCAATCGATTGGGACAAAAAGTTGACGCAAAACTGCACTTGTAATCATAAATCTCGTAGGAAAGTAAATGTATTTAGGTCACTGTGGTTTTGAGCCATCGCATTGACATGTTTCTGAAAGTACACCTCTAAATTTGATAGGTATCTACACTTTAAATGTTTTGTATTCCAAATTTCATTCATTTAGCCCTCTTCGTTTTATGTTAATTTATATTCTAGCAGCCGGATAAACAGACTTCCTCGCAACGGATTTTGTTCAAAATTTGATAGAAATCTTTACATTTTGTCTAAAGACTGCTTACTGAATTTCATCTATTTATTTTAAAGTTTTTATGTGTTATCTTTGTCATAAACAGACATAACAGACATAACGCCAATAATGTGTCTCTCGAATTCAGGGAGATCTAAAATGTGGATATTCGTCAGAAACTCGAGATTGAATGTTTTAATGATTACAATAATACGAGAAATTAAATAAGGACATAATGTAAATTTTATTCAAATTAATTTTGAAAATCAAAGAAAATTTGTATAGTAATGTATTGCCATTAATAAAAGGCTAATTTTTTAAATTTTAAAATGGTGTAAAAATAACTTTTGAATGATGATATATTTCGAAGTTATGGAGGAAAAACGTAAAATCTTTTTATCCTCTTTAGAGAGCCGTAGATTTAATTGCCTGTGTGTTGGTATTCTAATAAGTACAATTATTTCATATATATTTATCTTTATAAATGATATTTACTTCACCTATCCAGCAGAAATTAATCTAATATTATAACTGTAGCCTTTGTCATGCTATAGGTTTTTAAAATTTTGCTTACTAATACGATAGAAAGAGAAAGGTTTAAGTGAATGTTTTGTGCCAATTACAAAGTTAATATTTTGTTAAAGAATAAAGACATTTTCATCCTGACTTACAGAACTAGTAAGTAAATATAAAATATAAACCTCAATAAGTTGAAGTTATTTTATTCTATTCCTTATTTGAAAACCAATTATTACTTTCTCGTATGCAAATTATAGAGAAAATATTACAATCTCCAAAACATTCGAATTCGATTTAGACGAATTCTCAACATTTTAGACCTTCATGAGCTCGGAAAGCCCATTTTTGGCATTTTGGTCTGTCCGCATTATATAACCACTAAGAGTTTGTCCGGTTAAATTTGCGCATGTGTACGGATCGAATAGACGGGCAATGGGGTATTTGTAACAAAAGTCTCACTAAAAGTGTTATTTCTATTGAATTACTTTACATTATCTTTACCACTGATGTTAAATTACGTTTTGAATTACTTAATGTTAGTAAATATACTTAAATAAGTCATGTATTGCAATGCATGCATTTAATAAAAGCATATACTATGATACAAAGTGAACTTAACCCTAGAATGCCTAACTTTTTTTTTTTTTTTTGACAAAAGAAATATATGTGTTTTGAATGGCTGCATATAATGTAAAAAAATTATTTTTAGAAATTTTAAACTTTTTTTTCGTAAAGTTTTAAAAGATTAAAATATGCCATTCATAAATATCCCAGTGAAATAAGCATAAATGAATGAAACAATATTCCAGTGACACTAATCACATTGCCAAAACATTTTTTACAACACAAAAAAGAATAATATTTTTAATGGCAGAACTATCCAAGCTACCTCCATCTTGGTATTTATCCGAGTTTCAGTTTAAATTTAATTTTAGTACCACTATTGTCATCTATTAGCCTTTTCTATAAATTTGTATCAAAAAGCACATAAAAAAAGATTTTCAAATACTCATTGTTGCCCTTTGAAACAATCATGTGAAGCTTATAAATGGAAATAAAAGCGTGCAGCTAAATGGCTATACGATACTCTGTAGGATTAACTCATCATTGTTTGTCAGAGAAAATTAAAAATAGATTTATATATTTTTTAAAATAATGTTTAATCTAATTTTTTTATTTAAAAAATTTAATGTATATATTTTTGAGATTTAATATTCAACAAAATGGAAAGTAGCTGGGTTTTTTTTTCAGTAACAAGTAAACAGATTAAGAGTTTTAATCTGATTCTTTTTTATTCTGGTCTTCGTCTCTTTCATTGCTCTTGTCTCTCCTCCCTTTAAATTTCTCAACAACCTAAAAAGGATCATTGCATTTCGAACCCACATCAGGAGGTTTTCCAGCAAACACTAGGGATATTTTGGACGGACCACGTAATTTTGAACCGTGGTCAGATGACGAGAATGATACCTGAGCTGGCACCCCTCTTCAAACTTCTGCACCACACCAGTGGTTCCACGGATTTAAAGTGCAGCAGATCACTTACACGACGGTTCTTCGGTGGATTTAGGTCTCGAACCCGGTCTCAAAGAAGAGACCTTATCCACTACGGCCCAACTCACATTAATAAAGTAACTCCGTTGGTAATCTTGTATCGATAATAGTACTTTCACCCATATCTATTTCCGGCGTCCTTGGGTAGAGATAGCGCATCTTCTCCGTGATCTGGGCATCCTGGGTTCGAATCCCGGTTCGGGCATGGTTGTACTTCATCTTTTTTCTATCTGTGAGGTGTGTTAATGCGCCCCCCTGTAAAAAGGGGTTGTGCAAGCGAATGTGTGAGTTTCATCTTCATATAAGCTAGAAGTCAGACTTCTGCTCTCGGGTGCTCAGGGGTCTTTACCCCCAGAAGCTACTGCACCCCCTTTCCGTGGTAACGCTGGCACGACATCATCACATCACTCAAATCTATTAGCTAACCCATATTTTATAGGGATTCAAATATCCATCTTAATTTTCCTATCGATCTTCAGGAAGGCTATCTTGAGAGGCTGTCCAAAAACAAAAATAAAATAATAATAAATATTAGGAAGGTAACCCGAAATCTATTAAGTTTTTAAGAAAATACATTACTATTGCGAAATTATTTTGAACCTTACAGATATATATATTTGGTATTATTACTTTTAGAATGCATCTAAAGTTTATGCAGTATTCTTAGAATTTCAAAATTTTATTGCTTTTAAACTATGAAGTAGAAATTGAAAATTATAAAAAGACCTAGGTTTCCACAGATGGTAGTATGACTCATCTTTATATAGCATTGGTAAGTTATAGATATTCATTTCTTTCTTTTTACTTTCTGATACACGAAGCATAAAGAAAGTATTGTAGGGGAGACAAAAAATTCAACTCCAGAATTTGACAAATCTCGACCATACCGAGTTCTCAAAACACATTTTTGGCACTATGTTTTCTGTCCATCTACCTCGAAAACACTGTCTGATGCAATCTATCGTTTCAAAGAGCTTGGCAATGATGGTAAAGTCCAAGAAGTGAACTAAAACGTATGGTGAACACTTTCAGTAGCCGTAGGTTATCAAAAAGCGAGTCCAATGAAATTTGGAGGCTTCCATGAGAAAGATCGATTGTGAATTGGAAATAAGGGACCGATCAGAGCAACGAATGGCAAAATCAGAGCTTGGACTGAAGCCTTACAAGGTCCAGAAAGTTCAGCTTCTCACTGAAGAAAACAAACTCGTGCGGCTCGATAGACGCCGAAAACTTTTGAAACGGGTCGCATGTCAGAACTGAGAGAGATTCCTTTTCACTAATGAGAAGCTCTTTACCGTCCAAAATTTCGTAACTCCTAGAACTATAGAATCTGGTCTGTAGAGGCACCAAGCACTTCAGAAGTTGGTGAACATCGCAAAAATCCAAAGTCGTTCATGGTCTGAGGCGGAATTTGTGAAAGCTGCAAAACATCTCTGGTTTGTGTGGATGAGGGAGCTAAAAGAATTCAAAAAGTGTACCAGTGGGATATTCTAGAAGCTGTTATACTTCCGTGGGCCAAAACGCACTTCAGAAATGTAAGTTTCAACAAGACTCTGCATCAGCTCACATGGCTAAAAAGGCAGAAGAGAGGTGGAAGGAACATTTTCCGGACGTGATATCATCTGGAGAATGGGCATAATACTCGCCGAATCTCAATCCCATGATTAAAGTGTATGGTCCATTTTGAAGTCTAAGGTTTGCACTAAACGACATAAAAGTTTGGACTCTCTAAAGAAATGACTTCTGCGGGAATGGGATAGATTAAAGGTAGAATACTTGCGACCCATTGCTGAAATTTTCAATAAACGTTTGCGCCTCTGCATCACTGCAAAAGCCGGGCACTTTGAAACCAATTAAATTTATTTATCAGTAAAAGTATACTCTTATTATTATTTGTTATATTTTGTTAATTTATTAATTTTTAATCAAGTTATATTAAAATTTGTTTGTCCGGGTTTTTCTGCAGCACCCTGTAATAACAATTTTATTCGAGAGTATGCGATAAAGTTTTGTGGCTAACACTCTCACTACGAAGTTTTTGTGCTTTAGCAGATAGTTATAAAGGCGCCACAATTCAACTGTTACTAAAGGACAGTTCCCAGGAAGCCACTGTTGGACAGAGTGAGTCACTATCGAGGAGAGGTATGAGAAGCTCCTTAATAATTAGCACACTATGGGAGTAACTATTTTAAACAATACATAATTTTAAATTTAGTTGACCGAGTTTTTTTTATTATTATTACGAAAAATTCTTCAATATACTTGGTTGTTGAAAACAGTGAAAGTCTAAGCTCTAAAAATATAGTTTCTTTATGTGGATCTGTAGAGCAGAGCTTCTGCTCATTTGTGAGCTAAATAGTATTTTCTTTAATTCAGTTGCTGATTTTCACATACAGCAAATTTTTGTAGAGAAAAATTGTTAAAAAAATTACTGCAATTAAGTTTATTTTCATTGATGAGGATGGAGTGCCTGCGTTACCACGGAAAGGGAGTGCAGGAGCTTTTGAGAGTAAAGACCCCTCATCACCCGAGGGCAGAAGTCTGACTTCAAGTTCATATGAAGGCGCCACTCACACTTTCGCTTGCACAACCTCTTTTTACGGGAGGGGGGCATTTTCACACTCCTCACAGATAGAACACAGGGTAAAGAACAACCATGCTCGAACCAGGACTCAAACCCAGAACGCCCAGAATCATGGGGTAGACGTGCTACCCCTAGGCCAAGACGACCGCAGTTTATTTTCATTGTCAGAACATATTACATTCCAGTTAAAAACCAGATTTTTTTTTTCTTAGCATTTGGCATAATTTTATTTAAGTACTGGTAGAGAGAGAGAGAGAGAGAAAGCTTCCGTGAAATTTTTGAATTTCGATTTTTTTACTCTTCGAAACTTTTCAATCTATTTTTTTAGTCTCTTATAAAGTTATTCTTATATAATTAAAAGATGACATTAAGATAGTTTTTAACGCATTATTATTTTTATTAAAAAGTAGAATAGTTTACATTTGATTTTTTTCCCCTTTTGAGCTTGTAATTTAATATCGATTATCTGACAAACAAGAAAAGAAAGATTATGAAGCTTATCTTTTTTTCCCCCATCTAAGAAATTGGGACTATGTTGTATATAATCTTTGCTAAGATATAAATGTGCAAAGACATAAGATATTTTTGAAATTAAATGACAACATCACCATTTAGATTAGTTTATTTTTACAACAAAACAGTGTAAACTATAAAACTGCATAAAAAAATTGAAAATAACAAGCCAGTGATTAATTGTAGGTTTTTATGAAATTCAATGACGTGTGTAGATTACAATTATACAATAAACCCATTCTCAACTACATTGCTTCAAAAAACAATAAAAAGGGAAAGAAATATGGTGTTTATGCATTGTGTTTCTATGCATTAAAGGTACAACAGAAGTTATATAAACAACAGCGTATTCTAGGCATAACAATAATATTTAAAAAGCGAAGAAACATAACTTTAAAACAAACCAATTTTTAACAAAATTTCTGCTAGTTCCAGCTTTTGTCTGGTTACTAACCCTTTGCCCTCTGATATCTTCTCTCTGGTCATCATTTAAGATGTCACATTTTGACATTTCATTTATTTATTTTGATTGTTGAAAATACCTATAGAGTGGTAAGAAGTTGTAGATTCATTTTTCGAGAAAATTCAACTTAAAACAATGATATATATTTATTTAATTTTCGGAGCAATAAACAGGTCATTGTATTTGTTGAATAATTACGCATGGAATTACTTTTCCGAGTGCACAGGGTTAATTGCATTTAACAACACACCAAATTACTTAATGAGTAAGATATCAACGAAATTTTTCGTTGGATATGTTAGAATGAATGCATTATCTGAAAGTTTTGAACACGAAAATAGTGTGCCTTAATTGAGGTTTAAGATATATATTCTTTAAAAATGTTACTTTTTCTTTTATTAATTTCGTTTTTATTAAGTTGGATGAAGTTTTTAAAGCATGAATGTAGGTGACAGTTTGAATCTATTAATACAATAATACATCACCCTCAGAGAAAATTGTCACCTGATGTATCCAGAGTGGATATGACGAATTGGCGGCTTACCGTTAACCTTAGAAGTGCATTTGTTGAGAGGATGACGAGCATGAAGAGGACAGAGGACTGCTGGAGAGAAATTATATTTCTGCATTAATTCCTTATCTACGAATTTACTTAATTTCCTAATTGAAAGAACGCGAATTATTATAATTCCTATAATAATAGAAGGGTTTTTGATATATTAAAGCGTTTTAAAGTGCTTTTTTGCATTTTAAATTACTTTATACTTATACTTAATTATCGATTTAAATTTAAAAATTCAGCAATTCAATGTGCGATTTGGGCACGTCAATGTATGCGAGAGGGTTAAATACGATCTTCTTGAACTTGGCTATTTTTTCTTACTTCCGAGTATTGATATGCCTTTAGTTTCTTGTGACGAAAAAGCGAAACTCAGCTAGATAAGAGAAGCTTCATTAATTAAATGATCAAAATACCTCTTATTAAAATAGGTTTATTTGATATTAATGGATTTTCGCTTTTTACCCGCCAACTCGTCAGAACCAGACTAATATATCGAATATTTTCATTGAAGCTGAAGTAAATATTTAAGCAAATTTCCACTCACTATAATTTATACCTTCTAGATTCTCAACCATTGAAAACACAATTTGCATTAGTTTTATCTGATAAATATTAAGGTACATTGAGTTATGTACTGCCCATTTGCTATTTCAGATTTAAGTCTTTGAATTCAAAATTTAAATAATCTGGCTATATTTCCGAAAATAATGAATGTTAGTAAAAATAAACATGTTGTTATTATTGCAATAAAATGCAATTGCAAAGAATGTATTTTAAATATTTCCTGAAATTAAACTAGGAAATTCACTTCTTTTTACCAAGCTTCAGTAGCTAAAAGTGATCTCTGTTTATGGTTTTTAACAGGATTCAGAAATTTCACATGTTTTTTTTTTTTTCGATGGTAAACAGAAAATTCATATTTAGAAACAAATTAGCTTTAATGAAATGAACTGGCTGTCCCTAATTTACAAAATTAATAGTAATAATAAAAAAAAGGATTAGACTGATAGCGGGTTTACCTTACCAGTTATAAGACAGCCAGTTGGCAGCGCATGCGTAGAAAGGCTGAAAAATGTTGTTCGGTCGATGGCAAGTAATTGTCTCGACGAGACAGCAACATGCCGCAGTATCATATTTTTTTTTCTTACTGCGCATGCGTTTATAGAATTTGGCGGTTGTTTTTTTTTAAACTTGAAAAAATTGATCACTTATCATCGATTAATTCCGTCATTTCTCTTTGTTCTTTCTGATGCGAAGTCGTGTTTTTCTTTTAATTTCAGATGCCATTTTTTTTCTACAGTTTTCCTAATTTAGGTATGTTGACCTTTCTTTTCTATTTTACTGTGTTTCTTTATGTAAATAGCCATCGTTTTAATACGATGCATAGTGAAAAAGAAATTCAGGGATGCCAAAACGGCAATTCATAGCCAAGCATGGAATGCCTGATGAATACCTATCTTATGAAATTGTGACAAACATAAATCAGTCCCTTTCTACGCATGTGCTGTGCCTACTGACCGCTTTATAACTGGCAGAGTGTAAAACCCGTTATGAAAAAGAAGTCGCTAGGGATGAGAAGGGGAAAATAGATTCCATTTAACTAAAAATAAAAGAAGATAAAATTTAGCCCTTCTGTCGTTTCTTTCTTTGATTTTTTTAAGGATTAAAGTTATAGGAATGAAAGGAGTATAGGATGCAACCGATAAGAGCTTTTCAATAGTGCATCTCATGCATAAGTGAAATAGCTTTCAAAGTTAAAACTGAAAATTATTTTTAATAATAATATCTAAACAACTGCAGCTATCTATCGAAAAACTTCAAATACAAAAGTTATTCTTTAAGATGTGGCAAATATTCGCCTAATTTGAGTTAACATTTCTTTCTTCAATTGTTAGAGAATTATGGGAAAATGAAAATTTCTAACACTCCACCATTTTTTACCCCTTTTAATTTGGATTGCCCATCTGCGAACTTGTATTTTTCACCAGTTGAAATCCATTTAAAATTATTCTAGTCTATGTGTTCACCAAATAACATGGACTAAGCTTAATGCATGGATATATATGTTATGGGTAAACTTATAAAATCCCATAATATGAATAATAACTGATTTATATCATGAATTATAACATTATATATAGATATATATAATATAAAAACAAATAACAAATCGCAATATAAAAGTTAGAATAATGGATTAAAAAGCACGAATTTCCTCCCTTGATGAGTCGATCAATGTTTTTTTAACTGCTATATTCTACTTTTTGCATTTTCTGCTGTTATTGATCTATTTTTTTTATTTTAAGATAGTTTTTATTATTGAGACACTGCGCATTCATAGCCTTCTTGTTATAGACAAATCTCCCCTTCTCTTTTTGGACATATGTTTTTAGTTTTCGTATTTGGTATTCTTCGTATTTTTTTCTGTCTTCTGATTGTTTTTGATATTTTACTCCATTTTGTTTTGCTTTTGTTTACACATTTATATCTTTTTTATATTCTGGTTAATATTTTCCTTTTGCAGTGTATATATAGAGAGAGGAACCACTTCACCGGCTAGTTTTCCTAGCGTGGCCCAGTAGTCAAGATTACAAAATTTTAGCCAATTATTAAGATGAAACCATTAAATTTTAACCACGTAAAATGAAATACTAAATTTGACGAGTTACTGCTTGCAAAAATTCAAATTTGGCGGCTGTTCAGTGTTTTATTGCTAACTAAGAAA
Source organism: Argiope bruennichi (assembly GCF_947563725.1). Lineage (NCBI taxonomy): Eukaryota > Metazoa > Arthropoda > Arachnida > Araneae > Araneidae > Argiope > Argiope bruennichi. The sequence goes on along the minus strand of NC_079156.1, from coordinate 15,144,746 downwards.
ACCAAGCCGCATGGATGCAGTAGTTCGATAACAGTGGCAAAATAAATACTTAGAAGAAAGTTTCGTGTTGGAATGCATCTTTCAGATTTGTAATTTCTTGAATACCCGAATCTAAAAAAAAAAAAAATCTATCTAAAAAAAAATATCTAATCTATCTAAAAGAAAAAGAAAAGAAAAGAAAAAGGGAGTCTATAAAAAAAGAAGACAGTCCATTATTTTTTGTTATTTGGTTTGCATGAATTGCCTCATGACATTAAACCAATTTTGTTTTTGCTCAAATTGCAAGAAATTTATTTTAATTACTCTGTCACTTTATTCTTCTTCAGTTCCAAACATTGTTATTATCTTTGAAGTTTCCTTATTTCATTTTCTTTTAATAGAATCTGCAATGTGTATGTAATAATTATTTCATTTTAATCATTATTTAATCTGATCAATTGAATTATGATGTCTTTCTAAGTATAAAAACTTGGCGACGATTGTGTTAGACAAAAATTCATGTTTTGATTAATAGTTTAGCTTCTTAGTAACCCAAAAATGCATTAGTATAACACTGATAAAAGAAACATTGGTGAGACTGGTATATGTACAAAAGATTTGTTAGGGAATGACTTTCCGATTTTTTTGCTTTCAACACATTGAATGCCATGGGGTTCACCGGTGACGAGTGAAGCAAAGATTACTAGAAACACTTCATTCGAGTAAATTTTCAAGATCTTTAAATTTTCCAATAATATCATCGGTACCAAAATGGTGTGAAAAAATTAATGCAATCGATATTGCATAATTTTTACATACAGCAAACAACATAACATTTTTTAACATACAAATATAACAAATGATTGTATTTCAGAGCCATGGTGATCATCGGTGACCTCAGTAAAATAAATTCATTACGAATAATTGCACAAATTAATTTGTTTGTTGCAATTAATATTTCACCAAAGTATTCACCAAATACTGAGGAATTTATGTTGGCCAGACAGGCGAGCCATATGAAATTAGTGTGGCGGCATTCATTGTGCTAATAATACTAATTTTCATCAATGTTCAAATTCAACTGTTAATGCCAATCTCTAGTGAATGAATTTCTGTAACAACACTCTTTTAATCTTAAATTTTGGAAATAATCGTAAACTTGGAGTTAAGCAGAATTCTTTATCCTAATAACACAAAATGCCCAACAATGCCTAATAATGTCAATAAATGTCTTTACGATATTAGGCATTCAGAATACTGGACAGCACCATGAAGATGTCGCGTAATATCTTGTGCTAACAGGATAAAGTTCGGCGATAGTTCAGTTCGACAAATACACATTGTGCTGAATTCTTACTCAAACGTTAGGACTCATTGTATCACAGTCAGAGCTTGAATCCGCTGTACTTTTCGGCACAGACGGAGGATGAACAAGCCTTGGTTGGAAATATGGGTGAAATCTCAGTCCTGGGTAGAGCCTGGAGAGCTGCAGTCTTGTGGCGTACAGTGCCTGGTTAGCCATAGTATTTCCTGCCAAGTGGGAATAGCCAGAAGGAGTATTAGTCCTAATGGGCCCAGGAATGTCCCCTTGGTTCATGTTTGTTCCGGATGTCGATGTCATGTGCGCAAGAGGAAAGAATGTCCTCGGTATTCCGAAATATAGACTGGCCAAATGAGCCGCTGCCTGCTGAGGATTGGTTGATGTCATGAGTGAGTTGAGGTCTGCCATTCCTATGCCCGGCAGATTTGGAAATTTCCATGGGGAAACTCTTCCTTGAGAAGCCAGTACTAATAACTCATTGCTTGAGGGGATGCGACCAAGAGCTGTAAATAAAAGAAATGTTAATGAGGTACAGCTATTTGCATCTAAATATTTAAAGAGTCTTCATAACGTCATAAAATATTTAATCACTTGCGGTAGCAAAAAATTCACAGGTGCGCGTACCAAAACAATCCATTGTAACTCATACCGATGCCACACAAAGTATCTGATACCTTATAGAAATTAAAAAAAAGATTTATATATTCTAGATGAATTAATTTTCGACCTTTATTTTAATATTTAGCACACCAATGCTAAGAAAAGTGTTCTCCAATTTTTTTGCGGAGAGGGAGGGACAGTGCTTTCATTAGAGAAAATTTTGGAGAGACTACATCCGCTGGTTCACTTCGTGTTTTCTCCTTTCTGTTTTTAAAATATACATCGATTTAAAAAAAAATCTTGGAGATTTGATATTTTTAATTAATTTCTTTATCTTACAATAATTTAATCGATAATTTTTAATTTTGGAATTCATTTCAAATTTTTCTATTACCCTATTAACGTATGAAGAGGAAACAATAAATGCATAAACGCTTTTCTCCAGATTCACTCTGAATGAAAAGCTCCTAAAAGAATTTTTCAATGGAATAAGAAATGAAATAAAATCGAAAATAATATTTTACTGAAGTGAAAGTATTTAATGAAGATGCATCTCGCAGTTTTCTTCCTTGTGCAGCACAAAACTCGTCATACCGTGCAAGTATATGAGAGAGGAGAACATGAATATATATGAGGGGAGAAGAGTTGAGCATAAAACTCTCCCGCACTTCTTTTTAATTAAATTTTTTCCGGTTATTATATTTTGTTGCATATTCTTAATTATTAGAATAAATTTATAGAACAAAAGCATAAAAATACATTTCAGTGGGAAGATAATCATATAAGACTGGATTTGTGTTCAATTAATTAGCCCTCCATTAGTCATATCTTATATGGCACGGTGCGGAATATTTTTTTCAAGAGAGATAGTAACTCACTATATTTCAATTGGTACTCCTACAAACTGAAAATTGAACATTTCTCAAGCGAAACTTCGTTTTTTGATCTTGATTTATTTTCTGACTTTCATGACAGTTATTTGTCGAACAATTAACATTTCACAAGTGGTGACAGGATCTTACTCATTATCTTAAGTATAACCAATGAAAGCGGTTAAAGGAGAGCTAAATTAGTTTAAGCTCATAAATTACATATTCTTACCCGCAGCACTAGCCAAAGCATGTTGTTCTAGTGTCATCTCCCCGGCCACCAAAGATCGGAAAGGAGAATGTCGGAACGCGTGCTCCCTGAGCAGAGTTTCAACCGATTCCCTGAAACGAAACACAAAAATATTGTTGAAATTATTTGATTCTCTGAAGCGAAACACAAAAATATTATCTAGTTATTCGTTTCTCTGAAACGAAACACAAAAATATTATCAAGTTATTCGCTTCTCTGAAACGAAACACAAAAATATTATCTAGTTATTCGATTCTCTAAAAGGAAACACAAAAATGTTGTCGAATTATTCCTCTCTGAAACGAAACACAAAAATATTGTTGAATTATTCGATTCCCTAAAACGAAACACAAAACCTCGAAATTAAGCTTAATGTTAATGAATTAAAATTTAAAAAAACACATTTCCATCTTCTAAGATATATATGTTTCAAATATGTCAAATATGGTAGCAGAGCACCAAAATGCATGCACGCACGCACGCATACATACATACATATACACTTTTCTTATTAATATTGATATCCCATAAAGAATTCGTTTTAATTCATCATAATACTGCAGGAAATTAAATACAGTAGACTCCCAAGTATCCGACCTAATGTGACGGAAGGGCAGGATGGATAACAAAAAAGCCGGAATTCTATGAACTCTTTTTGCTTACCAATATCAAAAGACAAAGTTTTTATACCAAGCTCACTGTTGTAATACGTATTTTCTCACTTCTCATTGAGTACTAAACCTTCCATGTATCTCAAGCCACGTAGAAACTGAACGCGGCCGGAGAAAAAGTAAGTGAAAGGATGTAAACTGCTCACATTTAAACATAAACTCTGCTTAACTTAAATGCAGGAAGCATAAACAATGTTGCCAATGTAGCGCCTTTCCTTCCTCAGTTAATTACAATGAAAGAAAACTAGGCCGGATAGTACGGAAACCAGATACTTGAGAGGGTACTGTATTCATCATTATGACTTTTTCAGCTTTCTGGTGCTTAAATTGCTTCACTAATGTTGCCTGAATAAAACATAAATGAAATCAATCATATTGTAAATATATTTAAATTAAAAATTTATTAAAACCTTAAATTTTATTCGTTAATTATGTAAATAAAGGAATCCAATTTTACTTGCCTTTCTAGATCAGTAAGTCTGGAAGAATCTCGAAAACCTTTGGCGAAAGGATTACTGTCTATTTTGAGCTTCGTGATCTAGAATAAATAAATATATACCTGTAATATGAATTGTTAAATAGAAATTTTGATCATATTTTATTATTCAAAATTTCATTGTTATTAGCATACACGTTATTTGATTATTAGATCATTTTCATTTCTGACAATTTATCATTTTTTTAAAACTTTACTTTTTTACAACGGATAAATACGATTTATAAAAAACTGAATTATCAAAAAATTTGTCAACATTTCTTTTGATTGTTTGATGATTTAGACGTGTTCACAGAAATAGCGTATCGAAAAAATTAGCTAATTAACTTTAAACGTGATAAACTAAAATCATGCGTCTTTATAAATTTTAATTCAAACTCCTCTGCAGAAAAAAAAAGATGCATATATTGAATTTCCCCATTATGGTATGAGGTTTTCAAAAAAAAAAAAAAAAAAAAAAAAAAAAAAAAGCTCGCACGTGAATGAATATTTCTTAAGATTATTATCATGTGAAAACATGATGTTGTTTTGGCTTGAGGCTTTTGAAGCCTCAAAACGATAGGGCAAAAAATTGATGATTTATCACTTTGGAAGCATCAATTTTTCGCTTTTAAGGTTATTAGAAAACGATAAAGAAGGTTGTTGCATTTGGCCACTTATCGCCAACAAAATGTTACAATTTAGCGTGAATGTAAGCCATGTATCCGATTTTCCTGTCTGGCCAATAAGAAGTTATCACCCGAAGAAGGATAGAGGAGGGGAAAAAAAAAAAATGGGATTCAACCAGAAACTATGAGGGGAGGTATCGGAAGGTTTGCATATACATATTTAAATATATATAAACAAAAGATTGTGAGATGGGGAAAAAAACATCGCTTTTCTAAAAATTAACGAATTTGCAATACAATAGTCACATAATCATTCAAAACCAGTTTAAACCGGAAAAAACCTCCTTTTTTTCCAATAAAATTTTTTTTTGATATTTATCTAGTATATTTTGGTTTCATAGATGTTTTTTCAATCTTTTTTTATGAAAAAATTTAAAAATATAGCTATTTTAAAGCGTTTTTCAAAAACATCCCGAACGTAATCATATACTTTATAACTCTGAAAAATTGTATGATAATACCGGAGAATACATTTTTCAGTTTAGGACGAACCCTTTTTCAAGTCACGAAAGTTCATAATTTTGATCTGAAATAATTCCACAAATTTTATAGGTAACTCCATGAAACGTTTTTCTATATTTTTATTATGATATAGTGTACATTTTTTAGCTGGACTTTTCGGCCGATCTTCTTTATTTCTTGAGTAATTTTTTGTGATTTTCTTATTTCGTCGCTAGGGGAGCTGTAACCTGTCTCATTAAATTCAACATAATCACTTTACTATAAGTACATGTTACTTCCCTAGGCTATAACAAGACGGCATTTTGCCTTTTAAGGGCTTCAAATGGCTTTACTAGTTGTGTGTTATATATAAACAATTTCCCATGCGAACATTGAAAATTTCTTTTACTTTTCTTTTTTTCTTTCTTTTTAGTTAGGTGCCTTAAAGCTTCTTTGCATCATAAAAATTTAAATTTATCTTTAAGATATAAAAGAGAAAGCCAAGGACCCTGTTATTGCAGCAATTAATAGGTTCCTTCAAAGAAGCGCCCCTTTCTCCTTTCCATTAATAAGAGTTCTAATTAGTGATGACGCTGCATTTGGAATTCCCCCGCCTTTTATCTTTGGATGAATGTTGATTCTTATCTATCTCTATTGCAACGATGCTTTTTTGGTTAAAAATGGTATAAGCATTCGAAGATTTTTAAAGAATGAAAGACGTGAAATAACGCTTACTACCAGAACATTTTCTGATAGAGATCTATATTTTCCTAAAAAAAAATACATAATTAATAATTTTAGCAAATCCACATGAAAACTAAACAAAAAAAATCACATCTGTTTGAGAAAATTTATCCATGAAAAGACATTTACTTTACACTAGAAACATATATATAATGAATCTTTGGTGAAACACAGTTTTGACCTATGGTCCTTTGATTCCCAGGGCAAACATACATCTGACCACCTATTATTATGATATAGTGTACATTTTTTAGCTGGACTTTTTTGTAATTTTCTTATTTTGTCCCTAGGGGAGCTGTAATCTCTTTTCTTAAAGACTTGTACTGTAGTGAATTAATTTTTTTTTTGTTGTCAATCTACTTTTTGAATATCCAGTTTTCTTTTTCTCTGAAGAATGTTTTTCTTAGCGTGGAAAGAGAGAATAATGAAATCGTGATTTATTTTGATTTATCCTTTGGTATTTCTGAACAAAACATAAGCGTTAAAATAATTCATCGGCATTTATAAAAGAATGTTACAAATAAAGCAGAATTAAACTATGTTGCGTTACGTCAACATCAATCCCAAATTTTGATATGACTTCTAATACTTAAACACAATAATGACTTCACATTTATATCAAACCCCAGGAGTTTTAATCAGTTAGTTAAATTCATCAAATTTTGCTTAAATTGTAAAATTCTTTTTTTTTAATCCTAAAAAGAGGGTTAGTTAAACTTTACCCAGTTACTTTGACTCACCCTTTTGTACTTCTGAACGAAACCAAAGATCTGGAAACGATGTATTCCATTAATTCAATTTATACCAATTCTCTCTAAGAGTGAAACGAGGGGCCTGGGCAAAGTCAAGGAGCGGCTGGAGACGACAAATCAGGTTCTTGGTGTTAAAAATAAAATTAGCTGCTTATGAAAAATTAAAAGGCTGGTGTGGAGGCACCCCCAAATGAGCGCTGAGCCGCGGTGATTTGTTGTGTTTTCTCCCATCCAAAGTAATCCACGCTTTCCTAAATCAGAAGTGATTTACGATACGAGCTGCATGAGTGGCTTACGACGCAACCACCTTTTGGGTGCTGCACTTGTCGAAGGCAGCCTCTTCCCAAAATTAACGGAACCTTATTCTATTAAGTGATTACGGAAAATGTTTTTATCTTCAAGACTTAATGAGATTGGCGAGAGGGGTATTAGGTGTTCTGTTGAGCTTGTTATGCTGAAATATCTTTTCAGTGTTTGCCAATGTACCAAACATCAGAAATGATTATTGTCTTAATTATTACATTTAGAATATTTAAGGCATTACTTGCAGTAAAGCTGTGGTTAATATTTAGAAACTTAGTATTTGTAATTTTCAGTTGTTTCGTTTATTCAAGCATAATGTTAGAAGAAAATTCGGAGCATTCTAAGATGCATTCTTTTACAATATTTTCTAAAAATAAGCATCTTCGGCAACAGCTGTCCTCCAACCAAATTAAATGTAATAATTAGTCATGTGAATCAACCTTAACGAACTACACTTTATCACAACAGCCAAAGAAAGTACTATTTTAAACTATACCTGTACATTAAATAACAAAGCATTCTGATTGGTAAATTAAACTTGTTAACTAGTCAACATAAGTCCAGTTGTTGAGGGCGATTACAGGCTCTTTGATTTTTTTCTAATTATTTTAAATATATAGAAGAACTGGATACACTTATTGACATTTGCCCCTTCAAAGCCTTACTTTGTGGCATATTTCGAAAATAGAAGTTGATGAGATATAGAAGACCATTGATGGTTTATCTAGGGGCCATGAACTTTATATAAAATAAAAATTGAAGAAATTGGAACAGTGGTTGGGCTAGGGACCTCGTACCGTCTTTTTACCCCATAAGGAATGTACACTGAAGGATAATTTTTGAATCATCTCTTGAAAATAGAATTATTTAGTAGTGGGCACATGCGATAAAGAATGAAATATCTAGACATCATGAGTTTCCATTAGAAACCAAAACTCACTAGCGAAATCGGACAATTGTTGGAGTTGACGAACTGGTTCTTTAATTTTACTTAAAATTTTAAATATTTAGACATATTTTTTTCAATTCCTACTATTAGTTCACACTCTCCCGATATATATTTATATATCTTGTTTAAATTTTCAATCGTTAATAAAATACTTTTTATTCATCCACTCAAGTTCAAATACATTTATTTAAACTTGTAGTGGATGACACTTGATGTTAATACAGTTTTTTTCAAATATTAATTAATTAATTAAATTTGTCCAGAAATTTCTATTTGGTTGCCAAAGTCTCCAAATCTGTCACCATGTCACCAAGTTTGTTGCCAAGCTCTATTTTGCCACTTAATATTGTAATTCTGTCATATGTATATACATATTTATATTAATTGTAATTATTTAATAAAAAGTAACTAAAATAAAAACAAAATTTTGTTGACCTAAGTAGGAATTGACTTAAATTTTTTTTATATATTACTTGTTTAGAAATAACGTCTTAAATATCATACACTAGTGCAAAAAAGCCATGAGAGCTCAATAGGAAATATTTGCATGCCGTTAATGTGATAATCAAAAAGAGTGATCCATCAATAAAACTTGCTTTGAGATGAAGTTAATTTATCTTAATTTTAATTACATTTAAGTCCGGTTTTTAAACTGCTCTACTAAAGTATTTTAAGATGAACTACATAATTTTGAATTGTAATTGGATGTCTAACACGGCATCTGAAGACGCATTCTTACTTTCCAGCTTTCATAAGGATGAGAGCATATTTTTTTTATCCTCTTATCAAAAAGTAGGAAAAATTAATAAACTTTTTAATATTTCATTTGTCTCTTTAAGTATAAAATTCACTCCTAATACACAAAATTCTGATATACATTAAAGAAATTTAATATGCTACTTTTACAGAATTTAATAGATTAAAAAATATATGAATAGGGATGCATAATTCACATAGATTCTTCCTTCATAACCTAACTAAGAGAATTCGTAGGAATATGTGTTGTTGTAGTACGTAGAAGCTTAATCGACGACTTCTTTACCGCTATTTGAGAGATGAGACATCTACAATCATATCCTTTAGTCTACACATAACGCAATTCTTCTAAGCTCTTGAAAACTGTTAGTGCTACATAAGAAAATCAGCTTTTGGGATCGCTTCCTTCTTCCAACATGTAGAGAAATTCTACAACAATACTACAAAGAGCAACATTGACAGGTACTTCATTTACCATCCTTATTTAATGCTAGAAAAATAAAAACGCTGAATGCCATGATAAATATGAATAATATAATTAAAAAAATTAAGGAAAGGGATTGGTTTTTGGTTTAACAATGGTGTGAGCTCGAGAGGTCAATTATTACGCCAACATTTTTTGAGTAACATGTGAAGGCAGGTTAATATAACATACACATTAATATAATAAACATAAAAATATGCATACATGTTTAAATTGATTAATTATTATTAACCCAAAAAGGACATGACAGTTAGCATTCAGTTAGATCAATGAAGTTATCAGCAAAATACTATGTTGACTGTCTTGTCGGCGGGATAATTGTGGATTAAATAATCGTGGCTGAATTTCATGTACAAAGAATTTTATCGCACTAAATATTTTACAGAAAAATAAATATTTATAGAACCGTTAGATATGTTATTGTTGCTGCTTATCTCCCTTGGATTGAACACCTAATTCAAACCAAGTCCAAGCGATCGGGGAGACAGGGGTGCAGTATTTTCTGAGGGTAAAGGCCCCTGAGCACCCGAGGGCAGAAGTCTGTCTTCTAGCTCATATAAAGATGACACTCACACACTCGCTTGCACAACCCTTTTTTACACGGGAGCTTTTTCACACATCTCACAGATAGAACACAAGGGGAAGAACAACCATGCCCGCACCAGGACTCGAACCCGGGACGCCCAGATCACGAGGAAGACGCGCTACCCCTAGTCCAGGAGCCGGCGATTTAACATCTAAAGTATTTCAAATTTGGATTGACCATCTGTCGATCTGCTCCTTCACAAGCGTGTAAACATAGTAACAGCGACTTAATCTGATAATTGATCTTATCATTAAAATAGTTTGGTATGGAATTTTAAGTTTTATTTGGTCGACAAATGAGAGTCCAAAATGCATATTCGGTTTTCTTCATTATTCTACGAAGCACTGAATCATGTAAGGGATTTTGAGAATTGGTGCTTCTTGAATTGATGTTTTTTTCTGCATTAGTTTCACGTGAATTTTATCTTCCAGCATATTTTTAAGCATTTCTTCTCTTTTTCTGTAACTTTTCTTTTATCTTCCACTTCCTTTGTTTAACTAATTACTACACTAATATGAGATGGCAATTTACCTCAAATACAGCACAGGGTAGCAACTTATTTCTTAACATATTAAGTTAAAAAGAAATTAGTTCTCAAATTTTACTCAACACAGTTTTTACAAATTTCAATCAATTTTAACCTCGATCGATAGTATTCGTTTTAAATCCCTCATGAAAAATCTGGTTAATATTCGAAAAGATATATAAATTAAGACCCGGATAATTTAATTAAATATTAACTCCCCACTTTGCCCCCTTCTAGTATTCTATGCTTGATTATTAGATTTATTCCATTGTTAACTTAGTAATAATCATTGGTTATATTTCAGTTGTTATTGGATGCAGAATGTTTCAACAATCACTCTTATTATTGTTGTTAGCAAAAATATTACTGTTTAATGTTAAACAAAGACACAAAATACAAACAATATAATAGCTAAAACAATGAATCCACCTTCTGCTGCTCTGTTAAGAATCATTTCTCTTTTTGCAACTGATCGTTGTGTGACTTTTTTTTTGCTGAGCTATGCTTGGTGCGTTTTGTGTACATTTCAATGGGGCTACGGCCATCATTGGATGGATCGTCTTTTGGACGATCTTGGAACTGTTGAAATATTACATGTTCCCTCACTTACCCTCAATCGGAGATCTGTTTTTCGATCCCGATTTGGATCAGGATGTTTATACATCACCTGATCCACCTGCGACTAGAGCGGAATCCGTCCCAGTGGTTCGCTCATACATGGTATTTAGGATTTGCCAGGCTTTAGAACTTCCTGCGAAACTGGCTCCATCTGCTACCCAGAAGTCAGATATCACTGTTGTAGAATCCTATATGGTCTACAAGCTGTGTTCTGCTTTGGGTTTGCCTGCACGGATGGCTCCTGTCGGAGTGCCAGTGGTAGAATCTTTCGAGATCTACCAGTTCTGCTTAGCCTTGGATATTCCAGTGAGATACCGGTCGCAGAAGGACGCAGTTTAACATCAAAACTGTCGTCGGCTGCCCGATGCAGTTTTCAGATCAGAACTGTCTTCGGTTGCAGCGATGGAGGGTGGGTGGGCGGGGAACGAAAGTAGCCCACCTCCACGTGGTGTTCCCTGGGCAACGGTGCAGTTCTTTGGAACTGCATCGGCTAAGAGGCTACTCAAGTATGAAACAAATAATGACCTTTTTGTTTAGTTTGACAAAACTACACATCTACTTTTTGATTTTGCGTTTTAATGCCCCAAAATTTCATTACAAACATCAAATTTAGAACACGCAGAACGTGTATTTATGGTAACAACAACTGCAATGTTTTTTAGATATACGTAAGAATTATTATTTTTTATCTTAAAAAAATATAAAGGAATTTGAAATATATATTTGATAAAGAATTGCTGTAGAACTCATACATACAGAAAATCAGTAGCGCTGATAATCATAAATCTGATGGAGGAATCTTATAATGACTTGAATATGAAACATTATAATGACAAAAATTTACAAATTCATAACATAATTCATCGCCATACATTTTTAGCCGGTTATGACAAAGTAGATTAAAGACCTTATGGTCGGAGCCGGCTTTCTCTTCAAAGGGGCTTGGGTGCAAGAAGTCATTTGGGGCCTTAATTTTTTGTAAAGCAAAAACAAACAAACAAACAAAAAATAATCTGAACATATATTATTAATGCATATTTATTTAATGCGTGATTTTTTTTTTTTTTTTTTTTTTTTTGCTAATACATCAATTACTTCAAAAAAAAATTAAAATTTTTTGCAATTTATTTTTCGATGCTTAATACAAGTGCATTTAAGCGTTCTGAACACATGTTTGACCGAAGGTAATTCTTTATTAATTTTAATCTGCAGAAAGAGCGTTCAGCACCTGTTGTAGTAACTGGCAACGTAAAAAAAACTTTTAATGCAGTTAGTACATTTAGAAATAACTCATTATCATTATTATTTAGCACGCACTGCAATATGACTTGTGTGTTATTTACATCTCTTTCATTTCAAATCAAATCCCGTAACAAACAAATTTCTTGGATTAGGTTTTCATCTACATCTGTGTAATAAAACTTTACAAAGTTTTTGGAACACTCTCTAATTTATATTTTTCTAAAGTTGTTATATCAGTGATTAATTTGAAATCAGAAATACTATTTAGTATACTTTTAAACACATCTTCTATTTGTACGATAACAGTACCGATTACAATGTTAAAAAAATAACATCTAAATTCCTCTACCACGTTTTTTTTTTTTTTTTTTTTTTTTTTTTTTTTTTTTTTTATATAACTTCGGAAAATAATCTTTTCTTTTTTCGAATTCAGGGAAAGGAAAATGTTTTTCAGGAAAATGTTCAAATTATGTGCTACCACTAATAGCTTTGAAAATGTGTTAAATTTTCTTCTTAAATTTTGGATTTCAGTTTTTATTTTATTGACTAAATTGAAAACCGAGTCAAGAACAATTGTTTCTGCTTGAAATAGTTTATTGATAGTGTTAATTTTTTAAAATATTGCAAACAATAGAATTAAAGATAAAATAAATGTTATTTCTTGTACCTAATAACAGACAGGGTGAAGAGCAACCATGCCAGAACCAGGACTCGAACTTGGGATGCCCAGATTACAGGGAAGACGCACTACCCATAGGCCAGGACGTCACCACAATTTAACCGCGTTCCAATGATCTCTGGCTTTACGGATATGGTCATAGATCTTCTAACTGACCCATTGTTAGACCAACCCCTCCTATGGACGCGATCCAGAGTTTCCCGCAAATTGTTGATAAACTGAACAGACACCAAAGAATCCCGGAAAACCGCAAGAGAGGGGAAAGAGGGGAAAGTGTGCTCGTCTGGAGACAAGCACAGGTCGTTGGAAAGGGGCTTTAGATTTATAGAACCACAGAACAATTCTCTAAGTAAATATTTAAATCATGTACTAACCAGTTGGTTCTGATAGGCAGTGACTGCCGTGAACACTGTTTCTGGAAAGATGTAAGTCCTGAACCTTTCTTGATCTAGATCCGAAATGATAGGCGATCCGTGGCTGTCTTGACGCAAAAGTACCAGATGAATGCGAGGCTGGTACTTATGCATGGAGTTGAGCACAATCTATGGCAGAAAAGAGAGTTTTTTTTTTTTTAATGTGTATGCATCATTATTTGCAAGCAATAAGGACACTATATAAAGAAAACTATTTCTTTGATTTCGATTAAACTCAGAGAATTAGAAGGATGCATTGTAGTATTGCATAAACTTTACCCTATCAAAGCTAAACCTTACACTAAGCATCTTCTGTTTATTTGATCATACTAAGGTAAGTGAAAATGAATGTTATTTAACTTATTTTGAATATTACATATGGAAGGCGTTTGAAAGATTCAGACTTTTTCCTTATGCGAGTGACCCCTTTTCCATACAATGACGAGTCTGATTCGTGCATCGGATTACTGAATTTTAAATTTTAAAACTGTAACTAAGCTCAAATATAATCCAAAATACGAAAATCACTTAGAAATGCTTTAATAACTGAAATGCTTTTTGTATCATTTAAGGATTAACAATAAATGTCCCAAATAATATGTATCATCTAATTAGAAAGTTAAGTAAATTCGTATGTCAAAGGGTTAACGTTTCATGTCCTTTCAGAAACCATGCTAATTAAACTTATTGATTTTTGATTGATATTGTGTATATCTGAAATACAGTTATTTCTATATTTCCTCATTAAATTATATTTGATGCAGCTTATGAAATTTTAAATCTAAAATAAGAATAATAATTGTATGTAAAGAACAGAGTATAGCTAGGAAGCTGATTCTAGCTTTCTGTCTTCAAAGGATTTAACAAGTTGCTTTAAATCAAGTATTAGCTGATTGAGTTATCATGATATCTTTGGAAATATACTATACGATCGGTTTTCAACAAAACCGTGATTCATACAAAAGTGGATAAAAAGAAAAACATAGTACGAATTCGTAATTGATTTCTTTATTTGAAACAAATTTACTCTGAAACTACAATTATTCGAATTTTATCTGGCAATAACGAAAAATTTTCTAGAAGAAAGTGTTCGCCATTGTCATTAATAAAATGGCATCATCTATATAGGCGAAAGCATTCCGGGCTTTGGAATATACCAAAACATTTTAATCAATCGTCGCTCAAAGAGATCTTCACTCTACATTTGGTGAAAAACCACCACCACATCGTTACAACATCGGACGGTGAGTAAAGCAGTTTCAGAACATAGAAAGCTTATGTTTAAAAAAAAAACCCAACAACTTACCGCTAAAACTGAAATGGTTCAAAAAAATTCTTAAAACGTTCTCGCGAAGTTCCAAAAAATCAACACGTTGTTCGAGTGTACCTCAAACAACAATGTGGCGTATGTTAACTGATATGTTCAATTTTTTAACATGGGATATTCTATCACGAGTAGATATCTGCCGGGTTACCGGACGTGGACACATAGCACAGCTGTAGAAACTTGGATAACTGTAATTTCATAGTAAATTTGATTTATCAAAATAAATTAATTATGGCGTTCATAGGTAGACTTTATTTTTGTCCCATTCAATTCCCACCTTTTATAGCGAAATATAACAGAATCTTTCATGCCTTTATATCTGTATATGGCAAAACAATTGAATTAAAGCTGAATCCCCCCTCTATGTACCGACCGTCAGCGTAATTTTTTTTTTTTTTTGTTATTTCGCACGTAGGTCTCGCCTAACTCTTCCTTGCAGGTTAGTACACCGGAAAAGTGCAGGAATGTAATAATTCTGACATCGCTGACGAGTAATTGTTGTAAATTTCGTGAAATAAATCTAAATAATGAAACTTCTGTATTTTTCAAAACTTCTTTTCTTTCCTTAACTAAAGAAATTTGCCACACACTCTCTGTTGTTATTTGTTACTAGCAACCTAGTCATGCAGTAAAAAAAAAAAACCTTACTTGTGGCAATTGTTTCTTAAAAAAAACTCGAAACGCTAATATTCGCAGATATAACGGACATAGAAAATAGTTTGCTAATTAAGACAAAATATTAACTTTATTTATGTTTAATTTAATTTTCACCGTTTTTTAACGAAAGTTGATCATTATAATATAATGCGAAATTGTAGAACAACAATAATTGAAAATTTTTTGGATCCACGAATTTGGGCAGATTGAAAAGTACTTGTATACATTTTTCAGTGGTATTGTTTTTTGACAAGTGCTAAAAAATCCACTTAATGCTTAAAAATCGACTGAAATATTTTCCTGGTATTTCTGTCTGTGTAATATGTGCATAAATAAAATCAAAAAAATATCCACTTAAATTTTTAAAAAAATTAAAATATTTTCCCAAATTTTTTCCTATCTTATTTAAACTATCCCCGTTTGAGGATTCATTGTATATGTCCTTTTAATACTTATAATTTTATTAGTTAAAATGTTCCTCTCGGATAAATATCCTTTTACTGAAATGAGAAAGCTGATGTGACAACTTTTTTAATATCTCCTCCTCTTAACGACATTCGATAACAACTACAGTTGATTGTTTTGAAAGAAAAATCCAATAACTTAAATCAATAAAATTGATATTATGTATTTTTAACACATCAAAGCACAATTCGAATTGAATATTTTCCAAGTTGAAAGAAAATGATAAAAGTAAGCACTCTGTTAAACGAATATTTTCTATAAATGTTTTTTTTTTTTTTTGAAAAATTAAAAAAAAAAAATTATTGGGAACTGACTGGTACTCCGCTCTTTGCTGTCTCAGAAGAAATAATTTTAGAAATATCGTTTAAAATAGCTATCTTGTTTAATTAGGAATGATAGAAAGAAAAATATTCATTTTCTTGTCGACAATGAATACATTCAATCATATTGAATGATATATAAAACAGAAGTATAAATAATATTTATTCTTTTTTTTTTTTACTTTATTATTAAAGTTTACTTTAGGGTAGATACTATTTTTTGTTTTTTCGTCTTCAGCAAAAGCACAATTTTTGGCTGCCCGACTCGTGAGCATCCAACATACAATTGGCCATGAGAAAAACGCGGATTATCTAAGTTCAAAACAATAAATTGGCAAAGTTTTATCGGCATCGAAACGGTAGGGCAGCGCATAAAATACGAACAAACAAACATTCATTTTTATATATTAGATTTGATCGAATTCTAGTTTTTCCAGGGTTTAAATCTTGCCAGAAATTTTCAAAACTCAAATGTTATAATGAAGTGAGGTCATCAAAATGTTGTACTTATAATATCTTAACATTTTAATGGTAGCACGTCTACGTAGTCAAACATCACCAGAACCAGCAATTTTTTTTTTGAAAAATTTATTAGAAAAAATTAAGGTGCAATAATCCTTTTTACTGATATTAAATATTAGCCATAATAGTTTTTAATATACTTTAGGAAACAGCATATTTCTCTTAACATTGTTTCTATTGCTTAAGAGAAAAAATATATATATAGATTAATACGTTCTTTCATCCATGATGTTCCAATACTCACGTGCCCTTGTTTGTCCATCTCATTGTTGGTCAGCTTTACTTTCTCGAAGGAGACCACCTGTTTGCGAAGCTGATCTGCGGTGAAGGGGCAGTCCGGGTGAGTATAGAGTCTGGCAGGAGACGGTGGGTCTGCCTTCCCAGCGACTAACCACGATGATCTGTGGTACGCGTACCGGTACCTCTTCTGGTCCACAGGCACGATGTCAAGAAGAACGGCGTATTTGGCGGAGAGTGCGCTTGGGCTGCAGAATTCCAGACCGGTGAACGATATCCTTAGAGTTGGAAACATGCGCCTGAAATAGTAAACCACTTTAATAATAAAAGTTTATAATTAAAAACTTCAAGTCTCAAACATTCACCTTCTATTAGCCGTTTCAAATGCTTAATAACGATAAAAGACTGCGTTTTTAGTAGGTGCGGGTACACTTTGGAAAGAACCGCAGCCGTAAAATTAAATATTTTTTGCAAAGAAAAATTTCGAATAGTGGACGCGAGCACCTACAAGATATACGAGTGCATATATTTATAAAATTGAAATTTCAATTGAAAATTAAGTGACATTTAAGTATTTTTTCGAAGATAATTCAGGAAAATAGAATAGAAACGATTTTTACTTCATCTTAAAATTCAAAAATTATGTTTTCAGTTATTTTAATTTTGTTTCAATGCCATTTTCATTAAATTTTAATAGTTAAGAACATTTTTAGTATAATTTAGAATTAAATTGTGCGTTTCTGTCATGAAAATCAAGCCTTTTTCATTATTTCTAGGAATATTTAACCACTTAATTTAATTTTAGAGCTATTTCACTAAATTTTAAGGATGAAATATATTTTTAGTATAATTTAAAATTTCATTATTCATTACTAAAATGAAATTCAAACCATTTCATAATTTTTAGATTATTTTACCATGTGTTTACAATATTCATGAATAGTATTGAACTCAAAAATTTTATAGCTATTCGAATTCCATATATTTACTGTTTAAGTTTTACTTGCCTTTTTGAAATTTGTTTTATAATATAAAATATATAAGTTGCGATGAAATTTTTAAAAAAGTGTAGGAATAGGTGAAAACCTGAATGACAATCAAGTTGGTATTGAAAATAAATTGGTAGTTGGAATTGAAAGTTGATACTGAAAATAATTTGAATATCAAATTAGCTTTAGAATCGTATTTTTGGATATAATTTTGAGTCACAATAAAAAATATTGTATCAAAAAATCATAAAACAAATAAGTTGAAAACGACAGTTTTGATTAGTTTACAAGTTTTTTTTTATCGGTGTCAGTAGAGATTGTTTTTTTTTATATTGATATTTAGACTAAATTATTTTGTTGTGATATTTTAAATCGCATTCATATTTGGAAATATAGAAAGGAACTGTAAATAGAACATTATTCTATTAAAAAAAATCTTATTAAATAAACGAGAAAATCATATGTTAATAAATGGGAATGATTCCCTCGAAAATGCCCCCCCCCTCCCATATTCAATAATAAGAGGTGTTATCTCAGAGAAAGCCTGGCATGGATTTGGCGCAAAGTAGTTAAGAAATATTATTCTTTGGCATGAATAACATTTTTACTGAATTTACTGTGTAATTCTTGGGGATTTTTCAAAGATTAATCTCTGGTATGCGGTTAATAAAATGGTTCTTCCCAAATGATTTGAAAGAAAAAAAGAAAAAAAAAACTGACAAAACTACATTTGTAATCAGGAATTGTTATACCAAATTTCATATATTAAAGTCTTTGAATTTTTGAAATACAACGTTTACATGTTTTTGAAAGTATACAGACCGACAGACGGCCAACCCATCTTTGGATTTGATTCGAATTTTTATAGGTGTCTACATTATAGATGTTACGACTGTGTATAAAATTTTATTACTGTAGGTCTCTTTATTTTGTAATGTTAATTCACATTCGAAAAACTGGACAGACAGACTTCTTTTGAACTGAGTTTGCTTCAAATTTTGTAGAAATCTCCAAATTTGGTGTAAAGACCGAACCGATAGAAATCAAATTTGACGCAGAAGTATAATACAAAATATCACATAATAACATGATACATTTGTCATATTAAAATCATCATGTTTTGGGGTTATAGCGTTTACATGCTCTGAAAGTACAGGCCTACAGATGGTCAACCCTCTGTTGGATTTTGCTCAAAACTTGAGTCTATACTATAAATGTTAAGTCTGTGTACCGAATTGTAACCGAATCTCTTTGTTTTGTAGTTATTGCGTTATGTTATATTCGAACTGCCGGATAGACTTCCTCCGCAGGGAGTTTGCTCATTATTTGATAGAAATCTACAAATTTGGTATAATGACCATATACCAAATTTCATACACCTAACTCAAAACGTTTTTGAGTTATTTCTGTCACAGCCAGACATATTTCCAAAAATATGTTTCTCCAACTGAGGGAGGTCTAAAAGTGGAGATGTATCAAACTCTGTAGTTTGAATTTTTTGGCGATTAAAATAATTTTTCTATATTTCGTATACCAGAAAGTAAAAATGGATGAAAACGATCCTTAGCCCTGTTCCTTCCCCTCTATTCTTTTAGCAATTTAGCGGTTCATAGCTATCCATTAGCCAAAATATGGGCAATATGTAAACAAATCATAAAAACCTTCATATTCCTCCAGAAAAAAAAAAAAAAAAAAAAAAAAGCGGCCTCCCGACTGTTTTTCGCTTGAGATAAAAAAGGGCTCAACGTGCTTCTATTGCCCCCTACATTAACAAAATGAAAGGAGTAAGAAGAAATTTCTGCTCGCAGTTTTTGCTTCTGAATGTGTTTTCTACTCAAGACCGCATTTCTCGGATCAGCATCTGTGCTATCGCAAGAGCGGAAGGCGCGAACGAAAAATGATCCTTATTTCTTCATTCGCCTTATCTGCTATCTAGAGCACCTTCTTCACCAGTTTTTGGAATATTTTCTGCCGCGCCGGAAATCATGAGATTCTTTTCGGTCAGATCGTGGAGCTGGCAGCGATAGGGAATAAGAGTCGGCTCTCGGTTTCCGGAGACGAGTGAACTAAGACTCTTTTTCAGGTTTCGGTGTGAATGGTTCACCACTCAACCAGTATTCTCTTGCATCATATCAGCATGGAATTCTTTATTCTCGTATGCAAAGTATAAAGAAAGTATTGTATTCGTCAGAAAAATTCGAATTCAAGATTTTGGCGAATCTTCATATCTCCCTGAGTTGGAGAAAAGCATTTTTGGCATTTTCTGTCTGTCTGTGATAAGGATAACTCAAAAACGTTTTGAGCTAGACATATGAAATTTAGTACATAGCCTTTCCACCGAATTTCTAGTTGCCTATCAAATTCTGACCTAATTCCATTCAGAGGAAGTGCGTCTGTCCAGTTATTCGAATATAAGTTAACACGACAGTCACAAAATAAAAGAGCTAGATTGATACAATTCTATAAACAGATATACCCAGAGGCCATATACCAATTTTAAGGTTACGGTTAATATACCAAGTAAACACCTACGGAAGTTTTAACCAAATCCAAAAATGTTGGTCGTCTGTCGGTCTGTACTTTCAGAATGATATAAATATAATAACGCAAAAGCGCAATGATTTGAATACAATATCAAACTTTGTATGTGATTTTGAGACTACAAATGTAGTTCCATGCCAACTTTTTCGGTTTCAATCGGTTGGAAAAAATGTGAGTAAAACAGAAATTCGATTTTCGGAAACGATTAACTGCATAGTAAGCATTAACCTCTAAACACTCACCAAGGATCACACAACAAATTCAATAAAAATGCTAAATTCACGCCAAAGGTTAATATTTGGCAACTTTTGTACGCCAGTGCCATGAATGGTGCCATAGATTCTTTAAGAAAACACCTTTATTAGAGAAAATGTGAGAAAGTTTTGGGGAAACTACTCCCTTTTGTTATATTTATAATTATTAGGCATTTATTAATATATATTTATTTCTTTCTGATTAATAATATACTTTTAAAATGCTGTATATATTAAAAAATATTACATGTCTTTTTGATATTCATTCCAACACATATTTAAAATTTATAATGTTGTAAGAAATTTTCCATTTAGTTTTATTGCTTCTTAATTGCTGCTCATTTTAGATGGTGCCTATATTATTGATTTTTTGGTGCTTGGCGGTTTTAAAAGGGACCAAAAAGCGCCAAGAAAAAATTTCGCTCATTTCACGATTTCAATCGTTGAACTATATAGTATCGTTCCAATAACAGAGAGCCCTCTCATTATATAACAAAATAATGAAGAAATTAGTGGTTTATCATATAACTTGCTACAGGAGACAAATATGCAATAATGTAAGACACAAATATACATCGTACATGCCATCGGAATAGGAATATTATGCAACCGTAGAAGTTTTTATAACTAAACCAGAATTATCTTCATTAGTTAGAATGGCAATTATAATATAAAAAGGGGATGGA
The DNA here is from genome assembly GCF_947563725.1 of Argiope bruennichi. Taxonomy (NCBI): domain Eukaryota; kingdom Metazoa; phylum Arthropoda; class Arachnida; order Araneae; family Araneidae; genus Argiope; species Argiope bruennichi. The sequence continues at coordinate 15,123,401 of NC_079156.1, read as the reverse complement.
GAAACATACACACAGAGATAAAATCCAAAAAGAATGTGATAAGAAAGACTAGAAATGACCGGTTCGTGAAAATTCATCGAGAAAGAATGGTCTTTATCCAAATCTGTATATACAGGGTGTTGCAGAATTCGACCGATAAATTCAGAGAAGTGATCGTAGGCCTCAAGAGATTAAAAAATCACCATACAACAAAGGGTTCTAAACGATGTTTAGTAGATTAAAATCTCAAAAATATAGGGTGTCCAAAAATTGCTGGAAACTGTAAAAAATTAATTAAAAAAAATAACAAATGATGTTTCTACAATGAATTTATTTTAAGTGAAGATACATTCTTAAAAGTGTTTTTTCATTTAGATAACATGACGATTTAATGATCCAGGGGGTCGTAAATTCCTGGAAACTTTTCGGGCACCTTATAGTTTTGCGATTTTCATGTACTCAACGTCGTTTGGGACCCTATTTTTTGTGGTGATTTTTTTAATCTCTTGATGCCTGCTATCCCCTCTCTGAATTTTTCTGATGCATTCGGCATCACCCTGTATAAAACATTAATGTACAGAAATCGCTCTTATTTCCTATCGTCGAATGGTAACAATCAAATATAAACAAACCTTTGTACGATTTTCAGACTGCTTTGTTGACACTGCTACATTGAATCGGGCTTCTCTCTTAATTAAACAATTGAGCTGTAAAATGCTCTGGAGAGTTCGACGTGTCATCAAAAAGTCCATTTAGTCAGAGGAAATAAGATATCAATGAAATCAAGAAATACGCTTCAAATTGAAAACTTAATTGAGCTAAAAAAAAAAAAGACTTAAGATGATGGTAATAGTTGACTCGGTAGATGGGTAACAGTTGACTTGCCTATGGATTGATATTCATACCTTGAAAAACAATTATTTTACAAAATTTGTGTTAATATCATTTTAAGATTAAAAAAAACCCAGCCCTTTTTAATGAAATCTATTTCATTTCCGGATAATTTTTTTCATAACTATAATAATATTGTTTAATTTAATCTTATAGACAATGTTGTATGTTATTTTAGGAACAGGAATTGAAATTCATCTATAAAAACATTCAATCGCATACTTTTGCCAATCATTAGCTCCTTCGTAGGACTTTTAATTCCGTTTTTATTTCGTAATCTATATAGTTTTTAATTTGCAGAAAATTGATTTAATTGAACTCGTGTCCTTCTGTCATATAATACAAGAAGGTGAATAAAAAAAATGCATTCCATTGTAATCATTTGCATACTAAAAAGTTAATAATCTAGGCGAACAACGTTAATAACCAGGCCGAAAGAAGATTCATTTCGGGAAAAGTAATCCATTGTCATCGTTCCCCTCCCCCAAAATTTAAGTGAAGCTACTACCTGCTGCTTCTTATGTAACTGACCTCGGATATCCATTTTTCATGTACAATGGATTCTCGAATTAAACTACCTGGTCTTTTTTACTTTTTCTACTTGAGTATAAATTATTTCCTTTGTCCAGTAACATGAGGACTAGCCACAGCTGGAGTCCGACACGCCCGAAGACACACGGGAGCATCTAAATTACCGAGAACCGCGACAGCACATGAGGGAGCTAAATTTGAATCAACACCAGCTACGTTAAACCCTTTCCGTAGGAACCACTTCCCGTAATCCGTAGGGGGAGTCTCCTCATACCTCACCGAGCGGCGAGAATCAACCACTGGAAACTTCTCCTCCTATCTGAGGTGCCTCATCCGAAGGGATAGAGTGAAAAGGTAAAAAATAATTTTATTTGTTGTTTATATCTATTAGTGCTATGGAGACGTAGTTGAATGTGTATAACTAAAAAAAAATATTCTTCCCACGACATTTTTGTATAATTTACACTTGTATTGAGTTTTCCGCATCTTAGTATAGTAAAAAAATGTGAATATAACTTTTGGCGAGTTTGTATTTGATACAGGTTTTTCTTTTTAATGACAAAAATCGTCAAAAAATTCGAACAAGTGATTTTGACGAATCCTCACGTTTCTAATCTCCCTGAATTCGAAAAATACATTTTTGGTATTATATCTGTCTATCTGTGACAAAGATAATTCAAAAACGCATTGAGCAAGATGGATGAGATACGGTCTTTTTTTATACGGTATTTAGTATACGGTCTTTGCATCAAATTGGTAAATTTTTGTCAGATTTTGAGAGGAAGTTAGAGGAAATCTGTCTGTCCAGCTGTTTGAATATAAATCAACACAATAATAATAAAACAAAGATAATTACTCAGATTTAATATATATAGTGTAGAATGTCTATCAAATTTCGAGCCAAATCCTACAAGGGGTTAACCATTTAACGGTCTGTATTTTCAAAATAAAATATCCTCTCGGCAATTCAAAAACGCAATGATTTAAATATACCAAATTTGTTATGTGATCTTCTGACTAAAACTATAATTCTGTGTCAAATTTTTATTTCAATCGTTCCGAGAAAAGAAAAGGCGTTTAAAATACAATTTTGAGTTTTTAGATACTATTACTGAACTGCCAAGGATTAATGACCAAAACACTCGCCAACATTGTGATAGGATCACACGATAGATTCAGTGAAAATGCCAAATTCATGCCAAAGGTTAATATTTCGTAGCTGTTGCACCCTAATGCTAGGCGACGTGTATAACGTATAAGTCCAGCGCATATAGCCAAATAAGGCCATAATCATTTGCGGAGGGCGAGGAATAACACTTTTATTACAGAAAATGCGAATAAGTTTTTGTCAAAACACTCACATTAGTTGAAAGGAGGTCTAACAGAACGCAATCGGCCCAAATTAAGTGGCCGAATTTTCTATAACTTTTATGCTTTTGGTAAGGGAAAGTAAAATAGTAGGAAATCTAAGGAGATTAATAATGCTGTTTGCTTTTATTGATCTACTAGATTTGGAAATATATAAAATTAGACTGTCACCAATTTATTGTTACACTCTAAATAATAAATGAAATAGGATTGTAATTCTGTAAATTTATAGAAATAACAGTGACTCTTTCAAATTCATTATATTATGAATATTGACATCATGATTTCATTGATTAATAACGAAATAATAAAATTAAGAATCAATAATATGATAAATTCCATCTTATATAGCACTTCTGCACATCACGTCAGTTTTGGAATATTCGAAAAAAGTGACCATGACGCAGAGTACTGTTGATTGTATGTAATGCAAGATGAAATTTAACATGCAACTCTGACATCACATGAAATAGACACACCATCCTAAGATTGTTTTCCTAAGATTTTTGTTTTTTTTTCAGAGAACTTTTGGTTGAAAATATTTATATACTTCAAAAATAAATATAAAGTATATAATATCTTTTCAGTAATAAATATTTTATCACTTCCAAAACCGCTGGTTTAAAAAAATGATTTGAGATATCATTTTCCAGGTTTATCTAATCAAGCCTTTTCTTGCTATTTTACATATCTTCAAGAATCTTCAAAAACCTTAGGCACACCATTATCTTTCTACCATGAGGTTCTTCTTATAAACCAAGCGAATGGTAGTTGTCCAAAGGTTTTTGTTAAAATACACTCCAATTCGAACATTTGGAATCATTTGATTTTGAAAAGTTCACTCAGCCTGTAACCCACTTCAGACCACTGCAGACTGTTTTCCTCAAAATTAATTTAAAAAATTTCGCTTCTTGTAAATGATAGTTAAAATGATTGGAGTTAACTGTATTCTAGATGTATTGGGATATTTTGCCTTCGTAGATATTTGCAGAAAAACGAAATGAATGTTTTACAAAACTTAGATTAGGTCCATTCTCACACACAATGCTGACACATGGGCAATGACTGGGAAAGATAAAGAGACTGTTCCACTATTTGGAAGAGGAATTTTAAGAAGAATATTTGGTGGAGGTAAATGTGATGATTACTGAAGAAAAAAAAAACCAACAGGTAGATTTACTGATTATATTTAGAGTCAGATAATATTAACCTTCCGTCGGGGGCAATTCATCTAAGAGATTAATGTACTCAATTAATGCAACTTTTGAATGTATGTTAAAAAAACATATTAAAAAGAACTTTTCACTTACATTTGAGTATATTTAGGCTTTTAGATAACATTTTAATTTTTCTTTGCTGTTTTTATTGATAAATTTGAACAAATCACGAAATTGTTCCAAAACACTTTTTTCGTGACTTCATCTCACAGATTAGTTGCGCCCAATGGAAGGTTAAATTTATTGCTATGCAGATGATTAATTGAAAGGGGCATTTAATAAAATTGGATGACAATCGAGCCACTAAAAGGATCTTTTTAGCTAAACCATTTGGCACTAAAAAAAAAAAAAAAAACGAGGGACACCAAAATTTAGGTGGACTGGCTGCCTAGAAAAAGATTTGGAAACTCTTAAGGAGACGAACTGGGAAACTCTTATCAAGAATAAGACAGCATGAAATGAAATTCTGAGGAAGTTCAGGGCCAGTTTAACTTTGTCCAGACATTTTCCAAAAATGTATTTTCGAATTCTGGAAGATCTAAAACGTAGATATTTGTCAAAATCTCGAGTTCGAACTGTTTGGCGATTACAGTACTTTTTCTAAATTTCGTATACGAGAAAATAAAAATCATTGATGTCCTGTTCTTCCTTTTTACTTGACCAGTCACTATATTTAAAGTCATTGTTGAGATATTAAAATAAAAAAAAGATATTATTCTAATTTCCGAAAAAAAAAATTTGTGGTCAATAATTCTTTTCGAGACCCTATTAGTAATTTTATATATAACTTCTTTAATACCCTGACAGCTTACAAAAATAGTTTACATTTCATAAATCACTTTTTTTTCTTGCAACCAAATCCTCATGCCTAACTCTTTTCGATATGCTCGCTTCTCATTCTTATCTTATTATCAGAGAGTAATTGTCACACAGTTAATTTTCAATTGCTAGCAAACAACACACACACACACACACACACACACACACACACACACACGAGCGCGCTCACGCATTAGTTTGCATGCAATATATATGCATGCAACTCCTGCACCTCTTCCCTTAGAAAGAGACTTAAAATCATCAATTATTTGAAAAAAAGTGTAAATAAATCAAAAATGAAAGTAACTTCGTGAAATGATTTAATGAAAAACACCAAGTAATTTTTCATATTAATTTTATAATAATATGTAGAATTCCGGTGTTATGCTCTTTTGTGCTGTATGAGAGATAATAATTTAATTTTAGATCGTTTGAAACGGGAAAAACTTTCGTATCAATTCTTTTGAAATAATTTTCCCCGTTGTTAAGCTATTTTGCTTGGAAATAAATTTGTATAGATGATTATAGGCATTCGAATAATTCGATTCTCTGAATTATTTAAAACTGGGACAGATTTTTTAAAAAATTCCAGAACAGTCTTCCGAATTTTCGAAATACGTTTGTGATTGTCCGAGTTCCAAATTTAAAAAAAAATTGTTATTACTGAAAATCATAAATTATTTTGTACAATGTGAATAACTTTGGCATCATAGAATATTCATTTAAGACGATTTTAGGTTAAAATGAATCTTAAAGTTTAAAGAAGACTTTGTACGGAAACATTATGAAATAGAATCTTGGTTAAGCTTTTTAATATTACTTTAAATTTTAGTGAATGAGGTACAAGTTGAAATTTAAATCATATACATTTAAAATGTAACTTTAGTTTAGTACATCTTGAATGAAATGAATTGCACTAACTAATTTCTAATCCTGATTCGTTGTTTGGATGAAATGAAGAATTTTATTCAGCAGAGGATTAGTTGTTTTATACTTTACGACAATTTAATTGCTTTAATTAATTTAAATATTTAGTACTTAAATATTTAAGCACTTTTAAAATAAAATTGCTTGTCATCTTAATTTACTTTTATAATCCAGTTAAAAAAAACTCGAAAAAGAAATTTACTTAACGAAGAAATAAAAAAAAAAGTTTTTAAATACAAAATTTATCGAAAGAGGAAAATTTGGTTTCGAAGAGTGATTTGTGATTTATCATCGATTTCTTGAGACCTTATTAAACACAAGAACGTATGAAATCTTAATTAAATGATATCTAGACAAATTTCCATACATCAACACGCATTTGATATATTGCATGTGCTTCATTTATTTGGGAATTAATACTCACTTACAGATAATTTATTTCAATTCAATTATCCCTCCTTCCAAGCTTGCAATAACTTCTTTCGCAAATTCAGTTTCTTCGTAATAATTTAATTTGATCCCCTTCAGAAAAAAAAAAAATCTTAAATTTATTTCGCGTAAAAACAAGAACGAATCAGGAATCCACCAAGGGAAAATCCATTTGTTCAAGCATTGGACTTATACCAATTGTACCTTCCCTTGTTCCACAGCAAAAAACATCTTTAAATATGAACCGAGAGCGTGGATAGGGGGTTGTGGGTGATCCTGTTAAAAGTGCTCTAGCGATACCATAATTTCTCACCCCGTCGTGGCAACATCTGCAGAACTTCAGCAACACCTCCCCCACCCATCCTGGCCCTGTAAAAGAACCCCCTTTAACACAAGCATCTCCGTGCGAGTCGTCCATGCGTGTAACATTACGCGCAAAGGTAGCAGCTAAAAGGATAGCGCGGAGAGTGATTTTACATAAAGAAGAGAAGAGGGGGTCCGCAACGGGAGGGGGCACGTGCCCTCTTTTCCTAAGTTGCTGATCGGCCCTAATGCAGTTACCCCCTCTGGAGTGTCAGCTTTGGCCAACATTAAGTATGTAGACATAAGCCGGCGGATGCAAATTGAAGTTTTGCGAGGAACTACTTTACTTCGCGCTCCCATATTTTCCATCATACTCATCATTGGGCGGAGGGGTGCGAGGCGGCATTTGTTTTCTTTCGGAAGATGCCTTGTTCTCTCTCTCCCACTCTTTAATTATATGAGAGTAGGGGTTTTGCCTTCGTGCTATGACGTTCTTTAATGTGGCCGCACTATGCAAGGCGTGCACCAGAGGTTGCCGCTCCATTTCTCGCCAAATGCAGGTTTTGGCGAACTTTTTTAATGCCTCTTATGTGGAATCGTGAGAAACAGCAAACACGAACGTTTAAAAGGCGATTAACAAAATAAACTATGCTAGCAAAAATTTGAAATTTAAATTGTCTTTCAGTCAATAAATAGATATGGAGACATCATCTGATATCAGCGAATCTTAAACTGTGAGTTTCGATCCATCCGAGATCAATTATATAAATATAAGCCACTGTGATTTTCAATATGCCAAATGCCGAAACGATATATGAATATCAGCAAAAGATCGGGTGTTGCTATTCCTGTAAAATAGACTACATTACTAAAGACCCATGCATCAGTTCCAATCATAATTGAGCGCAAGATCTTCCAGTGAGATTACAACCAACTAGATCCTATTATTGCACAGCAACTTGACAATAAATTCATTTATTTAATGTCATGATCTGTTTATATATTTATTTAAGTAATATGACCGAGATTATTCAGCTAAATTAGATCAATATTCCTCTTTTTAAAGCTATTCTGCTATTTTTACAGACGGTTTGGATCCAAACTTCGTCATTTTGAGTCAAATAGTTCATGACAATGTTTTGAGGTACCTGGGTCCTCTTCTAGTTTTCCCACCAATGGATAGACGATCTATTCTGGAGGATTTAATGTGTATCGAGCTCACACATAGTGCGTCAGTAAATTATCCATAAGCTTATTGCTCCTAATTTGCAAATATTAAAATTAGGCAAAGCAAATCGTATAATTTACAACGTTTCATTTTTAATTATATGCAAATTGTATTTGAATGAGAGTCCATCTTTATATCACTGGATCTGTTAACTGTTCTTAAGAAGACATATATCATAAGAATTTGATCAAAAGATTTTCGAAGCATGAATCTAAAATTATATACTTTTCTATAAAAATTATATATTCTTATATGAATACATAAAATTATATGCCATTATTTATGAAATAGAGATTAAGATGTGGAAAAACTTAAAAGAAAAATCAATTAATATTAACAAAAGCTTATTTTGTCATTCTTATCAGTAAATAAACTTTTGATACATGCATTTAGAGTTCACTTTTTTATTTTTGACATATAAAGTGTGATTTCTGAAGATCGTATAATTCTTCATGTCAATATATTGTTTTTTTATATATTGTTCAAAAATTTAAAAAAAAAAACTATTGAATAGCTTACTAAACTCCAATAGCTGAAATGTGAAAATATTTCATCAGTATAGCTTTTTAGAGCAGCTAAAAATGATAACTAAATGATTTTCTTGAAAAACTTCTTAATCATTCATAACTTTTAAAAAAAATTAACTTTTCTTTTTATGATGAAATTTTTTCTAAATGTAAATGTAGTCAGTTGCTAATTCGTGAATTAGAATATTGACTTTTACGGTTTCAAATTTCTAACTCCATTTTAAAGATGGCATTACATCAAATCCAATGACAGCATTTAATCCGTTTATAAATTCCTTATTTCCTCCTTTTCACTGATTTAAATTTTTATTTAATCTTATTTTCATAACTTTTGAAAAATTTTCTTTTTATAATTTTTACTTTCTAAAATAAGTATTTTATAAAATTTCCTGCAATTGTAAAACATTTGCACATCTCCCGATCCTTTAACTTACCAACTTATCTAATAACCTCTTAGTTAGGTGATGCATCCTATTTGGGATGTTTATTGCTATTTCAATCCTTGTAATAATATAAAGGGCACTTAAATTTTTAAAGAATTGACAAGTGATTTTTGCGTTTTAAATTACTTAATACTTTTCTGTAATTTCAGTACTGAATATATGTGAAACACGCTTCGGACACACCTTTGTAAGAGAAGTAATTAAGCATGACAATAGTTCATTCGCCGGCGTCCTGGCATAGGGGTAGCGCGTGTTCCCCGTGATCTGGACGTCCTGGGCTTGAGTCCCGGTTCGGACGTGGTTGTTTTTCATCTGTTCTATCTGTGAGATGTGTGAATGTGCCCCCCTGTAAAAAGGGACTGTGCAAGCGAATGTGAGGCTTGATTAGCTAAACGTACTCTTGGCCCCAGTTGGTGCTACTAAAAAACAAGAGACGCACCCTCGGCTTAAAATCGCTGATTTCGTCAGCGAGCTTGTCCATGGCAAGTGTCATTAGAAACATCAACAACATAGTTCATTCAAATGCTCGGGAATCTAATCTGTTTGTTAAATCGATTATTCGCTTTCCTCCTCTCTTTTTGTATCATAATTATTTTAAGAGGAAAATATTAATTAACATTATTAATTTTTAATTATCAGAACTAATATGATATCCAAAGATCCGCATAATTTTCTGTTTCATAACAGACATATTCTGACTTTGCCACATCTTCCACATAAATTTTAAGAGTTGATGGTGGTAAAAGAAGTTGAAGTTGTTATGGTATTGCTGTGTTCTATTTTGTCAATTTAAAAATTGAGAAGTAAATATTTATCTGACTTCAGCAAAATGAATCATACCATGCAAATGTAAGTCCACACAAGACAATAGCTTGTTACGAACGATTGGGACTTTGTTCGATTCGGATGTAAAATACCGACAATCAGAGGAACACTTTTTCACATATAAGTTCGATATTTGACATTGGAAGATCTTGGGTGATCTTAGATCACATGGTGTTACAAAACTTCTATTTTCCACTATTGTTCGTAGGGTCAAATAGCGTCAATTTCTTACTTTAACGTCCTGTTTTGATCTGAAAGAAAATTTCGGAACCACATTTTTCACTATTGTCTGATGACGAGAACGATACTTGAGTTTGCACTCCCCGTTCCGAACATCCACAAATAATTAGCTTTAATCTCGATATATTTGAAGATTATCAGGCTTAAGTTTTCTTCGCATCTTTAGTAGAATAGAATCTTAAACTTACGATCCACCGATTTAGAAGATGAGACTTGGATACCATAACCATTAAATAGTTTACAGACAAAGCATCGGTGATGTCTCAGTTTTTGCACAGAAAATTAAGCACTCTTTTGTTAGAATGATGCAACAGTTCTGCTACTTTTCCTCTGATTTTTCCGAAAATCCAAGGTATATCTGTTCGTCCATTTAGATCAACGTTTCATCAGAGACATACGCCTTCTATGCAGTTTTAGTGCATTTTCACAAAAATAGATGGCGTTAGCCTTTAGTAAATCGATTAAAGGTTCACTCGTAATTCAAGCGAGGACGCATATCAGTTTCGACAGTATGAGTGTGATAATCGAAAATTTATTTTAATTTTCTATTTAACACAGATAACTTAAAAGGTAAGTTCATTGTTTTGCACAATATCTTCTAAGTTATGCAAAATATTTACAAATTCCAACGTAAGAAGTGAATTATTGCTTGTATTTTTTTGTTGCTGTAATTTTTTTTTGTATTTTTTATTCTATTATTAACATTCTAAAAATCTAATAAATAGGAGGTTTATTATTTTCGGAAAACTATCAAAATGACGCTGCTTTGCACCTTTTTAACCCTCCAGCTGCGTATCCCGCGATTTCCACGGGTTGGCAATAAGTCCGTTTTCTGTTGCATCCCACGTTTTTCGCAGTTAAGAGTGTTTATTTTTAGGATTATAGATTTTCATTGTATTATATTATCATGTAACATATAGTATCAGTTCACTTTCTTTGAAAAGTATTTGAACTTATTTGCAAACATCACATCTAAATAGTGATTTTAAAGAATTACGCAACCAGAGGGTTAAGAAGATAGATTGTAAAGGATATAGTACACCTTTAATAGTAAATTTGAAATCACAATGATAATTGGTTTTCAAATGCATAACCGAAACTAACTGCATGCCATTTAAAGTACACAAAAGAGGACAAAAATTGAAACTCGATTCGAATCAATTCGAGGTATTTCACGTTTGAAGCAAACTGCGTTTTAGCCGCTGCTAATTCAGATTAGGTCTCTCAAGCTATCAGAGAGAACGAGGACTATTTTGGAACAACACTGTAATTTTGAACCATAGTCAGATGTCGAGGATGATATCGCAGTTGAATTAACTTCTCCAAATTTTCCTCCACTCCAAAAGGAGGACATTTGATCCTGACTCCTTGAATGGGCATCAAATTCAATAACAAAGCGATTTTTAAAGCTTCCCTATCCCGAAGACTATATTTTATCATTATTCTGCCGTTGCCAAGCAGTTAAGAATGTATGATACATCCATTTTAATAATTCAAAACATGATTCTAATACATCTAAAGCGAACTGTTATGTTTGATTTAAATTTACTTTTAAGCATCAATTATTGTTATTTTGTGTAATTTGGTATAGATATTTAAAAGGAGATTTTTAATTTCTCGGAGTTCATTCTATAGCTTGAAAAAAGCTTCGGAGCAGGCACAGCTCCATCTATTGGTGGTGATGGTTCGAAATTTTCTACCAACTATTAACTTGAATCGTAACTGACTGCTAATGTAAGCATGGTTGCGAACTAAAGATTAAAGCGTAAAACGATTTAAGTGCTAAAAACAAAGTACAAATGATGTTTTCCACGTTAAGTGTCAAATACGTTAGGGCTTATAATGTGGTAAGCGTGAAAAGTGCCTTTGTAATCTGAGTAGTCCAAAAGAATGCGTAAATATGTCACGAATAAGAGCAATTCTTCCGATTTCCCTACACTTTCACTTTCGACCCTTCGAAAATGAACCAGTTTTTATCCTCAACTATGATGTTTTATTTGTAAGCCATAACAAATATACATAAAAACAATGAAGGATATATTATTTATTTTCAAATTATAAACATGAATTTGGTTAAAACGAGATACTTCTCCGCTAAAAAAATGTTTACTATTTTAATTTAAAGACAGCCAGGTAAATAAATTGAGAAGATAAACGATTAAAAATATTTTATAATGAAAAATAGTTTTTTTTTAATGCTGGGTAAGCTAGGAAAAATGTATCAAGGAAATTCCATATAGACACTACTAGTTTAGTTTAGTTGAATTATATTAACGTTTCCATCTGGAAACAATGCGAGCGCTATTTTGGGACGAATCTCGTGATTTTGGACCTTGGTCTGATGATCTGATGACAAAGAAAATATCTGAGTTGGCACCCCCTCTACAAATTTCCATACCACTCTAACGGAAGGACAACTACGATAACAGATTTTAAGTACATCCGGCGCACATACACGATAAATTTTGTAGAATTGAGAGGCGAACTTGGCATTCTGTGTGGCCCAGTGGATAGTCCAGACTTTACCGCTAGGCCATTGCAGCCTGCTATATTTACCACCAAGAAAAAGCGGTTGAAAATTCTCTATCGGCATCGGATTTCCAACCAGCATAAGGCAGAATAAGTAGAATGTGATGAACGTACATTTTTCATGTAATGATCATATTTGAGGTATTTACATGGGATGATACTTTGAAGAACAAGATTTTATGACAGTAAAAATGGAACTGACGTTTTGTAAAATAAAGAACACGTTTTGTCTGCGTCTTGATCCTCTTTCTTTTAATTTGTAGGTTTCAAATATTCATTTATTTAGCTAGCCGCATTTTTTAATCATTGTGTTGACATTCATGTGAACAAGCTTCTTACTATTTGAATGATCTGGTCCAAAATTCCACTCAAATCTATAATTCGGAGAAAAAAATTGTCCTTCTAACAAATTGCGTTTTTGAATGATCATGTTCACACGGGAAAAAAATATATCGTAAAAACCATTTCATGCCGCCCCCCCCATAACCCGAGAGTACCTGGGATTCTCTGTAAGCAGGTTGGATTATTATGAATTACAGTGGACAAGTACTTCAGTCCAAGCCAAAGTGATATGTACGTCCAAATTACCTTAAAAATAATACATTATGTAAGTACAAGTGGGCAACCCCCCCCCCAAAAAAACGACCCCATTATTATTTTTATTATTCAGTCATTTAATTAGAAACGAAAAAAAAAACGATATAATGTACAGGATTGAAAAATACTCATACATATTTTATTTTTTATAATTTCTTTACAATATTATCTAGACTGCTGAATTATGCAGTCTTCGTGAGATAAATTTTTCTTATGAATAATGTTCAGCAACAGATTCGGTGTGGAATTGTGTTAACCTTCTTAAAAATCGAAGGGTTTGTAGAATTTCATGAGCTGACGGTGGTTTTTTTACTTACTCCTCTTCATCTTCATATCCTCACATTGTATGCCACCATCTCTTCGATGCAGCTGTGCATAATAAATTGTTCTTTCTCTCTCTCTCTATATAGTTTTCTCCCAGTTTGTGTTAACTTTGATCCAGAGCCCATAATCTTCTTCGGGAAGGTCTGACTTTTCAATGAATCAGTCTTTTTTTTTTTTTAATGATCACAATGAAACCTCCATTCCAAACAGTTTGGTCATACAAATATGATCATTACAAGCGAATTGGTGATTACTAGAACCGGCGGATTTTCTATGTGTTAAGATGCAGGAGATCCATTTCTCGCTATTTTGCGTCTTCTTCTTGAATTCTCAGATAACATTTCACGTTCTGTGCTCCATACAAACGTAAATAAAATGCAGTATTCGTTTTTTCCCCCTTTTTTTAATGTTTACCTTTCTGACTTATGATTTCAAAATTTAATGCAAATCCACACAATTGGAGATAAAATTACATACCAAATTTCATTTGTCTAAGTTCGTTGTTTTTTATAGGCCAACACTTTCAGATATTTGCAAATATTAAGACCCACAGGCAGTCAGTCTAGTCACGGATTTGGTCAAAAATCTGATACATATCCACAATTGTAAAGATAAACTTGTATGTTTAATTTCATCCTTCAACGTAATTGAGTTTTTCGCAGCTCGGAGTTTATCCGTAAAAATATGATAAACTCTAGGCCGGATTATGAAATAGCTGGCCAGATTATCAAATCGTTGGCCTAAGGAAAACCGCAACTATGAGGGGGCCTGAGAAATTTCAAACGCTTTGTTTTCAAGGCAATCTAATTTTGGAATTTTGCTTCTTTTATAAGAGTTATAATATCATTTAAATTTCTGTACATTATTCCGGATTTTTATTCTTCATGTCTTCAAATTCGACAGTAGTACAGTTAAGTTTTGGGGGCAGGGATAATCTGGTTGGTAGGCGTTGGATTCGCGTCCCTTGGGTTGCGAACTCGAACGCCGCCGGGCGAAGACACTCTGTGTGTGTAGTGGTCGCATGCATAAATATGTCGTGGTCACAAAGTCCTCCATGTCGAGAGTAATATCACTGGGGGGGGGTATTGGATCAGGGCTGATCGTTCTCTGATTCAGGTCAACAACAACAGTTAAGTGTTTACTTTGTAACTGTAGTAACCCAAATTGTCTTTAAAAGATTTGATTGTTTTAGTATCTAGTTAAACATAACTTAGCTTATAAATTTAAATTCTTTTATATGTGACACAAATCGATGTCCTTGAAGGCGATCTGTTATTAAAAGTTTTATTAACAATTTTTAATTTAATTTAAAACATTACTTTTTAAAATTTTGTTAACAATTTTTATTTTCAGATTACCATAATATTTGCTTCTTAAAACTGCTTACATAAGAAACTAAAAGTAAAGTCAATAAAGAGCAGGGGATTTTGGGAGAGGATAGGAAGAAGCGAGTCTTTCTCTACTCAAGGGTTCCAACAAAGATTAATCTGGTCCCTACAGACAATTTCCCCTAGACTATTTCGTCAACATTTGAGAGGAATCTATTTATTCGGTAAAAAGACTGTGTACCCATTTTATCATAATCTTCATGGAATTTGTATATCATTATATTTATAGACATGATTCAAAGTGGTGGTGGTGGCGGCGGTCTGAATCTCGAGATAAAAATTTTTGTTCATTACAATATTTTTTTTTTGTATACTTCACATGCAATTAAATATAATAAATAAATAAATAATCGAAAAAACCTAATTTGAAGATTATATATATATATTCTTAGACTTCATTCATTCGTTTTCCACTCGATGTGATTTTATAAGCGATTGCTCGCCAAATCCTGGCAGCCCCGGTGGCGCGAGTGGCATAAGATGATTATATCCTTTTCACAAGAAGCGGGGGGCTCCCGGAAGGAGAGCGAAAAATTTCATTTTTGAAATGTAGGAGGCACTTTTATGTATCTCTTAGCGCCTAACGAGTTAAGACAGGAATAAGAATATCTCCGTTCCTTCAGCGTTGCACTTCTGATATTTCACTCGTGCCCTCCGCCGGGAGACAGGGGAAAGTTTATCTGGCGCGTTAAATCTCGGTGCTCGGGGTGGAAGAGGAGAAGTGACGTCATATCAAGGATCACCACTCCAGAAAGAAGAGTTCCTTTCTATTGTTTTTCTTTTTTTCTTCTTTCGAACCTGATTCAAACCCTTTTTTTCCCCCCCCCCTTCCTTTTGGAAAGAAAGTGTTTAACTAGGTGAGAGATTTATATACAAAGAAGGCAGTTTTTAAATGGATGAAACTGGTAATAGCGGCAAATCGTCAAAGAGAAAGCGGCGAAATTTTAAAATCTTTTTAACATGCTAATATTTTTAGGCTGCAGATTGTGTGATATAAAAATGGTTATCGTTATGATACATATCCCAAAAATCGTTGTGCAAAAAAAAAAAAAAAATGAAACGTTTTACAAAGTAGGCGGTTGGATCTAGAAAAATCAGAAAACCAGATTTAAAAAGTAATTACTTCTTGGCTAAGAGGTACTAACTAAGAAGGTGTTTTAAAAATTTAATTATATTTATAATTAGTTACAAATTATTCAAAATTTTATCGTTTTTTTCCCTCAATAACTCCGGATTATAATTATTGAGCAAAAATTATTTTTTCAATATCTAAAAATGAAAAGGGGAAATTATCTTTTCAGTCCCATCAATTTCATATGCAATAATTTTTTCACTAAATATAGTAAATTTTTCCCAAGTTTACTAAAAATACCGATTAAATACTGGTACCGATTCCAAAATATAGATATTTATTGTTTTGTTCAAGTTAATTTTATTGTTTCATCAAATCCTTTACTTGCATGCTTTTGCCAATGTTGCGTTAAAATGTAGAAAAAAGTTATTGATGGGTTATTAATTATGAAGAAGAATTTCCATTTAGCTTTTATTTTGATAATATTTTTTTTCGTTTTTGCTATAGGCTGCGTGATACGAAAATTTTTGCACATAGAAAATAATTTAGTCTTTTTACTATGATATGACACTTGAGGAATTTTTTGGTGATTAATTCCTGGCATTCGGTTTAATAGTATCCAAAAATCGAATTCATGTTTTAGAAGTGTTTTTTCCAACCAAATGAAACCAAAATTTTACCCAGAACTACACTTGTAGTCACATAATCGCATACCAAATTTGATATATTTGGAGTCATTGCGTTTCTGAGTTATCGCGTTAAAATGTTTCTGAAAGTACAGACCGACAGACAGTCAGCGTGTAGCTGGTTTTGTCTCAAGCTTTGACATATGTCTACACAATAGATGCTAAATCTGCACCGAATTTTATTTATCCAGTTCTCTTCATTTTGTAATTATCGAAATAGCTAATATTCGAACAGACAGACAGACAGCCAGACTTACTCTGAATGAATTTGGCTCAACATTTGATCGAAACCTACAAATTTGGTGTAAAGTCCATAACCATATTTCTAGCTCAAAGAGTTTTTATCTTTGTCACAGAGAGACAGATGGACAGACAGTTGTTTTCCAAAAATGTTTTTTTCGAACCTAAGAAGGTTTAAAACGTGGATAATTGTCAAAATTTTGAGTTCCAACTTTTTGATGATTACACTATTTTCTCTGTACTATGTATATGAGAAAGTAATAAGCGTCAGTCTTTAAATATTGAGGTTTTGTTGATAAATAATAAGGAATTTTCAATTTTTTTTTCGCATTGTGAAACTTTTAAACAACTGTGGAATATTTCTGAGTAAATAGAAATATTTACTTATTCTTAAATTCAAGAATTGTAGAACATATTGTTATAATTATGATATCAAATTTTAACAAAAGTTTTTCATTAAATTCTAATTTATGAAGTTTTTCGTAAGAAGGGGATTAATCCTAGTATCCGTTACGAGGACGATTTGGCGATACTGGCGAGATTTGGGAGAGCGATAAAGTTTGCAATCTGTAGTTGTTTACTATTACTTTTTACAACCTAGCAACAGGGTGTTATTACTTTTTAACCATGTTTATAGTATGTTTATGTATTTACAATTTTCAGCGACGACATTCGTAAACACGTCATTTCGACGTTGGCAACAGTTTGGCGACAAGCACCAACGCGTCATTTAGGCGTTGGTGACATTTTTCAAAATCGCGCCAATCGTGTAACGGATACTAGGATTTGACCTAAGAATGTTCAATTTGAACGTAGATTTCCTTCTAAAAAATGATGAACGAACATCAATTTTCGTAAGATATCAAATTTGAACAAAAAATTTGCATTAAATTCTAATTTATGAAGAGTTTTCGTAAGAATGTAAGAATGAAGACCAACAATCAATATTTGAGAAAATAGCTGTTAAAGGTCTAAAATATCATTAAAAACGTACGTAAATACAAATATAAAAATCAGTGCAATTTCCCCCAAAAATTGATTTAGAAAAAAAAAAATTCAAACGGTTTTGTATAGAAAATTTTTCAAACATTAAGAATATTAAATAAAAATAATAATAATAATATTTTCACAAGAATTCAACTTCTTAACGTAGTTATCTAGCTTAAGCAAAAATAGGTCCATCATACTAAAAATGTACCATTGCGTTCGTGTGTCAACAAAAATAAAATGCAGAATAGAATTTACTATTAAACGAAATCTTACTACATTATAAATAATATTACCAAATTAAAATCAACTTATTTTTATTCAAATTCCAGTATCTTTTTAAAAAACAAAATCAAAAATTCAATAATATTGCCAATCTGAATTAACAACTATTTACAAAATAATATTTATAATTATTAAATTACTCGTGAGTTACTTTTAAATGAAATATTTATAATTTAAGTCGCAACAGTACTTATCATATTTGTGCAATATAAGCAAAAGCATATATTAGGCTTTCTAAGTTTGGCCTGCTTGTTTCCCGCAGCAGATTCTCGATTGTTAAATGGACTAACTATTAGCACTATTTACCTTTAAAGCTATTATTTTTTAAATGTCTTTGCTCTAACATCGAAAAGAAACAATCATTGAAAGATGAAAGGATTTTTAAAGGGTTCTGAATGACAGAATTATGATTAAATATATGATGAATGAGGCAATTAACAATCTGTTATTGTTTGAGAAGGAAACTGCTGCCTTTCGTAAACACAGAAAGTAATAAAGTTTCCGTAAAAAGAAAAAGCTGTACAAGAATTGACTGGCATGGAAAGGAAAGACTGCGGTAAGAGCTTGGCTGGAAGAAATAAGATTAGAGTAAGGAAAAGATATTGCTTGGCGTAAAGGAGAAGACTAAATTGTGGCTGGTTGAAACGAATTCAAGACTAAAGCATCACTTGATTGTAATAAATAAGACAAGATCTTCCTTGGAATAAAGAGACGGCTAAATTTTAGCTGTTTGAAACGAAGTCAAAACTAAAAAATCGCTTGGTTGAAATAAATAAGACAAGAGTGAGGCAAGATCTTGCTTGGAGAAAAGGAGACGACGAAATTTTCGCTGGTTGAAACGAAGTCAAGATTAAAACACCACTTGGTTGAAATAAATAAGACAAGTGTAAGGGAAGATCTTGCTTGGCATAAGGAAGACGACGAAATTTTGGCTGCTTAAAATAAATTAAGACTGGAACAGCGTGCTGTGAATGAGAAAGCTGGTGAAGAATTCAAGTATATGAACAGAGAATCAGCAACTGAATGCCCAAAGACGAAGATAATTCAAGATATCCTTATGTCATCATTTTAGTTCTTTTCTGGGTATTTTGTGAAAAATATTGTTTCTTCTGTTATCATACAATAATAACTCTTTATTTTACCGAAGTGCTTGGTTTCAGCAGGACCCTCTCTGCTTCGATTTTTCACGCCTTCTTGACAGTATCGTACTTTATGCCACTGTTAGGTGGACTTTTGGCTGACGCATGGCTTGGAAGCTTCTGGACTATTACTCACATATCCATGATTTATGCAATAGGGAACATACTTTCCTGCCTCGGTGCTTTTCCAATACCATTGAGTTCTAGAAAAGCGTTATCATTCGTTGGCTTATTCCTCGCTGGAATTGGAACAGGAGGTATAAAACCTTGCGTTCCAGTATTCGGAGGAAATCAGTTTGAACAAGACCAAGTACAGCAACGCCAGTTTTTCTTCTCTGTATACTTTGCTGTGTCTAATGTAGCCACCATAACATCCACGTTACTCACTCCAGTGCTCAGGGGTGATTTCGAATGTTTTGAAGAAGATACTTGCTACTCCTTAGCCTTTGGATTTTCAGCAGTCATTTTTCTTGTGTCTTCAATTGTATTTGCGATCTGTAAGCCATTTTACAAAATTCCCTCTGCAGAAGGGAGTGCATTTGTTTCAGTTTTGAAGTGTATAGCTTACGCGTTGGCTAGAAAGATTAAAAGCAAAGGAGAGACCAAAGACCACTGGTTGGATTATGCCGATGATAAATATGATAAAGAATTGATTCTCGATATTAAGTCCTTTATGCGGGTTTTTCAGATGTTTATACCACTCCCTATTTTCTGGACTCTCTTTTCACAACAAAGCTCAACATGGCTTTTACAAGCTGCCAGCATGGACGGTGAAATTATGGGCTTCCGAATTAAACCGGATCATATGCGGTCAGTGAATCCAATTCTCATTGCACTCATGATGCCTCTGTTTGAATGTGTAATTTATCCTACCCTTTCTACACTTCGATTGTGTAGAACTCATATACAAAAGATGATCGCTGGAGGTCTCTTGACTGCAGTCGCTTTCATAATGTCAGGTTTCATACAACTGCAGATAGAAGCTAATCTTCCAGACAAAATACCGCCAGGTAATACTGACCTTTCCATAATGAACAATTCCCCTTGTTTTCTAGATGTACAGGAAGACAGAAAGTATGCTTTGAAACCGTTTAAAGAAAGAATTATTCTAGTAACTATGGGCACGAAGAAACGATGGGAAATCACACCAAGTCGTTGTTTTATAACTAAAGGTTCCTATGCCACTTTTAACTTTAATAAAGAGTTCATGAAAATGTTGATTACCATTTCAAATGATGCCCTTTATGTCGAAGTTAACGCCAAGAAGAAAGAAAACAAAGCCTCACCAGAGATGAAGATTTTTTTTAGTATTGATTATGTGTTTAATGAAAACTATACTGACTCTTTTTTGGTAAAGGGCATGACCAAAACTTACTATCCAATTCCACTCGATTTATCTCATCCTTTGTCCGTGGGGACGACTAAGTATGTGACCGTCCATCCCGGAGAGTATAGGATATATCTACCATACAATGAAAGCCATCATCAAAAAGAGCCTATTGGTAGCGCAATATTCAGAAGAGGAGGTAGCTACATAGTAGGAATTTTTGAAAATTCTAAAAGGAATATCTCGAAGCTTAGTCTCTTTACTGTCATCCAACCTTTCTCAGTTCCACTTCTTTATCAATTACCACAAATCATTGTTCTTTCTGCCGGGGAAATTATGTTTGTTGTGACAGGATTGGAATTTTCTTATTCGCAAGCTCCGCCATCTTTGAAATCCGTTGTTCAATCCATATGGTTGCTGGCATACGCAACCGGAAATCTTTTAATTATTTCTATAGAAAACTTATTTGCCTTTGAAAAACAATCCATGCAATTTTTTATGTATTCTGCTCTTTTGACGTTTAGTATGTTAATATTCGCGATTTTAGGACATTTTTACAGATATGTTGAAGATAGATGAAATTTGCATCTGATGAAACAGGCGGTTTATTTATTTAGAATGAACTTCCTCTCTTATATTTATCTAAACAAAATTAAAATAAATTTATTGAAGATATTTTTCAAAATACTTAATGAAATTCCAATAACATAATTTTGCACGACCCGCGCAGACTTTCCCCATAGACATACATTTATTTATATGAGTTGAAATATCGTTTCTTGTTTGCCAGTGTGTACCAATATTCAATATGACAGCGTCGAAAAGACACTTAAATATCACGTGTTTAACTGTGAAAAGCTGTAATTTTTGACAATTTTAGCGATTACTTTGGCGATTTCGTTAGAAATAATCCTGATGAGAGAAAAAAAAAACATAAAGTGACACATTGAAGCAACGTAATCTTATTTCAATCGAAATGACTCAAGCTTTCTTTATTTCAGAATTATGGAAATTTCATAAACGTATTAAAGCGACAATAATTCATTCTGTCTAAATGTTAAATTTATTTTTAGTGAATTTTTTCTCCGATATTTTTTATTAGAATAAATTTTCTACAAACCCTGGTTTCAGTTTATTTTTTAAAAAATGATTACAATAACTTATTTAAAAATATTTCTAAATTATATATATATATATATATATATATATGTTAAAATGCAACTGTAATGGTTGTCATACGCTTTAATATTTTCCTTCACATCGGCGGCGATACTACTAATCTCAAAGTCAGTGTTTTCAAGATGGCTGGTAAAATATAAATATTGTGCATATGGCTACTACGGAAAAACTACCGCATTTACTTATTTTTGTTTCTATATTCGTTACAAACTCACGACAAAATATTAAAATAGAGGCCAACGAGAATTTATTTAAACTACTGAATTTTCATAAAGTACTGAATAATTTTTTGGGAGGAATTGGGGTAAAGTCATCAGAAACGATACTACAAATTTGTGTGAAGTATTATTAAAAAAAAAAAAAAAACTGTATTTCTACATTAAATTTAAAAATTCGGGATTCGAGGCGGCTGCGTTGCTATTACTTATTGTTTCTTTTCAGAACTATCACTTCATTTTAAAGAAAGTGACAAGACAGTATAATAAAGGTGGGTTTGCACTCAATCAGCTACAATCCCTCCAGTAAGACCACGCA
Source organism: Argiope bruennichi (assembly GCF_947563725.1). Taxonomy (NCBI): domain Eukaryota; kingdom Metazoa; phylum Arthropoda; class Arachnida; order Araneae; family Araneidae; genus Argiope; species Argiope bruennichi. The sequence goes on along the minus strand of NC_079156.1, from coordinate 15,101,387 downwards.
TGCATAGAAATTGTACAGTAGCGAGCACTTGCTCCGTCGGGACAAGAACTTGCTATTGTCCGTTCTCACAGTCTCACAGCGCATGTGCAATCTTTCTACTACGCATGCGTGACTTACTGGAATCTTATAACTGGCCGAGTGTAAACCCACCTTATAAGATGAAGTAGCAAATGAAATTATGGACATTAAATAAGTTCAAGGTGGGTTTCCACTCGGCCAGTTATAAGACGGCCAGTAAGACAACGCATGCGCAGAGAGGGACTGATTTATGTTTGTCACTATTTCATAAGATAGATTCAGGCATTCCATGCTTGGCTACAAATTACCGTTTTGATGTACCTGAATATTTCTTTTTCACTGCGTATCGTATTGAAATGATAGATATTTACACAAAGAAACATGATAAAATAAAATAAAAAGGTCAACACACCTAAATTTGGTAAACTATAGAAAAAAATGGCAAATTAAATGGAAAAAAAATTACAACTTCGTAGCAGAAAGAACAAAGAGCAAAAAATGTCGGAATTAATCTATAAAAAATGATAATTTTTTTTCACGCCAAAGAAAACGCTAGATTGTACAAACACATGCTCAGTAAGAACAATAATACAGTACAGGGGCATGTTGTTGTCCGTCGGGACAAGTACTTGTCATGGATTGAACAACATTTTTCAGCCTTTCTAAGCATGCGCTGCCTATTGGCCGTCTTATAACTAACCGAGTGTAAACCCACCTTCAGCCTATTTATATCCACAGTTCAATGGAAATCGATATACCTATGCTTCGTTATTTTTCGGGATATTTTAACATGTACATTTGCTTCTCTCATAAACCGTAAATTTAAAAAAATTTTAAAAATGTGTATTATGAAGCTTTTTATGGCATTATTGATTCAACTGAAAATAAAAACATTGCAATTTTCAAAGTAGATCGCTAAAAGTTTATTATTTATTTTAATAAAACTGATGCTTTCGTTAATCATTTTTGACTGCGCTTTTTTTGTAATGACATGTTGCAGAAACAGAATTTTATTATTCCTTTAGTGAAAAAGTTCTTATAAAAGAAGACGCATTGGTTATTTTTACTTATTAATGTTTATAACAGATTAGTGCTATTCCAAAGCAAATATAATCTTAAAATGTATAACAGCAATTTTTTGAAAATAATAAAAATGCTCAGTAATGTAAAGTCAACGTACTGTGTGTATAATAAATGGTAATCATTCCTGATAAATAAGACGATGTGAAAACTGTGTAAATTGAAGGAAATTTGAAAGATAATTTATTTTTTACGTTGCCAAAAAATTTAAAGCTGTAGAATGTATTGCATTAATATTTTGAAAAAATACAGTGCCAATTTAAAATATGTCTGAAAAGGAGGAAAAGAAGATTGACAAAAACAGTGAAGATAATGATGCAAAGCTTACGACCAAAACTGATATTAAGAGTGGACAGAAAATTGATGACGTTGATGAAACAAAAGGCAAGGAAAATGAAGACAAATCGAAAATGGATGAGATGAGTGGCAAGAGTGAAATACAGATGCAGAGTGAAACCGGCGAGGATGGTGCGACGAAAAGTGATGATAATGAAGCTAGCTCGAAAGATGAAATCGCCAAGCAGGAAAAGATGCCAAAGGCAATATTTTTTATTCTTGGGAATGAGTTCTGTGAGCGATTCAGTTTTTATGGTATGCGTACCATCCTTACACTTTATCTCATTCAAGAGTTGAACTACAGTGACAATGGGGCCTCAAAAATTTATCACAGCTTCAAGATGACGGCCTACTTTATGCCACTGTTAGGCGCTATTCTAGCAGATTCGTGGCTCGGAAGATTCTGGACCATTTTGTATATATCTATCGTGTATGCTTTCGGTAATATTATTACTGCAGCTGGATCAATTCCTGAAAAATTAAGCGTTATGAAGGCTGTATCATTAACAGGACTTTTTACTGTCGCCATTGGAACGGGAGGTATCAAACCCTGTGTATCGGCTTTTGGCGGAGATCAGTTTAAAAGTGATCAAGTCGAAGAGCGCCAAAAGTTCTTCTCTATGTTTTATTTCGTAATAAATGGGGGAAGTTTATTTTCTACTGCTCTCACTCCTGTTCTTAGAGGTGATGTCAGATGTTTCGGTCAAGACAGTTGTTTCCCTTTAGCGTTTTTCATTCCAGCCGTATTGTTCCTTGTAGCTTTAGCGCTATTCATTATTGGTAAACCTCTGTACGTTATAAAACCTCCGGAAGGAAGTGTTTATATTTCCTTTTTCAAATGCATTGGCCATGCTTTGATGAGAAAAATAACAATCAAGGGCGAGAAGAAGCAACACTGGCTGGATTACGCCAATGATAAATATAATATGGATTTAATACATGATATAAAGCGTCTTTTTCGGGTGTTGTTTATTTACATACCCCTACCACTCTTCTGGGCTCTTTTTGAGCAGCAAGGTTCGAAGTGGGTATTACAAGCTTCTAAAATGGATAACAAGGTTTTTGTGTTTTACATAAAGCCAGATCACATGCAGTTAGTGAATCCGCTTCTTATTCTCATCCTGATACCAATTTTCCACAATATAATATATCCCTTACTGCATAAATTGAAACTTTGCCGAAAGCCCTTGCAAAGAATGACTGTTGGCGGTCTTTTGGCAGCTGTTGCTTTCATTCTGGCTGGTTTTCTCCAACTGAGAATCGAGGCTGAACTCCCTATTCCGCCTCCAAAGGGACGCAGTGAGCTGATGATCATAAATAATTCTCCTTGTAATTTGGAAATATCGGGCATTTCAAATGTTAGTTTGCATAAATTTGCAAATGTTGCGATAAAGTCAAATGTAATGGGCCAAGAAGTAACTTGGAAATTCGCGCCTAGTGGTTGCAGCGCAACGACAATTGTGAATAAAACTTCCAGTGCTGCTTCAGAATACGAATCAATGATGGTATCCCTTTTAAATAATGATCTTCAAATCGATTTAAGCAATGATAGCAGAATCAAATCAAAAACTGGAGAACCAAGAATGAGATTATTATTTGCAACCGAATTTGAGTTCTCTAAATATGCAAATGCTTCATTTCTTCTCGAAGGTAAGAGCAACATCTATCTGTATCCTGATAACATAGAACACGCGGGGAAAGCAGGCATGACGGATTATCGTATTGTTAAAGCAGGCAAGTACAAAATGCACATGCCTTTTAATAGAACATCTCATGAAGAAGCGTCAATAGGAGAAGTGGAACTCAAAAGTGGCGGTAGCTATATAGTTTATGTCTATCGAAACATATCTGAAAGCCTAGAAATATTGAAATCTGTGGAAACAGTGCAGCATAATTCAGTCCACATTTTGTTTCAAGTTCCTCAAGGAATCATTATCACTGCTGGTGAAGTAATGTTTTCGATAACAGGACTAGAATTTTCTTACTCTCAAGCACCTCTGTCTATGAAGTCAGTTGTTCAAGCGGCTTGGTTACTTACTAATGCAATTGGTAACCTTTTAGTAGTAGTTCTGGCACACTTTCTAGTGTTTGAAAAACAATCCAACGAATTTTTTATGTATGCTGGACTTATGATTTTAAGTATGGCGACTTTTGGAGTCTTGGCATATTTCTATAAATATATTGAAGCAGAAGAGAAGGATTAAAAATTTCCAAGTAAAGTGTTATGAATGGAGTTATTGAAAATGAAAAAAAGTAGTCAAATTGAAAACGAAGTCTTTCAAATTTTGAATTGTTCTTTGAAATAGAAAACATTATTGCCTTTTTTATGAAATACTTCTTTGTAGATAAAAAAAAGTGAAATTTGTTTGAAGTTTTATTAAATTTTTAGTTTTTTCGCCTATGATATGCTTTTATGATTTTGAAGGGAAGCATTTTTTATTCTCTAGCAAAGTAATGATTTTCTATGTTGCAACGGCTTTAGAGTTATAGAATTTTTCAATACATTTAAAATTATTTAAAAACTCGTATGACATTAATTTTGTTTGGTACTTTCGTATTAACGGCATATCACTGGAAAACATAGTCACATTTCAGTTAACGAAAGAATTTATTAGTATGCTAATTTTGGCGATTTTTATTTTTTGGTGAATAATCAATTGATTTGGAGAATAGTTAATGCATTAAGTACCTTTTATTTGGTTGAAATCTAGTTTAGGGTGCTCCTTCCTTGCCAGGATACCAACTATGCTAAGTTGCCAGTCAAGAAGGTTGACCATGTAAACAGTGTTCTGAGACATTTATTATTAATTATTTTGATCTTTAATATAGTCAAAAATCTGGATGGCTTTCAATAATTGTTTTACAATATAGTTTATCTGGACAACCAAGCCAATCAAGAAGGTTGGAATTCATTTGGCATTTTTCGCATTCTAGGCGTGGTGAATAGCCTCCCTAAACTAGATTTAATCTTTTATGTTAGTAGCTTTACAACTTTAAATACCAATTAACTGAAACCTAGAATTCTACACTCTTATTCTACCAAGGTCTCTCGCATCAACAATAAAATTTCATCAACAGTCATCTTGTTTCTTGGCATTATATTACCGATTGGATAACATAATGCACTTTAATAGAATGGAGAATGTCATCTCTGATTTCACTCATGATCATATTTCAAAATGTACATTTTGTAATTGTTGTTTATTTCTCCATAATTTAAAAAAAATTATTTATAGAATTTTATTTTTCACCTGTATAAAAAAAACCCGGACGATGCTGACATCTTATCGGATGGCGATTTCTAAGAATCCAGATAATGCAAAAATATATGTATATGGAAGAGGATATACATATTTTTGAAAGTGAATATAAGATAATTCATTTGAAGTCTCGTTTAGGGTATTCCTTCACCTCGCCTAGAATTTCAACAAGCCACGAAAACCAAAAACCAAGATGGCTGACTTTCTTACAGTTTTGTTTAATCAACCATCTTGATTGGCGATTTGACATTTTTGGCATCCTTGGCGATGTAAAGGGGCACCTTAAACTAAATTTCTACCGATAATTCATTATGATCGTATCTGCTTGGAGATACACTCGAACTTATAATCTTTCTTCCACTCGTTAAATATAGGTCTGTAAAAGTATCCATCGGATTTGATAATGCAATATTACCAGCAGAGTAGAATTTTTCGAACCATAACTCTCCAAACATCTAAAAGTTTCTCCTGTAGCCGTAAAATTTAATTTTTAGAGCACTTCTAAAAGGCGGAAGAAATTCCGTGAACTTGTAAACGGATCAGTATTATGTTCTCAGGATACGCAATTTCTATTTATACTAAAAGAAAATAAGTGTGCCTGTAGGCTCTACAGAGCAGACAGAATTGCCCTATAAATATAAAATTCTGCACAAATATACTTTGGAAGGTTAGAATGTGTACATCGGAGTGAATATTTCAAAATTTTAATTAGAATGTTAAATAATTGAAAATTTAATGAAATGTTTTTTTGACGAAAATTTTTAAAAATATCACTGCAGAAAAGTAACTTTAACCACTTTAAAATTTAAAAAAAATTATTCTTTCAGTTATGAAAATATAATAAAATACGATGCATCAGCTGGTCACTAAAAACAACCAATACTTAATAAATAAAAACCGCGGTGAAAAAAACATTGGTGAAGAAAATAAAATGTATAATACCGAATTATAATAAATTAATGATTAAAAATTGTGAAATAATTAAATTGATTTTTACTTCAGCTTCACACGTAAAAATGCGTTTAAGAAACTGCTTTTATTCAAATGTTGATTTTACTGTTGTTATAAGGGCTAATAGACATATATTCAAACTTCAGCGCTTTAGGCCAAATTTTCATACAGGTCTGAAACCCTGATCTAAAGATCGCATACTGACATGCACATTCTATCTTTCTAGCAAATAGCCATTTTCACAGATAGGAGATATGATTTCACAGACAAAGGACATGATTTCAAAAATGTATTTATTTCGACTCTGGGACACCTAAAACAACGAGATCAAAATACTGATTGTTTGTTTAATTATAATTACCTACCTTTGTTTATTATTATCAAATCTGATAGCTGCAACATCTTTTTTCTACACATTTCGAATACAAGAAAACAAATGTCAAACGATTATTATATTAAGAGAGACAATTAAGTCACCAAATCCCTCCGATCCATTGCTTGCCTAAATATCAATCAATATTTATAGAAAAAAACAAGAGAAATATTTTGATACAATCACAACAAATGAACAAAAACAAACAACAACAACAACAAAAAAAACCTCGCTCAATTTGTAATTTATTTATCACTCGATTATTCTGGATTTCAATTTTTCCTTTATTCTACTTTTCAAATCAAATTTAAAATTCTTATTTTCATTTTCATTCTACCTTTAAATGGCTTTACACTAGGCCAGTAGACAGCGCATGCGTAGAAAGGCTGAAAAATGCTGTTCGGTACATGGCAAGTACTTGCCACGGATAACAAAATGCCCCGGTGTTGAATTTTTTTTCTTATTGCGCATGCGTTTGTAGAATTTGGCAGTTTATTTGAGGTGAAAAAATTGTTCACTTATCACCGATTGATTCTGACATTTTTTGATCTTCTTTCTGATGTGAGGGTTTTTTTTTATTTTATTTGCCATTTTTTCCTACAGTTTTCCAAATTTAAGTACGTTGACGTTTTTAAAAAATTTTATCATGTTTATTTGTGTAAATATCCACCATTTTAATACGATACGCAGTGAAAAAAAAAAAAAAAATTCAGGGAAGTCAAAACGGCAGTTTACAGCCAAGCATGGAAAACCTGAATCCTTCTACGAGTTCGCAAATTGTACAGACTAAGTCTATGGCAAAGGATACCGACGTGCTCTGATTAGTTTAAGCCTTGGCATCTTTTTGGCAATGTTTTGCCAAAAAGATGCCACACCGAAATCTATTTTTATAAAAATAAAAATTTGTGAATTTATCCCCCCTCCCCTATTTTTTACGGTTTACATGTAATATTAATCTGGAACACATATACGGCAGAAAGGATCAAATCCTGAAACCTAATTCAGGAAATATAAAAATTACAATTTATTAAAAATATTTGTGTGCGTGTTTCTTCTTAATATTATTTTGAGATAACTAAAAAAATTAGCTACTAAATCACATATTCCATTAAATCTTACATATTTATACGTTTTGGGCATTAAGTAATCATCTCCCCATATGTAGTTGATGGGAAAGTAACAAACGTTCAGCAACAAGTTTCAATGACTGCATGAATTATATAATAAAGGCACGAAAATCATCGAAAAATAAGAATTATTTCATTGCTGCATCATATGTTGAGTAATTACTGTACACTTATGTGCATAAACAATATTAGTTACTTGTATTACTAGTATTATTAGTAATATTTATTATTATTATTATTAATTAGTATTAGTAGTATTATTAGTAATATTTAGAGAAAACAATTATATTAATAAAAATTAGATCGTGTTGATATTCACTCGTATCTTCCATAAAACTAATGAAAGGTACAAGGTTTGAGCCAAATAAGCGGAAACTACACTATTATGAGTGCAAAACATTGTCAAAAAGATGCCAAGGCTTAAACCAATCAGAGCACATCGGTATCCTTTTCCATAGACTTAGTCTGTACAATTTGCGAACTCGCAATCTTTTTTATGAAATTCTGCAAGCATAAATCAGTCCCTTTCCGCACGTGAGTTGTCTTATTGGCCGTCTTATAACTGCTGAAGTGTAAATCCAGCTTTATTTTAATAGCAAAAAAAAAAAGGGGGGGGGGGGAACTCTTATGTTTCAGACTTGGAAAAATAAAAGTCAAAATACTGGTATTCCCGGCCTTGCTTGTGATTCACAATTTTGTGTTTGAATAGAAAGCGAATGAATAGAAAGTATGCGAGGTATATATAAAAATTAATATTTTGAAACATATTTTGGGTCAGTAACCAAAAATAAAAATAAAACATTTCTAATTCGCTTCATTATTCTTATTTAGATAAAACTAAATGTAGTTTGAATCTGTTTTTATATTTTGGACCTGTTTAATGGCAATTTGAATATTTTCCACGCCCGTGATCACATCGTAAAACGGTGGTAAATATTTTTCGGTTTGATGTTATGAAAAAGATCATATCAAAAACATGACAGGAGCGAACATCTTAGTTACGTTTTGACCCTATTAGGGTTGCATATAAATAAAATTTCTTTTAAAGAAATATTAAACGATTCAGCCACATACAAAAAATGAACGATAATACCTCGCTGTTTAATAGGTACGATCATAAGAATTCCTTATTTCATTAATTAACACAATGAGAATGTCTGAGAAAGAAGCAGTACCTTCTGATCAAACTGATGCTGCGAAGCCAAAAATAAATGAAGACAAAATTGATACAGAGTCTGAGAAACAAAGTATGCAGATCAAAGATCAAGAGACTAACCCAGAAAAGACACCCAAAGCAAAAAGCATGCCAAAAGGAATATATTTTCTTTTGGGAAATGAATTTTGTGAGAGATTCAGTTTTTATGGCATGCGTACCGTTCTCACTCTGTTCCTTGTCCGCCAACTGGGTTTTGATGAGGACGTTGCTGCCTCAATTTTTCACGGTTTTCAATCGTTTTGCTACTTTACACCAATATTTGGTGCCATCCTGGCGGATTCTTGGCTTGGCAAATTCCGGACTATTTTCTACGTGTCCATCCTTTATGCAATAGGAAACATAACTCTTTCTGTAGGAGCAATTCCACATTCACTTCAGACAATGAAAGTGCTGTCTCTAACTGGTCTTTTTGTCATTGGGCTAGGAACAGGTGGCATCAAGCCGTGCGTATCGGCATTTGGCGGTGACCAGTTCACGAGTGAACAAATAGAAATTCGAAAATATTTCTTTTCGCTATTTTACTTTTCTATCAATCTGGGAAGTTTACTTTCAACCATCATCACTCCAGCTCTTAGAGGGGATATCAGATGCTTCGGCCAAAATACTTGCTTCTCTTTAGCGTTTCTTATTCCAGCCCTTTTGTTTGTAATCGCTTTGGTTTTGTTTTTTATTGGCAAGCCTCTTTATATAATAAAACCAGCAGAAGGGAGCGTTTTTGTATCTGTTTTCAGATGTATTGGTTACGCATTATTCAAAAAGGCAACAGCCAAAGATGTGAAGAAAGAACATTGGCTGGAATACGCAGATGACAAATATGATGAAGAATTAATAAATGATATAAGATGTCTTCAAAGGGTATTACTCCTTCTAATTCCACTGCCGGTGTTCTGGGCTCTTTATGAGCAACAAGGTTCCAAATGGGTTTTACAAGCATCTAAGATGAACGGTGAAGTTTATGGATCTCACATAAAACCGGATCACATGCAAGTGATCAATCCATTATTAATTCTCGTACTGATTCCTATTTTCGATAATGTTATTTATCCTTTGGCTTTGAAATGTAACATATGCCGAACGCCTCTGCAGAGAATGACGATTGGAGGACTCCTGTGTGCTTTTTCTTTCGTTATTGCCGCAATTATAGAAGTGAAAATCGAAGCTGAGTTTCCCGACATTCCATCGAAAGACTACAGCGATATGTTAATTATAAATAACTCTCCTTGTCATCTTGATATAAAGAGTAATTCTAATATTAGTTTGAATCAGTTTGAGAGTGTCAAGGTAAAGCAAATTGCATTAGAGAAATCTATCGAATGGAAATTTACACCATCTGGTTGCTCTGCAACTGGAAGTGCGATTCAGGAAGTGAATGCCACTTCGTTGTACGAAACGATGATGATAACTCTTGAGAATGATAATCTTAGAGTTGATATAAGCAGTGATTCTAGAGTAAAGGAGAAAGATGGAAGTCCGAGGGTGAGGTTACTTTTCTCCATTGATTATCAATTCACAGGAAGTGAAAATGCTTCATTTTTTCTTCAAGGTAATAGGAATTTTTATATCATCCCAGAGAACGTGACTCGTCCAGGAAGAATAGGAATGACAGAATACTGTTCAGTTGATCCAAGCAAATATAAACTGTATTTACCAAGTAACGGAACAAAGATTCACGAAGAAACAGCATTCGGTGAATTGCATCTAGAAACTGGTGGTAGTTACATTGTTTATATTTATCAAAACAAATCTGCGAGTCAAAAGGAACTACATCATACCATAACAGTGATGCCTAATTCTGTACACATATTGTGGCAGATACCTCAGTTGGTCATTATCACTGTAGGTGAAGTGATGTTTTCTATTACAGGTCTTGACTTCTCTTACTCGCAAGCTCCTTCGTCCCTGAAGTCAATTGTTCAAGCGGCATGGCTGCTCACAAGTGCTATTGGAAATCTCTTGGTGGTTTTGCTGGTTAATATTATACAGTTCGATATGCAGTCACTCGCGTTTTTAATGTATGCTTCAATTATGACTCTGAGTATGGTTATATTTGGAATTGTGGCATATTATTATAAATATATGAAGGAGAAGGAAAATTCAGATTAATCTCACATCCATGTTTTTTTTTCTTTGTGTGAGTTATAATTTAATTTTGTATCATATAATTTTAGTCAATGAATGCGCATGTTAACTTTTAACCAATCATCTGTGAATCTTAGTATGGTGGATGGTCAGGTATGATTTTAATTTTGCTGATCTCAGTTTAACAAGTTGAAGCAAAACAAAGAAATTTATATGATCCTTTTAGCGAGAAGGTTCACTTTCTCTCTCTCTCTCTATATATATATATATATATATCTTGTTCAAATTTCAATCGTTAATAAAATGCTTTTTATTCATCCACTCAAGTTCAAATACTTTTTTTTAAACTTGTAGTGGATGACACTTGATGTTAATACAGTTTTTTTAAAATATTAATTAATTAATTCAATTTGTCCAGTAATTTCTATTTGGTCGCCAAAGTCGTCAAATCCGTCGCCAAGCTTTATTTTGCTACTTAATATTGTAATTCTGTCATATGTGTATACATATTTATATTAATTGTAATTATTTAGTAAAAAGTAACTAAAATATTTTTTTTTATAAGTAGGAATTGACGTAATTTTTTTTCTTTATACATTACTTGTTTCCCTTCAAATCAAATTTTGAAGAAAAAATAATGACAGTCATCCTGTGGTAATTTTTAGAATTTTTGTTCTCCCAATATTGAGCCTGGTAATTAACTTTATCCATTTTTTTTCTTTAGAGAAGTACAACAGATGCAACAAAATGTAAGTTATTTCCAGGCCTCAGACTATGTATGCAAGTCAGAAATGTATGCTAGACGAACGTAAATTAAATTAAACATTTTATTTAATTATAATTTATTTACTGGCTCCACCCTGCTTTTATTCAAGTTGGAATGTCAATAGCCGAAATATATGAATATAGATTTCAAAATGCATTTGAGTTTTCACGAGCGAATTCTACATTTATTACACTAGTGGGAATGTTCTACTCTCAGCTTTCTCGGGGAATTTAGAATATTTTTCTGTTAATTGGTTGCAAAATTTCATGCAGAATCATAATTTAAGGGACAAGATCTGTCTCTGACGTTGCATTTTCGAATCCTCATATTCACGCACTCATAAATACAAATGGACATTTGTGTACAGCCGTTACCAATAAACAAATCAATATCAAAAAGATTAAGTAGCGTTCACATGAGGCCAACTACTGCGTTCAATAGAAGGTCATGCCTACCTAATGACATCACGTGATTCCAAAGGAAAAATGGCGAATCGTTGTCTCATAGGGACAACTATTTGCCTTTGTCCCATTGTCGTCACGTGATCTTCCTGAAGTAGATATGACCTTCTATTGCTCACAGTAGTTGGGCTCATGTGAACCCTGCTTTATTGTGGCCAACGGTTGCCATATTCAGCAAGCAGGTATGCAACTAATTCTCCAGACTTGAGCAGTCTGTTTGGAGACTTTAGGCTCCTCCCCCTTAAAATGCAGATGGACAAGCGATAAAATCTTTGATAAATTTTCCCCAAAATTAGACACCAATCTAAAACTCTAATTATACATCGAAGTGCTTAAATTCACTTACTTAGCTGTTTACGTTTATAAGCGTCCGTGTTCATCTGGCAGCTGAACAGATTAAATTCCCACGGACGGATTTTATTAATAAAATCTATATCTGCAAGTTTGATGATAATATATTTTCTTTTTTTAATGATATGTAGCTGGCGTCCCGGCCTATGGATAGCGCGTCCTCCCCATGATCTAGGCGTCCCTGTTTCGAGTCCTGGTTCGGGTATGGTTATTCTTTACCCTGTGAGGTGTGTGAAAGAGCCCCCCACCCCCGGAAAAACGGAATGTAATCCCCCCGGTAAATTAGATTGTCCAAGCGAGTGTATGAGTGTCAGAATCAGATTTCTTTCCTTGGTTGCTGGCGGGCCTTTACTCTTAGAAGCTACTGCACAAACTCGGCTTAAATCTCTGACTTCGTCAGTAGGCTTGTCTATGGCAAGTGCCATAAGTAATAACAACAATGATATAGAGTTATTTAATTCGTAGACCAACAGACAGACGACATTTCAAAAATGTGTTTTTCAGATTAGTGGGGATTTATCTAAATCTCGAGGTCGAATCTTTTTGATGATTACAAAATTTAATTCTTCAAGAATTCGAATATGTACAGCAGGAGTGGTATACCTAAACGTCTCTCTCGCATACCCTCTTATAAAGCTGCTGCCTCAGAGAACGCAACAATGGTATAATAATCACTGGTATAATAGAACAATGACGTATAATAGTCACGAAATTTCAATTTTTGGCGTCAATTAAAATTTTTACTGGATCTATCGTGTGATCCTTGGCGCATTTTCTGGAGATTATTCTCTGGTATTCGGTTAATAGTAACCAAAAGCTGAATTTGTGCTTTAGATGCATTTTTCGAACTGATAAATAATTTGATATGGAACTACAAGTATAGTCAAAAAATCATATACCGAATTTGATACATTTAAATCATTGCGTTTTTGAGCTTTTGGTGTTTAAATGTTTCTGAGAGTACAAACCGACAGACGACCAACTCCTCGTTGGATTTGGCTCAAAATTTGATCTATGCTGTAGATAATAAGTTCGTGTGCCGTATTTTATTCATCTAGTGTTTTTCTTTTTGTACATATCGTGTTAATTTATATTCGAGCATCTGGACAGACAGACTTCCTCTGAACTGATTTTGCCCACAATTTGACAGAAATCTACAAATGTCGTATATAGAATTTCCTCCGTCTAGCTCAAAGCGTTTTTTAGTTATCTTTTTCACAGATAGACAGGGCAGGCATACATATAATGCATGCCAAAAATGTGTTTTTTTATAGCTTTGATAGGGTTAAAACGTGGAGATGCGTCAAAATTTCGAAACCGAATTTAATTCTTTGATGGTTACAGTACTTCCTCTGTGCTTCATGTACGAGAAAGTAAAAATATGCTGTTCTGATTAAAGGACATTCTTCAAAATTTTGACGTCGAATTTTTAACCTTTTCCTTGGAGAGTTCGAATACGAAAAAGTAAGAATTGTGAGTGTTTTGCTGCTTGTAAATAGTATATTAATTTTCATTTGATTTATCGTTCTTTTTAATGAAAATGTACACTTTTTCTGACCTAAGTAGAACAGTATAACTTGCATTGTCTAATGTGACAATGCTATTTCCCCCTTGTAAGGTCACTTAATTTGTAATTTCTTGATTTGTTTGTACTAGCCGCCTTTGTCTACCAGCTTGTTCATCTGTATTATTGACTTTTTAATCTACTAAAATCTTAATATGTAGACATTTTTAAAAAATTTCATTTTGTCATTTGATGCTACTGAAAACTTGAATTTAATTGAATTACTCTGTTACAAATTAGCAAATTATTGTGGATGGAACTTAAAGATTGTATGTACTTGAAATAAAAAAGGAAGTAAAAGTCCTATTTCGGAGTTGATGTAAAAAAAAAAAAATGTAATTTTAACATTCACTTAAGTACGCGATTGAACGTTTCGATAGATGAATTTGAATTTAAATATAACACTAAAAGCATTACAATTAAAAGTGTATTAAATTAAAAAATATTTTTAAAATAAAGAAAGAAATTGTATAAAAATGAAATTGATGCAATTAAAAAGGTATTTTTTTTTTTTTTTAGTTTTAAGATAATGCAAAACAAATTTTGTGAGACAATACTTTTATAAGATTGGATTTGTTTGGATTTAGTTCAAGGTTTGATAGGTTTCTACACTATAAGTGGTAAATCTGTATATTATAGGTATATAATTTTATCTATTTAGCACTCTTCATTTTGCAGTTATCGTGCTAATGAACAGCCGTACAGACAGACTTCCTCTTAACAGATTTTACTCAATATTTGATAGAAATTTGGTATAAAGACAATACATTACATTTCGCCCGTTATTTCAAATTTTATCACAGATTTGACAGAAAGGCAAACAATTTCCAAAAATGTGTGTTTCAAACTCACGGAGGTCTGAAACATAAAGATTCCTCAAACGTCGATTTCGAAATTTTTGACAATATCCATATTTTTTGTATATTTCGTATACGAGAAAATGAAAACAATTGATGCTTAGTAAAAGAAGTTCATGTTTCTATCTTGGAGGCAGCTTCCGTCACGATTTTCTGTGGGAAGTGGAATTAACAAATTACAAAATTACTTTAGACAGTTATCGGAGATACCAAGAAGCGTTGGTAAAAATCCCGGATATTATTTCTATCATACGTTGGACTTAGAAGAGGAGAAATTATAGAATCATAATAATCATGCTTAATAAGTAAAATGCACCTTCTGCATAAATTCAATTTAAATACTAATGTCGGGTTTACACTCGGCCAGTTATAAAACGACCAGTGGGCAGCGCCTGCATATAAAGGCTGAAAAATGCTGTTCAGTCGATGGCAAGTAATTGTCCCGACGGAACAACAGTTTGCCGCTGTATTGCATTTTTTTTTCTTACTGCGCATGCGTTTGTAGAATGTTTGTAGTAGGTTTTTTGGGGTGTGAAAAAATTGATCACTTATCATAGATAATTTCCGACATTTTTTTTTTTTGCTTTTTGCTCTGTCTGATGCGAGGTTGTGTGTGTTTGTTTTTCCCTTTTATTTGCCATTTTTTTCTGTAGTTTTCCAAATTTACGTATGTTGGTCTGTTCTTATTTTACCATGTTCATTAAATTTCCATCATTTTAATAAGATATGCAGTGAAAAAGAAAAATTCAAAGACACCAAAACGGCAATTTATAGCCAAACATGGAATACCTGAATCCATCTAATGAAATTGTGGCAAGCTTAAATCAGTCCTTTTCTACGCATGCGAATGCCTACTGGCATTCTTATTACTGGCCAAGTGTAAACTGGCATAACTCTTTATGCAACAGTTGCAATGTAGTTAACAATATCTCTTACATGTTAAAGCTAGTAAAATTTTTGCTTATAGAGAAAAACTTCAGATGTAATTAAAATCTATCTGATCAATCATTTTATAAAACTTTCCTTTCATCACAAAAGTTTATCAACACAAAAACCCTACGTTCATTTTTCTTCAAAATCTCAAGTGCATTGACATTTGTTAACTGCAACTTTTCGGCATTCAGGGGATAACAGCTTGTATTGCTATACGTACAATCGTTCAAGTAAATCACAAAATAAATCGTTCTTTGAAATGCCAAATAAGGAGATTTTTTTTCCTGTTAGCATTATTGGTGCAAGCAGATTCAATACAACGTTAATGGATCTGTTACCTGTAAGCCTCGTTTTCAGCGCAGAAGTAGGAATTAAATTGAGTGAATCCAGAAGCAGAGAAACAACTTACAATATCTGTTTACTGCCTGCATTTGTATTTATAATCTGAGGAAGAAAAAACTGATATATTTTTTTCTCTTTATGTAATTTGATATTTCCGATTAAGATTGCTTTATAGTAGAATTTTTTCAAAGAGTCTTTGATGCAATCCATCATCGTATGTTATTTGTATATATAACAAAACTTATCGATAATGTGTCTTTTTTCAAAACAGGCAGTTAATGAAATGTGTTTCAATAAAATTGTTAAGTACTGAGAAAAAACAACAGGATATTTTAAAATTGAATGCAATTTGGATCCTTTTGAACTCGGTTTCTTAGTAGAAGGAAAAACTTGAACTGAGGATTTCCTTAGCTTATACTTAAATAATATTTAAAAGATCAAAAGGGTAATGATGAAGGTTTTCAAAAGACATTGGAGAAAAATATATTATGGTTGCGATAAATGACGTGATTGATTGCAGCAAAATGAAAAAGAACTTTTCAAAGAAATAACCTTCTTTTCACTCGACATTTGAATAATAATTATTCTCGTGAAATTTTATTAAACGTTATGACCAAATAAGTTAATAATAATTTTATTACTGAAATGGAAATTAGTGTTACTGACGAAGATGATACAAAAAAGAAGAGTGACAATGTTGAGCCAAAATCTGACGATACAAAAAAGAAGAGTGACAATGTTGAGCCAAAATCTGACGATACAAAAAAGAAGAGTGACGATGGGGAGTTAAAATCGGACGATACAAAAAAGAAGAGTGACGATGGGGAGTCAAAATCGAACGATACAAAAAAGAAGAGTGACGATGGGGAACAAAAATCGGATGATACAAAAAAGAAGAGTGACGTTGGGGAGCCAAAATCGAACGATACAAAAAAGAAGAGTGATGATGGAGAGCAAAAATCGGATGATACAAAAAAGAAGAGTGACGATGGAGAGAAAAAATCGGACGATACAAAAAAGAAGAGTGATGATGGAGAGCAAAAATCGGATGATACAAAAAAGAAGAGTGACGTTGGGGAGCCAAAATCGGACGATGAAGGAACAACAGCTATAGAACTTACAAAGGACAATGAATATGATGACATAAAGCAAGACACAGACAAAGCCAAAAGCACACCAAAAGGAATCTATTTCATTCTGGGAAATGAATTTTGTGAAAGATTCAGTTTTTATGGCATGCGTACAGTTCTTACTCTGTTCCTTGTGCGTCAATTGCAATTCAATGAGAGCGCTGCCGCTGAAATCTATCACAGTTTTGAAGTGCTGAGCTATTTCACTCCAATACTTGGCGCCATTTTGGCAGATTCATGGCTTGGCAGATTCAGGACCATTTTCTATGTGTCTATCCTTTATGCAATAGGAAACGTAACCATTTCTTTCGGAGCAATACCTCATAAACTCCACATAATGAAAGTGGTGTCTCTAACTGGTCTTTTTATCATTGGGCTAGGAACAGGTGGCATCAAGCCGTGCGTATCGGCATTTGGCGGTGACCAGTTCACGAGTGAACAAATCGAAGCACGAAAATATTTCTTTTCGCTGTTTTACTTTTCTATCAATATGGGAAGTTTGCTCTCTACCCTGATCACTCCAATTCTTAGAGGGAATGTCAGTTGTTTCGGTCAAGAAACTTGCTTCTCTTTAGCATTTCTTATTCCAGCCCTTTTGTTTGTAATCGCTTTGGTTTTGTTTCTTATTGGCAAGCCACTTTATATAATAAAACCAGCAGAAGGGAGCGTCTTTGTATCTGTTTTCAGATGTATTGGTTATGCATTATACAGAAAAGTGACATCGAAAGATGTGAAGAAAGAACATTGGCTGGAATACGCAGATGACAAATACCATAAAAACTTAATATATGACATAAAATGTCTCCTTAATGTCTTATTTATTTACCTACCACTCCCCTTATTCTGGGCTCTTTATGAGCAACAAGGTTCCAAATGGGTTTTACAAGCATCTAAGATGAACAGCGAATTTTATGGATCTCACATAAAACCGGATCACATGCAAGTGATCAATCCATTATTAATTCTCGTACTGATTCCTATTTTCGATAATGCTATTTACCCTTTGGCTTTGAAATGTAACATATGCCGAACGCCTTTGCAGAGAATGACGATTGGAGGACTCCTGTGTGCTTTTTCTTTTGTTATTGCCGCAATCATACAAGGAAAAATCGAAGCTGAGCTTCCTGATATACCACCGAAAGGCTACAGCGATTTGCTAATTATAAACAACTCTCCTTGTCATCTTGATATAAAGAGTAATTTTAATATTAGTTTGAATCAGTTTGAGAGTACCAAGGTAAAGCGAATCGCAATACAGAAATCTATCGAATGGAGATTTAGACCATCTGGTTGCTCTGCAACTGGAACTGCTATTCAGGAAGTGAATGCTACCTCGTTGTACGAAACGATGATGATAACTCTTGAGAATAATAATCTTAGAGTTGATATGAGCAATGATTCTAGAGTAAAGGAGAAAGATGGAAGTCCAAGGGTGAGGTTACTTTTCTCCATTGATTATCAATTCACAGGAAGCGAAAATGCTTCATTTTTTCTTCAAGGTAATAGGAATTTTTATATCATTCCAGAGAATGTGACTCGTTCAGGAAGAATAGGAATGACAGAATACTGTTCAGTTGATCCAAGCAAATATAAACTGTATTTACCAAGTAACGGAACAAAGAGCCACAAAGAAACAGCATTCGGTGAATTACATCTGAAAACTGGTGGTAGTTACATTGTTTATATTTATCAAAACAAGTCTGCGAGTCAAAAGGAACTACATCATACCATAACAATGATACCTAATTCTATCCATATATTGTGGCAGATACCTCAGTTGATCATTATCACTGCAGGTGAAGTGATGTTTTCTATTACAGGTCTTGAATTTTCTTACTCACAAGCTCCTTCGTCTTTAAAATCAATTGTTCAAGCAGCCTGGCTGCTCACAAGTGCTATTGGAAATTTCTTGGTGGTACTGTTGGTGTATTATATAAAATTTGAGAGACATACATATGAGTTTTTAATGTACTCTTTTTTAATGACTTTGAGCATGGTCGTATTTGGAATAATGGCCCATTTCTATAAATATGTAAAGAAAAGGGAAAATTCAGATTGATCGTAATTGCAAAATGTCTTCTTTAATAAATATTTGTGATGTGGGAGTTTTAAATATTATTCTTCACATCTAATCCATTTCTTACATTTATAGCGTAATGTTCCATCTCTTGTTGAAGGTAATAATTATGATTATAGCTAATCCAGTCAATCAGTGTTTCCGGAATTTTACTCCATTCAGTTTACCTGAAATCTCTATATGATTTAGTTGGGCAGGTAACTTTCAGTTTTGGTATTTGTCGGTTTGTGAAGGCGACCAAAAAATGCCAAGAAAATATTTCGCCAATTTGGTGATTTCCATTTTCAAACTATATAGCATATAATTCACACTTGATTTGATCTATATTTAAGCACATATTATATATATATATGTGCACTTGAATATATTGTTATAATTTTGCGAAGTTTTTTCCTTGGCTCTTTTTGTTTGTCATTAAAACCGACAAGTATATCGGCAATCAGTGTCAAGATCCTATACTAAATGCAATCGCTTGTTTGTTGTTGTTTGTTTGTTTGTTTCTTATGGCACTTGCCACTGACAAGCCCGCTGTTACGAAGACAGCGATTTAAGCCTGAGGGGGAACGTCTCTTATTTTTTATAGCAGCGCCAACTAGGGCCAAGAGTACGACTTTGCCACTCACGCATCATTCATTCGCTTACACAACCCCTTTTTACAGGAGGGCACATTCACACATCTCACAGATAGAACAACAGAAGAACAACCATGCCCAAACCGGGACTCGAACCCGGGACGCCCAGATCACGGGGAAGACGCGCTACCCCTATGCCAGGACGCCGGCACAATCGCTTGTATCTTACCTATAGTATTTTTTACATTGTCCTCGTAATTGTCAAAAAATTCGAACTCGAGATTTTGACGAATCTCCATGTTTCAAACTTCACTGACTTTGAAAACCACGTTGGTGGAAAATGTCTTTCTGACCGTCTGTCGATGACAAAGATAACTCAAAATTCCTGCTCTATCTCAAAAATTCTTTGAGCTAGATGAATGAAATTTGGTATGCTGTCTTTGCACAAAATTTGTAAATTTCTGTAAATTTTTGAGCGAACTCCATTCAGAGGAAGTTTGCCTTGCAGACTGTGCGAATATAAATTTGTACGATAACTACAAAAAGAAAAGCACGTAGATGGATAAAATATTGTACACTGATTTAACATCTATAGTGTAGACATCTATCAAATTTGACCATCTATTAATCTGTAATTTCAGAAGCATGTAAACTCGGTAACTCAAAAACGCAGTGACTTAATGTACCAAACAAAAATTTATGAAAAATGCTAAATTCACACGAAAGTTTAATATTTAGTTACTATTGTATGCCATCGCCATTCAAGGCATTTTCTAGTATAACAGAGCTCTTAGAGAGGACGCGACAAAGTGCTTTTAGATTTAGTACAAGAATATCTGTCCGTAATACGCTTAGGAATATTTAAATGCTTAGGCAAAGCTCTTTGGACAATCATTCGTCAGATTAGGCGACTTTTTTTTCTTTTAAATAAAGAGGCTGAAATTGCAATTTATTGATTACCTATTTTTATTATTTGATATAACTTCCTTTAAAAATTTTATGAAAAGGTGTATTTTAAATTTGATGTCGTTATTTTTTCAGATGAAGCCAGTTTTAAGATTCGACAGTATTATGGCAGCTGTTCTGTTCTTTTCTATTAAATCTCGTTACCGCCAGTCACATTATAATTCGTAGCGAATGTGCAGTGCGTTCACACCTGCAAAATTTCTCAATGTTTCTTTGTAATCTTAACGATTTTCTGTTTGAATATAGGGTGATAATTGTACATAAGGATATTGTATGCATGAGCCTCTTATTTAATTTCTTAATAGAATGGTTTTTTCTTTCTTTTTTTAGCGCAACCTGTTTATAGCTTGAATTATTGTTTAGGTTATAAACCAGCTTGGAGTGGTCTGGTCAAAACGTACTCGCATACTCACTCATAAAGTTGTTATCTCTGAGAACGCCTTAGATGGCAATGGCATACAATAGTTAAGGGAATATTAATCTTTCGGGTCATCCTTGGCGAATGTTTTGGCGATTAATTCTTGGCATGCGGTTAATATTATCCAAAAACGGAATTTGTGCTATAGACACATTTTCCTCAGTCGATCGAAACCAAAATTTGACACAAAATTGCACTTTTAGTCACAAAATCTCATACCAAATTTGATAAATTTTCACTGCGTTTTGGACGTTATTAATTTTATATATTTCTGAAAGTAATGATCGACAAACGGGAAGTTCCCTGTTGGATTTGGATCAGAATTTGTGCTCCAAGTTTTATCTAGCTAGCTCACTTCATTTTGTAAATATCGTGTTAACTTATATTCGAACAACCGGACAGACGGACTTCCTCTGATCAGAATTTACTCAAAATTTGAAAATCTGGTGCAAAGACAGTACACCGAATTTCATCCCTCAAGCTAAAGCGTTTTTGAGTTATCTTTGTCACAGACAGACAGGTAGACAGACGGACATTTTCTAAAATTGCTTTTTAATTCAGGGAGGTCTAAAACGTGGGTATTCGTTAAATTCTCGAGTTCAAATTTTTTGACGATTATTATACTTTCTCTTTACAACGTATATGAAAAAGTAAAAAATGCATTTGTATTGATATTTTATAATGCAACAATAAAAGAATGATTTCCATGCAAAATAATTTTTTTTATGATTGCATTGAGCAATCCAACGATAATTTAAAACATGAATTGTGAAAATTCTATGCAAAATTTCAAAATTTACTTTGTCACATCATTGGCACGTCATTCAAGCGACGTTTCTAAATAATGCATTGTCGAATCATAAAAATAAAATCTAATGAGCACTCATTTACCAAAGCAGTTATTCGATAAATCATAAGAAAGTTTACCTTCCAGTTTTGGTGATGATCATTTCTGTGCCGAGCTCATAAAACTTTTCCCATAAGTCTTTTGTTTCCAGAATAGCTTCGACACGCTGTAGTTCCTCGCAGTTGCATTTCGGTTGCAGTCGGGGATCCTTCGGTAGGGGCTGCTTGCTCGGAGACTTTCGGCTCTCCGATTTTTCTGAGTTGCTCTTCGGACTGAGCGGTTCTCGCTTCTGGTTCGTAGGAAGTTCCTCTGTTCGAGATGTCGCCTGATTGAGTTGGCCAGGGCTGGTGCTCTCAACCAGTTTCTCTGTTTAAAAAGAGGAGAAAAGTTTTAAATACAAATGAAAATACTTTTTTATCAACTCAGTTTAATTTATCAAATTAATACCCTTGCCGTAGGGAAGTGTGGACATGGAGAATATATATGTCTAGACGCCAGTATTCTGATGATGATAAGGTGTGTGCTAAAAGTGGCGTTACACAAATAAAAGCTGGCGTCCTTGCATAGGGATAGCGCATCTTCCCTATGATCTGGGCGTCCCGGGTTCGAATCCTGGTTTGGGCATGGTTGTTTTTCTTCTGTGTTCTATCTGTGAGGTGTGTGAATGTGCCCCCTTGTAAAAAGTGGTTGTGCAAGCGAATGTGTGAGTTTCATCTTCATATGAGCTAGAAGTCAGACTTCTGCCCTCGGGTACTTAGGGGTTTTTACCCTCAAAGGCTACTGCATCCCCTTTCCATGGTAAGGCGGACACGACATCATCAACACAAATAAAAAGCTCATAATCAAAAAAAAAAGAAAAAAAGAATTTAAATAGCTGTCAGAGGACTAGTCATTCAAAAAAGAGTTTTTCATGCGCATGTGTCCTAGATGCAAAAGACAACCGACGGAAAAAAAAGGGTCAGAACTAAAAATAAAAAGGCAGGTATAAAAAAAAACCATGGATATAGTCCAATGGCACAAACAGTAGAGCCATATATAATAGTATCATTGAAACATAATTAATAAATAATAAAATTTTCAAAATATAAATAATATCTTAAAGTACAGGGTAGTTATAATTAAAGTTCTACTTTGAAATGGTCATAAAAGGAAAACTACTGGCCAAATGCTATCAAACTTGGCAATAGTTTAAAGGAGGTCTTGGAAATTTCTTTTCTGCCAAAAAAAGTATTAAAACTCATCACCAGGGAAAAATGGCTCTATATGCAATATTGTTAAGCAAAATAGGACATGAAGACACCGGTTTCAAATGTGTTTAACCGTTTAGCACGTTCAATGTGCGTTATCTATCTCAAAAGCACTGTTTATGGTGATAATCTAAACAGTTTGGCGGAACTGAAAGATGCGGTACACTGACATATGCATAATATGCCTCCTGACATGCTAAGAGCTACTGTTGAGAATGCAGTAATGCGATTTAACTTGCTTTCAAAAAATGGTGAACGCTACATTGAACATGCTTTGTAACACGTTTCAGAAACGATAAAACACATTTTGTTCTATTTTGTTTTATAATATTGCATACAGCACCATTTCCCCCCTAGTGGTAAGGGTTTTTTAGAGGAAAAAAATTTTCATGACCTACTTTAAATTATTTCCAAGTTTGTTAACATTTGGTTCCGTAGTTTTCCTTTTATGACCATTTCAAAGTGGAGCTTTAATTATAACCACTCTGTATATTATAAGTAAATATAGTAAATAGAAGAATAAATAGAAAAAAGAAAAGAAAAAGAAAATAAAAGAATTTTATAGAAAAAAGAATAAATAAATGAATGAAAAATAAACAAGAAAAAATAAGTATATACATTGGCTTAGGAACAAAAAGCTAGAAAACATGTTCATTTTGCAACTTCTTTCTTATACTCAAAAGATACTGTCTTTAACAATATTTGACTCAGGCAATGGTAGAGTCCAAATTAAAGATTGCTACTTCTTCTAAGAGAAGCTTAAAATAATAATAATAATAAAAAAAAAAGCTTTAACACTGGAAGTACTAAGCACTAATTGGCATACAACAAAATGTCCTTTTGTCTTTGTAGGGTAAAAATATTATAAACTCATACATTTTATTTTGAAAACTCAGTCATAGGGGTATTGAAGGAGCTACCAGGAAATTGAGGGAGGTGAAAAGGATTTTGGATCACCCCGAATTGTAGGCAGCATATCATGATTTGAAACTTTATACAATGGTTTTATTTTCTGCAGGCAGTAGTTGCATGTATATTTTAATCCTTTCACTACTGAACCGGCTTAATTGGCCGTGTAAATTCTATACTTACTTGCCAGTTTCAGTTTGAAACGAGGGCCACAAGGTGTAAAGCGAGTGTATGCTTAGTGAGAATTCTTTTTATATCTTGAACCCTTATTTTAAAATAAAAACGGTTCCACCAGCTTAGAATTTGTATGGCTGGCTGGACAATATCAGTTGCAAAAGGGCTAAAAATGCCAGGTATATTCAGAATAAAAGTTTCTTTATTATACCAAAATTTATAATATTATAAATATTAAGCAAAATTGCCAGAATATATGGTGAAATATTATTAAAGAATTAATGTTAAAATTTGAAAGGAATTCAATAAATTTCCAGAGTAGTTTTAGTAAATAAATTTTCACTGCACATGTACTAAGTCTAGCATATTTAAATAAAACAATTTCAGTCAGGTAAATAGTGCAACTTATATAAAAAATCCAGTTGAATACCATTAAGATGCCATTAATACCATTGGGATACATATTAGCATTGCAGTAAGCTAAATTTCAGTTCTTCCTTAAGAGAAACTAAATGATGAGTTTTTTTTCTTTCCAAAAATTGATATTCCTTAGATTTGATCTTCAAATTATTAATCGAAACTTTCTAAGAGGTTAGAAATACACTTAAAAAATCTTTTGTACTAATAAATTACAAGCATAAAATAAATTCCAGTAAATTCGACATCATAAATAAAATAAAAAATGTTACTTTTTCCGAGTACGAAATATAGAGAAAATATTGTAATTGTCAAAAAAAATCGAACTCAAGATTTTGAATAATCTTCTCGTTATGGCGTTAGAAAAATTCACTTTTGCATTATATTTGTATGCCCGTCTGTCAATGACAAAGATAACTGAAAAATGTTTTGAGTTAGATTGCTGAAATTTGGTGTGCGGTATATGATGCAAGTTTGTAGATTTACTCAAATTTTCAGCAGAATCTATTCTGAGGAAGTAAATCAGCTCGGCTATTAAAACGGAAGTTAACACGAAGCCGCAAAATGAAGAGAGATTGATCGATAAACTTCAGTACTCAGATTTAACAACTATATTATGTATAAACACCTATTGAGTCAAATCCAACAAGGTATTAACTGTCTGTTGGTCTATATTTTCAGAAGCAAACGAAAATATGTAATGTTATTAGAAAATATGAGAGAAAGTTTTAAGTAAACCATTCACGCTGGTATATTAAGTTATTCATTCATTCATTTATTTATTTTTTGCATAAACAATAAAGTTCTAACATTATATAAATTTTAGTTCTTAGTTAAAAACAACATTTTAAGCATAATATAATTAAAATTAAAACAAAACTACATTCGGACGCTTCATTAGAGCATCATCAATCTGCAGATGTGCCATTTGCTAATATGAATTGGGGCAAAGTTTTGCAATAATGATGACTGATATTGTATAGGAAAGGCTATCCATTAGTTCCTGAAAAGTTTATGGAGGATTTCTACGTCATTCTTGTGAAAGAAAATTTGAGACCCTTGTCACTCATGTGAGGAGTTTGATCTAAGGTTGATTTTGTGGTTTGTTTGTTTGTTCAAGGTGTATTGAGGAATTTTACTGTCCAACTCAGTTCCGGATTTCAGTTACATAAAACAGCTTTACTACATAGTTCAGTATTGACCCCAAACCCGTTATTAGCCAATGATGTCCATCCTAAGCAAAATACAAGGAGCGACAAAAACCGAAAGTTTAAAAGGTACACCATTTTACTTTCATTTAAATATTTTGAATAAAAATGTGCCACTATTATGCGTACCACAGTCTGAGAATCATTGACATAATAAACAGAAAATATACAAGTTTAGCATAACAGTATGCATATCGCAATGTAATATTTTAACAAGCTTTGTATATAGATACCATGAATATTAAATTAACTTGAGACCCAATGACTACGGCCGACAAACGAGTTGGTCCTCAAAGGAAGCAAGTCATTTCATAAAATTGTACGTTATATAAATAAAAGAATGATTCAACAACTTCATATGACTCGTATTCAATCAATTCTGAGAAAGGCCTATTTCTAAGCGAAACATCTCCGCATGTTCATCGTCATCTCACCACGCCCTGATCGAATTTTCGTCACTTTTCATAAATACTTTCCCTTTAAGCAAACCAGAACATAACGCAATTCAAATCCAATAAAATAGCGTTAAAATAAACAAGAAAATAATACATTGTACTGTAAAATAATCTTGGTGAAACCTCGTGTAGAAGTGCGCATCTCCTCGCCTCCGCTTCAAACCTTCCATCATCCTGTGCCAATCATCAATAATCATATGATTTTTCTTCTTTTACATCTCGATGGATCTCAAACTGACATCACATCCCAAATTTACCATACGCTTATTATTAGATCACTCCAGGAAATTACTTTTTAGAGGTTTTCTACAAGTTATATTTAGGGAGAAATTGAATCAATCCATTATCGGCATCACCTCCTATGCTTCGAGCCGTTTTTCGCCTGTCTTTTAACGGGGTTTCTAAAATTTTTCTCGGCCGCCGGGCTACTTTCCTGCACCCGTTACACGCTTACATGTGAAGTGTGAAATTTGATAACGGAGCAACCAATTCGTCAATTGATGATATGAGGACGTGTGGAAATTTGGTTAGGGTTTGGGGGAGATTAGGGGGGGGGGATTCACGCTGAATTTTCAATAAATAATTTATTGACGCTTCATGATAAAGAATCTCTGTCGTGATGAATGTTGCAGAATCAGCTATTTTGAAGTTAATTTAGGAGAATGAATTAATGTCAAGAAGGCTTTTAATTTTTTTTTTCATTTGTGAAACCCTTCCTTGTATCAAATTGGGCTACTGTGCTACAAACTGGCAATGACTTTTTATTTTAAAATAGATTTTCTTAAATTAAACTTCATGGACTCAGAAGGAAGTGGAAGGTGTTCTTATTAATCCAAAGGATATAAAAATTGAACAAATAAAAAAAGGATTTGAGATAATGTTTTCGTATTATATGAAAAATGGAATATGAAATTTTGATCTTAAATAGCATAAACAGTAAGAATTTTTCAAAAATGCGAATAAAATATTTTTAATTCAATAGCGCAAGATTATTTTGCGATGATTCGTGTGAAATGAGAGACAAAAGAAAATGAGAAGCTTTACAAAAACTTCGAAAAATTATTGGATCTTATTCTTAAGAAGTGATTTATACGAGGACTCAAACGTTACTGGACAACAGAATTATGGCATGACGACAAGTTTTTTGATTCTAAGGTTTTATCCACATCAGTACATTCAGGATGCAATATTCATACAATATGATACATCTCCCAACTTAATTCGAGTTCTTTAACATTTATTATAACTATCTTTCACCAAAGAATAGGAAGAAAAAAAAATCGTTAATAACTTAGCCTCCGCGGTCACTTATTTCTCTCCATGCGATTTTTGATTATAGCGTTTTTAAAAATTTAATTTGTGTCTAAATGCTTATCTTGAAAAAAAATTTCAGAGTTTAATTCCATTTTTTAAAAAATTAATAAATGTTAGCGGAATCGTTTATCCTTGTTATATAAATTTTGTATAATTTAGACAAATAGAGCAAACTTTACAGGTTTATAAACTGACAAAGTTTAATTTGAATAACTCTGCACGTGATAAATTATTTTTAAATCAAACGCAGTTGTCGAATCCTTATTTCTGAATTCAATCATATTCAATACTCGTAATCATTTATCTATCAAGCAAAAAATTTTCCAGTATTCCGAAATCTAAATGCAGAATAAAAAATAATAATAGCAAATAAATAAAAAAATAAATCTTTGCTTATTTGAGGAGTTTGTAAATCTGCTACATCTATTCTAAATAAATATTATAGAAAACCGCAATGCTTTCAGTTTTAATCTTATCTCAGTGGTGAATAATACTTGCTATCTAGCTCATATGAATTGTTTGCAACTTTTCTTGTATCTATAATTCAATATTTTTCGTATTGATTATTTCGACATGGATATTTGTGAACTGATATGCAATTTCTGATATGCAGATATCAGATATATTAATTGATATGCAAATTCTGACATACAGATAACTGATATTTAGGAAATATTACAAACCCAGTGGCTAGAGATTGCAATACCGGATCAAAAGTTCAATACTGGTATTCGGTATTTTTTAGATCTTAATACCGGTATACCGGTTTTAATACCGGTATTAGAAATTTTAGAAAAAGATTGAAAACACGGGTATTTCTTTGTTTTATTTGCCAGTTTTATTAGAGAATGTAAATATCACAAAAATAATTTGAAACTTATAAATTATAACATTATATAAAGAATCACAAAAAAGTAAAGGAACATCTTTTTTATTTCAATCGCTATACCACCTCCATGAAACCAAAGCCCCAAGACAATCCCAAACCAAAGCCCAAAATTAACAAAGAACTGTCTTCGGTCTAAAAAGCCCAAAAACAATAGCGGATCCCTTAAAATCTCAAAAATCGTAAAATTTAAACATTTAAGAATATGATTGGGGGAGGCTTGATATACCTTGCACCAAGGAAATTTAGCAAAAATCCTCCGACCGTGTTGGAAGGTGAGGGATTTGGTGGTCCACTTGAAAAAAGAGAGAGAGCCGTTTGCTGTTTTGTAGAGATATTCAGACTCTGACACCAACCAGGACTCTAACCAAAGTACCAAGGGTGAGCAGGTGGGACTCTCCAAAGTGCACTCGACTCCAGCTTTTTGATAGAGGAGATTGCAGAATAAGTTAGTGCTGCATCACCATAAAATATGTCAGCTGAGGCAGTCTTAGCTAAATGATCCGCTATCTCATTACCATTTAAACCAACATGTGAGGGGACCCACTGAAAGTGTATAGTGTGTTCAGCGGAGAGCCTGGCAATAATAATGTTTAGATAAACAAAAAAGTGTAAATATCACTCTTCAGTCTCTGGTACTATTACAAATTTTTGAAATGTGATCTTAAAAACATAATTCATCAATTGTACTGTCATTAAGTCTGGAATGTAATTTTGTGCAAAAATTATCAGCTGTCGAAAACGATTCTTTCGACATCTACGATAGTTGGTGGTACTGTTAGCAATGCGTGATATACTTTTTCCAAATATTTACCTCTAAATACCTCATCTTCAAATAAATCGATTACTCGTCGGATGGTTTTGGATATAACTGATTTCTGTATTGTATTTTGGTTTGTTGAATTTTTTTATTGCTAATTTTAATTTTTGTTCGAGACAATTCCTTTCATATTAGTGCCGTCGTAATCTCCGATAACTGTACCGAATTCTTCTGAATGTGGATAGCTTTGTGTGTAAAAAAATTTTAAGAAAATTTACTATAAACTTGATCAAATTTGAATTGGTTAGTCTCTTTTCTTCTTTTTCATTTTTAAAATCATTATAATTATGTAAATACCGTAAGGCATTTTCTATTTCGGTATGCCTTTCTTCTGTGCGATTTTTCAATGTAATATATAATTCTTCAGATAGTGATGTGAGCTGTTCTTTTAGAGACTGCAACATGAAATGTATTGTTGCATTAGCTGTTAATAAATTAGAATCTCTCTGGGGTAATTAATCAATTGTCAGTTTTATTGGAAGTAGAGCTGATGCAGTCCTGAATATTAAGTCGAATTCACAATCTGAAAAATTAATTTGCTGGTTTAAGTCGATTATTGCTTTTTGGATTGGATTTCTCAGTTTCAAAAATCGTTCCATCATTAGGAGTAAACTGTTCCAATGTGTTTTAGAATCTCCTCCTAAACATTTCCTTTCATCTTTCCTCTCACTCCTATTTTGTCAAAGTAAACCCATACTAACGCAAGCGCAAATGGAGTTTTACAATCCATTGTTATACAGTATTTTATCACTTCTCTTGATTGAAAAACAAAAACGTATACTATTTTGCTATGTTGGTGATCCCTGAACAATTTAAACAATTACAAGACAATTTTTAAAATTTCTAGTAAATACCGAAAAATAGGTATTTAAACTTGTGAATACCGGTATTACAAAATTGTGCAAATGGCTCAAAATACCGGTATTCGGTATCCCGGTATACCGGTATTGCAATCCCTACCAGTGGCTATCTGGTTAAAATCTTAATCTTTTTACTTTCAAATAACAAGTATCAAAGTGAAGAAATTATACTTAAAAGAAAAGAAATTACGTTTCAAAGAAATTATACTTAAATACAATTTTGGTTCAAAATTAAAATCAGTAAATTATTCCTATATGGATATTTTTGAATTGATATGCAGATATCAGACATATAAACTGACATGCAATTTCTGACATGATAACTGATATTAGGAGATATTACAAAACCGGTGACTGTCTGGACAAAATTTTAATTGTATGTTTTAATTTCAAATAAAAAATATTAAAATAATTGATATAACATACTTAAATACAATTTTGGTTCAAAATTAAAATCAGTAAATTATTTCGACATGGATATTTGTGAACTGATATGCAGATATCAGACACATCAACTGATATGCAATTTTTGATATGCAGGTAACTGACATTTAGGAAATATTATATCGGTTGTTACAACTCGTAAGTTGTAACAACCTATAAGTGTTAGAAAAAAATTTCTGGTTTTAAAAATCAAGAAAATTGTTAAATGTTTTTTACATATATTAAGAATGAATAATTAAGTTTTAAGTTTGCCAATTCAAGAAATAGCAACAACATTTAAAAATATAAACAGTTTTCGGAAGATTTTTACAACTAGATTCAGTCTCCCTTGCTTTAAACATACAGGTTTCCGTAAAAAAAAATCGAGAAAATTGTTGAACGTTTTTCTATGTACATTAAGAATGAATGATTATGATTTAAAAAAAAATAGTTACTTTCAAGGAATCGCAATTACATTTAAGAATATAAACAGTTTTCTAAAAATTGTTACAACTGCTCTTAGTTTTTGCAGCTTTAAAAATAGAGATCCCCTTTGAAAAATTTGATTTTGTTACTGATTCGAATTGATTGCGTTTCCTTACAAAATATGATTATAACAAAATAGCTTTTTAAATTTAAAAAAATCTAAAATAATTAAACTATCAAAGAAATGTATGCTTAAATATGAACAAATAACAATGATTTTTCAAAATTGTTGATGCTGCAGTTGAAGTTTCATATCTTTTTACCAAGTTTTTATATTGCATCTTGCTTTTTTCTTCTAAGTTTTTCCAAAGTTTAAAATGGTCTCTGAACACATGGTCTTACATATACAGATTTAAGTTTAAGGGTTATATTCAGTATAAGAAAAATATCACACTTAACTGAACGTAAAGTAAAAATCTCTCTCACAAAGAATGAAATCGTAGAACACGAACTAAAAATAGTGACTGACTGACAAGTAAGAGATTATTTACTGTTTGTAAGCATCTTTCGGTGTTTTGAAAATTTCTACTGAGTGAAAACTTTTGTTCGTTTTTTTTATTTTATTACAATAGGTACACATAATTTTTTATTTCATACATATAAATATTTTTCCATAAGCAAATATTATTTTCTATTGAAAATTAAAGATTTCTGTAAAAAATTGATTATACGGCAGATTTTTTGGATTTTTAAAAAATCATGTTAATATTTAGATTGAAATTAATTTTATTTTAAAAAAATCCTACAAATTAGAGCAAGAAAATAATTTAAGGTTTAAGTTTTTCCAAAATGAATATAAAAATTTCCTTAGATATTTATTAAACTTTTATTCCTTTGGATTTCAGGACAAAAGAAATACTGATGTAGATTTTTTAATTATATTTTAAGAACTTAAAAAAATATATAGTGTGCTGAATTCCTAAATGCTTTCTTTTCTATTGTCTGCATATATTTTAGATTTATTTTCTTTGGATTCCATTATTATTATCATAATAATTATATAATAAAACTTTCTCTTAATAATAATCTCTTAAACTCTTTATAATAATAAAGAGTTTGGGTAAATAAGATTAAAGTACAAAATATATTAAAGAGTGCATAATAGTTAAAGTTTTAGGTAATAAAATAATAGAAAATTAAAAGACAAAAAATAAAATCTAAAATAATAAAATCTTTTTGTATGAATTCTGAATTGTGCTGCCCCAAATGATGTATGTACTAATATTCGTTATATTTTTATTTAGGTGTATAGTATATGCAATGTTTTAAAAGATGATTGCATATTCCCCTCGATTATAGTTCATTGTAATGCATCAGAAAAAAATTGAAAATAGCTACGAAACACACTGTATTTAAAAGGCGAATATTTTCAGAAAACATTTAATAAAGTCATTCAAGTTCGGAACTTTTCAATAATTATAAACAAAACAAAATAACCATACTTTGGTTTACAAAAATAATTATCTAATTATAATAATCTTATAGAGCACAAAAAGCAGAAATTTAGAAAAAATGTACTTTCACAAAAGACATATAATTTTCTATATATTTAAAAGTGTTCGGCTTTATTTTATTTAATTGGACCAAAGAAGTATATTC
Source organism: Argiope bruennichi (assembly GCF_947563725.1). Taxonomy (NCBI): domain Eukaryota; kingdom Metazoa; phylum Arthropoda; class Arachnida; order Araneae; family Araneidae; genus Argiope; species Argiope bruennichi. The sequence goes on along the minus strand of NC_079156.1, from coordinate 15,068,865 downwards.
TGCGATTGCAATTTAATATTCAAAGGGCGTTTAACAGAAATTATCGGATGAATACCGCTTAGTTTCTCTGAACATTAACTACATAAAGAAAATAGCGATTCAGTGATACCATAAGTCTCAACATTAATTATACTGACATTTGAATAATAACGGAAATTATTCAATTAATTTAAGAAAGGAAAAGCAATTTTCGGCGAAATAGTTGATTTATGTCGATTTTACAAGACAGATCAAGTCTTATTACCGCGTGAAATTGTTCTCTTGTGAAAGAACATTAATCTTCTTGTAATTGTCTGTAGGTTTACACGTAAGGAAAAGAACTCTTTTCCATAACACTTCTGAGGACTTTTCCTTGAAATAAATTAATTAATCATTGCCTTTTTATTATAACGAGAAAACATTCTAGGGAAAATTATTTTCTAACTGTATATAGAATTCCTTCAGTTGTAAAAGATAAACAACAAAATTATTCTCTTACATTTTTTATTCTTTGGTATTTCATACACAGACATTAATGAGACAGTTTATTATTTGCCAAAGGTAAGAAATAAAAAATTAATAATATTTTGATATAAAAGCACTTTATCACTTGTGCACCTTTCATTATTTTAAATGGCTCTGAGTATAAGGAATAAGGAATAAAGAAGAAGAAAAAAAAAACTAGTTTGTGCTAAACATTTTAATAATGTTTACATGAAATGCGTCAAATTTATCCAAATAAGGCAAGACAAATCCATGCGAAAATTGTTTATTTCACCTTCATTAATAAGAAGACGATTCTTTTTTTTTTTCTTAAATTATTTTCCAATTCCGATTCCAAATAATTCAGAGCGATGAAAATATTCATAATATTATCATTTCTCATTCATAAAAAAAATAATTTTTAAAAAATCTTGATTTTATACTTTTTACCAATACTTTTATTTTAAATGCGCTTTATTTAATATATCTTTATATTATATCTTTATATATATCTTGATATTATATCTTTATATATATCTTTATATTATCCATATAATATCTTATTATACCTTTATACTATCTTTATATATTATTATTATTATCGATTTTATATCTTTATATTTATTTAATATATCTTAAATTATAATATCTTGATAATATTAATATCTAACCGGGACATATGCCTTACACCCCAGGGCCCTCGGTCAAGACAGCGGATATGGGCACTGTAGGCCTTGGCCCAAATAGGCTGCCGTGCCACTGAGTTTAGTTTTTTATTTAATATTTTTAATTATTATTATCCATCTAAAAGTATTCATTTATTTATTTATTTTATTTTGTTAGTTTTGTTCTTAATAGGTAACAATAATCTTTTGCATGCTTTCGGAAATCAAAAACTCTTCGATTTCAAAAATCAAAAAGGAAATGAAAGTAACTGAGAATTCTCGATTGTCAAAAAAAGTTCGATACTTTTTTTTTAATCAGTTAATATGGTGAGAGGAACTTTTAATAAATTTATTCTAGAGATTCTGAAAAGAGTATCAAATTTCTTTAGCTTATATTGCTGAAATAGAATATAAATATGAGCATGGTAATTTTCATGTAAGATTTTTACAACAGATGGCACCACAAACGAAATTTTGGTAATTCTTTGCGAATTAAAAGTAAAATAAAGGCACGGTTTTTTAATTCTGATTAAAAAATTGTTCCTCCTGATTAAAAAAAGTAATTAACTGAATAGTTCGCTTTACTATTTAAATAACATAACATAATTTGTAATTCTCTGATACAACTCCATAAATACCGTTAAAAAGACTATGGCAGGATTTATTTTATTTTTCTTTTTTTTAGGGGGGAGGGAACTCGTTTTCAAGATATTTTGAGACAAATTCCATAACTTTGTACCACAGTCAGTCAAACAACAAGGGTGGCTCACTGCGCATAAAACTTTCGCCCCTCACCGTAGGAGAACACAAAATCGTTGAGGGCACATTTAACGTAACGTTTCAGACTTTGAAATTCAAGCTCGTTCTATCCGGACTCGTTAGATTCTTCAGCCAGGGATCAAACATGGTTCTGAGTAAGGAAGATAATATGAACAGAAAAGTTCTTTTACAGCTTTTAGTGGTGATGTGCAATGTAATTAATTTCGTAAAAATCAGAAAAATTTATATATGTGTTAAAAATTTAACTTTTTTTGTATTAATGCAAACTAATCAAATTTTGATCATTTTAAATGATAAATGGAAATGACTGTTTGCTCAATAAATTATTCGTTCATATATTTTATATTTATTTACATATAACTGTAAATGACCATAAAAATATTTATGTTTATTTATAATTAAAATAATGTAGATTAATATAAAATGTAATATAAATATTTAATTTATGCTTTGATCATTATATATTATACTTAGAAAAAAAAGTTTGTTTTGTAATAATAAAATACAATTCTTCTATGATAGAAAAATAAAAAAGATTTTGCAAAAATTACTACAGGTAGGGAACTTTTTCGGAGTTTTCCTAAAAACATTTTTATAACCAAATATTTAGAAAAATTCCAAAAAATCAATAGTTAAAATTTAATAATGTGTAATAACTGAATGCTGCCATTCTTCAGGATTGAATTAGTTACAAAAGAGTGCTTGCGTATATTCTAAATAATTATTTAGAAATGAATAAAATAAATACTGAACTGAGAACTTGATGAAAAGACTTTTTGGCTTGTTAACTCTCATTTTTTGATGGAAAAATTTTCTTCGCGTATGTTAAGAAAGCTATATTTTAGGAAAAATGTTTTATTAGGATATTACTGACTCCTAATGATTTTTTAATCATTATCCTACTATGAACTAGAGTTCGAAAAAAATTTCTTGTATTTTAGAAATAGACGAAAGTTTAAATTTTTCGTTTTTTAAAATAATTGAATCCCCCCCCCTCTATTTTTCTTACAATACTGATTTCATAATAGAGCTGTTTTTAAAAACTGCGCTTCAGTTAAAACAATTTTAATAATTTTCTTTTATAGAAAAGAAAATTATTAGCATGCTTTAATTATTAAAGAAAATCTCTGGCAATGGAAGTTTTACTTTCTTCACTGCAGTTCCGTGTTAGAAAACATTTGTAGTGACAATTGAAGAATATGGATTTTAAACATTCATTATTTTTTTTTAATTTTTTGGAAAAATAAACAATTTTTATTTGCGCATAGCTGTATGTATTACTATTTTGATGTAAATTAAAGCGTTGTATAACTATATAATAAAATCAGAGAAAAATTCGTTAGAACTGTATTTGGGTCTCATATCGTTGAAAATAAATGCAATGTAAATAAATGTAAATGTTTTTTTTTTCCCTCAAACAACTGAAATATGGGAGTTTGTATCCCAGAAAATAATCGATGAAATGTTTGAACACCAAACAGGAAGTACATTACTATTACGTCTTTGATTTTATATCATATTTTCAAACACCTCTTATGATTTTCGTGAGATAAAATAATTACAAATCTGAAGATAATTGGGAGACCCTAATTTCTATCTAAAATTGGAACTGTTGTAATTATTTTGAAAAGGAAAAAAAAAAGTGCATTATGTTTAACGTTTTTAAATTTTTAAAAAAATTTTTTTTTCATTTTTTTACTTTGATTTCCAGTTTAAATATTTCGTAGAACTCTTTTGGGAAGTTAGCGTGACCAGTGAAGACAATGCGGCCGTAAATTAATTTATATAGAATTTTATTTCAATAAAGCAAAAATAGCAGTTTTAAAAAAAAAACACAACTTTATGATTTTTATGAAAATATTTATTTCTATTTAAAATAATTTATTTGTGAAAAAAATGAATAAATAATCAAATACTTCCTAAAGCACAATGAAAAATTCAAACTATTAAAAAGTTTGAAACTATCTCTGAAAAATACACGAGATAGGAAATGACGATGATTTAAAGAATAATACTCTTGCATTTTGAAGAAATAAAAATATGCAGGTACAGCAGCCACTAGTGGTCTTATTTTTCTACAGCTAGGATTAGGAAATCTCTCGTGAAAGAGCACACAGTTTTGAGGAAATGGATCAAATATTATTGCGAAGCATTAAAAATTCTTCAGGCTCAATAGTACATTATCTTCGATAATTTCAATATAAATAAGAAGGACTGAGTAGACATACAAGCAAACGTAGATTTCCTAATCTACATGAAATGTTTTTGGAAATGTAGCTCGGTTTACTACTGCGATGTCTTCTTCTTCAGAAATAAAATCTGTGAGAGTCGTATCTCGAAGCTTTCTCACATACTCTCTGAGAAATGTGCTTGCGAATTATCAGTTGTATGCCACTGGCGAGCAATGGCTTCGAAAGAGTCTCTTAGATCGCAATCTTAAGCGATTCATCGCTGAGAGGCGGTTAATATATTAACAGAAAGCCGAATTGCATTTTGATGCCTTTTTCCCTGACTTTTATTTAATTCGGAATTACAGTTGTCGTACCAAATTTCAGGTATTTAAGTTATTGCTTTTTTGAGTTATTGCGTTCACAAGCTTATGAAAATACAAACCGACAGATGGTAAACGTCTTGAATCATTTGGCTCGAAATTTGACACAGATGTATACTTAAGGCACTAATTCTACTTTCCAAATTTTATTCATTTAGTCTTTTTCGTTTTGAAGTAATCATACTTATTTGTACTCGGATAGACAGACTTCCACAGAGTGAATTTCATTCAAAATTTGACAGATATCTACAAATTTGGTGTCAATTCCATATACCTAATTTCATTCGTCTAGCTCAAAGAGGTTTTTTTAATTGATTCATTCATTTTCATATGTATTCATATGTAATTTCAAAAATATGTTTTTCGGACCCAGGAACAAGCAGATTTGTCAAAATCTCGAGTTGGAATTTTTTGACGGTTACAATATTTTCTCTTTGTATTTTTCAGATATGAAAAAAAAAAAAATTTATTAGCAAACGCTAAAGGCGTATTAATCTTATATCTAAGCGATTGTATTAGAAGCATCGGCCCTATTACCTTCAGACATCTTATCTGTAGGTAACAATAGCATCACATTTATTAGATATTTATTTTTTGAATTATTCAGCGAAACAATGAAACTAAAACCTCAATTTTTTTTTCTTCTTCAAAATTTTCTGTTTATATTTAAGCCTTGATGAGCTACTCTCTGTTCTGCACATAGATTCTTTCAGTTACATTTTTTGAAAATTATTAAACTTTTCATTTTATTTCGGTAAAATTAAAATGTGCTTTATAAATATGTAAATATTATTTTCACTATTAAGTACACTGAAATCTCTTGTTCTAAGGTAAGCTCCAAAACATTTGGATTTGTGCACTGCATTTCAAAATAAATGAAAGATTTATGAAAAGAGAATAATTCTTCTATTGCAAAAATATAGGAATAATTAATTTAAAAAAAATCGTTTGCTTACAACTAATTAATTTGTTATGATTAAATTTGAAGTGTTTTTTTCCCCTATAAATTCTGAAGTTATTTCATCAAAGCATTCGTACAAAAAAGTCGTTTGCCGAGTTTTGTTGTTTATCAAGAATTACAGGTTTATTTCAAATATCGCTGCACGTTGAAGACATATTTTTTTAAAAACTGATTCAGTTTAAGTGCAGAAACCACAAATGACTAATTTCTCAAAACAATAATTAAATAAAGGTTTGTTTTAAACTGATTCATTAAGATGTGAATAAAGTAAGTTCCAATTAAGTGTTGTTTTTTTTTATTACAAATAATACGGATCATGCACGAGAAAATGTATGATGAATTTTCTCTACAGTGTCTTATGAGCAAGAAACGGATACCTTTTCTTTTTTTTTTTTACCTCTGAAATAGGCGTTGATTACTAAAAATTATAGCAAATTTCCACCAATATTCTTTCTTTCAAGTTAAGAACTTTCGAATTTCTTGAAGTTCGGACTAAACTCTGAGTATCATCTTAACTTTATCTCGGAAAAGTAGGCTTTTTTTTTTAAAGTCATCTAATAAAGAAATTGATGAGCTCGATATGATGAAGAATCGACGAGTTTCATATGTTATTAATCCAATGCCTCGGTAAATGCTGCTAACGATCATGTAAAAGCAATGTACATAAGAGGAAGGACTAGCAGTAATTGGCTTATTTTGTTTCATTAACGTCTTAAGAGTGGTATAAAAAAACCCGTTTCTCATGTTATATCTTTTGACCCCTGTCTTTTCGAATTTAAATGCTTCATCGACTATTTATCGGAAAATTACTGGCTTTTTTTTTACTCTAAATCTTTTTTAAATCTCATGATTTTGTTTCATCCTTTTCGAATAAATAACTGCATTTCAAATACATTTTCTAATCACTTCAAATCGATTCTTCATACAGTCTGTTTCTTTAAGTTGATTCTGTACACGAGCTGATAACAAAATGCCAGTATATAAATAAATAAAATAAAATATATATAGTTCATTTTATAACTTATTCAAAAAGTATAAACAAAACAAAATAATGCAATAAAACCGTCCCATCTTTGTTAAAACAACACATAAAAAGAATACAAAAAAGTGTTTAAAGAGATAAGAAAAAATATTGATTCGTCATTAAAATCCTCAAACTCAAAAGCCATTAGAAAGTTTAACATTTGTTTAAGAGGAAGCTGCTTGATTTTGAAATAATTTTAATTGAATTAAATCGAATCAGTTATAGACAATATAAATAAATATTTATTTTTAATGAAAGAAATAAATAAAACATTTGTTTCATTACATTTTTCCGCTTTGAGCATTGTAAGAGAACGAATTCAAATGCAAGGAACATTTCTGGTAAAATTAATCATGTCTCGTAAAATTAAGAATATCACCGTGAATATAAATGAAAACGCAAGAAAAAAAGAAGGTACTTGGGAAATAGTATGTGCCAAAAATTTGTATCTCATATATAAAACATTTCCTTTGATTTTTCCTTTTTGAATAATATGCACCATTTCCAGGTTCTTTTCTTTTTTACTTTCTTTTCTTTTGCAAAAGCAACAGGCTTGTGTACTTGAATACAATTTTTGCTTATATTACTGAACTGATAGAAAGTAGAAATTTAAAGAAAAGTACCAACCTGACTATCCAGTCTCATGTTCTGCACAAAACAGTTGTAGCGGTATTTAAAAACAAGTTTCCATGCTATTTATGAAACTATATTGAACTACTCTCAAATAATTGATAGTAAAATTGATAGATTTTTATAATATTTTTTTACTCGGTAATCATTTTCAAGCAATTTGTCATAACTTCGAAATTATAAAAAGAAAATTGGTATTAAATTTAAACATCAAGCAAGGAGTTTTTCTGAAAACGTATATCAATTAAAAATAGCAATTTTAAAGATCAAGTGGCTATCTGTTAGACTTTTTTTAAGATGATTGATTTTTCATATTACTTACGCTTAGAAATATTAAAGAATTTTAAAAAAATAAAATCTGGAATTATTCCATGATTTCAATAAAATTTCTCGTAAGCCTGTATCACAATTGCCTCTTTAAGAAGTCCTGATTCAGTTACGGATAAAGATATCATTGAGAAAATTTGAGTTATCAATCACAAGACCATTTTTCTTCACTTTCTCGCTTAATAACAATTCAATAAGTAATATGGTAGCATAAAGTTCAGATGTTGAGATTTATAGCAGCAATCAATAAATTTTATTTCTCTTGCGAACGCAAATCATTCTTTTCGGTTGCCTTATTAAATTATTTAAGGTATCATGCTTATTAAGGTATCATTTTGGTATCATGCTTCAATATAATAAACTTTGGAATTTAAAATTAGAAATATTAATTATCGAGGACAAAAAATAGTATTTATTGAATGAAAAAATTTCATTTGCTCATTTCTTAAACATGATTGAGAATCAGTAAGGCGAATGAATGGCGTCACTGATTCTTAACGATTTGAAATTAATTTATTATACTATAGTTAATATCAAATACTATTTTTGAGCTTCTCGTAAAATCTACTCAGTCAATATGGAATTCTCCGAAGGTGTTAAAGAATCTGTACTTTTCTTTCAATTCTAACAAAGAAAGCAAAAATATTTCTACCATTTTAAATCTGCATTTTTAACTTTCATCTCTTGGAGAAAATAAACAAGAAAAAATTTCAAACTTTCATCTGATTTATTTTTAATTATCATAATTTTATGAAATCTGTCTAGTAAGTTTTAGAATATTCGTAAAATAAAATAAATAAATGGCGTCCGAAAGAATGGGGATATCGAATGTTAACTTTACAAATATTTGTTCTTAGAAACAAAACTATAATGTTGTTTTTAATTTATGGTGCAAACACAAATTACTATAACTTACAAATTACTACTACTAGAATGATTCTTCTTTACTAGAATTAAATAATTCTAGCAAAGAAGAATCATTCTAGTAATAGACAAAATGTAGAAGCAGAAAAAGAACTTATGAACTTGCGATCAAATCCAAACTACACGAAATTGATACAAGTATAGTTTTTTAAATATACATTTCAAAATAAAAGTTCAAAAAGAAAGCAAGGATTCTACTTTTAATAAAGATAGTTCTTTATCTTCAGAAACTTCTAGAAAAATGGTGAATAGTTTTGAAAGAGATAATGGTATTAAAATTGTTCTTATCTTTTTATTTATAAGTTAAGGTAGGTATTTACAATTTTTTTCCTGGCTTTCTGATCAGACTAATTTTAAAATAGTTTCGTTTTAAATACAATTAGGCTTCTTTTGTTTTTATTGTTGAAATTTATAATTTTTTTTAAGATAAATGCATTTACAAAGATTTAAAATAAAAGAATTAGATTGTTCAAAAACAAGTGCCATAGAGCATTTAAAATAAAGTGAATTTTATTGAAATCTGGAACTTTTATACAATAGATTTTTAAGTAATAACTAATTGCAGTGACATTATGTGAGTTCTAGAAAACTGTAATATATATTGATTTTTGGATACTTTCCATTTAGATAGACATAATGTCTTTTGAATGATTTCACCGTTCTTTAAATCGTTTAATTGTGCTATATAAAGTATTGTTTGCTTTATTGGAATAGCTGAAAGATACCTTCTGGTATCAATCAAAATTTGCTACATCAGTTAGAAAGCATAGTTTGATAGCTCCTTATTGAAGAATGCATATAAAAAAAATACTGCAGTCTTTTCAGACATTTATAATGAAAATTCAGAATTTTGAAATTAAATAAGTAACTCATTATTTATCTTACGAGTATATCTGAAAAAAGGAAACTTTTCAAAATTCAATTGCATTCTCATAAGCAGTTTTTTTATTTGGCTTTAGAAGCTTATTAAATGATTAAAAAATGTATTGATTTGATTCGATTTTGAATTTTAATTGGATTTTCAAAAAATTATGCAAAAATAAAGACTCAGAAAATGGGGAATAAATAGAAATGTTATTTGATCCCCTAAGTAAATATAAAATATATTCTTCTTTAGAAAAGCTTCCAAAAATAAAAATAAAATGAGTTATTCACATATTAAGATATGTCACTACGTTTGAAATTAATTTTTTTGAAAAACATCCTAAAAATAATTTTTTTCTATTCTTACATAAAAAAAGATTGAATAAAACATCTACGAAACCGAAATATACCAATCAAGCGACAAAATTCTTTTAAAAATTGGAAACAAGATATTTTTTTTCGGCTAAAATGAGCTATAAACCAAAACTCTTCTAGTTTAGAAGTTCATGATTTGCTTACATTTTTGCAGGTAGCATAAGAACTATATTATATAGATCTAGAACCAAAAAATAAATTGCATCGACTGATAACGAACATGAAATTTTCAATTTTTTCACATTGTGAAGCATTAAAAATCAATAAAATATTTATAAATAAATAGATTTCTCATTCCCTAGTTCAGAAACTGCAGAATATATTAAAAAATTACTACACTAAATGTGAACAAAAATTAGATTTTAATTTAAGAGTTTTTCATAAGAGAATTCTTCAACGAATACAGTTTGAGAAATGCATCTGAAAGTGTAAAATAGTATTAAAACATATGTAAATTCATATATAAAACTCAATATAACTTGCAAAAAATAGAAATAAAATTTAAACGGTTTTATTAAAAAAATAGTTCAAACATTAAAAATATTAAATAAAAAAAAAAATTCGTATGATTCACAAGAAATCAACTTTTTAACTTTGTCACCTAACTTAAAAGATCACAAAAAGGAATTCCGACATCTTTATCTCTTAATTTCTAAAAAGCTATTTCTTTTAACTCTCGATTTAGAAACATTTCAGAGCATTTTTTTTTAAAAAAAGATTGAGCCGTCTTTCACAGAAGGCCGAAGCATCTCATCACAAATCGAATATAATTACTGCCGAATGTTTTCTTTCTTGGATGCGACCCGCCTTCCCAAACAGAAGCAAAAGAAAGAGAGGAAGAAGTAACTCACCGAGCGGAGAGAGCAGGGGCGGCGACAGCAGGGGCTCCTCCGAGCAGCAACTCTCATTGCAGCTGTCGTCGCTGTACGGCATCTGCTGCGACCGGGAGATCAGGGAGTCGATAGAGAAGTCCTTGGCCCTGGCAGACAGCTGCTTCACCAGGTCCCCAGTGTCCACCATGGACGCAGGGGCCACCATTTAGAATGACGGGATCACCGTCGGCATTGGGTTCATCCGACGGAGTAGTTTGGGAAGGATTCCACAGTATAGTTTTGAAGTCTTCAGAACAAGTGAAGCAAGACAAAGTGTTTTTGCAGAACAACCCTTTTCAAGGAGGAGTTTATTCTGATTATTTTTATGCAAAGCCCTTAAGTCTCGTTCACTTGGAGAATGGTGGTTCCAGTAGTTTTCACCGAAAATTGTCTTCAAAGCATATGCAGAGTAAAATGTTTCAAAGATTCCATTTGTTATTCGCCAAAGTTAGCCAACAGTAAATTAACACGATTCTTTAAGTAGAAGAATGCAACTTGGATTTGACAATATTCATATTAAAACTTTGTTCTTCCTTTTGTTTCTTAGAAAGTATATTCTTCTTGCAATCCTAATATCATTCGATGCAATCGATCAAGACGAATGATATAAAATCTTTTATTGCAGAAAAGGAAAATTTTAACTCAGATCATATTCCGCATTTAATGATCAGTTGACAAAGAATGATTTCACGCTTACGAGTGATTTCGTGAACTTTTTTTTCAGAAATTAATAATTAAATCATGAATTGGAGTCCTCTAGTTCTGTTAACTTGCCAGGACGATGATTAATTTTTATTCAAATGTAATTTACACTTGATGAATAATTTTGAAACTCATTCAATGCATTTTATTTTGTGCAAATTTTAATTATCCTTAAATAATGTATCATCAAATTTTTCAAAAGCTGAAACTCATGCTTTTTTTAAACTGCTTAGTATAATTCTGCTATGAATCGAATGAAAGCATTTTGCACAGATTTTTTTTAATGAATTGGATACTCAAATTTAACCAAAAAATCAACTGCCACTTCTGCTTTTAGATTTTTTAGTTTAAGCAAAGAATTCCCGAACGAAATGTACTCTCTTAAAACTTGAAACACAATTCCACTAATACCAGAGAATTCAATGAAAATTTGGTTTTTAATTTTTAAAAGCGTATTGATCCGTCTTGAAATAAAATATTTTTTCGTTTGTTGAAATCAGAAAATATTTAGTCTATTATGAAATTCGTTTTAAACATTTTATCCCCCTTTCCGAATTCGTGAAATAATGTCCTTCCTTTTCTTTTTCTTTTGAATTTTTCTACAATCGTTTATGAAGCTAATCTGAAATTCTTTTTTAATCAGTCAAATCCACTCTACTCAAAGTGTTAACAAAAAATGATTCACTAATGCTAAACTTAAAATATCATCAGTGCATAAACTGATTTTCTGAAAAAATCTTCTTATCACTTAAGTCACTTTCTAAAATTCAAACTTCATATCAGATATTGAATTAATTTTCCAGATTTTTCATCTCACAAACATTTACCATCATGAAAACTTAGCTGTATTTCCAAAACATTTATAAAAACAAAAAAAATGAAATCAAATATCCGGCAAAAAATAGATTTTAAGCAACTAATTATGCGAACAATTAAATTTACGTATTTATCTCTCTTCTCACTTTTTCAGGGGCAGTTTCTTCCGAAATAACGAACGTCGAAATCTGAATTGTCAGACGATACTTTTAAGGAATTCGATGCCAGTTGGACATTGCGATGTCACATGACTCTTTCCATCCCAGTGCGGCGGCATTCTGTTGTGAACTAAAAGTGGAGTGGCGGTTTAGCTGTGATGTTGAGGAGCAGGTGGGGGTGCACGCAATGGGAACGCAACTCTTTTCCTCCCCCCTCCTGTGGCGCCCCCTCTTGACCCACCCAAGTCTCGTGGCAACGAAATTGGAATTGTCGTTTCGGGTGGGTATCTTCGTTTTTCTCTCAATGAACCTCTACTAGGCAAACATTTTGTCAGATGGCTCTTTAGGAACGGTGTTTGGCGATCTGATTGGCGCTATTGGCGATGTATTCTTTCGGAGCAAAGAGAGGATCGAAAGAAAAAAAAAGTGCATTGTTTTAAAGATAAAATGGGATATCAAAAGAAGAAGCGAAGAATCGGGAAACCTTTCTGTATGAAAAGTGTCTTTTGCATTTATCTTGCAACAGACAAATGCTGACAATGGCGCAATTATTTTTTTATTTGTGCAAAATATAAACGCAGAAAATTTAAATGGCAGGAACTCATATACTCTTCAGTGTAACATATAGTTTAAATTTATATGGCATACGAGATTTTATTTTTCATTTGAATGTCACTAGAATCGATTCTATTTCCCTTAAGTTTCATTTAGCTAATTCTATATGCATGTTAACTTTGTTTAGATTAGTCGTATTAAGGGTTGCATGTTGAAGTAATACTGTGGCTAATTAGAGAAAAAATTTGTAGCTTTGAACTATGGTCAGATAACGAGGAGTATAGCACAGTTGAAAGCCTGTCTCCAAACTGTTCATCACACCAGATAGACAGACTAATTTATCGTTGTGTCGGATCACAAACCTAGACCCTATGGTTCCGAATCTAGACCCTATGGCATTTTTATAGCAACTAAAACATGCACAAATTGGGAGTGAGAAGTGCATTGAGAAAATAAATGCCTGTAAGAGCATGTTATATTAAACAGTGTCCTATACCAACTTTTCCGTATTTTTTTTGGCTGATTAAGAGTTGAAGCTTTCCATTGTCTGAACATAAATAATATAAATAAACCAGATGTAGGTAAGTTTTCCAGAATTTGAACCGGTATTTGAATTGGACTGCTATCAAGACTTTAGTGTTGTTAAATATTTAGATCATAAAATAATCAAATTCTATTGTAACGTTAAAAATGTGGTACGTAGAATTTTTTTTAAAGTGCCTATACATTTGCAATTAGAGTGGAAGAGTTTAACTGTACATATCATCACTTATACATTTTATCAAAAGATTAACGCAAAAAATGCATATTATTCAATATGTGCATTACCGTATGCAAGTCTGATGATTTCCTCATTGATTTAAATAATTCACTAAGCAATACAATTTCCAACAATGTATATGAATTCTTTAAATTTTTAAATAGTTTTTTTTTTATAAATCTAAATAAGTAAAGATATTTAAGGTTGCTTTGGAATTTGATCCTTTCAAATTATAGACGAATTACGTTTCCTGCCTTCTTCGAAGAGACGCGATTTCTTATTTCTTTTTCTCCGTTTCGAATATTTCCCATTTTAACATATGATACTGAACCGTAATTCAAAAATAAAAAGAAATCAATTTTTTAAAAAAATGAGACGCTAGTGTCAAAAATTGCTTATGCTTATCATGATGTTAAGAAATTGATTATAGTAAACTTTCTGAGCTTATTGTTGTGATGTGCTGTCAGAAACACGTAAGCAAATTACTATTATAGAATCAGGAACATCAGATCCAGAAAATTAATTGATAATTGTAAAGTTTACAGAAGTTCTCAGATCAGGTGAACATGAAACATCCATTTTGGAAATAATAGAGTCTCTAATGTGAAAAATATTCTTACTATAATGCAAGTATCCTAAGAGAGAATAAATGAGATGAGAATAAATTTAAAGAGATTGAGAATAAATAAATAAATTCTCGGGTTGTCAGATGAATTTATCGGATTTTATGAAACCATCCTCATATGAAAACTCCATTTTGCGTAATACTTTAAAACTATTTTTTTTTGTACTATTTTGTGTGATATACACGAAAACTATTCTCTTTATTATATACATTTCTTTCAACACGTTTTCCAAGCCTTTGATTCCAGTTCAGTGAAATGTTATACCTTTATATGTAAAAAATTGATTTCCATCGGACCCAGCTATCATACAACTTCGGGCTACTACTGTACCGAAAATTATTGTGTCCCCTTTCTACGATTTAAGGTTCTGAGAGTCGAGGTTTGAGCCAACTTCTCATTCTAACCTCCTTCTATAAAGCCGGGTAGTCACGAACACTTTACGCCTCATCACTGAAGAGGTACCACTCGAAAATCCATAATCAATTCAAAAACTGATCGAAGTCGTATCAGAAGGTTGGTCATTAACCCATGCTGATATTTTGTCACTTCTCTTTTATGGCATCATTTATACTGGGCGTTCACAGAATGATGTTGGGGAGATAGAATTTGGAATGCGTGGAGATATCAATTTGTGGTTTATTCTAAACAGCAATTCATAGAAGAATTTAATTTAAATATACTTTAAGAAATTTTTACTTTTTGATAAAATACTGTTTTTAAAAGTTGAGACTTTTCATAATCAGTCATACCATATGCAGTAACTATTCTACTAACTGATGGAACAAGCTTTCATTTTTCATTTGACTCTTATAATCCGAATTTTTTTTTCTTGATTTTTTCCCTATTTAAAATTTTATTGTAGGTATATAACTTTTTTTTTTAAATTTGGATTATAGACATTTTTTCTCTTAGTTCTCTTAGTTTTTCTTCGTCTTTTCTGAATCATGTCTATACCTGTGAATATAAACGCACGCAACTTATTCATAGCAAGTGTTTATAAATTTCATTTGCTTTTTGCAGATTTTTTTTTTGTTTATGTATTTTATTATTTAATTTCCTTCCACCATTGATTTGTAGTCCCTCCCCCTCCAAAGATATGGGGATGAAAGGCTTCCGGTATGATGGTTGGTTCTCGCCCTCCTCTTGGACCTAGAAATGGTGTGGGGTCAGCTACTTCCATCAATGACGAGACGTGCCTCTTAAGTGAGGTGCTGTACAGTTACCGTTGATGGCCCTTAGGACTCAACCATAACTCTTACTTTTGCTGTCGTGACGTTCTTATTCTTAAATATTTCTGTGGGCCTTCTAATAGGTCGAGTAGCTGTTTGTAGTTAACCCTTGATGGGTCAAGTAAGTATGTATATACAGAAATTTTCATGTCGTCGACTCATGACATGTTTCATGTTTGGTAAGATGGGTCTGTTGGGGGAAAAAAAGGGCAATTGCTGAAATAGTTGGATTGAATTTATCTGTTGTGTTCATGTATGCCTTGAATTACTTTATTTACGTTGTGCTTTTCATCAGTTTTTCAAGTTATCAGTATTTGTTATCTAAAGTTCTAAAACAATTTCCCTGAGGTTACAGTCACATAGCAAAAGTAATTCCATCAAGTATTTAATTGTATACTGTGTGGTGACATCACGTCCTTTCTTTTCTTGTAACATGCATCATGGATTTCAAAATTAAATAGGAATGACTGATTGGGCTCATATGCCATATCAGCCAGCTTGAATCTACTCCCTTTTAAAACTCAAACAACGTGCAGTGAGATATTTTTCGACAGTGAACGCGAAATCCATAAAATGCAAAATAGTTCGAGATTTCAAATTTGATTCCAATTTTGTCGTTTATTGGATAATTTTTTCAGTTTTGGACAATTTAAAAATATTATTTTTTAAATATTCGAATGTATATTTATATATTCTTATATCTGACGTTTAATAATTGTATCATTTTAATGTACCTATTTTCATTGAATTCCAATAAAATATTAATCAATTTAATTTAATTTAATTTAAACCGTTTCCCCTATGATATTTGTTATTTTACTCTCCCACGAGGTCATCATCCAACTTATTCACGGTCATTCAAATTTCTTGGTATCAAATGTACTTTTCATTATTCATTCAACTCATTTCATTAATTTTGCTCAATTTGAAACTCGACTTTAAGCTCATATTATATATACATTACTTTTCTTTGATCCTGTTATATTAAAAACATTTCATAACGTTCGAGGAAAGCAGCCAAAACTGCGATACACACCGGAAAATAGTGCGAAAGGTTGCCAGTGTTAACCGGCTAGAGCATGGATTCCGAATGACGCAATCTTTTCGTAACTCGCCGATTGGCTCACACTTTGTCAGGAACCAGGCGTCACCTGAAGCTTATCTGATCGCTGATTGGTGAATCACACTCGGCCAATCGTAAGTGGCGAATTCGAAGAGAGTGGAAAGCAGTGTATTCTGAACTTCTTACATTTAAGGTATTTTATCCGAAATTACATTGCATTTCCGTTTTATTCTTTAAATATTCCAGGCATTTTCGTAATACGGAAGAATTTTCGTTCTTGGCCCTCTTTTTGTGCCCTATTTATGAACACGTTTAAAATTCCTATTCCATTTTTCTCCCTTAAATATTTTAATTCAAAATGCATGAACTTCATATTTATATTTTTTAAAAATGCAGAACATTCGGTTTATGTTTCATTTTTTAAAAATTAAATTTTAAATATCCAAGACATGAAAATTTACATAGAAATGCATGCCCAAATGAAAGACATGTTTGAACCTAATATAGCTGGTAAATTTTAACCTCAAAGCGAAATTGCGTCATTTCTTACATGGTAAGCTTTCCTTCATTTGAATCCAGGAAATAAATAGTCAAGTTGTGATTTTAAAAGGATTAAAAACATTGAGTGCTCTGTCCAAACTGAGCGTGATATTTTTTGGAATTATATACATATTTTTTTTAATTATTAAATTATATTTTTCCCCTTTAAATGGGAACAGTGCTATTTTCGTACGTGAAAATGTTTAATAATTCTTTAAGTATGTCTAAGTCTTCCTTGAAAACGTTTATAGGTCGAGTATTATATGTAAATTGAATGTTGTGACATGCGCAATACAGGATTCTTTTAAAATTCTAACAGCAGATTTAGACTTAGACCTTGCTGAATTTAATTTACTATATTTAACACTTAATTTTTCTAGGATAAATTTAACTGAAATATTTACATTTTTCTTCAATAATGTCGGAATATGTCTATATTAAGAAGAAAAAGGAATTTGTGTATTTGTGTTGGCGCTCTACAGGTGAGACCGTTTAAGCTACAGCTACCAAATTTGAAACATGTATACCTTAAAAATTGGGAATATGCGATTTTTTACAAATTTTTAAATAGAGATTTAATTTATTAAAAATAACGCTGAATTTTGGAGGTTTTACACGACAAAATAATATCGCACAGAGATAAATTTTACATCATTTCGAAATGTCAAAAATTGTATCTTTAATAATATCAATTTAATAGGCGGGCAAATTTTTGAAGAATTTTGGCGTTTTTTTAAAAATACTTTTTAGCCTAATTTAGACCTCTGCTGGATTTAGAGCTACTAAATTTGGCTCGTAGTTTTTTAGGGTAAGTTTATTTGAAACAGTAAAATTTTTCCTCAATAACTTCAGATTATAGCTCCAATAATAATTAATACTAATACTATTAATTACACTGTTGCTTTGAGGTTCAATTCTTTTATTATTTCATTAATTATCTGACTGCGTCGTTTTTTTCCATTGTCGAAAGTAAAAGTAAGATTTAATTTCTGTATAATTTGCTACATTAATAAAAAGGAGAGTTACAATACCGCGAAATTTTTTAGATAATCCACTTATTCACATTTTACAATAGTGCTATGAAGTCATGGGTCCAGTCTACATTAGAAATGTTCGTTTACGCAATGAGAGGAGCGAATGTAAGACAATTGAAGCAACACAGCTTTATTAACTTTAAAATAATACAATGTCTAACAATTTCATGGTTCTTTATATCAAAACAAGTTATCTGAAATCAAATATAAGCAATATTCGCGGCGAATGAGCTGGTAGCCTAAAGTGATTAGTCATTGAATAAAAAGAATTTTCACACCATTTTAAAATGCTGATATCTTTTAGCAATAAAAATTTTGTTTCTGTAAAATTGTTTTTGTTTAATGTTTGGACTACAAAAGAGTATCAATTTATTTTAGAAATAATCTTGATTTTTACTTGAGAATATGCTTATGAGTATGTAGTTTCTGCATGCAACTTATGAGAATTCCACTTATGAATAAGCTCATAAAAAATCGCCATTGGTTTAATTTTACTACAGACTAAGACCGTATAACTGCGCAAACAACTATAAAAAGTTAACACATGCTCTTAAATCTTAAAAGTGGAATTCGGTAGCTTCATTAAAACAATGAAGATAACAGAGGATATATTTTGGATCCTTTCAATCGCTTGAATTCGAAATCGAATACAAGTTTATAGTGTTGTTGACAGACCGCATTTCAAATTTATTTAGGCTAAAAGTCCAAAAGCATATAAAGGTTCATCAAAAAGGCATGGCCAAATTAATTTATTCCGTTTTTGGATTATCATGTTCACTTATTTCTGAAAGTACAGGTCGACAGACAGACAACGCTTTGCTTGATTTGGTTCCAAAATTTGGCAAGTGTTTCGACTAAAGATGTTAAATCTGTGTACCGAATTGTAATTCTTCGTTTTGTAGCTATCGTGTCAATAGAATTTTCGAACATCCGGACAGACTTCTTCTGAACATATTTTTCTTAAAATTTGACAGAAATCTAAAAATTTGGGGTAAAGACCACATACCAAATGTCAACCATCTAGCTCAAATCGTTTTAGAATTATCTTTGTCATAGACATACATTTTTCAAAAATCTGTTTTTCGAATTCAGAGGGGTCTAAAATGCAAAGATTTGTCAGAATCTCGAGTTCGAATTTTTTGACAATAATTCCTCCTCTATAGGATTTAGTCATCTATAGGATGTTTACTAGAAAGTATAAACAGAAACTTTTATTATCTACTTAAATTTCAGAAGTTTAGAAAACAGTTTAAATATATAAACGAATAACTCTTGAGAGATCGTTAAATTAAAGGCTGATAATAGAAGGCTCGAGACTACTACTTATTTTTTTCAGCTTTGTTTTTATATGTTCATGTGTTTTCAAACACAAGACTTAACCCTTCTTTGCATGTTTTTTTTCTTCTATTTTTTGTGAAATAAACCACAGTGATATAATTTATTCTCTAGATTAAAGGGGAAATGTTTAAAAGAAATCCTAGTTTAAATATGTAATATAAAATAATTAAAAAACAATATGATGGAAATATTCATCATCATACAAATTTACATGTTAAGCTCAGTACAAAAACTTCAATGCCCCTGTCTTCTAAATTTCTCCACTCATTATCGCTTTTAGTAACAAAGAAATCTCAGATTAGTTATAAAAAAATATTCAAGAAATCGCCCATTTCTTCCAACCACAACAAACAGCGGAATGACAAGTTCAAACCCGCTATAATAATTGTGACATTTGATTTTTTTTTTTTTTTTTTTTTTTGACAGCTGCATTTCTTACTATTCAATGGTCGTGAAAAAGTAGCCAACAACAACCAGTTTACAGCACAGCTGTTTAGAGTACAATTTTTTGTCCATTAAATGTTATGATGGAAATTTCCATCATCATGCGATTAAAATTTATTCCACTTTTTTTTTTATAGATGTCTCAGTAAAAAGAAAAGAAAATTAAAAATTTTATTTACAAATAAAATATAGATCATAAATCAAAAATGACATTTATTCAAACATTTGAAAAAATGATGGAAATTCATTTACTTGACTCATTATTTTAATAAATCAAATTAAAAATAGCAGGTAAGAAGGCATTGAAACTATCTTGTAAACTGTAGAATAGCAAAGAAACAAAATTTCGAAAATGAAATCAGCAACACTTTGTAATATCTCTCTCTTCTCCTACGGGCAGTTCCCATCCAATGAAATGAAACAAAGCTGCGTTTTGTCCTTTCTCGGATTAACAGCAAATCACCGACGGCCCAAGAATTCAACAGCCCGTGAAACTTTCTCTTCTGAGAGCGATTGCCACTGAAGAAAATGGCTGACAACGACTTTCTCTAGTAATATTTGTGAGAATAGTAATATACGTTTGCCATTGACGTGAACATTTAATTTTTGTGCTGTTTCTCTTGAAAATTTATTTCCTTGAAAGTTCCTTTGTTTAGTAAATTTTAATTGAATAATTATCTTAATAAGAAAAAAAATAATCTATAATGCACTTTCAAGAATTTTCTAGAAAAATCTGATTTTTCTTTCACCCACATCCAAGAATTTTATTTAATATATTTCAATGAATGGTCGTCATTATTGAAAAACCATCAGGAGTAGTCCCTCCAAAACTT
Source organism: Argiope bruennichi (assembly GCF_947563725.1). Taxonomy (NCBI): domain Eukaryota; kingdom Metazoa; phylum Arthropoda; class Arachnida; order Araneae; family Araneidae; genus Argiope; species Argiope bruennichi. The sequence goes on along the minus strand of NC_079156.1, from coordinate 15,048,332 downwards.
TCGCGCGCACGCAAATTCATCTAATAAAGATGAATTTGTCTTTCAAATGCATTTTTTCTAATTGTTTGAATTCAAAATTTGATAAGGAACTATAATTACAGTCACAAAATCACATACGAAACTTGATACATTTAAGTCAGTGCGTTTTTGAGTTAATCGCATTTACATGCTTCAGAAAATATAGACCAGTAGACGGCCAACCCCTTGTTGGATTTGGTTCAAAATTTGATAGATATCTGTACTGTGGATGTTAAATATGTGTACCGAATTTTATCCATTTGACTTTTTTCGTTTTTAGTGAGTTATCTTGTTAAATTATATTCGAACAACTTAACAGACAGACACCCTCTGAATGGATTTTGCACAAACTTTGACAGAAATCTATAAGTTTGGTATAAAGGCCGAATACCAAATGTCATCCGCCTACTTAAAGCATTTTTGAGTTTTATTTCTCACAGATATAAAGTCAAAAATTGGTTTTTCGGTCTTAAATATGTCTAAACTATGAAAATTCATCAAAATCTCGAGTTTGAATTTTTTGACGATTACAATACCTTCTCTATATTTCGTTGCGAGAAAGTAATTATTTTAGTACAGCGACTGAAGAATATGATCACAAGAACGTCGTACAGTGGCATAAACGAAAAAGAAAACGTCTGATAGCTTATAAGAGTTCTCATCTGAAAGTGTGGAAAAATGTATGAGTTTCTGATTGAAAAATTCTTTTTATGCTTCACATCTGCATTTCGGAATACCAGATTGCAAAGATTAAAAAAAAAAAAAATCTGCTGTTAAGATTTTTTAAAAAAAAAAAAAAAAAAGGAGGGGTTAAACGACGAAAATATGAATAAATTATTGAGCTAGGAAAAATAATTTATCATGATTCCCCTTCCCCAGCCATGCTATTTGTTGAAAATTTAATAAAATAGGAAAATATCTGAGATGATACGGCTAGAGGTGTTAATACAACCACTTGGCAGTTGAGCGTTCATTTAAATTCTTAACAAAGAGGACTCCATTACATTGAAAAAGACGCTACCTACGGTCTCCATTGATATTTAGATTCATTTTACGCACAAGATGTTAATTGTATTTTATCAAAACATATTTAAATGTTTTGATAAGGAAAAGGTAAGCATATTTTTTTTGATTTATTAATAGAATGTAATTTTTTTTTGTTTTATAGCTTATTTTATGACTATTAGTTACTGGCCATTGTCGTGGTCTGTACCGAAAAGTTAACATCAGTCATTGGTGACAGGCACTGAACTTTCCATTCGGGCCACACAGAATTTCCACAAAGGATTAAAGTGTGCAACAGCCAGGAAAATACAAAGGCTGAAACTGTAGTCAAAGATATAAGTTTCCAGCCGTAAATTTAATGTTTTAAGATATGGATTATTTATTTACCTGGTTCAAAATAAAGCCACCTTGCCAGAAATAGGAAGAAAGAGTATCTAAACACAGAAAACGAATTTGAATTACTTCAGAGAATTTTTTTCGACGTGGGATATCCCGAGATATGAGCCATGGTCAAGATAAGTGCTTCCACATATTGTAAAAATTTTTCATAAATTGAAAAGATAAAATATTTTAGCGTATTAAGTTTTGGAAGATATTGGATGTAAAGGTTATTTATTGGCTTGATATTCTGAAATTAATAGAAGGAAAAGGCAGGAGATGATTCTTGGGGTGACATTAAAATAATGAAATTGTGATCTATTATTTTGCGAAGTTTTTTAGAATAGGATTAAAATACACAGGGAAAACAAGAATATGACGGCACAACTTTTCTTTTTGGTTTGTGAAGTGGAAAATGTTTTGGTTAATATTACATATAGTATTCTCAAAATCAGAATATTGCACCCTATTTGGAATTCATAATATAAAAGTTATCATTAATTCTTGATGAATTATATAGTAAATTCGTGCATTTCTTATTTATAGAACTAATCATATTTTTTATAGATATTTTAATAAACTTTTTGATGAAAATTTTAAAAACTTTTGATAAAAATTTCTTAATAAATTAAATCTTTTTTTAATAAATATCTTTAATAAGGATATTGAAATTTTCTATATGTCTTTTAATGTTGAACGATTTCAATTTCGACTATATAAATGATTACTGTCTTCTTTCATTTGATGTTTATATAAGTCTGAACTTAATAAATTTTTCATTCATAATTTTTTATCTTGCGTATTATTTTTTATTTAAGATTTTTCATGTATTATCTTTTATTTCTCATTTATTTTATCCTGAAGCAGCCTATTTGAATTTTTTCTGCAATATTCATTAGCTATGCGAGGTTTACACTTTTTTGTAATGAGTAAATTTTCTCATATTTTTTTATGATTCATTATTTTTTATTTTGTATATTTTCTTTAATTTATATTGTTTCATGTTTTATCATTTACTTCTCTTTTATTTTATCATGCAGCAACGTATCTCAATTCTTCTGTGATATTGATAATTTATATGGTGTTTATATTGTTCTGTAATGTATCAATTTTTTAAATATTTTTTATAATTTCTAATTTTTTATTTTGTATATTTTATTTTCTGTTTATGTTGTTATGGGTTTTATCTTTCCTTTCTGATTTACTTTATCATATAGCACCGTATCAAAGATTTTTCTGCAAAATGTGCAATATTAACGTGCAATTTTTTTCCAGATTTTTTATGATTCATTATTTTTTATTTTCTGTATATTCTTTGATTTATGTCAATTCATGCATTATCTGTTATGTCTTATTTATTTTGTCATGTTGCACCGTATCCGGATTTTTCTGCAGTAGGTATCTGAATGACAGTTAATGCTTGAATTCACACAAATAAAAGAATACACATAAGATAAAAAATATGAAAGAATTTGCACATTGCAAAACAATATAAACATCGCATAGTGAATGAATATTGCAGAAAAACTGAGATACGTTGCTGCGTGAAATTCTCTAATAAATAAGTAATTAAATATTTCCAGAACCTGCTAGAAACGAACATCAAGTTCTCTTTCCCTAACAGTTACAGAATTGGAAACTGAGTTTTCAAAGAAAATATTTCTTCTGTAACTGCAGTCCTAAATGAGATATTTACGTAATCGACTTCGTTGCTTCCCAAAATCTTGCAGGTGAAATTCCTTATCGGAAATGGACAGCCCTTTCTCGGAAACTGCAACTGCAACTCCGAAACTTTACCACTTCCGATTCGCCTCGAAGACGAATCGTCGCGTTATTTTACCCCAGTCGCAAATACTATAATGTTTATGTACGTGATGGGGTAAGGGAGGTCGGGAGGGGGGGAGGCTTCCATTGTGAAGCGGGAAGAAAGGAAGTGGATTTTTATACTCCAATAAAAAGTCGCTTTGGGATCAGATTTATGTGGCATTTTGGCAACGCTCTCGCAAGCGTCTCGAGTTGAGTTGTCGGCGTCCTCCACGTGAGTCGAACGGATTTTCTTTAATTGCAGTAAAAATTCCATAAAAAAAGGGGGAAGAACGTATTTTCACGTTTCCAAAATTGAATGGCTCTATTTTTTCCCGATGTTGTTAGACGATCCTGAGGTCTTATTTTGTTGTTTCCTTTGTCTTAATACTTCTTTGTGCGTTAAATAAAAAGAACAGGGGATATAATTTTTTTTTTGGAATGTTCAGGGAGTTTTACCTCTATCCTAACAACTATTGCATTTGTGGTTTTTGTTTTGTTTTTTTCCTCGTTCGAAATTGCACGGGGCCACGGTTTAATGCGTTCGAATATGTAGTCTGGGGGAGACACCAGGCGATTTACCCGAAAGAACATTCAGGATTTAAAGAAATAACGCACACAAATCTTTTTATTCATTTAGTTTCAACTTCGAAATACACTACTTCGAGTTCTGTTGTGTCCATAGATTTCAATAACGGCGGATGCAAGTGGATTTAAATCTAAAGAACTTCTCCCAGAACCCAAACTAATTTTTTCTTAAACCTTAAACCTCCTCAGCCATACGTAAGTTTCGAATTCCTCTTTAGAATATATTACACATAATTCTTCTTAGTTCTGGATTGCCTTTGTCAGTTTTTATAAGTACATCTAAGCTCATAATAAAACATTGCGTCTCTTATTTATTTAGAGATTTTTTTCCCCATCCTGAAAAAGAATCTCTATTTGAATGGATTTTTTCTTCTTCTTCTTGTTTCTCATTTGTAATTGCTGGTGAGAAGTTTTTTCGAGTTTCTTAACACATAAAAAGAACTTTGCTGTTAATCCTAAATAGTACCATTGCCAAATGAACGAAAAAAATTCCATCTTCACAGAAAAAAAAGAAAAAGAATACTATTCGGATGTTTAGAATATTGTAGATTTAAAAAATTATTTTTATTAAGCAGGTTTACTTTCTTTTTTTTTTTTCCCTTCTTCCCTTTTTCTTTATCTTTTTGTATTTATCTTAACAAAACCAACGGCATCGTAACATTAATATTTGTTTTATTGAGAACAACTGCTTTTTAATTTAATTAAATTTTCACTCTCTCTCTCTCTATATATATATATATATATTCTATATACATTCTATAAACATTTTTTTAGTTTTTAATTACAGCCAGCCACCCCGTTACCAAAGAACTAAGCCATAAAGGGATTATTGTGACTGGCTGTTATGCTCATTAAATATCCAAATTTTTGCATTAGACAACGGCCTACAAAAGTTCAAAGAATCTTCAAACTGTTAGTAAAAGGCTAGAAATCTTTTCCATCATTTCTTTTAATGTTTTTAAATGTCCAGGGTATTGTAATAGTGTGTTAAAATTATTATCCATTATGAGTTTTCCCCTAATTTCTTTTAGTTCGATACATTCTGTTGTGTTGTGCTGGACTGAACCTATTTTCCCACATATACATGTGTTGTCTTGCATACTTCCGAATCTGCAGAAGTATTCTGGAAATCTTCCATGTCCCGATATAATTTGCACTATCATCGGGTGAAATATTCTTTTTTTAATTTTAGGCTCCAGTGTGAATTCGTATGTCATGCGTCCTTTGCCTCACATAATCCATCTACCCTGCCACTGCATAGTAATCTCTTCTAATTTCCTTCTTTAATATTTGGAAGGATTTTAGGATTACAATATCCGTTTGGTCTTTCTGTGCAGCCTTTTCGACATATTCATCTGCTCTCTCGTTTCCGCATTGATGAAAATATTATAAGAAAAATTTGGATATTATTTCATGTTTTTCCCTATCTTATAATAAATTCTAATGGTTTAAAAAAAAAATTACATCCGAATTTCCTGTCACAGAATGAATGCTATAAAACTAGGTTTAACAAGCATTTCACTTAACTTTATAGTGTAATAGCCTGGTTGTTTGATAGAAAGGATAAGAAATGTATTATAGAAAAAGTTCCTTCATACAATGATCGCTAGTTATATTTTCTTTATGCTAATTGTACAATTAACTCGAGTTAAGCCTTATATCTCAAATAATGAATTATTTTCCGAAGCATTTAAGTATATAAATATATTTTTAATTTCTTTTAATGAAAACTAACTTCTTCAAACTAACTTTTTTTCCAATATTTTCATCCATTTTCATTGCTCTTTGTATACCATTTATTATTGATTCTTGTGAAAATTTTAATTTTTCTTACTGTCTTAAATATAATTTTCAGTGTTCAAAATACAGTGTTTTCTATTCATTGCTGTTTTATTTTTATATTTATTATGGCCACAGAGCCATAGTGAAAATCATATCTGCTCAGGCAAGAAAGTACAAAGATACATTGGAAAAAGGCATCTATTAAAAATATTTTATACTAATTCTACTACATGAGATACTTTAATGCTCCTCTCAAAATCTAATTCCACCAGAATTATTTCTTCCATGAGAAAATATTAAGATTTTAAACTTGTAGAGTACGTCTTTCTGTGAATGGCGTATTTCGAATGTTTCAGCATTCAGAATGTTATGGAGCATGTTTTGGGCGTACGTTAAAAAAAATTCCTGCAAACTCGTTAACGGATTACAATACTTTATTTGAAGAAACCTCGAAAACACACGTAGAGCAACAGATCAGAAAAACAACACTTTCAGAAATCAAGTGCAAGCACAAGCAACAAATCTTTATTAAACGACTTCGATAGCACTAAGTAAAAGAACTCAGAAAAAACATGTGCTCACACTCTAAAAAGAGATTTGATTCTTACTTGTGTTTGTTAAAAAGGAGTAGAGTTGAAAATAATTAAAAGGAAAAATTTCTAATTTTTATTACATTAATGTTAAATACGGTTTTAAAAATTAATTTTAATAAATGTATAATATAACATGTAGTACATTTTTTCATATGAAATATGATTTTCAAAAAGTGCATCTCTGTTTTAATGTTTAACATCTATACATTTTATTTCATTTCTGTAATAAATGTCGCAAAGTGCAAAACATTTTTCTAGTTCTCATCTATTAGAAAAATACAACGTAATTAAATATTTCTCCATCCATGTGATATAACGGCGCACAAAACGAGTGGTCTGTTTTTCATCCGTATCGTTAAATGATGACGAGGAGCGCAGGTTATTTATCTGTGATCATATTAATATAGAAAGATAATTCAATAACGTTTAACTTGCTCTCGTTTCAACCGAAACAGCGCTACGCTCAAACCGTCTAAAAACCTGAAAAAATAAGCAAAGCGAATTATTACAATACAGATCACTAATCCTTGATAAAGCAATTAAGTTATTGCCTTTTTTGCCATTTAATGAAAGTCTCCGCAGAAAGTGAGTACGAAATGCCGTTTAGCGCTTTAATTCGAAGTGGCAAAACTGTCAGATTTTGCCTTTGTTAATCTTTTAGATTGCCGGCTCTGTAGTTAATTATTAATGTTTTCTTTTTAAAAAATGTTGCCATCAAATTGATAATTTGATTTTTGATGCATCAGTTAAGTGTTTGTCTGGATTTCAATAGCAAAAATGAAAAAAAGTCTCTGCTTTCGTTTTCGTACCAGGATTGTTTGTTGCTCTTATAACTTGATTAAACAGGTAAGAGAGACAATTTCATGTTGGGATGCGAGAAATAATTTAATAATGCGATTTTGGAAGGTTTATAGAGAACGCATAATTAGTTTAAAAAGAACGAATTATTTCGAAGCTAAATGGCCTTCATTACTAGTTCCATAACAAAATCTTATTCTCTAACTAAACAATTACAAATATAGAAAGTTGGGCAGAAAATGGAATGACGTTTGAGTTTGATTCTATGGCGCATATGTTGGTAGATTTTTTTTTTTTATGCTCGAAAACCTTGATTTTACTGCATTTTCTTCCAAACTACATGGAACAACCTTTTACTCGACATTTCAGATACAGCCGATAGAACGGTCACATGCTAAAATATTTCAACGATAATTGTTTGGCATTTCTATAAGGAGACGTCACCTTCAGTTGGCGCTGAAAATTTATCGTTGGGTTTCTTAATTTTAACTCATTTAGACCTTCAAAGAGCGATACTAATTTATCGTCTGGTTTCTTACTTTTAATTAAATAACTCGCTCCAGAAAAAATCGCGAGAATATCGTTTGGTGTTTTCCATCATTTTTATATTTAATTATCGTATTCTTGTAATACGCAGTTTATGTTTATTCTGTAAAAACATTTTGTATATTTTATAATGACATGTAATAAAACTAAACTGAAATTAAACTTTATAACTAAAATATAAATTAGATTTTTTAAACTGTTAACTGCTTCAATACTGGTCCACAATAATTTTCAGATCTTCCTTTTAAATTATTCAATAATTGTCGTCCTATAGTTTCCCTAATTGTTAAATAATCGTACTGACCTGGGAAGCAACATTAAAATTTTGTCGGATAATTTTGTCTCATTTTAATTCTTTTCTTATTACTTTATTAAATCAATTTGGAACAAAATTGTGTATGATTTTGTAATTCCAATTAAATCCTAATATTTTAGAAATATTTTTATGCACATGTATTGAACTTTCATAGGAATATTATATTTTTCTAAATGAAAATTGATTTTTAACTATCTAAAAAACCCTCGAAATATAAAATGCATACTCTATTTTCTTTTAAAGTTTAACATAAATCTTTATTATCAATTTCATTTAATTTCTTCAAAAATTAAAACACTTGGAACATTTTAAAGATATTTAAATCAAATTACAATATCATTTTGAGAAAGAGCCATTAAGATGTAATTTTGTTCCTCTTAACCCTTCAAATATTTACTTTATTGAACAATACATTTTATAACATTGTTTTAGTTGAATATAAACATATATTTTGGTAATGAAACGATAAAATTAAAATTTCATGTTTCCTTCCATTTTTGCTTATCTCAAAGCCCACTGTCTCCTTAAATGACGATATCTAACTATAAACATTTGCTCTCCTCTGATTTGGTAAATCTTCAGAATATAAAAGTGTATTTTGCTAAATACGGTCAGTTTCCCCATTTCATGTCCTCACTAAAATTGGAAAAATGATTCGATTTCTCGCTTTATTCTCAGAAAGCACGCGACTAGTGTCAAATATCTGATGAGTATTCTCACCCCTCCGTTGACAGTTTCCATTTCTATAAAAAAAAAAATCCAGGCGAGTATCTTCCCAAATTGGGTAATTTGTCCCCTGCGGGCGAGTTCATCATCAGTATGCCGTTTGGAAACCCACCTGTAATTGGGGAGGAGGACTAAATGGTTTCCAATTGCCTGTACCGATACCTCGAAGGCAATGATCAAAAATAAAAAGATGAGCAACCCCTCCCCCTTCCTTTGCCTTTCTTCTGAGTGGGAGCGTATAAGAAGCGTGGCATGCCAAATCCTTCTTAATATTCTGACAGAAAATGAAGCTTGTGAAATAAATCTAATGGTTAATAAAAACGAAAGAATTGTGAAGAACTTTTATTTTGGGTGAAAATAAGTATAAATAATATCAGTTATACAAAAAATTCAATATTTCGCTGATTAAGGGAGCTGCATTATATTACATGAAATCCTCAGAAGATTGTTTTGCCCAAAAATTCATTCAGGAAACAAGATGTAAAAATGGGCGTCAAATAGAAAATTTAATCAAGAGAGTAAATAGGCATAAAAATCACCAAATGAGTAATCGCTACAACTTAATTATGGAAATTTGATGACTATATCTTTCAGAACTATAAACTTCCAAAAATGTGTTTTGTAGTATCTTAAAATTGAAAAAAAAATAATTACATTTTTAACGAAAAGAATTTCATCTCCGTACAGTTTGTATTTATATTTAATATATTTTAAAAAATGATACTTGCCAATTGCAACAGCGACCAAAAAAAAGTCAAGAAATTTTTTTGCCGATTTGGCGATTTCAATCGTCAAGCTATATAGCATGCGATTCGTACGTTCAAAATTTTTCATAATAAATAATAATGGACTTCAGTATACATTTATAATTTTCCGAAGTTTTTTCTTGGTGCTTTTTGGTCGCCGCTGCAACCGATAAAAAATTTAATTTGATACTCAATCTGTAGAAGGTTTTACCATTAATTCAAACGAATTTCATTCTCCCATCATAACATTGAAATCGTATGCTTTTGCCAATGTTTCAATTAAGATACAAAAATTGCTTCTTTTGGGCATTAACCGGGAAACAATGATCTTTCACTGCCACTTTTTATTTGACAAAATGTATTCTTTTTAATTTGAACATGCAATTACATGTAGCAGATTGATTCAATTAAATAATGGGTGACCCTAAATTACCACAAGATTTGAATATGTCACCATTCGGGCAGTAAAGTGTTGGCAACCCTATTAAAAAATAGTTTAGAGTTAGTGAAAAAGGAAGCGTTACATGATCGAACAACGTGTTAACGCAAGACTTGGATTAAATAAAACACACATGTTTTTTCTTTAAATTGTTATCTTTATTGAATCGTAAAGTACAGAGAATAAGCTTATGTATAAAGCAAACGGCCTCCATTGTTTTGCTGGCATATGCGCACTCATTTGTTGAAATTTTCCATGACCATTTTGCATAAATGTGGCTACATTTCGCTGATGCAGCTTTGAATTTCCTCCTTCAATGCACGTGTGCTTGAGCTTGTTTGCATAGACTTTTGAATTCAAATAACCCTATAAAAAGAAATCCACTAGTGTTAAATCACACGATCTAGGGAACCAATTCTTAAATTTTCGAACTATTGCCGCCAGATTTTCATTATTTTTGAAATATTGTTCAACAATGAAAACTGAAAACACGTTGTTCTATCGTGTAACACTTCATTTTTATTAACCATAAACTATCAGCTGTCAAATGTTTTTTTTTTTTTTAATAAGAGTACTACACGAATGGGGACAAATTCAAATCTTACTGTAATAATGGGACACCCTTTACATGTTTTTCAGTTGCATCAGATAGTAAGATGCAATTACAAAAAATGCATTCAATATTAATCATTTACAGTTTAAAATGTCAAATATTCGGGAGAATAATCTGGTCTTCAAAGGCGGCTAGTATAACTGAAATCTTTTGAATTTTCTTTTATGAAATCATTCCAAATACTTTTTTACTTAAGTAGTTATGGAACGTAATGTGATCCGCATATTCATTCCTATTTAATTTTGGAATACAATGAGTATTTTGAGAGTTCGACTGGAAAAATCCTGAGATACATGTTCCTTAACGAAAATGGGATAAACAGAATTTTTATAATCATGAGGAAAAAAAATTGAAATGTCTTCGTTTTCATGAAGTATTATGTATTTTCATAATCGTGAAAATTTTTGAAAAAAAAATTATTTGAAATCTGCAGTTTCTCTATTTTGTTTTTGTAAATGTTCTATAATATTATTTTTTTCTTCATTTATATTTATATGAGCATCGAGAAAGTATTTGAAAAACCAAATAAATTCGACTTCGAAATTTTGATAAATGTAGGACTTTTCCTTTCTCAGGAAAAAAAAATCCTATCTCTCTGTCTTTTCGAGAAAATGATAGCTAAAAAAAAAAAAACATATTCGATATTTGCGATATCAAAATAATAGATATACATTGAATGTTGGCTGGAACTCTTCAATGGAAAGTTTGTTCGTCTGTGTGTGATCATTTATTACATTATGATCATTCAAAAATGTAATAAATTAAATCAGAAATACGGCGTATAATTTTTAATAATTGAATTTTGTATCTTTATCGAATAACGATCAAAATTTATCAACAAATTAACCGTCTGCCAGTGTGTGAGCCAAAAAGCTAGAAGAATAAATTGTAGCATACGTTGGATTTTTACAACAGAATTGTAAATATCTGTCAAATTTTGTCCAAGGGAAAAAGTACTATTCCTAAGTACACACTCGATTTTTTTTTCTAAGCCAGTTGGCGTAGTGAAAGTGAGTCCAAGACATGGAATTTTTGCTTCTCTTTATGATATTCCTCTTTTGAAAAAAGTGAGATAAGCGCATTAATGTTTTCTTGCCACTGGATATATTTAAATTATTGCCATCGGCATTCAGACCCTTCCTTTTCCCTGTTTACTATATCGCTGATTCAAGCACAAAATATGCCGTGTTGTGGAAGTTTACAAGACAGAAAAACATTCTAGGTGACCTTTAATAAATAATACATTTTATAAGCATGAAATGCTAATCCACAGAATAATCTTATAATAGTACAAGCCGCCTTTGGCGCCCTGCTTATTCGTCCCGATTATTGACTTTTTAGGCTATTAAACGATTTGTATGGAACAGATTTTCTTAAAATTTCACTTTATTATTTCACATGACTGAAAGACATGAAATTAATTCACTCAGTCGATTATAAATTACTATGAGCGCGAATTAGAAAGTTTATACAAAACGGAATAAAAGTAAGGGTGAAAATCCTACTTTGGTGTTAATGGCCAAGAAAGAAAATATATATCAGCTTTTAACATTGGCAAAAGCAAGCGACTGAGTGTTTTGATGGATGAGTTTGAATTTCATAATATTAAAAACATATTTGCGCATCAAATTATATTTAAAAAAATTGTACCAAAATGAAATTGATATCATTAAAAAGATATATATATTTTTGATTTTAAGATAATTCAATTATAATTTTTGTGAGATAATAGTTTTTGAAGATTGAATATCAATTTCCATTAGCAGGCTATAGCAATTTTTCATCTAGCGATGATTAAGCCTATTTAAACGTTCGATTAAACTTTGTCGGATATCTGTTTTTATAATCTTGATTTCTTTTATATCTTTTTTTTCTCTGACTGAATAGAGTTTTCAGTGCGAGTCATCTCTGGAGAATTCCGAAAAATGTTTTATAACTCCATTAATTAGCTAAACGAAGTTTGAATGAAATGCAACTGTAAAAACGTTCATTGAAGTGTTTCAAACTTTCGCATGACGGTTTGTTTACATTTCACTGCTGCCATTGAGCAATAGGAAATAAAAGAGATTTCTGCTCCACTAAGGTTAGTGCTTTACTTATTATTATAATATTTTTTTAGAGTAACTTAAATTTTTTCTTTGGTCCTAAAATTTTGGCTTACACTTGTTGTAACAATTGCTCAATTTGGAACTGACCCCCCTTTGGTAGTATATCTGCCAAAACGTTTAGCCAAGTTATGATTAAGGGACGGAAATCGAGTGCGGGTTTGACGAATTGGGAGATACCTCCCGCTCTGGAGCACCGGCTCCTTTGATGTTGTCGGCGACTTTAAAAGAGAAGACCGTATTAATATCGGTTAATTATAGATTTCGGCATGCCACATTGGCAGACATGTTTTGCCTTCATTCACAATCGATTTGTAACTTTTTTTTTTTCTATTCGGCAATGAACTGGAATTTTTTTTTTCTCCCTCCCTTCGTCTGCCTGCCTATAGAGATTTGATAAGAAAGGGGAGGTTGAGAATTTAAAGAACATTACATAAAGAAAATGATAAAAATAAGTAAAAAAATAATAATGATTCACGGTTGTAGACAGGTAAAACATGAATTTATGAAAATGATTTCGGCGATGAATATACGTTTGAGCCTGTTTCGCAGTGGGGTTTATTACAATTTTTATATTCATCGTTATTGCCCGTTCTTAGAGTTATGCCCTATATTTTTTCGAAAAATTCAAGCCCAAATATTTATTTCTAAAAAGTAATTCAAATTGATTTGAAATTTGGTTTAAATGCCGGTTTCCTTTTGTTACTTTCGTCTTTGTTTTTAACTATTATGGAGCAACTGAGGATTTTTATCGTAGATTTTAAGTGAACCCATTCTCCATTTAGTTTCAGTTTTATCGCAATACTTCATCAAAAATATATTACTAATAGATAAGAATAAAAAAAAGTGAAAAACCGAAGTATTTTCGGTAAATAAAGAAAAAGAAGAGAGAGAGAAAAATCATGAAAATGCATTTTCTTCCATAATTGTTTAATGATATAATAGTATGACTTACTTATACAATAAACGGTGTTTGACTTAAGAAATATTGCCTTCAGAAATTAATATTTGTCTCTCTCGAAATTGAATTTATTACCTACCTAAAAAAGAAATATTTTTATTCATCGTACGTAAACGAATTGTTCTTCAAAATTTCAATTAAATTTCATATAATTAAAACGTTTAATTTTATTAAGTGGAATTACGCACTATTAGAGTTATCAATGCTTAAGAGTTATTTTAATTAAAAATTGGTTAATGAAGATTATACAAGCCTTCAATCCTAAGAATACCTTTTAAATAACCTTATAATTATTCGTGATTTTAATATTTTTTCAAGTTTATAAGATTTTATGCAATAATAATTTTAAAAAATTCAACTTTTGAATGTTTAATAAAAGATAGTTTGGATAAAATTTTTGAAAAAAAAAAATGTAAGAAAATGTCTAATTTGAACTCGAAGCATTTAAACATAAAAAAAAAGAGCAATGACACTGAAAACTACTCTTATTAATTTTTTTTATACCGATACCGTAATTTTTTTTTTTTTTAAGTTTCTATTTCTGATTTTCTTTGTACTCTCATATAAGGATGTACTATACACCCTTAGTTAGCAAATTGTTTTTCTAGGCGAAATGCAACTAAATTTCTTTTATTTACTTCATAAAAATGATCCATGTACTTATTCTCCTTATCCGAAATGTTTTTTTTTTTTTTTTTTTTTTTTTTTTTTTTTAGTAAAAGAGCAAAAACCTGCAATACTTTGAAATATCATTATTGCCAATACGTTCGTAGTCTCAACACGTCACAAGAAAATGCATTAAATGTCCATCAAACAAAGGAATAGAATTGTAATTTTTTTCCAGTCTTACTCCAATTAAAGATAAAAGTCCCAAAAACTACACTCAAAAACCGCGAAATTCCTTTTCCAAAGATCGTAAACAAAGGCGAAGCAACTCACAACTTCTTAGGATGACGCCAATTAAAAAATAACTTTTTACCTCCATAAAAATTCCTCAAAACTCAAAGAAAAAAATAAATCGTTCACTCTTCTGTGCTACAGACAAAATCCAGCAATAAATCTTGCTGTTTAATCATTTACACTGGCTGCGGGAAGCAAAACTTTTTGCTGCGAGGGCGCCCTGGGCTTCTATACATTAATCATCATTGCACCCTTTCTTCCAGTTCCATAACAGGAAGAAGAAAAAAAGCCCCGGCCAGGGCTTCTGGATCTAACACTCCGGCTGTCACAAAGACTAGCCTTTTAGTGGCCATGAAAACCATGCTTCGGGTCAGGCTAGGGCCAATTCGATTAGCGGCCTGGATGGTGTACTTAGGTGGGAGAGCCCTGGTAGGGGCGCATCATTAATCGCATTGGGGCGCGTAACTTGGCAGTTGGCAGGCAGTCCACGTGTTGATTAAAGTTTCAGTGAGCCCGAATTACGTCTGGACCGGGAAGTTTTATTTGGTGCCGTTGTGTAGGGTGTGCCGTGCCCCTTTTATTTGTAGTTCTCGCGCTGTTTTTACGTTCGCCAGGTGGGAGGATTGCAACTGTAGCTTGTCAAGTGCATCCAATTTGTTGGAAGCGGAAGTGCTGTAATTGCCGCGCATTGCCGCAATTAGGGAAGGATCTTAATGTTGCCAAACACTGCTGTAGGAGCAAATCATACAGAAACGTATTTCCTTTGTTTAATAAATAAATGGACTGGTTACATCGCTCGCTTGCAGCAAAAGGGGCACAACTTCAAAAAAAATTATTGTATGTATTATTTCACTAATAACCTAACTCATGCATGTCTTGATATTGATTCGTAGGTGTAAACAGATGAAAGATCTCAAGATTATGCTATGTTTCGCTTTGCCATTACGGAAAATTTTGAATGGTGAAATAAAAACAATAGCGCACCTCTGTAGATTATAGTTATCTTTGCAAATGTAACTTATATCTTGAAAATATAAAGTCACTTTTAAGTTGATACTGTATTCCGAGTTGGAATTGGAGTTGGATTTTAATGGCGCAAAAGCCAGACATGGCTATGCAGCTCAAATATAATATTCCAAGAACTTTCTTGATTGGTGAGTCACATATGGAATCGGAACTTTGGGGCATTATATTCTTATTTTAATATAAACTGTTTTTGTCAGGCCTTAACAAGGGCTAAAGTTAAAATATTACACAAGTTAACTAAATCCACAATTTTGCATGAATTTTTTTACAAAAGACTTGGAAATGAATGAACTATTATAGCTAAAAATGGGCTTGCATTTAATGGATTCTTCTTTTTGATTCTTAATACTTTAATGACCGCTCTCAAGACTTGTGTGTAATAGCCAGAACAACGGAGAGTATCCGTTTATACAACATATGTTTGATGCTACCATTGTGTTTTATGAATATGCTCGTAAATGTGGAATTAAATTTTGAATTTACATAATTTTTTTAATTAATTTTTCAAAAAATATTGCCGGCTCCTGGTGACATTTGTCTACGTAGACGTGTTGCCATTGGTTTGTTATATTATCGTACAAAAATTTTCTGCAACTCGTGCGTTGCTAAAAACTGACTTCCTAGTCCAGGAGCGGCACGTTAGCATTGCCTAGTACGCTAATACTACAAATAGGTTTAGAAAAAAAAAAAAAAAAAAAGAGCAAGAAATGGAAACAACGTTTACATTTAAAATGTGTAATTTTACATTACCTATGACATCAGAACTATCAGATGAACTTTACCTTTGTCTTCCTCGATCGCCATATTTAGCCTATTAGATCTCCAACGCACAAATATTGAATGGTGGTGTGATGTATATTCGCTAGTGAGCTGACCTATAGTATTATTCCCGTTTTCATTTTTGAAATGTTATATTTCATTATTTGTCTCTATTGGTGACAAATTAGTTATATTTAATTTATATTCAGTTTTACCTTTTAAATATAACTTCATATCCATGCTTCGGACAAAATTTAAATCGTGTTATTTTAATTGCATACGCTTTGTTCATTTTGTATATGAACATTCTTTATAGAGATCAGTTTCATGATAACACAGAGCTTTTAAAAACTTAATGTATGATTCGTTTATTTTCTAAATTTTGCAATATTCTAAAAACATGGTTTAATTCGTCTTGTCAGCTGCAGAGATATTAAACAGGATATTTCTTCTTTAGATTTTAACAATGGAAGGGTTTAATTTAGTGATATTAACGTCGCATTTTAAAGCAACACTAGGGCTATTTTGGGGCGGACCTCGTCGTTTTGAACCGTTGTCAGATAACGAGGACGACACTTGAGCTGGCTTTCCAAATTTCCACACCACACCAGCGGGAGGACGTTTGGCCCCTACGGATTTAACGTGCATCTGACCCGCTTACACGATGGTTCTTAAGTGGAATTGGGTCTCGAACCTGAAACCAACCGGTTCCAAAGCCGAGACCTTACGCGGCCGAAACAATGGAAGGGAATCTCGTGATTAAATATCTGATTCACGGTTTGAATTTCAGGGCAACTATGTTATTTATTGTTAGAAATTTAGGAATAAACTCTTTTAATTAAAAAAGACATAGTTTAAAATTTATTTATTTATTGCAATAATATTTTCGAAAGTTATTGCGGAAAACCGCCACAATTTAGATTAATTTTTAATTAATTAAAAATAAAAGCAGTTTTAAAAAACTCTCTGGGGTGCATATTTTCACTTTTCATGGTATATATGTGCTGAATTTGGTAATTTTGTCAAACAGTTTAGCCGGTAGAGCACCAGCACACACACACACACATCTTAATAATTAAGTGGTCGTTTCAATGATTAGTTGGTTAGCCACGAATATATGTTATATTTGTTTTCGGAAAATTCGTTTACATATAACTTCATGTCCACCAAATTGCTTGATTCCACCAAATTGTTCCACATTTAATTAAATTTATTCTAATTCTATATATTTTGCATATGTATCTCTATAGAGACAATCTCAAAACAATATCCAGTTCAACTAACACCTAAATAACGCAATATTGTGACTTCAATTTTTTTATATCTGTCTTGTAAGCTATATAGACACAGGTATTAAACAGAACCCTTTTTTCTTAGCTTTCAACAATGAAAAAAAAATCACGCTGTTAAATATTTAATGAAACAATGAAAACGCTTTCAACTTCGGGGCTTTTGTTAGTAATCAGACAAAAAAATATTTTTTTAAAATTGTAAAAATTCCCACGACTATTAAATTGGTGCCATTAAAGAGATATTTCTATATATATATAAATATTTTGGAACGGCGTAAAATTCATTTTTGTTGAAAATTATTTTAGTGGGTTAGCGAGAAAAAAACTTCAAAGTTTAATTTAATTTTTAATTAATTAAAGTTTCAAAAAATTGCTCCAAGGTACACATTAACTCCTTCCAAGGTATACATGTCCCAAATCTGATAGATTAAGTCAAACAGTCTGTAGAGTGTCAACACGTCAACACACACACATACACACACATCTTTATTATTACTATATATAGAGAAAAGAATAGAAGAAAGAATCATCCACGTTCCTTAAATATTACTATTGGTAATATCATAATGCTTTGATACTACAGATACAATTAAGAATAAAAATCTTTCACCAGAAAACAGTCAAAATAAATTCACCATTTTAGATAATCGACTTTTGTGAACACAACTTATTAAAAGTATAATAACGAAGTATTTGAAATAACTGCTTCTTAGTAAGAATCATATTTTAATAGCTTATTCGTTATGATATACACTACTACGTAGACGTTTGAGTTTCAATCAATGCTCTTTATTCTACATTATGAAAATGACGCCGATTAGGAATACTGAATTACAATTAAAGGCCCGTTTTTTTCATGCACGGATCTACTGCTTTACATCATCTCATTAATAACTTCCGTCCTTCGCATAATCTTGGCAAATTAAGTAACGAATCAAACTGCACCTATACAATATTCATTCTTCCCAAACCAGCCAGTGTTGCTCCAAAAGACCTTCTTCGTAATTTACTCCCAAATGCACCCTCATTCGGAGGTTTATTAGAAACAAACTCCCATATCCCCCTTTAACGGCGGCCCCCTCTGCCGATACTCTATTCGGGGGAGAGAGTCATTCGTACAGAACATCTTCCCGCGGTTACAGTTTGCTTGTTCCGCTTTATCCTCTCGGATCTCGAACCCGAATTTAAATCCACCTTCCGATGGTGATCCCACTAAACGCCCCCTCCACCTCCCCCCCTTTTCCAGAAATTATAGCGCACAGATTGTTAATGGTCGGAAATTTATCCCTTCCGCTGCGGCCGGGAGTCGGAAAAGATGAAGTGATCGGATAGGGCCTTTATTGTTACGAGTTGGATGGGAGGGGGACGGACGGTTGAGGAATGGGAATGGCAGACGGGGGAGGAGATAGTTGAAGCCATGTTTGGTCACCTCCATTTAGCTGTTTAGGAATGATATTGCTTTCTTTGGCTAAAAATTCTAAGATTACACCTTACGTAATTGAAGTAAAGCTCCACATTTCATAAATTAATGTTTTGACACGTTCACGCCATGGCTGAAGCCTAATTTCAATCCATCTATCTAATTAGATGATCCCTTCTTTGCAATCTCTTAAGTATAATAGAAAAACATTAATCTAATTAGATAGATGGTCTAGTGCAGGTAGAGGGGCCGTGGTGGCCTGGTGGTAAGGTTTCGGAACCAGAGGGTTTCAGGTTCGAGACCCGATTCCACCGAAGAAACGCCGTGTAAGCGGGCCTGGTGCACGCTAAATCCGTCGAAGCCAAACATCCTTCTACTGGTGTGGTGTGGAAGTTTGGAGAGGGGGTGAATTATAAACCGCTGTCAGATGACGAATACAACGTATGAGTTTGTTACCTTAGTTTCTAAAATTTCTAATTACAAAATTAGGAGGAAGTTTGGCCAAAATAGATTTAACATGCATTACAACAATGGAAGCCGTGGTGGAAGCAGAATCGACAGATTTGTTTTGGCCGACTGCTATCTTAAGCATTGTTCGTCTGTAATACTCACCGATTCACCAAACTGACATCCTCTTCGAGGTAGTTGGCCCTTAGCCACAAGGTGGCCAATCACTGATCTTCCTCCTCATATTCCCCTTCACCTATCTTCCTATTAAACAAGGAACAGGCCGTCACTTAAAGAATCTCTTCGAATGAAACTAAAGAATCATTTCGAAATTTTCAATATTCCTTCAAATTCTCGTTTCACAACAACAGAAATTCAAACAGTTGGTAAAAAACTGACAATTTTTAACATCATGACCTTCAGAGTTTTAAGATTGTCTGTTACCATCAGTACTGTACTTAAGTCATCATTTTCAAATTTCAGATTCTTTCTTAATTCCGAGATTTCTATGCATTCCTTTAAATAATGGTAAACAGTACCGATTCCTTCACAGATGCATTTATTTTCCTGCATTCTACCAAATCTGTGGAAATATGCGGGAAATCTCCCATGTCCTGGTATAATTTGGATTACCAATGGATGGTATCTTCTTATCTTTATTTCTGGGTTAGGAATAAAGTCATATGCTACTCTTTCTTTTTTGGACATATACCATCTGTCAAACCATTGTAGCTTTATTTCTTTTTTTTAATTCCCATTTTAAGACAATGATTTGAGAACAATTATATCGACTCTGTTATTTATGTGTCTCCAACTTTGCATATTGATCCATCTTTTCATTACCATGTATACCAATATGGGCCGTAACCCAATTCAACTCTGCCCACGTATTAATTTTTGCATTTTTTATCTTTACTTTCATCGTACGTATTTCCCTATTACAATTGTGAGATGATTGTATGGCTTGTAGGACTGACATAGAATCCGAAAAGATTGAGCATTTCTGTCCGTCCTCCACCCTTTCACAACATTCAATTGCCATCTTTAGACGCGGTGGTAGCTTTCTTCTCAGAAACATGAAACAAGAGTCTCGGGTCCATGACCCTTGTAATATCATTTATATCAAGAATACATTTATAAAATAGAGGGATCGATTGCTGTATCCCTATATAAGGGGCGCACAAAATGACGAATAAAAAAAGCTTGAAATTGCAAAAAAATAGTTTTTATCCAAATCTAAACACAGTTTACATAACACAACCGAAACAGTTCTATGCAGCGTTGTATAACAGTACCGGTGTGCGACAAATCTGCTTAAGATACAATATCTAATGTGGAAAAGAAGTTCGGGGAAAAGAATACTGCTTGCGTGCTATTTTCGTCATTTGATCATGTTTCGAAATTACTAGATTACTATTCTTGAAAATAGCTATCATGTAGGCTTAAAATGGGTTCTTGATAAAACTAGATTAAATACCTTAACCCATTAACTGCCAATTTTTTTTTATTTTTGTCCGGAGAAGTTATATATATGCTCAAAAAATTGTGTAACAGTATCTGGGGGCACGGCAGTGCCCCCGCCAAGTCGAGCAAAAACAAGCGGCACGGCCGTACTATCCTTTTCTCGAAGCAGTTCAGGCCATTCTCAACCCCCTATAACTTCATTGTGGATAAAACTAGAAGCCGGAATTTTCAGTAACCAAGCAGGCATTATATCAACACGGTATATTTCAAATTTCATTAAATTTGAACCAGTAGTTTAAGAATTATAACTAGTCAAAGTTTGTGAATTTTGTCACTGACTGACTGACTGATTGATTGACTGACTGATTGATTGACTGACTGATTGATTGACTGACTGACTGACAGATCATCAAAACTCTAAGGCACTTCTAGCAGACATAGAAGCTTCAAATTTAGAATACAATTAGTGTTTAGTGTATAAATCAAGGAAAAACTAAAATATCCGTGTAATAATGGACGGATCGATAAATTTTTCGAAGTTTCGAGCATTATCCATTTTGTCGGCAAATTCGTCGCCAAGTTGCCAAATGGTCGCCAAGTTTGTCACCAAGCTCTCGTATCACTGGCTCGGCATCCGGCAGCATCCAATACAGATTACTGTAAAACGGTCTTTCATATGATGACACTATTCTCGCTGGGAAAAATTAATTAAATCTCAAAATTACAGGTTTCTAACATTATCTAATTTGAAATAATTCAATTTGAAGCTGTGGAAGCTGTAAACGCAATGGGTGACTTTCAGAAAATCAATCTGGTAGAAGAAAGCAAACTGATCTTCAAAGTATGATCGCAAAACTTAATGTCGATCAAAAAAGAGTCTTCGATATGATGACAAATAAAATGGACACAATCGATAATAACGCTGACGTTTTACGTTGTTTTGTGAGTGGAACTGGTGGCACTGGAAAGAGCTTTTTAATAAAAACTCTGAAAATTTGGGTTAAGACTTATTTAAACAAAAAAAGTGGCAGTTAGTACTCCAACAGGAATAGCTGACTATACATAGAATAGATTGACTATACATAGACTATTGCAACTGCCTGTAGAACACAAACAAGCAAATACCGAAGTACAAACAACTTTCTGATGAAGTGCTCCTTCTGAGATCAGATTTGAAAGAAGTAGTGTTGTTTATAATAGACGAAGTGTCGATGATATCCAATGTTTAACATATATTTACTTACGCTTATCTGAAATATTCGACACAAGAGACGATCAGAATGGGTAGTTTGAAAAAAAAAACATCTTGTAGTTTTCGGAGATCTCTTACAGCGTCCGCCGGTAAGAGAAAAGTCACCTTTTGAAAAACTCTCAACTGCTGAAACTAACAAGTTATTAGGTTCCCTCAGTGTACCGAATCTGTGGACTGAACTGTTCATATACGATGAACTTACAATTAACATGCGACAGCTTAATGATTTTGACTCTGTTGAAATGCTAAATAGAATAAGATTAGGTGTGACTACACAAAAAGAACGCTACTTACTCTCGACTAGATTAATAACTCTCAAATCCAATTCAAATGAAAACAGATTAATTGAAATAATTGAACACCTCTCGAAACTTCTTGATGAAACTTCCTACCGTTTGCTTATTACCTACAAAAAACACGTGTCAACAATTAAATACTGCAATGCTTAAATCTCTTCTACATCCCAAAATAAAACTTACAGCTGTAGATAACATAAATTTCCGCAGATACCTAACAAAAAGAGCTCGTGAATGCATAAAAAAATATGAAGACGATGCTTCTATGACTGCAGGCCTGGAAGAAAACATAATTATAAAAATAGGAGCAAAAGTCATGTCAAGGCGAAATATTGACGTGAGTCTTGGTTTAGTTAATGATTCTATCGGTATAGTGCAAAGAGTAAAGGTTGATCACGAAAATACAAAAAATAATTAAGAAAATATACATTGCATTTAATAAAGAACATGTTTACGAGCTTAGTCCGGTCAAAACTAAATTTGAAATTATTAATAGAGCTTATGTCCATCGCGAACCGTTTCCCATATGTATAACCTATGCTATAACTACACACAAAAGTCACGGTCTGAGTCTAAATAATGCACTGATGGATATTGGTTCTGCAGCGTTCACATCCGGTCAAGCTTACGTGGCACTTCCGAGAGTTACAAGTCTGGACGGCTTACATCTAATAAATATCGACTTTGCAAGTATTAAAGCGCAAGAATCCTCAATTTGTGAATACAACAGACTAAGAAGCATTTACCGTCCAGACTTGTCAAAAATTGTAACATCAAAGCTTACGAGAAAAACCCATCGAGACAGAGACTGGGCTTTGAGAAAAACTGTGGCTGAATCTCAAGAAGTAGAACCGGAAAAGAAAAAGGGGAAGACTACATACAAAAATAAGAAAAGGACTATCTACAAAAATAAATGAGATGCCATCAAAAACATAACTTGTAAAAAAAACCAAGTCTCGCAACTCAGTTCTTCTATCGTAAAAAGTTGTGAGATCCATGTAATACCAAGTCGGTCCATTTATTCAGTCCCTACTTAAGGGTCCTTCTGTCTTAAGTTATTACGTAATTAGCTAACCTAACAACATCTTATGGTGACCATATCAATATTAAAAATCTTTTATGGTTTAAATAAATAGATTGACTTGGCAATCGCACTAAACAATCTAATTTAATATAATATGTTAATGTAATCTAATTTAATGTAAAGATACATTGTGTTTTCATGCGATGGCCAAGTCAATCTATTTATTTAAACCATTAAAGATTTTTAATATTGATATGGTCACTATAAGATGTTGTTAGGTTAGCTAATTACGTAATAACTTAAGACAGAAGGACCCTTAAGTAGGGACTGAATAAATGGATCGACTTGGTATTACATGGATCTCACAACTTTTTACGATAGAAGAACTGAGTTGCGAGACTTGGGTTTTTTTACGTTATGTTTTTGATGGCATCTTCTCTTACGAAATGAAGATATGAAAATTTTTTTTCTATTAATTGGTTGAAAGTAAGGATTAACATTTTTTTCGGTGGGTGAGGGTTATTGGAAAGAAATCTACCTGCAAAAGGAAAGATATTTTGTTCAGTTCTTCCAGAAATTTATCGAATGCTGAAATATCAAGAAAATATTTTATGCATTGGAATATATATCTAATTTGTTTTTAATTGAACTTTTAATTCGAGCGCTATTTTTCAGACAAAAAGTTTTTAAAGTTCATTTCATATATTATTAAACATAATTTCAATTAGCGAGAGTAAATTTAATGAATAATTTTATAACCAAAAATTATTAAACGTATAACTGTTAAGCTTAGAAAAGCCTTAATATTTAATAACAAAATAAAATAACTTTAATTAACAAATTTATTCGCCTTATTATAAATCACGTTCATATTAGAATATCACTATTAATGTATGGACTTAAATGATTACATTTTTTTACTACATAAAAATTAAATCTCAATTAATACAGAAAAAATGTCTAAAAGTAAACTTCGTACAATTTTCTAGTAAATATTCTTCAATTTTTTGGAATAACCAATTTATTGTTACTGCAAGAAATTTCAAACCAATTATCTGATGCAAACTAATTCACCGTTGTTTTAATGATATATTTCTCATGATTTCTTCGTTTCATTCCAATTTCTTGTGACACAAAGTATGCAGCAAAATAGAAAAGTATTATTTTGTATTAGATGAGCTTTCATTCAGTTTCTCAATTGTAGTATGATGCCATGAAATGACGAATACTAAAGAAATACAAACTAATATATCAAAATTTACAAAATATTTAATTGATTTTCAATTAAACAATAACTTTTCATTTCTGTTATTTCCTACATTTTCTCTCTACCTAATTCCTCAAAGTTCTGTGTACGCTTTAATATATACAACATAAGAGAGAATAATTATTATTCACCACGTATAAAGCAAAATGGAAAAGATATCTTATTTTTTGTACATTTTCAATCAGAAGAACTAATTTTAACTGCCCATAGAAATATTAATTACAAATTAAATTCATTAACATATTAACACCCCTTTTTTGCCTCCACACCAAATCCATTGACTTATTATTAGTAAATTGTTAAACAGCTAATAATTACCGTATTTCAATTGTTACTGCACAAAAGTATTTAAACAGTCACTTCAACTATTGTTGTCGAAAAAGAATCATTGTTTAAATGCTCAATAAATTTATAGTATACAAACAATGTTATAGAAGAAATAATCAACATATCCATTGTTGATTTCTGCTAAAATTCATTTATTTTCTTGCAACCGATAGTTGTGTGTCTTTATATTTCTGAGCTATGCTTAGTGCTGTTTTTGAACTTTTCGATGAGGCTACGGCCTTCTTTGGAATCATCGCCCTGTTGGCGATTTGGGAAGTTATGAAACTTTTCCTATTTCCCTTACTACCAACTTTTTTGGACATTGATTCTGATCCTGATTTGGGTCTGAATGCGGAAATGACATCTCCATCGCTTGTACCGGAAGTTGCTGTAGTGCACTCCTACGCTGTTTATAGATTTTGCCAGGCATTGGAGATACCGGCTGAACTGGTTCCAATCAAAGTCCAGAAAGCTGCACCACCGATTGTAAAATCAAATATGATATATGCAATGTGCTGTGCATTGGATCTGCCTGCACAGTTGGCTCCCATTGGAACACCAGTAGTCGAGTCATACGTGGTCTACCAGTTTTGCCTGGCACTGGACTTGCCTGTAGAATACCGGCAGTTCCAGGATGCAGTTTAATTTCAAAGCTGCTTTCAAGCACACTATTGACTGCCTTCAACATCCAGATGCAGTTAAAAAGAATGCCTTCGTTACCAGATTATACTTTTGACTGCCTACAACATCTAGATGCAGTTAAAAAGAATGACTCTATTAACAGATGCTACTTTTTACTGCCTTCAACATCTAGATGCAGTCAAAAAGAATGTCTTCTTTACCAGATTATACTTCGGACTGCCTTCAACATCTAGATGCAGTTAAAAAGAATGACTCTATTACCAGATGCTATTTTTTACTGCCTTCAACATCCAGATGCAGTCAGAAAAGAATACCTGTATTACCACATGGTACATTTGATTACATTCAACATCCAGACGCAGTTATAAATGAATACCTGTGTTACTAAATGCTACTTTTGACTGCCTTCAACATCTAGACGCAGTTAGAAAAGAAAATCTGTATTACCAGATGCTACTTTTGACTGCTTTTGGCATCCAGACGCAGACAGAAAAGAATACCTGTATTATCAGATGCTACTTTTGACCTGCCTTCGACATCCAAACGGAGTTAGAAATGAATACCTGCATTACCAGATGCTACTTTTGACTGCTTTCAACATCCAAACGGAGTTAGAAAAGAATACCTGCATTACCAGATGCTACTTTTGACTGCTTTCAACATCCAGGAGCAGTTAGAAAATATTACTTGTATTATCAGATGCTACTTTTGACTGCCTTCAACATCCAAATGCAGTTAAAACGAATGCCTTTATTACCAGATGCTACTTAAAATTGCCTTTGTTTTCTACAGGCTATTTGAAATGTTGTTGTCAGTAACCAGATGGATTTTCAAAGACTATCGTCAACATCTAGAAGCTCTTTTAAAATCTGTCGTCAGCTTGCTTCTAAATGGTTTTATGGGAAAAAAAAAAAAAACATTAAAACATTTGATGCAGCGACGAAGGGAGGGTTGGCGGGAGGGGAACGAGAGTAGCACACCTCCACGTGGTGTTCCCTGGGCAACGTCGCATTTCTTTTGAACTGCGACGGCTAAGATGCTACTCAAGCGTGAAATATAAATAAAGAATTTTTATTTATCTGGAAAATAGCTTACTTATCTTTTTTTTTTTTTTCATGTCTTCAAAATATATGCATTTTCAAGTCATAAAATTTCGCTATTTGTATTAAAAAAACTAAGCGCACAGTGCATGAATTTATAGATTCAACTGCTGCGGAATTTTAAAGTGCATATAATAACTACTGATTACTTTCATCGCAATTGCTATGAAGATATGTGACTTGCCTCAGTAGAGAGCAGGTGGAAGTTTCTGAATTTCAATCCTTAATATTTAAATCTTGAAGATCTTAAAATCATAATATAGAAAACTGTATATGATTTTTATAAACCATAAACCTCAAATATTTTCAAAACAAGACATAATTTGAATATAATTATGCCATCAAAAACATAACGTGCAAAAAAAAACCAAGTCTCACAACTCAATTCTTCTATCGTAAAAAGTTGTGAGATTCATGTGGACCAAGTCGGTCCATTTATTTAGTCTCTACTTAAGGTTCTTTCTGTCTTAAGTTATTACGTAATTAGCTAACCTAACAACATCTTATAGTGTCCATATCAATATTAAAAATCTTTAATGGTTTAAATAAATAGATTGACTTGGCCATTGCATGAAAACACAATGTATCTTTATATTAAATTAGATTACATTAACATATTATATTAAATTAGATTGTTTAGTGCGATTGCCAAGTCAATCTATTTATTTAAACCATAAAAGATTTTTAATATTGATATGGTCACTATAAGATGTTGTTAGGTTAGCTAATTACGTAATAACTTAAGACAGAAGGAACCTTAAGTATGAACTGAATAAATTGACCGACTTGGTATTACATGAATCTCACAACTTTTTACGATAGAAGAATTGAGTTGTGAGACTTGGTTTTTTTTACACGTTATGTTTTTGATGGCATAATTATATTCAAATTATGTCTTGTTTTGAAAATATTTGAGGTTTTTGAGAAAGGCATCCTTATAAAATGATCAATAAAAAACATTTCAATAACAATGAAAAAAAAAAGACCGAATATGTAACAGAGCATTCTGTAACCTCTAAATTATATATTTATGTACGATATTTCGTTATAATTTAAAAGCCAAATCTAAAATATAAGGCTTCAAATATAACAATTTTATTCCATTCGACTGGTAGACGGATTTGAAATTTGTTTGCTTGTTGCAAAGAAACGAAGCATCAAATGGACGCATTCTGCTGCACACAATATTGAATGATCTATAGGAAAAGAAACTAAACTGTTTTGGGGGTCGAGTGGCGTACGCATAATTTCAAAATTCCCAAAAGGGAATCGTGGTAGCTAATGGTTTAAATCACCTTCAACGATTTTAATATTCTATCGGGCAGTAATCGGGCAGTACTTAATCGGGACTTGGAACTTCTACAATTTCTTAGACAAGAAATTTCAAATGTATAAATTATAGTTATGTAGGATTCATCCAAGTCAAAAGTTTGCAAGGTGTAAACAAGAAATTAATAAAATTTACCCAAAAGTATTGTGCTCCCAAATAATTAGAACAACAAACTAGGGAATGAAAAATATCCAATATACCCTCTACTTCAAATGAAATAAAAATGAGAACAAGAATGCTCTTCAAAAATTTTATGTTGCAAAAGTGTGAAAATTATTAATCTTTTACTTTATTAATTATTTATCTTTAGCACACCAGTGACATTGCTGGGCGCATCATGTATTCTTTAAAACTGAAATGCATGCAAAAGCAAAAACAATTGAGAATACACTTTACTTTGACTTGATAAATTCAACTCTCTATTTAAATATCAAGAAATGCAAACATGTTTTAGCCAACCAGAATCTGTGCATTTGGAAGGAGAGCCTTGGCGTTCAGCCTGTAATCTCCATTCCCTAAAAAAACTATTGAAAGATGGCATAGCATAACATAATAATGTAGGCAGATAAGAATTTTAGTAGTTGTTACAAACAAGTTTTTATTTTTACACGTAACAAGTGGTTTAATATAACTATAACCGGCAACTCCCACCCCCTCAAAAGGCACTCGGAAAAATCTGAATGACCGGATCACTGCGATTGTGGTTGGGTCCTAAGGGCTATCACCTGCCACGTATAACGAATCCCTTGGGAAGTATGTTCCGTCATCGATGGGAGGAGCCAAACCCCAATCTTTTTCTGTACCCACCACGGTGGCTAGAAGCCACCACGATTCCGGGGACTTCACACCGCCATATCTGAGGTGCCCCTCAATGGCATATGGTTTAATATAAAGCCAGCGAAAAACTTCTAAATTGAAAAGTTTCAGAAACACTTTTAATATACATATGTGCAATTTTGCCTCAAAAAATGGAGAATATACCAATGAAGATTTTGTAATATTTCCCATACAAAGAAATTGTCAATATTTAATCGCGTATCCTTTGCCATTTATAACGTCCACAAAATGTGGTAGTACCGATTCGACCAACTTTTTTAGTGGTATCTAAAGTTATTTTACCCCTTTCTTTTTGTAGCACTTGTTTTAAATGAGCTGTGCTTCTAACTTTGTGTGTTTTGCCTGCTGTTTCGAGTGTGGCCCTCAGATTTTATATGATTTGATACTAGGGGACTGTGGTGGCATGTGTGTAGCGATGATGCTTACAATGAAAAAAGAGATTAATCTGCAACTGATGAGTTTTTGCAAACTCCCAACTCTTTTTCTGATTTTGCAAGCTTATAAATGGTTTCTTTCTAGCAATTCAATCTTTATATCCATTTTGTCTAATTACATTTCTCCCAATTTCAACATTTATAGTTCTGAAAATGATTTGAGAAATTTCTGCAATTAGCTTGACTGCACTTACTATAGGATCAATCTTGATTTTCAACATTTCCCTTTTTCCGCCATTACTTAAAATCTTCAAGAGAGGATAAAATTTTGTACGCACTTTTAATATTAAAATTGTAAATCCTTTTTGAATTCTAAACTAGGACTGACAAAAGATTTAACGGATATTAGTTTGGGCTTCCTAATGCATGTAAACATGAGAATTCAAAAGCCCAATAACTTAAATTTAAAAAAATTGGTATATGATCTTATGACTACAATTATAGCTGGATGACAAATTTTGCTTTCTATTATTCAAACAAAGAAAAAAACGTCCAAAATACGTATTCAGTTTTCTGATACTTGTGTTTTAAAAGCAGGTCAGCAGCAATTAATAGTCAAAAAAAAAAAAGCGACAAAGATTGAATGCAGCAAAAATCTCTAGATTCAAGTCAACGACAGTTTTGTAATTATTGTTTGGAAAATGGGGTCCGTTATTTATTTATGACTATATTACGAAGGACACAATTCTCAAGTGAGAGATTCTAAAAAGAAAATTTGAGTACTGGAAATCCCTGAACTTGCAATAATTTTGTGCAAGCTCTACAGACTGCCTCTGAAGTAATGTTTAATCTCGAAGTAGGTTTAAAAACGAGGCTTCTGTAAATGAAAACAATGGACAAGTAACATTAAATTCTGAGCACCTTTCTACGGAGACCCTTTTAAAGTACATGACCAATTATCTTACAAATAATTTTTTTTCTTGTTGAATGTTAAAATATTGAGGATTACCTGCTGTGAAAGCATGAGGAAATTTGCAAAATGTTTAAAACAAAAATGGCATTTAAATGCACACTAAGCCATTCGTCAGAATTCAAATGTTCTAATGCCGCTTTTGCTTAAAAGTTTGGGCAGCAAAGTACCGATTTAAGTTTTGACCTCCTCAATCGATTGCAGTTTAAAATGACGAAGTATTTTTCAAAACCTCTTTCGAGCAACGTAACCGGCTTTAGAGTCGAAAAATTCCCTGTTAAGATTATAAGCTCAAGCCTATGAAATGCTCTTTTGGATGTCTGGAAAAATTTCAAATAGATGTATTATTTTTATTAATAAAGGATTTTTTTTTGTTAAAAATGTATTTACTTTTAACCTTTTTCCTCAATATTCGGAAAATATTATTGCACAAAACACTTCTTACAGCACTTTAAAAATCCAAAAGTGAGCTTGTTATTAATAATTTCACTAAATTTTTGAAAATATTTTTTTACTGTTTTAGTGTCATTGTTCCGCAACGGCAATAAATCCTTTTATTTTATGCGTTTGTTAATCGATTTTTATCATTAAGAACAATTTTATAAAAATAAGCGCAGTTGAATCAAATCTGAAACATTATCATGCTTGATATTTAGGATTAGAATTTCGAATCTTCTTTAAATTATTAAGAAATTTCTTTTTTAACCATGATTTTTCATTCTTCAAATATTGTGAGAGAAAATTATTGTTGTGTGTTAGACATTTCAAAAAAACAGTATTCTTTTGTTGTCTTAACAAAAATCAACTAAATATAGAATTCAACATTGCCAAAAGTTTTAACTCTTTGCAATAGAAGAATTAGTTCGATGCATAATTATTCACTGAATACAAGGGCTTGTTTATTGCTCCAAAAATCATTATATATAAAATTGTTTTAAGCTGAATTTCTCTGAAAAATTAATTTGCGTTTTTTTACCATTCTGTAGTTAATTTTATCAACAAAAATTGAAAAATAAATAAAGCGTCAAAATGATGCACCGTCTAGGATGGTGCTTAAGAGGCACCATTCGAGAACAAAGGGTTCATTCTCTAAAGTGCAGTTTTTATAATCAAGATATCATTTTAGTTTAGACGAGTGTAAAACAATTTTATCATATTTAAAAGCTACCCTAATAATATTCCTTGTCAGGTTGTTTTACTTTAATAATACCAGCTTATTTAAAATTATTCTAATACATATATAACAATTGTAATGCTTTGTTAACATATTATAAGTTTACTTGTGAACTTTATATTATAATTCGTTTTGGATGCCATCTATATCTTCCACGAAAGAAATGGACAATCATTTTATACTACTCTCATTTCTGTCTATGTATATCCAGTAAATCCTTGCCGAAGGGGATTTTTCGTACACACATTATCTTAATTTTTCAATTTAATTTCTGTAAGGCTAGGATGATTCATGCGCGTAGGAAAATAATCGTCATGAACATGACGATTGCCGATTTTAACCCTTTCAACATCAGATTTTTTCTTTTTCAAAATTAAGATAATTTAGGGCTGTGTCAAATAAAGTATAAATAGCTATATTCTGCTAAAATAAAAAACAAAAATTAACTATAAATGCAATCTTTGAGGTGGGTCATATGTGTCCCAGTGGTCTTTTTAAATGGGACGCATGTGTCCCATTGGGGTTGAAGTGACCACATAAAATACATTGAAAGGTTGAGTCTGTAGTTTTTATAATATTTTAAAACAGTTTTATTGCAAGAGAACTCTTACCGATTACATATCCAACATTATTCATGACATTTCTATGTATGATACCTTGCAAAACAGTTTTTGCAGAAGTGCAACTTTACTCATGGCGCATACAGTTTTCGTTCGGGTTTCTTTATTACTAAGCTTTAGTTAAAAATTGTGCAAACATATGAATGTCATCACAGAAAACCACTGGTATATGCACGTCAATAAATTCCCCACTTACTTATCCCTTTGGGTGATTTAAAAATATCAGCTGAACATATATGTCACGGTGGGGCCCAAAGGGTTAAGGATGAATGCCGGTGTACTTGGACTCGATGTCTTTAACCTTCGGATCTAACAATGTTGAATTAAAACACCGGATAGATGCAGCTACATAAGAAACAAAGGACAAATGCATAAGAAAAAATAAAACGTCAGATTACATAACAATAATGAATATTTGGAGAAGTGGGGAAGGCGGAATAAAAGAACATAAAGAAAAAGTAAAAAGATTAAATTTTACGTTATAAAAGTTCAATATCATGAGGCCATTTATTATAAATTATCAGAAATAATTTCCATTACTACTTGCTTCATTTTTCCATTTTAATTACAATAGCGTTTAGAATTATATATTATACATACATATACAAATTATACATATTTTTTTAGAAATTTTTCATTTTTCATTTTTTATAGAAAATTAACTTCACGAAAGACGATTTTACCATGCGGGCAATCAGGGTCAGATTAAGCATTTTAGGGGCTCTTAGGCAGTGGCTGGGTTTTTGTTGCGTTTTGAACGAGTACGAGAGCTTGTACGAGAACGAGTACTGCTTTTGCAAATTGAAATGTGTTGAGACAACATTCTTTTATCCAAGTCTATTGTTGTTGTTTATAATGGCACTTGCTATGGACAAGCTCGCTGACGAAATCAGCGATTTTTAAGCCAAGGGAGCGTCTCTTGTTTTAGTAGCGCCAACTAGGGCCAAGAATGCGTCTTAATTACTCATGTGTCACATTCTCTTGCACAACCCCTTTTTACAGGGGGGTACATTCACACATCTCACAGATAGAAAAGATGAAGAACAACCATACTCGAACTCGAACCCAGGACGCCCAAATCACGGGAAAGACTAGCTACCCCTATGCCAAGACGCCGGCATCCAAATCTATGAACAGCGTCAGTGATTAGATGTTTGAATCAGATATCTTTAATGTACACACTTCTGCACGGAGCGGCTACTGTCAAATCTAGTCAATGATCTCCCAAAACTTCTGCACAAGATCAATGCAACTTCGCGTGATTTGTCGAAAAATGCGTGGACGGTGGTTCAAAATGGCGGACAGCTTCGGTCTCGGTTCCAGGCTTGGATTCCCACCCACCGATGGCGAGACACTTAAGAAAGCATAATAATACTTACACTCTTTGGGACGATGTAAAGAATAATGGACTCAATTTGAATGGTGTCCGTAATAATGCACAGACGCGAGCAAAGCCTCACTTTCTCCGTTTCTTTTTTCTATTTTACAGTATTTGTGGAGATTATTGGCAGCATGAGAAAGGGGTTTCCGATGCTGAAGCGTTGCCGCGTGCCACTTACAAAATGTGGTTTTTATGGGTTAGAATGCGAATAAATATTCCGTCCCCGTGCTTCTGCTGTTGTTTTTTTGGAAAGTTTTCTCCGTTCTTTTATCTTACAAATGGCATCTTTTTCGGAAAGAATACATTTGACACGTTTGTGTGTGGGTCCCGAGTTTTTACGGCAGGAGTGAATTCCTTCCAGTGATTTATGCCGTTGTATCGGTGATTCTGCGATTTCGAGTGCGTTAAAAATACCGTAAGGAGTGATTTGGAACTGGTTTGAATGAAAAGGATTCGAACGAGGAGGATTTATGGAGCTCCCCTTTTGTGAAATCCTAATATGTCAATTTGATCACGTAAGAAAGTTATGACGGTAATTGAAAACAGTATTGTCATATTCGAGTAAGGATATTTTTCGTGATTTGCATTTTATATTGTTTTTGAACTTTTATGTGAAGTATTATTTGAATGATATCTCTGTTTTAGTATTTATTTTTTAAATTAAAACGTGTTTTGATATAATTTTTTTGGAAGAATACTTTATCATTCACTTTCTACCAAATTATATTAGCTAATAAATATTTTGTTATGCAATTTAACAAGCAGAAATTGTTTTTTAAAAAAAATCTGAACCATTATATAGTTTTTACATTGGATGCAAAAATGCAGAAAAATGCTACTGCACTTTCTATCTAAATGAACATGTGCTAAAATGGCTCATCCATTTTAGTTTTTCGTATATAAATATAATAAACATCATATCGCATATAAAGGATGATGTCGCGTACGCGACGGATGAAATTTGGTGTATGGGCTTTTCACCAAATTTTTAGACTTCTAACAAATTTTGAGTAAAATCTGTTCGGCTATGAGTTAAAAAAACTCACGGTAACTACAAAAACAAGAGAGTTAGATGAATAAAATTCGGTACATAGATTCGACATCTATAGTGCAGACACCTATAAAATATTGAGCTAAATCTATCAAGCGGTTGGCAGTCTGTCGGTCTATATTTTCAGAAACAAGCAAATGCGAAAACTAGAAAAAAGCCTTGTCTTAAATATATAAAATTCGGTATGCGATGTTATGTGATCACAGTTCCAGTTCAAGTTTTGTTTCCTATCGTTTGGGAAAGCGAGTCTAAAACACAAATTCAGTTTTCGGATATTATTAGCCGCATGGCAGGGATTTATCACCAAATAACTCGCCAAGGATCACACAATAAATTCAATGAAAATGATAACTGGCGTACAATAATTAATATTTCATATCTATTGTACGCCAGTGCCATACAAGTCGTTCTCTGGGATAATACTTTTACTAGAGAGCATACGAAACAGTTTAAGGGAGACCACTCTAGTTGTGTTTTTTTTTTTCGTTTAGTCATCGAATCGATTCGATTAAAAAAAAAAGATAGGCTCATGTGATAAAGTACAAGACAGGAGAACTGGCGCACATCGTCGGGATCCTGTTCTCCCCCGTCCACTTAAACACTCTCTCACTCAACTCTCTGGGTGTATAAATTACATTTTATTTCCATATAAATAGATTTTCAAGCAACTGAGATAGAAGAGGGTCTCTAAGCTTTTGCCTCTTCTGTTTTTGATTAATAAGTCGCCAATGAACTAGAAACTCCTTATTTGAAATTTGGTTTATTAATACAAAATTCCTTTTCTTGTTTAAAAGTCTTCTATTTTATGTAGGTATTTTCTTTTGTCTATAAACAATGAATTCAAATATACGAATGTAGGAGGCTCGAATTGTTGAATAGAGTTTACACAGCGACTAAGAGTCCTGCAGACAAATACTTAAAAAAAATCTTAGTATTTATACAAGAGATGAGTATAGGAAAAATGTATTCTTATATAAATAGCAATTCTTAATTTATTAATTCTAATATGAGAGGCAAAATAATATACTTTTATTAACCTTATTTTTATTTCACCAGATTTAGGTATTATCACACTTAAATTTAAATGTTCATATAATCCACTTTTAAAGGAAAGCAAAGTTAAGTTGCAAAAGAATTATAAGACTGAGTAAATAGTTTAATAATAATAATATAATAAGTTTGTATAATAAACTGTTTCACTGAATAGGTTAATAAACTTTGATTTCATTTTGTATTGAAACCTGCATTCGGAGAAGAAATCATTATGATAACGAAATAAAAAAAATAATGCGTGGTTCCCGATTGCACAACTACATATAATTATAATAATTATATAAATTATTTTCGAAGTAAAAAAAAATCTGTAGTTACTATCATCAAACTATTTGGGTTAACTTAAATACCCTGGATCTTTCATTGTTATCAGCTAGTTTCAATTCCATTACATTTTGTAGCATAATACATATTATCATGTGAGAACATGATGTTTTAGTTTGGGACCTCATTAAAGCCTCAATATGTACGGGCAGAAAATTGACAATTTATCGCTTTTGAGGCATCAATTTTTCGCATTTATGGTTCTTAGAAAATGATCAAGTAAGCGCATTTGGCAATTACGACCAACAAAAAGTTACATCTTGGAGCGAATGTCTGCCATGAACTTGATTCTCCTGTCTGGCCAATAAAGGGCAGGGTCGTGAGAGGCTATCGCTCGAAAAAGCACAGAGAAGAAAATGGGGGTAAACGCGAAACAGCGAGGCAAAAAATTATTATTTATTATTTATTGAAAATTATATAAATTTTTCTAGCTGGCAAAAAAAGTTTTGGAACTAGAACGATTTTGGGATGGGGGGGGGAAACAACTAAACAAAATATGGTTTTCTAAATATTGACGCATGCGTAATCTGATAGCCATGTGATTGTTTCAAACTGGTTAAAGACAAACAATGACTTAAAAATATAATCTTCTCACATGATAACATGAAATTTGCAATAGCAGAATTCCATCATTTTTAATGCTATGCTGTCCGAGAACACCAAAGTTGGTGTCATCCGAATTTCTATTTATTTTATGATTATTTTTTAATTTTAATTATTTTATATTTACTAGTGTGTATATTATGAAAATTCCTATTTTAATTAATTATTTATTTCATGAAAATAAAAATTTACCATCTCTCGGAAACTTCAAAAATATGCTGGTGACAGATGTCCTATTGGCGCCAAACGAAATGAACCCAATAACGTTAACGTCCGACATAACCTTAATTTTTTTCCGTCAGTCGATTACTAAAATGAATATCAAGTTTTAATAATAAATCGATTAATAGTGTTTTCTCTGTGCACTTTATACTTCAAGAAAACTTACAATTCCCATCTATAAAATCACTACGCTGCTATGTTTTATACTATGACATTTTAACAAATTTAATAAATTTTGGAAGCAGACAACTTTGAGCTGATGCATACATCTGAAATCTACAATTTTAAAAGTATGCATCATATATTGGAATGCCTATTACGTATAATTTCACACACCACAAGCGAAACAGAAATGGCTTCGTTTACTGAGTTACTGCTGCAATATTGACAACACTGCGGAACACTCCACAAAATTCAACCTCATTTGCCAAAGCACGAAATGCACTTACGTACCCGATATCACAGAATGACTAACAAGAAATTGGCGTCCTCCACACGATTTGGTGTCTTACCTCATTTGGTTTCGCTTACCTGATCGCCAGAAATTGCTTAAATATTTCTTCTCTCGTTCTTTTTTGATGGGTGGATCCTTAAACGAGCCCCGATGCCCAGTTTAAATATTACATCGAAGCGTAAAAATCAAAGCGTCGCCCACTGCCGGATATGTGGGAGGTGGGGGATGCGATTTCAAACCGATTCGACTCATTAAATTTGATTGAACTCGGGGAGAGGGGGTGCAGAGGTTTCTGTGTATTCAGTCTCTCCGAGAGGGTGGAATTGACATTTAAATCCGCATCAAGGCTGGATGGTAGAAGCTGCTTTATTTATGTCATAACCGTCGTCTGAAGTATAACTGATTCAAGTATCAATGCCATAAATTGCTTATAATCCATTTGGAAATGAAAATCTGGTGCCGTATGTTGCTTGTGCTTACCGCATATTATTGAGCAATACATAGTTTTAAAAATGGGCCGCAACAATTTAGCTACTACTTTAATGCCAACACAGGTTCCTCTTTCTGATTATAAGAAATATATACTATGTCACATTTTGCATTCCAAATAGCAAACTGAATGGGACGCACAGATTCGTAATAAGTTTCATACAATTAAGCCGACAATAGATTTTGGCCTACTTTACACAGCAGAAAACTGGACACCATTTTAACTAGGTTGAAGAATGGACATACTCTATTCACCCACCGACATTTGTTGATGGGGGGGGGGGACAACACCATTCTGCTCAAAGTGTAATAGTCCTGTTCTGTTTTAGACATTGTTGTGGAATGTCCACAGTTTTCAATCCAGCTTCTTGCATGTTTTCAGAAATCTCGCCCTGAATTGGGCGAATTGCTTTCCAAAACTCCGCATGTTGGCCTATTTAGATTTTTAAAAAATATCGATTTTTGTAATCACATATAAACACTAACCGCGCTTTTTAGCTCAGTACCATACCTTACATCATTATTATGCTTTTTCATGACTCACAGATTGACGCTTTTA
Organism: Argiope bruennichi; assembly: GCF_947563725.1. Taxonomy (NCBI): domain Eukaryota; kingdom Metazoa; phylum Arthropoda; class Arachnida; order Araneae; family Araneidae; genus Argiope; species Argiope bruennichi. Next base: position 15,010,258 of record NC_079156.1, on the reverse strand, counting down.
GACATCTGGATTTTGTAAACATTCCATGTTTTGATTTTATTATAAATTGATACAAATATTTTAATTTCTTGAATGTGGCGCAGCTTAGCTAAAAATGGCTTTTGTGTCCTTAGAAAACAACAACAACAATTTAATTCGAACATTTAAAAATTTTAATTCAGTTAAAGTCGTGTCGATTCTTAATTGTTGCTACAAGTCTGAAACCTTGAAAATTTTCTAAATTGCTCCTTATCTCATTTCAAAATGTGTTGTGTTCGAACTATTTACTGAATTTAATAAATATTTCTATCAATTTACTTTATTCCGAAAAACTTTTTATTTGCATCCTCTTGTGTTTTTTCCTTACTTTCTTGTGTATAGCGTATACAAAGAGGAATTATCGTAATCTTCAAGAAATTCGCACTCGAGATTTTGACGCACTTCCACATTTCGGAGCTCCCTGATTTCAAAAAATTCGTTTTTTGGAATTCTTTATCCATCCGTTTTCATGCGAACACATTAACACTAAAACGCCTTGAGCTAGATGGATGAAATGCGGTATATGACCCTTTCACTCGATAAGTAGATTTTTTATTAAATTCTAAACGAAATCCATTCAAAAGAAATTAGTCCGATTGAAAATTAACTACAAAATTAAGAGAGTTAGATGGATAGAATTTACTTTAAAATAATCCTTAGTAAACAGGAGAAGCTATTCATTAGTATAGAATTAAAGTTACTGAAAGATATTATTAGACAAATACTTATAACATTTCTTTATTTCAAAAGCAAGGAGGAATTTTAAGTAGATTAGAGGAAAAGAAAAATGCATAATAATGATGACTTAGATTTTCTAATAAAATATGGGCAAAGATATTAGTCTATAATGAAAATACATACATCATTCATTTCGAAAAAAAAAAGTTAACAGTTCAGTTTTTTTCTTCTTGGTAAATTTTAAATCGAGTTTATTTCTTAGAAACAAAATGACACTTCCAGTTTCAAAATTCAGCACTGGAAAAAATAATTTAGAAACTCATTTTTTTTTTTTTAGAGGAAACTCCAAAAACCTTCTGTTATACATTTTTTTTTATCCTTTGTATTGCGGTAGCATTTGTCCAAGTAAAAGATATAATAAAAACTAACAAACTTGTAATATTATAAATGCATTTGAATAGATAATTTCTTTCTAAAATATACATTGGTCTAAAAATCGAAATCCATAGCCAACGATATGATCTGTCAAACTGGATTAACGCACAATTACCCAGTTCAAACTTGGAATAAGCCAGAAAGACTAATGGTTACGTCAAACAGACCTCAAAATCAGTCCTATATTTCAAATACGCGGAAACATTTAACATCTTCCCGAATATTGCATTACAGTAATTTACGACATCATGAACCATAAACAAATCAATTCTTCTACACACGGGGGAGGCTTTACCAGCATTGTACGACTTTTCCTTCAATCTCTTTCCTTTCAAAACAAGATTTATTCGGATGCAAAGGGCTGTAATTCTTCGTGTGCCCAGAATGTGTTCTTAAACTCGATCTGTTTGTTCGAAAGTCGTGCCAGAACGCATCTAGAGCGGGAGTGATTTTTCCTGGTTAGCCACTGGTCAGTGATCAATTTCTCACGAACTCGAGTCCGTTCCTAACCCTTTAAGGTGACTTGATAAATGGAAGCCACTTTCGTCTGATCATTCCGGCGCTAAAGTAGATAAATGGGGCGGAAATGGGAATACAATGGGAGCGGGCACTTTGATGGAGAGATAGACAGAAAGCGAGTGAAGTCCAACAGAATGGCCGCGATAATGATTTTCCTTGATGAAGAATTATCCACCCCAAAGCAGTTGCAAATGTTTTCGTGATTATTTGCTACCATTTGTAGCGAAAATTGCAGCCAGATTTTATTAGAAGCATTAGAATGCCTACGTTGACTATGCAGATTGCGTGGACATGCTATTAAAGCAACGCGGTCTTCCCAAAACTTGCTCGCTTACTCTGTAATAGAGGTGCTATTCCTTACCCATCCACCGCAAAAAAGTGTGGACTTTGGGTAAGACAGAAAGCGCCAATCATAGCACTGGCTTGTAACATTTACGAAATATTAACCCTTTAAAATACGATTTACAGTCGAAAAGTTTGGGCGGAAAACGTAAACAAGATCGTGCTGACTTCGAGCCCTTCCGCGGTTCCCCCAAATCGGTCCTAAGTTGTACGTGCATGACTTATTGAATATAAATAGTGTGTATAAGACCACTGGTTTAACTTTGAGGGATATTGAATAGGTAATTACAACCTGATATAATAATTGTGGTAAGTATACAGAATAATTATTATCAATCTCTAATATATAACATAAATCAATAACATTTATTTGCAGTCCGACCATTTTTCCTGAGTACCGTACTACGTGTTATACCCGTGATATTTACATTTGGCGCGATTTTAGTTCATACTACGGGATATGCCAGGTATATTTACGTTTGGCGCGATTATAGTTCGTACTACGTACGGGCTTTGTCAGTGATATTTACGTTTGACGCTATTATAGTTAGTATTACGGGATATGCTAGGTAAATTTACGTTTGGCGCGATTGTAGTTCGTACTACGTACGGGCTTTGTCAGTGATATTTACGTTTGGCACGATTATAGTTCGTACTACTGGCTATGCCAGGTAAATTTACGTTTGGCGCGATTGTAGTTCGTACTACGGGATATGCCAGGTATATTTACGTTTGGCGCGATTATCGTTCGTACTACGGGATATGCCAGTGATATTTACGTTTGGCCCGATCTTCGTACTACGGGTTGTATTCGTAGGTTAAGGGGTTCATCTATGACGGGAATGGAACACTAATGAATTTATTCGTGACCGTCCCCGTGTTTCTTACGATTAATCCCTAACATGTGGTTAATAATATCCAACGATTATGTAGCGCTTTTTTTCAACTGATTCTTTCTTACACAGAACACTTCTACAACACCTGTTGTTAGAAAACCAGATACCAAATTTGATATATTTAGCTGATGCTTCAGAAAGTACAGTCCCTCAGATGGTCAACCCCTTAATGGATTTCGCTCAAACTATCAGTATAAAATCCACGTATCGAATTTTAATCATCTGGTTCTCTTCGTTCTGAAGTTATCATGATAACTTACAAGCGGTCAGCGGCACAGACTTCTCTGAATGGACCAGAATGCCAGATTTCATCCGTCAGTCTCAAACTATTTCTGAAATAGATGGATGAAATTTGGCAGGCAGACAAACGGACAGACAGACATAATGCGAAAAATGTGTTTTCTTAATTCAATGCTGTCTAAAGCCTGGAGATTCGTCAAAATATTGAATTCGAATTGTTAGATGTATACAATACTTTCTCAATATTTCGTACATCAGAAAGTAAAAATTAAAACAAACTAATATAAAAAGGCCTTATTGCAAACCATACGACGTCAAATGTTGGTACCTTTCTGTGTATCAACGGGAGCACAGGTCAAATGGGAGGTTAGTTGAAATTGAGGAATCACTCCAGACTCGGAGGTTAATAATTCAATTTTCTTCGGGAGGGGATCACACACAATGCTCGGCTCGATCCATTAAGGGAGGTGGGATCTATCATTCAGGTTGCAGGGGAAACGAGGAAGAAAACGGACAAGTTACACGTGGGTGGACATATGGAAACAAAATATGTAGGTGGTTGCTACTTATTCTTGAAGTATTCCGTAAAGGCAAGCTGCTTTGAATAAAATTTCTTGGAGAATAATTCTTTACAGCATTTTTTTTAATACTTCCTTTATAGTATGTAAAAGATCCATAGCGTAGCTTTAGTTCATCGCCAACCGAAAACATAAACTGATTTGGCTCGTGATTGGCGAACAATTATTTCTTGCCAAATTAGAAGGCAAAGAAATGTCAAGATATTTTCTCATACTAGTTCGAACAATTTTTTTTTTTTTTTTAATGACCGGGTTTTTTTTTTTAACCGTTTGATACTAGGGGAAAACATTGTTGAATATTCAAGTCTCAGATTTTTTAGATGAATATTAATTCGATATGAATTTTTAAAAACTAGCTGGTTTTGGCGATAAGTTTGTTCGCCTAGATTATAGACTTATTAAGGAATTAAATGATTAATACAGAATGCATTTTTTTTTTTTTTTGGAAAAATCCTTTCTTTTTATTATTTTGACAAGACAGAAAAACATGAATTAAATTGAATCTATTTATTGCAAATTAAAAATGGCATATATTATGAATATTATACTACTACAGCTATATGTATATTAAAATTCTACTATGGAGTTAAAGAACAGCAAAAACAAACGAATGAATGTTTTGTTGGATTTTATTCTTTTATAGAACTTAACAACATTATTGAAAATATTATTACGATTAAAAGAAGAAATGTACAAATATAAAATTACTACTAAAAATTTAATTTTTTTAGTCCTTAAATAATGCAAGAACTGTTTTAGTAAGATATTTGTTTCAGAAAATATGAACATTAATTTTCGTAAGCAAATCATAAAGATTACAATTTTGGCGACTGTTAAGCCTATTTTTGTAACTCTATTAAACTTTGTTTGAAGCCTATTTCTTGACTTTTTTTTGTATATTCTTTTCCCAGAATTTTGGTAACCAGTCTAACTATCTCCAGAAAATTTTTATTAATATTTCGCATCTCCATCAATTAAAGCGTTGAATTCAATATCGTTGTAAAAATGTTTAATAACGCAATCTATATAATAATTCGCATTTGACTATTGCCACTTGAGAATAAGTATTATTCATTTCTTCACTTTTCCATTTTCAACGATTCTACTTCACTAAGGGATGACGGCTCACACATAAACATTTGCTGTTGGGGGAACCCGCACCCCGATGTACAGTATGTCAGTGTACTATGACGGTTCTTCACATTTTAATAGAATGTCCACAATTTAATAATGAACGAATTCGCTACTTTCAATCTCCTCAAATCAAATTAAAAGATATTCTTCATAAAATTCCCCATCCCCACCTTTTTACCTTTTTAAAAATGATTGGCTTTTACTTTTCGATTTGATTCTTAAATAACTCTTAATTTCTGTTTTACCATGCTATTACTTTTTGTAGATTTTACAGATTGACAAGTTCAGGAAAATGCAATTTAGAAAGAAATTTTTAAACTTTTAAAATAGGATTAAGTCTTACCGTATGTTTGGCGCAGTTTAATCAAAAATGGTTCTTGCGCCAATAAACTCCATCAACCAATCACTAAGGGATGAAATGTGGAAGGATGAATGCATTTCCGAAGTTCGTCTTCATCCCTTAAACTTGATTTCAGACCAATTAGACACGTTTTCGTTTTGTTTTTTTCTACGTATTTCTGATCGTATTGTTTTAGTGCAACTGAAAATTGCGCATTGATTGCTTATACGCCTAGTTCAAATGGCAAAAAACTTTCAAAGCTGGCGTGAAAAATATTTTATATAACATCATTAAATGTGATTGAAATTATCTATCTTTGTTAATCACAAAATGCTATCAAAAAATTCAATGACAAAAAAAAAGTGTTTTAACATAAAAAGAATTGTTATTTTATAAAAAAGTGAATTACCAAATTTTAAGAACAGAATACTTCTATTTATTCATCATAATTTATTTTTAGATTCTCTCATAGCAAGTAAAAATTGTTCTAAAGTGTTTTATTGTGAATTAACACCTTTTTTCTGACAGGATTACGAGTTACCTGCCTAAGTCCACATATAATCCCAGGTCACCTTACTGTTGAATGTAAACATCTCCTCCTTTCATTTTCCATCTCATTCCTATTTTGATTAAACAATCGCATGCTGACGTATACGAAAAAAAAAAAAAAAAAAAAAAAAGGAAGGTTTTATAATCCGCGAATGAATAGCAATAGGAGCTATTGCCGTGCCAAGTTTTACATATCTGGATTGCAATTTTTGCTTCATTGATGAATTTTTTCAGAATATATGTATGTATGTATTTACATATGTGGATTGCAACTTTTGCTTCATTGATGAATTTTTTGAGAATATATGTATGTATGTATTTACATATGTGGATTGCAACTTTTGCTTCATTGATGAATTTTTTGAAAATATATATATATATGCATGTATTTATGCATTTTACCTTCTAGATTGTTGGAAATTATGTTGAATTTTTAGATCCTGTAAATTTTTAGGGTTTTAGAGATGATTCTTATCATCCCTGATGATTCGTGGCATAATTCTAGTCAAATGCATTAAAAGTTGTACTTGCTGCATAATTCAAAGCTTTGGTTGTAAAGCTTATGTGGATTTCAAATTTTCATAATTAATGTACGAATTTATTCATAAGTTAATATAATATTTTTCACCATCAGTTTACGCAACCAACGCTGTGAAAGTATCTAAAGTTTTTTTGTTTTTTTTTCCCCAGTAAAATACACACTTATGGGATGTTTCTAAGGAATTCGAGATGTAGAAACGTCCATTCCCTGTACTGTGACCTTTGTTTATTCTTCAATATATTCATTCAAAATGCTTCTAAAGCAGCCCAATGGACTCTTGGGATTTATCTTTTGGCGCTCAGGTGGTTAACTCGCTCACTTGTTTTCCGTATGCCCCCGCGTCTGAATGAAAATGGGGCTCTAAGGAGAAGAGTCCGGATTTGTTTCTTGTTTTTATGGGATCTGATGGAAGCCTCAAGCCTCGAGGCGAGGCAGAAGAATTGAGGCATTGCTATAGACAGATTTTGTACGGCGAGCGAGAGCTTACATGTTTGTCCCATTCTGGTATAGCCGATATTCATTGATATTCTTGTGCCTGTCAATTTCAATGACTTTTTTTTCTCCTCCAGATTTTATTATTCTAGTAAGCATGGATATAGCCACGAAGGAAAATATTTTCGTCTCTGAAAATGTTTCACCATAAAAGCCGTTAGACATTGAGCTAGTATTGAAATCCTGAAATGCGAGGTCGTTTGAAGGTATTGCTTAAATAAAATTCCGGTGCCTTTATCTACCATTTTATGCTTAGTTATCACTAGATTTAACTTTTAGCGCAAAGAATTTAATTACATTAAAGTTCCATTTTGGAGAAAAGAAGAGCAATGGTGGAATGGCCGTCACCATTTTCGTACTATGATCAGATAATAACACCTGATTCAGCAGTCCCTTCAACAAATATCTAATTCACACCAGGGTCCGCGGTAGCCTGGTGGTAAGGTCTCGGCTTTGGAACCAGAGCGTTTCAGGTTCAAGATCCGATTCCACCGAAGAACCGTCGTGTAAGCGGGTTTGATGCGCTTTAAATAAGTCGTGGCCAAACGTTCCTTCCGCTGTTGGAGAGGGGAGTGCCAACTCAGGTGTCGTCCTCGTCATCTGACCGATGTTCAAAATCACGAGGTCTGTCCTAAAAAAGCCCTTGTTTTGCTTTAAAACAGGATGTTAATATAACTAAATTAATTCACACCAGGGAAGAACGCTTTACTTCATTGCCAGATTTATCATTGAAAGCAGATTAGAATTGTTCTATAAGAACAGTTTTAGAATTGTTCTTTGGAATACATTCACGGAAGTATGCTAATCAAACCATTTTTTTTATTAAAGTATGAGAATACTTAAAATATTGCTATATAAAAGAACACTTTCTATTATTTATTGATTTTAAATCGCCGATTCTAAGATCATTCCACTAAAATATTCCTCCCTTTTCATAAAACGAAATAACGAGTATAAAGAAAATATAAATATAATAGTATGTACCATTCAATCAGAGTGTCATGGTGCACAGGACAAACTTGGTGAAATTACACTGAACAATTGGTTACGGCAAAAAAAAAAAATGCTAGATTTAGAGGTAGATAAACGGTATAAAAGTAAAGTCAATGCCAACAATGGAAACTTAATAGATTTAATTACTAATGGTAATAAAATACTTTAAAAAAACCACCAAATGTGGCATGGCGCTACGAAAATAAGTGGTACCTGTGGATAATGTTATTTATCTTTGTTCTTAAGCATCGTCCGTGGTTTACTAACTATAAATGGCAGTTAGTGCATGATATGATTTTTATTTGTTTATTAATTTTATGACTGTTAGAAGTGATAAAATGCTAACTATTAGTTGAATGACGCTCCCTAATCTATTACACTTGGCATTTATATCTTAATTTGCCTCCTTCGCTAAGTCTTTGAGTTGGAGAGGGGAACTTGACGAAGGATACTTATAGAAAATATTTGAAAATATTGACTCCATTGGCGCAAACAAGAGGATAATTCTTTAAGAAATGTATTTGATAGAAATATATCAGTGGCAGTCTATTACAAGAGAATAATAAATCATTATAACCAATTATTACAAAAATTAATAAACGTTGATTAAGTAGAACGTCGGAATCGGATAGCTGCTAATTAATGATAATGGCTATTTAATGAAGTTACTTCTGTAGTGTATTTCAAATCATAATAGGTTTCTACATTATTATTGACAACTAATATTTGGACAATTTTTAAAAATCGCAAATTAATTTTATATGTAGTCTTCTTTAAACTTATTCTCAAATTAGATAAGGAAGGCTAAACTTGATGTCACATTGAAATGCTAAAAATCGCCGCGCATGTCAACTAACATATAATTCTACGTAATGTTTTGTTGTACTCTGACTCTATACCCTTTTTCCTCTTGCAAAATGAGAAGTAGAGTTCAAAATAAATATTCAATTTATTATTGTATCTATGGGGATAAAGGCGATCTAAACCACTTAGTAACTGCCACGTGGCAAGATCTTTACATCGAACATATAATCTATCCACTTGATGTGAAAAAGATCTCTCGCACATATGATACGAATATGTGGCATGAAAGAAAGTATGGCATCGTCAGTGGCTGAAAAGAATTTAAACGCAATTATTAGCCATTAACATCTCAGTGGCCACTCACACAATGTGTGCGACTCTAGCGCCAAAGTTAACTGGCCGATACCACATTCTTATGCGATGATTGGTCAAAGTAAACAAGTTTTTTAAAATTAATTCTTCGAAAAATATCTCTCGTCATTGGCGACATTTGACTGCGCACACGTGCGTCCATTAAAGTACTACAGAATTCATGATGAACTAGGTCAAAATAGGTGTTAACTTTCTCCTTCTATGACTATTAGTTGCACCAAGAATGTGTTGTTTAAATGTAAAACTTCAATTGGAGTATTAATAATGAGATTCCACAATAAACTAGTGCGATTACCATGTGACAAGAACCTTTCACAGAGCACATAGTTGGTAATCTATCGATTTGATGAGAAAAAGATTTTTAGCAAGAGTGATATGAATATGGTGCATGAAAGAAAGCATGGTATCATCAATGGTTACGGAAGAATTTAATCCTCCTTCTGTGATTCTTTCTCTCTCCTTCTATCTATGACTGTTGGTTGCGCTGAGAACATGTTGTTTAACTTAAACCTTCGATTTGGTTACTAACAAGATTCAAAAATAAACTGATGCGACTACCATGGGGCAAGAACCTTTCACAGAGCACATAGCTGGTAATCTATCGACTTGATGAGAAAAAGATTTCTGGCAAGAGTGATATGAATATGATGCATGAAAGAAAGCATGGTATCATCAATGGTTATGGAAGAATTTAATCCTCATTCTGTGATTCTTTCTTTCTCCTTCTATCTATGACTGTTGGTTGCGCTGAGAACATGTTGTTTAACTTAAACCTTCGATTTGGTTACTAACAAGATTCAAAAATAAACTGATGCGACTACCATGGGGCAAGAACCTTTCACAGAGCACATAGCTGGTAATCTATCGACTTGATGAGAAAAAGATTTCTGGCAAGAGTGATATGAATATGATGCATGAAAGAAAGCATGGTATCATCAATGGTTATGGAAGAATTTAATCCTCATTCTGTGATTCTTTCTTTCTCCTTCTATCTATGACTGTTGGTTGCGCTGAGAACATGTTGTTTAACTTAAACCTTCGATTTGGTTACTAACAAGATTCAAAAATAAACTGATGCGACTACCATGGGGCAAGAACCTTTCACAGAGCACATAGCTGGTAATCTATCGACTTGATGAGAAAAAGATTTCTGGCAAGAGTGATATGAATATGATGCATGAAAGAAAGCATGGTATCATCAATGGTTATGGAAGAATTTAATCCTCATTCTGTGATTCTTTCTTTCTCCTTCTATCTATGACTGTTGGTTGCGCTGAGAACATGTTGTTTAACTTAAACCTTCGATTTGGTTACTAACAAGATTCAAAAATAAACTGATGCGACTACCATGGGGCAAGAACCTTTCACAGAGCACATAGCTGGTAATCTATCGACTTGATGAGAAAAAGATTTCTGGCAAGAGTGATATGAATATGATGCATGAAAGAAAGCATGGTATCATCAATGGTTATGGAAGAATTTAATCCTCATTCTGTGATTCTTTCTTTCTCCTTCTATCTATGACTGTTGGTTGCGCTGAGAACATGTTGTTTAACTTAAACCTTCGATTTGGTTACTAACAAGATTCAAAAATAAACTGATGCGACTACCATGGGGCAAGAACCTTTCACAGAGCACATAGCTGGTAATCTATCGACTTGATGAGAAAAAGATTTCTGGCAAGAGTGATATGAATATGATGCATGAAAGAAAGCATGGTATCATCAATGGTTATGGAAGAATTTAATCCTCATTCTGTGATTCTTTCTTTCTCCTTCTATCTATGACTGTTGGTTGCGCTGAGAACATGTTGTTTAACTTAAACCTTCGATTTGGTTACTAACAAGATTCAAAAATAAACTGATGCGACTACCATGGGGCAAGAACCTTTCACAGAGCACATAGCTGGTAATCTATCGACTTGATGAGAAAAAGATTTCTGGCAAGAGTGATATGAATATGATGCATGAAAGAAAGCATGGTATCATCAATGGTTATGGAAGAATTTAATCCTCATTCTGTGATTCTTTCTTTCTCCTTCTATCTATGACTGTTGGTTGCGCTGAGAACATGTTGTTTAACTTAAACCTTCGATTTGGTTACTAACAAGATTCAAAAATAAACTGATGCGACTACCATGGGGCAAGAACCTTTCACAGAGCACATAGCTGGTAATCTATCGACTTGATGAGAAAAAGATTTCTGGCAAGAGTGATATGAATATGATGCATGAAAGAAAGCATGGTATCATCAATGGTTATGGAAGAATTTAATCCTCATTCTGTGATTCTTTCTTTCTCCTTCTATCTATGACTGTTGGTTGCGCTGAGAACATGTTGTTTAACTTAAACCTTCGATTTGGTTACTAACAAGATTCAAAAATAAACTGATGCGACTACCATGGGGCAAGAACCTTTCACAGAGCACATAGCTGGTAATCTATCGACTTGATGAGAAAAAGATTTCTGGCAAGAGTGATATGAATATGATGCATGAAAGAAAGCATGGTATCATCAATGGTTATGGAAGAATTTAATCCTCATTCTGTGATTCTTTCTTTCTCCTTCTATCTATGACTGTTGGTTGCGCTGAGAACATGTTGTTTAACTTAAACCTTCGATTTGGTTACTAACAAGATTCAAAAATAAACTGATGCGACTACCATGGGGCAAGAACCTTTCACAGAGCACATAGCTGGTAATCTATCGACTTGATGAGAAAAAGATTTCTGGCAAGAGTGATATGAATATGATGCATGAAAGAAAGCATGGTATCATCAATGGTTATGGAAGAATTTAATCCTCATTCTGTGATTCTTTCTTTCTCCTTCTATCTATGACTGTTGGTTGCGCTGAGAACATGTTGTTTAACTTAAACCTTCGATTTGGTTACTAACAAGATTCAAAAATAAACTGATGCGACTACCATGGGGCAAGAACCTTTCACAGAGCACATAGCTGGTAATCTATCGACTTGATGAGAAAAAGATTTCTGGCAAGAGTGATATGAATATGATGCATGAAAGAAAGCATGGTATCATCAATGGTTATGGAAGAATTTAATCGGAGATGTTAGCCATTAAAGCATTCACAATGTACTAGGTCAAAATATGCGAACTTTCTCCTTCCTACTATGATTCTTTCTCTCTCCTTCTATCTATGACTACTGGTTGCACCAGGAATGTGTTGCTTAACTGTAAACTTTCCATTGGTTTATTAATAATAAGATTCCAGAATAAACTGGTACAATAGACTTTATGTGTGTCATGTGAGCATAAGTATTGACTCGTTTTATGTTTATATCATGCCGTTTAACATCCAGTCTCAAATGAATGTTCAATTTAAAACTGTGACACTTAATCTCTTTGCAATTCTTATAAAACCACGTCTTTAAACACAAGTCCAGAAAGCTAAATGACAGGAAAGGGTGCCTTTGAATCTTCACTAGTCGGGATTGCGAGCAGGAATCGCTTATTCCAAACCCTCTTCGAAGCGAAGAGCGGAGGGTGCGGTGGAGGTGCGAGGGTGCAGAGCAGACATCGAGTTGAAGTTGAAGTGTAGGCCGCCCTGGCCCGCTGACGTTGAGGCAGACAATTCAATTTCACGGACGACTTCCTATTGGCCTTATTCCCGCTTTAAGAACAGGGGGGAGGGTAAAGGCCTCTAAAATTTTACGCGCTCACTATAATTGCCATGCTTAGTTGAACTCCCTGCGGTATTGGTTTATTTCGCAGGGCAGCAGAAAGGAAACCCTCGTGTTTCTCGACTTCGAAAAAGCCCATTAATTCCCTAAAGGTGACGCGCTGCCGTAATAGGAAGAAAAATTTCATTTATTCTTCTAACGTTTTTACTCCCCTCCGCCGTCCCCTCTCCAAGCCATCCCCTCTCCGGAATAAAAAGCGTGGAACGAAAGAAAAAGGACTGCTACTACTTTTCCTCTTTCCGTTGCGTTGCCACTAAATTTTTTTTTTTTTTTCAAGAGAAAGGAAGAAAATGTTAAGAAGCAATTGTTTGGCGATTTTTTTTTTTTTTTTTTTAGCTCAGCCTATTCATCTTGGCTTTATTTTTTTTAAGGGCTAAGTTAACAGTGGACAGGACTGGGTTGGTTAGCAAATTATATTGCGAGAAGTTTTGGATACTTTTTTCTTTTTGTAGGGTCGTGAAGAAGAAGGGCGTAGGATTTTCTTTTTAGTTCTTTTAGAAGATTCGCTAGAAAGTTTGGGTGCGTTGGCGAACGACTTTCCCAAATTTTCACATCTTGGTTGTTCAAGATGGATGCAAGTTTGATGTTACCTTGGATACAAATTCGCTGATATAAGCTATTCAGAAAACTTATAATTGTATACCTTCAAAATCGGTTTCAATGATTTTTGAGTTTGAGCATTTATTTTTTTAATTTTATAGTTTTCTTTGCTGTAAGATGACATTTTTATCATGAAAATCTAATATCGCGTTGATTCATTTAAGAGTCCATATAACACTTGTGATGTTTTTGGATTACGCGCTATTTTTGTGTAGTTTAAAAACGTTTGTGAACTAATTTTTGGATTATAAGTTTATAAATATAATTCGGAAAACCCAACAGTGACTCTGTAAGGATAATCCGTACTTAAGACATAAAATGATTTTTCACTCTTGTTTCAAAACCAATATCCCCATGTGCGTGCTTACCTTTTGTGCATGTGCCAGCAATTCAGCCACGACTTGAGATCAGAAAAATAAATTATTCAATTTTTACACTGGTATGATTGAGCTGGAAAAATAAGAGCCACTAATACTATTTTTGATTAAAATCTGGATGAATTCCGTTGCTTTTAAATCTGAAAATATATATTTTGCAACTATCTAAACGGTGGTAAACATCTTTTTTGATAGTCGCTATAATTTTTCCATACCCTCTATTGTCATCAATGCATTTGTAATTCTAAATGGAGCTCGGAGCATGACACATTCCTTTCACCCCTTTGATATTTCACTTCAAAAGTGGCATGGCAGCACAAATGTTTTGTCTTCATGAGAGCCCTTGAGTTTGGGGGCCTAAGACATAAAGGGACCATTGACAGCCCCCTTCCTCGATCGCTACGTTACTGATGCCCGAATCATACTCGCTACCATAATTAAGGAATTAATGAACTTCTAAAGTCATTTCATGATACTTATGTTATTATTTAGAATTTTACTTGTATAACATATTACTTCAGTTATTTCGCAGAATTCTTAGTTTATCATGAAATAATGCATATTAAAAGTAATAATTGTAAGTGCAAATAAAAAAAAATGTATATACTATAAAATAAAAATGGAAGTGAAAATCTTCTTTCTCAATGAATGTACAAAGAAGGCATTTTTTTAGTCCTAATTTAAATATTGTCGGAATTACGCGATTGAATATTTTGTTGAATAAGTTTGAATTTCATCACATTAAAAATTCTTATAAATTATGCATTTAAAAAGGTTACTAAAAATCAAGAAAATATTCTAAGAGGTAATTGTATTAAAAAGATTCTTAGTTTTAACATAAAGCAGAAGGCTTTTTAGTGAGATAATAATTTGGAAGGTATGGGTAACAACTTAAATAGATAAATCATAGCAATAACCCATCTGGCAATGGTTAAGCCTATTTTTGAGCACTATTAAACTTTGACGCTTATTTCATAATTTCTTCTACATTTTATTTTCTCTAGTAATATAGTTTTTGGTAGGCTCTTATCTTATAACAATATTCACGAATTTCTAATTATATTTTGCGGCTCTATTAATTAGTAAAGTGTTGAATTACGGGCAGCAGTAAAAACGTTCAATGACGTGTCTGAAATGTTTGCATAGCGATTTGTTTACAATTAACTGTAGTTCTTCAAAAATTTGTAATAAGAGCGATATCTGCGTCATAGGCATTAGTGTTTATATATATGTTACCGTTAAAGTATGAAATCCGTTATTTTATAGAATACCTAGTTATTCCATGAAATAACTGATCGTGTCCGTTAAAGTGTAAAACTCTCTTGTATTTCATGGTTTAACTAGTTATTTCATATAATAACGATCTGCAGCCCGTTAAAGTGTAAAATAATCTATATCATATATCTCGCACGACAAATACATTTACCTTCCACCCCTACTGCATTTATGCACTATTCCAGGCCATAGGGAGATAACTTGTTATCTATCATATGCGGCCGGATATCATATATAACCGGCCGCATAAAACTATTATATTCCCGATCCCAGTTCAGTGTCTGCGAACAAAAATTAATTAAAATCGAAGAAGTACCGGATGTAGAAATATCGCTCCAGTCGGTTGCTACAGCTCAAAGTTTAGGTACTGGTCAGGGATTTAAAAAATGTTCGTGTAAAACCCAGTGTGTCAACAAAAAGTGTTTTTGTTTTAGAAATAATGTTCTTTGTCATTCCAAGTGTCATTTTAGTAATCCTTATAACAAATGATTTTATGGTACGTTTTCATAAATACCATTTATACGCTGCATAAATTAGATAAATTGTCATTTTAATTGTCTATCATTAGTTTAATTTCATTTTAGATAAATTGTTTATTTTACACTTTAAACTGTCACTCATTAGTTAATTTATAGAATACCTAGTTATTTCATAGAATAACTAGTTAAAGTGTCAAATGAATAACAAATTACACACTTTAACGGACACGATCAGTAATTTCATGCAATAACTAGGTATTCTATGAAATAACTGCATTATATACTTTAACGGTAACATATACATGGATTTTTAACTTGTCTGCCTTATTTTTCATGGAAATGGATTCAAATAAAATACAATTAAAAATGCATTATATCAAAAAAATTGGTTATGTTGGATTGGCCTTATTATTTTGAAATAACGAACTTTTTATTTCAGATAAACTCTACACAAAGTGCAACATATTACTTATTAATTACAATTAATCATCCTACGTATTATCTCTGGTGCCAAAATCTCTAACTCAACTGATACAAAACATACAACAATGTATAAAATGTTTTTTGGATATAATTTTCTGCCAACTTTAATTATATTATACTCATCTCTGAAAGAAATCTTCAATTCTAATGTTAAAAGGTTACATATTATGCCATTCGCCTAGCTTGTCGAATTATGGTTTTCACTGGCAGAGATGAACTCGAAAATTTATTTTCTGAACTTTGGGTGGATCTAAAATGATGAGATTATTCAAATTCAAGTCGTTGAATTCTTGATGCAGTAAACATCGCTAAGTTTTATAGTAGTTAATGTTGTCATTTTCTATGAAATATCAAAGTCCAAACCCAAACCAAGGGATTCAAATATGTAAAAAACCTTCATTTAGTGCGATCATTTCGTCGTTTAATGTTAAAAATTTTGTGGTAAAATTGATAATCCTTCATTTTTAACGAGAGTAAGTTATTGATATTCCTGAAGTTTCTTTTTTCGCTTATAAGGGAACTTCTTGGAATCATTTCCTCCACTGCCATGGGATAGGTTTCACGTTCTTTTGTCTGGACTAGAATAATCTTGATTGATTTAAACGTATAACTCTGCTACCAGATCCACTTTGAAATATTTTATATAGACATAAAACAGTATTACCTGCGATTTAATCATGATAGCAAAATCGATTAAAAAAAAAAGAACCAACTTAAATATTAAATACAAAACTGCAATTCTACCAGGTATCGAAATATGTGTAAATTTTGCATTGGCTCGTTTTAGAATCTCTTTGAAATATTATGGACTTTTTAAGAGCAATGACGTATAAACGTTAATTATTCAGATAGGGACGAAAGTACTAAAGTTATGTCCAATACCGCCTGCATCAATAACCATAGAAATAGGCCAAGCACTTGATATTTTGAAACCTGGAGTGCGGCATTGTTCAACGTTTAAAAAACAAGGCAGACAATATATAAGTGAGCAATTAACGAATAACTGATGATGAGCAACAGCGAAGGAATTCTTAATTGTTATTTTCGAAATAAATTGTAGAAGCTCTTAGGTTAGTGAATTTATATTTTGCTATTTTTTTTTATCTTGATGTGATAAAAATGTAGTTGATTTTGCCTTATTCAGTTATTCTTACATTCAGTAAATGCCTTATTCAGTTACATTCAGTAAATGTCGCTAAAGCTCTTAAATCCTGAAGAGATCACATTATGAGGCAGTCACTGTAATTGCAATATAGGATGGTTCATTATGAATGGAATAAAAAAAATAGCACAGTACGAATTACGTAATTGATTTATTTATCCGGAACAAATTTATTCTAAAATTACAATCATAAGAATTATATCTAGCAACAGCGAAAATTCTTCCAGTTATGAAATCGCCGGTAGAGGTCGCTGGGAGAAAAGTTTGCTGTCATAATTACACCAATGGCGTCATTCATGCAAAAGAAAGCATTTTGTCTTTTGGAATCTGCCAAAAAATCTTCGTTAATTGTCGTTCAAAAGGATCTTCACATTGGATTTGGTGAAGAACCACTGCATCGGACAGTGGATGACACAGTTTCAGAATAAGGAGGTGCTTATGTAAGAAAACCAACCCAAGATAAACCCCTTTCAAAACCGAAATCGTTATAAAAATTCGTGAAAAGCGAATGCAAAGACTGCATATGACTCAAACAACGGCTTGGAGTGTGTTAAACCCCGTTCCGACAGTTTTTTTTTTTTTTTTTTTTTGCTTTTACTTATGTGTTCGTAAATCTGACCTCTGATCCATTGTAGGACCACCAACGCCTATGGACGTCAATCGGGAGCTTCCAGACAGACATGAATGATGAATGAATGAAATGAACAGACATCAAAGAAACTCAGAAAACCACAAGAGGGAGGGGGGGAGAGGAGGAATCGTGTCTATCTCAAGAAGCACACAGGTCGTTGGAACGGGGATTTACAGGGACGTGGCGTGTGTTAACTGAAGTGTCGGACTTATTTTAACCACTTGCTGAAGAAAGACATGCTATGCACGTTGAGATGCTGTTGTCACAGAATTGCCAACGACGTCCTACAAATGTCAGCAGGCAATTAATTAATTTAGCGACTCGTTGTCTGTTTGCTCAGACACAGTTTATAGGAGCTCAATTCATTTAAATAATTCATTAAATAAATATAAACCCAATTCATTTAATAAAGCACAATTCATTTAAATAAATATAAATATTTTTCCGATTTCTATAAGGTATCAAACATTTTGTGGGATCACGCTGCAAGTTACAATGGACTGTTCTGACATGCACACCTGTGAATTTCTTGCCATCGCAAGTGATTAACAAGATATTGTGGTGCCAGAAACCTCACTTCTTGCCATTGAGCAGCGCCTCTGGTGGAGAAAATGAGAGTTGCTGTCAATTGACGCCAAGACGGAGCGATGTGAAGACGAACTGTTATGACGTGTTGTTTAAAGGACGAACTTTTATGTTAGCTCTGCACCTGATTATCGTAGTCTCATCCTGTAAATTTGCTATCTTCAATTTGTGCATCGTCATTAGCGTAACTATATTGTCACTCATTAAATTCTCAAATATCAACCAACTCGAACTTGTTATTGCTTGACAATCACCCCCATAATTTATTCTATCACAAGTGTGGCAGGAACTAGAATAGAGCATAGATATTTGCCGTGTCACTGGGCATATAGAACAGCTATAAACAAATAGGTAATTGCAGTCTTATGCTAAATTTGATTTATCAAAATAAATCAGTGCTTTCAAATTAATATCTTTTTAATCCCATTCAATGTGAAACACCCAGTACCTTTACTATCAACATTTCGTTTAAGAGGCAGGGGAAAGATCTTGTTTGCTTTCAATTTCCTAGCTCTGGAAGCTGCGCTATGCCCTTTATTGCACATGGCAAAAAGATGCGCTTCCAAAAACAAAATGATTTTTTTAGAGTTCATGCCAGTCAACCACACCAAAACACGATGACATTGAGTTAGTAATTTCCTTTGATTGTATCTGATTTCCCCTCCCCCTATTTTGTGTTAATATTCGTTGAAGAAAAGATTTTATTCTAAATTATGATACATAAATATTTATCTAGGCCAAATAAAAATATCAGAAATGAAATATGAAAACAATTTTCAGTTTTGTGCATATTTTAGCTTCCAGAGGCGTGTTGTCATTTTTACTTGAAGGAAAGGGATAGCAGAAAAGTTTGCAGCTGAATAATTCTACCGAAATTTAAACTGAAGATGTTTTTATTCTAAAATTGCCAAATTAAATAATCTGCCGATAGCATCCATTTGATGCAGTTTAAATGTAAAAAGAATGATATCTGTCACGCAATAAAAGAGTTTAATAATATAAAGAATTCTGTATTTTTGAGAGGATTAATTTTAAATCCTTGAAAATAGTATTAATAGGACTTCTTGTTTAGCAGATGACCATAGGTGAATATATTGAGTTGTTTTTGAAAAGTATTCATATAGGTCTTCTTCAGGTTCTGTTCAAGAAAACTGTTCAAGAAGACTTTCTCAGTATGAGTCACTCTCATATTCCTTCTAAGAAGATTTATTTGAATTTAGGAGTGAAGAAGGTGAATCCAGTATCTTGTAATTTCGACTTGGCGAATCCAGCAACCCTTTCTTGGGTCGCTTCTTCGACAAATTCGACTAAACGGACGTCATTTCTGATCTCCTTGGCTAATACGATCCAATCCAATACCGAGCCTTACGACATTCCACCCAGGAATCCAATATCCACAAAGCAAACATCGACAGCATCAACTTCACCTGTGACACTTTCTTCTTTCTCTTTTTTTTTCTTCTTTATTCCCTTCGGTATGACTGTTGCAAACTTTTACAGGGTGGACCTCGCGGGATCGTTTGGTTTCTCAGTCCAGGGAACGGGGAGTACAAACAACTCAACCCCACAAATATGTTGGAGGGGGGGGAGGCCGGCACTTTGCTTTTATGTTTCATGTCCGAGTGTTTTTGGGAGGTAAAATTGTATGAGGACCATAAAGCGGGAGAGGGAGCAGTTACTGGACGTAGGCTGGACGCTAGGCATTTGCGTGGGATGGTCCAGCTTTATACAGTTGCCTTCGGGGCTCTTTCTTGAATTTGAGATGGTGGGTGGAGGTGGAGGAGAGATCTCGTTCGATTCCCGAAAGTAATAGGTAAGCGCTTTTATATGTGTGTATGTTTGTCTACGGTTGGATTAAAGTTACTAGAATTTACTCATATTAGCGCTAAAAGACACATTTTTTACTATTGTTGGGGAAAACAATCTGCTTTTATCGATCGTGAAAGAACGAATTTTCTTTTTCTTTTCTTATTCGATCACAAACGAGTTTTGTTTCTCTTTTTAACTTATGAGATGTGTACTTTTTTCATGCAACTTGTAATGAAATAATGCATTTGTTAAGGCTGTGTGATTCGTTTTTTTCTTTTAGGTTAATGATTTTTTAAATAAATATCCTAACTTGAATCAATATTTGTTATATAATGTTTTATCGAAAATAATTCAACAGTTACACGACAAAAGATATTTCCTTGAATGTGAGTTTAAAAGTATGAAACACTTTAAAATAATACATGTATTAACTATCTCAATAGCTCGCATTCTTCACCTTCGCGTGAAAAATACTGAAATCCTTGTATTTTACCAATTGAGCTACTGCCTGTTGATTTCAATTTTCATTACAAACTGCTAAAACTCTATTTATAGTATTAAAGATTAATTAAATTTAATTAATGAATTAATATTTGAAAGAAACTGTATTAACATCGTCATCCTTTACAAGTTTAAAAAAAATGTATTTGAACTTGAGTGGATGAATAAAAAGTATTTTATTAACGATTGAAAATTTGAACAAGATATATAAATATATACAGGGAGAGAGAGTGTGTGAGCTAATAGTAGGAATTAAATAAGCATCATAATCTCCATCAAATATGACAGAAAATTTTAATTTGATTTTTTTTCGTTGGAACACGTCGAATGAAGAGAAAAGCAGACATTATTTTTTTCTCTTTCAAGGGAGATGGTGGAAATTAATTTTGGTTGTATGAAAACGGAAGTTGAGAACTTTGACTGCGAAAACTTGCTTAAATTTAACATTCGCAACATATAATAATGCGGATTTCAGTGCATTCGAACGTCAGATTCTTCAGTATAAGTAACAAAAATAACTAAAAAGACTTTTTAATTTAATGCATTCCTTCAATATATATCAGAAATAAACAATCTGTTTCGTTTAACCTTAATTAAACATTTATTATATATAAAGGAAAATTACCAAATTGTGACATCCAGGATATTTTTTAAAGTACAGTGAACAAAGAAGTAATTTTAACATCTTAATCTTAATAATTTAACATCTAATACAAAGATTATCTTAATAAATACAAAAAAAAAGATTGAGATTATATTTGAGAGAATTATTTCTTTTCATTGATGCAATCTTCTACAGAACAGCGATTTTGTTGTTAAACCCACAAAAGGACCTTTAGTCGTTAGAAACTGGATATCCATTCTGCGAACAGGAAGGATGTACAAAATAATCGAATTCAAGGTTTCAATGGATCTCCAAGTTTTAGATCTCCTTTTTTTGGTATTATGTACATCTTTGCACCAAATTTGTAGATTTATATCAGATTTTGAGTGGAATCCATTCATCAGAAGCCTGTCTGGCTGCTTGAACATAATCTAATACGAATAACTACAAAACGAAGAGATCTAGATGGATAAAATTCGGTACACGGATTTAACATCTATGTAGACATCTATCAAATTTTGAGCGAAATTCAACAAAGGATGCACCGTCTTTTGGTCTTTACTTTCAGAAGCAATGACTTAAATATATCAAAATTGGTATGTGACTTTGTGACTACAATTGCGATTCTGTGTCAAATGTTGGTTTCAACTGGTTGTAAAAAACGCATCTAAAACATAAGTTCGATTTTCGAATACTATTAACCGCATGCCAGGGATTAATCGCTGAGGATCACGCGATAGATTCAGTAAAAAGGCTAAATTCATATTAACGTTAAATATTTCTTAACCATTATACACTAGTGCCATGCAAGGCGTTTGTATTTTACCCAAGGCCCATAAATTTTTTTGGGAGAGTATACGCGATAATATTGTAGCAAAACTTGTTCTAGCTTGGCGTGGAGGGAATGGCTCAGTAGTAGAATGCTAAGAACTGAAAGCGATAGTTCGCAAGTTCGTATCTGACTGTTTTATTATCGATATACTGACTGTTATTTTTCGTTTGTTCTAGAATGTTCTCATAATTTCTGTATCTTTCTAAATCTTGTAGATCGAGTCGTTTCGTCTTGTGAATAAAAACAGATGCAAGGTTTAGTTCCTTGAATAAAGTCTCGAGTTGAGATTAGAGAGTGTTATCTTTGACTTTAGTTAATACACGGTTTATCTACCCGACAATATTATTTACAGAGTATGCGCGATAGTTTTGGTGCGCCCACTCCCGCATAATAAAAAGAGACTTAGTGCTCTTACCAGGCTAAAAGAGATCTAAAATGCAGAGACTAATCAAAATCTTGAACTCGAATTTCTTTGGGATCCAGATTAGTTCGTGTACGTGTGGTGGGACGGAACGGACACCACCACGAAAAAAGGCGTGGACGTGAAACATCTGCGCTCAATTCAATGAATAGATCTTTTCAATCAAACCATTAAGGGATCCACTTTACGGACGAGCGCAATTGCACGCTGCGAGATTCGTCCCGCCCGCATTTCAGTGAAATATTAAATGCGTCTCCGAGCACAATCTCAGGCAACCGTTTTGAATCCTTCCTTAATGGATGGTTATCAGAGTTCGTGCAGAAAGCGATGCATTGTTTCTAATTGACAAGTATCATCTGCTGATACAATAAAAAGAAATTAATGTAATTAATATTAGTCCGAGGGAGGGGGGGTTGATTCGGAGTGCAGGTCACAGGAGCTAAGAAGAGGGAGGGGCATTTAATACGAGAGACCAGTGGTAGTTCCGATTGAATGACGAAACACGAACTTGCTTTCATATCTTGTGTCTTTCAACGAGCAATTCTAGTATCTATGTAAATTTGCTTCGCGTATCTTGGAAACAGCTCTAACTATTTGGATCATATTTTATATTTAGATAATGTTTAGCTTTTTAAGTTTATTTATGTAGGTGATTTTCTGAAAAAATGCGATTTTACGCACACACACACATACACAAAATTTATAAGTGTAGAACCTTTTTGCTGACAATGTCATATAACACCATCCCGTAAGTCTTTGTGATACTTGCGTTGTTGCCATACGATGAAACTGGTACTTCAAAATTTTGTGAGATGGCGTTAAATGACATTATTCGAATACGAATACGCTCGGCATACATCCAAAAGCAACAATGCAATGACTGAGTTAACCAATTCGAATGACATGTTAAACTAAGTGTATTCACGATTATTTTCTTGTTTAAATGACGAGTTCACATGCAAGTAAGATTTGGAAAATATTCATATGTAATCAGTAAGTGATTCCCATCTAAAAATTTCTCAGGAAAACACGATTTTACAAAATAAAATAAATAAAAAATCTGCCAAGCGAACTTTTAAGTTTGATTCTCATCCAGATCTACCAGCAGCAATGATTTATTTTTCTTTACAGATATCTGTACTGTTTTGAAATTTTTGAAATAATTATACGTTTATTATACAAATTGTATTACTGTTGAACAAGACCATAATTCAAACGTAAAGGAATGAGATGTTTCTCTTATTACTAGTTAAACGCCACGCTTTTGTTAAGGAAAATTAAGGAGTATTTGTTAATAGAATGTGTTTTTTTGCTTTTTGTCGTATTTTACACTATCAGTCATTGACGATTGTTGCGGTCCGAACGGAAAATTCAATGTCAATCACCGATGACTGATGTTGGTGCTTAATAAGACTAAATAAAGCTTAATTTTGAAAAAAATCACTTAATTAAAAATCCTTATGAAATCTTTCTTCCATAGCCTTCATTGTGATTAGCATGATTTCAACATGACAAATAAACGATAAAATAGGGCAGATGAATGTTTTGGACTTACCTTTGTGGTTCATTTATTTTATTTATTTATTTTGGTTCTTTTTAAATTAAAAAATTTTTTTCTAAATTTCTGAAAGAATGATGGAAAAGATTAAGAATATTATTAGCACCACCAATACGTGATAAAAAAACGGCTAGTAAAAAAACAAATGACATCTTTTTTTTTTTTTCAATTTCTAGTTCGAATCTTTTGAAAATAACAAACTCCTATTACTAAATAAAATGAACATTTTTTAAATTTTTGGAAACTTTTAGCCACTACCGTTTACTAATATATAATATGGCATAGAAATTGCTCTTATTGCATGTTGTAGAATGGCAACAGTTAAAGCTAAGCAAATAAATATATAATTTCACTGAATGTTGCTATAGTGCACTTAATTTAATAGTGCACTTATAGTGCACTTAATTAATTTATTTGCAGAAAAGTTCCAGATTCACCAAGAACTCTTTTCATTTAGCGGAAAATAGGTATAAAAAATCAGAATTAAAGCATAAAAAAATCAAGAAATACAAATGATTTATCAGGCGCGAAAATAGGCTTAAACATTGTTGGAGGGTAATATCTATAACCTACGAAAATTGATAACCATATCTTCCAAAAGCATTGTTTCACAAGTTTTTTATATTATAAAACTTAAATAAAAAAAAAACCCTTTTTAATGATATTGATTTCACATCTGTACTAAGTGTCCTTTGTTTTTAATAATGACTTAATGCAATACACAGTTTGTAACAATTTTTCAAGTTGGAAAAAAAAAAAAAAAAAAAATGAGAGGATTTTGAATTGCAAAAACGGCGGTTCAGAAAGCCAGTCTGCGTACAGAGGTGGGGGAGGGGGGAAGTTCAGTTTTTTTTTTAATAATAATTTTTTAAAAAACTAAAAATTTGGTTTCGGATTTATTTTTTAGAAATTAAAAGACAATAGCTCTAATTGGAAGATATCCAATTTGTTAAATTTCTATCAATTTCAAACTGTTTATATACATATTTCGAATTCTAAAAAACTAAACAAAAAAAGTCATAACTTTTTTGATTGGAATAGTATTAATTACCCAAGATTCAATTGAACAGAAAATTTATAATTAAAATCTCTTTAAAATAACAAAATTAAGGTACTAATTTATTACTTCGTACTTTCAGACTTTTCTCCGAATATGCAATGAAATGTAAAGAGAAAAATGGAAAAAAACTGTATCGATTTTCAAGGCGTTCTTCTATTTTCTTTCTTTCATTCATATTTTTTCTTTATTTCAAAGATCGGAAATCCTTCTTTCCGATTTTATGCTTTGCGTCTTCTTCTCGACATATCGAGATCGTAAAGGGGAATTATAATCCTTGGCGCGAGTTCCCCTCTGGGCGAAAATAAACCAGCGCCATAATTTGAAGAAGCCATTGACGTTTTTTTATTTTTTTATTTTCTTTTTTTTGGCGACTATTTCGGAGGAAACATGGTTTTCAGAAAGGGAATAACTGACCGATCCTCTTATTTTCATTCCCACTCCTATTCTACTATCTCAGAAAGTGAGTTAGCATTTTATTTTGGAAGTAAAATTATCTATTCATAATCATAACAGGTTCACAAAGTTTTTGATGTGATTATAAACAATGGAAATTCTCTGAAAATTTAAGCATTCAGAAATAATTTTCTAGTTGCTTTTTTAAAAAATCTTCTTGAAAATGTGAAAAATCTTCGGGGAATGTAGCCAGTATTTTTCGACCGGGCAAATGAACCATGAGTCAATGCAATTGGATATTTTTTGAATAACCGCCTCATCTAAGTCTAGCTCCTTATATTCAAAATCGAAGTGCTCATGTAAAATTAACCAATGTTCTCTTCTTTCAAACAGAGTTCTTATTACTTGCAAGTGATGGCATATCTGAGTCAAAATTCTTACAAAGCCTCAATCTAGTATTCTTTTAATTAAGTTGGAGAAAATATAGTTAATTTTCATTTTTATATTTAGTCATATATATATATAGTACACTCCAGAGTAGTCGGCCTAATGTGGAGGAAGGGCCAGCCGGATAGGCCTGAGTTCTTTGAACTTATTTCTTTGCCCACCAACACCAGAAGGCAAAGTTTTTATATCAAAACTCACTGTTATCATACATTTTCTCACACTTCTTATTAAGCCCTAAGCCCTCCATTTATCTCAAACCAAACAGAATGTTAACGCACCCCGGTAAATCATAGAAGCATTTGTCGATTTTCACTATTACACCAAAGTCTAGTCTTTGTATAAAACGTGATTTCTTCTCCATAGTCACTACAACTTTTTTTTTGTTTATCACCCATTTTGAAATCTTGACTGTGGTGCACTTAAAAAAACATTGAACTTGCCTCAAGAATAATTTATGAATACTGTACTTACTGTGCAGTTACAATCGGGAACATTGTCAAAAAATGAGGTCCGTTACACACTGAACGATGAACAAGGAACTGAACGTGCTCTTTTCCTGTCACAATTTGCATTTTGCACACAACACGTACGAGGATCGTAGCTGACGCCCGCTTCCTATGTCCTTGTTGCAACTGTGGTCAGTGGTGGTGCTTAGTGAAGAAATTCCAACTCTCGGTGCCTTTAGATATTTTTTTTTATTAACAATAACAACAGAGTTTAAAGCTCAGGGTAAATTCCATTACCGCTGGGGTCCGTGCCTGCCACGCAAGTCCCCGTTCACGGGGGTGGATGTTTACAAACAGGAAGTAAATAACGGGCGGGAGCGCCATCTATTTACAATCCGTAACAGTCCTGGCAATGTTACCAATACAATACCTTACCTTCCCCATTTTATTACGACAAAAGGAAACCAGGTCTGAAGTACGGGAGCCGGATAATCGCGAACTGAATAGTCAAGAGTCTACAGTATTGCTGTGAATTAACTACTGTAGAGTTAATGTGAGACAGAAGTGCGTTTAATTTGAGTTAAACGTCATGTTCTGAAATAAGACGAGATATATTTTAAGACGGATCTCGCAATTTTACGTGACCATATCATAATGATGGCCACTCAGACACTTAGTCACGAATTATTCATTTTTTCTTCATTTTTGTGGCACGGTGACCTCATGGTAAGATCTCGGCATTGGGGCTGGTGGGCTATAAGTTCGAAACCCGATTTTACTAAAGAACCACCATATATACGGACCTAATGCATATTAAATCTGACGACGTGGGCCTAACACTCTTCAGCTGATGTCGTGCGGATGTTTGGAGAGAGGGATCAGGTGACGTCTTCGTCTTCTGACCGGGCTTCAGAATTACAAGGTCCTTCCTAAAATAGCCGTAGTATTACTTTCAACTTAATATAACTTAAACTAAACTAATAATTATTCTTGAGATTTTACAGTTGAGTGATATGATTTTTGTAAAAAGTTCTGCATCA
The DNA here is from genome assembly GCF_947563725.1 of Argiope bruennichi. Lineage (NCBI taxonomy): Eukaryota > Metazoa > Arthropoda > Arachnida > Araneae > Araneidae > Argiope > Argiope bruennichi. The sequence goes on along the minus strand of NC_079156.1, from coordinate 14,982,922 downwards.
TGATGAATAAACATTATCCACATTGAAATATAAAGAGGGTATAAAGGAAAGAATTTATCAATCAGAAAAATTTTTTCAAGATCTTCAGATTAGCTAATTATTTTCTTGAGGTCGTATTGTGAGTCTGTATAGTGATATCGCATTTATTTTCAAGAACGACACAATCGATCTGAATCCAAATTTTGAAAATAAAGTTAAAAACTTAATAGCCGCCTTTGCCGACCCACTTAATTGTCCAGAATATTGTCGTTTTTTGGCAGTAAAACGATTAATATTGAATACAATCTTTAAAAATTTTCTATTGCTATGATTGAATTGATACGACTTTCTATTGGATACGACTGACATGAATTTAATTGAATCAAACAGCTTTAACTGTTGGAATGTAATTGTTTCTAATTTCTTGATTTCTTTTGCAAATTCTGTTTCATCGAATGGAGATTTTAGCCCGCACCCGAGAATTTCTCATAACATTTTGCAGTTCCATTAATTAAGATCGGCTGTAAAAATGTTCAGTGAAGTAGTCTCATACGTTTATTTGACACTTTGTTTGATTGCTGCCATTCGACAATAAATAATAAGTGCGATTTCTGTGCCATGTATGTTAGTGTTTTATATGTGATCGTTTTTTCGCAACAATTAGTGAAAATAATACACTTTTTTCTTTCATATCGGTATAGTATGCATAATCGCCAGACCATACGATATATTCCTTATTGATTGCAAAATTCAATTTATTACCTTGTAAATTTCTTGAAAATTTAGATAGGTGGCGCTGCTTCTTGAGCGACGAGCTGCACTGTTTCTGCTCTCCAGCAATTTAAATGACGTCAGAATTTATCGTTAATTATTTGTGTTGTTGCAATGCGATACTTTTGTATTTGGTAAATTCAAATTATTACTTATTACAGTATTATAAAAAGGCAGAGGTAAAGGATCATCTTAATAAGTATTATTTAGTAAAGGAACGGTACTGAACAATTGTAACGGCGATCAAAAAGCGCCAAGAAATAATTTCGCCAATTTGGCGATTTCAATCGTTAAACTTTATAGCATGTAATTCGCGCATTCAAAATGTTTCATAATGAGCAATAATGCACTTGAATATATTTTTATAATTAAACGAAATTTTTTCTTGCCGCTTTTTGGTCGCCGTTAAAGCTGAATTTTACCAAGGAATGAAACACGAGAATGATACTTGGTAAATGTAAAGAGAATAGGTGTTTATATATGTATGTATGAAGACTCTATGGAACTAAAATTTTTTCAGCTTGATGAGGGTTCTGCTCTTGCTTTTAAAGAGAGTAGGAATTTTCAGATAAAAGAATTGACGCCAATGGCGGCATAAAGATTGCTTTTAGTGTTAAGCGTTAATGCATTGACACAGTTAAGTTTCACGCTTGTTATTGCTGCTTATCCTCAAAAGATCTGACATATGTCAGATCAGTTCCAGTAGATTGTTGATCACCAAAAAATCTTTAATCATAAGGGGGTCTGATGTTAAGTTTCTTGTAGAAAGTCCGATGCAACCTAGAATGTGATCCGCTGAAGCTGGATGGTGACAGCATTTTTTACAAGTGAGATGGATTTTTCTACCACTTTCAAAGGGAAGAAATTTAAGGTGGCCTCTTTTTAGTCTATCCAGAGCAGTCTGGGAGCCACGGTCACGTTTGAATTCCAGCAGAGTGAAAGGGGTGGGTGGGTGTTACCGTGTACCATTGATGTGCAGGGGGAATACGCCAAATTAAATTGAGTTTAGATCATTCATTTGAGTATAGTTCTTGATATGTAAGCAAAAAGCCAGTGACCGTTTCATTCTCACTACCTTCTTTGGCCACTCTATCAGCGACCTCATTATCACTAATGTTTACGTGTGATGGGATACATTGGAGGTGGGCGTCGTGATTTTGAAATATCTTCCTCAGTTTGAGCAGAGTAGATACGCTGGTTTCTTCGTTTGCAGAGTACCAGCCAATAAGATGTTGTAGTGCACTGCGACTGTCTGATAAAGTCCATAATTCCCCAAATCACAATCATAAGATATGATAGCATCAAGCCCTGCATTAATCGCAATTAATTCATTCCTGAAGACAGAGCAAGTGTCAGGATTGTAGTCTTTTTGTAGTCTCAAAGTGAAGGGGTCCTAATATCGTTGCCAGTGCCATCTTCTGTACCACTACCATCAGTATAGACCTGCACTGCATCTTTAGGAATGCAATTAATAATTTATAGACCCAGCTGTCTGTCTTCATGGTGCATTTGCTTGTTTGCTGTGGATTTCAGATCAAGGCGGAAGAAAACTCTCGGTAGTCCCTTATTTCAGGCTTACAAATCTTAATATAGTAAAAACACGGAACTCTGTTTTGTGTTATAATCTACATTAGAGCTGTAGTCAGATTTTTACCAATTAAATATTTCTTTCATTCTTGAACTTTTATAAATAAGAGCACGATTCATCATTGAAATGCTAGTTCATTACTAAATAAGCAGTTCTTTCATTCTTTTCTAACTCTAATCATGTTCTTTTCAAATGCTCTGTTATTATGGGAACGGCGTGTGGTTCCTTCCTGCGTGTTCTTCGCTTCCTCCGGAGTCTGTGGTGTCGGGAGTCATTCATTTCTGGGAGTGAGGAATTGTCAATAGGGCGAGTGCAGGGCCCAGCGGCCCGTGGAAAATGGGGCCCGAATTTGTCGCCTTCCTCGAGAGGAGAAGGTTTTTGCACCGATACGCTAAAACGGTGTTATATTTTATTTTTGACGATCTGCTCGCCTCCTCTCCGCCGCCCTCTTTTCACGTTTGCGGTTGGCGAGTCCTGACAGCGCGACAGGGGCCGGCCACAAATGAATCGCGAATCGGATGGACCAGAATTGTGCGGATTCCTGTGCTTAATTTCGGTATCTGATGAATTAGAATATTCGGCTGAAAAATATATATGAATATAATATAGGAAAATACGATTGTTCTTAGGAGCAAGACCAGACAGTTAATGTTCTCTAACATAAAATCTCGCAAAGCTGCAAAAAAGCATACTGAATACTTAATCTATGCTCGCATGGCACATCTAAAATCCACTATGGCGGCGTGATTTGGAATGCGCTGTAGATCGTGCAGAAGAAGAAGAAAACTTTCAAGTACATGATGAAGTTGAGCATTTGACAGTAAACGACATTTGTTTGACTCTCTTTCGCAACTACAGATTTAAATTATAGAAATGAAAATCAAGTTTTCAAAAGAAATATTTAGATTTAAAACTTCACTATAATAATTCTGACTAATTTACCTTTTGCCTAGTATTCTGTATTAAAGAGGACTTAAATGTATTCGGGAAAGATTATCAGCTTCTAGAGTTATAGGTTACCAGAACCAATGTGGCAATACATGCCCACGTGATATACCTCAAAAATTCAGGCGGGTACTTCCAGGAAGATCCGAACTTTAGTCATTAGATGCATTTTTTCTTGCCATCTGATAAGTATGGATTCCTCAATTTCTTCAAACAGGCACTTTAAGAAGAACGAAAGAATATAAATAAGTCTGTACTTTTCAGTAAATTGTCTTCCGTAATTTCCGCTTTAACTGTACAATCTCAAATATCGCTATTTAGTGAATTAATGAGTTGACCTACACACTTGCATTGTTATTGGGTAGTCAGATAGTTATTGAAACATACTTCTAACATTAGTTTGTGGTTTTTAAACTATAACAGAATTTAAGAAATTGCGATAACTTTTGATTAGAAAAAAATCATCTTTAAGATTTTCAATCGTATATATTTCCTGAAATTCGATCAAAAGAAGTTCATCTACATACTTAAGCGTAACTTGCAATAGCAATTTTTTTATTATTAAAAATTTATGTGAAATGAATGTCTTAGAATGAAATTGAATATGTGGTTTTTTTCTGTATTAAAACAACACTGCCGTTATACTGCACAAAATTCAACAGGTTTTCAAAAGAGTTGATTCGAAAGAGTATAAAAGCATGCTAATATTGAAGAATTTCAGCTAAAGCAGATTAATCTCTTACTAAATATAAAATTTCAAAATGTTTGTTCAGAACATTTTATGCAGCAGAAAATTATGAAAAACTGACAAATGTATGATGAAATAAATACATAAATTGAATAGCGCCAATAAATTTCTCATCCTTGAAAAAATAAATTCTACAAAATGTGGTTCCTGAGAAATTAGAAAATCGTAAAATGGGTCCTAATTTTTATCGTATGTAGCAAGGGATTAATTCTCTCATAGGAAACCTGAGGAAAATCTTGTAATCATAACAAAAATTTTACTTTTTCTGTGAAATTTTTACAAATATGGCTCAATATTGCGCCGAAATATCCAAAGAATTTTTTGCAGTATCCTTATTTGGTACTGCAATGATTGCGTGATGATCAATGCAATGATCGCGTGCTTTTCACCTTCATTTCTCCCTCTGTGTTGATTAAGAGTAGATTTAAAAAAAATTGAGTAATCGAAAATTGTCAAGAAATTATTAGCATATTTCTAGTTATACGAATGTGAAACGATTTTATTAAATAGTTTTTAAAAAATCAAGCACTTTAAAAGGAAATAAGATTCAAGCGAAATACAAGACTTTTTGTTTTTGGTTAAATCCGGAATATTCAGTTTTGTCTTGAAATGCAATAGTAGAAAATAAAACTTTTTTTTAAAACTGATATTTGAATATTATTCGCCACCGAGTTGGATTGCAATGTGTAAACCAACCGATTTTTTTAAGGCCTTATTTTTTCATATAACTATTATTTTGAAGCCTTTCATCAAATACTTATTATATTAGAAAAGTAAACATCATTCTCAATGACTTTTTATCGTCTCATTCAAAGAACTTTAAACTTATGAGGTAGATTTGCAAAAAAAATTCTAATTTAATACAAGGAAAACTATTACAGACTTTTAAATTTTATACAGTTCTTAATGGTACCATAATTACTATGAAATGATCTAAAAAGAAAGTGTTCGAAGATTATTGCATTCATTTTTAATAACACTGTTAGATTGTGATGATCAGGAAATAAAATTCTGTGGTGGTGGTTTCCACCCCCAAATTTTCCAGACCATACCCTTATTAGAAATATCCCGTGAAAACTGCTCACGCTAGCATTTCTGCTGGCTATGCCTTGTCTGCGAAGATCTTTTCTATTTCTCAATATATCGCTTGAGCTTCCCCCCCCCCCCTCAGTTCCATCATGCGGGGAAAATGTCTTTACAGGAGAGTTTCTATACATTCCTCCCCCTTCCTTCCCCCCTGGTGACTGGAGAGCAGTCATTGGGTGATATCGCATCAGAGAAATCCGATTGGCCGACGGCGATGTTATTCCCGCGACATTTATTTCGTGTGTCATATCGTACATTAAGAGTCTCTTTTTGTTGGGTTTGATTTTTCATTGGCGGAAACCGTGTTTCATCTTGATATTTTTGAGATAAATTTTCACATTTTATGGTATGTGGAACAAAAATATTCTTTGTAGATGAGTATTGTTGTAACTGTCACTAAAAGCAGACAATCTTAAAGATAATTATCACTTTACAAGTAATTTTTAAAAAATCTTTATGCACAATGCCAAAATATAAATATTCCCACATCCTTCAATAAAAGTAGAATAAAAATCAGTTTCAGTTTTAAGTTTTATTTTTCCAGGGGAACCACGCATTGTGTGATCCAAATAAAGCTGAAGTAATAAATCTATAAAAAAAATTAACCGAATATCTAAGCAAAATCTATATGTTCATAAAAATCTAATATACGTGTCACAGAAATCGCTGTTATTACCTATTTTCGAATGACAACAATTAAATGTCAAAAAAACCATTTTATGAAATTTTAATTTTTACAAAAATGTGACATTGTTAACTTAAGGTTCAAAAAATTACCTTTTTAATTATATCAATTATTTCGTTGAATTTTCCTCTTGCTTTTAATGATATTTTTAAATTCAATTTGATGCATTACCTATCAATTGATACAACAATATTTCTGAATCTTATGACGGAATTCAAAGCATTCCGTTGAAAGCTTTTGCCAATCATGAACTCCGCAGCATTTTCACTTCCGGTTTTATTTCGTGATGTATATACTATTTAATTTGCCGTAAACTGCCATAATTGTTTTCATGTTTTTCAGTCCTATAAAATAACAAGGTAAAATGTTCAGTATTTAACAATAAAAGTTATAATAAACATACTTAAATATTTTTTTAAAAATTAGAAATGAAGGGGAAAAAAATCTTTTATTGGATAAACTGAACAGCAACCTTTGGACTTAATGTAAAGCTTATTTAACTAATGAAAATAACTCAACAAATAAAAAAAATGTAAACTTTAAAAAAATAAGCCAAATTCGCCTTACAGACGATATTTTATCATTGTGTGGATGGTTATTCAATTCACATATTCAATTCAACAACGGCATAAAAAAATAACATTTTTATTTTAACAAGACTTAAGATGAACATTTTTAGCTATTAATGGAATATATATATATACATAATATTGTTACAAATCTGTAACGTTGCTTCCCAACAGTTAGTTCAATTACTATAAAGCCATTTTACGTTGAACTCTATTGGATGCTGATCGGATGCCGAATCATAGATTTTAGAGCTTGGCGACAAACTAAAACTAACCATTTGGCAAATTGGTGGGGAATTTGGCGACTTTGGTAACAAAATAGATGATACTGGAATCTTCCAGAATTTCGGCTATATAGCCAATAGGAACCGAGATATGCCTGGTTATTATAGAACATTCTCTGTCCGGCTCCGGGAAATATAATATACTGGCAGTCTAAACTGAAGACAATAGTGGAAACAGTCGCCGAAATGTTTAGAGTCACAAATCGAGTCAGTGGCGAATAGTTGTATTAGTCCAGCGAAGCGCAGGTGTTGAGTGTAGCTTAAGCATTTGCTGAATTGAGCTATGTGCAGAGTCCTGTTGTTTACCGTAGAAGCAGCATCAAGTCGTGTGTAGAGTAACCAGTCGTGTAGTAGTAAATCAGCAGTTGGACACAGCTAAAGCGAGGAGGCAGTGGTGAATTGCAGGCGTTTGGAGAGACCGTAGAGAGTAGCTACGCAGATTCCCTCCATCTGCTGAATTCTGTATGGCCGCTATGTGTGTCTAGTTGTTATTACTACCGATTACTACTTGTGGGCTACTGTTTGTTATAGTGTGCTAATATGTATGTGTACGTCTCGGCTGTATATTTGTTGTCTGTGCGTTCGTGTCTTCGTGTTTAATAAAAGTCGTCGTTGTTTGTTACTCCTAAGAATATATAATAAATTCCTAAGAATATATAATAAATGTGAGCTCTCAAGAACACAGAAAAGAATACAGTTGACTCGTGCATCACTTGATTGATCCGCCGTCACGAGCGCACAGCATAAATTTCATCTTTATCTTGATGAAAGCAGGATCACCACAACTGTATTAATAAGAAATTCAAAGTTCAAGATCAAAACTTGAATTGTACACAATTTAGAATTAAAAAATTTTAAATTAGCCAAGTTACGAGCCTCCGTCATAAATCTACTATCCGTATACTTTGATCTGCTTTTTCACAAATCTTCCAATTCGAAAGCATCATCGAATTACACCAACGGTTTACCAGCTTACCCAACTACAAGTGAGTCTTCTACACTTAAGACAGTACGAACTTCTCGGGATGAGTGGTTAAGAGAGAGAAAGGGAAGAACTTGCTCTTTTAGATAATTGATAGAACTTCCCTGATTTTCACAAACAAATCAACAGATAGTTAAAAATTATATGTAACAAACAACCTCTTCTGCTTAGAACCAAGCTGAGAAGCCTATTCAAAATTATTTTTTTATGACTGTTGTGGTCTGAGGCAAAATGGAAGGGAAAATATTCTTTTATGGGAAAAAACGGCAATATTAATTAAATGATGTATCTTTTTTTTTGTTTCCTTTTCTTTTCTTTGCACTTACATAAAACTGATGATTGTAAAAAATATCAGGAAATAATTTCTCACATATGGACTAAATATGCCAGAAAATGAATTTAATAACACAAAATTTCTAAATTTAACAATCTGAAAAGCAATTTATACGTGGGCTTTGTTTTGAATAAGTTCGATTATATTTTTATAGCATTCTGGTGCAGGGTTCTATTGGAAGAAATTGTCTTAAGGCCGCCTGGAGTCTCATGCTTCCAGCTGGAAAAATATTTTTTAAATTTTGGTCAATTTTGAAACTTTTTTTGTTTAAAATGATAATTAGTAGTTCATTAATATGACTAATAGGGCTGCAAGACTATCTGAACAGTCTGAATGTAATTTTTTTGATCACACGCCTATCTAAATTCGTTATTAGATCACGTACATAGTAAAAGTGAATGTCCAATATATAAGCAATATCAAAATATGTTATTTTTATCTTTATTTTGTAACATCTTTAATTTTTTTAAACTTGATTCATTGAGAAGAAATTACACGCTTCTTTACTACCAACATTCGTGTTTAAAAAAAAAAACTAGAAATTATTTCTTTTACAAATGGAAATATTTACTGTACAAAAATTTGTCGGAAAATGTATTCCAATGCACATCTGTTTCGATAAAGTTTTAAATTATTTATGAATAAAACAACCCCCTCGACAACCGTCTTTAATTTATATCTTGCATATGCTTCACCCGAGTATTATGCGAGGTTTCGCTGCTCATTTTCGGTCCAGAGGAAGGGGTGGAGGCGTCAGAATTTCCTTAGGGGTGCGTCGAGCGGTTATTTAGTATGAATTATAGAGGCGCGTGATTCTTGGCTCTTTAGGAGATCTATTATCGCCCAAAATGGTTGTAAAGGTCCTATTAAAGCGTCTCTTCTAATGGCTTTTTGGTGAAACACGGAGAAGGAAATTAGTCAGCAGTTGGTGGCAACAGCGGAAAGTCGTGTGAGAAGTCAATGAATGATGCATCTGGAATATTCCACGCGGGTCGATGGATTTGAATATGAATGAATGAATGTGTGTGACGAAGAAGACGCGCTGTGTTGAAGTGTTGCAGCAGAAACGATTCCTAAGGGAAAAGAATGAAATTTCAATTATGGGTCTCTTGGCCTGTGCATTATTAAGAAAAGGTGTCCAGTTTCTCTCTTAACAATATATATATATACTGTCCATGAACGGATTATTGATTAGATTCGATGCCTTTATTTAATATACTTACTTAAGATATACTTATAATAACTTACGTAAGATATATTTTGTCACAGGCCACGTATTCTCAACTCCTGGTCATCAACGGAGAGTAGCGTTGTTATATCGCTCTCCAAACTTGCAGCCGCATTTCACTTAGAGATCGTGGTGGTTGATTAAATCTGAACAGGATGTACAAGTTATATTGTAAATAAAATTGCAATATACTTTAAAGTGACTCGCATATTTGAACTGAATTTCTTTTGATGTGTTTTGTAATAAAAATCCATTTTTAGTTTGAATGTTACTTAAAGTGTTTTCCTTCGCTAATATTTGTGTTTATGAGAACTGGAAGGGGACTTCATGAGTGTCGAGCAACAAGCATTTTCTTTCATTATATCGTAATTTGATGTTTGGCAATTTATCTCGTTCACTATTCTCTTGAGAGATTTAACGGATTTTTGGATTTGGTCTGACTAAGTCAGACCATGGAGATTAGCAACAACAACAATAACTATTCTCTTACTCATAATTACAATTTACTCAAAGCATGTACTTAGATATATAGTTTTAATTCTTTTTTACTTTCTTGTATGCGAAGTAAGGAGAAATTGCTGTAATCGTCAAATCCAGATTTTGAAGAAATTCCATGTTAAAAACTTCCCGGGTTTAAAAAACATTTTTTTGGCATTATGTTTGTCTATAATAAACATAACTCAAACTCTTTGACAAACGAATTTTGGTAATCGGTCTTGACACTAAATTTATAGAATTCTATACATTTTGAGCAAAATAGCGGAGAGAAAGTCTCAGGTTTTTCGAATATAAATTAACAAGATGTCCACAAAACGAAGAGATGGATAGATAATAGATAATATTGGGTAAACATATTAAACATCTATAGTGTAGACACCTATTAAATTTTGCGCGAAATCCAATAAGCGATTGACCGTCTGTCGGTCTGTACTTTCAGAAAGATGTAAACGCTATAATTCAAAAGCGCAATGAATTCAATATATCAAATTTAGCATGTGACTTTGTGACTGCAAGTGTATTCCATGTCAAATTTAGCTTTAATCGGTTGGGGATAACGCCTCTGAAAACACAAAAACGATTATCGGATAATCTTAAAAGCCTTCCAGAGATAAATAGCCAAAACACTCGCCAAGGATCACACGAAAGATTCAATAAAAGTTCTAAATTCTCGCCAAAGGTGAATATTTCTTAAATATTGTACACCAGTGCTATGCAAGATATTTCCTGGGATAACATCTTTATAAAAGTGTTTGCGAGAAGGTTTGGGAGAGACACCTCCCACTGGTTTAAAATCATACTATTTCCTGAATATCCCATTTTTTGATTCGGTATCAAATTTAAAAAAAAAACAAGAAATGTGTTGGTTATGATTAAAAATTGAACATTTGCTTCACTGCTGCTTTCCTAATGAATATTTTTTTTTCCTTAATTTAAAAATTGTGGAAACAAACCTTTCATTAATCAGAGCTCATTATTTTGACCATGTACTGGTTCCAGAAAGAAGACTTTTATATCCTTCATGATTGCAATTGATTGTCGGATTTTAACAACGCGATTATATTGACTTTTGAATTTGCATTATATTTGAACAAACATAACAAATGTAAAAAGAAATTAACTACGTCATTTGTCGGATAGATGGTTTGGTACAATTTTACGCGTACTGTCAATTTAACCTGTTTTGGACTGTAATTCCTTTTTACTCAAACTTTACTCCTTCATAATGTGTCCGATAGAATGAAATAATTATAATTGCTGAAGGCAAACATTGAATGTCGTGTCTGCATGCAAAGTACTGGATTTCTTTTCTTTTCTTTAATTACAGCCAGTCACCCCATTACCACAAAACTAAACCGTATAAACGAGAAATATTGGTGTTGTTGTTTCTTATGGCACTTGCCACGGACAAGCCCGCTGTTCAAAGACAGCCGATTTAAGCCTAAGGGGGAGCGCCTCTTGTTTTTATCGTCGAGCCAACTTGGGCCAAGAATACGACTTGCCTACTCACGCATCACTCATTCGCTTGTACAACCCCTTTTTTCAGGAGGGCACATTCACACATCTCACAGATAGAACAGGAAGAACAACCATGCCCAAACCGGGACTCCCAGATCACGGGGAAGATGCGCTACCCCTATGCCAGGACGCCGGCACAAGAAATATTGTGACTGGCTGTTATGCTCATTAACTATCCAGCTTTCACATAAGACGACAACGGAAATAAAGTATTGCACTCTCGGTATACCATGTAATTGTATGAAAATCTCTATAAATCCATGAATATTTCTCAAAATCCCTAACATACGAAATTATTTAACTTCTATATAAGATGTGTCATCAAATTAGAGACATTGACTATTATTTAATAACAACTTGACTATTATTATAATAATATAAGGGCATTTGAGGTATTGAAGCATTTTGCATTTTAAATTATTTAATACTTTCACTTAAATTTCGATTAAAAATGAGCAATTCAGTAATTTGATGCAAGAGTCACTCGTCAATGTCTGCGAAGGGGTTAACTAATAGCATCAATCTCACGGCAACAATAGCATCAATCTCTCATCAAGCAACAACGCGGACTGCTAAGATGAAGACAATACTTGTTTTCTTGCAAATAGTTGCACCATAGTTTTTCTTGTTTGCGGAAATGGCGAAGAATAATTATCGTTCGAGCGACACCTCTGCGATCCCCGCGTGCCGTGGGGGGGGGGAGGAGGCACTTTTCCACAGAATGTGTTGAAGGGCAGCCGCATTTGCTAAATTGCCTGAGCGAAATTAACCCGATGGGCACGTTTAATAATTCAGCTGCACCTTCACTGCGAGCAGCTGAGATTCACAATCAGTGGCGCGGCACGCAACAAACCACTGAAGTCTTAACTCGATGATAGATCTCTCCTCAACAGCAGAATAATAAAAAAAAGGGTTCTGTGATTTACTCGGATGTTTAATAATGAGTCATGCTTCCATTTTTCGGTGCCTCATTAAGAATTCTGTCAGGGTTTTCGAGCGCGCTGGAAGGACCAAGATGGATTGCGGAGAAAAAGAAAGAAAGAATGAAATTTGGGAATTGTTCTTGTAGCTGAATAGTTAGACATTGTTGCAAAAAAAAAAAAAAAAAAAAAGCAGGAGTGGTCTCTAAAAAACGTTTTTGCATACTACTTAATAAAGGTATTATCTCGGATAATACTTTGCATGGCATTGGGATACAATAATAATGAAACATTAACCTTGGCGGAAATTTAGCATTTTTAATGAATCTATTGGCGAGGTATTTGGCGATTAATACCTGGCAAGCGATAAATAATATCTGGAAAATCGAATTCATGTTTTAGATACATTTTTCTCAACCAATATAAACATAAATTCGACACAGAACTATTCTGATAGGTATAATTAATACCAAATACCAAATTAATTTTGTTTCTTTGAAAAAATAAGCCCACTACAGAGACTGACTCCATTCACAAAGAGCATTAATCAAAAACACACAAGGAACACTAGCCACAAAGCAAGTTAAAATAGGTTAATTTGATATATTTTTTTAATCATTTTAGTTTTGAGTTATCGCTTTTACATAATTCTGAAAATACATATCAACAAACGGTCAACACCCTTATTGGATTTGGTTCAAAATGTGTCAGGTGTAACTCTATAGATGTTCAACCAAATTTATCTATTCAGCTTTCTTCTTTTTGTGGTATTTTGTTAGCCTATATTCGAACAGCTTGATAGACAAAGTTCTTCTAAAACGGATTTTGTTCAAAATTTGATAGAAATCTACGAATTTGGTGCAAAGACCGTATAACAAATTTCATCCTTGTAATGAAAGCATTTTTGAGTGATCTTTGTCGTAAATAGATGGACAAGCATAATGCCAACAATGTGTTTTTCAAATATAGGGATGTTAAAAGCGTGGAGATTCGTAAAAATCTCAGGTTCACATTTTTTGACAATACTTTTTGCTTTCTCATATACGAAGTATAGAGATAGGGAATGCATTCTTTTCGGATATTTTGAAGAGTGATGATCCTCTATGATGTTATCCTGCTATGAAGTCGTTGTATAAGTTTGTGGTACAAATGATTGTACCAGTGGAATGTCTTTCTTAACGAACTGATATACATACTATACTGCTAAGTCACTTTCTTAATAGATTTAATCTGTCTATTCTCTAAAAATTATAATCTTTGGAGTAACGACATCCTAGATATTGAGTAGACTGGACAACATTATTTGTTTTCTAAACTCAATTTTACTATCATAACATGAGACAATATTGTTATTTATTTTTATCTCTCAGAACTACTACTAAACCCACGGGGAATCGGAGAGTCTGCAGATCTTATATTACAAAGACCTGCCGAAGAAGTAAACAATTTTTATCTTTCTAAATTAGAATCGTCATTTAAATGGATAACTTCGATGGTGTTTCATCACCGTGTCATTTAATGACGAATGCTTGTGAAGAATTAGATATTTTTAAAACAGAAGTGTAAATTCCAACAGTTAAAATTTGGGACCGAATGAATATTGGAGCTTATGATTTTTTTACAATGCATTTAGGAAAAAGAAGATGGACATTCTATCTTAGCTTTATTAGAATATGCTTCCATCAAATTCGTTCAGTATTAATAAATATCATCAGAATATCATTTTGATTTAAAAGTTAGTAAATGTATCAAATTACTGTTTTGTCATTAACAAATGGCAATACAGGGTTTTACACGATTAATAGTGTCCTGGAATCCAGTGGTGGCCTTTCATACTGGTGTCGAAATGCCTCTGGGAGGGAGGAGGAATCAAAGTCTATTGGACATATTAATATATATTGGACATAAAGTATATTGGACAGTGATTGGAAGTCAATTGGAAATATATTAGACAGTATTGGAAGTCAAAGATGAATTTTTATCATTGTTGAATCGTACTCAAAAAAACTTTTTCGCCTATGGCCTTTTGTATCTTTTTAAAATTCAATATTGCTGGAAAGTTAAAGAGAAATTATACTACCCAGAAATTATACTCCCCCTACTCCCGAAAAAGAGAAATTATCTAAAAAAAATGTGAGTAAATATGTATGAAAGTTAAGAAAAAATAATAATTAAATAATAAATATTAATGAAATAATTAATAGTAATGAAAAAATAATAAGTGAACTTGTGAAAAAATAAATAAATAAATATGTGAAAATAATGCTGTAAAAATTAGTTTTTAATTTAATCTGCGAAAAATGCTTTATTTTTTTTGCATACATTTTTCAAAGTACAAAATATATGCAACACTAACGAAATCTTTTGAATAAGTACAATCTGTTTCCTATGTTCCACACCTGTATTCTGAGTTATTAGTAATTATATCCGATTAACCGCTTTTGGAAATCAGTTTATTTGCACAGATAATTGATTTTTTAGGCTGTTAAATATTTATATGGAATGATTATATACATAAGTTTAAATTTCATAGCATTAAAGATTAATTGCTGCAAATTGTGTATGACACTTTTAAAAATTATTAAAAGTAAAGAAATGAAATTAATATCATTAAAAAAGTTTTAAGGTAATGTAAAAACCATTTTTGTGAGATTACAGTTTTGGAAGAAACTTTTATCAATTACCGTAAACCATAGTTATTATCTATGTGGCAATGGTTAAATCGATCTTCCAGCTTTATTAAGCTTTGTTTGGGATTTTTCTCTATACCTTGAACATCTTCTTTTCTCTGAGTGAATAGAATGTTTGGTGAACCCTATACAAAGCATTTCTCATAACACTTTGCAACTTCATTAATGAGCGAAGTGGAATAGTTAAGACATAGAAATATGGAATAGTTAAGATATAATGATATGTCTATGCATATTTTAATATGAAATAGTTAAGACAGCGATTATCCATCTGGTGATAGTTAAACCCATTGTAGCGCATGTTAAATTTTTGTTTCACACCTATTTCTTTTATTCTGGTTTCTTCAGATTTGATGGAATGCCAGCTCTCTCCAAAGCATTTCTAATTACACTTTGCCACTCCACTTATTAGTAAAACATTAAATAAAGTTCAATTGTAAAAAAAAAAGTTAAGCAGTCTGAGTATAATGATTTGTAACATTTGACTGCTATCATTTGACAATAAGTAAAAAGAGCGATTTCTGTTGTTGTTTTATATAGAACTTTTTAAACCATTAGACATTTTCTGGACTTTTCAGCAGGGTTCATAATCACCCCTGCGAAGCCGAGCGGAAACCTGCTCGAACACACACACCGTGCCCATTCCAAGGCAAAGCAAACGCAATTATTAACGTTATCACTTTCCCTCTGCATCTCTAACATCATATTACGAAGTCCGCATCGCCTGCTCCTCCACCGGCGATTTAAGATGCAGAAAGCAATGCAACCCTTTCCCTCGGTAAATGCAATTTTAATACGGTTATAGTTACGCTGCTTTCATCTAGTTTTCACTTCGGGACGAGGGGAAAGGTAGGAATGTGGGCACCCCTGATGCCTCAGCGGGCCATTCAGCATCGTTATGCGGTACCACGTGAGGAAGGGCCATTTCGGCTGCGACGGAAAGCGACTAATAATCGTTCATACATGCAAATGAAGGCTGTTCAGAAATAGCCCACAGCCATGAATACGTGCCATAACTTTCTCGGCAGTAGAGGGGGACGTCTAAATGAAGACAGCCCCCCTTCTTCTCCCACCTCTTGAACGAAACATTCGGTAGATGACGATTGGACGCTGTCTGCAGCTCGGGACCGAAAGGTTTGCTGGAGAAATTTTGGCGACATTCAAATGATGCCAACCAATCCCAAAAATGTTGTGACATCGTGATGTTTTTGCAGAGCGAATTGTTAATTTTTCGCATTAAGAATGACGCAAAGGGTCATTGTTAATAAATAGGAAAGCAGAGAAAAGTCACTATTTGGAAATATTCTTATAAAAATCTTTTCACACATCATCTCAAATAAATTGGCATTTTGGGGTTTAACATTAATCTTCCATGCATACTTTTTAACTTGTACGAAGTTCTTTAATACATAAAATGCTAATCCAAAATTAGCTTTATGAATGGAATCAGCATTCTCTATTATCAACAACTCGTACTTTTTACTTTCTCATATGCGAAGCATAGAGAGAGTATTGTAACTCGAGATTTTGATCAATCTCCTCGTTTTAGAACTCCCTAAGTTCGGAAAACGCATTTTCGGCATTATGTCTGGCTACCTCAAAGATAACTCAAAAAAAAAAAAAAAAAAAAAAAACTTTGAACTAGGTAGATGAAATTTTGTGTATGGTCTTTATACCAAATTTGTAGATTTCTATCACATTTTGAATAAAAAAATTATTAAGAGGAATTCAGTCTGTCACGCTGTTCGAATCCAATTTAACAGAATAACTACAAAACGAAGGGAGCTAGAGAGATACAATTCGATACACAGATTTAAAATCTATAATGTACACACTACCAAATTTTGAGCCAAATTCAACAAGGTGTAGAATGCGTAATTTTGTGACTGCAATTCGATTGTGAATAAATACGTCTAAAATGCAATTGAATATTTTATTAGAATAGCGTGCGAATAGCAGTTTTAAGGAGACCACTTCCGCTGGTTTAAATGGTACATGTTTCCAAGTTTAAAAAGGAGAGGCTATCAAGAGTTCTGTTATAAAATATGTAATTGAAAATTTTAGCAACCACTCATTCCGGTGAATCAGTAGATTGCCAAAGGCAGCAAGTACTTCATAAATAATTTCTGCTTTAATTATCGATGGGCCTTTGGCATTTCAAATGCCTTCTCGTGATAATACTACTACTTAGGACATGTTTGCAATCCTCTTTGGAACGCATTTGGCCTCAAGCACAACAAATAAAGTAGATTCATACTCCCGTGAGATGCCTAAAGGGATCTACACTAATTCGAAATTATGTTATTCAAGGTGCAATTACTGAGCTTAACCCTAAGAGCAAATGCCTTTTGGAATACTTTATATTTAGTGTTTCCTTTGATGACATAATTCTATTTTGTACATTAAAAAATTTAAATTTTTGTTTTTTCAAAATTGTTTCTAGTTTATTTCTTTAGTTTTATGGAGAATATATGATTCTAGTTTAGCCCAATTGAAATTAAATTAATTATTTTAAATATATAATAGATTTAATTAATTTTAATTAAGTTATTCATGATTTGCTTTGTATTAGTTTAAGTTAATGAATGAGTGTTTACATAAATGCGTTGAAGGCAAAAAATCTCGTTTAAAAATTTAAAAAATATATGCATTTCTTATTAATATTTAACTGTAACTTTTAAAAGTCAATGTTTGGGCCAACAAGCTGGTCTCTTAAGGCTGCTAGTTATACTGCATAAAATTTATTTTCTAAATGACATGGGCATTTCATTTGCAAAATACCTTTAAAAAGCTTTAAGATTTCATTGGGCGCTTGCAAAAATATTCAGCTTTTTTTACAAATATTATTTTGTATTCTTGATATTATTTACAAGCTTTTAACTATTTATCATTTGTTTTCGTTCATTGTACAGTCATATTTCATTTTCATTTGTTTGGTTTATAATTTAAATGGATTGGTTTAATTCTGTGAAGACTGTGATATCACAGAAATAAACTTTCTCAGATGTCAGAACGTTGCAGTGAAGGGGTTAATCTGACTTCTGACGCCAAACCAGCGATAATCCAGCCGCTTCCATTCCGCGGGCCCTATCTCTCCATCCTAAGACATACTTTATCGCGAAACTTATTAAGGCAGTTAGTGGTGTATAGCGCGAGGGGGACACGCCCCGCCGAATCGTGCCACGATATTGCGGAAGATGACGAGCACGATGATTGTCGAAATCGCGCCAACGGGCATCAATTATTCAGCGCGGAGCGCGCCAAGGTTCCGCTCCCGTGCTCTGTAGCTAAGGGGTGGGATGATTTTTCAGCGGTTGAGCTCCACTTGAAAGCATCGCCGTCATTAGGCAGGGACCGAGAGCCGCAAATTATTAATAACTTCGTATCATCAGGCAGAGTGCGGGTTATTATTTTTCGCCCCTCGAATTAGGAATTCACTTGTAAAAGTTTATTTTTCCTTTGAATCACGAAGCGGTCATTTGGACACTTGGCGCTGGGAAATGAGCTTCTGGCTGCCCGGGCATTAGGAGAGGAAGTTGGCGAAGGCTTCGACATGTCGATAAGGAGATGGGAAAAAAAGATAGAGGTTCTGTGTGGAATGGGGTTCGCAGTTTTGAGGAAGAAGTTTTCGGGAGTTTTTATTTGGTCATTCGGTAAAATGAAGATTTCTTTTTGGAGGAATTTTAGAAAGACACCTTTTGTAAGGCATTGATTTCACTTGTGTCAGTATTTCATTCTTGTTACAGTTCATAAAGTATATTCATTTTAACTCTTAGCTGAAAATTCACTTCGATGTTGAATCAGAAAGCCTGTCGATTGTTTGTGTTCCAGTAGTTGAAATTTACAAATAAATCATAACAGTCATTCGACCACAAGTTCGCTCTTACTGAAATATTCTGGAAGCCATTGTATGTGTAGTAAAATCCAATGAATATAATAAATTATATTCTAATATTTACTACATATTCTTTGAGAAACAGTTACAATTCGTAAGAGTGCGATTCTAAAATAGGCAAAAAGTCGCTAAACAATAAACATAAGTTAAGTATTAAAAAAAGGCGAAAATTTAAAAAAATTCGGAAAGTTATCAGTAAACGATATTCTCCCGATTTTTTCTGGTACGAGATTAATTCACTAAAAATAAGAAACCAAACGATAAATTAGTAACGCCATCTGAAAGTGACGTCACTTCATAGAAACGCCGAACATAATCCAAAATCTTTCTTATTCCTGTAAGTCAAATAGTTAGAACATAATTTTTGCTTTTATTTTATTTTTTACATTTCATTATCAATTTTTAGATAAATAAATAACAAACACATGGGGAGAGTTCATCATGTCTTGAGACTGGTATTAAGGATCTTGGAATTCCGTCGCTCGATTTGCAAGGAGGAAAAAACATTGCGCCGCAACATAACCTAAGATAACGCGCATTTATATGGATACTGTTCGTTTCAGTTTTCTGAGACTACCACTTTTTGACGATTCTATCTCATTAAGGGGAGAGACGGGGAAGGATGAATGCAGTTCCAGAATTCTTCGTCATTCTTTGACCTTGATTTTCGCCCTATTAGATACATTTTTGTTCAATTTTTTTCACGTGTATGTGAGAATCTTGTCGTTTCTGAACTATTATTTTAATTCAATCCACGAGTAATCAGAGTTTATTTTATTGTTAAATGTAAACACCTCCTCCTTTCATCTTTCCTCTCACTCCTATTTTGATGAATTAAACCCATCTAAAGCATGCGCAAAAGCGCGGAGGGTTTCAGAATCCGTTGTCAAACAATATTCGTGGTAACGTTTATCATGTGGTTGTGACGCCCCTTTCTTAAGGCTCTGCTGTTAGTTCATATTCATACATGTTGAAATAGAAGGTTATCGTGTCTGAAGAAACAAAAGAGAGGCGCTTTAAAAATAATAATTCATGCTGTATATAATAAGCAAATTTTTATCAATTTCGTGGAATGAACAAAGAAACAAAGGATCTTTGTTATGAGTCATTTCATTTCCCCTTTTTTAGCGTAACATAGCATTCATATATAGCTAACTGACTTAACTCTTCGATAAATATCAATTAAAATTATATCTTTGAAAAGACTTTAGTTTCCATCCCTTATACTTTACGATTTAATAGTTCAAATAAATTCCAATTAATTCAATAACGTTCATTTATCTTCTTTCATTCGTTTCTTTGTTCAAGTAAAATAAAACTCGCACATTCCGCTGCGACGAAACCTGTTATGTATGGAAAGAAGGGGGGGGGATAATATTTTCATTTAAAACCAGCAGATCTTCACAAACTCTCGCATATTTTATGATAAAGGTGTCATCCACTTCCACCAAAAAATAAATTTTGGACTTTAAGGGGCGCGAATTTAGCATTTTTACTGAATTTGTCATGAGGACTTCGGCGAGTTTTTTTTTAATAATTAATCTCTGGTACTCGTTAACTAGTATTGGGAAATGGAAATTGAATTTTAGAAGCATTTTTAGCAATCAAATGAAACCAAAATTTGATCCAAAATTGTAAATGTAGTCACAAAATCGCATACAAAATTTGATATTTAAGTCACTGTATTTTTGAGTTAATCGCGTTTACATGCTTCTGACAGACGGTCAATGTAGAATTTGGCTCAAAGTTAGTTAATCGGATTTTATCCGTCTAGCTGTGTTAATTTATATTCGAACAGCCGGACAGACAGACTTCCTCTGAATGGATTTTGCTGAAAATTTGATAGAAATCTGAAGTTTAATGTAAAGACCATATACTAAATTTCATCTGTTCAGTTGAAAGCTTTTTGGAGTTAACTTTGTCACAGATAGACAGACATAACGCCAAAAATGTGTGTTTCAAACTTGGTGAGGTCTTAAATGTGGATATACTACAACATTTCGAGTTCAAATTTTTTGTTGATTACGATACTTTGTACTTCTTGGGGGGGGGGGGATGATAGGTTTTCAGATTTCATCAAATTTTATGCAGTACTGTTTGGTAGCGCCGAAAAGCTTTTTATATTGTTCATTTGCATCAAAACGTTTACTCTCTGCTTTCAATAAATATTGAGTTACATCGCTTGTAATAATCGATAATAACGAAAAATTTATTATTAATCAATAAAGAACATTTGTAAGCACGAATGATTATTGAGAACCTCCATTTGCTTAAGACTTTCATTGGAAAGGACAATACCCATCCATATTATTTAACTTTACAAAGGAAAGCAAGTGTCACCCCACTTAAAAAAATAACAATATATAAAAAAGAAGATAATCTTTACATCTCATAATTCCATAGATTACTATCTTTAGATCGCAACCGGGAAACAAACACCCCCTTCTCTTTCTCCGGAACAAATTGCTTCTCCCTTTACCCCGGAATCCCCTTCCACCCTTGATCGAAAAATCTCCTAAATTAACCCACAAGAGGGGTGTTATTGTATAATCCTCTCCATTACGGATACCCCTCACGGCTGGGGGGGGATCTATTCTCTTCGAATTAGTTCCCACAGACGATATAATAAAGGAACACGTGTCTGTATCATCCTCCCCCCTCCTGTCTGCTTAAATGTTTGACTTATAGTGAGAGAGAGATTTGGGCACTTGAACTGAAAGAGGACAAGGGGCTTGTGCGTGTGCTAACTGAGTATGGAGCTTTTGAATGCAATCGATCGAAGAAATATTTCCAGCTACATAAGGAATTATTTTTCTTTTTCTGAAGAATTGTTTTTATTTCATCAAATTGGTAACCTCACTTTTGTTTAAATTTAAATTAGATTCGTCCAAAGCCTGTAGTAATGAATTCATAAGCAAATTTAATAACTAAGCAGTGTTAAAAATCAATTGAGAATTATTTTGAAAGAAAAAAATTAAACATTTTAATGAAGTTTCGATTTTCTCATATGGCTGTAAGCATGCATTTTGAATCTCCCCCCCCCCAAAAAAAAATGAAGCTGCTTCAGTTATAAGCTGTAGCACGTGACCCCATATTTATCTGTACTTTATTTATATAAGGAAAAGGCACAACACATGTACTTTTACAGTGTAAAATTTGGGAATTTTCGTTTTTAAATCCCTTGATAGATCCCTTGATAGATTTCGGACTCTCAACTTTTAATTTTTAATATCTAATTGATATTCAAAATAAGCGAAATTTTTAGTGCCACCGTCTGGCGCTCTTATATAAAGAATGCACGGAGTTTTCCTTTTAGAACAGGCGGCTTAGAATTGGCAGCAAGCAAAGAATCATAAAGTTGATATCGGCAACTTTAAAAGATTTTTCTTCAGCTTTATTATTTGTTTCTGTGAAATAAAAACGAATAGCTATTGAAAGTATTTAGTGCCTAACGGAATATCACTTGGACAAGAGAAATGTGGAGAATATGCACGCTGTCTCTTTTGCTGCACGGATGATTGCAAGAGTAACATTCGGCATACATTTATTGATGTATGATGGTCTTGTTTCATTGCAAAGTTTGGGGCTCATTACATTGGACACACTTTACTGACGTACGGTTTTGCTTCAATGCAGAATTTGGGCTTCATTACATTGGGCAAAAAATTGCTGAAATATGGCCTTGTTTCCTTGTAAAGGTTGAGTTTCATGACATTGGGCATACATTTACTGACATATAGTCTTATTTCATTGCAAACTTTGGGATATATAAATAACTTTCAGAAGTTATGTATATGGCAGCATTTCAGTTGTATTAAAAAAAAATCACAAATTCGGTAGAATAATCAACAACTTGATTTTCATCTGTTACTTTTCATCGACATAATAGCATAAACATATTTGTATTTTAATAGATTTTCCTAGTAATTCTTAAAAGATAGTTTTATTTATTTTTATTTACATTTTCATTTTCGTTCTTGAGAGCTGAAATCATTTGCTCACGAAACTATTGATATGATAGCTTAATCCCATAGTTAGAAAATATTATACGTTCAAAATGTCTATGATGATAAACTGTCTACAATATTTTATCTAGGTCCTTACAGTATCGTTTTAAATAGATTTCTCTGAATGTAGTCGTATATGCATCATGTGATTGCTTAAATTTTATAAAATATTTAAAGTAATATACTTTTGTATTTTTTTTTTTCAAAATAATCGCATTTTTACTGGCTGAAAAAGATAAATACTCTAATTTGCTGTGGAAGCTTGGATTTTTATTAACTAATCAAAACGGCAGTAAAATCGCTTTTTTTTTCATTTTATTGTAGTTGTTTTAACATAATAATAGTTTTAGGACGATGTAACAGCGCAGTATTCTTTTAATTTGGTTTTCAAAATGCTTTAAAATGACCAGGGGGAGTTGCCTTGCCAAAAATTTCTCGTATATTCTCTAAGAAACTTGTAGCACCAGACAACGTCTTGCACACTATTGGCGCACAATAGTTAAGAAATATTAGCTTTTGGCATCGATTTAGTTTTAGTATTTTTATTGTGTTATCCTTGGTGAATTATTTGGCGATTCATCCATAGAATAGGTTAATAGTATCCAGAAATCGAATTTGTGTTTTAGGCCCGTTCTTTCAACTGATTGAATCAAAAATTTCACATAAAACTGCATTTATCACAAAATCCCCTACAAAATTTGATGTATTTCAATAATTCCGTTTTTGAATTATCGTGTTTACATATTTCTGAAAGCACAAACCGATGTCCAATGAAAATAGTTATTGAATCCCTTTTCGGATTAAGCTCAAAATTTGAAAGTTGTCTAAATCATAGATTTTAACTTTGTGTATCAATTTTGATCTATCTAGCTCTCTTCTTTTGTAGCTGTTGTGTTATCTTATATTCTTATATAAATGTAATGATATTTTAATTCTAATTTCAATTTAATTAATTTCCAAGATTTTATCTTAATTTAGCCCATAGTAACTTCATTCTAAAATATTCTATTGTTTCGTGATCCAATTCCACTTTCGGTTTAATTAATCCCTTTGTAAAAATAATGCGCCATCAATACTACGTATTAAATGAAAGTGATACTTTTGACCTTCAAAAGGTTTCAAAGGTCACAAGTGTATTGAATTGGCGCCTGGCCAGAAATCCCATGTTATATAAGGCTAGTGATCATCTGTTTGGCCATTTTTTTCCCTTTTCTTACTTCTGTGTGTGCCACCTGCGTTTTCTTGTATATAATCATGCCTGCCACTCGGAATAGAATAAAACGTAATTAAAAATACCAAGTCTCTTTACTGTTTCGAACCTGCATTCTACTTCAATCAAAATATGTTACACATATATACAAAAGTATTAGAATCAAGTTAATAGGAAAATCAAAAAATCAAATAAAAATTAAACCAAAAAAATTATAAAAAATATAAAAAAGAATCCGGCCTGAAGACTTTTTCAAGGGTCACCCTCAGGCAGGGATTCAAAGAAACGGATTTTTTCTGTGAGGAAATGCGGACATTTGTCTAATAATGATTCCTCGTGACCCGAATATCCCCTGAAATTATGCCCAAGATATATACCATTTTAACAGAAAGGAAATACAAAACAACAAATTAGAAGAAAATAACCACTACAAAGTAAAAATACAATAACAAAAATAACAATAAAAACAAAAAATAGCACTAAAATTAAAAACGAAAAGGCCAGAACACACCATCAACAGTCAAAGAAATTTTAAGCTATGCTTTTTTATATTTTTTATAATTTTTTTGGTTTAATTTTTATTTGATTTTTTGATTTTCCTATTAACTTGATTCTAATACTTTTGTATCAATTCATCTGTGTTTTAGAAGTAGCTGCAATTGCGCTCTCTAAATACTATGAAGTTCTTTTTTTGGTTTTAGTTTAAATAGGTAATAAATTTTAGTTGCGATTTCGAAACTTCTTCTTACTTTAGATTGGTTACTTACACACACACACACACACACACATACACACACACACACACACACACACACACACACACACATACATACACACACACACACACACACACACACACACACACACACACACACACATTTATCGTGTTATCTTATTAAGTTCTTAGCTGGACAGACAAACTTCCTTTGAGCGTATTTTGCTCCAAATTTGATAGAAATTTACAAATTCATATAAGGACCGTATAGCAAATTCCAACCGTCCAGCTGAAAGCGCTTTTGAGTTATCTTTGTCACAAACAGACAGGCGGACATTTTCAAAAAATGTGTTTTTCGAGCTCAGGGAAATTTAATGTAAAAATTCGTCAAAATATCGAATTCGAAATTTTTGACGATTTCTGTACTTTTTCTCTACTTCGTAACTATCGATAGCAAAATAAATAATAATTTTAAAAAAATCTATTCAATTCCCATGTGGATTTTCAAAATGATACCTCACCAACGCATAAAGGGCCAGTTTATTGTCATGTAATACATGAAATGAGTGGCGAAGCAATTTTATTTCGGAATGCATTGTGAATTTTATAAAAGGTGGGGAAAAGAGGGCCTTGACTTATTAAGAGAGGAGATACAAAGCAATGCGTAATTTATTGTTATATGCCATGTACAGTTACATTTGTTTTCCGATTTAACTATTGATGATTTAACTACTATTGTGAAAGTTAATTGGAATTCAAAATGGTAATAATTTACTCATTCACATGATTATATTTCTTACCTAAACTTCCAAAGGGATTTTATCAACGGAATATTTTTTGAACCTAAGTTCAAAATCAGTAAAATCAACGTCAAACTGGTTTTATTGTGTTATTGATAACTCAGAGAACTGCATAATATTCTGCAATAAATACAAAATGAAAACTATGAAAGGAAATGCAACATTCTGTGAAGAGAGGGAAGAGGATGACAGTTTTATTTTTGGATCGATTGCTTTGATAAACTCGCATATTTAACAATAAAATGGGAAAAGCAATTCAAATTTTATTTCCATATAAAAATAAAATGATTGATTTTTTTTTCTGTCAAAAATTTGACTTGCATTAGATCAAATATAATTGTATTTAGTTCTTACATCTGCCGTACATTGAATAAAAGTTACTTGTCTGACATATAATCGTTTAATTTTGAAATCATTTGTTTAGTTTTCAAAAGGTAATTATTATCGATTAATAAATTTCCCATAATCTGCTGGATTTCATAAGACTATAAGCTTTCCTTTTCCATTGTTTTATCTCTAGAAGAAATACGTTTTAAGTTATTTTAATTAAAAAAATTAATTAAAAAAACATCTTTTTTTATGAAAATATATTTAAAAAAATACCCATCTTTATTGCAACGCATCTGAAATCGAAAGAATAATAAACTAGCAGCATGTGGATGTCCCTATAGGACATTAGAATTCACAATAAATATTCCCTAAAATCACATAAAATATCAAGAAAAACCTTCATTTGAGTCACAAACAGGTGATTGATTGATGAGTGTGAGACAAATCTTCATTTAAGTCAAATAAAAAAAAAAAATGCTGAATTTTTTTTTCAGTTTTTTCGGTTTTGTACCTCAAATATGAGGTGTTTATTAATATTTTATATATTTTAATAAATATTTATAGTGAATTTTAGTGTCCAATAAGGGCACCCACATGCTGCATATACTTCAATAATTAGATAATTTCAATACCAGAAGTTGCTTGAAGTTAAGTATTGAATTAGGACATTAAATATGTGACAGAAACATGAAGATATCTTAATAGAAATTATAATTATATTTTTGGCCCTTGAAAATTGAAGCTAACAAAACAGAACAAAATACTTATAATTCTAGAATTATTTCGAAAAATGCCTTGCCAAACAGTGTTCACAGTTAAAGAATTCGGCCGGTGTAGCTTCGTGCAGATTTCAATTCTCACTCATTTAAATAAAATGCAAATTCAAAGTTGACATTCGAATAGTGATCGTACTATTAAGGTTTTTATAAGAGTCTTGTTAAATAGTATTCGTAGCTAATGAAAATGGTCTTTTATTAAGATATTTTCTCAATTCTTTTAATTTGATAAAGGATGTCCCAAAATGAACGCAAGATTGGAATTTGTCCCCAATCGTGCAGTAAAGTGTTGACAACCCTATTAAAAAATCTTTTGACAGCTGATAGTGTAGGATTAATAAAAATGAAGCGTTACGCCATAGCACAATGTGTTAACGTAAGATTTGAATTAAATAAAAAAAAGTTTTAAATTGTTATATTTTTATTGAATCGTAAAGTACTCAGGATAGGGTTAAATATGGATTATTGCACAGGACAAATGGCTTCCATGGCTTTGCTAGCACATACGCACTCTTTTGTCGAAATTTTCCATAACCATTTTGCATAAATGTGACTGAATATTTAAAAATAGAGAAAAATATGAACATTTCTTTTCAAAACATTTCGGGATTTGCAAGCCGGTATATTCTGAAGAAGCGCTAGTTGAAAAAAAGAACCCGAATTCTGAGAGAGATGGAAAGTTTCTGTTTCTCCTTCCAAATAAAAATATATATATAATTAATTAATCGGAGAAGAATTCAATCAAAATAATTATCAAGAAATTTTAATCAAATACTTTAAACCCATTAAAAAAATTATTTAAAAGTAGAACAAAATATCAAAAAAGAGTTTTTCTAAATTTTGTGGTTTGGAAGTCGGTACACTCTGAAAAAGCCCAATTTGAAATAAAACCCAAATTCCTCGAAGGAGAAGGCGAGTTTCTCCTTCAGCAAACCAATTCCCCTGCCGTTGATCGAAGCATCTCTTTCTTCACTCGCTAGAGGGTGCTTAAACCTCTTGTCATTAATACTGGAGCAAAAGAAGAAAATCGGAGGAAAGAAGAGAGATAGATCTCTTTTCTTCCCCATTAAACCCATCTCCCGGAGGCTGATTGGTTGTCGAAGAGCAGGGGCTTGCGATAACGCGACGTTTACGCTCCAGGGCCGTCTCTTAATACCAGATGCGATGGACGCTCTCCGCCTCTGGACACTGGCCGAACGCTTCGCCCACTTAGGTTGGGGATGCAACGGTAGACAAGGAATACAATAATCAGTATAATTTTTCCGGATGTGCATTCAGAAAATTTAAAATTGGTAGTTCAATAGTTTGTGCAGAATAACAATCAGTATATTTAGAGTCAGTCAGCCACAACAAATCTTGTCGATATTGCTACGGTCAGTGGTGGCGGGGTGGTCGGCTGCACGCAAGAAGAAGAAGTATATTTAGAGTTAGAATAATAGATTATAATTTATGAAAAAACTTAATTTCATCTTATTTGATGGAATTTGGCGTTGAAACGGATTAGTTAGGTTCTCTTAACCATACATGTAAATTATGTATTTAATAATACAGCTGTTTTGGAAGTTAAAAAAATGTTATTGTTGAATAATAAAATTGAAATAACGTTTATCTGTTTCATCGCTTAGCTTGTATTGTTGTCTAATTTTTAGATATGTTGCCGCCTATTTATAGATGAGCAACCATGTTTTCTACCTGAATTGTGTGCCTGCAGAGTTTTGAGGCAATTTGATAAATTCAGTATGAGAATCAATAATGCATAAGCAAGAATACTTAACTATTAAGGATCTTTAACAAAAACTATTTTCTGTCAGGAAAATAATAAAAATATATTTCCATGAATCAGTTTTTCTGTTTGTATGCTAATAAAGAGCCAACCCATTGAATGAAAATTAACTCTTTGCACTCGGAAAAGTAATTTGATGCATATTTATTCATTTAAGACAAGGACTTGTTCATTGCTCCGATATATATACTATTTTCTGTATCTTTTTACCATTTTGTAGGAATTTTTAACAATTAAAATTTAAAAAAAACAGATGAGTGAGAATCACCATCCGAGTGCAAAGTGTTAATTCTGTTCGATGATGCACTTCTTACCTGATCCTACAAACATCGCCCATCGATTAAGAATGGTTTAATTAAATATCTGATTTGAGAAAAGTAGAGATATCTACGAATAATAAAAATGAGTTATGTGCGGGTTTGTGGGTATTGGCGGTCAATAGGCCAGGTCATTTGACCTAGAGCCATCAAATTCGCATTATATATATATATATATATATATATATATATATATATATATATATATATATATATATATATATATATATATATATATATATATATATATAAGAGTATTGGAGAGTGGGAATATACACTTCGGAGTGATTTTATTGAAATATTATATTAGAATTTGAATTGAAAATGAAGCGAAATTCTGGCCTTTTTTCACGATAATTGTTAAAAATAAATTTTATACCATTTCAAAATTGAAAAAAAATAATTATGTTTTAAATAATATAAATTTAATAATAGTGCATTTTTTTGTGAATTTTGGCAATATTTTAAGACAATTTTTTGCTTAATTGTCAATAATAGATATTGTAGCTCTGGTATTACGGTATTTTCAACCATTGTTGAAAACTAAAGAAGTATACTGTTTAATATCTGCGTAGTTTACAGGACGAATAAAAAAAAATAAATTACAATAGCGCTAAACTTAAAATATAGATGACCCCACATTTAGGTTTTTATTAACGCTGTGATGTCATGGGTTTGATCTCCAATAAAAAAGTTCATTACATGATGAAAGAACATATTTAAAAAGCATATGACAACCTTCGGGATGAGTCTTTTCGAAAACGCTGTAAAATAGTTAATTTTTTGAAATTATTTTTCGCAAGAAAAAAAAAAAAATGCGAAAAGACGAATGGAACCAAAATATACCACTTAAATGACATTTTTTTTAATTGGGGAAAAAGCTTTTTAGGGGGAGGGTTGAGGCTAAAAAGAGATATCAAGCAAACATCTTTTAGTTTGAAAGTTTATCAAATGACTTACATAAAATTTTGTAGATAGCTTAAAGAAATATATTATCTAGTTTGTGAACTAAAAAATAAACTGTTTCTATCCAAATATTGGGGTTCGACTGATAAATAACATAATTTTTTTTCCCATATTGTGAAGCATTAAAACAAGTATAAAATATTTTTGAACAAATGAATTATTTACTCTCTAGTTCAGGAACTGCAGAACATATTAAGAAATTATTATATCAATTTCAACAAAAAATATCCATTATATTTTAATTTATGAGGCTTTTCGAAAGAGAATTCTATCAAAGCTAAGAATTTGAGAAAGCAGCTTTTAAAGATGTGAAATATCATTAAAATGTATATAAATACAAATATAAGAATTGTATAATTTCCCAAAAACTGACTTAGAAAAAAAATTCAAATGATTTTATGAAGAAATTGTTCAAACAGCTAAGTTAAAAAACAGAAATTCATATTTTAACGTACACATACACACCGACTTCTTAATATAGACACATACATTAAGATAATTAAAGTAACATGGTTTTAATGTCTGATGATACCAAGGACATGAAGTTAAATCTAACTGAAATTAAATTTGACTATTATCTCTAGCGAACCAGATTGTCGCCAGAAACGACTAGTACTAAATGTATGAAATAAATTTCCCTTCCTCAGTTGTAATATAATTAATTGCTTGAAGAACTATAATCAAATGGGAAATTTTAATTAATGTGACTTTTGGGACAATTTTGAGTATATCACAGAAACGAAAAATACATTAATAAATTCAACATTCTTCACTTATTTCAAAACCACTTTTCTCTTCAATTTTGATTTAATGCAACTAGTAAATACACAAGCATAGTTATAAGCACTTTCCATATTTTACAAAAAAAACTCATTAGAAGAATAAAAATGCATGACACCTTATAATGCAAATAATTTTTTTGTATCAACATCTTATACTTTTCAGAAATACTTGGAACATCCTTTTAATTTCATTTGGTTATTAAAAATGAAGCCGAAATGATAGTATGACATTTATGAAATGTAGTTTAAATTAAAAGCCACTTTTAATTAGCAACAGTCAACAGTAATGGCTACTTAGTTAAATTAACTCTTACTTTTATATTAACAGTTGCTTTTTTTGCGCTCCATGTGTAAGTAATTATTTATTAAAGCACAAATATAACAATGGGGAAGAAATGATGCAGGTTTATATATTATAAATATCTTTCTTTTGGTGTTTATTAAAATGTAAATGATAAATTTCATGTATTATCTGGGTTTTTTTAGGAAACCCACTCTTTCATGGAGTTTTTTGCAGAAATGTTAAGCTACTTATCCAATAACAAAAAAATTTTGAAAGTATATTATATTATTCTTTCTGCAAACAAATTATGTAACCTTTTACAATTATTAAATATTTCCTTTTTGACCTCACAATCGGAATAAAGCCGAGACTGATTTCCCGTTCTCTGCCTCTTGCCCCAACTGCCGTGGGCCAAGAAGAGAAAGTGTCCAGTGTCCAGAGATCCGGAGTTGACATATGAGGTGGCTTCTAAGTGCTGACCCGTGATGAGTTATCAATACCCTAAATGACCCTACCTTCTCTTTCTCTTGACCGTTAGAGGTAGTACTTTTATACCCTTTAACTGATCCCTCCCCCCGGAGCTAATGGAAAAGGGGATTTTTCTGAAAGTACCCGACTGAGGGGTGATCTTCTGATTTTAGAAATTTTGCTCTCTGATGGACAAGTAGGAAAGAGGCATTCTCAACACACAGAGTTTTTCTTCAGTATTTTTCAATCAAAATTATATTTTTAAAATGAAAACTCTTAATCATCATCGAATTCGAATAGGATGTAAACGTGGCACAACTATAAATATTAAAAAAGAGCAAGTTTCGGAATTAGAACAATACAAAAGTGAGAGAGAAATGTTATGTTATTAGTACAGCAAAGATGTGACTGACTATTTGTACTTCATATCATTTTCAATCTTTTCACTCATCTTCAAAGGGAAAATAAAGAAAAGAATCGAGGAAAAAAAATTGAGAGGAAATTCCAGAAAACAATTAAATGGATCCTAAAATAGAAAAAAAAATGATATATAAATGGAGAAATTATAAATAAAAGAATCGCGTGAAATTTAAATTAAAGAAGTTGGTGCATAAAAAATATAAAATATTTTAAGCCAGTTGAGTTTCTTGGATAAGTTAGCTTACAAGTATTAAATAATCTGTTGTAATCAGGCTGTATGAATGTTTTGGGGCTTTCAACAACAAGCCACATCTCTTGGAATCACGATACATACCTCAAGTGCAGCCGTGAAATTGTTCTGCTTCGGAGACAGATCTTGATGGCATGTTATGCATTTTTAATGCCATTAGCTTTGTTCTGCAATGGATTTTGTTCAAATGAATGGTTGTAGTTTTTCTGAAACCAATTCATCTTCAGAGACAAAGGACCAGCGAAGTTATGTAATATGTTGAATGGGCCAAGGGATCTTAAAAGTAAACAACGCTTGCATTATTTCAACATTTGACGCAGTGAATTTTTTTTCGAAGGTTATATTGTGCATGACCAGTGGAAGTGGTTTCCCTAAAGCTATTTCTGAAGGTATTCCTCCCACTCCCCGGGAAAAATTATGGATCTTGGGTAAGGCAGAGAACACCTTACATGGTATTAGCATACAATAGTTACGAAATATTAACATTTGGCATGAATTCTTTACTGAATGTATCGTGTGATTCTTGGCGAATTTTTTGGCGATTAATCCTTGGCATAACATTAACAATATCCGAAAATCGCATATGTAGTCGTGTTTTTCTCAATCGATTGAACAACAATTTGACACAGAACTACACTTGTCGTCACAAAATCTCGTGCCAGATTTGACATATTTAAGTCATTGCGTTTCTGACTTGTTATGTTTATATGTTTCTGAAGATACAGATTTGGTTAACAATTTGACAGGTATCTATCTACTCGATGTCTGCCTGCTGAATTGTAACTATCTAGCCCTTTTTGCTTTGTAGTTAATTTATATTCGAACAGCTGGACAAACAGACTTCCTCTGGACAGATTTTGATCAAAATTTGATAGAAATCTATAAATTTGGGTTATTTTTGACACAGACAGAGAGACAGAAATATCTAATCCCAAAAATGTTTTTCCGAATTTAAAAACGCTTAAAACTGAAACGTTTAAGCGTTGAAACAAGCGGTTCAGAAACACATCAAAAATGAATTTTTTCTGAAACCTGGAAATTTATAAGAATCTCTTACTCAAATTTTTTGACGATTACAATAATTTCTATATACTACGTGTACGAGAAAGTTAAAAAAAAATTGAGAATTCTGTGAAAAGGCTTCATATAAAATTTTATGCTCCGAGCTCATTTCATTTTTGAGTTTTCATGTTTTCCCTTAATTTTAAAAATGCCTAAATTCCCTAAAGTTTTTTCCAGGATTACATTTGATGTCAATAATCTGCAAATCAGATTTTCTTTCATTCATGCAACATTTAAACTATCATTACAGTTTTCATGGTAAGTCATCTAAAATAAATTGCAAATAAAAAGTCCAAATGTTTTTCACCAATTACTAAATTACAAAGGGTAAAATAAACTTTTTAAACCCACTTATTATGTAAGGATTGAGCTACCACTGCGGAACACTCACCAGTGCAAATATGTGAGCAATGAACCTAGCTTAAAGTTCACTTTTACAGGAGGATGAATTTTTTCTTTTTAAAGATCTCATCTAAAGTTCTTAAGTATACTAGGAAACTGTTTTAACTGAAAAGCACGTTAAAGATTGTATTTTCATTTAGATATCATTTAAAGTTTTAGTTTGATAAAGGAATCGAATAACAAGACTTCAAAATAAAAATAAAAAAAATAAAAACTGGACAATGAGAAAGATTTTATCATTACATTCTCTTTTGAAAATAATAATAATAATAGTATTAATAATAAAATCTGGATCAAATATAATGTGTCCAGAAGCATTTTCTATACAGCAGTCACTTACAAAATAAAATAAACTAATAAAGACATTATCATTCCCAGGGAACATTTGAAGGGTAGAAAGAGGCATAAATATGTGGGAATAAAGACCTAAATCTGGTAAGGGTTGTTCACAATAAACTTTATTTTTATTTTAATAAAAATAAAGTGACCCTTCGAGTTTTAATTTTGTTATGTGCAGAATATACATTACATCTGTAGAGTTTTTTCTTCGAGTAAAAGCTCGCGCAGTTCGTGAACTTTTCCTAATTTATAATAGGAAATATTCCGTTTTCTAATCATTCTGTCGAGAGTTTTATTTTTCTCATTTCATATACAGTGGATGGTTTTACCTCTAGAATGAGAAGTATAGGAACGGCGGCATGGAAAATCGCAAGCTAAGCAATTTTCCTATTTCCAGAATAGAATCGGAAATTATGTTTTGATGACATGTAAAATTTTACATTCAATTTTTCAGCATGAAATTTGTTTATCCTAATCGTATATTAACCCTTTAAAGGGCCATTTTTTTCTAGTTCTATAATGTTAAAATATTTTTAGGCTTGAAATTAAAATAAGAAAAGGGATTCATTTAACTTATTAGATAAATTTAATTTGATTAATGAATTAATTTGGTTAATTAATAATTAAGTACCAAATCAAGACACGTCATTTTGTCTGAGATAAAGAACTGAAGCATCTAAGTTTCAGTCATTCTAAAAAAATGTGTCAGAACTTATGCCAACCTACATAAATTCATGCAAAGATTGATAAATTTGGTGGGAAGCATACTTCCCACGGCCCTAGAAAGGGTTAACATGCATAAATACAAGATCGTCCTTTAAAAAAACTCTAAGCGAGATATCAGATGTTCGATTTCATTCGCGCTGGGATTGCGATCTATAATTAAGCTAAAATAACCAGCTACTCAGTCCCCATTCGGAAGGCCGCACTGACCACCGGAGCGTGGTGCTCATCCAGTGCAGTCGAATAGGTAATCTGTTTCCATTGGTGGAATCGTCTATGGATCCCACTTCCCCTCAAGATTAGGAGGATCAATTCACCCTCTTCACCCCATTCCCTCCCCCATCCGCTCCTCGCATTTTTATACTCGTCTTGGAAGAGAGTCACAGTTACTCTGTCCGATGAGATACTATCGCTGATAAAATATTTCGATGTTTGAGCTTGTTAACAAGCGTAATGTTTTCGTCATACCATAATGACGATATTTATCTGTATTTTTCCATGTGGGTCATTTCATTTACGAACACCATCTTGCAATAATGAATCTCTTCAAAATCTTGTATGTGGAATTGGGTTTTTGAAAACCGTTTGTTAATATCACATTATAATTATTTTGCAATTGTATTTTAAAATGTTTAAATTTCTGATTTTTTTTTTTCCTTTTTTTTTTCTTGTAAAATATTTGTATTTTTCATTATTCAAATATTCACAAGCCAACGAAGAATGCTTATTACGTTTTAATTCAATAAATCTATAGCAATGAATAAAAATTCAATGTTTGAGATGGAATGAGTTATTATTTGGAACTAGTGAATAATTCAGAAGAGTATGAAATTTGCAATTAATATCTAATTGGAAATTTACAATTGTGATGTAAATATCACTTTCCAAATTTCATCTGTCTAGGTTTTATCCGTTTTTTAGTTATCTTATTCAAAGACAAGCAAACAGATAGATGCAATTCCAAAAAGGTTTTTTTCCAGAGCACGTAGACATTTCATCAATACGATTTAGACGATTACAATATTCGTTCACTATATATGCTTGGTGTATGAGAAAAAGAAGAGTTTTGTCCTCGACACCCTCGGCTTCGGAACCAGAAGGTTTTAGGTTCGACACCCGATTCCACCGAAAACCATTGTACAAGCGGGACTGGTGCACGTTAAATCCACCGAGGCGAAACTACTCTCCGCTGATGTGGTATGGAAAATTGGTGAACGGGTGCCATTCCGGGTGTTGTCCTCGTCATCTGACTGCTATTCAAAATGACGAGGTCCGTCCCAAAATAGCCTCAGTGTTGCTTTAAAATGGAACGTTAATATAACGAAACTAAACTAAGCAATATACAGGTTGCGATCAGTAATGATTATTCTTGCTCGTTATAAAATTAAATTTCAAGGTTGAAAGCCATAAAAATTCTCTGAAATATTCAAAATAACATTTTCCTGCTCTTCGCTGTTTCCATTGTGTGGAATTCTGGTTCCAACCAGATGGGAAAAAATTCTCTTTTATAAGAAAAAAAAATTCACTTTATAAGAAATTATGTGAGAAAGGTTTAGAGAAACCATTCCCGATGGTTTCCATAAAAAAGGGATTTTCCGTACTCCTAAACGATATATTTCTGCATTAAATTCCATTAGAATTTCGAAGTTGAAGTTTTTATCTTTCGGTGATTACAATACTTTAAAAAAATCACTTTCAAATTAATATTTAACTTGAAAAGTAATATAATCTGCCTAAATCGGGTTCAAAATAGTCTTAATTATTATTACATCTTTAAGCTTTTACATGATTATAATATCACTTTTAGGTAGATTATAAATCTTAAGTTATGATCTGAAACGTCATACTTATTTTCGAACATATCTGTGCTTATTTTACCTTCTTCAATGAGCAAAGATCATTTTAAATAAAATTTTGGTATTAAGTCTATAAAAAATTTCAATAGGCAGATGCCCTGCTCCAAAGAAACAAAAATTCGAAACCGCTCGTGTTGTGAATTTATAAAT
This sequence comes from Argiope bruennichi, assembly GCF_947563725.1. Lineage (NCBI taxonomy): Eukaryota > Metazoa > Arthropoda > Arachnida > Araneae > Araneidae > Argiope > Argiope bruennichi. The sequence continues at coordinate 14,946,563 of NC_079156.1, read as the reverse complement.
TCCACACACTATTTCTGCACAGAATTTCTAAGCAATTCAGTAAAAAAATTGTGATCCGCCAGGATATCAGAGCATCTAAAATATGATGGGGAGGAGCATGTGTAAAGGAGCGAATAAGATCCACAAATGCGCCTCTGAAGAAGAATTATGGTTCGATAAATAAGGTCGCCTTCGCAGAGAGGGTGCGATATCTGCGGGAGGTCAGATGCCCCCTCAAGACATTTCTGCATGAGAGATGGATCCTATAAATAAATGATCGAGGTCCGCGTATGCAGAGCCCTGATTAAATCAAAAAGATAGCGGGATAGGCCTCGGTGATTTGACGATCGTTCTCATGTTGGTGAAGTGAAATGAAATAATGGACATTTTGAATTGCCGGGGGAGGGGGTCCTCTCTTCTGCTTAGGGATGGATCTATTGATTGGTTGGTTCCGACATTGTGTGTGTGTGTGTGTTATATAAATTCTCTTTCATTCAGTTGTTTGGAGAGCAACTAAAAAAATTAATAGGGAAGAAATAGTAGTCGAAATAAAACTGTTCTGTTTTTTATTTCGTTATTTGTTTTAAAGAAAATATTGTTGTTTCCCTTCTGATGTAAGGAATGTAAAAGTGTTTTTTGTAGAAATAAAGACTTTTTGAGAATATTTTGAATTGAAAACTGTTCTTCGCCCGGTTGTTAATAAGCTTTTCAGTAGATTGTTAGAATACTTAAAATTATTTATACTTATATTTCAGGACTAAACCTGCTGTGTAAGTCCTGAAATATATCTCGAGATCATTGACAACATTTGATTATGACAAAGTTTTGAGCGTCAGTAAGTGAAAACAATAGCAGTATTTAACTAGATTTAAAGTTTAATCATGATTTTTTTCAATTTAATAACATTTCTGTCTTTTTTTAAAATAAATATTGTACCTTTTTTTTTTTTAAATTTTCGATTTATGTACCTCTTGAAGTTTCTGTGCTCAAAGGGAGGTCGCTCAATTTTTTTCCCCTACTGACACATTTCAGGCATTCTGCAAATAAAAGCAATTTAACAAGTTCACTACCACTGCTCATGCCTCATATTCGGTCCTTCTATCTACACTCATGCCCATAAATTAAAGAGAATGCAAGTTCACTGAAAGAAAGAGTCAGAAGCAAAACAAATGTGATTTATTTGCAAAGCCTATTTATTAAACAAAAGATAAAGAGCAAAAAAGATATTACATGTTTGATATCATTAATAAAAATTGCGATTTTTTGCTCTCTGGAACAATTTACAGAAAAAAAAACTCTATTTACAAAAACCAATATTACATGGTTGGTATGATGGTTAATACATAGTATGTCTCCCAGACGATGCAATACAGTCCTTACAACGCCTAGGCATACTGAGTATCAAATTATCGATCTGATCTTGGGGAATACTACACCACTCATCAAGCAATGCTCTCCGAAGTTCCGGTAGACATGATGATCCGGTAATAAGATACTAAATTTCTCCTTTTAAGCATTTCAACATATCACCCAATATAGAATTTTCCCCCTTGTTTCATATCTTTTCTAATATTTAAAATATTATTTCCATATTTTATGCCAAATTAAATTGACATATTTATAGATAGGGTTTTCTCGGAATAATTTGTCCCATTTTTCAGCTTTTTCTTGTAGTACATTGTCAGAATTTAAAAAGGTTTTTTAAGCCTCTTTCCTGTCAGATTTGTTTCAAAGAGTACACGATTCGACATAAATGAGAAAGCTCTCGAGAATCTCGGAAAACCTCTTCCCCTGTCAGATTCGTCTCAAAATACATGTTACTCAGACTTGCCGGTTTATCTTATCGTTTGAACGTCTCTTTACCGTGTCCACTCTTGCGGTGACCAGCCGTTGAACAGACAGGAAGTCGACCGACTTGTAAATTATTCATAGGAAAACGTCACCAGATGGGCGGTTTTGTAATCCTGAAAAATTCGCTATCTTCCACAGTTCCAGGAGGACAGATAGACGCACTTACGGAATGTCTCTTTCAGTTTCGATGGTTCCGGAGATTACTTTGACACGTATATAAAATTGTTTGTAGATGGGACGGCATACATTTTATATTTCGTCATAAATATTTGAATATTTTATTGTAAACCTTATCTCTACAACATGTTTTGGTTTATAGAGACGTTTTTTTCTGGAGATCCTGTTTTGGAGCTTTTTTTAATATAAATTGAATTTATTTAAAGAAGTTCCCGGAATAATCTTCACCTCTTAATGGAAGATATATGAAATGTTTCAATGCATTAATAATTAGATTTGTACGATCAAACATAAATACACAATGCTGTATATTAGTAAACGCAACTTGTTTTTAGTAATCGTGCATCTCACTTATGAATTTAAAAGCATGGCCAAACATATATAGAGGGTGCCCCTTCTAAACGTGGTTCAATGACTACTTTCTAAACAATTACAGGTTCGAGACTCGATTCCACCGAAGAACCGTCATGTAAGGGGGTCTGTTGCACGTTAAATCCGTCAGGGCCAACTGGTGTGGCGTGGTGTGGAGAGGGGGCTATCAGCTCAGGTGTCGTCCTCGTCCTCTGACCGCGGTTCAAAATTAAGGTCCTTCCCAAAATAGACCTACTGTTGCTTAAAACGGGACGTTAATATAACTAAAACTAAAAAAAACTTCTAAACAACTAGAGATAAACATAAATTCCGGCAGGCAAAATGATCTATGCCGTGCACGGAATTAAGTTTTCTATTATTGAATCAATAAATTTACTATTGAAAAACAGCGATAACGGTCTCACCCAAACTGTCTCGAATACTCTCTAATAAAGGTGTTATCCCAGAGAACATCATGCTCAGCATTGGCCGACAGTAGTTACAAAATATTAAACCTAAGCTTGAATTTAGAACTTTTACTGAATCTGTCGAGTAATTCTTAAAGCTTTTTTGGGGATTAATTACTTGCATGCGTTTAATAATATCAGAAAATCGAATTTGTTTTTAGACCTGCTTTCCTAGCCAATTGCAATAGAAAATTTGACACAGAACTTCACTTATAGTCCTAAAATCACGTTCCAGATATGATATATTTAAGCTATTGCGTTTTTGAGTTATGTTTTTGAAGTACGGACCGACATCCATCCATCTTGTCATTGGATCTGTCCCCCAATTCGGTCGATGTCCACACTATAGATGCTGAATCTATAATCGAATTTTATCCATTTAACTTTCACCATTTTGTAGTTACCATGTTACCTTATATTCGAATGCTGGATAAATAGACTTCCTTTGAACGGATTTTGCTCAAAATTTGATAGACCGTGTACCAAATTTGATCCATCTAACTCAAAACTTTATTGACAGACAGTGTAGACATTCGTTGCAGACAGATGTCAAATAGGCATAATGCCAAAAATGTGTTTTCCGAATTCGGGGAACTCTGAAACGTGGAGATTCGTGTAAATATCGAATTTGAAAATGGGAATATACGAGAAAGTAAAAATTGTGAAGTCTTTCGTTTCTCTATCCTATTACATGTATAATAAAATGTTATTGACACTCCTAAAACTTCTGGACAAAGAAAAGTTTTATTCTTTTGCAATTAAAAGTCACTTAATTATAAAACTTTGTATTTTATCATTTCAAGCTGATCATATACCATTTCGATTAAGTGCACCCGGAGATAAGGGGATTGAAATGGTCTAAAATAACTTAATATAATGCTATATTTAATTTAAAAATTCCATCAGTTTGGTTTGCAAAGATAAGGCACTACTTTTAATGGAAATATCAAGGAGCAGAACTGGGAAGGCTAAATAAAAATTTAGATTTTTTTCCTATTTTATTTATTTTTTTATCTTTTATTAAAAATCTTTTTTTTTTCGACAATATGTATACTGACTTCAACGATATGAATTGTAATTCTTTACTCCATTTACTTTCTGAACTGAAGTATATGTATATTTCTAATGGTTTGGAAATTTATCATTGGACCACGATTACAGGGCATACATTGCATAATCTTTTTTTCAGTGGTTTAGATTTTTTAAAATTAATTGAATTAATTTTTTAAAATTAATAAACATGATAAATAAAATAACTTTTTATTAAAATAATTAGCCTGAACTTTTGATTAACCGATTGTATAAAATAAAATATAATTAGTTTGGTTTAATTTACATATTATGTAAGTTACAAACGTTCCATTATATAAAATAAAATGTTTGATTAATCATTTTTGATCTTCATTCACATTAAACAAACAAACAAAAAAACTACTTATGAAAATATAATAAAGAACTCGGCATGCAATAAAATATTTCCATGAAGGCCAATTCTACACATTGGGTAAACATTAAAAGCTATGATACAGTGAATAATGTAAATAAAAATACGGCGCCTATTGTAATTTAAACAAATAAAATGCACCTGCATATCAATAATCAAAAGAAAATTCAGGTGTGTAAACTCATTGCCAGTACATTACCCTGAGTTGAAAGAGTGGACAATAGAATTCAATAAGTTATTTACTGTTCAGAATCATGTCAATGCATGAAAAAGTGTTTTGGTTTTACAAAATTGACAATGATACTTCTTTGTTATTTTAACTTCAATGTGGCTTTAAATTCAAGTCGACATAAAAATCTGAGCATATAAATGTAAATTTCACCATATTATTTCGACATTTTAGCAAACTACAATAACAATTTGTAAAATATTTTAAGTTTCAGCTTAAAAATATTTTTAATTCCTGTAATCTTTTTGGCTACCACCTCGTTTTCTGTCCACAAAAAATGTTTTAACATAACATTAAAATTCAAACAAATTAGTTTTTTATAGAATAATTTTATTTTCGTACAATTGTTTAAAATTTTAAACAACTTATTTTAAATACAATTTCGTGATTTGCTTTTCTTCGTATACCTACGTGCAAAAAAACAGCAATATTGTGAAGAATCAATATGAATATTTTAAACTCTCGTGCCAATAATCAAACATAAGTATTAAAAGGTTCAGACCATTATTGTATTATTTCAAAGCATAAGATAGCTTTCTTGAAATGAAAATGTTTTGGGTTGAAATTTTTTCATCAAACTGCATGATGTAAAAATTATTAAAACGGAAAGCGAAATGCATCAACTGATTCAATCAAGCCAGTTGTCGGAACAAGTCTATAATGATGTACCAGATTCTTTTTTCTTATTATTACTTTATTTCGGGCATTCTCTCTCGCCCTGCTTGCGTATGCGTGTTCATAAACATGCATCTATCGAGCCGTATTGGCAGAGCAATGAGTCAGTCAGTGGCATAGACATCTCATCTTCGGCACCAGCGAATGACACCGATTTCCGACAGATGGCTCTGCGCGCCACATGTTTGAGCGACGGGATGAGATGAGATAGGGAGGGGAGGGATTGTCAGAGGATGACGGATGGAACATGTGACCCCTGCTTTATTGCATTAGGTCTGACAAAATGCCACGTCTTGTATGCGGCGTCGACGATGCTGGGGCCCGATAGCGGAGAAAAGGCGCGTGCCGGTCCGATTATACATCACGGCTCGCGAGCCAGATAACGTCGCAACTCGGAAGAATTGAAAAAGAAAAAAAGGCAGAGTGCGAGAGGAATGTGTGAAGATTGTTGTTCTGTAAGAAGACAAGAATGGCTCGTTGTATTATCCAGTACCATTCTGTGGAAAATTCTAGGAGAAAATTGAATCTACATTTATCAAAGATAGGCAAAAACTCGTTAGATACAGACTTTTAATGATGCATGTTTTAACTTCCTTGTTTACGGAATTAAGCATATATTATTGTAATAATCCAGAAAATAGACAACGATAGTTTGATCAGTATCGATATTTCCGATATGCCTGAATCTGAAAAACATTTTTTAGAACTAAGTCTAAGTCTATCAATATGTTATGTAAATAAGAGTACTATAACTAAAAAATAAATAAAGATTATTACCAAAGTTTGGACTAAGTCTGCCACAAGAAGCAATAATTTTCCAAAATAGACATAAAATATTTCCAAAATAATAAATAAGATTCGAATATTTGTTTCGTTCGGTTTGGAAAAATGCGTCTAAAACAAAAATTAAATTTTAGGATATTATTAACCCCATGCCAGGGATAAGTCGCCAAAAAAACTCGCCACGGATTTCACGATAGATTCCGTAAAAATGCTCAATCCATGCCAAAGATTAAAATTTCGTGACTATTGTACCCCAATACCATGTAATGTATTCTCTGAGATAACTCAATTATTAGAGATTATACGAGAAAGTTTTGGGAAGACCATTTCAGCTGGTTAACGATATGGGTTGTATTTCCTAACAATTTAGTTAATAAATCGTTTAAAGAAAGTTGGAAAAGATACGAAAATTGATTTAATATTTCATCATTCATCGTGTAAATTTCATCGTCCTCCAGATATGATGGATCTCGTGAAAGCAAATAACCGATGAATATTCTTCATTTAATTCATCACTCTATAATGTAACGGAGCAAATCAAAGCTCTCTGTTTTCAAAAGTCCTGTTTTTCTTAAACATTTTTCATTAAGCTATTTTAGTGGCGGTAGGCCAGCTCTAGAGAAAATAGGCTGCTTATGCTTATCTATATTCCAAAATTGTAATTTTTGTCACGTAAAACTTTTAATTAATATATATATTCTGAAAAAAAAAAGCGCATATTTATACATTTTCAAATTCTATATGAAATGTATAACAGTCTTTGTAGGATCTTGATTTTGACTTTAGAAGATCAGTGACACGAAATTTGATTTCTATAAAAATACGCTATTTAAGTGGGACTGGTGCATATCAAACATGTCAAAGATGATCAAACGTCCATGCGTTGGTGAGGAGTAGAATTATGGAAAATGAGTATCGTCTTCGAGATTTGACAATGTTTTAAAAGCGATACTCAGTATCGGTATCAGTATTCACTTAGACTCTAATAAGCATGAAAGATCACCTACAGACTATGCGTTCAACCAGAGGATTTGAAATCTGTTGTTGCATAGGAAGACACACACACTACGCGTGTTAAGCAAAGCGCACAGCAGTTGAGCAAACTGAATCCCCCTATTCATACTAAAGAGTGAAACGATGCTCGCATCACCCCTTATTCAAACATCGACATGACAGCCCTAAGCCCACACGCATCAAAATCACCCAATTATATGCGTACATGGAAGGGGAAAAAATGACACAAATAAAGCCGATCAACTCTAAAAATGGTAGCCAGATGGCCCCGATATATATCCACCTCACCCCCCCTCTTCCCAGCTGCGGTTACGGTCTGTGACTTTTAGGGGGCGTTTCGTCCTTCCCTTGGGTACAGTTACGATTAGGTCTTACCCTAAAACCTCCCCTACGGTCTCTGGTGGTGGTGGTAGTGGAATGGATTGAGTCATGGACTACAGCAAACTCAATGTGCGGTACAACATCTCCCCCCCCCCTCTTATTCTTATGGAGTGTATTTATATCGCTGTTTAAGTGAGATGAGAGAACTGATTTACTGGAATTAGCTTTATGGCTATCTTTCGAAAAATAAATTAGATTGTTTCGTGGTTCATATTTTTAACGATTAAATAAATACCTACTCTTAAGTGATCAGACCTGCATAAAACAATAATTTACGAGATATTTGTTACATTTTTACAAATATTTATTTTTGGACTGAGGTTATTCAAATATTATTAACATTATTAGAAATAGTTTCTAAGTAAGATTACTGTTTTCGATATAAATTACGAATGTTATCGATTTTAATGCTTTCGATATGAATTACTAATGTTACCGATTTTATTGATTTCGACATTAATACTAATGATAGCGATTTTATTGATTTCGATATGAATTACTAATGTTATCGATTTTATAGTTTTCAATATGAATTACTCATGATATCTATTTTAATATTTTCGATATTAATCATAATAACTTGTGCAATAATAAAAGCGGAATGAATGTGCATCTTCTCTATGCGATCTGTATAAATTGATTTTGCCATTTTTTAATTTGTCAGGCTGCCGTTGTTTCATATATTTTCTTGTTGAAATTACGCATATTTGCCTCTTAAATTTTGTAATTAAATAAGTATCTCAGGAATCTGGTCAATATCAAACTAGGGGACTGCCGAAAAGGCTCATTTAAAAATGGAGCATTATTTAATAGCAAAATATTCCAAATGATACAGATACTTATTTAATAAATATTATAAAAGATAATTCTAAATTTCAGTAACAGTCTGTTCATGGCATGGCACCAATGCCATCTGCCAAATGAAAGAATGGCAAAAGGAACTCGCATCAGATCGAACAAAGAAACTACATTTTCATTTCGGTATTATTATTGCAAAAAACATTAGAATAAATACCGAAAACATTTAAATAGATAACATTACTCATCCAGTTGTTTTTTTCTTTGTGCCCTATTCTTGTTTCCTGAAAATGCCGGGTTGGCAAAATGTCGGTTAAAAAAGAATGATCACCGTGTATCATTTTGTGTATTGATCAAATACAAATAAAATTATTCTGAAACTAGTCTGAGTGGTCTCCACAAAACTTTCTCGCATACTCTTTAATGAGGCTGTTATCCCACACAACTGCAAAAAATTGTGAACTGTGGATAAGGTAGAGAATACCTTGGATGGCTTTGGCGTATTATTACTAAGTATTAACCATTGGTATGAATTGAGCATTTTTACTGGTGATTATTGGCGAGTTTTTTGGAGGTTTCAATTACCACGTTTACATGCTTTTGAAAGTACAGATCTTCAGATGATCAACTCCTTTTTGGATTTGGCTCAAAAATTGACAGATATCTATACACAATAAGTATTAAATTTTATCTATATAGCTCTCTTCGGTTTGTAGTTAACTTCTTAGTAGTCTTAACTTATATTTGAACAGCCGCACAGACAGACTTTTCTGGAACGAATTTTGCACAAAATGTGACAGAAATCTACAAATTTAGCCTAAAGACCGTATACTAAATTTCAACTCTCTGTCTCAAAGCACTTTCTGTCTATATTTGTCACAGATAAATTGACAGACAGACAAAATGGCAAAAATGTGTTTTTCAAACTCGGAGCGGTGATTCGTAAAAATCTCGAATTCGAATTTTTCAGCAATTACAATATTTTCTTTGTACTTTGTATCCAAAAAATAATAGTTTCAGATCAATCGTTAATAAAGTAAACAATTTTCTTCCAGGCTGAATACTAATAACTAATAATTAAGATTAATAATAATACAAGAGAAAGTTCATCTTTCCTGTTTTTTTAGTTAAGAAAATCAAATTAGCATTTATGTAATGATGCAATGGCTGAAGGTGGAGCCAGTACCTTAATTTCAGTTTCATTTATTTCTGGATTCTGAATTTGCATTTCTATAATTGGGCTCCTGGTAAACCAGCTAAAACGAAAGTTCTTTTATTAACAGCAAAGATATTTTCCAGTGGAAATAAGAAGTAGCAAATTTCAGCTCTCTTCAAACTCAATGTCCAGTGGCTAGCCGTTACAATACAAGGTATGCAATACAAAGATTTCCCTAAAAATATTTTATTTATTCTGATTGTTTCAACAGGCGTTTTAAATATTATATTTCAGTAACTTTTTAAGAAATTCTATTTCCATATCTCTACGGAGAAAACCGCTTCATAATAAGAATTAATTTCTTTGGTTTAAATGAGGCTACAGTAGAGTTGAACGTGAATATAGTGAGATAAGGATTACAAATAAGAATAATAAGAATAATCTTCATAATAAGAATTAATTTCTTTGGTTTAAATGAGGCCACAGTAGAGTTGAACGTGAATATAGTGAGATAAGGATTACAAATAAGAATAATAAGAATAATCTTCATAATAAGAATTAATTTCTTTGGTTTAAATGAGGCCACAGTAGAGTGGAACGTGAATATAGTGAGATAAGGATTACAAATAAGAATAATAAGAATAATCTTCATAATAAGAATTAATTTCTTTGGTTTAAATGAGGCCACAGTAGAGTTGAACGTGAATATAGTGAGATAAGGATTACAAATAAGAATAATAAGAATAATCTTCATAATAAGAATTAATTTCTTTGGTTTAAATGAGGCCACAGTAGAGTTGAACGTGAATATAGTGAGATAAGGATTACAAATAAGAATAATAAGAATAATCTTCATAATAAGAATTAATTTCTTTGGTTTAAATGAGGCCACAGTAGAGTTGAACGTGAATATAGTGAGATAAGGATTACAAATAAGAATAATAAGAATAATCTTCATAATAAGAATTAATTTCTTTGGTTTAAATGAGGCCACAGTAGAGTGGAACGTGAATATAGTGAGATAAGGATTACAAATAAGAATAATAAGAATAATCTTCATAATAAGAATTAATTTCTTTGGTTTAAATGAGGCCACAGTAGAGTTGAACGTGAATATAGTGAGATAAGGATTACAAATAAGAATAATAAGAATAATCTTCATAATAAGAATTAATTTCTTTGGTTTAAATGAGGCCACAGTAGAGTGGAACGTGAATATAGTGAGATAAGGATTACAAATCGACACATTTTTTTAACCTTTTAATTGGATCTTACTTCGGATGAGAAAGGGGGGGAAATCTTGAGATGTTTCTAAGGGATTTTTTTAACTAGCCACCTTTGACAACCATTTGTTCACCGGATTTGTGGTTATAAAAAGCTACAATTAAATATTTTATATGTAACGTTGTTTTAATGGCTATTTCAGCAAAGCTTATTTTTTAATTTAAAATTTTGATGTACTGATAAATTGTACTAACAAGAAACGCCTTAATTTACTATCATTTTACGTGAAAATGATATATTAATTTTAATCGAGGAGCGTTTGGCTTCAATTAATCCAATACAGGTTCAATGAATCTAAGCATGCTCTTAAAATATATATATAAAGCTAGAAAGAGAATCAATCATTCAACAATGAATTCTGAAAGCACTACACAGAATATTTTTTGCTTTGTATGATATCCAAGAGAATTATTTAAAAGAAATTTCTCTATTTCAACAAAAAGAAGTAAATGCACTACAATAAGAACGCAAAACTTTTTGCTAAATGACCAATAATATATTTTTATACCTGCCATTGTATTACAGAAAAGATCAACAAAATTTGAAAATAAATAAACTTAAAAAAAAATTCATAATTGCTTTCTTCTGAAGCTAAATATTAAATGTAATTCCAGCGAATTTTTAAAACAAATTAAAACCTTTTTCAAAACGCATGGTTTAAACAAAAAATTTCAATATACACAACAAATTTAAACTTGATTTTTTTCCCCTTAACAATGAAAGAAAAACGTAAGAAGAAATATTTGAAATAACGATGAAAATTATTTCAATTTTATTACTATATTGGAAATATTGTTGTAAAATTAATTATGTTTTAAAACTGAATAAAACTAAGCAAAGTTTTACTAAAAGTATATTGAAAAGATATATATAATTTCGAGATAGTATAAAAAAATTGTTTGATCATATTTGCGGATGTTACGGCAGAAAAGCGTAAACATTTTGTTTAATTTCTAAATATTAAAATATTAATTTAAATTTCAAAAGTCATATTTAGGTGAGCATTTCCATCTTTCAAGGTATATCATGCCAAATTTCTGTAGCTATAAGTCCAGTAATTTATCTTATAAAACGCAAAAACACTATATCCCGTATTATTAATACAAGTTAAAATGGGAATTAATGATGCTTTGATTGAATTACGAATTTCAATATCAAATAGTACAATCTTATAACAAAAATTCAATGTTACACTCGGATGTTCAGAATGGTAGTTGAAAAAGGATTATTAGTCAGTAATATTTTTAGAAAATATTCATTAAAATTGCGGGTTATTATTTCTTTTGAATCTGCATCATAATTCTGAGGGAAAGAAATTGCATGTTTATTATTAACTTTTTCGCAACATTTTAAACAAAAATAGCGCGTTTATATGAATGAAAGAAAACATTGATTTATTAACAATTCCGTCAATTAACCCTTTGCACTCTAAAAAGTAATTCAATGCATAATTATTCACCTAAAACAAAGAAAAATTTATCTACATCTTTTTACCGTTCTGTAGGTTTTTATAACAATCAAAATTGAAAAATAAGTAAATAAAACGACAAAATGATTCACCGCCTTGAAAAGTGAGTGAGAGGCAACATCCTAATATAGAGCGTTAATACCTAATCAAATATTGCTGTGAACCCGGAAAATAATATACATACATTTTTTTTTTTAAATCGGAATTCACCGAATAGCCACAGAACTTCTTGCATGAGCAAGAGCGTTGTTTGAGTATTACAGCTTCGAGGCCGGTTACCATCCCCGTTATCTTCCCAAGCCCAACAGAGAAAATTTGGTAGCCATTTAAGTATTTAAAAGAATGTGATAAATTTTACGATTAATTTATTTCAGAAATATACAGGAAATTATATTTTCTGGTGAAAGAGCGTACCAGAAATGAATTGCAAACATTCATTTAATTAAATGAATTTATTTAAAGTAATTGATTATAAATTCTATTTTTTGTCCAAAATATTTTATAAATTTCTACTTTATTTTAAATTTCACGAAAAGAGTATACAGCTAGAAGATAAAAGTTTCTTTGACCCTTATCGTGGCAAGAATTCTTTTTTGAAGAAAAGCAAGAAAAAATATGTATATAGGTAGCTTCTTTACGCTATAAAAAACATCAAAAAATAAATAAAAAAATCGTAATATGATATGATATAAAACTAAGTTAAAAATTACTTTATAGTGGTAGCATATTTTTATAAAGTTGTATGTATAGTACACTATACAAAATGAACATAAGGGTTAATAAGCCAAACTCAGAAACGCTCGAGGTTCAAAAGGATTACTAAGGATTCAATAACATTAATAATTATTTGTTTTTATTGAGAAATCGAAATTGATATATTTCCGAATTAACCTTTCAGATGCGGGGTGTAATGTAGCAAGCCTCCTCGCAGCGCAACCACTCTGGTTAACACTAAATCCGCTACGGCTTTGCTTCCTTCCTTGGATCTCTGAGTTCCAAAATATTGGAAGGCTGAAGATATAATAGCGTCATAGCCAATCTTCTGGGCATTTGTAATAAATAAATAAATCTTTCAGATGCGAGTTAACAGAAATCCCAAAGCAATTCAAAAAGCCAAACTGTACTGCGCATCGCCACACCACTGTTGAATTCATATCCACAACGCGCCCTGCAATCCGAAGAATGGGGCTGTTCCTGATTGGCAGGCGCATTAGGTGGTGGGCAACAATTACTCAGCTCTCCCAACAGCCGTTTAATTAGCCCCTTCATCTCCGGGAGCACCCTCCACTTGATCCCCCACCCTCCTTTGTTTCAGTTAATTTGACGAGAATGAGCTCGGGCAAATTAAAAGCCCTTTTCCGGTTGCGGATTGCTGCCATTGAATGGGAAGAGATTTCATGCTGTTACTGTCTTACCGTGGGAGGAGTGGAAGGCTTCAAGAGATCAATGAAAACTTGAAGCTAAAATATACATTTATTAATACATTAATAAACAGACTTTAAAAAACTTGTTTGTTACTTCTTAGTCATTGTTTTATAGCACATTATCATAAATGTTTTAAAATTTTGTCACTATTTTTTTCTAATATTCTTTATTAAGTGACATAATATAACCATCGATATCTCATTAAATTAACCTTAAATTTGTTTTGAAAACATTTAAAATACCGTATTGTTATTGAGAACATACGCATATGCAAAATTTCAAAACTAACCCATTATAGAATGAGCGAAAAATTGATTATAAATTTATAAATATAATTCATAATTTTATTTTTTTTTTATTAAACGTTGTTTTAAAATTATTGCTTTTATTGTATGTGAATATCGAATTTAAAACATTTATTGCTTTTGAAATGTATATTGAAATGCTACATAAAGAGGGAAGTGAAATATTTGTTTAAGAAGAACCAAATTCCTGGAAACATGGACTAAAAACCCTTATTCACAATGTATTTAAATCAGGTGCAGGTACAGGCAAACTCTATCACCAATAATTAATATCAATATTGATTACCGATAGACTGATGGACGCTATCAAGATTATTTAGCATGGAATTTATTTGTGATATTAAGCAGATTTATGGTCACACAAATTTGTTTACTATAAATTCGTGATCAAGTGAGAAAACTTGTTATCTCTTTATCCCCCTCACACACAAAAAAGTTTTCACATTTCGGAATTTTGTTTATTAATATTTGGAAGCTGGCAAAATGTCGCAATTTTTTTCTGTTCAGATTGGGGGACGGGGGGTGGAAGGAAACAAAATGTAAAGTCAAAAGAAGGGACAGGAAAAAAAGTTTCGCAAGCTGGCAAAACTTTACTTAAAATTTGTTGCCACCTTGAAAGGACAATCAGTCCTGCCAAATCAACTTTTAAATGTTATAAGTATCATTAAAATATTCTAAATTGAAACATGACAAAAAAAAATGTACTAACATGGAGAAATGTTTGTTCTTTTGTAATGACGAATATGTGGCTGACACAAATAAGAAATTAAAAGAAAGAATAAAGAGTAAATCACAAATAGTCCAGCAGGAGAAGTAATACTTGATATTCAAAAAATGACGCCATATCTATCTGTTAACATTATTATCGACATAATATCTAAAGCCATATTATATATGCTATAAAAATGTCACAATTACATATTAATATTATACAATTGCATATTAATATTATACAATTACATATTAATATTAACATATTAATATAATATTATATTACATATAATATTAATACTTATACTATTTATCTGTGATCTCATAGTGGATGATTGTCCTATATTTAAGAAACAATTTTTTTTTTCTCGTTGTATTAGATGATTGGAGATTTTAAATATTAGCAAATAGCCAAGTGTTTTTTTTTTTTTCTCGTATACGAGTAATGCGAAAGTATTGCAAACATCAAAAAATTCGAACTCGAGACTTTGGCGAACCTTCATGTTTCATAATTCATAGAGTTCGAAAAACGCATTATTGAAAAATGCATGTCTGTGACAAAGATAAATCAAAAACGCTTTGAGCTAGACGGATGTAATTTAATACGATTTTTTGCATTAAATTTGCCAATTTCTATCGGATTTTGAGCAAAACCGGTTCAGAGGAATTCTCCAAATATAAATTAACTACTATACAAAACGGACAGAGCTAGATGGATAAAATTCGGTACATAGATTTAACATCTATAGTATAGACACTTATCAAGTTTTGAGCCAAATCTAACAACGAATTGACAGTCTTTAGTCTGTATTTTCATAGACATGTAACGCGACAGCTTAAAAATGCAACTTCTTAAATATATCAAATTTGGAATGAATTTTGTGACTACAATTGCAGTTGTGTGTCAAATTTTAGTTTCAATGAGTTGGGGGAAAACGCGTTTAAAACACAAATTCGATTTTCGGATACTATTAACCGTATACGTGGGATTAATCGCCAAGAAATGCACGATAAATTCAGTAAAAATGGTAAATTCCAGCCAATTGTTGATATTTATTATGTATTGTACGCCAATATAATGTAAAACGTTCTCTGTAATAATATTTTTATTAGAGAATATGCCAAAAATTTTAGGGGAGATGACTCGCAGTTTCTTTATTTAAATATATAGCGATACTCTTTGGCACATTCGGAGGCGAAAACAGAAATATTCGGGTAACGGTTATTCACATGTCACATGACAGTCAAGAATCCTTCAGTTAAGTTATTCTCAAATGTCTTAAATTCTGATAAGACAGTTAAGAATGCGTGATTGATCAAACATTTCTCTTATTTGACTACATTAAATAGGAGAATGGTAATGTCTATATCAGAATTGATAAGAAAGATTCAGAAGTCAGTGCCAGTGATCTGCGAAAAAGATATAAGATTTTATCGCTTTCCTTAAATTTTTGGGCCAAGTGAGAGTTTTAATAAAAAGAACTATTAATACATTTGAGTAAGAAGAAATGATTAAATTAAAATAAATTCTCTATGATTCCATATTTAGGATAATAAAATATAAATATATTTTATTCGATATTTCATATTTTAGGTAATCTTCATAATGCAGAACAGAGGAACGTCATTGTCAATGGATTCTGCTGGCACACCACTCTCACATGCTAAGTCACTGCTTATTTCCATATTTTCTCCGTTGGGTGAAGATTGCCGTGATTTTTATAAGGAGTACCTACGTACCAGTAACGAAGCTGCAAACATTTACAAAAAACAGATGAAAAAGTAAGCCTATAAATAAAAGGGAATTTTCCTTCATTGTTTTATCCCTCGGTATTATAAATAAACCATTCAATTTATGAAGCTTCTAAAATCGTCCATTGATCATTTAAAATTTACATAATTAAATAGTAGGATACAGACACATGATAATCAAACACCTTCAACCCCCCCCCCCCCAAGCATCAACCACTAGTTCTATTTTTTAAAATTATTGTTTCATATGAAAGCTCTTAACCCCAAAATATATCATCAAATGTCCCAAATTACCTTATAATTTGGAAAGAGATCTCAAAAAGCATTATTTTACAATATATCCTCTTTATAGGAAAAAACCACGAAAGACTCCAGTAGCTCGAACCATTGTAACAATTAGTCATTTATTTTCTTTCATTTGAAAGCTCGTGGGTTTGAATACGTGATCACCGGTTAATTTTTCTCCTCTGCCCTCTACTTTCTTTTTTTAAGAAATATTGCAAAATTAAATCTTGATTAAGGCCTCTGCCTCCATAACTAGACCGATTTCGCCAGTTAAATTTTTCATTTTGTATTGTATATCTAATAAGTCTGAATGCATTTCATTTATTTTATAAGTTTAAATAGTGTTTTCATTTTAACTCATATATCCCCGTTTAGACCTACCTGAGTTCGAAAAGCAGCTTTTTGGAATCATATCTGTCTATCTGTGACAAAGGTGACAAAGTTGGACAGATGAAATTTGGTGAACACCGAAATTGTAGATTTCTATCAAATTTTAAGCAAAATCCATTCAAAAGGAGAGTTATCTATTCTGTGTATCTGGCTGTTCAAATTTAAATCAACACGGTGTCTGTGAAACAAATAGAGCTAGATAGATAAAATTTGGTACACAGATTTAGCATTTAAAGTGTAGGTATCACATTTTTACCCAAATCCAACTAGAGAGTGACTGTCTGTCGGTCTGTACTTTCAGAAACAGTAATAATGACTTAAATATATCAAATTTGGTATGTGATTTGGCAATTACGATTTTAATTTTATGTCAAATTTTGATTTCAGTCGGTTTGAGAAAAATACGTCTAAAATAAAAATCCGTTTTTATTAAAGAGACGCTAGAAAGTTTTGTGGAGACTACGCCATCTGGTTCACCAGCAAGAGTGCTACCTCTTTATCACAAATTGACTCGCCCCAAGATATAATTGGACGTCCAATCAAAAATCTCATGCACCGTGATTGGACTGTCACGCACAATTTTCGAAGCACACGATAGAAGACGATAGGAAATACGCCAGCATTTAGTAACAATTATATAATTATAAAATAAGTCTGGCAAAAGTTATTATTTATAAAGATGGCGTTTTGAAGGAGGCACCCGATACCTTTTTTTTTCCTTTGCACTCACTCTGATGTGTTGCAATTATCTCCCGTTTATGACACTTCCAAATGACAGGTCGGTGGGGTGCAACACTTCTACCAAGAAGCGATGCTCGTTTTGGACTTAAAGCAACGTGACAAACCCTGCAAACGACATTTTTTTTATTTTAATTGTAGATCATCATTGGCCAAAGAACGGTGTTTAAGCATATCGAATATCATTCGGAAATGAAATCTGCTCGGCTGATAATGACACAATGCGTTGGGATGTGCTTCATTTTTTACTTCGTGAAACAGTCCGTGTCTTTACACACTCAGTTCCATTTCATTACTTAATAAATAAATGCCGATCAACCGGCAAGTCATCTGGGATCCGAGAGACAGTTTGAAGAATGGGACCCCCCGGCCAATTCTACGGATAATCAAAGGCTGCCGACGAGGACCCTGGGGGGAACTTAGAGCTAATGGTGTAGGCCCCGGGGCAGCGCAAAAGGGGGATGGTGCTCCCCTCTTTAGGATAGATAACTGTTGACCCCCTCTTGGGATTTGCTTTGATGGGAGTTTTGTGAAATCTGTCAGAAGAGATGTTATGTCTTCACTAGAGATAATTGTGATTTCGATAATGTTCCGCTATTATTTGGTGAGGGATCGTTTCTAATGTATGAGGCGTTTGTTTTGTCATTAATTAACTCAGGCGGATATTTAAAAATGCTGAGCAGCCAAATGTTGAATCTGGAACTCAATAGGCATAGTTTAATTGTTGATCTAAAGTTAAATATAACGCATCCCCTGATAAAAATATATTTTTTAGATATTTTTCAGTAAAACACTACGTTTATATATTGTAATGCCCTTTAAGTTTTTTATTTTTTTAATTGTTTCTAATAACTACAATTTTATAATTTAATTTCTGTTTCTGCTTTTCTTGATGTCTTCCGTAATTTCTAATATTCTGTAAGTAAAACTAATTCAAATTTTGTTGGCTCTTTCTTTAGAATACACATAATAAGTTACATTTAAATTATTTAAAAAGATTACTTTTTATATTTCTTAAATTAATTGTAACGTACCATTGTTGGAAAAAATTTTATGACTAAGGAAAAAATGCTTAAAAAAACTATCCTACGAAATGACATCACCTATTTCTTTAATGAGATTCTTAAAATTCAAACTTGGAAAACATTTTAATGTGTTATTACGCTTTTATTTCTTCTCTCAAAGAGGCTCAAAATTAAACAGCAAATTTCTCCTATTCCGAAATATTTCTACAAAGTGAAATAAATATATAACTATATAAAAATGAAAATTTCATAAAACAAATTATTTTTCTGTGTTTTCAGTAAAAATGTTAAAAATTAAAAACTGTATTAAAAAAGATGAATCCAAACTATTTTACAATTTGTTTGGTTCATGGTATAAGTTATTTTTTAACCCTTTCTCGGGCTATGGGAAGTATCATCAATCTTAGTGTGAAGTTATGTAGGTTGCCATAAGTTCTGACAAATTTTTCAAAAAGACAAACTTAGATGCTTCAATTCCTTATTTCACACAAAATAGGGTGTGATTTTTGATTTTTGATTTTTTACTTAGTTATTAATTAACGATATTAATTAATTAATCAAATTACATTTATCTAATAAGCTACTTGAATCCCTTTTTATAAGCTAGTCTCAATCCTAAAAAAATATTTTAATGTATCATGACTAGAAAAAAAAAAAATGGCCTTTTAAAGGGTTTAAGAAATTTCCAATAAATTCATTTAATAACTTATTTCGTCTTTCAAATATTTATTATCTGAACGAGCATCAAGCTATGAATGATTTGTCGGTATCTTCGTTTTATTTTAATTTCGAAATGAGATACAAATGAGATATTATCAGTATTTTTTTAAAAAAGAAAATACTAAGTCAATAAATGAATCAATGAAATAAATATTCTTACAAACTTAAATCAATATCTGTGAAAAATATTTCTAATAATAATTTAAATAATAATTGTTTAAAGTGCAAAGAAATAACAAAAAAAAACATACTTTTTTTAAAGTTTTTAATAACTATTTAGCACCAAAGAAATCTGATTTTGAGTATCAGAATATCTTTATAATAAGTCAATCAATACTTTTTTTTATTAAAACCTTGTTATATAGCAATAGAAATCATTCCATTGCCATGGGATCATAAATATAGTAATAACTTCAGTCTGAGTATCATTTTTTTTTTTTGTAACCATAGAACCCATATAGAAAATGAAATGTCCAAATGACACTACATTTTCTTTCACTTTTAGCAGTTTCCTGATGTAATGCAGTTGTTCGTAACAAAGAAAAAAAAATAACCACAGAATACCTCAACAAAATGATCCACTTCTGTCTTCCGACGAGTAAAATTGGGGAGAAATCTTTCGAAATGGGACCATCAGACCGTGAAACAGATATAAAAAAAAATGGTGCCTAATGAAAAGCTGCTGTCCACAGTAATGGTTGCCACTAGCTCACTTAGATTATGAAAAGATTTAATTATTAAACACTCTTGCCATTAGATCATTGAATCTCAACCTCCAAGCGACTGGAACAAAACAAAACACAAAAAATCGTTTGTTCGTTTTTTTATTGGCTAATGTAGATGATTAGTTTTATGTCTCATGATTTTTTTTTATAGTTTTTATTGCTTTTTTTTTCTGTTTTCCTCCATCTCGCCAAATTCGTTTTTAGTAATCACTGTTTTGGAGAAGACACTGAACTCGCTTGTAATTGGATACAATGGAGAAAATGTGTTCGGTGGATATTTTTTTTATTGTCTATTGCAGATATCGAATGGAAACATGTAAAGGTGGCTTGTTTTGAATTTATTTTCGGTTTGTCAGAAGTTGTATTTGGATGTTTCTATTAAAAAAAACCCATGAAATAGCACTATTTTATTTTAAAGAACTATTATAAAATACTTTCATGCTTTATCATATTGTGAATTATAATAAGGTTTCTTCATTGAGTTACAGAATGATATGAAAACCCAATAAAGTAAGAATATATCTCAAAAAAATTAATAATTTACTAAGTTTTTAAAAAAGCATTTTTATTAGTAAGAGAAGAAATACAATTTTTTAAATTTAATTGTACTCTAACTTTTAATTTTTAATTTTTATAATTCAATAAAATAAATATGGAATCTTAAAATCGAGCCCTCACTCAAATTCAGTTCCAAATGATTTTATGAATATAGAATTAAAATTTAATTAAATCCTTTGAGTGGTAATTAAGTTCTGAAAACATTAAAATGGCATGCTTGTTGATTATACACAGATAAATAAGATTTCAAGAAAATTCGATAGTAAAATACGATTGCTAAAAATGTTAAAAGTTGTTAAAAGTTAAAAGTTGACTAAAAATTTATAAAATATTAAAAGTAACTATAGAAACGATTCAATTCTGAGTATTTTTAATATCTATTTAATCTTGAAATCTGAATTAATAATAATGAATTATTTATATACTAGTTGATAGGAAATATAACTCACTCGTGGCTGATGTTTAAAATAAATATTTGACAAACAAACTAATCGAATTTAGTGTTATATTTTATCAATCTCAAGGAATTTTTAAACACTTTTACTTAACATGATTTGTTTGAACAAGGATAGAATTTTACTTATGATTTTTCGCCCTCATCTCCAAATATTATAATTCTGAAATTTAAATCAATTATTGATTTTAGAAATGAATGGGATATTTTTATAACTTTAAATTATAAATTAATATCTTACTGATCCAAAAAAAAAAATGATTTCACCATCTGGAATTTAAGAAATATTTTTTTTAAATTCCATAACATATGTAATTAATTATAAAATATATTAAAGACTAAAAAGTAGAAAATTAAAAAAAAATTTAACACGATTTTTATTAGGAATAAAAAAATAGACATAATTTTTTTCATTGAAAATTAAACAATATTATAAAGAAATCCAAACACATTATAATGATAAGATAGTAGGAATTGTTTGATAATAACCGAATATAAAAGAGTTCATAAAAATAATTAAAATTCCATTTTTTAAAAGATTTTCTTCAGATCAGAATCTCCCATTTTTAATATTCAGAATATTCCATTATTCCATTTAATATTCCATTTTTAAGATTCAGAATCTCCCACTTTTAATATTTTGTTCTGATAAATATATTTTTCATAAAAAATAATTTAAGTAAGAAATTAAATCATTAAAAAGATACGAATTAAAGATTTACCAGAATACATTTTCGTTTCTTTAAATAAACGTTTGCATTCTATTGGAAAAGGTGATTCACTCTTTCCAAAAGGAATTCTAAAGTGAACTGCAGTTCCATCAGAATATATATACATTTTTACAATAATCATTTAAATTCTTGTAAAATAAATACAATAAATGTTGCCAAATCTTATTACTTAATAAAGGATTTTTCGGAAGCCGCATACGAGAATTATCTATATAGATGTTTCTCTTCATCGAATGTCTTAAAAGCAAGAAGAAAACCGGAAATCGTGATTAAAGCAATTATTTTATTTTTGAAATCATTAATTTTTTTAGTTACTAATACTAATAAGGAGACTCAAAATCTTGGATTAATGAATGAATATAAGGATATAATTTATTATAAAATTTAATAATAACTCAATAAGAATAAAATATATTATTTTAAAAATGTAATACAATTGGCGAAATTGTGACTGCATTTCTAAAAGTTATATTTTGCTATAAATACGTTTTTCTAAAATCTTTCAGTAGTTTTTTATAAATATGCAATAGATTGGATAACTAAATGGACAATCCAACCAGTTCCTCTCAATCCGGATTAACGAGGCTCTTGTGCACTGCATCAGATGATGGATCAGTTTTCAGCGATGCCTGACAACAATGTTTAGATAACAGAACGAGTGTTCGTTATCATATCACCCATTATGTTCATTTTCGAATCGTGTCAGCATAGCTTGTCCCATATCCAACAAGGGTGGGCTCGGAGCGTGAGAACTGGGAGATAATTCGTCTGACTTTTTAATCCCGATTCGTTACAACTTCTATATGAAGCTTATTCTGAGGTGTGTTTAACTCATCTTTTTAAATTTCCTTTTTCAATGCGTGACGGTTGTATACTTATTTTAAGCCGTTTCCTTTATGTTTATGACGTTACTAATAGGCCTAATTAGTCCAATAATTCAGTACAGAAACAGAGTGATTAAACAATTATATGCAAGCAGGAATGAAATCTATTCATAATCAGTTGAATCAGAGCAAATTAAATTTTTAGATCCATTTCATATCTTGAGTAGGATAAAAGGGCATGATGTGACAACGTAGAGTAAGAAAACGGGGAGTTAAATATTAATTGATAATTGCAAATGAGGTTGTGATGAGACGCCGTGCGATATGATCCCAAAGTAGATACAAATAGTCAACGGGGTTTTGCAGATATCATAAAACAAATAAATAATAAAACATACCTTTCTAAATCAAATGAAAGAGAAAAATTAATTTACCTAGAAAATACCACAAAAACTACCATTACTACTGT
This sequence comes from Argiope bruennichi, assembly GCF_947563725.1. Classification (NCBI taxonomy): domain Eukaryota; kingdom Metazoa; phylum Arthropoda; class Arachnida; order Araneae; family Araneidae; genus Argiope; species Argiope bruennichi. The sequence continues at coordinate 14,923,394 of NC_079156.1, read as the reverse complement.
AAAGAAAAGATTGATATAAGCTAGTTTTCCCTAATTTATAGTACGTAGTATTTATTGTGAAATCGTACAGTGATCTCAAATAAAAATAAAGGGAGAAGTCTATCTATTTCTCTAGGAATCTCGGTGGCCTCATGGTATATCTCGGCATCGGTGCCAGATAGTTCCAAGTTCGAAACCTGATTCTACTAAAGACCCGTCGTGTATGCGAACATTGGTGAAAATTAAATATAATGTCATGAATCTATATGCTGCTGCAGAATAAACGTTTGGGGAAGAGGGGAAGACACCACAATGTCGTTCTCGGCATCTGACCAGGGTTTAAAGATTATGAGGTTCGACTCAAAATAGATCTGATGTTGGTTTAAAATGGCAGGTTAACTGAAACAATCTATTGCTTTGCTAGTCCTCTTCATAATGGAATATTAGGAGTAGAAATCTGGATTAAACGAACCTTTTAAGATACATTGTGCATTTCGAAATAATTTATTGGAAATTTTATTAATGTTCCTCATTCATTAAAAATTTGGTTACATTTATATTTTTTTAACTAATAATTTCAGAAAAAATCATCACACATAAATAATTTTTCATGGATATTGATAATTAAATTTTTAATTCAGCTCAAAATATAAAGACACAGAAAAGATTTCAGTTACAAATGTGCAGTCAAATGCCCCCGTTGTTTTTCACCCCCCCCCCCATCCACCAACTGACTTTTCTCGGATCAATATGGAGAGATGACTTCCAAAATCATGCCTCGTGCTGCTGCTCGCGAAACGGGGGTGTTTCTTTTCGTTAATTGCCCCGTCCGCTATTTGTCAGAGAGGGGTGCTCTCCGTCGCAATTATAGGCGGATCGTGAAAAATAACGAATCCTGATAATAGATGACGCAGAAGCGCAATTCCTTCTCTGATTTATGGAGCGCCTCTTGTCATTGAGAAATGGAACGAAAGCGGAGAAATGTTGGGATTGGTAAAAATATCTCGCCCTATTTACCACAGAAAAAGAATTTATGAAGGCTTGTTTGTTTCGTTAATACATACATTGCAACCCTGCCATTAGCTTTATCAATGAAATGAGCATTCACTATCATAAAAAACACGAAAATTTTACTTTCTCGTATGCGGAGTATAGAGAAGGCATTATAATCGTCAAAAAATTCGAACAATACTTTGACGAATTTCCACATTTTAAACTTCCCTAAGTTCAAAAAATTGATTTTTGGCATTATATCTGACCATTTGTATTTCTCTCTGTTTGTGACAAAGGTATTCAAAATCGTTTTGAGCTAGACAAGTGAAATTTGGTGTACGGTATATCAGTCAGCCCAGTTACTCAAATAGAAGTTAACACGATGCCATACAAAAGGAAGAGAGCTAGATGGATAAAATGAGGTACGCAGATTTAACTTCTATAGTTCAGACACCTATCAAATTTTGAGCCAAATGCAACAAAAGGTTGAACGTTAGCCGGTCTCATTTCAGACGTATGTAAAAGGGATAAATAAAAAATGCAGCGTCTTAAATAAATCAAATTTGGTATGTGATTTTTTGATAACAATCGCAGTCCTGTGTCAGATCTTTTATTTCAATTGATTGAGGAAAACGCGTGTAAAACATGAATTCGGTTTTCGGATAAACTTAGCGCGTGTCGGGGATGAATCGCCAAAAACCTCGCCAAGTACCACACGGTAGATTCAGTAAAAGTAATAAATTTGGAGAAAAGTTTAATATTCCTCAACTATTATATATCAATGCCATGCAAAGTGTTTATCTGGATTAACATATTTATTAGAGAATATGCGAGAAAGTTTTTGAGAAATCCCTCTTGCTGGTTTTATATATTATTCAATACTCACGATTTTAAAAAATTAAAAACAAACAAACAATTAACTTTTTTTTTGCTATAAAGTTTACATTTTTATATAGTAATTGGATGAAAAATCTCTTCATTTCAGTTTTGCAGACTACTCTATGTAAATCATATCGATTATTCTGTTTCCACTTTTATCTCACTATGTCAAATTAAAAACACATTTTATGCATATTAATGCTTTTTTGATTTTACTAATAATGAGTGGTTATTGTTTTTAAGTAAATTATTGTGTTTAAGTTAAACTTGCGGTTAGATATTACTGAATTCTTAAACTTTTTAACTACACAACATTATTAAATTATTCAAAATATTTGCACAAATTATTCAAATATTATCACAATATTCGCAAATTATCTCATTTTATGTGCTTTCAGATAATTATTTTGTTGAAGTTTACATAATATTTGAGAATCCTTATTGGTAATAAGTAGTTTTTAAGATAAGCAATTTTTTTATTCAGACTTTGCTCTTTCTTCGGTAGCTGAGGTAAGTAAGATGCATCTTGTCCTTAACCAGAATACATGACAAGCACCAGTTTTAAAAATCTCTATTTTGAAAAATTGCAGATAAGTTGAAATTGTCAAAAGCTCTGAAATGAATACACTGAACGATATAACGCCAGAATTTCACAGTAATATCACATCTGCTATCAGATATTTTTTCAGACTTTTATATTTCAGTCGAATTTTATCTGCAAAAAAACCAAATAATTCATTTACAAAACTTTCATTAGGTCCTTTCTTTCATATGCTGCCGAAAGATAGGCAATGACTGAGAAAGATAGAGACACTGTTTATACCATTTACCAATAAATAAACATAACATTTCCAACAATGAAATTCATTATTTTCTATTCAGTAGTTAAATCGTTAAACATAATAGTTAAATGATGGCTTGTATGGAATAGAAATTATTAAAAGCTAAATTACGAAGAGAGGAAAAACACTTTTTAATATCATTTTGACAAAAATCTTACAGCTAGGAAAATATATTCAAAAGACATTTATTAATAAATATTGATTAGATGAAGAAAAACGAGAATAATAAACAATTGACAAAGGGCGAGTTAAGAATTTTAGATCCCAGATATTAAAAAAAAAAAATCTAAAATTCTTAAATTAAGAGGATGATAATTATTCCTTTCTTAGACAGAAACAGTCTTTCGAAAACAGAGACTGAGAAAAGCTTATACAATAAATTCCCCTCGAGTTTAAACTGATAGATTGTTCCTTGTTGCCATTATCTTATATAAATACCTCATATAAAACAACGAATGAGACACTCTCTCTAAATGCACTTAGAAACGACACAGATTACATTCGATATGGATACGACAGAAGTGTATATCGGTAGAACAATCGCACTGCAACCGTAATGTCGGCACGCACAGAGAGAGGTTGGAACTCATCCTTGGGCGACCATGTGTGGCTGGATATCATCAGCGAGATGATTGCCGTCCACCAAACGATAAATCGTTTTGTCATAGGAATTCGAAGAACTGTGGCAACGAATCATTTGGACAACGATTAAATCCGACTCTGCTATGTAATGCTTTCAAAGGAAAGTGGCTTACGGTCTTAGAAGTGAGGAATTCTTTGGGATGAATTGGCAGTCTGGGGAATTCTTAAGAATGCATTAGCACATTAATGTAATGTTAACGAACGGAATTTGTAAAATATAAACATTGTTGATTTCATGGAAATTTTTTATATATATTTAACTCATTGACTTTTTAATTAATATGTTTTATGTTTCTTAAAGTACAGACCTAGTCAGATTTGGTTGAAAATTTTTAATATGTGTCTACACTATAGCTATTAAATCTGGGTACTGAATTTTATCTATCTCTCTCTCTTCATTTTATAATTATCTTAATAATTGGTACAGCAATTATAGGATAATTCAGACAATTGGGCAAATAGACTTCCTCTGAACGAATTTTGTTCAAAATTTGAAAGAAATGTATTTGGTATAAAGACCTATCCCAAATTGCATCCTCTGGTTCAGAAACTATTTTGAGTTATCTTTGCCCCAGACTGACAGACGGACGTAATGCCAGAAATGTATTTCTTGAATTTAAAGAGGTCTAAAACATGTAGATTCGTCAAAATCTCGAATTAGAATTTTTTTTATGATTGCAATGCTTTCTCTATATCTCGTATATGAGAAAGTAAAAATTGGTAGTTTTGAAATACTTGATTAAAAATTGTGAAATACTTGATTCATGAAACAGACAAATCCTTTGGTAAACAATTGGTTCAAATGCAAGTGATTGATATCATGTTCTCTAACGATAAAAGAAGGATCAGATATATTTTTCTCTTCAGCAAACATTATTCTTCTCTTTGTAACCAGATATTTGATTATGGAAGTCAAACTAGAAGAGGTATATATGCTTAACGAAATTAAATCAAACTTTGAATGATTCTCATGTCTAATATTTTTATGCCAGTAATACATATTGAAAATTCAATAAATTCACATGAATCAAGCATGTTCTTTATAGTATGAAATTCGGTATAAATCGAATCAAAAAGACTAATAATTTATATTGGATGTTTCACACATTTTATATTGTGACCACATTTTATAAAGTTGTAAAGGTTTGTTTGAATTTGTAAGTAATAAATCTGTGTAAAATGTATGCCTTTTATTAATCAAAACCCTATAATGATAATTATTCTAATAGTTGGGGTAAGAAGTAGCGTTCTTTTTATTAGTTCATGAAGTTCCCTGAAATTATTATATTTCTGTTATACCGAGATTACAAAAAAAAAAAAAAAAAAAAAAAAAAAAAAAACCTTATACAAAGTTTTCGCTTAGTTATTAATCGTACGTGCAAGAAATTGTGAATTTTTACAGTCAGAAGAAATTTTGTGTTTGAAATGCTCAGGTTATGTCCCTTTTTCCTCTTATTCATTTATAATAAATTTTTTCTTGAATATTTGTGGGAATCTACATTATCGGTTTCATTTCTATTAATAAATGAATTTATAACTTTTTATTTTTTATGATCGAACTGTTTTACCCAAATTATCTGTGATACATGACCAACAATATTGAAAATATTCTTTGCTATCACTGGCTTTTCCAGCTCGAAAACCATTTTTGAATATGTTACGCTACATGCAAGATGTCCCCGACTATGAAATTCATTTATCCTATGAAATATTTTTTCTGCTCCTATTAATAAAATCATGCAACATGAATTGATTCCATTAAGAATATTAACAGAAAATTCATTCCTGGCTGATTATTTAACAAATATGTTGATATGTATCATTAATTGCCTTAAAATTCTTTATTATGTTCATTAGATAATATGAATGGCTGTATCTTTTTTCTTTTTTATTAGGGCGACTTGTCTTTATTTATGTTAGCTGCTATAGTTTAGCTTATATGACTATCACTACCTACAATGTCATTTGGTCGGCCATATCTTAATAATTTTTTTTTCTAGTTCGGGAGAGCTACTACTACTTGTTCTTCTGCAAATTTTTCTTGTTTTGTTCTTTTTTATGTAAAATAAATTTATTCTTGTTCTTGTAAAAATCTGTTGCTTTTTTTGAAGCTCTGAATATTTAAATGGAGAAATCTTTCATATTTCCTTCAAGATCATAAGAATACATTAGAGTGGTTCTACATTTTTTGTTGAATGAAGCATGTATTGTTATAAATAAGGTGGACACCATGGAAAAAAAATTAAGCATATAAGGTAAGTTCTTCAAAGGTAAGATTTTTATAAGGAAATAATGTTATATAAGTTTTTTGTTTGTTTTAATGTTACATTAAAAAGCTAGAAATTAGTTTCGACTCCATGTTGGTCAATGATAACTTTTTGTAAAAGTATTCTTTTTATTAAAAAAATTGTTAGGAAATTTTCAAATTCAAATAATTTTCGGTAACTCACTGCTTATTGACGTTGTACAATCCAATAGAAGTTCACAATTAACGAGTTTATAATTTTAAATTTCCTAAATTCTACTGGCAATCTATGCTTTCAGAAAAACTGTTTTAACCCTTTGCACTAAAAAAAAAGCGATGCATAAGTAATACCTAATACAAGGTCTTTTTTAGGGGATTAATTATGCATTAATTATGCTCCAAAAAATAAATATATATATAATTGTTGTAAATCTGAATTTCCTTGAAAGATTAATCTGTATCTTCTTCTTCTTGTAAAGATTAATCTCTTCAGGTATTTTTTAAGAAACATAATTTTAATATAAATAAATAAAACATCAAAATGATATACCATTTGAATGATGAGTGAGAGAGGCACAGCCCGAGTGCAAAGGGTTGAAGAAAGAGCAAAAAACACTCATAATACAAAACATTAAAAAATTTAACTTGGAAATAAAAGTATTGATCTCTGATATAACATTGTTTAAATGTTGAAGTTCCAAATTTTTTTGGCATTGAAGTCCTCATCTGGAAGTGAAACGAGAATCCGCAGTGGAATTTTCACTCCACTTTCGTTCTGAGCCTCGGATCGCAATTGCACATTTTTCACGGTCCCACCTAATGAAAAAGCTGCGGCGTGCACTATTCATTTGCGGCTAATGGCGACCGGGTAATGGGCCGGTGAGAGGTCTTCCCTGTCTGGCCGCTGAATATTTCACAAACTGGTGACGAGTATTGATAGTTTGGCGGCCGATTCCGGACCCGCCGGACCGTGGAAACGGGAATCATATTTTCATTGTCTTCCTTTTACGCACCGTGAGCCTTAACTTGCTGCGCTGCGTAATTATGGGAGCACAGCCGGACAATTACGGCGATGAGTGGACCTCCCTCGTCTTTATTTTATTTTGCTTCTAGGGAAGAGTGCCTTTGCATGGATTTGGGGCGCTGATGTATCGGCAGTCGCTGTGCGATGTCTACAAGATCTGAATTATTCAGCCGAAATCACTTTTAAATGAGGTATGGTCATCATTTAAAAAAAATGCAGCCTTTTTGCGCGTTTAATTTCTAATATACGAAGTGAAGAGAAAGCATTGTAATCGTCAAAAAATTCGAACTCGAGATTTTGACGAATCTCCATGTTTTAGATCTCCGTGAGTTTGGAAAACACATTTTTGGCTTTAAGTCTGCCTGTCCGTCCGTCTGTCTATGACAAAGATCATTGGAAAATGCTTTGAGCTGGATGGATAAAATTTGGTATTTGGTCTTTACATCAAATTTGTAGATTTCTATCAGATTTTGAGGAAAATTTATTCTTAGAAAGTTCCAATGTCAGCTTTTCAGCCGGTTCCGTGAACTTATTTATAAATAATAGAGTCAACTCGTCATTTCGTGATGAGGCAAATGAATCTGCGTATTAAATTTCAATATGATACCAAACGTTTCATTATATTAAGACTTAGTATTCATTTGTATGTCAAATGATTTGTGAACTATTCTTCAAAACGAAATTTTTACAATGAACCAATTCATTACAACTACGAATCATTACTTGTTGATGGAGGAGTAGCGTCTTAGATTGGAATTCTTTTTGGCTCTTCCTTAAAAAATAAATCTATACATAAAATTCTGTTTGTTTAATCGCAAAATATTTTCCATTGCTGAACAATAGTTAACAAAAATTACATTTTTTCATACATTAATTATATAATTTGAAAATATACTTTCACTTGCCCGCGTTTTGATTTAACATTCTAAAAAGTTTCTAATTTTAAGAACATTTAATGAAGAGATTTTTTTTTTAATTTCTTTCGATAAGTAAGTTCGTTGACAAGTTTCGTAGAGAAATATTTTTTCGAGCCAACTTTAAATCGATTCTTTTTTTATAATGTGACAACGGAAAGGTTAACACACTGCTTCGCTTTATGATTACAGGGTGAAATTTTTAATATTTCATTCATTACAATCTATTTATATTCATGTAGGCATTTTGATTAAAAAAATGATTATTTTGGCCATGCATTGACATTTAATAACACTCTATATCAAAATATTTGCTTGAAAAACAATAAACTTTACAAACAAATAAGATTACAAGAAAATTACGTGAAAAATATTTCTTTCCCGTTAAATACTTAGTGTTCACGAAATTCAAATTTTTAAAAAACTTTTTTGATTAAACCAAGCCTAAGAATTAAGAAAAACGGTATAAAATGGATAAATATCTTCGAAATAATGTTAACCAATTTGATTAATGGAGACAGAATTTTATATATAAATAGATGTTAGTTGAAATTCTGAAGCGTAGAAGTGAATCTAATTTTTAACATTAGCCTTTATTCATTCAAATTCGTAAATACTTCTTCATTATTTCAGTATCTTTGCTGTCCAATACTAAACATTTTCAAAATATCGCCGCTTTTTTTAAATTTTTTCTACAGCCAACTATGTAATTAATTACAAGCTATAAAATTCCTTAAATGTAGCAAGAAAAGTCTTGTCCTATATACTATAGTTAAATTTCACAATAATAAAATAAAGAAATACAAAATTTAGATTAAAATTAAAATTTTAGAGTTATGAGCAATTCCTTATGAAGGTTAAATCTTTTTAGCCCATCCTCTTGCTTATAATCGTAACAGAATTTATTTTCAGATATCAATCATTGATATTTTCTGCAAAAAAAAAAGTTCTATATTTAAGATTAAAAACAGTTTTGTTAATGTACTAAAAAAAGAAGTTTTTCGTTGCTTTCTGATTTTTTACTTTTTAATGTATAACATCATAAAATTAGGAATAAACTTTTTTTTAAATTCATTAATACTACTTTTAACAAATTCAGGTAGCACTACTCATTCTGAATCGAAGTTTAGCTACACCAATTGTTCAACTGATAATTAAGTTCAAAAATATTAAAATTCTGTATTGTCTTTAAAAATACACAAGTGTACAAAGTTTCAACATTTCATCCTTTCAGAAAGTGAATCGAAAATCGATTACAGAATTTTTTTTTCTTTATTAACAAGAAACTAGATAAATTAAGTAAAAGAGTGAGTTGAAAATTATTTAATTCCAGAAAAATTTTCCTACAGACATATTACATCTTTCATATCTGAACCCACGGATGCCTATATTAGGTTCATTGTCTATGATTCGAAAATTTCTACGTTGTTTCTTGAATGGATCCCGGATATAGCAATCCAAGTTGTGCTTTAATTCACTCAATTTTTTAAATCCATTTTATTTATTTATTTATGTTATTTGGCAAAACTAGTAATCCTGATTATTTGATTTCAAAATTTTCTTTTTAAGCAAGCTTCATTTTTTTAACAGTATGATTTTTGTAAAAAGAATCTTTTTTTGGAATCCCCGACTTTGATCTAAACGTACATTCATCCCATTCAAAGATCCATGATCAAAGCAGCAGTGCCTGAACCCTTTTTTTCGCTGAATGACATCCATTCCAAAGTTAGAAACTCTGAGAAATGATTCTTTTCCAACTAACCCGAAGAAGAAGAACACGAGGACAAAGAAAAAAAAGAGAGAGAGAGAGAAAGCACACCAGGACACCTCCTTTCCTGTTCTGAATATGTATCACCGTGGTCCGGATCCCATGTGGGTCCCCTCGGAAGAAATACAAGATGCGTGACAATTTTGCGTATTCAACAACGGCCGGGGCGCAAGCGGGGCGTGTAATTGCGAGCAGGGGCGTCGTTATTATTCATGCAGAAGAGGGGACGCAGCTGGTCCCCTAAGACAGGGCCCTGGCAGTGACGAAGTGGCTCACGTTCAGGACCCTAACTCATTCGGTCATCCAGGATTCTCCGACGGAATATTTATATTCAAAGAAGGACGCTTTTTTGCGTCTCTTTTTGCAACAGAGGACGCAAACACATCGTCCGAAATTGGACGGGAAAAGAAGAAGAGAGAAGTCCTTTTGGAGAATTCGGGGAAAATAAACGAAGATGGAATTCAAATATTTTTCAATCTTTTGTTTATATTGAAAGAAGACTTTTTTAAAGGATTGTATCTGAATTTTGTGTACTTGGATTATTTATGGATGTTTCTTTTTCAGAGATGCACAGAAAATTCGGTTTTTATTTATAAAGGATAGCTATAAAATAAATTGCTTTCTAAAAGAATCATCAGAGACTATTAAAACGTCTTCTGAATTACATTTTGCATATAAAGGCAATGGTTATCAACTTTTGGTTTTTAGACTCTAACCTTCTACGTTAATTTTACTCATATTTTCCCTCTTATTGGATTAATTTTCCATGAATTTGACATTTTCTCATCCCATCCATTTCAAATATAAGCTCATGTGAAAATTTTAATGTGTATACATGGTGTCTGAAAAATCTTGATAAGATTGTGAAATTATGTAATACAAAAACCATAAGGTATAAAAGTAAAATGTCTTTGATTACTTACACTAAGCCGACGAGAAATTGTCTCCCCAAAGTTTTCTCATGTACACTAATAAACGTATCACGCCAAAAAATGCCTTACATGGCATTAGCGTACAATAATTATGAAATATTTTTTTGGCCTGAATTTAACATTTTTACTGAATCTCTCGCGTCATCCTTGGTGAGTTATTTGGCAATTAATCCCTGGCATGCGTTAATAGTATTAAAAACGAATTTCTGTTTTAGGCACGTTTAGCCACAATATCCCAAACCAAATTTGATATATTTAAGACATTGCGATTTTGAGTTATCACGTTTGCATGTTTCTGAAAGTACAAACCCACAAACAGTTAACCCCTCGTTGGATTTGACTCAAATTGACTACAAAATAGATGTTAAATCTGTATACCGAATTCTGTCTATCTAGTTCTCTGCTTTTTGTAATTATCGTGGTAGCTTATATGCGAACAGGCGGACTTCCACAGAACAAATTTTGCTCAAACTTTGATAGAAATTCGAGAATTTAATGTAAAGACGTTATACAAATTTCAACCATCAAGCTCAAAGCGTTTTCGAGTCATTTTTGTCACAGATAAATAGACAAACAGACGGAAATTTTCCAAAAATATATTCAGGGAGATCTAAAACCTGAAAATTCGAGTTCAAATTTTTTGACGATTACGATACTTTCTCTTTATTACGTTGTTGCGACATAAATCGTAAATATTTTATTTAAAAGTAGCTAACTATTATTTTAATAATTATAAATTTTATTTTGTAAATAGTTGTGAAATTCAGATTGGCAACAGTGATATTTTTGGAACTTTTAATTTGTTGTTTAAAAATGATGCTAGAATTCTGAATGAAAATAAGTTGATGTAAATTTGATAATATTATCTATAATGTAATAAGATTTAGTTTTATAGTAAGTTTGTCTGCATTTTATTTTTGTTGACGCACGAACACAACAACGTAAATAAATAGCTGAAATTAATAAATCTCAAAGTGAGATGCATTGATTGCACGTAGAATGTCCAATCAATAATCAATTTCACACTTTCCATTTGCAAGCGTCTGATGAGTTATTGATTGAATAGCAGCTATGATGCACTGGTTTAAACCTTGAAAATTATTGTAAGGATTCTCATACACAGTCTTCCATAAACCCACATGAAGAAAAAATTAAGAAAATTTTGAAAGTCCTATGACTACTAAATAAAATTGTCTCTTTAAATCTTTATCAGGTCGTATTATTTTGAGAAATCACGATGTTTTGAAATAAAAATGAGCCATGTTAGTAATATGTAAAATTTGAGAAACGCCATTACTTCTAATTATTATTTTACATAATTTTTTAAAGTGTCCAAGAATTCTTTTAGGCTCTGTAGATTTATTTTTACTTTATATCTTCTTAATTTTTACAACAGAATAATACATTACGATATTTGATAATCGTCACTATCAAACGCGTTTTATATATTTTTGTGAAATCAGAAATCAATCAACAATTATTTTTTTTATTTACTAATTCTATATATTTTTTGAAAGCTTATGAAACGAGAGCTCTTTGGTTATACATCGGTTTTGGAAAAGAATGAAATACATTTATATAAAATATCCTCTTGCGACAAGTAAGTTCTGGTTCATGTTTTTGATCTTTTTTTCCTTTATTACTCTTTTTTCTTTTAGTTACTGATATTGGCGAAGAGAAGCGTTTGTATTTTTGTCACGTGACTTAAATTTGCACAGCAGTAGTTGGTATCTGAAATACACCTGGATTAATAAGGTTTGTCAAAACTTGTAAAACCAAAATCTAATTTCGAAATTATCTTAAATGGTGAACTGTCAAATGTAAATGTTATTATTGAAATATAAGTAAAGTAAGTAAGTAAATATAAGTTACATATATATTTTCAAAAGAATGCTCATGATTTATATGAGTGATTAATACGAAGATTTCAAATTATAGAAGCCAAATATGAGATGAGTGACAGGATGTGATGATCAAATGGTAAGGTTTCGTCTTTAGAGTCGGATAGATCCAGGTTTGAAATCCAATTGCACCGAAGTTGAGTAGTTCCAATGCTCTCTTACACTTTTGTAGAGGTTTCGCGAAGAGAGTGTTGGTTCATGAGTCGTTCTGATCATCTGACCGCTGCTAAAATTTTCGAAATCTGTCCCACAATATCCTTCTTGTTATTTCAAAACAGAAGCTATATTAAACTGAGTGCAAACATCTTATACTCAGGATCAGTTTAATTTTAGAACGTACAACTCTTATACCAGGTAATGCAAAGAACGAGCAGTAAAAAACGTAAGAGGGTCATGCGTAGTAGTTTTTGCTTTATAAATGTGGCATCACATAAATAAATTTTACTGTGTTAAACACATAATTCTTTGAAGTTTCTGAACATATGTACAGTATTTTTAATTAACTATGTACAAATACTATCCTGGTACTCTCATCCAATAGAACCAACAAATAATAATAATAATAATAAATGCTGATTTAATTTTGCTCTTTACAATATATCTTTTGTTGTAGCATTGGCGATTTCCAACAGGTACTGAAATCTCTTCTATAATTGTTTATATATATATAAAAAAAGTCCTGTTTAAAATGAGAATACCTCGAGGAATTTTTTAATCTGAAAAAAGATCCACTTAAGCAAAAAAAAGAAAGCAAACCCCTCCAAATATCAAAGGGCCTTAATGAAAAAGAATTGGAAGGAAAAATTCAATTATAAAGTTCCAAACTCATCTTTCACGTTACCTAATGTAACTGTTGCGGATACAGTGAAATACGTTTTATCATTTCGGGAGGCTCGATCAATGAAAGCTCTCAAGATTTCGCGAAATTAATTGTTCTTTCGGAGCGAAGGGAAAAGTTAAAAGGTGATTTAAAGATGTCTGCCGTTCTCTCATTGATTTTCATTACCGTCTTTCTTTATTAAGTCTTCCCGATGGGTCGCCCGGAAACGATTACAATTTTAACGCTCCGAAACGATTAATCGATTCCGTGGGTGTTCCCAATTAGAGGAGGATGGATTTAAGCGGAGATGATGTTGATATCGTGTTGGGGATTTAAAATGAATCGCAGGAAGTTTGGGAGAGATTTAGATTGGTTTCTATCAGACGAAGAAGGAGATGTGTTCTTTGGTTTTTATTCGAATTTTATTGTGAGCGAGCTGGGAAAAATAATTTTAAATGGTGGGTTTGGGATTACTGAAACTCATTTTGCATTCGGCATTTAAAGAAATAATAAATAATGAAAGGAAAAAAAAAAGGAATAATCCATCTTTTATTTAAATGCATATTCTAATTAGCAAACTCTATTCAAGTGCGTGAGGAATGTTTTTTTCTTCGTGAGTTGGAGGAGGGATTGACTGCTTTAGCTGGAAAAGTAGTAAAGAATTTTTTTCTCAATCGAAAAACTCTTTCAGTAGTATTCAGCTGATTCTGATCTGTTGACTTCATTTAAAGTTATCAATGCAATTCAGTTCACGTGACGTCACAGCAAATGACAAAGTTCTTCCTTCTCTGTGATGAACAATAAATTGCAAAAATCGGTTGGCGTTTCGAGATAAAATATTTTACATTCAACAAACATATTTTACAATCTTAAATATAAAAATTAAGAAAATTAATTAAAATGCTTATTGTCCCGAAATTAATTTTATTATAATCAGAAATCTTTTGTACAATTTATGAAATTAATTCTGCTTTACGAAACAAATTCTTCATTTTTACTCATAGTAATTTTGAATCCGAAGTACATAAAACAGTCATTTAACTATAATTGTAGAACTAGATTCAATTTAATTAGATGAATGAATCATTTTGGAAATATTCGATAATTATTGAATGGCAAATTGTTTGTGATTATTATTAGATGATTTGTGATTTCTTATCTAGAAATCTAATCTTTATAGATTTTGTTAAACATGTTGTTGTTTCAAATGGTACTTGTTATAGACAAGCACGCTGACTTTAGAAGTTAGTGCTTTTAAGCCAAAGGTGCGTCTCTTGTTTTTTCAGTAGCGCCATCTAGGACCAAGAGTACGACTTAGTAACACACACGGCACAATCTCTTTTTACGCGGCGGACTTCATTCATGCATTTCATTCACTCATCCACAGATCGTAATTAAGACCTGAATCATAGATCGATCACCCCTGATTATTACTCTTGATATGGAGGGCTTTGTGACCACGACAGATTTATACGTGTGCCAGCCACCACACACACGAAGAGTCTTTGGCCGGCGGAGTTCGAACTCGCAACCGAAGGGACGCGAATCCAACCCCCTACCAACCAGGCCCTTTTGTTAAATATAAATTCTTCTTATCATTACTTTATCCTATCTAAAATTTTTAAAGTGTTTCTACTGTTGCTTTTATTTCATTCATATTTTATTTGAGGATTTGATCTTTGATTTGTCTTCTCAAAATCTTGATGATGGTTTCTAGAAATTCATGAAAATCAAATAATAAATGGTTTATGATTTTTTTGCATAATTATTTTCTCCTATACTTCTGTATATTTAATCATCTACCAGTTGTAAAAACTAAAGATTTAGGAGTATAAGAGGGATAAAAAATGAAATGACGAGTTCTGGGTTAAATCTTCCGGAGAAATTCGGATTGTAAACAGAGGAAAATTGCATTTTGTATTTTTTAATAGATTTCGACCAAACATTTATGCTAGGAAAGATTTCAAAATCAATTTCATTGGGGAAAACAATGTCTTATAATGAAAAAAGAAACGATGCGTTAAAAACGGAACGACTGAGATAAATGAATTGCTCAGTGTAATAATTAATCAATCTCATAACGCACAACCACCTGCTAAGTAATCTCAATACTATGTTTATATCCATATCGTTTGTTATATCCGAGGTTGCGGACTTCGAGGTCAAGAACTCCGTGACCCATCCCTCAAATCGGCAAATCGATATGAATGAAATTTGGTGTACAATCTTGTTATTGAAATTGTAGTCCTGTGTCAGATTTTTGTTTCAATCGGTTGACAAAAAGTCGCCGAAAATACATTAATGGTTTTCTTTGATATGCTATAAATTTGTAGGTTTCTGAAAATAAAAATCTGAGCTCTCGTGGCGCTCATGACTTTCCCCAGGGTCCAGGATTTTTATACAGCCGGAGGAGAGGAATATATTTATTATACGAAGAAGGTTTGAGGAAACACCCCTGCTGAATTTTCTATCGAAAATTTTTTCACAAGTTGATTACATTTGCTTATTATCAGTCTTTTTCTGCTTCACAACTACAGACGTGAAGTTAATTCAGTTCTTTAATTAACAGCTTATTATTTCCAAAATATGCAACGCTTTTTCAAATAAACTAAGATCTGTTAAGCTTATAACTGTCATTTACCCTTTTTTTTTTTAACGGCTCTGGCCCTGAGGTGTTTGTCTCTACAGAAGCAATTTATTCGTGCATTTCCATAAACTCATTGATTTTCGACTCGACCAGCACAATTTCTTATCGACGCCATTATTATCAATTTTCGGATCTAATTGCTGCATAAGATCGACAGTTCCTTTGCCCTTTTCATGAACGACTGAATCATTTTCGGTTGTCATTACTGGTTCATTTTAGAACCAGTGGAAGTGGTCTCTCCAAAATTTTCTGGCATACTCTCTAAAAAAAGGTGTTATTTCTCATCGATCGGGGGAAAACATTCTGGACCTTCGATAAAGCAAAGAATACCTTGCATGGAATTGACATAAAATGGTTTCGAAATATTTACCTTTGGCTTTAATTTGACTTTTCTATTGACTCTATCGTGTGATCCTTGGGAAGTTTTTCTGGCAATCAGTCCCTGGAATACGGTTAATAGTATCGAACATCGAATTTGTGTTATAGAAACCAAAATTTGACATAGAACTTGTCATAAAACTATTGTGGATTCAATCATTGCGTTTTTCAGTTATTGCGTTTTTATGTATCTGAAGTGAAGACCGATAGACGATCAACCCTTTGTTGGATTTTGCTCAAAATTTGAGTCTGTACTAGGGATGTTAAATGCATGTATCGAATTGTATCTATACAGCCCATTAGTTTTGTAGTTATGGTGTTAATTTATATTCGAACAGACAGACTTCTTCTGAAGAGAGTTTGATCAAAATTTGATGGAAATCCACAAATTTGGTGTAATGGCCATGCACCAAATTTCACCCTTTTAGCTCAGAGCGTTTTTGATTTACCTTTGTCATAGGCAGATAGACAGACATAATGCAAAAATGTATTTTTCGAACACAGTGAAATCTGGAACTTTTTTTTTCTTTTTGGCTATCACAATACTTTTAAACTTCGGACATGAATAACATCTCTTTCATTCATGAATTTTTCATTATATCAGATTTCAAAATTAAAAAATACTCGTAATAATGTGAAAGCAAAGAGATTCGAATTTGCGCATGTCTGGACATCTATATGTTTCTATTCTGCCCAAGACAGTTCACACTGAATGGAGTGAACGCTTTCCCCAACCTACCGCACACAAATTCTACACTGTCTCAACACGTGTTAGACGTGCTTCAAAAGCTTCATCCACACCTTTGACCTTCGTCGGATGCATCTCAATTTAACGCCGGCGCATTGAACAGAATTATTCTAACCTCTTGCATTTTGGGTGGGCGAAATCGTCAGTGACAACCACCGCCGACTGACGAATCACGATCAACGGTAATGACATAATCTCGGATTGTCTGTGTGTCTGCCTATAGTAAGTACAGACATGACTGCTGATTATCGTCCACCTTTGCAATGTTATAATTACGCTTTTCAAAAGATGGCCGCCAATCCCTTCTCGGCGGCTTGCTTTGATGTTTCACCGCAAGGGCGGATGCTGGCTTTCGCTCTTAAAGAGTTTAATCGAGGCGGTCAGTGCAGTCATCTTGTTCGATCGTTCTTATTTGTCATTCAGGATTCGTTTCCATTCCGTGTGCCTGGCTCTGCCGGAACTCGAAGGCGGTATTTTTCTGACGTTTCAGTAGAGGTGGTGAAAAGTGCGTTTTTCACTCTCGCCGGGATGTGATTAGAATATCAAAGGTAACACTTCGCTCGTTTGATGAGTGTCAGGGGTTTTTCTTCAGTCTTTTGAATGAGAGAAGGCGAATGCATTGCACTTGACTTCTGTACGAAAGGTATTGTTCCATTTACTCCATCGTTCGCTCCGAGAGTTTAACGTATTCTTTTTTGCCTTTGAGTGGTTATCCATTTTGAGTTTTGAACATCGAAACTAGGATACAATTACTTCAAAGCGCTGAAGGTAATTGAATAAATTGGTTACAAGAGTTATGAAAAATAAAAAGAAACGCTTGTAAAAAGTCACGGTCATTAGGTCCCCACTTCCTTTTTTAAAAAATCTGACGGGATTCAAAATTACTATGCGTTTTTTGACTACCAGCTTGTTTGCACAGATTATTGACTTTTTAGGCTATTAAATGAGTCATATAGAATGTATATATATTTTTAAATTCATCTTGATATTTAATATGGCTGCCGGCGTCCTGGTATAGGGATAGCGCATCTTCCTCGGGATTTGGGCATCCCGGTTCGGGCATGGCTGTTCTTCATCTATGTTCTATCTGTGAGGTGTGTGAATGTGCCCCCCTGTAAAAAGGGGTTGTGCAAGCGAATGTGTGAGTTTCATCTTCATATGAGCTAGAAGTCAGACTTCTGCCCTCGGGTGCTCAGGGGTCCTTACCCTCAGAACCTACTGCACCCCCTTTCCGTAGTAGCGCGGACACGACATCATCATCATCATCATTTAATATGACTGAAAGAGATGAATTCAGTTAAATCAGTTTATTACAAATTTAAAAAAAAATGCATTATGCAATAAAGGTGGAAGTGAAAGTCCCATTATGGAGTTAATGATTGGCAGAAGCAAGCAATTAAATGTTTTGAAGATGAATTCCAGCGTAACATTTAAAAACATAAAATTAAATCAATTATTCATCAAACTGGTTTGAAAATTGTTATTTTTTTTTTTTATTAAAATTAAGGGAAAAACTTTACGGAAATGAAATTTGTATCATTAAAAAATCCTTTGAAAGTCATAAGATAATTCAAAGAGCATTTCTGTAAAATAATTGCTTTGGAAAATTTGAATATTAGTTTTCCTGCTCATAGCGATTACCCACCTGACGACAGCTAAGCTTATTTTTACGCTCAATTAAATTTTCTGTTTGAAGCCAATTTCTGGATTTCTTTTATATCTGCTTTCCTCTGATAGAATGGACATTTTAATGATACGCAGGCACTCTCCAGAACATTTCTAGAATTATTATGCGCACCCATAAATTATCTAAGGGAAGAACTGAATTCAATGAATCTGTAAACACGTTCAATTAAAAACAGTCTGAAATTCGTTCGATGGTTTATTTACATTTGCTTATTTCCATTTCATAAAAATTATAATAGTGGTTTTTGCACCACGTACGTTAACTAAATATAATGCTAAAAAATATTTTTTTCAATTATAACTATAAAGAAATAAAAACCACAGATAATTATCTAATTGCAAGAAATAAGAGTTCTCGATGGAGTGCAATGCAATTCTCTGTCTTGCGTTTTTCTAAGGGAGTGTAATTTACTCGAAATAATTTATAAAAATTAAATCCGACTTTGAAAATTACAAATAAATGTTTAATATCGGTATGAAGATGATTGCTGGTATGAAGATGATGATGGTATGAAGATGATTGCTTAGATAACGTAAAAATGGAACAATGCACATTCATTGAAATTTACAGTGAATTACTGAAAATTCCATTCATTGAAATACACAAATCAGAGTGTATACTCTAATGCGTAGATAACTTATGAATGAAAACGTTTTAGAGTTATAGGGTCGATAGGATGGCTTAAATAACACATTAAAAATTAGGTTTTACCTTTCATGCCTCAGACTACACAAAAATTATGCTATAATCATCCAAAGCAATTTCACAGGCTATAAAACTACAACATTGTATCCAAAACCTATTATATAGATACTTGGACTTCCACTAGAGTGCATATTTTAGTTTAGTTATATTAACATCCTGTTTTCAAGCAATACCAGAGGTTTTTGGGACGGACCTCGTTATTTTGAGCCGCGTTCGAATGACGAGGACGACACATGAGCTGGCACCCAGTCCCACTCCAAACTCCCACACCATACCAGCAGGAGGACGTTTGGCCTCGACAGATTTAACGTGCAACAGACCCACTTGCATGACGGTTCTTCGATGGAATCGAGTCTCGAGCCTGAAACCTTCCGGTTCCTAAGCCGAGATCTTACCACAAGGCCTCAACGACCCATTACAAATACTTTGGACTTTCACTAAAGTGCATATAAATATCTATAATAAGAAATCACCCGCTGCTGAAGGAATGATTTTTACTTTTCGTATATGTATAGAGAAAGTATTGCAATTAACAAAATAAATAAATAAATAAAAATTTAAAAAAAATTCTAACTCAAAATTTAGACAAATATCCACGTTTCTGAACCCCCTGAGTCTGAAAACACATTCTTGACATTATACCTGTCTGTCCGTTTGTTTGTGAAAAAGACAACCTAAAAACGCTTTGAGGAATACGGATGAAATTTGGTATATGATGACTTTACACCAAATTTGTAGTCAGTCAAATTTTGAGCAAACTCTATCCAGAGGAAGTCTGTCCGTTCGAATATAACTACAAACAAAGAGAGAGAGAGTTGGATAAAATTCGGTGCACATATTTACATTTACAGTACAGAGAGCCATCAAAGTTTGTGCCATTATTCAATAAAGGCTTGATCGATTGGTGGTTTTTACTTTCTGAAGCCTGTAAATGCGATAACTCTAAAACGCATTTGGATATATCAGATTTATTATGTGACTGCAGTTATACTACTGTGCCGAATTTTAATTTCAATCGGTTGGGAAAAAATGCGTCTGAAACACAAATTCACCTTTATCAGAGACTATCTAAGAAAATTTTTCATGGATTTTTTTTAAATGGATTAAAAATTTAAAGATCAGATCAAACCCCTGAATGAAATGAAAAACCTTAAAAACAATTATAAGAAAATTAGAAAATAAAATCTCAGCCGAATTAAATAGATTCTTTATAGGAAAATCGAAGGACATGCTATAGAAGATTAAGCTCTCAGCCGAGTTTATAGATGAACCGTATAAATCAAAGATAGTGGAGGTCTGTCTTTCCTGAGAATTCCAATATTAAAAAGAAAAATGGCAAGACAATTAAAGAAGCTAGAATTTTCGTGTCATTATAATGAATTATTTTTTATATTATTTTTTTCGATAGGTTTTAGCATTTTAGACGTTAGGGGCTGAAAAGTGATTTTAAATCCCTAAATTCAATTGCTTTTCAATCTAAATATGTAAATGTTTTACTCCGATAACGGGAGTTTAGCGGATCAACCGATCTTATCGGATCGCAATTTCTGGTGCCTTATCATTGATTATCACCAGTTAACTTTTTTTGACGCCTATACTCGTCATGGAAAAAGTACAATATCTATGACGAGTTTATTCTATGATAATTATTACATTTATATAATAATTGTTTCATTATTATATTTATAATTAATTATTTATATATTTATGACAATACACACATTTTTATAAGAGGTTGAAACAGTGAGCTCGTTAAAAGTTATTTGTTTAGATTGGGGATATGCTGAAAGAGAATTTACTAGTTATTAGTTATATTTATGGCTAGATTATCTGGTGCGACTCAGTCCGGTTTGACGAGAACCAGTATCTGGGTCTTCTCATGGATTGCCTCTTGCATGACATGCTTTCGTGTGGACATACGTTGCGGAGAATAACTTACAGCCGACTCAGAACTGGCACAGGTTAAGGGAATACAATTATCTAATTAACCGGTTAACTACGAAATTTATTTTTTAAAGTCCCACAAATTCTCCTTTTTAAAGTCAAACATTGTCGTATATGCAAATGGTTGCATTGTAAATTTTGTAAAAAAAAAAAAAAAAAAAAAAGATCACAATAAGGCGAAAAAAAAGTTTATTTTTATTAGATAAAAAATTAGACTTTGACCGCGCCAAAATGAAGATTTGTACTGGCGTGCACGTCGATCGAGGCATATTTCTCCTTGTTGAAGAAGTCTCAAAAATTGCATTGCTTTTCACACTTTTTCATATTCATATTTCCAGTAGTATGGAATTAGAGGTGGAAATGGTGGGGATTGAAATTTCTTCCGATTTCCAGACACGATGCTTTTCATCTGAATTCATTTCTCTTCTTTCTTCTCTCTAAATAAATTTTTCACTTTTTTTTTTATTTCTCCTTTTCTTTTTATTATAACAATATCATAATATTACTCTACAAGTGAGCTCATTGGGCTCCAAAGCAAAATCATGTGCATCTCATTAACATAGAAAACAACTTCGTAACTATTCAACGGAATGAGAAAAGCAGCGCCTAAATGACAACCACCTCCGGATCTTTGTTGCAAATCTCCAAGGCGTCCGAGTCCACACCGTTGCCAAGCTTGAATACTAAAATAATAATCCATCTGCAGTCGGCGTTTACAAAGCGAGATAAGTGCCTTTAATTTCAGGCTATAGTTTTTGAAAGGGTGTTAAATCGTTAGGAAAATCATCACCAGATGTCGGCCTTTTTTATTGCTCGTGATGTGCTGTAATTTAATTCCGGCAGAAGGAAAGAACAAAAGCAAAGCAGAAAGAACTTCTTAGCCATTACTCGATGTGCCTGGAGCGCGTGCATCAGAAGAAAGCTGGGATTTTTAGTTAGTTTTATTTAATTGGTATTCGTGACAAAGTTTCGGCGATGGCCGGGGGGCGATAGGCTCTCTGCATGACAATTATAAGGCGCGGGGGTAATTGGTGTAATGCGAGAGCTGCTTACTTTTGTGATTTAATTCCGGAGACGGGGAATATGTCTGGTGAACAATGGATGTAATTGATTGAGGAAAGCGAGAATGAAGAATTATATCTGAAATTTAATGTACAGTTTTATAGTTTACAAGGTATCTACTCTGTAATTGCAGTCCAATAACGAATTTCTGAATCTTAGAGACTGGCATATATTTGAAAATCGAAAAATGTTTTAAATGACTTAAAGAATGATCTTTTATAGAGTCAACTTTCAGTGACTCGGTATTAGATTCCAGCTATCAAATTGTCGTTTGTAGATATTGCTACTCTGGTGATGCCCTTTGTCCTCAATGAATGCTGTAAATGTGTCTTTTCTCCTTTGCCTTTTCTTTTAGAAACAAAATCATGTTTCTCAATATGCTGTATTTTAATGATATTTTATCAAATGATAAGTTTCATCTACAGGTTGATGGCGGAGTAGATTTTTTTTGGCATTGATTTTTCTTTCTTTGTTGTTAATTAAGATATAATGATTCGGCTTATTTCTCCAAATCGAATAGGTTTCTGATTAAGTCGTCTGTTTAAAAAAATTATTGAATACTGATACAACTGCAGCCAATGTTCAACTTTAGAAATTTGCAATGATGAACACTTTTCAAAGTGCGTTCACTTTTAAATACTTTTATATTATTGCTCTTTTTAATGAATCAGAGTAATTTTAATTAATTAATTTTCTGGTGTAATGCATAAATCATGAAATATATTTTGTAGCATATGCAAAACTTCAATGTTGAATGATTCTTCTTTCTATCTTGATATTTTCTCTATACATCTTTGATTCAGCAACTATGGGGATCAGTTGCAGTTTAATCATTTCCTATTAAAAAAAAACACCTTTACCTTTTTGATGAAATGGCAAAAAATTAGAGAGGCCTATGTGGAATGAACATAACAGTATAAGGATTCTAAAATAGTACGAATTGTTATCAGAATTTGAAGTTGAAAAAAAAAAACTTTTAGCAAGAAGTCAACAAATTGCATATAAAGAATTCAATTGAAATTTTACGCAACCAATGTTCCAAACAAAGACAAAATGTTGTATCATTCCCTGTTTAATTTTGTGATATTTTGCATTATTATAATTTATGCAATTATAATGTGTTTTACTAAGTGTCTTTTCACTAATCCGACAGTTCTGTTAATCGGGCATTCTGGTATTTATTGGATTATTGATAAAATACTGCTTTTAATGTAAATGTTAAAAAAAGGTAAGTACAATACGTTCCTTAGTGTCCAGCCTAATGTGGCGGAAGGACCGGCCGGATAACAGAAAAATCGGATAGGCTGGAGTTCCATTAATTTCTTTCTTTGCCTACCAATACTAGAAGACAAAGTTTTTATACCAAAAAATCATTGTAATAATATATATTTTCTCATTCTTTATTGAGTACTAAGCCCTCCATTTATCTCAATGTGAACGCGGCCTCGGCTCGGTGAATCATAGAAGCAGTTTCCAGTAATGTGTCGAGTTAAAATAGACGGCTTTGTACTGGTTGTTTATATATGTTTATATACTGCACTGCACATTTTAAGAATTTCTTAGAGAAAAAGTAAGTGAAAGGATATAAACTGCTCACATTTTAGCATGAATTCTGTAATGTCCAACTTAAATGCAGGAAATATAAACAAAACATTAACGTAAATCGTAGGCCTACTTAAGAAAATTGACTCAAATTGATTTTAGTTTTTGCTGATAAATGATTACACAGATATGAAGAGGGAGCCCTAAAATAAGAATTTTCAGATTTTGAAAAGTTCTTAATGGAGGATTTAATAGACGCCTAGCCTTCCTCATTTAATTACGGTTAAAGAAAACTATCCCGGATAGTACGGAAGTCGGATAGTCGCGAATCGGATACTCGGGTGTGTACTCTACCATTGTTTTTGTAGTTTTAAATAAATTCGTTATCAGAAAATTGCTTCGTCCCCTCTCTTCATCACATAGCATTTTTTCTTCGCCAAATCGAATCTGGTCCGAATAAATTCAAATGGCTGGAGTTAAACTATATTTTTTTTTAAAGTGTACTTTGAACAAACGTGGAGCAAAGAAGGAATTAACATTTGAAAGTAATGTCTTTCTCCACAATTTAGGAAGCTAACGGCAAATCGTAAAGCAGCAGCAACATCGCTTTCACTTACATACGATATGGAAAATCGGTTTGAAAAAATCTTCGCGTGTTCCTTCCTACTTCCAAAAACGATTCATTTCCTCCTTAAAATTGAGGTGTCTCGTGCAGAAGAAAAAAGCCCACCACCCTAGAGGGCCTGGATACCGCCCTCGGAGTCAAAAACGTCCGTGCCTACCTGCCATTTGCAGGAGGACCATTTAACGCGCACCAAACCCCTGTTCCCTTCCTCCCAGGACCATTCTATCCATCACACGAGTAGACGCTGCAATCTACGACCGTTTAATGGATTTAAATTACACAGGGAGGTGTGAAAGTTACCGCCAGGGGTCAGGACCTACCGTCTGCCGCGGCTTGTAATTTAATATTGCGGGACAAACCCGATTTTTTTTTTCTATTTCGTTTTTATCTCTCTCTTCTCTTCTCTTTCTTTCTTTTTTATTTATCCATAGGTGTAAAGAGAGAGGGAGGGAGTTGTTGCGGGTAAGTGTATCGTGAACAGTCACATCATGCAGGTGGTAAATTCAGTTGATAAGTCTCGTTTTGTGTGTGGGCCAACAGGTTTTTTTTTCTTTTTGCTCAGAGTGAGAAATGAAGGACAAGCACCAATTATTCATTATGCACTCTTTTTCTGAGAATTTTTTTTTCATACATAGTGTTTTGAGGAGATAATGCAGCAATTTTTTTTTAAAGACGGGGCGGGGATATGAGTGGTTGCATACCACCATTCATAGCGAGGCACGTGTCCTTAGAAATATTTGAAGGGTGGAGCTAAACGACAAAAAATGGAAATACTTTAATCTAAATCGGAACTTTTCAAACCGTGGGTCATGATTTTAAATAATGTTGTGAAAGGTTTGATGGAAACCAATATTTCAATATTAGTAACTAAAAATAATCAAAAACCTACTTATTAAAAAATAATTCCTACGGAGTTGTATCCGTAAAACTTTCTCTAATAAAAGTGAATTTGTGGCTTAGACGCGTTTTTTACCAATCAGTTGAAACCAAAATTTGACACATAACTACACTTGCAATTACGAAATCGCCAAATTTGATATATTTTATTGCTTTTTTCAGTTATTTAGCAAATATTCTTCTGAAAATACGTTATATTCCTGACAGACGTTCAACCCCTTGTTGGATTTAGCTCGAAATTTAATAGGTATCTGCACTGTAGATTCTGTATCACCGAATTTTATTTATCTAGTTCTCTTCATTTTGCAGTTATGGAGTTGACTTTAATTCGAACAGCGGAACAACCAGAATTTCTCCGAACAGATTTTTGCTCAAAATGTGATAAAATCTACGAATTTGGTATAAATACCAGATTTTCAAAGATAAAAAAAATTTCATCAATCTAGCTCAAAGTGTTTTTGAATTATCTTTGTTACAGGTAGATAGACGTAATGCCAAAAATGTTAGACCTCCTCGAGCTCGCGAAGGTCTAAAACGAGGAGATTAGTTAACATTTAGAATTTGCCTTTTTTGACAATTTCAATACTTTTTGTATACTTCTTACACGATAAAATAAAAACAGCTTAATATTATGAATGGCTCATTTATATATATATATATATATATATATAATATAATATAATAACATTCTTGCATACGGAGCATACCGAAACCTACAGTATCTACGTTATCTGTAATATCGTAATCCAAAACATTCATTACCGAGATTCGGAAAAATCTTCAAGTTTTGTATTTTCCTACGTTCAGAAATCAGTTTTTGGAATTGAATCTGCTGGTTTGAGAACACAATTACTTAAACTAGCAGAAATGGTTTCCATGAAATTTTTTTTTTTTTATGTTGGTACTTTCTAAAGCAAGTATTACCACCTCCTTTCACATAAAATTGCGAATGCAGGGAAGGTTATGAATGCCACTCAGATTTTTATTTTCACACATGAGAGTTATGAGCTTTATATCATAATAAAGAAAACCGATGCTTATGTAGCAGCTGCATACCATTGAACAATGATTATGAAAGACCGAGCGTGATTCTACAATTTTTAATGGATTTAGCGAGCGATTTTTGGCGATTGTTCACTGACATGCGGTTGAATCAGAAGTACCCGAAATTCGAATATCTATTTTGGATGGAGGTGTTCCATTTCCGGTCTATTGGAATAAAAATTTGATATAGAACTTCAATTTTTGTCACAAGTTCATCTATCAAGTTATTAAGTCATACAGCAAATACAAGCACTATAATAGGTCATTTTTTTGGACAATTTTATTCAAACTTTGATAAGAAACTGGAATTTAGATACTAAAATTATGAACCATATTTCATTTGCCTAAATTATTGTGTGCTTGAATCATCGCATTTGCATGAAAAAATACAGACCGAGAGACGGTCAACTCCGAGAAGATTTGACTTCAAATTTGATGCAGACCAATGGTATTGTAAAGTACTGAAGGACTAGACACTTTGGTGAGATGGCGACAGAAACTAAATTTAGTTGGTGCCGAGTGGCAACGTGGAGAAAGAAGCGTGGAGCGGAATGATGTGGTGTGCGTGAGAAAGGAACACCGGAAGGAATAGTTTATTAAAATTTAAAATGTTTCATGTTTATATGTTAGTCTTTGTAAAGTTGTGCAATATAGTGATCGTCCCTATGTATCAAAAAAGAAATAAATCAATTCGGTTTAAAAGTCGGCCTGTTTCTTTGGAATAATCCACGCTACCATATTACACACTTTTGGTTGGCAGTTATAGGAAGCGAAAAACAGAAGTGCTTGAGGCCACTAACAAAAAGATGATATAAGGGTAAGTACCTTTTCTATCTGAAAGTGCCTGATTTAATTTCGATCTCAGTTTTTGTATTAAAACGTGGGTAAAATTTAATTTTTTGGAAATTCATACATTTACTATTTGTATTAATAGCTGGATTACGATTTCCAAAGGCACTCTCTTATCCTTACTATTTCCTTGATATGTTTAAATAAAAAAAAAGTCATAAAAATGTGTCAATTTTGAAAAAGAATATTTTAAAGTTGTAATTAAATGTTTTTACAGCAAAGTTGAATTGATAATAATACAACTGTTTAAGTTTTATTTAGAGTATTCTAAGTTAGAAGTTGTTCCAGAAACGAAACAAAATAAAGTTTCTTAGTTGTATTAAGTGTTTCTATTGTCGCGATAATAATTTTTCTCAAGCAGAGAGTGAATGAAAAATATAATTATGTATTTAAGTGGAAATATATTTGATTTTGCTGATCGGAAGAAATATTCATAATTCTTCTTTTTTGTTGAAAGAAAAACAAATCGTCTGTTACGAAAGCTGACTCATTTTGTTCCGAAGTTTCTCAAGGTTAAATGCATAAATTATTTAGCAGATCGGATCGCATAATAATTTGTTTTTATGAGTTGCTTGGTAAAATTTGTTTCTGTCCATTGAGAATTCTACTGGAATTATTTTATTCTGATTTTTGTTTTGGAATATTTTGTTTTCGTATAGAAGTTATTCTGAAGAAAAAAATATATAAATTTCCTGAAATTGTTTCCATGATGTTCTTATCATTGAAAAGTGATATATTACATTGAAACATTTTGAATAATTTCTTTTGTTTTATACAAAAATAAGCAATTATTATTATTTGTTTCAAGTTAGGGGGCAAATTAAGATTTTTTTTTTTTTTTTGAACACACGTATTGCACTCATTTATTTGGAAGATTTATGTATATCTTAAATTGAAAGTAAATGAAATTTATTTCTTTCGTAAATTTTTGAAGAGAAATTTTAATGAGATAAACTTGAACTTTAAGTGTATTTTATTAAATTTAGATTGAAAAGCGTTTTGTTTTTATGCTTGTTTGATTATTCTGGTGATGTAGTTAAGTTAATATTTTAATTACTTGAAACTTTTGAAAAATAGAATACGTAGGTGCTATATATATATATATATATATATATATATATATATATATATATATATGCATTAGTTATAATTTAAGTGTACATTTTTTTGCCTGTTGTTAATGTAAAATTGATAACTACTTTTAGTTAAATCTATCACCGAAAAATAAACTCCTTTTACTCCTCTTATTTTTATTTTTGAAAAGCATTCTGATCTTGTCTCTCTCGAAATCATGGCGTATTTGGCGAAAGCTAATAAGCCTGACCTTTTAGAGATATGTGAGGAAATAGGGATAGAGGTAGATCCTTCCACTAGAGTAGTTGACATAAAACAAAAAGTTCTTAAAAGTTCGTCGAATGATGAGGAGGAAGTGAGGACTATTCTTGACAGCATTCTTTCAAATAGAAAGGCGGAAAGGGCTCGGGAAGAGCAACGTGAATTAGAAATGAAGAAACTGGAAGCCGCATAGAGCAATCAACGCCTTAATGATGAGTTTAGAAATATAGTAGAACTCGGACCAAAAATTCAACTCACACAGATCATACCCAAGTTTGATGAAAAGCATGACAAAATGGGGTTATATTTGATAAATTTTGAGAGAAGAGCAGAAATGGTTAAAGTACTGAAGAAAGATTGAGTTGCTTATCTTTTAGCAGTTTTACCGCCAGAGCTATCAAATATGCCGCCAGAGAATCACCTAGTGATGCGAATGACTATGACTTTGTAAAACGTTTGATTTTAAAAAGATATGATTGAATAGTGAAAAATTAAAACAATGCTTCAATAGACACCACAAGTCAAACGACAAATCTTGGAGGAATTATGCTCAACAACTTTATAGCTACTTTACTGAATGGATCACTGAGTTAAAGGTGGAGACATTTCAACAACTTATGGACCTGATGGTGACTGAGCAGCTGAAGTTTCGAGTACCAGCTGAAATGAGAGATCATTTTCTGGAGGATTGGCTTAAATTTATCACCCCTTTTGATTTAGCAGAAAAGCTGGACGATTTTGAAAGTATTAAAGAAAGTTTTAAGAGGAAAGATGTTCCTAAGAAGAATTTTTCGAAGCCGAAATGGAAATTTTCATAACCCCAAAAATAGAGAAAATGCAAAAGAGTTTAGGCCTAACTTTCAAGTGAAACCTGAAGCATCGCAGTATAAACCAAAAGAAAAGGATTTCGACAGAAGAAAACCTTTGCTTTGAATTGTGAATTGCTTTGAATGTGGATTTAGTAATTATCTTATACTCCAGTGCGATAAGCTAAAGAAAACTGTGGAATCTATTTCGCATGTTATGGCTGACGAGAGCTTCGAAAAACTGACGTCACGTTATATTAGTAATGGTAAAGTAAATGGAGTAGAGATGAAAATTTTGCGCGATACAGGTGCTACTCTTGATTTAATCTGCAACAAATATGTAAAACCACATATGTATACAAATGAGGAGGTCTGGTTAAGAACCCCTTTATAAAAAAACTTAGTATGCTTGCCTCTTGTAGAAGTCGAGTTGGATTGTGAGATGGGACATATCATAATAAAAACTGCTGTCATACAAGATTCTTTAGACCAAAGCAGATATTTGCTTGGAAATAAGACTGCTGCTTTGTTTGAAGATTTAAAAACTAAGAAAGATGTAAAAGTGCATATGTTGAATGCCGTAGAAACTAGAGCTCAGATGAAGCTTTTGGAAATAGAAAAGGATGGAACCCAATCTGTTGAACAACTTGACGAAGAATTGAATGAAATCACACTGGAAAGGAATGAAAAAAATGAAAAGGAAGAGATTTTGCCTGTGGGTAAAGAACTTACTGTACAAGATCTCATTAAAACCTCTCCTAAAGTATTTGCCGAAGAGCAACATAAGAGCAAAGAATTCAAAATACTTATAGTTGAAGCACAAAAGAAGACTTCTAAAGCAAACAAATACATTTTGGAAAACAATATGCTGTTCTACAAGAAAACTGATAAAAATGGGACCGCAAGAAAACTTTTGGTTGTACCAGAAAAATTTCGTGAGTAACTAATGACTTTTTGTCACGGAAGTGTTGCTTCACATTTAGGTGTTGGAAAAACTAAAGATGCTTTATTCAAGACGTTTTTATGGCCTAACTGCTACAGTGATGTAGAGAAATTTATCAAAACCTGTGACTCTTGTCAACGATTTGGGAAACCTCGAGATAAGAAAAAAGCCCCTCTGAAAGTTGTTCCTGTCATTACTGAAATATTCACTAAACTAAACGTTGATGCCTGTGGACCTTTATCTGAGTGTTCTTCTGGAAATAAGTACCTTATAACTGTGGTATGTTTAGCCTCTAAATACCCCGATGCGATTCCTGCTCCAAATTTGTTATAGATCCATTATAGATGCCCTACTACAAATATTCAGTCATCTTTGTTTTCCACGAGAATTACAAAGTGATCAAGGAACGTCATTCATGAGTGTACTTACAGCAGAGTTTTTGGACAAGTTTGGAATTCGTGTTGTAAGAATTTCAGTTCGACATTCCCAAAGCAACCCTGTTGAAAGGATGCACATAACTCTGAAACGAATACTTCGTGTACTTTGTCTAGAATCTGGAGAAGACTGGGAGAAGGTTTTACCTCATACACTCTTTGCATTAAGAACAGTCATTCATGATAGATAGTACTGGCTTTAGTCCAGCAGAATTAGTTCACAGACGCAATTTAAGAACTCCTATGATGTTACTTTATGAAAATTTGACCGAACAAAGTGAAGAAGAAAACAGTGTTTGAGCTAATGAATAGAATTAAACATTGTCAAGAACTAGCAATTGAAAATATGCAGGAAGCAAAACAGAAGCAGAAACTCTAGTATGATATTAAGGCTGAAAACTTTAAAGAAGGCGATCTCGTTTTGGTGATAGCTCCATCCAAGCCCAATAAACTATCAGTAAATTGGATTGAACCAGGGCAGATTGTAAAACAGCTTTCAGAGACAAATTTTATTGTACATTACCGAAGCAGTGATAAAACACAAGTGTATCACGCGAATATGCTGAAGTCTTATTTTCAACGAGAAGAGAACGTGAACTTACTGAGTCTAGAGAGAAAAGTTGGTTCAGAAGAAGAAACAATATCAAAACTTGAATTAGAAACTAAGGACTCTGAATTATCCGAAATTTGGAAAGATATAGAATCAAATCTTAAGTTAGATGAAAATCAGAAAATTGAGCTTGGTCAACTGATAAGAAAATACTCCAAAACATTTTCAACTGTACCTGGATGCACAGATTTAGCTGAACATGATATCGAGCTTGAAAATGAGAGACCTATTTGTGCCAAACCTTATAGACTATCACTGCGACAATCTGAAATCTTAAAAGATGAAGTAGAAAAGATGCTGACACTAAAAATCATCGAACCAGGGGAATCGGACTTTACATCTCTCCTAATATTGGTAGAAGCTCCTGGAAAAGAAGCGAGACCTTGCATTGATTATCGCCGTTTGAATAAAATCACCCGAACAAAATTTCCCCCTTTGCCTAACAAAGAATAACTGATAGAGAAAGTATCTTCTGCTAAATATATAACAGTATTGGACTTGATACGCGGATATTGGCAGATACCGCTAAGTAAAAACGCCCAAAGGTATGCTGCTTTTGTTATTAACTTTGGCACGTTCAAACCATTACGTCTCCCTTTTGGTTTGAAAAATGCTCCTTATCATTTTAGTGGACTTATGGCAAGCTTATTGACAAACTGTGATAACTTTGCTGTGCCTTATTTAGATGACGTCGCCATTATTTCCCAAACCTGGGAAGAGCATTTAACACACCTGGAAGACATTCCATAGGTTGAGTACAGCAAAGTTGCACATTAAACCATCTAAATGTCGGTTTGCTCGTTATTGTGTGAAATATCTTGGACATTCAGTCGGACAAGGACAAAGAACACGTGGAGAACTAAAAGTTCAGGCCATAAAAGATTTTCCGACTCCTCCTAATAAGACTCAAATCCGAGCTTTTATAGGTTTAGCCGGTTACTATACGAAACATATACCTGAATTTTCTGTAATTTCGGCTCCACTAACAAATCTATTAAAAGGTTGTTGTCGAAAATCAACTATTGAGTGGAATAGTTACTGTCTGACTTTTGGCTTTTGAAGAACTTAAAGAAAAACTTTCTAAAAATCCATTTTTATACAGTCCTAATTTTTCAAAACAACTCATCATTCAGTGTGATGCTTCCAATCTTGGTATTGGAGTTGTCCTCACTCAAGTAAGTGACAATGACAAAGAAAATCCCATCATGTACCTGAGCAAGAAATTTTCATCTGCAGAGCAAAAGTACAGTACTACAGAAAGTGAGTGTTCTGCCATCATTTATGCCGTGCAGAAACTGAAGTGCTATCTTGATGGACAACAAAAATTTATCCTACAAAAAGACCATAATCCTTTGGTATGGCTAGAGAAAAATTCTGGTACTAATCCAAGACATTTAAGATGGGCGCTAATATTACAATCCTTTAATTATGAAATTGTCCATCGTAAGGGAAAACAACATCAGAATGCTGATAGTTTGAGCCGTATCCCTTAAGTCTTATCATTTAATATCTCTTATTGCCAATAATAATTGAAAAGAAATTTACAGTTGCTTATTTGCATTTATTGTGTTTAGTATTTATCTGTATTATCATTTAGTGTATAATAAAGTTGTATTATGTATTTGGTTTAAAATGTATTATTTTTAATGTAAAGTTCAGTGGGGATAAGTTACTGTGCAAATACTAATGAAAGGTACTAAATTCAGATAGAACTGGTACTAACTATTACTTCTGCCGAATGTTTTACTATCAAGAAGTGAGCTTATGAACAGTATATTCAAACTATTTTTGTTTTCCTAATCCAAGACTGAACTTCAGTGAAGTTTTACATGTTACAAAAGAGCAACTTTTCTCTCTGATATCGTGATAATAGATTGTAAAGTACTGAAGGACTAGACACTTTGGTGAGATGGTGACAGAAACTAAATTTAATTGGTGCCGAGTGGCAACGTGGAACGGAATGATGTGGTGTTCGTGAAAAAGGAATAGTTAATTAAAATTTAAAATGTTTCATGTTTAAATGTTAGTTTAACGTTAAAATGTTTCATGTAAGTAAGTTGTAAAGTTTGTAAAGTTGTGTAATGTAGTGAAAAAAGAAAAGTCAAAAAAGAAATAAACTACTAATTCGGTTTAAAATCGGCCTGTTTCTTTGGAATAATCCACACTACCATATTACAGTATCGATGGTAAAACTGTGTATGAAATTTTATCATCTTTCTTTTTACGTTTTGCAGTTATTGTGTTCGCTTGTTCGGGCAACCGACTAGACAGGTTCTCTTTGAATGGATACGGTTTAAAACTTGGAAGAAATTGGAAAATTTAGTGCAATGACCGCAAATCAAATTTCATTCGCTGAGCTTGAAGCGTTTTTGCGTTATCGTTTTTACAGACAAAAACACATAATTTTACAAGATGCGTTTTTTGGATTCAGGGAAGTCTAAAACAGGAAGATTCGTCAAAATCTGGAGTTCAATATTTTCTGTTTACATCTTCGTGCACAAGAAAATAATATAAGTAATGAGTAACAATCATGAAATTTGGTATGTTCCTTTTAACAAAATCTGAGGATTTCTAACTAATTTTAGGCAAAACTCATCTGTAAGAAGTTTATTTTTGTGTATGTAAACACGATAACTCATAAACTAAATGGATGGAAACAAGCATATAAATTGATCAGTAAAATTGTGAATATGCATCATATTATGGAAACAAATCCATCATCTTTGCGATTACGTAAATGCAATAACTGATGATGATGTGTCCGCGTTACCACGGAAAGGGGTGCAGTAGCTTCTGAGGGTAAAGACCCCTGAGCACCCGAGGGCAGGCGTCTGACTTCTAGCTCATATGAAAATGACACTCAACACACTCGCTTGCACAACCCCTTTTTACAGGGGGGCTCTTTCAAACACCTCACAGATAGAACACAGATGAAGAACAACCATGCCCGAACTGGAATTCGAACCCGGGACGCCCAGATCAGGGGGAAGATGCGTTACCCCTATGCCAGGACGCCGGCAAATGCAGTAACTCGAAAAGGCAAATGAAATTTGATATATGGGTGACTCTATATCAATTTTTGAAAATTGGGGGGTGTTTCATTCTCATTCAAACTCAGATGTTTTTTTCCAGTAAAGCATAAAATTATGTTAGTATATGAAAAATTCAAGTTAGAATACATTCCGGTGGTTTATTCTTGCTTTTAGCATTTATTAAATTTATAAAAAAAAATCTCCATCAAAAATATAAAAAAAAAATTTCCAAACCAACAAAAGTTTAAAAATTAAAAGTTAAAAAGAAAAAAAGCCTTTGATTCATCAGAAAGCTGGGAAAAAATAGTGGCAATAAAAATATACAAGGAATAGTTGTTGAAGGTGATTTTGTTTCAGATTGAACCTGGTTCCCGAATATTTCACTTTTTCAAATTAGACATACCTAGAGGTCACGACCTTTGATATGAAATAAAATCAGGCGATAAAGTGGCTGTGAGGCACTATCGCATTAATTTTCTCTTTAGAAAATTACGGTGAAATAGCACTTAGGACATTTCTCTTGGAAATGAAGAGTAAGTTGATTCATATAAAGGCCATAAACTTTCATATCAATTAAGAATTGGCAAAATCGAATTAATGTTAGAATTTTTAGAGCTGGGCGACTGATTTTTTGGGCACTTTATTTATTCTATAGGATTTAAAAAAATATGATTTTTAAATGTATAAAAATTTTTTATTAGAGAATATTTTCGTACATGAAAAACAAAATGAGTTATAATCTTTAAAAAATTTGAACTCGAGGTCTTAATGGATGTTCACTTTTCAGAGCTTTCTGAATCTGAATTCTGTCTATCTGCCTCTTTGTCTGTTTATCTGTCTGTCTGTCTGCGAACACGATAACTCAAAAGCGCTTTGAGCTAGAAGGTATGAATATTCTTCATATGATGCTTGAAACCAAATTTATAGATTTCTATCAAATTTTGAACGAAATCTATTTATAGAAGGTCTGTCTGCTGAATATCCGAATGTAAGTGAGCATGTTAACTACAAAATGTAAAAAGTCAGGTACATAAAATTTGGTACGTAGGGTTGACATCGATAACGTAGAGCCGTATCAAATTTTGAACAGAATCCCACATGGGGTTTAATCGCTTGTTAGTATCTACTTTCGCATGCGTATGAACGTGATAGCTTAAAAGCACAATGGCTAAGATAAATAAGATTTGCGCTGTCATTTTCTGTTTACAATAGTAGTTCTGCGTGGAATTTTATTTTCAACTGGTTAGAAAAACGGCATTTAAAATATTTTGATTTTTTTAATGCTTGTGTATTTGTGTACCTTCATTTCAGTGATTAATCGTCACAAATTGTAAGATATGTTTTATGAAGACGTTAGATGTATGCCAAGGATCTACCTTTTGTAATTTTTTTTACCAGTGGTCTTCAGTTTATACTTAATTTTCTTTACTAAGCTACGAAGCACACTACTCTTATGAGAGGAAATATAAAAATAAGACGTTCAAGAGCTTGTTCAAGTTCAAAATTGCATGAGAAAGAAGAGGGACAACAAATTATTTGAGAGCATGCGAGAAAAATTCGGAGAGATTGTTGTCACTGGTTAAATCTTTTGACAAAAATTCAGGGTAAGCCAAGGGCAAAGAAACAAGTCAT
Source organism: Argiope bruennichi (assembly GCF_947563725.1). Taxonomy (NCBI): domain Eukaryota; kingdom Metazoa; phylum Arthropoda; class Arachnida; order Araneae; family Araneidae; genus Argiope; species Argiope bruennichi. Next base: position 14,887,535 of record NC_079156.1, on the reverse strand, counting down.
TTTTGTAATAGAACAAGGGGCCGAATTCAAAGGTTTTTTTTTTAATTCCTTGACGAAAGGAATTTTCATTCAACAGATATTGAATTAAATTCTTCAGATATTAAAAACAATTATATATGATACTGTATGATTCATAAGATATTAAATATGATTCAACAGATATAAAATAATATTATGTAAGATATTGTACGATTACGCACGATAATGTGCTATTTACAAGATGGTAAATACAATTATACACGATAATGTGCGATTTATCAGATAGAAAATACGATTATACACGATATGTGTATAATCGTATAATGCGATCATACGATTATACACATATCACAATCATACGATTATATACAGCATTGTACTATTTATCGGATATTATTACGATTATTTACGATACCTCACAATTCTTTAGATATTAAATACGAATCTTCAAATGTTAAATGCGATTTGCTAGGCATTAAATGTTAATAAGTATGATGCCATACGATTATATGATAATGTGCAGTTTTCAGATATTAAATACGATTATGTAGGATACTGTGCGATTCATCAGAAATTAAAATTGCTGTATATTAAATATATTTTTGTCCACACATTATTACTGGGGCTAGTTCATTAAGAACAAATTTTTAAATATGATATAAAGACAGAATAATCAATCCTAAATAATTTCTATTCTTCGATGTTTCGAATTAGAGATGTAATTCTCTTCAATATTTCTCTAGCAATGATTTTTACTTCACGGATTATCAGAAAATAAATTTTCGTAAGCTACAAGTACCCCTTTGAAGTCCTGAAAATCCAACGACTCATCATTTTTAAAGTAATTCATTCCTTCGAGCTATCCTTACAAATTTTCTTCTTTTTCCACCATCGAACACAAGGAGGATAATGATGGATCTTCTCAATAAGATCGTTCGATCCTCCATAACCCCCCAAATCATATCACACCTGAGGACATCGTTCATCACCGATGCCTCTCCTGTCGATTTCGGTGACAGTCGGTTTGATACGAGGTTGAAAAATCAAAAACAAAATTTCCTAAACCGCAGCGTTTCTCGCTTCCACAGTAATATTTCACAGCTCGAAGCCGGGAGCCGACCGCTTTTTGTGGTGCATGTTTTTGCATAATACAAGAGCCAGGGCGTCCCAGCATATTTCAATTTCAGGGCAGTAATGGAAGAAAGGGTGAGACTCAGGGTTGGGAAAAGGGGAAAAAGTGGGGTGTTATGTACTTCGCGAGGGGTGTAGGAGATACTGGAGAGACTGATGATCGTTTGGCGTTCAGCACCTTGCATGTCATGCCGAGTTTGGAAGCCGGTGCATCAAGTGTTTGCAGGTTATTAGTTTTTGCTCATTTCGTTTTCCCACTGGGATCAACGAAAAGCGTATACGTTGTTATCTCTCGCTGTTTACAAGGAGTTGGGCACTTTGCATACAAACTGGAGTAGGTAAAAAAAAAAAAAAAAAAAAAAAGAGTACTCTCGATCTTCTGTGTGGCGGTTGTTTACTTCGCTTCATGCCTTGACTATTCTCTCAAAGCTTTTAAGGTATTTTAACATTTTTAGTAGCTCTAAAGATGGGTGAAAGTTTTGTTATAAGAATATGGCGCCACGCATGTCCTGTCCAATTCACCAGATGATTTTCAAGAGCAAAACTGACCTTTTTATTTCTGCGACAAAGAAAGTATTTAATATTCCTCCACATAATGATTAACGGTTAAAAAAGTTCTGATAAAATTTCAAAAATTTGATAATAATTCAGTTTTATGGAATGAAATCTTACTATCTTTCAAAATACTTTTTTAATTAGTAAGCTCTCTAATTTGCAATCAAATTTCTATGTTTTTAAGATCAATAATTTACAAGATTTATAAATATGAGTTATCGGTTATGTTGCTGTGCTGTAGTCGAAGATAAAAAAAATAAGTAGTATCGAGTAATTAGATTACAAATACGTTATTGCTGGAATATTCTGGAAGCTTTGAATGTGTGGCAAAATCCAACGAATATAATGCAGTTTTATTTTAAAATTACATTATGATATTTACAAAAATATTTACAAGAGTGCGATTAAAGTCTTAAAAATGCGGTTAAAGAACATAAGAAGTTGTTGAAAAAATAACCATAAGTTGCATATTGCAAAAGTGCGGTAATTAAAACATAAAGTTCGAAGAAACCAAACCCCTATTCCCGTGATTTATTTCTGGCGCGATATTAATTAAAAGTAAGAAATCGAAAGATAAATTAATAGCACCATCTGAAGGTGACGTCACTTCATAAAAATGCCGAACCAGTGTTCTTTTAAAATCTTAAAAATAATACTCTTTTATATTAATACATAAGAGCCTGAAATTTGTAAAAATGCATTCAAATTTTCTACTGAAATGGGAGAAAATATCAATATGATTTGAGTCCAGTTTGATGCAAAGACTCAGCAGCATTCACGCATAGCAGATATTTAATGGGAACAACATTTTAACGCGTTGTCGAGCCAACAAGCGCGATGAACACAAAAACAAAATTATTTATAAATGTGCATTATAAGGCCTGGACGAACATATTTTACAAATAGGCTCTGAACAACTATACAGTTTAAAATCATAATTAACGCTTTTGAGGCGATGAAAAATTATTATTTACAACATCAAAAATGCTACCCATTCTTTATTTTTTTAAAATTTCTATGTACTTATCTTGGTACAAATAAACCACAATAAGCGCTGTGAGCCCCTCCCCCCGTCGCCCCCATCATTACAAGCTTTTCGTGATTCTCCGATTACTCAAAATGGATTGGTTCATGTTAAAATGGTTTAAGTCAAATTTTCTTTGTTCTTCAGAAATAAACATCGCAAAATTTCCTGTACTACTTCGGAACAAAACTGCCATCAAGTTATCGTTTTAGAAATCGAATCATATATTTTCCTTGCATCCAAATTTAATAAAACGATTTGATTGAATCTGCGATTTGATTACAATTTTTAACTTGACTTTCTAGCGATTTATGCAACTGAAATCAGTCCAGTTATGTCATCTATAATCAAAACTAACATTTTTAAGTATTTTGTCAGATAATTATGAACTTTGACTTTTCAATGCCAAATAAAAATACTAGACAACAATCTAAAAATCTTGCATCTTACTTCAAGTCACTTTTGATAAATAAAATTAAAAAGTTTCCGCTTATTTCTTCTCCCTTCCTTTCAAATTAAAGTGAGTAAAAAAAAAAAAAAAATATGCATTAAAATAAATGAACCCGAAAAAGTCATAAAAACAAACTTCACTATTCCCATCTCTTTTCTAACCCCTCTTAACCTAAGATATCCAGATAGTAAATAAAAGATCCATATTAACGTCTTTAAAGACACCCAAAAACTTACCCGAGAATTAAATGCCCATTATTTAGCACTTTGCCATCGACTGGGCTCATTACTTTAAGTAACTAAATACCTCTTCCGGCGTTTTCTTTCGTCAATTTAGCTGAATAATTAAACACATTCTAACAGAGCGATAATAATTAACAGGTAACAATTAATCGCTGAGTTAACGCCCGTTCCACCATCTCCAGTGCAAAAAAACAGAAGCGGAGGAGATATCTCCCCTTTTGCACAAGATAGCGGAAAAAAATCGTCTCCATAATGCCCCTTAATAAACAAGTACCGAGAAGGAAACAGCATGAAAGAGCCATTACCGGCGCTAAGAAATTAAAGTGAAGTATTTTTGTTGATAATTTATTCATAATATTAGCAAAGAAAATAGCTGTTTGCTTTCAAAGGGTTGCGCACATAGCTAATATCGGCGGAGAAAAACAGATTTAATTCCGGCAGCATTGATGATTATGGGAGCAAATCTTTTACGGGAGAGGGGGGGAATAAGATTTTCCTGCAGAAAACAACGAGATAGTATATCAGCGTAATAATTAAATTTACCCTGCATTCTCCTCCCTGAGGTGGTATGTGCTGGCTTAAAAATGACAAGCTTGACTAATGCTAGGTGGGTGTTAGAAAACCCTTTCGGAGCGCGTGCCTCTCGATTTTTATCGCGAGATTTTGCGTGACTCGTCTCAACCCTTCGAGGTTTTTTAAATTATTCAGAAGTGTGTTTTCTTTTTGCCGCTACCACTAAAAGAAGAGGCTCGAATAATTCATTCTGTGAAGGAAGATCCTACCGCAAACGATTTAGCGGCGGAGTATGGGGGTACTTGGTCTAAAATCGTTTCGAAAGTATAGCAGACGAAGAATAAACGTGGTTTCTTAAATTGTTATTGTTTTAGTTAATGGTTGAAGAATATATGAGAACCAATTGAAAAGTTTGATATAGTATAAAAGTTGTGATTAAGTCAGTTTTGAAACGTGCAAGTGTAGAATACTTAATCTGAAGTTCCATTCACGATTTCTTTGTGTCAAGGAATGCGTCTGTGATACCATAACTGTACGAGTAGAATGTTGAATTTAAAGGACTTTTTTTAAAGGATAAAGGCAATAGTTCATTCTTATTTCGGATCCTTCATATCTATAGCTTTGAATGGCGGTTCTGTGAATTTAATTCCGTATCTTTTGTATTTTGTCAAGTACAATTTTGTAAGTTCAGCTATTACTCCTAATTGCAGTTATAAATATAAAAAGAGAAAACATATAAATCACTCATAATCAAAGGAGAAAAAACATTTATGAGAACTAAAGAGATATTCTTCTCGTTTATCAGATCTAGATTTATGCAGAGAAGAATGACACGATGTTTGCCAAAATTAACGTTTTGTGAAAAGTCTAATAAAAAATAATTCTAGAATGTTATTTATAAATGTACCGAAATGCTGGTTAATTATATTTCCTCTTTTGAAGAAACATGAATACTGTTATTACGAATCTGCAATGTTGCTTCCCAGCATAGTTAGTTCCATGGCAGGAAAGATATTTTTACGATTTTAGCTGATTGGATGCTGGATCAATAACATTTTGACGAGAAAATGGATACTAGAATTTTTAAAAATTTGGGGGATAGAACCAATAGGAGGCGAGTTATGCTTGATGGTTCTAGAACCTTCTCTGCCCTGCTCCAGAAACTATAAAAGACCAGTAGTCCAAGCCAAAGAAAGTCGTATAGTGAATCAAAGACGAAATAGTTGGATCAATTCAGTGAAGCGCGAGCATTGATTGGCGCTCAAGCGATTAGTGGATTGAGCCGTGCGCCGAGTCTTGGAGACAAGTGTTAGAAGTATTATCGAGTCGTGTGTGGAGTAAGTAGCCAGTCATACAGTAATGAGACGAGTATAGAGACAGTTGGGTATAGCTAAAGCGAGGAAACAGTGGAAAATAGCAGGCATTTGGAGAGAACTTTGTGAATAGCTTCATAGATTTCTTCCTCCTGCTAAATTCTGCCTGGCCTGGTTGTTGTTCACTACAGATTATTACTTGTGGGCTTCTGTGTATTGCTTGTGTACGTCTCGGATGTGTTTTGTCGTCTGTGTATTCATACCTGATTCTGGAGCAGCAACCTTACAACTCTGAAGTTAAGACTTTACCACCAAGAGAAAAATTTTTTAAGAATGTTGAACTTCACACAGCTTTACAGATTTGCTCTTTCATGTGTATAGGAGAGATTTCAACTGACATTAGTGCAATTTCTGGATTCTGTATACATAAGGCACTCTTTGTATTTGAATAAAGTGTAAGCAATATGAAATACCGTATTCATATACTTGTATTAGAATATGGTAGTAAGATACAAACCTATAATATATAGCAATGATTTTTAAATATTTTGTGGACCTCAGATGTTTATAAGTATAGACAAACAAAATATCAAATAAAAAAGAAATGAAATTCAACAAAGTTTTTAAATTTAGAAAGTCTATAATTAAACTAATATTTCTTAATATATTATAACGTCGGATAAAAATTCTTAATGCTAGAATTTTTCCGACTTTAACATTTTTTCATGCTAACAACAGTTCAAGGTGCATTGATTAATTTTTAAAAAAAGGTTAAATGAATATTATTATTTGATAATTTTTAACTCAATGGTGTAAATACAGTTCCAAAAATTATTTTTTACTGACGTGAAAAATGTGAAAGTACCTCAACATTCTAAAAAATTTTAATAATCCTAAATAGTAGTGCCCCTCATTTCTTACAAAATATTTAGCAAAGAACAATTACTTTGCAAATGTAGCTGTAACTGTAAGTATTAATGAATCTCTTTAATATATATATATAATACTGAAACATTATTGAATTAAAAAAAAGGGGGAGAGGGCTGAAATTTAACTAGCTTTGGTATTTTTCAGGTTATCCTATAAGCATCGCATTTTGTAGAATAAGTCATTAAATGTACACATTCTTTGAAATTTCAAATTGAAGGAATTAATATCTTTTGCAAAGATAATGGTTGGCAAACTCACTGAGACTCATGCAAATATGATTGCTTGAACAAGAATCAATTTTTTATATCATTATGAAGCAGAAAATTTGATTCTTTTCCGTTTTGTAGATTTGATTATTAATTATTGATTCATAATCAAAGCTACAAAGGGATAAGTAATATTCTAATTAATAATCAATAATTATGAGTTATGGATTTATTTCGCTGTAATTGAATTACAACTATTGCGAAAAAAAAAGGAGGAAGATATTGAATTATTATTCACTTAAAAAGAGTGTATTTCTTTTGATGGAAGACAAATATAATAAGTCGCCGCTTTCTTAACGAATTGTTATCAGTATTCTTATATCACTAGGGTTTCCACATCAAGTAATTGTATTTGTAATTGATTTTAGAACAAGTAATTGATTTTAGAACAAGATATGCTGTGCAGGATGTGAAATGACGGAACAATATATATGTGTGTGTAATATATTCGTAGTGTAACGAAATTTTATTTGAAAGAGAAAAAAAAAGAAACCCTTTCTTTGTAAAGCATGCTTTAGTGAAAGCATTCTATCTTCGCAGTGAAATAGATTTCACAAACAAAAACGGAATATAAAGTTTGAATATTTTATCTAACGGTTTTGATGTTTTTATTATTTTTACAATAGATTGTTATTATTATTTATTATAATTTTTATTATTCATCATTTTAGTGTTCTTACTTTTATTAATTTTTACAATTTTGCCCCCACTTTTTATGTATAAACAATAGCATTTTATAAAATATCAGCTATCTGTACTTGTTTCTATTACTGTGATACGAATTTTATACACATTAATGATAATTGTTCGCATTTAAAAAAAAATTAGATTATTGAGTTTTAATGGCTCGAAATACTCTTTTTTTTATTCTAAAAATATCATAATTTTTCTAGAAAAAATGTAATTATGTTATTATCATCAGTCATCTATAATACGTTCAAAATTACGAATGTATTATTAAGAAATACATCACAACATGCTTAAGTTGATGTCGTTTCAAATATCTTTTCTATCCTATAATATTAATACTGTATGCTTGACGCAGCGTGATCGGATTTGACTGTTGTGCCATTCATTCTAAAATTTTAAATGAAGCATAATTTTCAGGTTTTTATTAATCTAAAACTATAAACGAAAATTTTTGTGAATGAGCAAGCCCTCATTTAAAATATTAAAAAAAAAGAAAAAAAAAGAAAAAGGATATTACGACAAATTTTTATTGAAATTGCAACTACGCAAAAATATAACTCGAAATTTTTAAAGCTTTCTCGTGCAATAAACGTTTACATTCATTCTTCAAAACAGGAACAGAAAGCAGCCTTCTCCAAGTCGGGCAAAGTAAAAAAGTTTCATGCAACAGAATTCAAAAAGCCGAATTTCCCATATCAAGAAAATTTTATTATCTATATGTTGAACAATTTGTACAATGAACAGTGATATTATTTATAAATGTTGGATGTATCTCACTTTATGCATGACAGTGTTTTGTGTTCCATTCATAAATATCCATTTTATATTATGAGTACCACAAAACATTAACCATTTGAAAAGAGAAAAATGTCATACATTATTTATTTTTACAATGATGATTTTATACTACCAGGAGGTAATATAAAAAGAAAATCAATCCATTGTTTTATTTATATAATGAATGCTTAATATAGAACCTTATCAGAAGCTTCAGTTTCCTGCAATAGATCTATCTGTATCTGATGTAAAAGTTGCCATAAGTTTTGTAATTTCCAATTAATATTCAGTTTAGCTTCTGAAAATGTTTTGTTAGCACATTGTTGGCGATATTTCATTTTCTCGGCGTAACCGAAGCTACTCTGACATTTAATGGATTGGCGGTGAGAGTGAAGCGAAAAATAATTGAGTCATTTGTTTCGCGCCAACCCTTCTGCTTCGGCGAGCGTCTCCATAAACAATCCGCGGAGAGGAAATTCGTTGTAAAAATACGTCTTTGTAAATGACAACATCAGTTGGGGGACCGGAATAGTTGGGCTCGCAGTCTCGAAATGAAAATATTTTGGCTCTGCTCTCTCTCATGTCGCTGATGAAGGAGCTCCCTGGGGTTGCTCGGTTGTCGCCAAACGAAGGAAATTGGCCACCAAATGAGGCCTCTTTTGAAAATACGCGAAATTCGAGGCTGTCCCTTCAACAAATGCTCTTATTTTTGGACACTTTGATTGTGAATGATCAGGCTCTTGCTGCTTATTTTATTAGTTATTGTATAAAAACAATATAGTCAAGGTTTATGAATATTTTTTATGCAAATATGTTTTATTTAAGACATAAATGCGATTTTTAATAAGAAAAAGCCAAATGGAGCTTAACCCTCTTATTTCCATGCCTTCACTGTACTCATTTCCTTTTCTTCATTCCATTTATATGAAAGTTATTATTTTTAGAGTAAACAGTTTCTTATATATATAAAATAAACATACTGAAAAAATAAGAAAATCTATATTTAACGTATAGTTTATAATTGAAATTTTTGGAATAAAAAGTTTAAACATGCAACTTAGAAAATTCTCAACTTTTTTCTTTCATTTTTATATACATACTCAAAAAATCCTTTTATCATTCTTCATTCAGAAGAAAATTAACTTTCAACATGAATTTAAGACAATTTATTCAAACTAGCCGCTTTTAACGACCAGCTGTTTCGCCCAGATTATTGATGATTTATGTTGTTAAATGATTAACATGGAATTGATTCATCTTTTTACAAAAAAAAAAAAAAAAAAAAAAAAAAAAGTCATCGTGTTATTTGATACGGCAGAAAATTATGAATTTAAATTAATCAGTTAACTAGAAATTTAAAAAGTATATGTAATACGAAATAAAAGCGGAAGTAAAAATCTACTCGAGTTAAAAATGACGTGACTGATGTTTTGATGGATGAGTTTGAATTTCATCATAACATTTCCAGATTGTATTCCAAATTGAATTTTTAAAAAAATTATTGCTATTAAGTGAAAAAAACTGTAAGGAACTGGAATTCATACCATTAAAAAGTATATTTATTTATTTTTTGAGTATTAAAATAATACAAAGACACTTTTGTAAGATCTGAGAATATATGAGATATATGCGATCAAATTTATGAGAATCAATTTCCATAGACAAGCCATAACGATTGCCCGCATGGCGATAGTTAAACTTATTTTTGCATTCGATTAAACTTTCTGTTTGAAACCTATTTTTTGATTTCTTTCCTATCTTTTTTCTACGGACTAAATGGACTTTCTGATGACACGTCGAAAACTTTCTAGAACATTTTTAATATTTTACATATCCATTAATTGGAGAAACGCTGAATTAAGAGTTGTTGTAAAAAGGTCCAATGAAACAGTTTGGAACATTCGTATAGATTTATTTACATTTGGCTGTTGCCATTCGTTAATAAGTAATTAGATCGTTTTCTGTGCCACGTGCATTATTATTTTATATAAATTATAAAAGAATGTATTTTATATAAGGAATTTCTGATTTTTTTTTTTCACAAGCAGGAAACGATTTTCGGTTAGATTTTTTAGAGTATTTTCAGAATCTGCATTTTATTCAGATTCTGTGTCATCATGACTTTTCAAAATTTTATCAACATCTCATGAATCTGAGCTATCATCACTTTCATTATCAGTAAAAACAATTGCGAGAAGATTTCTGAATCTCTGTTGCCCACGCTCTTACACTACCATAACCATAATATCAAAAGAACCTGAAAAACTACCACATGCAAGGATCAATTTGATCCCAATCCTCCTATCAAAAAGAGTCTGATACATTGATTTATGTTATTTCATTCTTCTTCTAGCTACCCGGGAAGGTATAAGAAGTAACAAGTGTAAACTTATATAAATTCCTGGAATTTCTGAGCTAAAGAGAAAAGATGGAGTCAAAAAGACACTGTGTGTGTGCTAACGGGTTAACATTGGTCAAGCAAATAATTTCCACGAGTCTAAAAAATGAGTGTGAAAAAATTAGATAAATTAAAATGTGTTGTAAGCAAATTTCTTGTTACGTGCCAATATGACTTAAGATCGCCCTGCACATACCACTTTCATTATAAATGAAATTTTAATCACACTGATCACGCACGCTCTTCATATTATTAAATGCAATTAATGTCTTAATGTTGTTAATGTCTGTTGTAATACTAAGTCTTCTTAGTGCAATTAATGTCTCTTGTTTTGTCCCACTGGATTTTTGCCTTTTTCTCATGTTTATATATTTGTTTCCCACTGGATTTTTGCCTTTTTCTCATGTTTATATATTTGTTTCCCACTGGATTTTTGCCTTTTTCTCATGTTTATATATTTGTTTCTATATAATTACAAATATCATTATTTCTTGACCTCAGCATGGGTTATTGCTTATGCGCTCATATTTTCTATTTTTAGTTAGTTTATTCTGCTTCTATATCTTATTTCAACCCATGTTTTGGCATAGTTTGCAGATTTTTGAAATTTAATAAATAGTGTGCTGCGTGCTGAATGTCTGGGTGTTAAAGGTTTGGTTCTTTCCTCGGTCACATTTTATGTCTTGCATCATCTTATGGCATCTTATGTATATGCTTTTTATGTGTTTAGCAGGATTGTTCGTAATCGTGGGTTAGGTCATAGGCATAGACTTAGAAATAAGTCAATGAAACTTCTGGAAGAGTATATTATCTTCGCTCTCAATTGATATATTGCGGAAATTAGGGAAATTCCTGGAAAATTTGTTTTTGTCTCACCAAAGTCTTAAAATTCGCCACAAATCGTCGTCGAATCGTTGACCTGGCATCCATTCAGCAAACATTAAAGTATCTGTAAACTCCCTTTTTTGCATAAAACTACTGCGCAGGGAGCAATATTATAGATCTGGAACAATATTAAAGAATTCGGAAGAAAGATTTCAGTTTCTATTACGAGATACAGAATCTCGGTCCACAAAAAGTAATAAATTCCGATTAAGTTCCATACATTTTCTGCGAACGGCGGAAGTTGTCTCCAGTTATCTGACGGTATTTGAGGACGATGACTATCTGGGAAATACTTGTATTAATCCCAACTTTGATTAATTTCCCTAATGATGATTATGAAAGCTAATTGAAGTAGGAACAGAATTAGCATTAATCCCAAGTTGGAAATAAGATAAGCGGTAGGTGATATAAAAATAAACCTTCTCTTCATTTGCTCTTCAACGGGGGTGTGCAGGCATCTCACTTTTAAGGCATTAAAGATACATATAATTCTACATAAGAAAATGCTAATTACATTTCATATTGAGGCGACGAATACCCTTTTCAAAAAAATTAAGTATTTTACATTTTTATACAACTTTTTGATCCTGTTAGATATATATAGTGTAATATTTTTGACCCACTAATACTTTAAGCAAAAAATTTTCATTCAGCTGCGAATAAAAGGATTGGATTTACTTATTTTACACCAATCAATGGCCGATTCGAGGCAATGGATTCCTTTTATTGTCTGACTTTCCTCGAGAGGATTTTTGGAATGGTATGCAATGGCCTAAAATGAAGAAATACAAAATTTCGCCATTCCATCCATTTTAATCGCAGAAAAGTAACCAAACGTAGCGACGCTAATTAGGTAGATGTACGATTCAATTAATAAAGCACTTATAGCAAGCACTACAAGTAAGAAATGGAGATCATAAAAGATGAATTTCAAATTGGTAACCATATCCGCAGTGGAGTAAACGTTAGGAATGTGAACTATTGAAAATAAAGACTTAGCAATTATTTCATACTAGCTTCATTTGGCAATGAGCTATTTCATTCGGTTAAATCTATAATTCATAGCATGATATAATTCATTTTTAAATATCAAATTGTGATTGATTCAATATTTAATGGCCATGTGCATGCTATATTTATTGTACATGTGAATCTTTTTAATGGAATTAATTCCTTTAAAGTCATAGTCCCATTAAAAACGTGTTATTGCCAGGTTATCTTGTAATTGCACTTTGTTTTTGTCGGTTCTGAAAATGTGTTCTTCTTTATGCAAATCGTCCAAATAATAAACAGAATCTTTTTCCATTAGCTTTCAACAAAAGGAAAAGAATTACATGCTGAATATTTTATATAACAATGAAAACGGCTTAAATTTTATAGCAGGCTTACTCAAAATTATAAAATATTTTTTTTAAGTTATAATATTATTATTCCGAACAAAGCTACGCGAATAAATGATACTGGAAAGAAATAATTTAGTATTTGAAAAAAATTGAAATAATTGAAAATTAAGTGCACATTCCCACTCTCCAAAAAATATTTCAGTCAAATTTAGTAGCTTTGACTCAAACGGACTGTCTCGTACATCGCCAGCATAGACAATGTGTAACTAATAATAAATTTCAACGAATATATATAAACATAATTTTTGAAGCAGAGGCGTGGCTGAATATAGAAAAGACACTTTGAATTTTTAACTTCGCTCTATTTCCATCCAGGGAGGCATGATTTTTTTGTACAAGCAGAAGCGACGAGCACAACATAGGATGACACAACACAAAATGAGGAAAAGCTATTGAAAATCTTATCCCTGTGAATATATACTGTGAGATTTTATTAGGGATTTCCTCCACGTGTCTATCACAGGCAAGGAAATCGTAGGGATCTTTTAAAAAGAACGTGCTTAATTGGACAGTTTTTATCCCTTCACTCGGAGTGTGGGAACTTGTCAGCTTTTAGCCGATTCAGCAATTTTAGAACTCGTGTTGAATTAATTAAATAGAAAAAGTGGAATGGCATCAGGAAATAAGAGAATATTTTAGAATGAAGTTGATATGTGCTGAATTGAGCTAAGAATTAATAAATTAATATTGATTAAGTTTAAATTACATTTTTAAAATATCATTATATATATATATATATATATATATATATAAATTATTTTCTCCTTTGTTTTTAGCAGAGAATGACTATTCACTTAAGTGATCTTAATTTTCCTGATTATTATTTTTATCTCAAAACAAGGGCGAATTCGGGAAGGCGAAGTAAAAATTGAGAGCATACCCACGATATCTAATCAATTTAACTGTTAACTCTTTTGCAAAAGGATTTTGTGCCAAATTCTAGATATTGGGGTACATAAAAAATCCTCCGATAAAACGGTTGTCGAGTATTAAATCTGTTGAATTTAAACAATCTATATACTGTTGTTTAAGTGAAGTTAAGAGAGCAAAATCTTAGCATGATTTGTCATGAGATTACGGCCCAAAATTCTGGGGCTCCATCTTTACACCACAACAAAATGGCATCTATTCTCATGCAGTCTACATAATATTTCCGTTAAAGAAACGTGTTTGGGGAATGTAGTAGACAGATGAATAGAATGCCGGCTTGGGTATCGCCCTACTCATATGATCACGAATTACGAAATTCTTTCTGAATTAGCTGTTGTTAATCTACAAAATGAGGTGGTAAGCTACTAAATTAAATAAAATTCTAATGGCATTATCTCAAAAAACTGTAATAGTGAGAGCACTCAAAATAGTAGTATGTATGGATTATCACGTGAAGAACAAACTTAACTAACCTGAGTATATTTCTTTGATTTAATTTAGTTATATTAACATCCCATTTTACAGGAATAGTTGGCTGTTTTACGATGGATCTCGTAAGTTTGAAATTCGGTCAGAAGACGAGAACGACGTCTGGGAATCTCTCTCTGATTTTCCACACCACACAACACCACCGGGAAACCATTTGGCTTCCATAGATTTAATATGCACAAGACCAATTTACGTGGCAAGTTTTCGGTAGAATCGGGTTTCGAAACCAATGTCCCCCCCCCTTCGGTCCCGAAGTCGAGACCTTACCACCAAGCCACCACAGTCTTACGTTTTTAGATATTTTCCTATGCTTACATTATTTGACGTGTCTAGTATTTAGCAGTTCGATGAAAACAAAGTGTAAATCCTTAGGTTAAAAATTTGATACAGTTATATTTTCTGCCATTAGATCATATTATCTATGGACTTTGGGTGTAATTTTATTTAAATATTTTTTTTAAGAAAAATGCATTTATGTCTTTAATTTTTTTAAATTATAATCCAGGTATTAAGAGAAAATACATTTACTTTTCCATACAAAAAAGAAGCATCATATTAATTGAAACAATCTTTAAATTGTTAATTTAATATAAGTAATTCTAAATATTCAAAAAAATCACCTCTGAATTTTTCTTTTGAAAATTAAATTATATTCCAAGAATTAGAAGAATAAATATTTATTTTCCCACAAAAAGGAAAAACATATTAATAAAAACTGTTCGTAATTTGTTAATGTAATTTTAAAAAAAAAACATAAAAAAGTAAAAAAATACTAGCCCAGGACAGAACTCTGGACTCGCCAGCGCTTTATCCACTATAGCATTCGTGCCTCGGTAACGGCGACACGTGATTAGTATATGAGCCATATTGAAAGTCTGAGGGCCATTTTCTCGAAATTGACCGGCTATTGCGTTTTAATATTTTCGTGAGTGAACATTCCACATGTACACTACCATTATACTAAATCTCATCCCGAACTGAATTTTCAACCTCGCGCCCTCCCCTTGTGAGACGCTGAGAATCTGGAGCTCGAATTCTTTGAGGATTACAAAAGTTTCTTTTCATGCATACTTCAAACAGAGAAAGAGCGAACTGGACCCATTTGGAGTGAAATTTATTTTCGCCACTCGCGAAGTTAATTACCGAACGCTAAGCTGCCAATGCTGGCGTCCCGTCGGAACTTTCCAGTTTCTTTTCCTCTACTCCGCGAGTAACTTTTTCTGGTTGACAGTGGAAGGGAAGCTTAATTAGGGTTAGATTATGGACCTCCCAAGACGGCCCACCCGGTGGAGGCACGCCACGAATTCGAACGGGTCGCGGAAAGTGTCGCGCACCCACAGGAACTCGTGGTGACAGACGACACAGATGAAGACGTTTTTTAATGCTGTTTGGGGAGGGATGACGTTTATTCCTGGAAAGAGTGAAAACGAGAAAATTAGGTTGAGGATGGAAGGGTCGGGGGTGTTCTGTCGTTTCTTTCATTTGAGGATGATCTAGGGAAACTGATTGCGAAATTTGCGCTTGATATCCCCCCCCCCTTTTCCTCGAATCTGAATGAAGAAGTTAGATACCGAGACAACTTTTCGTGCGTCGACTTAAGTTTGATATCAAAAATCGTGAAAAGGGTTTAAATTTGGGTGTCAAAATAAACTGGAATTCGGAAGTTTGATTTAACTCGATTCAAAATCAATGGGAATGTAATAAAAAAAATCATCAGTATTAATAAATTCGGAATCCATTTACAGTGATTCATAATGATGTGGGGCATTCAGAGGACAACGGAATTCGGTCATATCAACAGAGTTCTGGCCAAAATGGATGCTCTGATTTTACGAAATACTTAAGTACAGGGTAAAATCTACATTGTTTGAAAGCATCAGAATAATATATATCTTTTAAGCTCTGAAGAATAAAAATATAGATCTTTTCGTATAAAGTTTTTATAAATAACATTTTTAAATCAATCCAGGGTGGAATTGATTTCCTTGTGCACGAAGTGTTCCGTATAAAATCAGAAAGAAACTAATTTTGTCGAATCAACTCTGTGATAACTCTCTAATTAGACAAAGGCTATTTATCAAAACGTCCATGATTTATTGCCTCGATATGCAGAATTTTTCTCACTTCGAATAGCTTACAGTCTAAAAGGGAAAAAAAAAACTTTTATAAAACTCTTAATGCAGAAGCCTGAAACGATACCCACTTAGATAAAAGAAAATATGCTAAGCATGATAATATTGGAGCGGGCAAAGTGTCACTGCAATTTCCATTTCTTTTCGTTACTTCACTTATTACGTTTTATCTCAAAGCATATTTTTTTACTTTCTCGTATACGAAGTACAGAGAATGTATTTTGTCAAAAACTTTTAACTCGAGATTTTGAGGAATCTGAATTTGAAAGACACATTTTTAACATTGAGTCTGTCTGTGACAAAAGTAACAGAAAAAAAAATCCACCGTTCTGAGATGAACTTAATGGAATGCCAACCCTCTCCAAAGCATTTCTAATAACGCTTTACAACTTGCTTGCATTAATTAGTGGAATGTTGAATCAAGCGCAAATGTAAAAACATTCAATTAAGTAGTTTTAAACGTTTCCATAGTGATCTCAATAAATAATAGGTGCGATTTCTGTGGCAAATATTTTAGCATTTTATGTACAGAGAGAGAGACGGAATTATTTTATATTTGAAGAAACCTATTAATCGAAATAAGTTAGTTGAAAATCGGTCCTTTTATGTGGAGTTGCGTTATTCGGGGTTTAACTTCTTGAAAATATTGAAATAAAATCATTTTATTCCAATTCTACAAAATCTTAATTAAAGAACTGGATCCAAATAGTTGATGAAGTAAGAAACTGTATCTGGCAACAAGAAGAATTAATTTCGTTCCTAAGTGTTAATAAAAACAGTTCTTGGTCTCTGATTTGAACAGACGAATAATAGTGAGATCCGACCTTCGATTAAATAAGAATAAAAACCATTTTTCAAAGAAAAAAAATTCCTAAATTATTTCTTTTATATTGATTTTCTAATTTAATGGCACAAATGTTTTCAAATTAAAATATCAATTATATTAATTTTTTAAAAATCAGATCTGCATTTTCGAATTTTTACATATATGTTTTGGTAAGTATACACAGCATTGATATTTTGATTTTGAAAAGCTCTTTATTAGTGAAAATCTAACTTTGACTCATCCTTTTGAAGACGCATTTCTTAAATAATAAAACATTTACAGAATTTTCTTTCATAAGTTATTCTTAAAAATGCTTATCAATATTTCTATTTATAATGAAGATGAATATGTGTGCGCGCGATTGCGCATGTACACGCACGTATATGTATGTGTTGGTGCACTATCGGCCAGATCGTTTGACTTAAAACTACCAAATTTGGTGCATGTATAATCTGGAGTGTTGAGAAATCTTTTTGAAATTTTAAATAATTAAAAATTAAGTTAGGCGTTTTTCATAATAACTTCCAAAAATATTATTGCACAATAATAAATTTTACATCGTTTCAAAATTTAAAAAATGATCTTTTTAATGTTATCAAATTTAATAGTGTTGCAAAATTTTGCAGAATTTTGGCAAATAATAATAATAAAAAATTTTAAAAATATTTCATCTGATTTTCAAAAATAGAGTCCCTTGTTCGATCAATTACTTCATCGCAGAATTTTCTTCCATTGTTCAAAGCTAAAGAAAGATTCTGTTTAATAACTATGTACTTTACATGAGAAATTATAAAGTGAAGTTACAATACTTCGAAATTTTAAAGACAGGTGAACCGGAAGTTTACATTTTCAACAGCCTTATGTTGTTATGTGACTATCTCCAATAGAAAATGGACACGATAAACAGAATTTAACGAAGATAATTAAAGTTACATAGTTTTAATGTCAGACAATCATGAACAAGCAATTATAAAAAACAATTTACATGAAATCAAATATAACCAATAGTCTTGACGAACTAACCTGTCACCTCAGATAACTAGTTAAAAAAATAAAAACTGATAATTTTTTTGACATATTTCCTATTGAGATGATTATTATGAACATATGTAGTGCATTTGAGTGAAGCGTCAGGGTATGATGAAAAGACTAAAGCATGCATATGGGACTTCTTCCCTTTGACCAAAAGAAGAGATTTGGTGCATTCTAGCATTTTATGTCAATATTGCATTCTCTCCTGTCTTGTAAAGCTTGTTATTAGGGATTGCAATACCGGTATACAGGGATACCGAATACCGGTATTTTCAGCCATTTGTACAATTTTGTAATACCGGTATTCACAAGTTTAAATACCGGTTTTTTGGTATTTACTAGAAATTTTTTAAATTTCTCCACTATATGTTCAGGTATCGCGAACATAGCAAAATAGTATGCGTTTTTGTTTTTATGTCTCCATAACGGGCGAAATTAATTAGCTAATTAACGGCTTAATTAATTGCTTAAATCTAAATTAGCGAAACATGGATTATCCCTGAAAGAAAATATTGTATCCATAGCGACTGATGGAGCAACAATTATGAAAAAAGTTGGAAAGTTGATTGGTGCAAATCAGCAGTTGTGCTATGCACATGGAATTTAATTAAGAGTAATAGATGTATTATACCAAAAAAATAAAGAACAGAAGAATCCAAATACTGTGAATATAGAAATTTCGGATTCCAACTTTGAAAAGAGTGAGAGTGATATTGACAATGAAGATAATGACAATGTAATTGTTGAAGAAGATATTGCTAATGAGGATGAAATATTAACCTATCAAGAATTGCTTCCTATAATTTATAGAGTTCGAGAAATTGTTAAGATATTTAAACGTTCCCCTATAAAAAGGATATTTTACTAAAATATATACTAACTGAAAATAAAACAGAATATATGTTAATATTAGATTTTAAAACACGTTGGAATAGTTTACCTCTAATGATGGAACGATTTTTAAAACTGAAATCCAATCCAAAAAGCAATAATCGACTTAAACCTGTAAATTAATTTTTCGGATAGTGAATTAGACTTAATATCCAGAACTATATCAGCTCTACTTCCAATAAAACCGACTATTGAGGCATTGTGTCGGAGAGATTCTAATTTATTAACAGCTAATGCAACAATAAATTTCATGTTGCAGTCACTGAAAGAACAACTCACATCAATATCTAAAGAATTATATATTACATTGAAAAATCGCACAGAAGAAAGGCATACCGAAATAGAAAATGTCTTACGGTATTTACTTAATTATAATGATTTTAAAAATGAAAATGAAAAAGAAGAAAAGAAAATAACCAATTCAAATCTAATTAAGTTTAGAGTAAATTTTCTTAAAATTTTTTAGCCACAACCCTATGCACATTCAGAAGAATTCGGTTCAATTATCGAAGATTATGATGTCACTGCTGTCGATAGTGAAAAGGAAATGTCTCTTGAACAAAAATTAGAATTAGCGATAAATAAAAAAATTTCAACGAACCAAAATACAATATAGAAATCAGCTATATCCAAAACCATCCGACGAGAAATCGATTTATTTGAAGATGAGGGATTTAGAGGTAAATACTTGGAAAAAGTATATTGTGCATTGCTAACAGTACCACCAACTAGCGTAGATGCCGAAAGAGCGTTTTCGACAGCTGGTAATTTTTACACAAAATTACTTTTCAGGCTTAATGACAGTGCAATTGATGCATTATGTTTTTTAAGATCACATTTCAAAAAGTTGTAATAGTACCCCAGACTGAATAGTAATATTTACACTTTTTTGTGATTTAAATAAATAAGATGTTTCTTTATTTTTTTGTGATTATATACTGTTATAATTTATAAGTTACAAATTATTTTTTGTGATATTTACATTATCTAACAAAACTGGCAAATAAAGCAAAGAAACACCTGTGTTTTCTTTCTTTTT
Source organism: Argiope bruennichi (assembly GCF_947563725.1). Taxonomy (NCBI): domain Eukaryota; kingdom Metazoa; phylum Arthropoda; class Arachnida; order Araneae; family Araneidae; genus Argiope; species Argiope bruennichi. The sequence continues at coordinate 14,867,639 of NC_079156.1, read as the reverse complement.
CTAAAATTTCTAATACCGGTATTAAGATTTAAAAAATACCGAATACCGGTATTGAAATTTTGGTCCGGTATTGCAATCCTCCCTACTTGTTATGTTTCAGAGTTTCAGCATACATGACACGAATATATATATATATATATATATATATATATATATATATATATATATATATAGCCATAAAATCGACTAATTTAGTACAAAATATAATACGTATCTTTGATTCAAATGGCAGAATGATGTATCATAATTTTTTACATCAACCTTGCTGAGTTTTTAAATTATTTATTATAAATGAATAAATAATTTAAATTATGAATTATTAAATTCTTTATCGAATTATTATTAATTTCTGTTGATTATCTTCCTCTGAATTACGATACATTCTCAAAATATTTAAACATAAACCAAATTCCTAATTTCATTCGTGCATCTTGTTAAGTATTCACATAAATCTGTTGGGTGGGGATTAGTCAAAATAATTGAAAAAATAATGAAAAAAATTAAATAAAAAAATGAATAAAACTTTTATTTGCGCAAACCTTTTCTGTTTTGTACATGAATTAAAATAATAAAAAAAGGAAAGGAAATTAACCCTTTGCACTGGGAAAAGTAATTCTATTCCTAATTATTCACCTAAGACAAAGACTTGCTTATTGCTCCGAAAAATAAATGTATTTAATTGTTTTAAGTTGAATTCTCCCGTTTAATCAATTTGCATCTTCTTACTGCTCTTCAGGTATTTTTAACCATCAAAATTAAATAAATAAATAAAACGTCAAAATGATGCCCCGTCTTGAATGGTGAGTGGGAGTTACCACCCGAGTGCAAAGGAATATTTGAAAAATGTTATTTTCCTATTTATGATTTCGATAAATTATTTTGAAATACATGCTGCAATAAAAGCCACGAATTTAGCTGGTATTTAAACTTTTTAACATCGAATATCATTTTTTTTATGTTTGGCTTATAATTTAAAAGGATGATAGCTATTTCAGAAGCAAAACAAACAATATAAATAAATATTAAATAAGGTTATTAATCATAATCAATGCTACTGATGTCAACTACCGAATAATCCTATCAGCTCGGAAAACAAATGAAATTACTTTCGTTTAAAAAAAGAAATTTCACGAAACAAAATACATTTAATAACTCAAATAATGATTTCGTGGAAGATGCAAAAAATGTTCCCTTATTTTTCTATTTCATCAGCGATATTATTCTTACCGATAGCAGTAGCAGCCATTTAATAAGAATGTATTCAGCCGTTGAAGTATTATTGAATTAATTTCGATAATGAAAGCATTTTGTTCTTTTCACTTCAAACAGAGTTTCTTCGGGAACATTTATTTCTTCATGTAAGGATCAAAGAAACGTGATTTCCATGCCAAGCACTGCATTGGTAAAATTATTTTTTAATTCAACGACAGGATTTCTCGAACTGCATTATAATAACCCACTTGAATGTAAAATTTATTTTGGAAATGACGTGTGAGCTATATTTCAAACCAAGGAGTAAAAGACCTTATCAAAGTCCCGACAAGGTTATTATTACCGACCTTTTTCATCTTCGCGGCTAGATCTGAAATTGTATTTATTTTCTATTCTGTACCTCACAAAGCGTGGCGAATGCCATCTAGCTCGGAGAAAAAAAAAATTGGCGAGAACCTTGGCGACAAAATCTTGGGTGGCAGTTGTTGGTGACGATTTGCAAATGTCAGCAGAGAGCTCTGGGTGTCAAAAAAAGTTTCTAGACGAGGTGGGGGAGTATGATGGGTTACATCCGACAGAGAATGTATAAAAACAAGGCTTGTTGTGATGGAACCGACAACTCTGTATCTAACATATATAAATACGAACACTTTCTTTTCTTTCTTTTTTTCATTCACATTTATCTTGCTGTATCAGGTTTCCACAAGTGTAGGCACTTATATTTAAATAAAGAATAAAAAGAGATCCTTTCAGTTTATTTGATTTTTTTTTTCTTCTTTTCCCTGTATATTCTCCTTATTCACAACTTAGCACTGTGCTACTTAAGAAGTATTCCAATAGAAGTGTAACGCAGTGGGTTGAAAGTTCCGAAAAGGGCTCAAAGTGTAGAAAACTTTTTAATGGCAGATATTATATGTTTTTTTTAAAGTACATTTAGAGAAGCCTTCTTTCATATTTTATGTCTAGCAGTTTTATCTAACAGTTATCTAAAAACGGAAGAAGGTGGTCTTTTGTTGAAAAAAACCTCAAAATAACTGGACACCTTAAAATGTTTTCAAATGCTATATCGATTTACTTTCTAAACCTTTTGATTATATTGGGATATGTAAATCTTTTAATGTTAATTGTATAATATTTCATCGTTTTTTAGGATGCAACGTATAGAGAAAGTAATGTAATCGTTAAAAAATGTGAGCTCGGAATTTTTGTGAATCTCTACATTTGAGACCTTCCTTAGTTCGAAAAACATAATTTTAACAATGTCCTTTTCTGTGTCATGTCAGTCCGTCTGTATTTGATAGAGATAAAAGTGCTTTGAGCTAGGCAGAGGAAATTTGATATACGGTCTTTATACCAAATTTGCAGATTTCCTTCAAATTGTAAGCAAATATTTAATTATTGTACAAAATCTATTCAGAGGAAGTGTCAGGTGATCGAATATACGTTTACATAATATTACAAAACGAATCGAGCTAGATATTACATCTGTATATCGAATTTTATACACCTATATTGTAGGTACTTAATAAATGTGGAGCCAAATCCAACAAGGGGTTAAACAGGTGTCTATCTATACTTTTAGAAGCATGTCAACGCGATAACTATAAAATGCAAGGTTTCAATGGCATCAAATTCGGTATGTAATTTTGTGACTGCGTGACTTTTTAATGGCAGTTTTGGTTCTGTGTCACATTTTGGTTTCGATCGGTTGGGAAAGAGGGCAACCGCAGCAAAAATTAATTTTCGGTCATAATAAACTGCATGCCAAGGCTTAATCGCAAGGATCACACGATAGATTAAATAAAAATGTTAAATTCACTTTAAAGGTTAATATTTCGTAACTCTTATAAGTCAATCCCATCCAAAAAATTTTGTGCCTTATTCGAGGTTTTTTCAGGGAGTGGGACGGGAAATAAAGCCTTTATTAGAGAGAATGCAAGAAAATTTAGAAGAGATCACTCGCGCTGGTTTAATTAGTATATTCAAAGTTCGCTTGAATTCTTTTGAAATTTCAAAAACCAGCTGTTAAAAGAGCAGTATTCATGTAACGGCACAGTGACGTGATCAAATGCAATTGCAAATGTTATCTACGTTTTACTGCGTCATGATTTGTTTTTACACCTGGTAAATAAGGATGGATTTTTAAATTAAATTAACACTCGCGTTTGACGTTCATCACGTAAAAATGAATTGAATTTCTCTGATGCTGTTTTTTAGAGAAACAGTTGAATGGATATGCAACAACATTATGTGAACTGTTTAACAATTTTTATATCAAAATTGTTAAATTGAAATTGGGTGGAAAAGTACGTTTCAAAATGAAATGAACAATTTTGTGTAATACTTGAATATTTTAAAGAGGACCTACATATTAATTGGTGTTGTTTGTTTTTAGAAAAAGACATACTATATAGGCAAATCTATTAAAAAATTTTTTTTCAAAAATAAAATCAGCGATTTATTGAAACATTGAAAATAATGACAATTACAACAACATTAGGCTACCTGCCATTGGTGACTAGTTGGTTCGTCGGTATTATTATATGTAAAAAATATAACATTTTTTATGCATTGTGTTTTAATACTTTTTTTTTCCAACAATATATTTTTTGACTCCTAATTTTTGATAACTATGTAATTTTTACTATTCTAAAAGTTAAATTTTCTCTATTTATCATGAACTTAAAATCTTATTTTGAAATTGTGATCCCCCTTCGTCTAAAATTTAAAATAAGTTGATATATCGAATATCGAATAACGCTATATCGAAAAATATATATCGAAATATATCGATATGTCAAAAAAACGTGCACAGAATATGTAAAAACAATAAATGGAATCTTTCAATTTTTGTAGAGGTTTTTTAGTCTCTCTCTCTATTTCTCTCTCTCTCATATATATATATATATATATATATATATATATATATATATATATATATATATATATATATATATATATATATATATATATATATATATATATATATATATATATAATAGTCTTGTGTAACCATACTTTTTGTAATATATTAGAGAATTTCTACTTATTGTTTAAGAAAAAGAAATTTAGTGCATTGCAATCGTAAAGGAAAAGTTTAAGTTTAGGAGGAAGATAATATAGTTTTATACGTTGGCAGAAAATGAGATTTCATAACCAGGAAGGAATTGCGCTAAATAAACGTATAAATTATATCAAATATTAGCCACTTACATTCAAGCAGATGTTAATCATATACATTGCGAAAACTTGAAATCAAAATTTTTATGACGAATACTTTATTTTCAACTTTTTTTATTTTTATTTTGGAGTTTAATTAAAATTTCATAACTGACTGAAAATGTATGAAATGCATGAGAAATAGTTAAGAATGGAAATTTTCATTTTGAATGATAATTTATTCGCTTATGATTCTACAAATGAAAAAATCCGCTACAATCTGCTCATTTTGAGACTTGATAAATTGTCTGCTTTGTTTTAAAGATGACAAATTTAATATCTGTAGATGCTTTATGAAAAATGTGTGAAACCCAATTAACAAACTAGGAAGATATATGGATGATGTAAATTTAATATAATCATGGCCAACTCTCGTGACTCTTTTTTTTAGATATGGCTAAAAGCTTTTGAGTTAGAAAAAAAGTTAATTTTTTTCAAAATATTTTGTTGCACAATAATCTCAAAATTGATTTTATTATTATTGAGGGAACGATACTTACAACATTACATGGTGTACATAAAATATTAAAATTGCTACTTATTAATCTTATATCAAGTCTCATTTACCCGTTAGAATGTTACATCATTTTAATCGAATCGATATCGTATCTAACGATTCTTGTTAGAAAACGATTATTACAATATTTTTTGTTAGAGTAAAATATTAATTTGTAGAAATTAAAAGAAATCAATGACTATTTTAGCAACTTCCTAAACACTAAACAAAATCCTGACACTCACACACATATAAAATTGCTTCTTTTTGCTTTTTCGTGTGCAAGGATTTAAAATTCTTTCAGGTTCCATATTTTCTTGGTATTAATTAAAGAAAATTCTAAAAAAAACTCATTTCAATTCATCGAGTTAGATATGTGCACGGATTATAGAAGCAAAGTTATGCTTTTATGGATTTTATCTGAAAATAATCTATATTCTCAAATCGCTATCAAGTACAAAAACAGTTATATGGCACAGTATTTTTTGCGAAAAAAAATCAAATTTCTTAATATTTTGATAAGAATCCCAGTTTACAAAAATAAAAAAGTAGCTTATTTAATATTTTCGGACAGAGTGCTGAAAACGTGAAGATTATTAATTAAATGTAAAAACGAAGCTCGATGTTACTTTCATCTAGTTTGTAAAGATATTAGTAAAAAAATTAATCAGCTTTTAAAAATTATGACATTCTTATAAAGCTAATGATATATTTTATTTATTGCTTTAACATATATAATTATTTTTAATGTAATTTATTTATATTAAAATGCATCATGTGCTAAAAAAATTCGAAATATCGTCTGAGAAATTTTTTTTAACCAAATTTTAAGCATTAATTAATTATTCCATTATAAATAGAAATAGTTTTGGAATGAATTTCTTTTTTACGGTTAATAAAATATATCTGGCATGAATGAATACGATATTGTCCTCGATTTCCTTTTCTGCTCTTCTCTAAAGTTCTCGGCATTTTATCTGTTATGTAATTCCAATATTTTATTGCTTAAGAAAGGAAAACCTTTTTGACAGTATTCATTTCTCTAAGTATTCATTTTTGTATTGCCTTTAAAAGTGAAATAATTAAAGAAACAATTGCTAAACAGAATTATTTAATATTTTAGGATCATAATTTAATAAAGTAATAGTCTGAAATTTATAAAAAATTATGAAACCATGCTTATAGTTGATCTAATAATATATAATGTTCAGAAAAGAACATTGTTCCTCAGCAACATTCTTTTTCATTTCGATACTATAAACTTTCTCATTTTGAGTCATTTTCACGTTATTGCCTCATTCCGTTGACCTTTATATTTGTTATTGCTTACAAGATGCAATATTTCATCGTCTGCAATTTCACACCACCCAGCCATTTATGAACAAAAAGTAATTCTTTCATTCATTATGACAACAGTTTAATTGATTAGGGGTTATTTGTAGCATTCCCTATATGGTAATCTGAGATTTTTATCTTGGTATTCAATCTATTGACCGTGTTTGACGAAATATGTCAATGCAAACGAATTGAATATGTTAATTACTCGGTTAACAAGTAAAAAATACTGAAACATTATCTCAACTAATAAAAGTGAAACTTCAGAAGGTAGCTTTAGATTTATGACATTTAATGAATTCAGATCTGCTTTTGGTTTAAGTGGTAAGTCGAATAGCTGGTACTATTGTACTTAACACAAAAACAGTATTTAATTCTTTTAATTTCTGTATTCTAAATTGAATGCTCCTCGACACAAGCTAAAGAAAGTACCCTTGTTTATGGATTGCTTTTACTCGGCCATGACATACTATTTGAGGCACAGCTAATCTTCTTTACACTGAAACTTCATTACGAGCAGATAATTTATTTTAGATTATGAGTATCAAAATCATCATTCAAGTCACCAAAAGGTTTCGAATTTTGAGCACCTCCCCACCAGCCCGATGACAAATTGTCAGGGGAAGACAGAACCTCTCCGTTGATGATCTCCTTCTCCATCACGTTATTTTACTCTGTGGCTCGGGAATCCTTCATGGTTGTGTCATCAGCCCCTAATTGCCCCCGAAGAACTTCCTGTGCTCGAGTTGCCATGGTAAATTGCCAAAGATCGTAGGAGGGTAAGCGAAAAATCCAGCAACGAGTTTAATGGCCACACAAAAAGAGTTTTTTCTGTGCATACCATGAAGTCTGTGGAGGATTCTAATTTTGTAACCACGGCTCTGTGGAAAAGACATGAAGAATTGCTCAGCCCAGAATTGCTCTTCAGGTATTGACAAAAGGCCCTAATCTCGAAAGGCCTGTTGGTACTTAATCTTTTTCGCTCGCTGTCTTTGCAGCAGAACACGTTCCAGCGTTTTTCTATTGTGCATCGGGACCCGAGAACAGCTGCCAAAAGACCGATAGTTGGCTAGGTAAAGATAGTGATCAAGAAACGCCGCCTCAGATTCTTGGTCTAATTATCACTTCGGATTTCACTCGTCAGCTCTGGTAAGGCATCGGTGGAGTGTTTATCGCATTAGGAATCTGCTGTTCGTACCAGCAAAAAAATTCCCATTGATTTCAATGATTTTTTTCCCCTTTATTGGAAAGTAACCTTCCCAAGAATAGTGCTTTTTTTATTCTCCGTACATGCATTTTTCCACTTTGAACGACAATAAAGGGAAGCAAATTATTTAAAATATATAATTTTTGCTACCATTACTTATTCCCAAGTTAACTATGGATTTAAATATGTTAATCAAACCAATTACTTAAATGCGAAGTATTTTAAATGTTTTTCTACCATTGAAAAAGATAGCTCTAAATGGAACATATATTCAGGACTTTAAATAAATGAATCTAATTAGTTTTTATAAGTTATTCCAAAATTGATGCGATATAATATTTAATTATAACATTTTAACCATTTTAATTACTTTTTCTTGCATAGTTATGTACCATGTAGTTATTTAAAATTTCTCATTTTGTTTCCTTAATGCATTGCAATTACAAAATTTGCTTTGAAACGCCTTATAAATATAAGTTAAAATAGTTCCCTATTTAATGCTTTTTTTTAAACGCAGTTGTTGTGATTGCAGAAATGAATAGTCTCGATTACTTTCTCTCGCATTAAAGAGCCTAACGCAATTATATACTATTTGGTTATTTGAAACTTGTGATTTTTTTTTTCCTTGATCCATTCATCTACGAATTATGCTTTGAAACGCCGTATTATAAATAACAAAAATAGTTCCTTATTCCCTTCTGTCTTTTTAGATTTTTGTTTTTATTCGTAGATGTCATTTCAGAAATGAATACTGAACAAAGATTCAACTTTTGAAAATTATGAAAAAAAAAAAAAATAATATAATTCTTAGTTATCATCAACAAGTGTGAAGAAATTTTGAAAGCAATATTTCAAGACAGTTATATTTTACTCATTATTTTCTTTGGAAAAGTTAGGTACACTAAGGTCAAATTTCGAACACCTTGAAATCTTGAAATTTATCATCATAATTCATAACTGAAATCAAAGAAGTTGCATTTCTCTGTTCAATAAAAACTTAAAATTCATGATTAAATAATATAGGTACTATTGTAAACTTCAGATAATTTGGGAAACTTTTCTTACCTTCGAAGCATTTTAAAAAATGCTAAATAATTTAATAAAAATTTTTGTAAATTATACAATAAAATAATATCTTACATAAAAAAAGGATTAAAATAAATGATTCTTTAATACGTATAATATATAATTACGATACCTTCAATTTAATTTATTTATTAATAATATATTTGAAAAAATTGTTTAGCAACGTTAAATACTTGCATTTTTCCTGAATGGAATACCATGTAAAATATTTGAATAACTTATCAATCTGTCATGCAATAAGCTATAAAAAGGATCTCTGGTACAATCTCTGATTCTTGAAATATTTCTCGAAAATCTGTGGATTAATAAAAATATTTCATGTTTCCTTCTGCAGATATATGGATAAAATTACCAAATAATAAGACATAATTTAATGCATTAAGTACTGTTCTTAATGTATTGAATTATTAGATTCAGTAGTTCGTGAAATCTTGGCACAGAATTTCAATGAATTGTTATGAAATTTCTGCATTAAGGTTATTTCATAATTTTAAATTCCAAATTCTTTTGTCTCTCGTACTTTATTTTAAAATGATGCAAAGCTTTTGAATCTGCTATTGCGCGGCATAAGTTTGTGTAAATCACTTCACTTGACATCAAACATATAACTATTTAAAGAGTATCGTATCTGACACTTAGTCAACTCGATAACCGTAGCTAATATGTAAATATAAGATTTTAGACATGATATAAATACGTGTCATTATGTTTGTAATTTTTAAGTTTTAAAGAGTCATGTTCAGGTTTCCTGTTCTGGCGACAGAGGTTAAATGCCTGTCTCAGTTCCTGTAATGACCGCCCATGTATTAACAAGTTATTCATCATAACTCTAAATATTTCATCATGTGTTTTTTCCCTCTTAATAAAGTGTGTTTCCTTTAACCCTTTCATTTGTTGGACCCAATCTTTGGAGAATTCTATTTGTCATCATTCCACTGCAGCTGCTCTAATGCTAAACGGTTGATTCTAAATATTTTAGAATCCCTAGCCGTTATATATATCTCTCTCTTTATACCTTAAAATTCCTGTTATATTATTCTTTCTAAAGTGTAGCTTTCAGATAAACTTAAATGAACTTGTTTTAAAGAAACAAGATTCTTCTAATGGAAAAAAACTCCTTTATCAAGCGGAATTTTGTGGAACAATTCCCAGATTGTAAAAAAAGCCCCTATCTAAATCAAAATTAAACATACTTTGAGACAGTTTTCACTTAGACAAACATTTGAAAAAACAAACACTTTAAAAAAAATTTCATTCATCTGAGGTCATTTTAGTATTTATTTGCCCAACTTTTAATTTAAGTTTAAATTGGATGTCATCTCTGTTCAAACCAAATGCAATTAAATACTAAACTATTATAGTGGAATCAGTAAAACTATTGACACAGAAAATAACTACCTATTTTACTCTTTCTATTCCTTTTATTTTTTATGTTTTCTCTAAGATGAAACTTTCCACTCTTCAAATGTACGAAATGCTAAATAATATACTATCTTTAACACGTTAAAAGCTACGTTGATATTTCCTCCCCTTCCGTCTGGCCCTTGGTTATTACCATGGATTCATTTTATACACTAAATGTTTACCGTGCTATAACTCTTTACCATATTAAAAAAATTTGATAAGGAAAATTTTGATGCATTTATTTATTAATAGATTGTAATTTTTTTAATTATATATCAAATTTTATACTGTCAATCACTGGCGACAGACGCGGTATGTACGAAAAAGTTAACATCAATCACTAGTGACTGGCATAGTCCGAAAGCCAGTTACTGGTGACCGATGTGGCGTGTTAACCGCCATCAGAATACCGTTGTCTATTATTTGAAAGTAATTTGAGGTCAAATTAACAAAATTAGAAATGTACGTATATTGGAATTTTATTTTTCTCCATGTTACATTAAAAAAATAAAGCTAAAAAACACTTTTTTTTTCAAAATTACATGACCGCATTTTTGATACTTAATTTTTAATTTCAAAATCATATTTTTAATTTTATTTTCAACGATTTTAATGACCTTGTTTTCAATTTTGCGCTTCTGAAGAAAAACGCATCAACGAAATATTTTAATAAAACCACCGAAAATAAAAAAAAAAAAGAGGAGAAAGTTATTTATACATTTTTTAATAGATTTACATATGAAAGAACCTCTCAAAAATGATTTCATTCCGGCAAACAAAACGAAGTGGGATTCAGAATGGTTTTGCTATAGTCAAAACACACACGAATATAAATAAAAGAGCAATCCATTCGTTCTTTTTCCTAATGCTTTGCATTATCCTACTTTCATTTAATTATCCAAAAGAATTTTTACTGTAATTGTTATTAACGTAGCAGTTTAAAAAGGCATTAAGCGAGCATTCTTTATAGAAAATTAAATTGCGTATCTAAGTCATTTAAAATTCAGTTTTCCAGAACAAAGGTGAAATGATGTATGTAATTCAATGTCTATTATTTAGCAAAACAGAAAAGGCAGGTAATTTAATTTGATTCTAGTGGCTTGTATGCATCACCAAATTGACCTTACTAATCGCCAGTTCTAAATGTATTATTATTAAAATTATCCTGCTTGTTTGTTTATTTATTAAATTAAAGCAAATTTATTTCAGCTATCCGTTTCCATTTTATAAACGTTATGTTGAAAGTAAAATTAAAACAGAAGAATATGATGCAGATCAGATTGAGCCAAAATCATTTATTATATATAAATGCCCTCTTTTTTCCTGAAAGTGCATTTATATTTGAAAAATTATTCTGGATGTTTTGATTTATTTTTGATGCTCTCTAACACGTCTTCTTGTGAAAAGCCGAACACCTCACCACCACTGAACGAAGCAGTACGGACAGGAGTAGCTGTCTAACACTATCTTTTAAATGAGTTGTTTCGTAAAATATAGCTCAATCTTCTACTAATTAATATATGTTTCTATAGCTGTAAATTGAATATTGAAATTTCAATATTAATCTTAACTTTAGCAGAAAGTCAATTTTATAAAGCTCAAATTCATGAATATGATGAGAAAATCGTCCTTTGAAAGTTTTATTTATCAACTTAAAGCTTGTGAATTATTTTTTAGACATAAATCCGGGTCATGAAAATAGAAAGAAAAATTAAACAGCTTTAAAATTTTAACAATATTTCACTTTTTTTCTCATGTTTTAATTCCTAAAATTAGAGAATCTAGAATGCTGTTTTTCTAGTAAAGTACCGTTATTCATTTCCTGACAATAAGAAAACAATATGGGGATTAAAGAGTTTAGGGGAAAAAAGAAATTTATCTTAATTCTAACTTTTTGCTGAATTCTTTTTTTCACATGCACTCTTTTGTAAACTCTTTGCACACGAACATGCACTCCTTTTTGAAGATATTTTTGATAATATTTGAAAATTCTAACTGAAAGAAGGAAAGCTTGAAAATGAAAAAGAAAGCTCTGCTTAAACATGATTAAATTAGTTAAAAATTAAATAAAAAAATTCCGGAATGAAAATTTCTAGAAAACCTTTAAGATTCTTAAAATCCATAGTTGAGCGTATAGGAAATATTGAAAAAATAAAAACCAGTTCTTAAAATTATAACTTTGGAAAATCTGCTACAAATAATTCCACTTTTACGCAAAATCCGATGATAAAATTGATAATAATAACAAAAAAAGAACATCAAATCTCATGATGAGTCTTGATATTAAGATTTGAAAGTTCAAAATCTGAATTTTAGATCTTAAGAAAAAAATTCCTTGATCTTCAAAACAAAAATAATTTTATTACTGTTTAAAAAAAGTCTCATTATCAATGATATTATCCTTTAATCTCATCATCAACCCCCCCCCCCCCGTTTGCTTGTTATCTCTGGAAATCCAAGGATGAAAACAGAGAGTCGGAAGCTATTTTCAGTGCGTCTTTAACTGCCCCCCCCCCTTCTTAGCCAACGAAATGCATTCGGGCTAACATGAGACGTTAATTAGCTGCCTTGTTTTTGCTCCCCCCCCGTGTTGGTGGTTTCACGGCAATGGCATTCTGCGCGTATTTTTACGCTCCAACTTCGCTTGAGAGTGTCAGCTTACGCTGGATGAGGGACCCGCGACCTGTGAGGTCTGCGTTCCCCAAACACAGGGTCTTCTCCAGATCCCCATCATCCAAAGGCTGGGAATTTTTCGCTTGCGAAATTATCCGTTTCCGTTCCGATTTTAAGCTTTAATTCGAAGAGAGGTCGCAGTTTTTCCTCCGGGTTTGCAAGAAATATTGAAATCGAAACATAACCAGGGGAAGTGGCACCCCCCCTCCAAACTTTCTCGCATACTCTCTAATAAAAGTATTATACCCCACCTCTCGCAAAAAATTATGGACCTTGGGTAAGGCAAAGAATGCCTTGCATGGCATTGTTGTATAATAATTAGGAATTTTTGGCGTGAATTTAGCATTTTTAGTGATTCTATCCAGTGATCTTCGGCAAGTTTTTTGTCAATTAATTTCTTGTGCACGGTAAACAGTACTGGGATATTGAAACTGTATTTCAGACGCATTTTTCCCCCCTCAATCCGAATGAAACCAAAATTTGACACAAAGCTACAATTGTTGTCACAAAATGACATAACAAATTTGATTCAAAATTACTTACAAATTTGATATATTTAAATGCATTTAATTTTGATATATTTAAATAAAATTTGATATATTTATTATAAAATGATATATTTGATACATTTATTAAATCAATTTTGATATATTTATTGTAATATAATATATATTCAATCTAATTCGATATATTTAATATTTTTGATTTATCGCGTTGACACGTTTCTGAAAGTACAGACAGGAAGATGTTGGAATCGACACAAAATATGATAGGTGTCTACAATATACATATTAAATGGATGAATATAGATATTATTAATGTACTTGCTACCTATACCGAATTTAATCCATCTAGTTATATAATCGAACAGCCGGACAGACAAATTTCCTCTGAATAGATTTTACTATTTAGAACAAGACTGACATTTCATGATTTCTTAATTATAAAACACATGTTTTTTTATAAGCATACGAAATATATTTTCTTTCCTTTTTCTTTTCTTATATATAAAATCATTACATTATATATATATATATATATATATATATATATATATATATATATATATATTTCGAAAATGATGATGACTTGAAAGTATTTAAAATTCTAGTATTAACTGATGAAATTTTTGAAAGTATTTTTTCTAATATCCTAGGAACATAAAAAAGCAACAGATAATTTATTTTCAAGTCTATATTTATAATAAATATAATAAAGCTCAATGTGTGTGTGTGTGTGTGTGTGTGTGTGTGTGTGTGTGTGTGTGTGTGTGTGTGTGTTTGCGCTCTATCGGCCAGACCATTTGACCTACAGCTACCAAATTTGGCACCTGTATACCTTGGAGTGATTTTTTTGAAATTTTAATTAATTAAAATTAAGCGAAATATTGGCGATTTTTCGCTATAATTTCCGAAAATATTATAGCACAAAATTGACTTTTACATCATATTGAAGTTCAAAAAATAATCTTTTCACTGATACTAATGTTTGATACTATAAATTAAATTTCTATTTTTAATGAATTTTTAAAAAAACGATTTAATTATATTTTCCCCCGATTTATTTCGCACAAAATAAAATTTAACCTGCACGATCACGTTACCCATCAATAGGAAAAAATTAGCTTTTATCAGCACGTTGCCATCATATTCATAAAAGTTAAAACTAAAAAATAAATCAACTATTATTGCAAATAAAACATATAAAAATTTAATTAAAAAAATCGGCATAAAATTTTTGACTGAAAATTTTAGTGAGCATTAAACTGGCGAACCGGCTAGTTGCCAAAGGCGGCTAGTAATCAATAAAAGTAAAATGATCAATTCTGTTTTTGAGATAAAAATACCTAATATTTGGCATTCAAACTAATCTATATATTTGATTAAAGCCTTTTTTTAAATACCATGAAAAAAATTATTGATATACATAAATATATTAGTCACTCAGTTGATTTTTTTTTTCTGCTTTCATATTATTCAAATTTAAATGACGACGAATCAAGCAAGTGCCAAAAGATTTTAAAACCAAAATCGTACTTTTAGATGATAAAAGAAATCAATACAACATATGTTACTTTAAAGAATTTTATTTTTCCATAATGTACAGGATTTAATCACTACACACTTCAAACCAGTTTTCAGTGCGGTAGTATTGAAGGTTAGTTGCTTGAGCATCTTCGCATCACGCTTTATCTATCCCTTAACACACAAGTATAGGAACAAGTAGATTTCTAGATGGAGCAAAAATTGACGGGTTGCTAAAGAACGGAATGCACGTGGCGTTGACGAGAAAACTAGAATGAAAAGAAATCGCACCTTTGGGCAAAACAGAGATTGAAATACCGTGAAATCTCGAAAATCCGAGCGCATATTTTTCAAGGTTCGAACAATTCAATTTTTCCTGTATATTTTCTCTTTTATTCCATTTTTAATTCTTTGCACTGAGAGAAATAATTCGAAGATTCTTCTTTGAATTTCACTGGAGAATATCCGAATATTAAGTGAATACAATTATTCATTTAATACAAGAGCTTGTTTATTACTCCAATATATATATATATATATATATATATATATATATATATATATATATATATAAATTGTTTTAAGTTGAATTTCCTTGAAAAATTGATCTACGTTTTTTTACCTTTCTGTAGATATTTTTAACAATCAAAATTGAAAAATGAACAAAGCGTCAAAATGATGCACCGTCTTGAATGGAGCCTAACAGGCACCATTCGAGTGCAAAGAGTAAAAACAAGATTTTTAAGAAATCCAAGATGACGTTTCTTTAAAATAATATTTTGGCCAAATAAACTTTAAATGAATCAAGAACATACGGTTCATCGTAATGAACATGAAACCATTGAAGAAAAAAAAGTAATTTTAGAACAAATTCCAAGAATTCCTTATTCGCTCTAGAAAATGTCTTCCTTCATTTTCATATAATCGAATCATAGATATTATCTATATTATCAGTAAGATTAGCTCAGATAATCGAGATTACATAGTAATTCCAATAATTAACTCCCCAATTGTGCACAGTAGACCCAAGCTGTAAATGATGCAGATCATACCAAAAAAAAAAAAAAAAAGTATATTCTGTTGAAATAGCTGAGAATGGGAAGAAATGAAAAGCCGACTTGGTGGGAAAACATTACTCGTTATGATATTTATTCGCCGTGATTTCCCACTATGCCAATGGGGTGATGGTCTCTACGCCATTACATTTTTTCCCCATCCATCCATTTAAGCCGTTTTAATGACTATTCACCATAGGTTAGTTCCAGTTCCACATGTCCCAAGCTTTGTATTCTAACTGGGTGTGCTAAGCGGTGCAATAAAGATTGGAATAATATATTAATTAGCACGGTTTGAATAGTCACCTTCCAGTCCATTCAAAACTGCTCGGTGTTTCTGCATTGACGATATATCATTTGAATGTTATTATTATAAGGCCTGCTGTAGATAGTTAATAAAACATTCGCTCTCTAACTGGAAAAGAACAGCTCGTAAAAAATTGTTTTGAAAAGAGTCATTTGTATATTGTTTTTTTTATTGCGATAATTTAGGCGCTAATTTTGTTCTTTGTTCCATTTAGTAGATTCTAATTATGTTATGAACCCTTTAAGGGAACTGGGAACATTTGTACCTTCAAAGAATTGATTTTTCAATTTTAGGGGTATTTCACTGAAATGTATAGGTTTGAAAACGCGGAAGTTTATAACGTATTCTTTAACAATGAATCTAACAAGAGCTCCTGTGATAGAAAATTTAGAGCATTTTAATTTTTTTCTCGAAACACGTTAACACGTTTTTTTTTTTCTTTCAAATTCCGATACGTATAAAAACCATTAAATCATTCTACTCTTGAAAATCATACGAAACAACATTTAAAAACATTATGAATCTGTTGAATATTTATATATATTTCTGCGTAATATTTTTAAACTGTAGAGGCTATTTATCACACAAAATGTCACATGTTTCTTAGACTTTCAAGTTATACAACATTCATTTTTTTTTAAATGTTTATTATTAGCATATTTAAATGAAAATAAGTTCATTGCGATTATTAAAAATATGTTTATATGTTATGGTCATTTTGGAGTGATTATATACAGAATTTTTTTTGAGGGGGGGAGGGGGCTACCGATTTGTTGTTATAAATTTGAAAACTATTGCATCACAGAACATATTCGATTAGCCAAATTTAAGAAATAAATATTATTCTGCTTTTTAATAATTAATACAAATTATTCATTTTATACATCCGAATTTTTTTTATCAGAATTTCACTGGCGAAAATATCCCCTTTATTTACAACCGAAATTTCGGCAATTCGAAATGTCGAAAACGTCTCAGTTCCTTTAACTTTGGTGCCTAAATATGATTCGCGTGTCGTATTACAGTAAATTTAAAATTAAATCTTTTGTAGACGCTAACATTTGTTTATGAATTAACTGTCTGAGCGCATAACTATTACGGCTTTATCAAGTCTTCAAAATTATGCTTTGTAATGATATTGTTTTCTGTATTTAGTCTTCAATACTGGGTTTTTCCTTTATTTTTAAAGCTTTTGTTTTTCGGAGCTCAAACAGTGTGTATGATTTGAATGATTGAAATAATTGTGCATATTGTGAATATTAAGTTTCCAATTTTAAGGTGGATTCTTCAAATTTTTGACGATGGCAATAACTTTTGTAAATAGCCAAGAAAATTCTTTTTTATATATTTATAAATCAACGGTCATTCCTTTTAGTCTGATGCTACATTCGATTTAAAAAAAATGGCAAGTTGTCTATAAATATCTCAAATGTTCTATGGATTATTGCGTGAAACATTACAAGAAACTATTTTCAAATTGGATTGTAGAAGAATTATCAAGGCCAAAAAGTTAAAAAGAAAAAGAAAAGTAATACTTCAAAAAGTTTGGGCATGGAATGTATAAGCCGATGCATAAAACTGCAAAGAAGCAGAATGGAGATTTGGTGGCAATATGAGTCTACTGTACACAATTATGTATAGGAAAGGGAACAAATCACAGATGGATTAATACACAGGAAAAATTAAATAAAACATTTTAATTGAAAACAATCATGCTGATAAAGTGAATTGTTAATAAAATGAACCCTTTGCACTGGGAAAAGTAATTCGATGCATAATTATTCACCTAATATAAGGAATTGTTTATAGATCCGAAAATTAAATATATATAATTGTTTTAAGGGAAATTTTCTACACCATCTTATTACCCTGTAGGTACTTTTAACAATCAAAATAAAAGTAAATAAATAAAACGCAAAATGATGCATCGTCTTGAATGGTGCTTGAGAAGAGACATCCGAGTGCAAAGGGTTAAATGCCGTTATTGTATTTTTGTGAATTTAATAAAGAATTTTTCTTTGTGCATCTTCTCTATTTCTTTAGTTTTTAGGAAGCAAAAGATTGGTTTGTCGTTAAGCCAAAGTTACTTGTTTTTAAACAGATAAGTGAAATATTTATCTCGAGTCATTTTCCAATTTTCAGCGAATGAACAGGCGTGGGAAAAAGGGGTGAAAAAATTCACATTCGCACTAAATTTAATTAGTAATAAAAGGTAATCTAAATTTTGATTCTGCTGAAAGTTTCAATGAATTGTGCATAAGTTTTCGAAAATGTGCTTGAGTCTATTTTTAATATATATAATTCAATATAAATCGAAAAAATTGCAATTTCTGACGCCAGCATCAAAACAAATTTTAACGGAATATTTAAATTCATTTCACTTTCTTTCTAGTAAAAACTGTACATTTATCTTATTTCAGTTCAGTTCGTCTTCCAACTGGAAGCACAAGAAAGCACCTTTACTACAATATTAGAGAGTAAAAAGCAAACAATCAAATGATAAATAAGGCTTGGAGAAGGTTAATATTGACCTCTGGATATAAATGTCATTATTCCTTTCTGCAGTAACTCTTGAACGTTTATACGTTACAGTACTCTTATACTGCTCCATACTTTTCTTCGTGCACGTGTTTCGTTATATTGTATCAGCATTTGAGTAAAAAGATTTTTACTTAACCCCTTGACATAGCGAATTCGCTTAACTATCCATTTACTTGACACATCCTATTTTGGGACAATTATCATTACTTTAATTTCCAAAATAATTGACATTTGAGATTATAATTTTTTAAAGTAATTTTTCATTTATATTACTTAATACTTTCACTTAATTGCAGATTTAAAATTGAAAATTCAGTAATGCGTACGCGAGTTAAACTTGTCATTGTAGGTAAAGCCGTTACTCATGCAATCTTTGAATAAAAGTTTCAGAAAGATTGAAAATTAAAAAAAAAAAAATTGCAAGTTAATGAATAATTTACTTTAAATAGTTTTTTGATTTATGAAGTAGAAATCTTATTCACTCACGGCCTCTCCATCATTTGATTGTTTGCTTATTGATACAACATGCCAATTCCAATACTTATAAAGAGCTAAACCTCCGAATAATCTTCGAAGTCGAAAAGTGGTTCTGGAGTCGGTAAAGAAGTATAACCACACAGTCACCAAAACATTGCATAACCGGGAAAGTTCTAATTCCAAAGGAATAGCAGGAAAAGAAACCACTGGAAGCAGTCAACTAATTCCAGCGAGCGCAACCTTTAAGTCCATTCATAACCAATCACGTCATCTCACCTATAAGGGGTGTGGCTGCTAGAACTGTCTTTGGTGGTTTCCGTAGAGTCTTTCTTCGCGCCGTAGAAATACGGCATATATCTGTGAAGGCCATAGGCATCCGCGGATGCTGTAGGCCTCAAGACACCACCACATGGCTGTGTGTTTGCCGCATTCGCGGCACAGAGCAATCCCAAGTGATGGCTGAGTCCCGCCGGGCCCCACTGAGCCCACATGGCCCTAGCGTTCGGATTCATTCCGTACATTGCTGGTAAATTGGCCAACATGCCATAGGTGTCCGTGAAAGAAGGTAAAGGTCCCGCAGGTTTCCAAGACAGTAAAGGAGATCTTAGACCCAGGAGGTTTTCTCTTGCTAGAGCCGCTTGGAGGTCCTCCCGCTCGGGATGTTCCAACAAGGCTCGAAATGGAGAGTGAAGATAGGAAGGGTCCCCTATCAGAGCTTCCATCGTGTCCCTATTAGAAAAAAATGAATCACTGTTATAATAAATGCATTAAAATGAGTTTCCTTTTTGTTACATCTGTTACAAGATTTCTTACATTCGTTTAGTAATAAACGTAAAGGGACATTTAATACACAGTGACATAGAAGCAATTATATAGCGGCGCAAATAAATTTGAAAGGATTTGATTGAAATGGAAATAAATCTTTAGTGATTTCTCTTATCCTGGCCATTGGTCCATTTTAACCCTTTCGCCGTCCTCTCCTGTCCACGAAAATTTCTTCCCAACGGGACTCTTTTTTTTTTTTTTGCCGTATGTAGTGTTATTTTTCTGTACAAATATCTATGTACGGATTAGTATATATCTCTGTATATTAACTATATTATATTAGTATATGATATTCTGTATACTATAATATATTAGTGCAGATATCTCTGTTCAAATTAGTTTTCTTTGTACAGATTACAACAAACGAAAATTAAAACTCAAATAAGTAGACATTTGCAAAATGTTTTTAACGTTTAAAAGTTTTAAAACGTAAAAGGGCGCTTGAAGCGCTTTTCGGCCGCCCAGCAGAAGTTTCACTTGAACTCGCTAGTCGTGTTATAGACGACGAAGATGTTAAAGCAAAAAAAAAAAAAAAAAAAAAACCATGAATGCTATTCTCAATTTATGAATTTTTTTTTAATGAAAATTAGTTTTTTTCGTCGATGCTAACAACCACTTTTCACTTTTGATTCTGAATTATTTCTTTTTTCCCCGTAAACTATTTAAATAGTTATAAAATAAATCAATTACTCTCAGTTAAAATAATAAATTCAATATTTTAATTAAACCCACGATGCGCGAAAGAGTATTAAAAATCATTTCTATGCATCAGTGGCAATAACTTATTACGAGTTTTTAATTGTTTTAAATGCATCTTTTAACTTCGTCATCACATTAAAAAAAAACATAGTGTTTGGGTAAATATGAGGTCACGAGCCTTCGACCGCCGTTAACGCCATTTTAATCAATTAGTTTTTATTTTTAATTATTAATATTTGTGAAATTTATTTTTTCAAATGAAAAAAAAAAGTAAGATTAACATTAAAAAATAAAATTAATTTAAAAATGCGATACATTTTCATGACATTAAAATGAGTGAAAACTTATTTGAAAAAAATATCCGTAAAAAATATCTGTCATTTTATGGATTTCGGATTCCTTTTTGGAAACAGTATGTGAGAAATTCTGATTTATCGTCCAAATTAAAACTAATTTAATTCAATATGCAAACGTCTGTTAAATAATACAATAATTATTTTCTAGAAAATATTTTTTTCTGCATTATTTTGCGAAAACAGTTGTACGTCAGATTTGTTGTTTTGAGGTTTATCTTTTATTGACTATCCCTATTACCTGTACTAATGCGCCATAAAGTCAGGATTGCATCAGCATAATATTCTAAATTAATTGGGCATTTTATAAATGTTTTATGTCATATCCTATTCAGAGGTGAACTAAAAGAAAAAAAAATCGCTTGACGTCATATTCTTTTAAAGGAAGTTTGCGGGTAAGTCGTTTTTGCGGTGACAAAAACGGATCTTCTGCGATAACTAGGGTCTATTCACGAGTTAGCGGAGAATTCGAAATTGCTTATCTCTCGTCTCTTCTTTTTTAGAACTCCGTAAACGAAGAACATAGAAGACAGTTTCAAGTATGTCATTCATCTTATGGAGAGCGGAAAAAGCACTATTTCCTTCCGCCGTTTTCCCACCCTATGAATGCGCCCTTCTGTGATCCGGACGCCAATAACCCGTAACGCGTTATTCGAGAATCGCCTTACTTCACGGCGGAGGGCTTTCTTGCTTGCTTTCTTTCTTTATTTATTTTTGTTGCTGTCTTGTTAAATTTTTCTTCTTTATTTTTGTCTTACTTTCTTGTTGTTGTTCTTTGTTATGTGTTGACGTCTGTGCATCTCGTCTAGGGGTTGGGATCTGATCGTAGATAATACTTTTTTTTTGTGGTGATTTTTTTTAAACCGCCGGTAGATAACTGCGCGAAGCTGTTCTTTGCTTTATGAGCTGCTAAAACCCGAGTGACGATGGAACGAACTTAAGGATGTCATGTCACTCGATAAAAGTTAAGTGAAACGAAAGTAAGTTAATGGCACTAAAAAAAGGGAGAAGAAAAGGAAAGAAAAAGAATTTGACTTATTGGATCTTTTAAACGATCTTTTAATTGCGAAATTTTTAAGAAATTAAGGTTGCTTTTAAAATTAAAATACGAAAATATGTATTGACTGCTGATGACACTATTGCATTCTTCGCCTAAAAAGAATATGGAAAAAGAATAGAAAATATGGATTGTACCAGTTATTGACCCCTCTTTAACCTATTAATTGCCTTTTTTTAAGTTTTGGCTGGATAAGTTATATATGCGCAAAAAGTTGTGTGACAGTAAAATTATATGATACGTTTTGTTTTGAAAATATTTGATATTTTTGAGAAAGGGCATTCTTATAAAAGGATCAATAAAATCATTTCAATAAAAAACAAAAGACCGAGTAAATACCAGACCTCTAAATTACATTTGTATGTACGGTATTTCATCATAATATAAGAGCCAAACCAAAAATATATTGCTTCAAATCGACAATTCTATTTTGTTCAAGCTACAGAACAAATTTCAAATCTGAGTAAGAAACGAACAAAATGCATACTTTCTTTTACATATAATATTGACTGATATATATATATAGAATGAAACTAAATTGTCAGGAATACCAAATATATTTTTGTAAAATTCCATTTCGATCGTGGCAGCTAATGGGTTAAAATATAACTAACTCCCGATCATCCGTGGAACTGAGCGAATTGGCCACCATGGATAATGTGCAAAATTGTCGGAAAAAGAGACCCAAATCAACAGGAAAGTGGTTTTGGTCAATTTTTTATTTATTGTAGTATATTTTTATTTACAGTTATAATTTTATGTACACATACAATTATGACTTAATGAACTGAAGATTTTTTTCTAATAGATAATTTTCATTTATTTTGTTACAAAATAAAATCTGTGCATCTCTCTTTGAGTGCGTTCCCTTTTTTTTTTAAATTTGTGATTGAAGTTTTTAATAAAATTTTAGAATTAATTGAGAAGTAACCGTAAACCTTATAATACAGGGATTGCAATATTTGGATATTGATTTTTTTTTTCATATGATTGATTAATTCTCTTTAATATTTCTTATACTATACTACTTACTTAAATACTTGAAAATTGGAAAAAAGAATTGAAAAAATCTATTTCTATGAAATTTTGTGTTATTTTCTAATCGATAATGCAGAAAACTTCTCTGTATTTAAATTAATATAATTACGGTACAAATTCGATTTTCCCAAAAATTTGAATTCAGAAAAAACTGATTAGAAGAAAGAGTATAGAAAGGGAAAAGAGAAACAACACATTTTTAATAAAATCTAGTAGCAGGGATTTATTTTGAATATTTGATTTAATAAATAATAATAAGAGTAAACGATTTTAATTAATAAAATTATTTCAATCATACGTTTAAAAAATTTAATACAATAGCCAAGAATTATAATAAACAAGCACCATGCAGCACTATCAATACATCAGTTGTTCAACACAACTTGTCCAAACGAATCA
The DNA here is from genome assembly GCF_947563725.1 of Argiope bruennichi. Lineage (NCBI taxonomy): Eukaryota > Metazoa > Arthropoda > Arachnida > Araneae > Araneidae > Argiope > Argiope bruennichi. Next base: position 14,844,232 of record NC_079156.1, on the reverse strand, counting down.
ATTATTTTTAATTAGTTTTTAATTAAATTATGTTTGTTATATAAATTAGGAATTGACTTTTAAAAAAACTTCTTGACGTCTTATTAACTATATTCGAATTATAGATAGTATTTAAGTAGTATACTTAAAGTAGTTATATAGATAGTATTTAAGTAGTTATATAGATAGTATTTATAGATAGTATAGTATTTTTATTGCATGATATTTTCTCGATCACACAATGGTTCCATTAATAGTAACTTATTGTTATGACAAAAGGAGTTGTGAATCATAAATCACGAACTTACCTGTCAAACTCTGTTAACCGGGAAGAGTCTCTGAAGCCCTTGGCGAAAGGATTGCTGTCTATTTTCAGTTTGGTAATCTGTGACGGATACAAAAAAAAAAAAAAAAAAAATCGAATTATGATCAATTGGAAAGAATAGTTCAGAACATAATCTAGAATGAAATATCACCAATGTGTTACAAACAAATTCGCATTTAGAGTTTTATATTCAAAGTACATAGAATATGGTTGGTTCAGTCCATTGTTAGGAAGATGAGTTTATCAAATTAATACTATTGTGAGTGAAATGACGCTTCAATGCTCGCCAATTAGTCTAGTATGGAGCGCGTAATTTTAAATTTGAACTATTAAACTCACAAATAATCAATGAATTAATTATTTGAAATATTTCTAGAAGACAGACAAATGTTTCGAGCCTTTTATTTTTTAAATAAGATTTAAATAGAGGTAATTTCAAAAAATAATCAAAACATTTCAGCAAAAGAATAAAAAGAAAAACCAATACGAAAGAAGTATTTTAAAATGATGCGAAATAGTATTAAATTAATTTACATTTAATAAGATTTTAGCCACGGAACCTAATGCAAATATAAATCTTTTTTTAGCACATTTGTGACATAACTTTACCATGATTTTTTCAAGGCGATTTATTTATTTTCATGAGATTTATTCATTTCTTCTGGACATTTTCGGCAGAGGAAAACCATAATATTTCATTATTATAGTCGCTTCAAGCGAACAGCTGGTTCACTGGAATGATTGCCAATAGATGTTGTTGTTGTTGTTTTTAGCTTCATGTTTATGATTTCGCTAAATTGTCTGATTTCAAAGCCGTTTCATTTTAATTGCCTTAATTAAGTTCTGTTTATCATGTAGAGAAATGTTAGAAACTTAAATATCTGATTCATTTATGCTCTAAATGTCGCGATATTGCAATACCACATTTTTATTCCTTTGTAAACTATACAGCATAAAACAAAATCTTTCATGGCACAAATTAGGACGATGGCTAATTTACTCGGTTTACACGCCTTAATACATTAATTTTTGAAACTGATTGAAATAGAATTCTCTTACAAAATTTTGATTTCATCGGATGGTTATAAAATAAATTTCAAAGCCATTTTATTTATAATTTTAAAATGAAATTCATACTCAGTTGTAACTTTAACTGCGAACTACCTTCTACTTATACTTTTTTCCTAAAGTATTTCACTTTGCATTTGACTTGACATGGTTATTAGAAATCTAAAATTCTCCTGTAACCACTTTCTTTCTACATTACAATATGTAAGAATATATCTTGATACAAATTCATAAATGTTCTACGGATTGGACAGAAATAAACAAACAGTCAATAAAATTTATTACTTTCGATACAATTTCTTTATTTCTTAGTAATTTTGAAGTGCGATGCATTAAATCACTGCAGTTGGATGCAAGGATTTGTGCTTTTAATCACACTGTTGCTTTTAAATGAATAAAGATACAAGTTATATATTGACTCATACGGAGAAGTAGGTATCTTGGTTCGTTTTTAATGTTTATGGCACTTCGTTTGGCTACACCTTGCTGACATTTTTTTAAGAAATAAAATAGAGAAATTCATTCGAGATTAGATATTGCTCGTCGGGTAGCAATAAACTAAGAACATATAACTTATTAATAAAACCAAAATAAATAAAGAATTATAAAATAAAATTAAAAAAGCGTTTATTTTAATGTTTATTAATTAAATTCTGAGGTATGATTTTCTAATCAGATACTTTGGACTTTACACACTTTCTTTGAAGAAGAAATAAACATTTGACAAGCTGTGAATTTCAGAATTTCAACGTTTTATGCGATGTTTTTTGAATATACGGCCGTGCGAAGAAAAATGCTGAACTTCTTGAAGTATATTTGAGGAACAGATATTGCCTTCAATGTGTTGAAGAGTTTTCAGAAAATAATTTCAATAATAAAACGACAGGAAGCTTACTAGTTGGTTTTGATAGGCTGTCACTGCCGTGAAAACAGTTTCTGGAAAGACGAACGTCCGGTACTCTTCGGCTTCTAGATCGGTGATGGGACTGTTAGAACCGTGAGTATTCCTCCGTCGCACCAGATGAATTCGTGGTTGGTATTTGTGCATAGAATTCAAAACAATCTGGAATGTGGAAAACAATTTGTATCATGAAATATCATTTTTAAATCCAGGTTATTATCAACTGTAATCTTGAAATAACTAGATAATTCGGGAAAGTCTATGATACGAATTATAAGATTTTATGAATTATCAAATAAAAATATAAAAAACTAAAATTTCTGAAAGTTCTAATATAAAATGTTTCTAAATGTATAAACTCAAAATTAATTTTAAATAAAAAATATATACAATTTCGAAATTTCCACGAAAGGGCAAACGAAATTCCAATATTAAGCTTTAAATTTGTTTACAATTTTTCAGACAATGCGATTTACATTTTGTGCATTTTTTAGTTAGAAAGTGTTTTAATAATATAATTTATAATCATATCATAGTAAAATATTCAATAAAATTATATTAAATCAAATTAATTTCTGAGTATAAAAAGTTTCTGTTATTCGCATCGTACGGCTGAACTATTAGTCCATCTTCATTTATAGTCTGTGTCATTTCTTTAGGCGGTTCAATGTTACTTTTTCTTCCTCGTTATTGGTTGTCTGGTACCAGTAACGCGGTAGAAAATATGACTATAGTTGAACAGACTATAGTTGACTAAAACAGACTATAGTTGAAGTAACAATAAACAGCTATTCCGACCCGCCGGAAGGTATAAAGAAATATTGAATGATCGGGGCGCCGTTACAGCATAAGCGAGAACTATGGATGAGTTTTAATGACCATCACCGTTCACGGTACAAACTCTCCTTAGGAGGCACGTCCTGTCATCGGCAACGAGTAGCTGACCCAATACCATCTGATTCACACCAACCACCAGGGCGACGAAAATCAAATATCATGCTGGAAGCTTATCATCCTCATATTTGAGGTGCTCCATTAGGAGGATGTAGCAGAGATAGGAGAATATAGTTGCTTATATACAGTTCCAGATATTTCTCTTTCTTGATAATTGATGATTTGATATTTTCTTGCATATTGTATCATAATTTAAGCTACAAATAAGAGGCAGGCAGATTTTTAACTACAAATAAAACAATTCATTCTGAAGCTTTATTCTTCAAAGAATAATATAAATATGTTATTTCTTTTAAAATGCAAAAAATTTAAAGGTTTAAATTTTAAAAATGCATAAAAACGTTTTAAAATCGAAACATGATTTGCAAATCACACTATTGGCCTACGCAGAAAATGTTACAAATGGCTCCATGAAAACTTTTTCATTTAAAAGCGTTCTGTTACTTTGTAAACGGTTCCATAATTCATGACACTTGTAACAATTGTCCTTTCAACTGCCATTTTCTTGCCGCGCAACTCTTGAAGACTTAATCTGCGCCTTCCTCCTCAATCAAGCATAATCGCCGATGCTTCAGAGAAAAGACAATTGTAACGTTATCTGTGCATTTACATGGAAGACAAGTCGTAATCTCCTCATTCGCATGTGACGACAAAGTCGATTTTCTGTCATCAAACAAGAATTTAAACCTTGATCCGCAACCGAGTATGACAGATTTGAACTTGTCAGCGAACAATCAGATATTTATGTATTCGATTGGAGATACGGATCTGAAGGCAGCGCCATGACATCCACGCAACACTGAGCACCTGTCATCATCTCGTGTCACTTATTCAAATTTATGTCCGAAAAAAAATAAAGTTATTATGCGTGTATCTCATTTGTGATGAAGTTAAAGAAAAGAGCTTATTTATGTCTACCGAAGATATGAAGAGATGAAACTCCTTTACATCATTATAAGCGGGGGGGGGGGGACCAATGAAGTTTTTTCCAAATTCTTTGAAAAGACGGCAAAGCTCTTTTCTGATTGAAATCTAAATAATCAGAAGGTTATCTCAATAATTAGAATCCTCAGAAACGTTAGAATAATCGATAAGAGATTTGGAAAATGATGCAAAGTTTCAACAAAATCCTTGAAGCGGTGAATTTCTTTTGATTTTGAAACCTAAATGATCATAAGTTTATCTTAGTATAATCAGACAGGTTTTACTTTGTAATACAAATCTCAAAAATCTACGCCTAAATTTAATATGTTAACGATGTTTAAATTAGTTTCATTCTTCATGGTTTTATGAGAATTCATTAGAATTCAGATTAATTCGTTAAATATGCAAATGTTGTGTTAATACAATTACCTTGTTAAATGCAAATTTCCCATTGAATAAAAAGCCTTCTTATTGCTTTTAATTTTTGATTAACACAAACTTAACTGCAAGGTAAGTTGCATAGCGATAGAGATAAAAGAATATGTAAACAACCAGTCTTGGGAAGAACCGAGAAGAGCAAATAGTATTAGTATAAGTAATCAAAACAGTAGACGAATTATTTATATGCATAATAAGCTAACGTACGAGGCACAGAAATTGCTCTTATTTCTTGTTGTCGAATGCCAGCAATCAAATCTAAACAAGACATCATACAAACATTTCAAATTATTGCTTAGACGCTTTTATAGATGCACTTAATTTAACATTTCATTCAGCTAATTAATGCAGTTGCAGCTTTTTTGACGAGTTGATGAAGTTAGAAAAGGATGCTTGTTTGAAATTTTGTATTGAGAATGGTTTGATATCGAACCGGCAGAATGGATGAAGGGTGAGTGGAATATATTTTTTTACGAGTTAATGAAGTTGGGAAAAGGATGTTTGTTTGAAATATTGTATGGAGAATGTTCCGATTGCTTCTTTCTCCGTTCTTTCTTTTCTTTTGGTTATGTACTGTTTTTGTTATTCACACAGTTTTTATGTTCAATGTTCAAGCGAAGCTACTAGGTTCCCGCTTTCGCCGCTAGCGAAGCCATAGGATGTTTTTTTTAAGTTAAAAAATTCTGCTCGGTGCCTTCTACAGATGACTTCGGCATCTGTAGAAGGCACCGGGCAGTATGAAAAAAAAAAAAAAATACTTATCAGTAAAAAGTTCTAATTAGATGGCGGGAAATGGTAACCGTAACTGTTCCGTGGAAGTATTTGTTTATTTTGTCCGCCATCTTTATTGGCGACTTGGCATTGTTGGCGCAGCTGGGTGCACACTAAAATTCACTTTTACCGCAAAATTTTATTGGAAATGCTCGGAGAAGGATACATCATAGGTAAAACTAAAGAGACGGTGCAGAATTTTCACCAGTCTCCGACAAATCATGCCAAATTGTAGAAAACTCGCCAAAATATTTACTAAAATATAGAGTTAAGTTATCATAAACCAAATAAAGGTAATAAAAAGCTTTATAATATTCTGTCTTATTAAATAGTAAAACAAAAGCTTAAGAAATTGCTTCATATCAATAGTTTAACAGCCGGAAAAATTAATAAGCTGGTAAAAAAAAAACTGGTTGCCAAAGACGTTTTGTTTCCTTTATAATATCAAATAATACAAATGAGTATATATATATATATATATATATATATATATATATATATATATATATATATATATTATACCTTATACCTAGAGAACTACATGTAAATGCAACGCTCTTCTGCTAATTGTAAAACGATGGAAATCAATGGGTAATTGAATCTTGGTGTCGGTTTGATTCTACTTTGAATATGGTTCCAAGAGCAATTTAAATTGGCTGCGATGAGGAAGTTTCAACAAGGTGAGTACATATATATATATATATATATATATATATATATATATACGTATATATTTCATTTTTCAGTTTTATTTCATGTATTTGTAATGTGATCATGGTTTTAAATTATTTGTACCCACATTTAATCTGGAATATTTTCCAAAAACGGTGCTAATTTAACGTTTGTAATAGTTTAAAATTTTGAGCACAATAAAGAAAGCTGTATGAATTTTTAAATTTTTTTTAAATTTTTTTGTATTTTGACATCTACTTTTAACGAACTGACTGTGACATGATATTTATTAGAACTTCTTGTTCTATTCTAAATTTAAATTAATTCTAGATACAAAAAAAAGTTGTTGTTTCAGCAGAAGTTTTTTTATTTAATTTTGAAATTTAACTTCCTTTCTAAGTGGTGTTTCGTATTCAATTCTTGTAAAAGATTTTACATCATTTATTTATTTTTGTTACAAAAAGGATTAAACACGATCTCTTTATGCAATTAACAACTGTTTTAATCAGATACGTCGAACCCTTTTTGCTCCATCATTACTTTTTTAATATTTATTATTTAGCCAATCATGTATTTGATTAAAATCAGTTTACTTCGAGTCCAGTGATACCAAACAAAAGCAGAAAATGAACTTACATGCCCCTGTTTGTCCATCTCATTGTTGGTCAGCTTGACCTTCTCGAAAGAGACCACCTGTTTCCTGAGCTGGTCAGTGCTGAACGAAGAATCTGGATGTGTGTACAGACGTGCTGGAGAGGGTGGGTCAGCTTTTCCAGCCACCAGCCAAGACGACCGGTGATAGGCATACCGGTATCTTTTCTGATCCACGGGGACAATGTCCATAAGCACAAAATACTTGCAACCACCTTGCTGATGGTGGTCGATGGTTTCGACACCTGAGAAGGACACCCTCAGAGTGGGAAACATTCGCCTGGAATTGAATGAAAAGAACAAAATTAAATGGTACGTTTGATTTGATTTTTGTGAATTACTGTTTATTTGACTTGAAACCTTGTAAGAATACCAATGTTTATTACACACTAAAAAGAATATTTATACCATTTTTTAAAATTCTTTTAAGTAAATATAAACTTATCTAAAAGATCCTTCTGTGGCAATAATAATGTAGTACCGAATAGTACCGACTAAATCAATCAAAATCGAATGCGAAAGAATGTATTAGAACATGCATTTATTTTTCTAGGGATGAGATCCTTCACTGTTTATAGCCCTTTATCATTATAAATTAGCACTGATTAAGAAGTCAGTAGTAAAGAATCAATGGATCATTTTTTTTGTCGTGTGACTATTTAACCAAATTTTGTGCAGTAGCTTCTGAGGGTAAAGACCCCCGAGCACCCTAGGGCAGAAGTCTGACTTCTAGCTCAAATGAAGATAGCACACACACACTCGCTTTGCATAACCCCTTTTTACAGGGGGGCTCATTCACGCACCTCACAGAGAGAACAGAAGGAAGAGAACAACCATGCCCGAACCAGGACTCGAACCCGGAACGCCTAGATCACGGGGAAGACGCGCTACCCCTAGGCCAGGACGTCAGCAATGAGTCATTTAAGCAAGCATTAAATACACGGTTTAGAAATAGTTTACTTTAACGCTTGTTCAAGTAAATCATCAAGAGCATTAAATGTATGAAAATAAAAGCTTAAAAATCTTTCAACATGCTTCAGCTTTTCATTCGAACTTCTCTGAAGCCAGATATTCGCAATCTCTCAATGCCACTCCAAACTCGGCAATTGATGTCAAAACCCATCAGAATTGGATTGGGGTAGAGTAGTAGGACCAACCATTAAAGGTCTTTACAAACCATTTGAATTTCCCTCACTCTTGGTATTTTAAATGGGCGTTTATTCAATGTAGGTGTTTGAAATGCACTCTAGCTCCCGAAGGGGAAGTTGGCGGGGAGAAGTTGGTGAACATTCGGCTTTACTGACAAAGAAATAATTTATAATGATATGGCATAAAAGCTATAACTATAAGACATCCATAGTAAAATGCGAAAAAATATATACAAAGAAATTTACAAGCGAAAATGGCTATGACCTTATACATTGACTTCTTTTAATGAGAGATGCTTAAGGACATGTTTTGATTCGAAGATTCTCGTATATTCCCCATCCTCGTATCTTTACCGATAGTTCATGTTTTGTTAAACTGTGAATATGTAAGTTTTCATCCATAAGAAGTAACAATTTTATTTTAATTGGAATGAGCAGCATAAAGTTCACATTATAAGAAATTTGGTTGCCTGTCAGATGCGGTCAATCGCATTTGCGTTCACTCAGTAACTAGTGCTATATGCGCTCTAGCATTAAAATGGTTACCAAATTATAAATTTCATCTTTTTTGCATAAGATTTGACGCATTTATAAAGTAGGACATTTGGCAATCAATCGATGTCAGTGTGAGAATGATACTCTATGTCCCTGATAACGAAAGGAAGCCTCCGTGGAAATCTGATTGTCATAATTATTGTTGTTTTGAAGCATGCGACTAATACTACTTTTTAAAATTTCAATCCTATTGTTCATTTTTAAAATCAGGTCAAAGCAAAAGAGGGGAAAACATATACACCAAGCACCAGATCAAAAAATAAAATCTCAAAGACATTTCTGGCATTCTTAAATGATAATTATCAGTTTTAACTTGGAAAAAAGGAATTATTCAATTTATTAAAAGAACGACAACTTTGTATTATCTATAGCAAGTCTAGATGCACAGTAAGTTTTCTTGTCAAAGGTAATAAAGCCTCAGTAAACTTCCACAATGCCATTGTCCCAAAAAAATTATCATTAATTTTATATTGCGTTTATAAAAATGCTATAAAATAATGCTTTTACATTATAAATAAAGCAGCATATATTACATGCCACCGTATTATAATATTTCTTAAGATACTAAAGACTGAATAGTATTAATAGTTCATTTCTTTATCATTTTCTAAACTTTCTTAACTCAGTGACTAGATTTTCATATAAATTGGGCATTATAATAATTTAATAAATTACGCAAACGCCGATAAAATGATTCAGAATGGTAAAAATATTTTAAGAAAAGGAACGATTATAGTAAAAATAAATAATCATTGAATAAAGAAAGCAAATATTTAAAATTTTTGAAACAAGATGATTTATAAATAACCGTTGAAGGAAAAATATAACTCCCCTCATTAGATAACATTTTGAGTAATGATCAATCTTTTTTGAACCACTGCTTGATTTAACAATTTTCTGTTTTAAAAACTGCGTTATAAACTAAATTAAGAAACATGCTTTTTCCGTTCCTATTGAGTTTTTTCCTTTAAAAAATAAATCATTGCTTATTACAGGAAAAAAATCTTAATTTTTTTTCTATAATTCATTAAATAATAGTATTTAATAGAGAAAAAAAAATACTGACAAAAAAACGATAGAGATTTTTTTTTGTCAAATGACAACAATAGTAGTTGAGATATGAAATTATTTATATAAAAACAAATATTTTTGCAGATAGTAAAATTCATGTGTGGCCAAAATATTGATGATTATTCTGATGCAGTAAATTGAAGACAAGATATATGAGTAAAAATGTTACTTCTATCCAAATAAAAGTGCCCTTTTTTTTTTTTAATTCGGAAAGGATTTTTCCAATCTTTTCAGAAATCGAATTTTTTGACAATACTTCCCCGTTGTAGTTCATACTTCAGAAAATTGAATAACATTGAATTGAACGACAGAATAAAGTAACATAAGAATCCTTAATGCATATAAAGGAAGAAGTCAATATAATATTTTTTCAGTATTCATTTACAAACTTTAAGAGCATTAAAAAAAGATAGGATATTGTCTAAATATTTAAAATAGAATCTGAAGAAGCTTTATCTAAAACATATCTCCCCCCCCCCTTTTTTTTCTTTCTTTGTTTTCATTCCTTCAGTTTTTCTTTTCCTTGAAAAACGCATCCTGCAAATTTAACATTAAAATTTAGAATTAACTTTACAACTATAAGTTTAATGACATTTAATTTTTTTAAAAAATTTCTCTACCCGGTCTCTTTCTTGAAAGTTCAGTCGTACAAAAAGCCAACACAGTAATGAACCGCAACATCAGACCTTCACAGAATGTCAAACTTTAAAACATCCGCTTACTTTCATTAAAAATCAAAATGTTGACAAAACATTTCGCCTTAATTTACTGTTCTTATTCTACTTCACAATTAAATTCCTCCTTCTTTTTTTTACTAAATATTAATTCACCATGTTGGAAGAGGGGGGGGGTGAAGTTTATATCTTCTTCGTAGGTGAATGAATACATCCGCCCAGTGTCGAAATATACATCATAATAACCATTATTTTAAAAAATTCTTCTTCACTTCACTTGAGGCCGACCAAAGCAATTTCCGTAAAAATGTGAACCGTGTTGCCACACGCCCTGTAATAATATCCGTCTGGCACCGTGTTAAGAAATTGAAAATTACGTGCCCTTAGATCTTTACCGAAAACAGTTTACTATATTACAGGAAGTGGCCAATTAAGTTTAATTTCTGCATATAGTTGACCCAAAAGAGCAGGCCTGTTTTATTTTGATATAAGAATAGTGGAATTTTTCCCCCCTGCATTTTTCACTTAAAAGTGCAATATCATAAAGTGTTATTAATTTTTCGTTTAAATATGAGGATGAATCCTATAATGTCTCTGTTCTTTTCTTTGTCTTTTGTAATTCATCAATCTTGTATTATATCAAACGTGTTATGAAATGACTACATGGTAATTTTGTAAGAATGTATCTATGAAAAATTACCGTTCGGAAATAATGCTCTTAAAAATGTTTTTTGAAATTTACGTGTCATTTTGATTTAGAAGGATTGCGCTCTCATTGCGTTTTAGGGAATGCCAAAAACTTATTTGTTTCTAGGATTCTGAGGTAATTTTTTTTTTAATTTTAGAGAATTTAGTATTTCATAAGGAAAATTTTAAAAAGTCGTCATGAAAAATTATGCACAAACAACTTTTCTGAGTATATATATATATATATATATATATATATATATATATATATATATATATATATATAATATATATATATATATAATATACAGTATTTGAAATATTATCATGTGGTGAGAACATAATGTTGTTTTGATTAAGGGGTTTTAAAGCTCGGAATCGCGTAGGCAATGAATAAAGCATCAATGGCAATTTTCTTCATCTTTTAATCGCGTGTATTTTTTTACCTGCTTTTACCAGGATTGCATTATTATTACGTATGCTTCTTTGAAAGCAGGTGCGTTTTTAAAAGGTTGACCTGCTTTTACCAATATTGCTTTATTACTACGTATACTTCTCTGACAGCAGATGCGTTTTTAAAATGCTGACGTAGAACTATGACATCATATCTGTTATTTCATCTCAAAATCGGTCGAGCTCCAAAACTTTTTTGGCAGCTAGAAAAATTGAAAATGAAAGTTTAAAAAAATTATCATTATATACAGAGAGAGAGGGATAGAGACCGATAGAGAAGTCTCGTGATTGTTTCAAACCGGTTTAAACTGGTTAATGACTTAAATTAATTAATACAAATAATGACTTGAAAAATAATAATGTTCCCACATGATAACTTGAAATTTGCAATCGTAGATTTCATTAAAAAATTTTTATATATATTTTTTCAAATTAACCTCTTACTTAGTAAAATAACTTTTCTACTCCCCCATTTTCTCTCATTTCTTCTGAACTAGGATAAAACTAGGATAGAATTAGGATAAAAGTAATAACCAGTTAGCTGCGGAATTTGTTTCTTAACAGCCCCACTCCCCCCCCCATCTTTTTTAAAGTCATGCGATAACGCATATACACGTCGAACGCAGTACAAATGGTTGCATAATAAATTTATCAAAAATCCATAATAATGCGAATAAAGTTTTGTTTAATTAGAAAAAATTATATATCGACCGTGACAAAGTGACAATTTGGACTGATTTGTATTCACGTCGAACGCACTTAAAGGATTAAGGGTCCTGAGCATTTAAACACTCCTTTTCTTTTTTCAAATTCAAAACCATTTATTTTTTCATAGATTTTAATTCAATCTGTCTATAAGTAGTAAGTTTTAAATAGGCTTGATAACATTTTTAATAACTGAAATAACAAAATATTTAATTATTGGTCCCATTTAAGAGAGCTTATTTAAGTAACATGTGTACTAAAAAAACAACGCTGTGATCTGCTCAAAACATTATGACAACTGACAACTGACTTGAGTAACATGAGTATTAAAAAATCGATGGGAGTGGTTCCCACAAAATTTTCTGGTATACCATTCTAATAAAAGTGTTATCCCTCCCTCCGTATAAAACTGTAGACTTGGGTAAGGCCGTAAATACCTTGAGTGGCATTGGAGAATAATAGATAAGAGATACAAAATTTTTGTTGGCATCTGTGGTGAAGCTTTATAAGCCCGATAACAGCTACGTAATACGAGTAATTACTTTTGTCTTGTGGTCTTGTTACTCGTCTACGAACCGAAATATTACGAGTTCGATCCTCGTATCTAGTATAAACAAATCCCTCATATCTAGTATTTGAAATTTATACAGCATGGCGATATTTTATAAAATTAATAGCTGGTGTGTTGTTAATGCACAAATACCAGAAAATTGAATATATTTTTATTCTTTATCCCGTACTTCTTTCTTATTCTTTATTCCACCTGATTGAAACCAAAATCTGACACAGAACTACAACTGTAATCCCAAAAATCGCATAACAAATTTCATTTATTTAAGTCCTTGCGTTTTTGAGTTTTCGCATTTATATAACGTGCAGAAGTACATATAGACAGATGGCAAGCCCTTGAAAGATTTGTTTGAAAATTTGAGAATATCTATACTTTAGATGCTAAATTTATGACCAGATTTTATCCATTTAGCTTTCTTCCTTTTGCAATTATCGTATTAATCTACATTATGACAATAGGTCAATCAGACAAAATGCCACAGAATTTATTTCTTCAAAATTTGATAAAAATTAAAAATATAAATTGGTGTAAAGACCCTATATACAAAATTTCATCCATCTAGTTCAAAGCATTTTTGAGCTATTGTGTTCATAGATAGAGCGAAAGGCAATAATTCCTAAAATTTGTTTCCCGGACTCAGGGAGCTTCGAAACATGGAGACTTTTATGAAAATCTCAATTTCGACATCTTGTATACTTTGTGTATGAGAAAGTAAGACACACACACATACACATGTAGATAATATAATAGATATATATAAAAACTTATAATTTTAAACAAGCTAGGAGGGAAATTATAAAATACTATTTAATGACAGAATCAGACATTTTTAAAATAATAAAACAGTCTATTTTCAACAAATCGTGAAATATAAGAATTAAAATAATATAATTTGCTAAAAATATTTGATAAAGGATGTTTTTAGAATAATATTCCGAAATTTAAACGATATTTCGAATATTATTATATTATAATAATAATATAATAATAATAATATTTTATATTAAGTACATGGCTCTTGTAAATTATGTAAAAGTATAAAAATTAAATTACCTTGAAAATAACTTAAAATTCAAGAAACCACGTTTGAGGTTGTTCTCTTTCTGTTTTGCCCATTATGGTCCAAGCTCTGTTTATGCAACTTTTTTGCTTTTTGTGCAGGTATTAAGAAGAAAAAAAATGTTTAATAATTGCTTCAGGTTTAATAATGTAATAATCACCATTTATTAAATAAAAAAATAATGAATTCTCCTTAAACGATGCATCTACTTTATAAATTTAAAATCTTCTCGTTGTATTATTCTCGTCTCGTTCTACTCGTTGTACTTCTCGCTGTACTAAACCGATTCAAAATATAATTAAATTTATAATGAAATGTGTTTTTACTTATCCCACTATAGAAACATAAAATCTTGATTGAATATTCAGAATTTCAATACATTTGATATGCATCCTTTTTTTTTTTTTTTTTTTTTTTTTTCATTTGTTATATTCGCAAATTTTTTTACTCCAATTTTTTATAATTTAAATAATATATAGATAAAATTGACTGTAAATTTTAATATATATATATATATATATATATATATATATATATATATATATATATATATATATATATACAGAGAGAGAGAGAGATTATGTATTTTTTCGAAAATTGAACCAACTGCGATAAGAATGAGCAATTTAAAAAATAAAATTATCCCTAAAGAGTAGCTAAAATTAATTTTTTCAATATCTTCTGAGTAATTCTACGATTATTGTTATTGATAACACAGGATTAATTAAGAAGAATATATGCAAATAAAAATTATTTAAAAGAAACAAATTCAAATTTATTTCAATATTTTGCCAAAAAAATGAATTTATAAAAAAAGTTATATTATTATTTATTATTAAAATTATATTACCAGAATGATTAAATTATATTAGCCTCTTATTTAACTCATCATCAATATAGCTTTTGGACATAAGGTTACAGAAAAGACCTTATTATTCTGTTTCTCGTATTCATTTTGGTAGTTAAATTTTATTAAATTTAAAAGAAGCATACGAAATTAAATATTTTTTTAAATATATGAATATGCTTATTATGTTTTTCAAAATATAAGGCGAAATTAAAAATTTACAATGTATATTTTTCTTTTTTATTTAAATATTCTTTTATTATTATTATTTCAGGGCTTCTGCAATACTGTACAAAACTTATTACCTGATGTTTACTAAAAATCATGTTTCTTTAAAGTTTTTCGTTATAGAAGTAGGACATTTTTTTAGAGTACTCTTTTGATCTAAAGAATTTTTCCTCTGAAAATTTAACTTTTCGCAACAAAATTGTGAAGCTTATCATTAATTTACGCATTATAGCAATAAAATATAATATATTAGACATAATGGTAACCATCTTAGAAGAAGCCAATCATCTTAGATGTATCATTAAACAGTTTTAGATTGAGAATTCCCTTTTGTTTTGTCGCGAGTTGTCATTAACGATCTCGATTTTCCGCTTAATTTCTACGGAATAAATATTCCATCTGAGACCTGCCCCCTCCTTTCCGATCCATTAATTTCTTTTCTCTTCACGTACGTTTTGAAACATACTGAACAATGAACATCTTTAATAAAACCAAAAATTTAACATCAACATTGCACACACACACACACACAAACACACACACACAAAAAAAATGCCGCATAAATATGTGAGAATTCCACAGACAGCCCGGGGGCTTGTTGGAACATCGTTAGACCTCTTTTCAATCGATCTCCATACATCGAATACCCCACAAACATTCGAAATTTTCCGAACATTACCCAACAAATGCTGAAGAGAGTCGCTTTTTCTTTTCTCATTGGTCAGTCAGCAATCAACACGGTTAATAGAACGGCGGCGCCTTTGATCTTGATTCTTTGAGAAAGCATTACAAAGGGGGGGGGGTAACGGGAGGCATGAATCCCAGGTGTGATTCTTCGGCACCCTTTCATTACTCGCAACCGTAATAACAGAGCGGCAGCAAAAGAACCTATGATTTCGAATCGCGCCACCTAGTGGCGAGGGCGGGTAACGACTACTTCTTAATGTGTGACAATTTGCAAGGTTTCTTGTTTTGAATGTTCGGTAGCTAGTTTGGCGTGAGTTTCGCTGTTTTAAACTTTCATTATTTAAGGCTTTTTTCCTTTCTTTATTTAGTTTTGAGAATGAAGAAAAAGAAAAACGCTATAATATCTTTTCGTAGGTTATGTTTTAAAAATTAAAATGCTAAGAAAAGGAAATGGAACATGTCGCTATTGTGAAGCAATTTTTGAAATAAAATGGAAATGGCAAGATTTGGAACGGATGTTTTTTGTTTTGAAAGTCTTCTCGAAAGAAAAAAAAAAGACAATGAATCTTGGAGGGGGGGGGGGGGTATTCAGCTAGATGATGGGTTCTTTGGAAACATTGCAGAATGGAGAATAAACACAGACTAGTATAAACATAGATTCATTCTTTTCAGAGACAAAAAACAGGAAGGAAGTTGACTGCTGAATAAGAGACATAGATGCACTCGCTATTTCATGTCCCTCTCTCTTTCCCGCTCGGTGATTTTCTATCTTTCATTATCAATAAAAAGCGTAAAATTAATAACACCTCTTTAAGTTAGCTTGATTCCCGTTTTGAAATTATGTAATACCTATTTTAGGTCAAATCTCGCAAATTAAAATCTCTATCAGAATAGGGTACCTAAGCCTATATCTCACCTTCTACACTTCCACATCACATCATATCTTCGTGAGGAAGTTTGAAGACAGATTTAAAATAATGATTTTATACCAAAGCTCACTGTTATAAAACGTATTTTCTCACTTCTTATTGAGTATTTATCTCAAGTCATGTAAAATGTGAACGCGGTCACTGCCAAGTAAATCATAGAAGCAATTGCTTGTAACGCGCGAGTTAAAATAGAAGGCCCTGTACTGGTGATTCATATATGTTTATATACTGCATTGCACGTTTCTAGAATGCATTGTAAAAAAAGTAAGTGAAAGGATATAAACTGCTCACATTTTAACATAAATTCTGTAATGCTTAATTTAAATACAGGAAACTTAAACGGTGTTGCTAATACAGAGGCTTGTCTTCCTCGTTGAATTATGATGAAAGTGAACTAGGCTGGATTGTATGGGAGCCGGAAAGTCGCGAACCGGATACTCGGGAGTGTATTGTACACCAAGTAAAGGATATGCGGAGAATCATGCCTCTGAAAAGTAGCCTTCTTAAAGTAAAGTAAGGATCTTTTATTTAAGTATTATAATAAACAGGTTGCACAATAAATTTATTCCTTATAAATAATCACTAATATACTCCAGTTAATTATATTTTTTAAATATCTATAAAAATCATCGCGCTAATTAAAGTTCCACGCACGGCATTCATTTTTTCTACACATTTTTTTCAAAGAGAAGTCAAATGAGGAATTCGGATGTTGTAGAAACTGTGATATCTGCAAGTGCAGTCGAAAGACAAATGTCATTTATATTATCCTTCATGCCACGTCCCGATAATAGATTAAACAGTTGTTGCAGCGTCACAAACTATGATTGGTTTCATACTATATCGCACCAAAGATTAAATATATTTCTTTTCATTCAAGTGCAAATGCTTTAATCTAAAAGTTGATACTTTTATAAGTAAGTAATATCATAGAAAAAGCAAATCTGAAGAGCTTTTATTTTTGAAGCAACGTAAAGGCGAATTTATATACACATTAAAGAAATGCCTCGTTAAAATAGGGTCCCAATTATTTTGGTTCAAGAATGTGAAAGATGAATTCTCGCATTGATATTTTGTGGCTTTTTAAATTCATTTTGAAAAGTACACTAATGTTCGCGAAGAAACTCAAACAAACTAGATTGTAGTAGATTGATGTCATGCCTGATTATGATCTGCTTGATGTTGTATCAAGAACACACAACGCAGTTAGTTAAATTATTGCTACTTTTGCCCATGCAAGGACAATAGAATGTTATCTAATCATAACATCAATGTCACTGAATGCTTCTGCAATGATTTATGATACTCACTTATGTGACTTTTAGTCACATGATATTTTTCACTAATATTATTCACTCATATTCAGTCATGTGACTTAGTAATAGAATATATACTTGGTTTAGCCCATCTTATTTCAATAATTATTTTGTTACAAAATTCATATTTAATGTCTTTTTTCCCCAATATATTTTACTCTAATGCTACCGGAACTTTTACGATGTGTTAAAGTGAAACAGCGAGTGAATAAAAGTCAAAACTAATAAGAAGTGTTGTAAATTTTCAAATAAAAGAGAATTAATTTTATATTTGTTAAATATAATTATTCAAAAGTATCAATATAAATATATGTAAATAAAAATATATTGTTTGTAACAAAGTACAAATACTTAACCCATTGATGAACCCAAAATTTACCGAAATTATAAATAGAAATAAATTTTTAATACAAACGAGAATTTCAAAACAATTAATTAGCTTCTTTACTTTCTGTGGAAGGAAATCTTTTTACCTTATTACAAGTTGCTATAAAAAATGAATAATTTGGTTTAATTCAAATTTAAGTTTAAACATTAAAAAAAACCAATCGATATTTCTTTTTATTAATGCTATGATGCAATTATTTGAAGGCAAAGAATTATTCCCCTTCCCCTTTGTTTCTTTCAAATTTACGAATTTCGTCGCAAATAATTCTCATTATTTGGCAAATTATATGAATCTTTAATTTAACAAAACGAATTAAAAAATTTAATAATCCTTGTTTAGTTATTTGATATCTGTTGAGTGAACTTCAATGAATCTATTCACATCTCATTTTAAAGAAAGCAATATTTAATTAAAATTGCGAGTCATACATTTCGCACCTCAGTGGTGGGTCGTAATAATTTTGAAGCGGGTTTTTAAGTGTTTTACAGCATTCTCAAGAACAAAACTAGAAAACGAATCTCACATTATAATGTCAAGTCAAATTTAAAGTGATGTTTAGCTATATCAGTTTTTTTTAATTGCGTGATTTGTTTTTAAACAATTACTAATATTAATAAAAAAATAAAATTTTTATAAATAATTTTGAAGTTTAAAATTTTACCTAAACTGTAATGGAAATTCTTATACAAACATATTTTAAATTAAAAAAGTTTTAAATTTTTATTTTTAATGATTTAAACCATGTTTTAAGAAGGATACTAATCTAAAATAAAGATTTCAAATGATAAAATTCAACAAATAAAAATAAACTATAAAATATTTCTTTAAGCAAGCAAATAAATATCAGTAATACTGATTTTTTCACCCAATAATAAAAAGTCTGTGATCACCATTTAGATATATCGTTGGCTTGAAGAGTAGAGAAAGTGAGCCAACTGCTGGTCGCCAAGGCCCTCACGTGCCGAAGAGCTCGAGCGCTCCCCGAGGCGACGTTTTGTCAGGGCCGGCTGATAAATGGATCTTAAGTACGGCAAAGGTGTTGGCTACGGTGTTTAAAAATTAAACGGACTGCCCCCCTCCCTGCTGGCTGTCTATTTCTTCTTCTCGCTCACTCGGCTGTCCGACTTCGCTGCCGTCCATTCGATCTTAAACGGATCCTTAAAAAATTAGGATCTTCCTTCGGAGAAGAATGAAAAGTAGCGAAAATCGTGGTACGGGAAGATCGGGATATGAATAGTCATAAGGGCAGAAGTAAATTTTATCAATACAGGATGGCTTGAGTCTAAATATATTTATTCAGAATCCCGCAGACAAAAATTATTCATTAAGAAAACATAACGAGAGTGGCATGCTTTTTTGAATATGGGTATAGGATAAAGATTTAAAAAAAACGGACACAAAACAATACTTGTAGTCACAATATCACATATCAAATTTGATACATTTAAGTCATTGCCGTTTGAATTATTGCGTTTACATATTTCTGAAAGTACAGACCAACAAATGTCAACCACTCGTTGGATTTGGTGTAAAATTTGATAGGCAGTAGATGGTGAATCTGTGTGCCAAATTTTATCCATCTAGCTTTCTTCGTTTTCTAGTTTTCGTATTATATTCGAAAAGCCAGACAAACTGACTTCCTCTGAACAGATTTTGCTCAAAATTGGATACAAATCTACAAATTTGGTATAAAGACCGTATATTAAATTTTTGGCTGAAAGCGTTTTTCAGCTATTTTTGTCACAGATAGACGGACATACAGATAAAATGCTAGAAGTGTGCTTTTCGAATTCAAGGAAGTCTAAAACGTGGAAGATCATCAAAATCTCGAGTTCGAATTTTTTGATGGTTATAATACTTTCTCTGTATTTCATTTACGAAAAAAATAAAGAAGCTCTCTAAGAATAAAGGACACGATCGTTTTTAACCAAAGACTTTTTTTTTTATGCTTATGATCAATTAAAGTGACATTTTGAGCACTCATAGCAAGGTCTTTTGCATTCTTATACAGCGTATTCATTATCACAAGATGTCGATTCAATTGTGTTTCTACTACAGACTGTTCGCCTACCTTCTTCAATTGCTCATTTTTTAAGCAAAGTTATAGCTATTAATCATCTACAGACATTTCTGTACTAGATTAAATTTTGCTTGTAACCTATTTCTTGATTTCTTTTATATCTTCTTCCCTCGGCCTAAATGGACTTTTTGGTGACACAACGAGCACTCCCCAGAGCATTCTCCTTAATAATATTTCGCCGCCTCACTAAGTAGGCAAGCAATGCTATGAATTCAATGCAGTCGTAAATGAAGAAGCTTAAACTTCATACGATAGTTTGTTTACAGTTGATTGTTGCCATTCGATTATAAATAATAAGAGCGATTTATGTGCCAACGTATGTTAGGGTTTCATATTTATAGAGATAGGTAAATAGATTCTTAAAGAAGTTTCAGTTTTCACAATTCAGCGTCGACCAGCCTTTGTGGTATTCGCAATCACGAATGGCTAACAACTTCTTCCTCTTGTAAACCTGGGTGGCATCCAGATGCAATTTCCTTCGGTCCGTATCTGCGATTGTCTTATCATAATGCATTAATTCATGGCAGAAATAGGTTTGAACTATATTTTGATTTCGGTTACCTTATTACAAATATGAAAATTTGATTTCAAAATGTGACTTTAAAACTTTTAAATGAATAATTTACAATCAGAAAACAATACAAATGCTATTAAAATTATTAAATCTTATGCTTGCTGAATGGTTCAAGAAATTTAATTTTGTCTGACCACCATTCTGTTTTGAAGCTACATTGAAGTTATTTTAGGAGGGACCTCTTAATTTTTAGCAGTGGTGACCTGGTCGCATATCTGATTTGGCACTCCACATCAGACTTGGAAAGGAAAGTTTGAAACACGAGAAATTTAATGTGCGTCGAACCGTGTGCGTGATGAATCTCTAGTCTAATCGGATCGCAAATCTATAATCTGAAGCCTATATTCTGCTGCCACTCAAGCACATTGTAATTTATACCTGATTAATCCTCCCTAAAAGTTATATAATTTTAATATTGTCAACTGATTAACTACAATTACTGTCAAAAGA
Source organism: Argiope bruennichi (assembly GCF_947563725.1). Lineage (NCBI taxonomy): Eukaryota > Metazoa > Arthropoda > Arachnida > Araneae > Araneidae > Argiope > Argiope bruennichi. The sequence continues at coordinate 14,823,126 of NC_079156.1, read as the reverse complement.
TCAAAGTTTCTTTTGCATCTGGATATCTCTACTTATTTCAAACTATAGCTTTCTGACAGTCTGTGGAAGAAAAGGGGAGATGGTGATCTTTCGAACTGATAAAAATCGTTTGGTGACAATTTATTGCCCACTAGTCACTTTTAATCACCCCTTTGTTGAAGTCCAATAAATGAAACAAGGAAGGAGCAAATTTATTGGGTGAGCATAAAGGAAAAATGTGTCTGCAAACGATCCTTGTCTGACAGTTACCAAAGATTAGCAAAACGTATGTGAAGGGGGTGGACGTAACTTTCAGATGGGCTCGAAGATATCGAAATGAGGGTGACAATTTGTTGTCATAATTTGCTGAAATATGTTTATTGGAAAGACTAATGAGACAGAAATTGCGAAGAAAATATGTAGAAATTTGGTTTTAAATAACTTTAGATGGCATTCTATTCGTTTTATCTCTTTGTAATATCTTCTTTGCAGGAAATGGTGGATTTGGGATTTTTGTCCGTGGAAGATCTTTTCATTTCCGTTTTAAATTGGAAATTTACAAAATTTATGAAGGTCTTCAATGAGTGTGCAGTTTGGTTCTGTTTTGATTTCTACATCGCAATATTCTGTAAAGTACTTTTTAAAATATTTGTGAGATCTCATTAACAAATCAATGAAAGCTTAGAAATCGTTTTACTAATTTTGATACTCGTTTGATATATATTTATGAATTTTTACACCATAAAGTTCTTTATTTTTAAAACGCCAAACAGTATCTTACGCATCGTTGGTCTTTAATTTCAATACAAAAGAATTTCAAAAGCTTTCTAAGTAAGATTATTTTTTTATATCTAATATCTATGGATACTCTATTGAAAAATTATTTTTTAAAGAAACAGCATTAATTGAGGTATGATAAAAAATGACATCATTACCTGTATGCTTATTCAATGATATTAGAATTGTGAGTATAAAATCAAGGATTAATCAACTGTCACATTCTGCATTAATGTAGTCAGTGATTTACAATTTTATAACTGGTCTTATTAGATATCTATTTTGTGAAATGATGATAAAAATAAATTATTGAGATTCTCCAATAAATGAAAATGGGTTACTAATAGCCCTATTAAAAAGTTCTGTCTCACTGAATGAAACAGTTGTATGTATGATAAGATCAAATTTTTATTAGATATTATTTTTGTTGGACAATCAAGTTTTAGAAACATTCAAGTCGATGAATATGCTTACAAATAAAAAGCATAACAAGCCAATGCACCGATATGACAACCAATAAAATTTTTAGGCTAAATCACTTAAAGAACTTCTGCAATTCAATGAAATCACTTCTTGACGTTATAATCACAAGATGCATGACATTTAATATCCAACTCTGTGAAATATTATGCTAAACTGTGATATCAGATGTTTCGTCCTCCTGAAACACGTGTACTGAATTCCAAAATTAAATTGACGCAGTACTTAAGATAGATATCTCATGGATCACTCCATTTAAGTAGAATTTACCATTAGAAGTCTTTTTGTAAGAACTATCTCAATTGTAAACAGAATTTTCGCACTGAGCTATCTATAGAAATAAATTTTTCCTGAAATCACTGTCAACGGAGTTATGAATTTTTATATGTAACTTACTATCGTTTATTATTTTAGAGTTTGTTGAATTGCTTCTATAATTTCCTGCCCTAATTTCTTACAGACTTTCGATTTTCCAGTTTCAGTTTCAAGGGCTATACTGGAATACAAATATAAGTAATAATCGCATGAAACGAGTCGAGGAAGCCATGTCAATCTTATCTCATGTTTTAATGTGAGAATTTATATGAATCATTCATTCTATGGATTTGTATTTCACCACCCATCTCCAGAAATAAAAACAATTTTTAGATAGTAGTAACAAAATGAATATCAAATTTGTTAATAGCTGTCACGCAACATCAGAGCAATCAGGGACTATCAGTTTCACCCTTATTGCCGAGAAGTGACTGATCATTCATATTATAACCTTTCGGCGGGACTACTCTGAAGAATTGGCTGAGATGCAACCAGGGTTTATCCATCAGCAGGAAATAAAAAAACCCAAAGCAGAAACTGAAGCGCACACATGGCGAATGCTTACTCATGGTTTTTGAATTCCCAACTCCACACAAACTTCTGAGCATTTCTTTTTCTCTTGAAAAGAAACAAACAAACCTCGAGTGGAAGCAATCGTATGTCTTGCCAACCCCCTGGCACCCGCTGACAGTGACAAATGGAAATGAGGTTGCTAATCCTTTAGGAAGTGTCGGCGAGAAGTCTTCCTCCCCCCTCTCACCTACATCTGTCTGTAGGACCGTCAGGGACGAGTAATAATCAACATCGTCGCTTTCACACCACATTAGCTGTCTCTTCAGCATCGGGCACGAGATCCTTATCTCATGGGTGGTTTGGCAAGGCACCCAGAGGAATGGTGGAGAGATTGTCCAGAAGATCAGAATGGATGGTGAGAAGTTGGTAGCAAATCTCCTCCAAATACCATCCGTGTAGGATTTGAGCTCGAATGGACTCGGGATTCAAAGGGTAGAAAGCCGGTTGAGACTTGATCCGAATCAGTCATGGCACGCTGTTCAAAAGCGGTAAACTGGGTGGTGGGATGCGGGAGCAAATCCGTGCGGAATTCCTTCCGAGTTGGATTTGAAGAGCACTCAAAAGAGTAAAATGCCGGTTGAAGTAATGATGATATCACTTTTTACTTCTATGATCCTGATGTTAAACTTAAATTATTTGTAATTAATGCTTGTAGAAAGCTGTTCGTTTGTATTTCAGTGATTTTTGATTCACTAAGAAATTGCTTTTGACAATAGCATATACATAAATTGTCCCATAACAACGGCCATTAACACTCTTTTCAAAATACAAAGATGTTCCACCGTTAATGATTTGTCCCAATTTCTTCTGTTCCCCCTATCAGCAAACGGAATCAGTGTCAGATTAAGCACTATAGAGACCTACAGACAATATAATTATCGGGATCCTTTTTTCGACGCAATCAGAAGCGGATAAACCACTATAGGAACCTATAGGCAATACAATTATCGGAATCTCTTCTTCAACGCACTCAATCAGAGTTGAATTAAACACTATAGGGATCTATAGGTAATACGGTCTATAGGTCTCTTCTTTGATACACGCAATTAAAATTGGGTAAAGCTCTATAGGGACTTACAGGCAATACAATTCTTGCAGTCCTTCCTTCCTAGTTTCCTAAACGAGATATTTCCTGATTGATTTTAATGTAATGTCTATATAAGCAACTTTTAAGTGACAAATATTTTGACAAACTGAATTAAAAAAAGACATTTGATTGCAGGCTGTCTTCATAAGAGTTGATTTCATTATCTCACGTGAAAAGAAATACTTTTTAATTTTAATTTAGATATAATTTTGAATAAAACAATAACAAGCCCCACATTTTTAAGAAAATCTATATATTTCAAAGCAAATTTGACAGATATGTTGATTATGCGATTTAGTCAGTCAATGGAAAAGTTGAACTATATTGATTTGTAAACAAATTTGAAAACACAGGGGAAACAGTTCTTGCATTCAAAAACTGAACGAGAAATTCCCGTGCAGCAACAAGAAATAATAGATTTAAATAGTTTTTCGCCAATAAGTCGAAACTTCATAATGTAGAAACTTCACATTCATTCTTGTAGAAGCTTCATAATATTCATTATTCGTGTCATGGATGCTTTATTTACATGGATGCTACTAAAACTGATTTATCCTTTTTTAACTGCGTAAGATAATCGAAATTCTAACAAAGAAGTATCGGTAAGTATACGAAAAAGCTGAACTAAATTTTCTATATAATTACAAAGGATGCTTACCAGTGAAGAGATATTACTGGTCCTTTGTTCATTCGCTTTTAGATGTTTGAAAAAAAATTTCTAGTTTTAGAATATCTATTAGTCATCAAATCTTAAAGCATTTGGTCGCATCTTGAAATGCTGTTTCTGTAATGCGGAGATTACAGAGATAATTTAAGCGGATAATACACAGAAAACTAAGAAAGATAGTTTCACAGGTGAATGATATCATACGTGTTCCAAAGTGTTCAGCAACTATTGAATGAACTCCATAAAATTAAACAAGTTTCTCTCCATATATAATTTTGTCATTATCATAATTATTAACTCACAGAGAGGAAATCGAGCGGATTAGGCTTACTGTTAAACGCCATATTCTTGGTGTGAGAAAGAATCTAGAATGTAAGTGAGAAAAAAAATTAATTAAAGAATTACATTTATCCACAATGATGTCTCTGAGGATAATGCAGACATTTAAAGTCATTCTTAGATTATGTAGAAACTTCATATTCATTTTTGTAGAAGCTTCATAATATACATTATTCGTGTCATGGATGCTTTATTTCGAGCAATAATTTAGCTTCAAGTCGATGAGTTTCCTGCTCTCAGTTTAGTGGAATTAAAGCTTTTTTACTTTCTAGTAACGAAGTATTGAGAAAATAGTTTAAAATTATGAATATCCACGTTTTAGATTCCTGATTTCGAAAATGACTTTAAAATGACATTATGTCTATTTATCTGTCTATAATAAAGATAATTCGAAACGCTTTGAACGAGACAAATGTATACAGTCTTTACGCCAAACATGTAGATTTCTATCACATTTTGAGCGAAATATGTTCTGAGGAAGTCTATCTGTCCGACTGTTTGAATATAAATGAACACGATAACTAGAAAACGACGAGAAATAGATGAATAAAATTCAATACACAGGTTTAACATGTTTGTTATAGACACCCATCAAATTTTGAGCAAAACCCAACGATCAGTCCAAGGTATTGACCGTCTATCGGTCTTTACTTTCAATAAATATATAAACGCGATGATTCAAAAATGTACTGACTTAAATACATCAAATTTGGTATGTGATTTTGGAATTATAGTTAATGTGTCAAATTTTTGTTTCGATTTGTTAAATGTGTCTGAAACACAAATTCGATTTTTGGATACTATAAATAGCATGCTAGATATTAATAGGAAAAAAAACTTGTCAAGGATGACACGATAGATTCAATAAAAATGCTAAATTCACGAAAAAGGTTAATATTTCGTAACTACTGTACGCCACTGTTATGCAAGGCACTCTCTGGGATTAAGTCTTTATCAGAGAGTATGCGAGAAAGTTTGGGGGAGACCACACTCGATGTTTATTATTGGGCAAACAGCAACGTAGTGGTCTGGATCGCCACTGTCCCCAGAAACGGAACGAAAATTAAAGCATTTGTTGAATCTTTGGAGGTGGACTACAAAAGGACCATGATCTGTGATCAGTTGACTCAATTTGAGTTAAAAAGAGCTTGGGAGCAAGGGATGCGAAAAGAAAAGTCCGACGTCCCGTCTCCAAAAGATTTCATCTATCTTGTCAAATTTCAAGGAAATACTTTTTACGATTTTTTAGGCATAATTTCGGATCATAGAAAATAGCAATTTGAGATTTAAATTAAATTTTGTACAAAAACATAAATAAATTTATAATGCATTGTCATATTAAGGCTATTTATCAGAGTGAGTTGATACAACGTATAAATTTACTCAGGCCGTCAAACTAAGTTGTCATTGGTTATAGTAAAATAATACTTATAGACATAGGGAATTACAACTTTTTTACTCTCAAACGCCAATTCTACTTTACGAAAGGGGAGGAGGAATATCCTGAACCGCATTTCATCAAAGAATTTTGTCGAAACATCAAAAATGGAAGGTCATAAATATATAAGGAGGCAGCCAGTAAAAAAAATAAATAAATAAAAATAATAATTTCTATAAAAAAGGGTTATTCTACAAATTATAATGAAATGCTTTGATGTAAAGCAACGTTTTATCGATTTCTCTTTAAAAGCATTAAAGACGTGAAAGTAAACTAATTGCATGGAAATTTTCACAACCGCAATAATGTTTTGAGTGACTGTAGTGGGGGATCGCAGTCCACATTCATAAAGTTGCTGCCACTGAAACCAAAAAGGGAAATAAAATTTTTCAGGTTTTACGAGGTCATAATCGGTATTTTCTAAGAGGGAAAAAACTGCTTTCCCACAAAACAAAGGGGATCTTTTGAAAGCGAAACTAAAAGCCGGAGGACTACTCTTTTGCGACTGCTCTTTTTCTTACCGTAGTGAAAGGTATTTCGAAATGATAAAAAATGGATTTTGCGATTTATGATTTGCATGAGAAATCATTTTGAGTAACGTCCTTTTTCTTCCTCTTTGAACTACGGATATTATAAATAGAAATATAGGTGTTCGAACTGAACAGAATTTAAAATATTAAACATGAAATTCTACACCACACCGTCTGAAGGCATTCGGATAAATTCTGTTTGACTGGAACACTACGTCAGCACAAGCGGGAATTATGGTTGTGTCCTAAAGGCTATCACCGGCCATGATATAATGTACCGTTTAATAAACATGGCATCGTGATAATAATAATAATTAAAAAAAAAACTCTTATTCTTGCTATGTGCATTAGAAGAAAGAAAGAAATTCTGTTTTTGTTGTAACATCTTAGGAGTTTTATTCCAATATTAAGATTGGAAGAATAAGACTCCAAATAGTTTGCCATAGGTCATTAGAGTTTTAATTTTTCAAATTCCACAATATGATATTTCATGTTTTATTGTTCCCAAACATATATTGTTGAAAACAGTTAAAGAATGTCAGTGAAATATTTATTGAATTCACAGGGAACTTTTATATTATTTTATGCCCTTGTAACATGTAGACTTTAAATAAAACATTAAAAATGCGCACATCACTCATAAGAAGTTTTTTTTTAATTTATTATTATTTTCTAATTTTATAAATGAAAAATTTTAATATTTAAAAACAAAGGTTTAGTTTGAGCATTGTATGATATAGAAAAAAAACAAGACATGTACAACTTGGAGGCGTTGGCATGAACTAAAAGGCGTATCCGCGAAAGTAAAAAAACTCATCCGTTTCATCCAATGAAAATTCATAAGCTTTATGTTATTTTTAGTTGCAAAAAGAGATTAACGACTCCTTTCTAAAGGAATTAATTATTTTTTGTTTCTGTAACAAATTGTCCATTGTTTATGGGTATAGAAAAGCTTAAAAGAGCAGAGAACTGTCTTTTAGAATGCAAATATATAAGAAAAAAAATTGTTCCGGCAGTTTTGAGAATACTTTTTATTAAAGTTTGGAGCGCAGACATGAACAGAATAAGGGACAAAAAAATTTTAAATACATATATATTTAGTTGATAAGAACTAAACTATATATTAACTCTAATATATAATATATATTAGTTGTCAAGAATTTTCAGTTTTATCTCTAGAAAATTATAAAGAAACTTTGGAAGCTTCTTGCAATCTCACAATGAATGATAAAATTTGAATTGTTGTGGTTGAAAAACATTGAAGAATTCATTCAATCATTTTTTATTGTATTTAAAAGTAATTATTTAAAGAAAAAAAATACTCATTATAATTTGAAATGCAAATATAAATCAATGTTCTGAAATAATAAAATATTTAGATCCAAAAAAATGAAATAACGTTTATTATAATTATTTTTGTTTATTTTAAGAAAATATTCGTTAGAGTAACATCGATTTCGAATAAGAAGCAAAATACAATGCTTCCATTAATAATATAAGCATTAGAAAAGTATTTCTAATCAAACAAAAATTCTTTAAAGGATTGAATTTAAGACTTCGTGCACATCTGCAAATGTTGTTGAATAAAATGATATGCCAAATGACATCCATCAAGATTTTTTGAGAGAATACTTTTGAACTTAAAAATAAATGTCATTTATATGGAAATTGTTTAGAAGTACTTTAGTATCAGATTCACGATTATTAATGAAATGACATACTCTTTTCATTTTATGATATACCACTTCCTCTTGCCAGGCTTATTTGCGCAACCACTGACCACAAATAAAAAGAAACTAAAGCATTTACAAATTATTCCAATATCATTTATATATAGCATATCAAACGAAAATGAGTTAATGTAGTCTTGCACTTTTAAAATGACACCTCTTTAAGAGGTAAATGGTAGATATCCATATTTGTGCAATATAAATTTTATAACGGCGATAGATTGCGTGCTTTTTCTTGTGACATAAATGACATTTTAAAACAACAAAAAGAAATTAAATTGTTTTTCCTCTTTTTTTTTTTATCAGCAACATACTGATTTAAAATAAACCATTTAAAATTTGGCAATATAAACATCCTGAGGTTAAATTTCATTCACTTTTTTCCTATCAAATATACTTTGAGCACCCACCTGCCCGTTTTGGTGATGATCATTTCTGTGCCCAACTCGTTGAACTTCTCCCAGAGGTCCTTGTTCTCGAGAACGCAGTCTACCCTGAGGAGGTCCTGGCAGTTGCAGCGTCCTTTCAGAGTGTCTGCGTAAGGGTTGGCGGAGGAAGCCGACCCTTCGGAAGACGAGCGCCGAGCCTTCTGCGTCCCGGAGCCGCCAGCCTTCTTCGGTCGGGGACTCTTTTCCTCGGATGGGGCTTCTTCGTTCACATCGCTACCCTGGAAGAAGAAAGTGCGGAATAAATTGAACCATAAAACCGTTTTTTCTTCAAAAATAGAAGAAAAAGTTTTTAAAAACATACATTTATAAAAAGATTTTTAAAAAATTCTTTTTTTTAATTTTTATTATTTTCTGTTTAGTCATATACATTTTATAATACAGACTTTAATAGATTTTAACCCTTTGGACTCGAATGGTGCCTCTCTGGAACCATTTAAGACGGTGCATCATTTCGAAGCTTTGTTTATTTCCTTTTCAGTTTTGATTGTTAAAAACGCCTACAGAATGGTAAAAAGACATAGATTAATTTTTTGGGGAAATTCAATTTAAAACAATTATATTTATTTTTTGGAGAAATAAACAAGCCTTTGTAATGAGCGAAGAATTATGCATCGAATTACTTTTCCGAGTGCTAAGAGTTAATATAAATCTATAACTTTTGTAGAATTTTGAAATCAACTTTTTCCTCAAATTCTTTACAAAAAACCGTAACTGGTATGAAATCATTTAAATTAACACATAATAAAGTTCTGGGAATATTAGGATAATATATTGTCATTCGGAACATACAAGTGTATGCAAAATTTCAAAATTCTATTTCATTAGGAAGTAAATGGTAAAGGATTGCAGAATTCCATATTTACAAGGATCGAAATAAGTTACTTTTATTTAACCCGTGTAAAGAAATCAAATTGAGATTTTTGATAATAATTTTATCAATTTTTTGAGCCTGGAAAACTAAAGGACTTTTTTTAAAATAAATTTCATTAATTAAGTAAAAAATGAAGTCCTTCGCCTGACTTCTAAGTAAAAAATATACTATGCATTTAATATAAGTAATTTCTGACTAATATTTTCTTGCACTGTTCTGTTTGCTCTGTGACTACCTCTTGCGATATGCGTGTAAAATTAAACCGCCACGACATATCTTTGATAAAATTGATTCTATTGCTTTCGCCTTGATTGGAATGTTTCTTAGCTCAATAAAATACTTCTGTGGAATTTTTCCACTTTGTTTCAAAGCAATGCTATCCATCTCCTATTCACAGCTTGTAACTTAAGGGTTCCCAATTTGTGGTATGTGGGCCTTTGGGAATATGCGAAAGCAATAAGCTCAATTCATGCAAAGAATATTCTTTTTTTACATTGAAAATAAATATTCCAATAAGTTTAACGCAGTTCCAAACGTGATATTATATCTATTTTCATTGAATGCCATTTTATAAAATTTAGTAACATGGCTGAAACTCAAAGGTCGCATTAAAATGTCTTACTATTTGAATGACCGATAATCGTGACGAATAACTGTTAACTTTCTTTATAAGTTAATGCGAAATAATTTTGTTGTTCTTTTTCTTTGTTTCAGAACTGAACAAATAAAAATTAGAATAAGATATACAATCTTTCTTTCTCTCTGTATGTATATAATTGAATACTTATGTATTTATTTTCTTTAATCATAAAAAATGTAACACCAATCTTAGCATCTAGAAGGAGTAACTACGCTATTGAAAACTTCCTGTATCATTTAAAGAAGGAAGGGGGGGGGAATTCAGTGATTTTGATTATGATTTCAAATTATGTTATACAAATTATTTTAACACCATCTTAAGATTAAGAAAATTAGTTTTTCAGTAACATCATTGTCACTTTCATAGAATTCGAATTTTCGTAAATTTTTCTTATTTTTATTTTAACTCGAAAGTTAAAATAAAAATGTGAAAATGTGAATGAATTAATTTTATGTTCTTCTTGCTTTCAGAATAACGCTAAATAAATGTCAAGCACAATCTCTCTCAGTTGATGATATCGGAAATTCCATGCGTCACTCAGTTGTAAATTGCATATTCTAAGATGTGAACTCCAACAAACCAGTCTATTATACATACAAAGTACGCCAAGAAATGGTAAAACTAAAATTTATCTATGCGAATGTTCTAGAATAATGATTAGCTAGGCATCATTAATAATGATTTAGAGTTTTGAAAACTCTTAAGAGGTCAAATATTATGCGGCGAAAGATATTTATTTTTCTCCTTCTTTCACTCGTAAAGAATTGAAAAACACTGGTGGATTCACGGATAATCATTAATAAATCCTACATATATTATTAAGTTAATTTGATTCTTTTGACTTGTTAACTAATTTAAACTCTTCACATTATTAATAAAGCTTCTTTTTATTTTTTTGCGAGTAGTAGTGGTTGAGGCAGTATTAAGCAAAGAAATGCTCAAAAAGTTAAAAAGTTAATCAAAGTGTAAGGGTGGGTAAGAAAAATAGCTCAGAACCATTGACTATGATTATTCTATTCGCGAATATTCATAGAAATTGATTGATTGATCATTTAAATCCTTTGTCAGCACGAAAAACACGAAATAAGATCAATTCTGAGGAAATTCTTTTATTTGTTTTAAACTAAGCCCAATGATGCAAAATGAAAAGTGAGCAGATGTAGTTTTCTCTGTGTCATCGTATTCTTTTTTCTCTCTTTTGAATTGTCAAAGATTAAAAAGCCTAAGAGAAACTAGATTTAAAAATAGCATCTTTGTGAGAGAAAAAAAAAATTTTTTTGTGCTCATTATACTGGTCGGATGCGCTGCTTCACTTTAATTTTGGAATGTATTGAAATGTTGCAGGGCACGGCTTTGCAAAGAGCATAAGAGAATTTGAAGTGAGATGCTGTACGACATGCACGGGTGCTATTGTCGTACATAAGATTAACTCATTCAAAATATATGTTTCGCGTCTTGTAAATACCAGTGGAATATCGTTTTCAATAATTATGTATTTCTGCTTCGCAAAAGGAATAGAATCCAAATATGGGAAATAGCCAGACACAAGAAAAATCCTTCACATTATCCAAATATCTTAGAACAGTTCACCGAATAGCTTCACAAAGATTAAAGTCCTCCATAAAAGTGTTTTACTTTTTATGTATTTAAAATCCTTGAGTATAAAGAGAGGGTTTTTTTTTTTATTAGGATATGGAACAACGATATGAAATTTAAGATTAAGATGTATTCGAAATATGAGAAAAGGGGAGGCAGAAAGAAAGAGAGAAAAAATCATGCTCTGGATTCGAAATCCCACGTTTGCTCTCAAGTAAGGCAATTTATGAAACATCTGAAAATTGGAAGTCAACAGAGACCAGTTTTCAACTGTAATCTTAAAATAAAGTTTGTGAAAAGAATTTAAAAACGTTTTGTATGTATAATCCGGATGAACTTTTTAAAAATTAATTTTTACATATTCATGTTTAAAGGAAATTAGATGGATCTTGTTTTGCGAATTATAGTATTAGATTGCATTTAAAGATACATTCCTCGCAATGATTTACTCTATCGTCGTATTTTATGAATAATTTTTCATACTGAAATGCATGACACTGCCTCAGAACAGTTCATTACTCGGAATAGGAAAGATTTATAAAGGTAAATAGATTCTTGTTGATTCTGAAAACGAATATGCCTTGTCAGATCCATATTTCGTCAAGCTCATTACATAGCTGGAGCTTTATTGTAAAGTACGACATCAACTGCAACCGTTTCATTTCAACAAATGCGACAATGAATGCCTGATTCCTGTTATAAAAGCATCTCAATTCGTTAGTAATTTGCTCTCTTGTGAAATCAGAACCTTTTTACTGGTGAAATTTGATTTAAATTGTATTTCTGTGGTGAATTTGACACTGATACATGTATATTTTTTACATTCTTGATAGATACACATGTAAAAGCCGTATAATAGCATAAATTCCCCCGTTAACTTTAAGGAATTATAACAAACCAATAATTATTTGCGATTCCTAAACACCAGATAGATCCTTACACTCGCTTATATATATATATATACACACACAAAAGTATTAGAATCAAGTTAATAGGAAAATCAAAAAAACAAACAAAAATTATACCAAAAAAATTATAAAAAATATAAAAAAGAATCCGGCCTGAAGACTTTTTCAAAGGTCACCCTCAAGCAGGGATAGAAAGGGATTTTTTTCTGTGAGGAAATGCAGACATTTGTCTAATAATGATTCGTCGTGACCCGAAAATCCCCTGAAAATATGCCCAAGAGATATACCATTTTAACAGAAAGGAAAATACAAAACAACAAATTAGAAGAAAATAACCACAACAAAGTAAAAATACAATAACAAAAATAACAATAAAAACAAAAAATAGCACTAAAGGAAAAAACGAAAAGGCCAGAACATACCATCAACAGTCAAGGAAATTTTAAGCTATCGATTGTGATTCCCGCTTTTTAAAACACTAACGGTTAAAAGGCTAACGGTAAATTATGTAAACAAATGTAGGCTCCCAGCTCCATCTATTGAGTTTAGTTATCATTTTAGTTTCGTTTTCAACTATTTCTTACTTTAGATTGGTCACTTATATATATATATATATAAATTTTCATTTTATACTTTCTGAATTAGAAGGGATTAAAGTATGTTTTTTCCTACTATTAAATAAACATCACGGCTAATAAAATTTATTGAACCGAAAACTCATAGAAGCGCGTTTAAATTATTACGGCAATGGAATATTGAATTTACCAGAATTCATTGACATTAATCAATGCTTTTTCCCATAATTCTTTCTTAAATGATACATTTGCATTTTTTTTTCTGTGCACTTTTAAAGTTAAAAAGCACGTTCCAAGTGATGATGTATCGCTCGTAAGATTTCATATCAAAAAGATCATTTCTGAACTCTGTTAATCTCTTACATACATCAACAAGATTTGAATCACATCGTTCGATTTCTGATGGTCTAGTATTATATTACGATCGATTGATGTCGGCCCTCAGTCACTCACCTCATCCACTTCCGGTTCTTCGTCCTCTTCTGGAACACTGGATGCGGGGGTGGAACGGTCTCGTTTCTGTCCCGGAGTTCTGTCCCAGGAAGGAGAAGGCCCACCGCTGCTCTCAGAGTCCGAGGCAAAGGGTGACCTCATTGGCCAGTATAAGAGGTCAGCTGAAAAATACGTGAGAAAGTTAAGCTAGTAAAATATATCGTACTTTTCAAGGAATGTTATCAGACAACATAGATATTATTTTCTTATTCCTGTTGTATATCTAATTAATAATTTTGTTGTTTAAGTCTTTTAATTAATCAATATGTTTGAAATGAAGATTAATGGTTAATTCTTTACAATGTTTAAGATATTGTGTACTATTATTTTTCAAAATTGAAACAAATCATTGGAATGTCTCTCTATTCTTTTCCTAATATTTCAGTTCCAATTATTCTAACCAAACATTTGAATTAATTAGACAGGCAGTTCCAGCGACAAGATAAATGAAATAATTTACATTAACTTGAACATGTCAAATATTATCAAGAATTTCTTCTCATTCAAATGCCATCTAATACAAAATCAAAATAATTTTTTGAATTTTTAATTGTATAATTAAATCAACGTAGCAGTTAATTTTAATCGCAGAAAACGTTTGGGCATATTAAAATAGTCTATTTTTTTTAAATTGATATTACAGTAAAATTTTCAAAGATGATGTGTTATTTGATTAAGAAGTTATATAAATTCATTGATATGAGATTATTGAATCTTATAACAAACGGTTTGCAGAGATTTCAAAACTAACGATTTAATTTATTTAGGATTAATATAAATTTCATCAAAGGAAAAACTTTTGTTTACTATACTAACACTTTGTTTTGATACTAAACAATGTCTATTTGGGTGAATTTCTTAAATTTGAGCCCACTATTTGATGACAAAGATGTAACTCAAGTTGGTGAACCCTTCAACAAATTTCTATCTTTATGGATCTGAATATATTTTAATTATACGTCAACAGATTTAACAGATATACCAACTACATAAGGAATCTTGATGGAGTCGAAACTATTGCCTTGAAACCTTTAACCTTGATGGCGGTACCTTATAATAAGTTAAAGAAGACATGGAAATTTTCAAGATAGAAACCAGAGCTATTTATGTAGAAATACTAAGAAGGGATGTATTTTTTAACTGAAACAATTTTGATTTAAAAGTTGATTCAATTTTATTTTTTCGTATACGAAATATGGAGAAAATATTGTAATCATGAAAACTTCCAATTCCAAATTTTGACGAAACTTCATGCTTTAGACTCTTTGAGTTCGAAAAACATATTTTTGGCATTTGTCTGTGTGTCTATCTGTGACAAAAATAACTCAAATAAGTTTTGAGCTAAACAATTAAAATTTGTTATATGGTCTTTACATCAAATGTGAAAATTTCTGCCAAGTTTTGAGCAAAATATATTGTGTGGAAGTCTGTCTTTCAGCTGTTCAAATATAAGTTAAAGCCATAACTATGAAACGAAGAGAATTAGATGGATAAAACTCGGTACACAGATTTAACATCTATATAGTGTAGACACCTATCAAATTTTGGGACAAATCTAACAAGGGATTGACTGTCTGTAAGTTTGTTCTTTCAGAAGCATGTAAACACGATAACTCAAAAACGATGTAACTTAATTATATCAAATTTGGTATGTGATTTTCTGACTACAAGTATAGTTCTTTGTCAAATTTAGTTTTCAGTTCGTTAGGAAAAAAATGCTTCTATTCGAATAATTCTAAAAGAATGCGTCTAGCACGAATTCTATTTTCGTAATTCTGTGTCAAATTTTGGTTTCAAACTGTTATAGAAAAACGAGCCAAAATCGTAAATTTGATTTTTATATACTACTAATGCCAGAGATTAATCACCCAAAAACTAGCCAAGAATCAATGATAGAATCAGGAAAAATGTTAAATTTACTTCAAAAGTTAGTATTTCGTAAACCATTGTATGCCAAAATCACGCAAAATGCTCTATACCATACCCAAGGTCCACAATCTTTTGCAGATGCTATGAAATAACACTTTTAATAGAGAGCATGCAAGAAAGTTTTAAGGAGACCACTCCCGCTGGGTTTCATGAACAGACGAAAATGATAATGATTTTGGGACTGTATTTAATGAGATCTTATATTGATTAAGATTTTTTTTGAACTATCTTATAACCAATAAAGCTTAGGAATTAGAAGAATTGAAACACATAACTCTCCGTGATAATAAGATTGCATAAAATGCCGTCTCTCGCATTAACTGAGAAATTAACAACCCCAATAAACACACAGATTGCTTTACATGAAATCTGAGAGCCGCGCGACACTTCACCGCCAGTTTTCGTAATGCTTCTTCTGATACCAGGCGATAAAGCACGACTGCGTGAATTTGAATAATTCATAACTTCTACTTCAATCTCCGTATGCAAATCGTTTGCTCACACTATGGGACAGCAAACGATAATGAAAAGGAGGCTCTCACGATACATTTGTCTCTTCAATCATGTATTTTTTTTCTTTCTGTCTCTTTTGTTGGCATCAGTGTTAACGGAAAACGAGCAAAATGACAAAGACGGTAAAACTAGAAAAAGATGAACGCTGTCTGTAGCTAATAGGAATCTGATAAAAAAGATTCGTTCCAAAGCGCTCGGTCCCTCTGGCAGATAAAAGAGCATTTTTTTTTTTTCATCATTCCCACTCAGAAGTTATTATTTTTAGTGCGTGGGGGTAAAAATGATGGTGGAGGCGACTGCTTATTTGAATTGCTAAAATGATAAAATGGGAATTCGAAATTTTTCTTCTAAGAGATTACGATGTCGCTCAGATTATCACTTTAAATTTTTTTCGACTGATTTTGAAGATGCTTAATTTTTTTAACTCAAAAATATAGGAACTGGATCTTAAAAAGTTATCACTAATAAAATGTATGCTGGATGTCTAATCTTTTTTTCAAATTAAAGTATTCGAGCAATGAAAGGTATAAACAGCGTTTAAAATGATTGAATTTTAGAAATAAGAGAAAACAGAAAGAGGGCATGTATGAAGTTTAAAACATAAATTTGTATGCTGATTATTTCGAATCAATTTTTTAGAAATTTTTCTTTGAACTTTATTAAGCTTTAAAGCATTTCTAAATGAAAACCTTAAATTTCACAACTCCATTCACAAACATTTTTGGGAAGCGATTAATTACTTAGCAAATGAGTATAAAATGGAGTAAATAATTATAAGGAAGTATATAAAAGTTTGAGGTTTAACTTGAGAAAACCACACCATTAACAAAGTAGAAAATTTTAGGCTTTGCATTGAAGTGAAAAGCAAAAGTGTTTTCAAATGCCCTGTTTTTAAATAAATTTAATTAATAGTTTGAAAAGAAAGAGATTTAAGATTTATTTATGATTTGTTTAGTAAACCCTTAAGCCACCCTCTACCACCAGCGAAAATTTCTGTTTTTCCTCTGATTTTCGCAGCCC
Organism: Argiope bruennichi; assembly: GCF_947563725.1. Classification (NCBI taxonomy): domain Eukaryota; kingdom Metazoa; phylum Arthropoda; class Arachnida; order Araneae; family Araneidae; genus Argiope; species Argiope bruennichi. Next base: position 14,806,218 of record NC_079156.1, on the reverse strand, counting down.
CAGAACAAACAAAAATAAAAACTAAAGTAAGTAAACATTTACAAAGCGTTTTAAACATTTAAAGGTTTTAAAATGTCGAAGCATGGACGGCTGTCCTGCAGAAGTTTCACTTGAACGCACTAGACGCGTTACGGACGACGAAGAGGTTAAACCGATTTACTTAAGAAATTTAAGCTACAATGCGAATTCCCTTCATTATTTTAATCTGTTATCAGGCAAAACTGTCTATCTTAAAAATGCAGAAATCATCCGTATTGCATTGGGTGATATTTTATGTAGTATTAAATTTTACAAAGAAAAAAATACTCAGTGAATTCTTTTCTTGAGTTATCACCAGTGTATTTTCCATTAATTGCGAAGTATACAGCTGAAGCCAGTTCGTTTAGATGTACTTAAGTTAAATTTTTTTAGTAAATTCAATAAATATTAAGATAACGTTTTGCTGATTTTTAAAAAAATTCAAAGGCGGTTCTCTTTTATAAATCGGATTTTCAAGCAGGGAATAACCTTTTCATTTTTTCAAGCCACGTCCACAATGATAACCATTATTCAAACCATTATAAATAATGGACTGTATTTAAAAGTTCTGTCCCAAATTCTAATATAAATGCACCTTTCTTTCGATTACTAATTTTATTAACGCGCGATAGTTAGTATAGATAAGATAAAAGGTAAAATCATGTCTGATGTTCGTACCTTTTTTTTCTACTTGAAGCATAAAAAATTCCTATCGGCATACTGGAAATTAAAGGTAAATTCCTTGACGTCTAAATGTTAGAAACAATTAAAATTAGGGCTTTACAATCATTTTTCAGCCCCTAACTTCTAAGATATTGCAGTTATGGTAAAACGTTAAATATAAAAGTTGTTCGTCTTAATGAGGCTCTGCTTCGGCTAATTGTATTTATTTTTCTTAATCATTAATCAATCAAAAATAAGTTTAATCATTTCGAGATAAGTAATCGTGGTAAGGTTTCAGATTAATTAACGTTTTTTCGACAAGCACATCAAAATCGTCCCAATCGTCCAAAAACTCGTCTAAAATCTGCTATTCTAGATGGGTACTAGAAATGGTAACAAAAGAATTTACAAAAAAAATTGGCGACAAATCGACACAAAATTTTTCAGTTTTGACGACCATATATTAATTTTAAGTCTATCCGTATCGTTATGGCTTCCCTATGGAGATTGATATTCATGTTTTCTAAAATAATTATCTTACAAAAAATGATCTTTGCATTATCTTAAGACTCAAAAAATTATATTTTTAATGATGCCAATTTCATTTCTGCACAATTTTCTCTTTAAAAGATATAATATTTTTAATTCTATTTGATACATTATCTGAAAAAATGTTTTTAAATGCTATGAAGGAATTCAAAGTATACGTCAAAACATTCAATCGCCTGTTGTTACCAGTCATTTAACTCAGTAGAAGGATTTTCGCTTCGCTTTTATTTCGTAATATATATACTTTTTTAATTTGCAGTATACTGATTAATTATTTAATTAATTATTTAACAAATTAATCATTTAACAACCAAAAAAGTCTATAAACTGGACGAACGGACTAGTCGCCAAAAGCGGCTGGTGCATATTAAAAAGTGTTAGAAATCTTTAAAAGGAAAATTTTCTGTTGTACAATATAGAGATCCCAGACAGTGAAAACAGATTTTATCAATGGGACTGCTGTAAAAATACATGTTGTTGTACAATATATAAATATATGTAAAACATGGATTGGGAAAGCAGTTTTGAAGGGTTTTTTTTTAATGGTTTTTATTCTTTATGCTTTCAAGCGAATAATTCTATTTTCAGTTTTTGTCAAAATATATTTCTCCAAGCCATGACAAAAGCACTGCAGTGAGCAGACTAGGTAAGCCGGAATGAGCAGAGAGAGCGGGGAAGAATATAGCCCGTGGAACTCCAAAGTTAAAGATATAGTGAAAAGCATCATAAAAGGAATATATATATATATATATATATATATATATATATATGAAAAGAAAAAGTTATTTAATAATGATGACACAAGAATGTTTGGGAGGGGGAGGGGAAAGAACATAATTTGAATACAAAATTTCATACTTTCTCAAATGCAGAATTTTAATGTTATATATAACGAATTATAAAATGTAGACTCTCTAGATCTACAAATGTGTCGACTTCAGTTTTGGAACATATATATTATTACATGGGTGATAAACTAATGGAATGAGTCTCCCGCGGGGCATCTCAGATATCGGGATGAGACAATATAATAGTTTGTTCTTGCCGCTCTGCTAGGTATACAAATGATGTGGGGTCGACGACGCCCGTGCGATGACGGGGCATGCTCCCTACGAGAGGAGTTGTACCGTAGCCGATGATGGACTTTAGAACTGAACCATAATTCAGATTTTCATTCCAGACCTTCAGATTTTCTCTTACGCCGTAAGGTGGGTTCAAATAGTAGCTTGTGATAGCTTATAAAATGTCAATATTGCAATTATAATAAAATGTCGAAAATCTTGGCCCGTTTAGCTTTGACGTTATACAAAACTGTAAATTTATTCTCACCAATTTTTTTATTTTTATTTTGGTGAGAATAGATAGGAGAAACGACTTTCTGAACTAGAAAATCATACTCGAAATCCTTCTGGCAAAAAAATGTAATGACCATTCATTAAATAACTGAACAACAGCAAATTAAAAAAAAAGATTCAAAATATATGGACCATCCTTTTCATGCAGTCAGTTTCCTATATTCATTCGGTTATTATGCATTCTTTATGAAAAATATAAGCTCAATAATTATAAGTAAGCTGATTTTATGAAATTTTTTATTAACAGATAGTAATCAGAAAAATAACTCATTCTGTAAAATTTTATAAATTAAAATTTTAATTTATTTTAAATTATTTTGCTTTCTTGACAAAATAATAAGAAAATATGTGTATAATGACAGTATAATTCTGGATTGTTTGAAATATTCCTTCATTTTAATTTTTTGAAGAAGTAGGCAGAATATTTTAAAGGAAAATACAATCATTAAATAAATTAATATTCATTCATTTTAATAATGAAAAACAGTACTGTTCTAAAAAAAATTTTTCATTAAATGCAATCCTAGTATCTAAGTTGAAAGAAAAATATAGAAAAAAATCTTTATAAATTTTGTGTGTGTGTATAAAAATAAAAGCGACATAAATATCCGTTTGCGAAACCTTAAGCAAATGATTTAAAGGTAAGAAAAATTAAAAAGTAAAGATATTAATTTGCTTAAAAATATGTGGAATGAAGTATGATGGGGAAGTGATAAACAATTTTGCATTCCAGCCTCTGTGTATATAGCAGTAAGTTCTTTTTAAATGTTGTTGAAATATCACATTATTCCTTTATAAGTCATATAATATTGATATATTATATATTCTTTATCGGAGTCTCTGTCTAATTATATATATAAATAAAAATGAGTGACTTGAGGAGAAAAAGGGGACTTTATAGATGTTTCCAGAAAAGGATTTAAGAGCCTTGTCTTACAAGTCTTATTTTCGTGACCCAAACAAAGCTGTAATTTTCTTATCTCGGCCACTCATTTTTGGTCCGGGAATCAAAATCACTTTCAAGAAATATATGCCATATCTTCGAATATAAAGAATTGCAAGAAAATAGTTATTAGCCTTTTTGGTTGGACGAACATCACATGATCATTATAAATAATGAGTAAAAATTTGTTCTATCCTCACAAAAACAGCAACGCCTTAACCCATACTTTAACTTTTCCAGGTAAAATCAATTCACTGCAGACCTCGAGAGAGAGTGAACTTGTTTCATCCTATCTCTCTTATCAATCATCTTCCTGTCTTGCTCCAACCTTCGAATTACAACTCGACACGCAAAGGAATGAAATTAATATCGAACCGTCAGTGGCATGACATTATTTTTTAAAGTACCCGAGGAAGAGCTGTCATTTCCCGTGTCGGAAAAACGCCCCAACCACTCTTTTTATTCCAAGATCTTCTGACCCTTTCATTTCCAAGTTTGCCACTGTCTCGTTTCATAGTCTATTAACTTCTGGTAGCCATAAACAAATCTGCAGGGTACAATGGATGGCCGCCCAATCATTTGGGACCTCAAATTTTCCAGCTAAGTGATAGATTAGTCACGGACCACATGGCACAGAAAGAAGCCATCAAGAGTTGACATCGGCGCTTGATTGGACAATTACCGTTTTCTTTCATGGGACACATTCGTCGTTTTCGTGGCGATGTTTGCAAGGGCGTTGTTTTCGTCTTCGGATTTGCGCCAATGGCTAAAAGTCATGTTTCGTTGATGAATATGCTTTTGCATGTGGAAGGAGAAGGTGATGAACTGGTAAATGGATCCGGGACGGCAACTGGGAGGGGCATGTCACAGTTCTTGGGTTTGGGATTTCGGTAATTTTCTGTCGGAAAAACCTATCATGTGTCAAAGATTGCAATCTGCAACATCAGCCAGGATGAGAAATAAGCCACTGCCTTTGGCCTGGGTATGGGAGGAGAACGTTGCGGCTCGTGAGCACCGATTTCGGTGCGATTTCCACCAAAGAATTAGTGAAGAGCTATTGGGAGTGTTCTCCTAGCGATTTTCTTGCATACTATCACAACATAGCGAGTATCGTTCTGAAGAGAAACGAATATAGAGCCAGTGGGAATGTTTTCTACTCGACATTCTCACATACTATCACAACATAGCACCTTTCGTTTTGAAGAAAATTGAATATAGAGCCAGTGGGAATGTTTTCTCCTGGACATTCTCACATACTATCACAACATAGCACCTTTCGTTTTGAAGAAAATTGAATGTAAAGCCAGTGGGAATGTTTTCTCCTCAATTTTCTCACATACTATCACAAATAGCACTTTTCGTTTTGAAGAAAATTGAATATAGAGCCAGTGGGAATGTTTTCTCCTCGACATTCTCACATACTATCACAACATAGCACCTTTCGTTTTGAAGAAAATTGAATATAAAGCCAGTGGGAATGTTTTCTCCTCGACATTCTCACATACTATCATAACATAGCACCTTTCGTTTTGAAGAAAATTGAATATAACGCCAGTGGGAATGTTTTCTCTTCGACATTCTCACATACTATCACAACATAGCACCTTTCGTTTTGAAGAAAATTGAATATAGAGCCAGTGGGAATGTTTTCTCCTGGACATTCTCACATACTATCACAACATAGCACCTTTCGTTTTGAAGAAAATTGAATATAGAGCCAGTGGGAATGTTTTCTCCTGGACATTCTCACATACTATCACAACATAGCACCTTTCGTTTTGAAGAAAATTGAATGTAAAGCCAGTGGGAATGTTTTCTCCTCAATTTTCTCACATACTATCACAAATAGCACTTTTCGTTTTGAAGAAAATTGAATATAGAGCCAGTGGGAATGTTTTCTCCTCGACATTCTCACATACTATCACAACATAGCACCTTTCGTTTTGAAGAAAATTGAATATAAAGCCAGTGGGAATGTTTTCTCCTCGACATTCTCACATACTATCATAACATAGCACCTTTCGTTTTGAAGAAAATTGAATATAAAGCCAGTGGGAATGTTTTCTCTTCGACATTCTCACATACTATCACAATGCGGCATAACGAGGTTCGTTCTAATCAAAAATAAATATAACTTTCGGGCGTCATCATGTGAACCGATTGTTTGATTTGTTAGTAAATATTAAGAAAAAGATAGAACACATAAGACCCGTTGAAAAACTTTTTAGAAAACTGTAGATTGTTATCTAATTTCAACCGTCAATTGTTCTTTTAAAATCAACAGTTAGAATTTCAGAAATTAAATGTACTCGTAAAATGCTACTCAGCTACGTGATCTTTGAAAACTGGAGAATATTAAATACAAATTATTTAAATTATTTCTAAATAAATTCGATTTATGTAATTTATTTTTAAAAAAAGCATATGTTGCAGCATTAATAAAACTTTCCAAACGATTTGGTAATACTATAGCGTAAAAAAGGCCGCTTTCACCAATTTTGTTTATAGATTAAGTAATTTTATTTAATTGAATGATAGATATAAAGCATTTAAAAGCAAACGAATTCTAAACTTTAGCATACTTATGGTCAAAGTTACTGAACATTTTAGTTTTTTGAACATTTTATTTTTAATATGTTGCTATGTCAACCATCTGACGATTATCGTAGGTTGACATATGCATTCCATTTTCAACATTTCGACTCATGTGTAAAAATGCTGGAAATTTTTCTTTTCCTTGGCATATTTCGAAATATTTACAGTTATCGTTTATGTATGAATTCATATCAATTAATATCCCTAGATTATGAAACCGTACTAAAGAATCAGCGGAAATAGTCCCCACAAAATTCTATAGCAAATATCTTATAAAGACATTATCCCAGAGAACGCCTTCATGGCATTGGCGAACAATAGATATGAAATATTAAACTTTGCGTGATTTTGAAATTTTTAGAGTATTTGTCGTATGATCTTTGGCGGGCCTTTCCTGGCATGCGGTTAATAGTACACGAAAATCGAAAAACACGAAATTGCGTTTTAGTCGCTTTTTCCCTTAACCGATTGAAACAAAAAATTTACACTTGTAGTTAAAAATCACATACCATATCTGATATATCAAAGTCATTACGTTTTTGAGTTATTGCGTTTAGATATTTCTGAAAGTTCAGGACAACAAACGATCAACCCTTGTTGAATTTGGTTTAAAATTTAAGCCCGTGTACCGAATTTTATCCTTATCTAGCTATCTTCATGGTTAACCACATTCGCACAGCCGGATGGGCAGACATCCACTGAATGGAGTTTGCTCAAAATTTGATAAAAATCAACGAATGAAGTGTAAAGACCGTGCACCAAATTTCATCTGTATAGCTAAAAGCGTTTTTGAGTTATCTTTGTCACAGACAGACGGACAGACATAAAACCAAGAATGTGTTTTTCGAACTCGGAGAAATCTAAAACGAGGAGATTCGTCAAAATACGAAGTTCACATTTTTTGACGACTGAATACTTTCTCTATAATTCTATATAAGTGAAAGTAAAAACCGACTTCTAGAAACAAATAAAATATAGTATTCGCAATTTAAACGCCTATTTTCCATTACTATTTCTCCTATTTTCATCTACTTTATCTTTTTTTTTCCACTCAGTATAAGTACTATTTTCTTCTACAAAAACTAGCATTTATGCCTTAAAAAAACTATAGGTGTGAAAATCTGGAGTTCCGTGATTAGGTTAAATGTAATGCTGCCAAAATAAGCTCACAATAAATAGCAGTGGAGAGTGGAAAGAACACGTCTCCTACTTCCTCAAATTGAATTTAATCCATTGATTTATAGAGATTCGGTGAAAGCACCCAAGAAATGGGTTTGTGCACGCCAAGAGATTTGAATCAGTGCTTTTATCACGCGATCGAAGTAAGAAATAAAAAGAAAGGTATTGAAATGGAGAGTTATGCTTAACATCCGCTTCAAAAGAACCTGATTTCCTTTTAACTAATTCTGAAGTTCACTTCGGTCTCAATATTAGATTTCCATTTCTTTCTTCTTCTTTTTTCTTTCTTTTTTTTCTGATTTTGCTGAAATTGCCATTAGCACAAAGCAATATAGCCAAAAAATATTTTAATAATCAATTCCATCTTATAACAGAATATTCGTTATAAATGGGCGAAAAAGTTGAATGTGCAAACACAAAATGTTTAAATCTATGCGACACTGTGGCAGTATTGCTTCGGTCATACTTTAAAAAGATTTCCTCAACTCGGGAAACAAAAAAGGAAATAAAAGTTCATTTCTTTGTGAAAAGCGTAAAATTATATATTGAAGTTTACTGCTTCAAATTGGTGCTTTCATTTTATTTTTGAATCTAGCTAACATCCGAATATTATTCGATGAAGTTATGATATTTTCAAATTTTTTAATGAAATATGAGCTTTAAATAAAGAACAAATAAAGCGGATTCAAAGAATGTGTATGTGTATTTTTTATACAGCAAGTATATCTGTTGCATAAAAAATACTATATAAATCATATATATACTTTTCTTTGAACTGTTTTATAAGTTAATTACTTAACTGAATTTTTCCTTCTTCTTTTTATATATTATTGTTCTATGGAAGTTTGGAGAGGGGATAACACGGTTCAAAACTACGATGTTCTTCCCAAAATTGCCCCTGTGTTTCTTTAAAATGGGACGTTAATATAACTAAACTAAACTAAACGATATATTATTGTTATTTATCAAAGTTAAAAATACAGGAAGAATGAATACTTTAAGCTAAAAATAACTCACATACTTGAAATCCACCTCATAATTATAGTTTGAACGAGCTTCTGTAATATCATTTTACTTAAATTTCCGTTTGTTTTCCGTAAGCAAATATAAAGGAAAGAAAAAACCATTTGCTACATTTTAGATTGATCACAAACAACTGTCATAAAATATTTTAACCCTTTCTAGGGCCGTGGGAAGTATGCTTCCCACCAAATGTATCATGAATTTATGTAGGTTGGCCTAAGTTCTGACAAATTCTTTTAGAAAGACAGAAACTTAGATGTTTTAGTTCTTTATTTTACACAAAATGATGTGTCTTTATTTGATACTTAATTATTAATGAACCAAATTAATTCATTAATTAAATTCAATTTAACTAATAAGCTAAATGAATCCCTTTTCTTATTCTAATTTCAAACCTAAAAATATTTTAACATAATATGACTAGAAAAAATGGCCCTTTAAAGGGTAAAAGAACCTACATAAGCTGTACAAAGATTTAATATCAAAATGCTTTTGCGAATACAATAAAGTAAAAAAAGTAATAATATTCTAATTAATCAAGTATTTTATTTTTGGAAGTAACTCTTAGTACATATAACTGAGCTCATTTCCTGTATTTCTATGTTTACACTATTTTATTCGCGTAATTCTTCAGATACGACAGAATCTCTTACAATATTAAGCTATTTCGAAGTACATTCAACACTTCTATAACACAATTCGTTTCGTCATATTCTAATATAAATTGCACGTCTTAATGGAAAAAATTCTCTACTAGGAAAATTAGAACGCCGTGTTACACAATTATGAACGCCATTTTTGCATTCAAGTCAGATATAAGGAGAACCTCGGGATTTTTAAATGGGAGAAAAATTGGAGACACTATCCAAGATTGGATTTTTTAAGTGTTCTGCTGTAGGAAGAGTACTGCAATTGTGTCTGTGTGATCAGAAGTTGTAGACTGAAGTTATTTATTGACTGCGTTTTAACGCTTTCTAAGGCCATGGGAAGTATGCTTCCCATCAAATGTATCAATCTTTGTATGAAATGATGTAGGTTGGCATAAGTTCTGATAAATTTGTTTAGTAAATCAGAAACTTAATGTTTCAGTTCTTTATCTCACACAAAATGATGCGTCTTGATTTGTTACTTAATTATTAATTAACAAAATTAATGAATGAATCAAATTAAATTTATCTAATAAGCTAAATGAATCCCTTCTTTTATTCTAATTTCAAGCCTAAAAATATTTTAACATAGCATGACTAGAAAAAAAAAGGGTCCTTTAAAGGATTAAAATAATTGATTGAATCTAAAATATTTTTGAGATATTATTTCATTCACATATTAGGTATAAAGTGCGAAATACTATAGAGTTATATCCAAAGTTTATAACATTTTCCATCAATAGAAAGTGGATGTATGTGTGCACTCATTCATTCCCACATGCTTTGAAAACTGTTTCATATTTTGTTAAAGAAAAAATAGTGACCTGTAGATATTTCCTCTGTATAGAAAAAAATTAAAGGTACCTTCCATATTTAATTTTTTTGTTCATTCATATTCGTTAACAGCTAGATTTAGATTTGACAAATCATTGTGATTGATAGACCTAAAAAATATTTAAGGAAGGGGCAATTATTTAAGTTAAAATTTCTAAAAGTTAAAATGTGGATCGTGTCGAAAGGTATCGGGACCGTTGGAAATTTTATTTGGAACTTCTGATATCAGATATTTTAATGTTTACATTCAACAGTGACTTCGCAAACTTTTTTTTTTGCTTTAAAATTTGAAATATATTACTATACCTTACTTAACTTACTTACTTACTTAACTTATAACTTATTTACTTAATATATATTACTTAACTGCAAAATTAATACTACTACTAAACTACTACAAAAACTACTACAAAATTATTATTATTTAACTACAAACTATATGTATTTATTATATTTATATATTATTTAGAAATATAATATATATATATATATATTATATTTATTTATACCTTATATTTATGGAAAACTTAATATATTTTTTTAGTAGGCAGCCAAACTAATAGTATAAAATATGCGAGGAGAGTTTCTTTTTTGGAACAGTATTTCGACTTCATATAATGCATTTACTTTTTCAAAGAGAATTTAAAAAAAAAAAAAATAGATTATCGTTCATCTTTTGGTTGCTTCCCTTTAAAATATAAAGATGATTATTGTACGAAAAGTAGTACGAATGTTCATTCAAATCATTAATTAATTTAATGAAAGCAGTTTTTTTAAACACTTTTATAAGGGCACTGAAAAGTAGATTTATAAAATTTTTATTGATGCTAATATTTTTGCTTCTTCATTTATAATCCATTATCTATACTTATAATAAAGCTCAATGTGTGTGTGTGTGTGTTGGTGCTCTACAGGCCAGGTCATTTGACATACAGCTATCAAATTTGGTACATGTATACCTTAGAGGTCGGGAATGTGCACCTGGGGTCCCTTTTTTGAAATTTTAATTAGAATTTTAATTATTAATTAAAAACTAACTTTACCGCCAAAAAAAATCTTCCATTTTCCCCACCACCAAATTTTCCGCCAAAATAATCTTCCATTTTCGCCACCGCCAAATGAGTAAGGCTTCGTTTTTTTTTTTTTTTTTTTCTCCCAACAGTAATGAGGCTAGGGTTAATATTTTTCGGCGGATTATTTCAAACGATTCTGTTTATTTTCTTAATGTTTGATGCATTTAAAATGAAACATTGTTAATTAATCCATGTTTCAGATTCATTCTGAAGTACTTTTGAATTAAAATAACACAGAATAAAGGAAATTAAAAGTGTATAATCTGCATAGCGTTACCCCAACTGGCGTAGAAAAATTCACGCATTTGCGTTACCTAACCGGCGAAGAAAATTCACGCATGCGCATTGTTCTGATTGTTCTCATGACAACCACTATCAACGGATGATTTAAATTATTTTTAGGTTAGTTGCATGCTTTTGTAATTAAATTGTATTTATGTTAGTTATATATTTTTTTGTATATGCTTATAGTTTTAAGTACATCGTTTTTTAAGTAGTTTTTTTAAACCTGTTTCAGACCGATTATTTTAAACGATTCATTTCATTTTCTTAGTGTTTGATGCATTTAAAATTAAACATTGTTAATGAATCGATCTGTTCATGATGAATCTGAGAAATTTTGTTGACAAATTCTTGAGATATTACATAAATTAAGAAAGATATTCTTTAGTGCCCATAAAGTTTAAACGCTCAGTGACTCTATTATCAGTAATCATATTATTAAAAAAAATGCTTTGTTTCAGTAAAAAATATTATTATATTAATTGCAGATTAATCATTTACACTTTAATTTAAAGCATAAATTCTACGAGGGGTAACAGAAAATTAGAGAGATACATATCACGTTATGACTGAAGGCCTTTATAATATTATGAGTGAATTATATGACTATCAAAATTTGAAGTTTTAAAATATTTTGCTGAAGAATCTATTAAAGTTGGAATTGCATAAAATATTTAATTATTAAAATTTAAACGAACATTAAGATTGGCGAACCGGCTGGTCGCCAAAGGCGGCTAGTTATAAATATTATTGAAATCAGTTGTTCTGAAATTCATTACTGTGTGGCACAACTAGTATGAAATCAATAATTGATTATCTTAATATTGTAATTGATAATTAAGTTCTAAAAACCTTAAATTACCATATTGTTCACAAAAATACATACACATAAAAAGTTTGCTACTCGTATTTCATCAAAAAGTGAGTTAAAACAGTTTAAGAACTGGAAATATTAAAATTCGAAGAAAATTATGTCTGCATCCTATCGTGTATGGTGTTTTTTTAGGCGTCAGTGTTTGTCCAGACATAAAGATGTGCATATTGATAAAGTAACTTGTCAACGATAAAATATAATAAATAATTCACTAGAACTTTAAAAAATATATAACAATTTCCAATATGTCAATGCAATTCAGAATAATTCTGATAATACGATTAAAGATAAACAATCTCAAATGAGTTGAAAATAGTATCAAATAAATAAAGCAAACGTTAAAAATCTAATTAAAAATCTTCGAAACTTATTCTAAAGGTCTAATCTAAGAAATCGAATGAATGAAGCGAAGAAAATAAACAGGAAAAATAAATAATTATTTCAAACAACAATAGAATGATCAATGTATGAAGAACAGCAATTGAAAAATGAATGAACTGCATTTTATATGTTTTACAAAAATGGTCGATTTTTTTTACAGTTTTCTTTTTTTTCTTTTTTTTTATTCATATTTACGGGCATTTAAAAATTTAAATATTCCTGAATAGAGATTAGATTATAATGAATACAATTTTGAGGATATTCATTTTTCTTTATGGAAAAACATTATGAATATTTATTTATCTTGGAAAATGCGTCTTTAAATAAAACTGAAAAGCGAATATTAATTATAGAATCAGGATAAAATTCAAATATAGGGTGCAATAGTTTATAAATTTTCCTGGTTCCTTTTATAGTACTCTCATCTTTATTGTTTTGTTTTCATTAAATAGAAAGGATGATAAGTTGATCTTTATTTTATCGAATCGAAGTATACAAAGAAAAAGTATTAAAAAATATCAAAAAATTTGAACTCAAAATGTTGACAAATATCTCTACGTTTCAGATCACCTAAAATTCGAAAAATACTTATTTTTATCCATTTAGCTCTTTACTTTTAGAAATTATAGGGTTCATTTGCATTTGAAGAAACAGATAGATATATTTCTTGCTGATAAATTGCATTCAAAATTTAATAGAAATTTATAATTATGTGCAAACCACATTTGAAATTTGATCCGTTAGCTTGCAATGTTTTTAAATTATCGAGCATGCAAACCAATGGGTATAATTTTAAAAAAAGTATTTTTTCGAATTCAGGGAAATTTGAAACTTAAGGGTATTCGTATTTTTATATTCAATTTTTTTGAAATTTATAAATGGCATTACAAAAAATGATTATTCAACATTTCCATTTTCTTTTTCTTTTGGCAATCTAAAAACTGTGATTATTTTATAATATTTCCATTCAAGGTGAGTGGTAATTTGAATATTTTATTATTTAACGGAAATAAAACTCATTTTTATTGTAAGCATTTTAGTGCAGCGAGGAAAAAAAAATGAGAAATGCGTGTTTAGGTAAACATTTTTTTCATCTAACACATTCTAACTAAATTTGATACATAACATATAGAGGAAAAACTTTCGATGTTCGCTAAAAAAATATTAATTATTACAATATATGTGTTCCTGCACTACTCTGTGAATAATACATTGAATCTTATTTAATGGGAAATGGTTAGAAGTCAAAAAGTTTTAAGTTACCTTGGAAAGAATGGTTTTAATTATGTATTGCATACCAAATATGTGGCAGTTTCTTTGTAGCAATCGCTTCATACATCTCGTTTTCAACATTTTTATCCATTTATAAGGCATATTTTTGGTTTTAAATGTGAGTAATGTTCTTTTTTCCTTTGTGTGACATATTATATATCATTTCATATGAATTTCATTGAAAATAGTAAGAAAAGAAGATCATTTTTCCAATGACAGATTTAGTCTTAAATTCGATACAGATCTAGATTCAGCCATTAAAATAACATCTCCATACAGCATATTTACTCCATTTACTGTTTTTCAGTTATTTTATTCTTACCTTCACAAACCTTATTTTAATATCATTATTTTATTTTTTTTCGGATTCAGGATTTGAGGAACTTTTGTTCCTCTTACGGACCAAAATTTTTTGACAAATTCAACACACTTTTATTTAATTTGACTTGATTCAAGACCGTAAGGATGGAATTTTACAAAAGATTTTTCATTTATTTTCTGATATCCTAGAGTTTTTAAATTTTCTTTTTTCAGTAAAAATATGCTATTTTAATATTTCCACATCCTATTGACCAAAAGATTAATTCAATTAAATATTTATTTCATAACAATAATGTCCTTTAGTATAACATTTGAGGAAAGTTTGATATCAGATTTCAGTAATATTTATCGTAGTTTATTATAATTTAACAAATAAAGAGTAAAAAATAATATTTTTCGAAAAACTGCGTTATAAATACTATTTTTACAGCGATTGAAAGTGTGTTTCGCATAATAGCTTCTTTTATTATTTTTAAATTTGTTTTTTAGTAATTGAAGTGAGTATTTTTTTTAAAAATAATAATAAATAAATACATCATTCGCTGCTTATTTCGAATTTGAGAAATTGAGTAAACTATCTACTCTGTTTTGCAAATTTCTTTCTAATGAATGTTTCTATTGACCATTTATATATTATATATATAAAATGCTAACATACGCGGCACAGAAATGACACCTATTACTTATTATCTAATGGCAACAGTCAAATCATGTAAACTATTGCTTCATTAAAGGCTTTTATAGCTGGCATCATTCAACATTTCTCTTAAGTAGTGATTGGAGCAGTAAATTATTATTAGAATTTCTCAAGTATGGGCTTGCCGTTTCATTCACTCAATTACATAATACTATATAAAAGAAATCAAAATGTTAGAAACAAGCTTCAGACAAGGTTTAATCAAACTCAAAAATAGGTTTAACTGTAGTCAGACGGATAATCGCTATGCCTTGTCAATGAAAACAAGTGTTCATCTCTTATTTTTCCAAAATGGTTTTTGAATTGTCTTAAAATTCAAAAAACTTTTTAATGATATCAATTTGATTTCCTTACAATTCTTTTCTTAATTTTTAGTATAAATATTTTTAAAAAATTACTTTGGGTTCAGACTGAAGCAATATTATGATAGAATTCAAATTCATTTATCAAAAAACTCCATTCTTTTCTTTTGACAATGTTAATACTAAGAGTAAAAAACTGCCTTTAGACATTACCTCCAAAGTAGAATTTTCGCTTCCGTTTTAATTTCATAGTATATACATTTTTTCTTAATTTGCACCCCATTAATTTGTAGTAGACTATTTCAATTAAACTCATTCCATATTTATATTTTCATTGCCAAAAAAAAAGTCAATAATCTGATCTGAGAAGCTGGTCACCAAAGGCGGCTAACTTGTTAAATAACTATTTTAAATCCATTAAAATCTTCCTTTTTCTCTCTGCTTTTATCTCTAAATTTCAAAAGGGATAGTCTCCCAACTCAGTCTTTCAGTAAATTTTCTTAGCCGAAAAACAATTTTTTTTCACAGGCCGGAGGGTAGGCAGAGATGTCTTAATTCAAAACATCTGGCCCACTCTCTTACCACCTATTTATTCACCATCTCTGCCCCTGTTCATGTTTAATGGTTTTTTGATTGCAGAGGTTGGAAATCCTCAGGTGTTAATTTCCACTGACTGCCAGAAAATACCCAACTCAAACGATAATCAACAGTTGCCCCGATTTTTTTCCTTTAAGGGGCATCGGCTGATATCTCGGGGGGAGTGAGGCTCAGAATAGAAAATCTCTTAACCTCCCTCCTCGTTTTTGTGGAAGTTGAAAGATGCTTCAGCGAGTCTTCAATTTGAAGAATTGCTCTCACGTATCGGCTAAGTTACTCTTTTGGTCGAAAGGTGTCGCTGTATTTTGATTTATTCTTTTTTTTTATTTTTTTTATTTCAGCATAATATCAGGGATTAGTGCTTTACAACGGCCGAACACACGATGCTGAACAGTGATACAGTGTCACTTGGCCGTGTTGGGAATATTTACGAATCTACAAACAGTTAAATGTATCTTTGTAGAGTAAAATTGTATTTTATAGTGAGTTTACTGTATGCGATTTAAAGAAATGAGACTTCTCTATCGAAATCGTTTTTATTCATATACTTGGTTCCATCTACTTTCAATGCAGCATTAATATTTACAAAAATATTAATTATTATAATTTGATGATATTTGTGCCTTATTCACAAAATTAGATCAACAGAAAAATGTGTGACAATGCACATGCAACGATCGAAGGGAAGATCATCTTGCAGTTAATAACTTTGAAAGGATAATACTATATTTATTGCCATAACTAAGCTAACGGGAACGGGCTTCTCAAAACTATCTCTCTGATCTTCTAATAAACTTGCTATCCCAGAAAACGTCTTGCGTGGAATTGGCGCACAATAATTGCGAAATATTAATCTTTGGCGTAAATTTGGCATTGTTACTGAATTCTTGGTGATTTTTTAGGCTAATAATTCCTTACGTGCCGTTAATAGTGAAATGACGAAAATCGAATTTGCGCTTTAGATGCATTTTTATCAACCAATTTAAACAAAAATTTGACGCAGAAGTACAGTCACAAAATCACATTCCAAATTTGATATATTTAAAGTCATTGCATTTTTGAACTCGCTTTATTGGATTTCACTGAAAATTTGATGGGTGCCTATACTGTAGATGTTAATTACGTGTACCGAATTTTAACCATCTAGCTCTCATCTTTTTGTACTTATCGTGTTAACAGCCAGACATACAGATTTCCCCTAAATAGATTTTGTTCAACATTTGTTGGAAATGTACAAATTTCATATAAAGAGCGCATCTAGAGGCATCTAGCATAAAGCTTTTTTGAGTTATCTATGTTACATCCTTGAGCTCAGCGAAGTCTAAAATCTGGAGATTCGTCAAAATCTCGAGTTCGAATTTTTTTAACGAATACAATACTTTTCCTTTACTTCATATACGAGAGAGTAAAAAACTATTTAAAAAAGATAGTTCGCAGTGCAATGAATTTCGCAAAAGAAATTTCTGATCATTTGGATTTGGTCGTTAAACATCGATGCAGAAGAAAACAGACTATGATGGGCAAAGTTCCGTGTAATGCTGAGATATTATATGATAAGACAATTCCGCAGGAAACGATGTCTTGATTTGACCGAGTGATTCAAGAAATCGTTTACAGAATTTCAACAAATACGTATTGCCACTGAGAATAATACATTTCTTACATCACCCGATTTATCAAATGTAAAATGTAACAGTGGATTACATGAAAGTAGTAACATTAGGAAAAAATAGTTTCATATTTAAAAAAAAAAGTCCTTACCATTTTAATTCTATTTGCATTAAATGATATCGAACGGAAAAAATGACCTGGAAATATACATTTCATTCAAAATTATAAGCTGGAAAGCTTATTGTTATTCAAAGAATTTGCTTATAAATTGCTGATAATATCGCAAGTGCTGAAAGAATTTTTTTCAAAATTATAGCTGATCTAAAAATTATTTATCGACGAATAATTTATAATTGAATATCTATTAGAATTATCAATTTAATCTAAGATGGTTGGTGAAATAAACTAATTTGGTTTTATCAAGGATTTGTCTTTAAAAAGTAAGAAAAATAAGATTGTAATTTTGCACTATGAATAAAACGATTTTTCTCATTAACTTATTTCTGTAATTATAGGTTTAAGTGCCCTTTGTAACTTATAAAAAAAGACAGCATTGGGCAATGTCATTTCAGATGAATAAGTTGGAGCTATGGCAATGATTATATTTAAGCATCAGAATATTATAATGACAAACACAGCACTCTTTGGACATAAAAAAAAATAATTAAAAAAAATCAGCTTTAGTTATATTAACGTCCCCTTTTGAAGCAATTTTTGGCCTATTTTTGAGACTGACTTCGTAATTTTGAACCATGATAAGATGACGAGGACGGAACCCGAGCTGGCACCCCCTCACAAACATTCCATACCACAGCAACAAGATACGTTCGACCTCGACAGATTTAGTGTGCACCAGACCCTTTTATACAAAGGTTCTTTGGTGAAATCAAGTCTCAAACCTGGAGTCCACTGGTCCCGAAACCATTGTACCACCAAACCATACAAAAAAGGCGAGTGACTTTCAATAGCCTTTTATTTGGTAATGCAATGATACATTTACGAATTTCCAAAATTAAAAGAGATTTTTATCTAATTAAAATCTTATCTAATTCGGAGATCGATTGTATCGGATTTTGAAAGAAATTATAAATGATACCCGATATAAAGCGGACATCGATAATTGTTGTATTTAAGGGCTATCACATGCCCATATACATAAATTAATTTATAAAACATATCCGCACAAGTTCCGATTCACATCTCTTTTTCGAAATTTTTCAGAAAGACTGGACGAACTGCCCTTGGTGTAAAGATCCTATATCCGATTTCATTCATCTGGCTCAAAGCGTTTATAAGTCATCTTTATCACAGGCAGGCAGACAGTCATTTTCCAAAAATATGTTCTACAAACTCAGGAAATACGTCAAAATCTTGGTTTCGAATTTTTTTGACAGTTACAATACTTTCTCCGTACATTGTATACGAGAAAATAAAAGATATATTAATATTGGAAAAACATTGATTGATAGTTGATCATAATTAACATTGTTTTTTTTTCAGAATCGTCATAGAATATCATATTTTAAATAAAATAATGCATATTTTAATTAACTATTGAGACATTACTGCCTCGATTCAAGCGATACAACACAAGTTTGTTCATTCTCATATCGATAAGTAACCCAGAGGATAATTACAACCTGGACAAATGGCTGCAAATGTTCCATAAGAGCCGATGAAAACTCAGATTGCACCTGAGCAACAATTCCAAATAATTTTTTTAAGCCATTGAAATGAGTAAATCAAATATTCACATGAAAGAGTCCACAATCCTTTTTAACTGCCGTCAAACATATTGTCGTTACTCTGTTCATTAAATTTTTACGCATATTTAAATATGGTGTGGTATTCATGTTAAAAAAAGGTAGGAAAAAATTATTTCTTTACCATAACAAAAACTAATTTTTATATCTTGATTTTTAAAGTGGATTTGGCTTAAAAAGATAAGAAAATTTCTTCGCTAAATTTTATAGTATGCACTAAAAAGCACTAAAATAGTACTTTGTGAAATTTTATGGTTTCCCTTATTCTTGATGGGAAAATGGAAAATGTTTTCCGTTTTCTAAAAATTTTAACATAGGCCCATTTCAGATAACTTTCTTATAACTATCAATTTTCTTTTTTTAATACTTTCTTTAAAGATTGCTTATGAATCCACACAGCATTGAACTGTCGTATAAAAAATTCCCATTTTCAGAAATTAGACATCAACATTTTATCCATCGATTTTTGCAAGAAAATGATGTTTTAATGGATAAAACCAGATGTATGGTATAATTATTAGGCAGATGAAAAATTTCGAGTAAAAAACAGCATGATTTAACTTTATTTTCCTTCATGAATTTTTTCCAGATTTAAAGTCGATGTTCCTATCATTATTTCTCTTAATGGTTTTTCAATATTTTTTCATGAAGTTGCCATATTATAAACACTTGTTATCAGTGATTTATTTTGACTCTTAAAATATGATTTCTTTGCACTTGAGATTCCAGGGTACATTAGACATTTGTTGTCTGAGCAAATATTCAAAATTCAATACTGATTACATTTTTTTATCTATATGATAAATATATTTTATCATAGATATAAAATGATGTCATATAAAATAAACATTTGCTTTTATATTTATGATAAAATATGTGTAAATATCTAGTTTCCATTCTTTAACTCATCCAACACAACTGTTGTTCAGTGGTCTTAGGAAGTATTTTATAGAACTAAATAATCATTCGCAAAATTAAAAGACATTTTTTTCTCTTTCCTTCAAACCTTTCAACAAATCTTTTTTTCGTCATGCAAATCAAATCTTTGCGTTATAATGAGAACATATTACAATTTATTTTTGTATGAGGTAATCTCTACAACAATTAATGTTTCAAAAGACGAGATATTTCACTTCATTTTCAGCCATTTAGGTGAAGTCTCGCTTTATTCAGATTGTGCTCAGATTTTTGCATTGAAACAAGAATATATTTCATTTATTTTTGCATGAGACTCTCTCATAATCTGTGATGTTACAAAAGACGTAATATTTCATTTTCAGTAGTTTGAGTAAAATTGTTCTTTATTCAGATTGCGCTCAGTATTTGCACTTTATTCAGATTTGGCATACAGTTTTTACTCCAAATTTTCAGATTAGAACAAATTTTAGAAAAAATCTAGTCAGATGAAGTTGGTCTTTCCAGCTGTTTGAATAAAAGTTAACGCAATAATTACAAAACAGAGAGAACTAGATGGATGCAATTCGGTATACTGATTTAACGTCTATAGTGTAACCAGCTATCGAATTTTAAGATAAATACAACTAGGGATGGACCGTCTGTCACTTTATACTGTCAGAATCATGTAAGCGCGATAACTCAAAAACGTAATGACTCAAAAAAATATCGAATTTGTTATGTGATTTTGTGGCTACAATTGTAGTTCTGAGTCATATTTTGGTTTCAAACGGTTGGGTGAAAATGCTTCTAAAATACAAATTCACATTTATTGGAGAGTAATACGTGAAAGTGTTAAAGAGACCATCCCCTCTGATTAAATATTAATAATAAAAATTTATTATTAATATTTAATAATAATAAAGATCTATTCAATACATTTTATGAATAATTTTTTGCAAAGTAAAGGGAGTTATGTAGGAAGAGAGTTCGCCGCATCGCCAACAAGCCAAACTATGGATTCAGAAAGTCTATATATATTCCTGAAGTAATTAGAATATGTTTATATACAAAATTTATTTAGAATACTTACGACAGTTGATGCTTTCCTTCAATCGAGTTATTACAGTTGTTTCAGTCAAAATTATTGTGCAAGATTAAGTCTATTATGCGGTTGATATCATTCTTTTTTCAAAAGTCATCAAAATGGCTTCAGAAGATGCTTTTTCAGTATTAATGTTGTGGCATTATTATTAAGGAAACGCAAAGAATGTTAAATACCCTTCACTTGACAATTGCGAAATCCCAATGTTTGTCACTTTAAATTTTCCCGAGCAGCTATTATTCTAGAAATTGTGGGCCAGGTCAGTTCAAAGTAACCAAAGAACTAAATACACGTAATCCCTATCCAAGTTCGCATTAGAACGAAAAAAATCTTGATTTAGAGATTTGTAACCATCAGAGATATAATAAAAAGATATGAAAACAAAAACATAACATTCGAAAGAAACTTACAAATGTAATTAAAGTAATATATATATATATATATATATATATATATATATATATATATATATATATATAACTATTACTGCCATTTTTTTTTCAATTTTTGACCGGATAAGTTTACAACAGTATAATTATATTCAAATTATGTTTCTTCTTGTAAATATTTGATATTTTTGAAAAAGGGTATCGTTATAAAAGGATAAATAATAACGGATGGTTAGTATTACTTCTAAATTACATATTTATTCACGGTATTTCATTATAATATAAAAACTAAACCAAAAATATAATTCTTTAGATATGACAATTCCATTCCGTTCAAGTTACAGACAAATTTCAAATTTGTTCGCTTTTAAAGAAAGGAAACACAGAATACACACTTTCTGTTACTTATGATATTGATTGATATACCTACAATGAAACTACATTGTCAGAAACACTAAATATATTCTTAGCGCCGAATGGTGTACGTAAAATGCCAAAATCCCCAAATGAGGGATAGTGGCAGCTAACGGGTTAATACAAAACTAAATAGCATATTTAAAGTTATGCAAAGGTAATGTAAAATATTCAAAATGTAATAGGAATAAAATTTCAAAATTTTTCCAACATTGGAAGAGAAGGAGTTCGAGAAAAAAAAGTCCATTAAAAACCATTAAAATGAGGATCATAATGAAAACAATCACGGAAATCGGGATCTAATGATAAAAAGTGGAAAATCAAAGGGATGAACTCAAATGTATACATCCAAATAATAATACTATGATGCATTTAACCCTTGAACGGCGAATTTATTTAAATCCTTGATCAAATAATACATTTATTTTGAATATTCAAATTCATTTCAATCTATATAAAAAGCGAAAAGAGATTTTAAAATATTAAAACACATCCATAAGATTTCTGTCTTTTAAATCAAAGAAAAGCAATGCAAAGGCTTTTTTTCAAGTTTTACTGTAAATATTCTTAAGTATTCATTTTTTAAAATATTAAATGTTTTTAGGGTTTATATTAATTCTCGATCCCTAAAACTACCTACACTATATTAGAATTCTCAATTTTTTTTCCAAAAAACTTAAATATTATTTAAAATATTAGTTCGAAAGTAAAAATTCATTGTCATTTCTGACAAAAACTCTAATACAGTTTTTATTATAGAACTGAATTTTATAAACATTTGATTTTGAATAATGGATAAATATGGAATTATGATTAGTTATTAATATCTTTATAATATAAATTATCCTAAAGCGAATCTGAATTACAATTACTGATATAGTAATTCCGGTCTTATCTCTGCATTATCATTATTGTATTGCATGCATTGGCTTATCTCTTATCGTATCTAAATTTATACAATTGTATGATGTTTCATTTTTTAAGTATTTTTTCCAAGTAAGATCGAGTGAAATTTATGCAGTAAACTAATAAATGTTTGAAATTTATCACAGTATTTTATAAACTTTTTATTTTTCTGCTATATAAATTCGAAAAATATGTATCATTACTCTAGTATATGAAATTATGTTTTTAGAATATGATGTCTATAGCATGACTGATTTCGAACCCGGCTTTATTTTATTACATGAATGATAGTTTGCACATATTTGGGGTGCTTCTAAGACAGATTAGTTTTAAAATCTTATGTAGAAAATAATAATTTTTTTAAACAAAATATTGTAGTTGAAGATTTATTTAGGAAGCAAAACGATCTCCGTTTCGCACTTAAGAAGCAAAATGTTTGATTGAACTCCCCAATTGATTCGAGGACAAGTTCAGGCACTTTCCGAAGAGAAATGCTGCTTAAAAGAAATTCATTTAAGCTTAATATAACCCTAAATCGGAACAATAATCTTACGGATGATTTTTCCTGCGTCCTGTACGCTGTTTGCAAAGTCAAAGTAATTAGTTCCATCTCCGGTGATAAGCAAAATTCCGCCTAATATCTCAGCTGTATGAAAATGAAGGAAAATACTTATTTTTAATCGCTTTACAGTTTGGTATTTACAGCTTCATCCAAAATGAATGATTTTCTAATGAACATTCAGTTCGATGGCAAGAAACATTAAAGCGATGATCAGATTTTAAATCTGTTCTTTCACATGCATTTATCTTAGATTTGACCCAAAAGCTGAAATCCGAAATCATTAAAATCAGTGATAAGAATCTACAATATTTCAAACAACATAGTTTTCAAAACTTTTTTGTCTTTTTATTTTTACTGTATTATTATAAGTATTCTAATGTTGGTGTATAATAACAAACAAATAAAAAGGGCACTTAAAATAAAGAGGAATAGTGTAGCAATTTTTCTTGTTCAGAGCCTTATTTCTATCAAGAATGTCAATCACCTTTGAAGCTTAAGTTAAAAAATAGGATAAATAAAAATGAATAAACAAGCATTTGAAAATAAATAATTTCAATGAAACATTAATGAATGAGAAATGGATGAAGATGCAATTAAGTTAATTAATCAGAGAATTTTAATACATTCGTTAAAGTGAAGACTCTAAAGTATTCTTGCTTTGAAATATTGAACTGCATGAAAGAAAAAGTTCCTGTGAGAAATTTCATATTTCCGTTTGGAGTTACCACATTTAAAATGTCCAGTAGAAAGTTATTGACGCTTAAATCAGTTAATAAAAATGCAAAATTGGATTTATCAGCAGAATTTTGTCTTTTTTTTCTAAGAATTTCATATCTAAATACGTATTCAATAGTTATTTTATTTTAATTGTTAACCCAAAATGAAATCTATTTGATATAATTTACCGGTTACAAAAATTTACAACGAACCAAATATTTAGCATAAACATTCTCACTATTAGCAAAATGCATTAATATAAAATAATTATGAGAAATGAAAGTAACCTACAATAATCTTGGTGGATCTTTAAAAATTTGTAATAAAATGCAGAAAAAAAGCATCTAAAATTTCTTGTGTCATCTGCTATAATAATAATAAATGTTGTTAAGACGTATATTAGTTATATTTTTTATTACTAACTAATTATATTCTTAAATTATTTTTTCGATGTTAATTATTAACAAATTTCAGATTAAAAATTGTTGTTGCATGGCAAATATATATATATATATATATATATATATATATATATATATATATATATATGATGCACTAAAATTTGACAAATCTCAAATATTTATTTTCATGACGAAATAGGTTTCATAAAGTGATTTACCGCATTCAAACAACTGTCAAAATTCTGTAGTTATTTCGCGAACCAGCATCACTGAATTTTTTATTCAATAACTTTAAAGAAAAAGGAAGGATGCATTATTGAGGATCTAAAAGGAAAGACGGTTTTTGCTTTTTCTTCTTAACACTCTGAACATTTCTATAATACTTTATTTCGAAATAAGCTTAACCACATCAAAGAATTTCCCCTCCCCTTCTTTTCTTGTAAAAACTATAAGCAGTCATCATCTCGCGCAGATCTTGGATAACAAGAACTTTTCATCATCTTTCAACACATTGAGAGCCAACCACGAGCCCATACATATTACCTTGTAATACTAAAAATAAAAATAATAAAATAAAATAATTAATGATGTGCGTAAGTTGTAGCATTTTAAAATATTTTATTAGTTTATTTTTTTAATATATTTATTTCCTAATTCAGATAATTTAAGAAACGTCTTGGATGCATAAAGTTTCCGATTTCAACACGCTGCTATATAATGTTGGAACTCAGTTAGGCATTAGTATTCGCTTAAAGTTAAGAAATATTTTTTCACACGCAATTAAAATATAAATAAGTCAAAAGTCTTTTAAAAAAATTTTTTAATGAAATATACAATTTCTTAAAAGTTTAAAAATATTCCAGGCAATTTATTTTTTAAATCTTTTATTATTTTATCTTATTTCCCTATATAAATTTATTTAAAACAAAACTTTATCTGATCTTGTGATTCCACTTAAAAGTTAAATTTTCATAAATATTCATGTGCACACTGAATTTTCATAAGAACTTTCTGTTTTTTAAACTAAAATTGACTTTAAACTGCCTAAAAGAACTCGAAGGAAAAAATGCACACTCAGTTTTTTCCTAATGCTTAAAAGAATTCTTCACCATTAATTTTTTTTAACTTTCTCAAAAATTAAGACTTTGGAACATTTCTAATTCTAATTAGAAGAACATTTGGAGAAAATGTCATTAAAAATATATCTATTCCTCTAAGTTCTTTTTATACTCATTTTATTGAGCAATACATCTTGTATTGCTATTTTTGTTGAATAAAGGATAAATTTGGGTGAAGAAACAATAAAAGAAAAATTTCATGTTTTTGTCATTTTTTTTTTTATTTAAATGTCAGCTGTCCCCTTCAGAATCCCTAATTCTAAGAAAAGTCCTACCCTTTATATGATGTTCATTGTTTAATCAAACGACAAGCGTGCTATGTACTGAATTGAGATAATTTTAAATAAATCACTTTTGTAATATTGTGGAACGTTTTACTTTTTTATAGAGCTCCTTCTTCTAGGATATCAGAAAAACCTTGAGATGCTTTCAATAACAGACGATCATTTCCTTCTTCCGTGTGAACACAATGAGCAGGAAACTAATTTATGTCGAAGCATAAAATCCAACACCATCGCCTTATAAGCATTATAACCACCGCCCTAAGCTGATACTTTCTTTTAAATATTCTATTAGTTACACTGAATGAATTACAACTTTTGTCATTTAGAGACAGTACAAAAATTTCGAAATCCAAGAGAAATAGTGTTTCTTTATATATATATATATATATATATATATATATATATATATATATATATATATATATATATATATATATATATATATAATAGTTTTTTTAAAATTTTAATTTAGTTTCATCTCTTCTATGTAACAAATTTTCATGAATTTGAATCTTTTGTATGAGAAAAATATTGGTTCATTTCGTAATTTCAAGGAATTTACTAAGACCAGAATCGTTTTTCTTTGTTATTAGTATTTTTTTGGTTTATTGATGTTGAAAAATCTGATAGTTACACTTAAATTATTGTATTAAATATCTGTGATGACATTAAGAATTGTGATTAAGTGAAGACTTTTCATTTTAATAAATATCTAACAAAAATGTTATAAAATAATTTCAATTTCATTTTGAGGTTTAGGTTTATTATCTTAGATCTTATTTTATTTGTCAAACATCTTAGGAAATTACAAAAATGACTGATTTCTTAATTTTTATCTATTTTCATATTCATTCAAAGATAGGACTGAGCGACGTTATCTGAAGGCCATTAAGTAGACTTCGGAATATATTTGCTGGAAAACTTGATGACTACGAAATAATCACTCAAAAGGGAGGCAATTCAAATTTAAGAGTTTCCTATTTAAATTGGTAAATCATTAGATTGATTTAATAGTTTTAAAAAAATCTTTAAAATAAATAAAACTATAAATGGTTTTTAAGCTTATGAAAGAAAATGTTTTTACTGTTGATGTTAAAAAAATGAATCAAAATTTTATGCCGCAGTAACCTTTTGAAAGATGTATTTAAAGAAGTTTTCTAACTGTTTCGGAGTTTCAGGCCTCGAAGAATATTATTACAGATTTTAGTGAGGCATTCCAATATTATCAAGTTTAAAATTGCCATGCTTTGTCGTTGAGTGGTCTTAAAAATTATGCATCAAGTTACAGTTCATATTCATTCAAAGATAGGACTGAGAGACGTTATCTAAAGACCATTAAGCAGACTTCAGAATATATTTACAGGAAAACTTGTTATTATTTTATGTTTTATAAAATCGTTGATTGTGTCTCCATTGCACCACATGTTCTTATTTAATCTGTGAGAACTCAGTGAGCCTTAAGCGTAGCCCAACCAACGTCACAGTGAAAGTTTGGAATTTGTGGTGTTACTGTCTTCGTGTGACTTTTAATCACAATTACGAGACTCGTTCCCAATAGTTAGAGCAATATATTGGACAAACAAATAAAAAAGAACAATAAAGTTTTACTGTTTTTCTAATATTAGGCTCATTTCCAAAGATTCCCATTAAAAAAATATCAGCAAAAATATTGGGATTTCTTTGGAATATAATCTACAAATAAGCATGTTTTTTCAAAAATTGGATTGGCATCACTCTGATCAATTCTGAATAAAAATAACAGCAAAAATCTCTACGTTGTATCAAAATCCGATTTTTTAATGAGATCATTAAACAATGAGCTGTTCAAAATGTTATAATAGATATTGCGGGATTTAAACTGAGACGCATTTTCATTTATGCCTAAAATTGAAATATGGATCAAATGTGGATTTGAACACCTTTGATTCGTTCCCCAATAAATTTACTCTGGGCTTAGAGTTTTATACCATCGAACTTTTATGCACCTAAAGTTGATAAATATTTTTGAAGATTGCAAACTCTAATTACTCCGATTATTAACGAAAGTTTTATAAAAATTTATATTTCTTCTTATAGTATTATTTTACTGATGTAACAACGATATACGATGCACGTAATTCTATGAATTGAACAGGAATGCAATTAAAGAAAATACATACAAATTATAACCGCATATCTTTTTATCATTACTACTAATCTCTAGTTGTGATACAATTGAAAATAATCGAAAAATTTTAATATAATGATATAACATGGCTACTATCTCACAGAAATCTGAATAATTCATGTTTCGGTTTTAATATTATATACGCTTTTGCCCATGCTTACATATAAAGTATCTGAAGTGCCTTCACAATATGTAATCAGCACATCTTTTACCATTATTTTTTTTAAATAAGTAGAAATTTCAAATTTTACATGTATATTTTTATGTAATGGATTTTATAAAAATTTGTTAATTAATTTAATTAAGATATTACAATAAAAACATTTCGAGGTACCATACGAAATGGCGAAACTTTTAAGACATTGATCTTAGATGAAGATTTGCCTCAATGCAGTTATGTTATTAAAAATATAGTGGCATTTATTTATTTAAAAATTATTTAGCCCTTACATAACCGAAAAATAACCTTATAAAGATATTTATTCAACAAATACAAATTGAATAAGAAATTAAAATGTGCATATTATTTAATTGAATTACATAAACGTTCTTGGTGAATGACTATATATTTTTAATAATTTATACTATTAATAATTAAATTAGTAAAATAAATATTGACTATAACTTTTAAAATCCCAGAATAGAAACATCAAACATAGCAATCGAACAACGATTTCAATAATTTGCGTAATTTCAATAATTAATTATTAATTTATTTAATTGCTATTTTTGAATAATTTATTTGATGTATTACAAATAAGATTTTATAGCCATTAGTATTTCAAAAATTCAGTACCTATGATTATCAATTAATGTAACAATTATCTTAAAGTTAATATTTTTCTCAATAGTTTTTTTTCTCAATAGTTCATTAACATTTTTAAGTCTAAGACATATTTTTAACGTGTGGTTTTTTCAACGAATATATATTAAAATGGGAAATCGAAAAGAGCAAATTATTAATTGGCACACCGTCAAGAAAAACTTATAAAAATCCATTTCATGTACTAATTAACAACTAAATCAAGACAGGCGTTCAGTCATTTTAACATAAAACATAAATATACAAAAGCAATGGCAAGAATACGGCGAGCATGGTTTTGATGAACCGACTTTGAATCTAGTGGATAGTGTCACAAAATCATTGTACTAAATAAGTGTGCATGAAATTAATGAAGTCAGAAGATCATTTATTCGTTTGAGTTAATTGCTCTTGTCAAAGAAAAGAATTTTATACGGAAATACATGTACAACAAACTTTAAAGATTTTTTTTAATTACTATAATTAAATTTGCGTATTGATTAAAAGCAGTTACTTAACATTTACTTTTTACTTAATAACGTTTTAAAAAATGAACGGGACTAATGTTGATTAATAGTAGCCATAAAGCAACAAATAATCAATTGTGCTGCTAATTTCATTTCATGCTTAAAATAATTTGTACCGTTTTTATTAAATGAATTCCTAAATTTCAGATTAAGAAATATTTTTTTCAAGTAGTATTTCTTAAGTAGTCAAGTAGTATTATTCTTCTTTAAATTTATTATTAGTACTGAGAAAGCATACCTCCATTATAAAAACTAAATATAATTAATTACCAATCACACAATAGTAAAGAAAGAAAAAATATAAAACCTTTTCCTTAAATGTCTTCATTAAGAATGATTGTATCTTCCTTATTTGTTGTGATTCCTGACAAAAGAATTTTTTTTCAAAAGCTTTTTGAGATTGATTTTTTTTTTATTTTGATTTCCATCTATGCACATCTTGTTTTGCATACATTACAATTGTTATTTACGAATGTTGTCTAACCACTCTGTTCTTCCAAAAATCATTTTTATTTTGTTTTAAGTATTACACCACTATTAAAATTTACAATTCCATTATTTTAATAACCACTTAATAACACACTTTCCACTCACACAGTTAACCACACTTAACCACATTTTCCAAAATAATGAAAACATGCAATTGATAAATAGTTCAGCATTAACTAATTATTCAATGAGAAAATTAAGTAAAGAGTTAAAAAAATCCCCAACTCGTAATAGGGAATGTAATAAATTCGGATTATTTTGTGGAATAACGAGGTCTTAATTCCAAAGAATGAATATTTTCAAATAAATCTAAAAATTTCGTTGTCAAGTATTAGGAGGACTCTGTAATGGCTATTAAAAATTGCAATAATATTTCAAATAAAAACTTAAATAAAAGGGGTGCTTTTATATTTAACTTGCATTAGAATTGAATATATTAGATAATATTATAAGTTATATATATCGTAAAAGACATTGAAGAATATTAACAAAAACCGGTCATGAAAATTGAACTTTTATTACATTCCCCGTTAAGAGTTGGGGATTTTATAAACTAACAGGTAAATTTGATAAATATTCAATAATTTGTCACATTTACCAGTTTTAGGGTGAATATGAGAAATCACCAGTAATTATAGATAATCTTTAGTTTATTACATTAACTGTGACATATATATTTCTCCGTCATGCAAATATCCGACATTGTTTTGAAGTTTAACTGTGACTAAAATATTATATAATGTTGAAACTAACAGTTAAAAATGAGAAAAGTCTCTTTCCTGTACTTGCTACTGTTACGTGTAAACAAATTTCTTAGCATTTCACTTACCGTCCGGACTTGATTTATCTTTGACAGCCGGTGCGCTCCTGGCCATGATGGCTGCGATGGAAAAGTCAGTGGCTGAAGCATTCTTCCCATTTGCCGGAACCGATCCGGCAGGCGTCGGCTGGATGTCTTGCATGGCCGTCGCAGAGCTGTCCGGCCCAACCAGCAGCATCAGTCCGGTCACTCAGCGGATGACAGACACTATTCACAGTTTGGAGGCTCGGCCGATAACACAGCGATCAGTTCGTTCGTTCGATTGTGGAAAATCGATGCTGCAGAGTTGATCGTTCGGCAAAAATTGTTCGCAAATTTTCCGCTGGAGTTGTTCAGTTTCTTGGCTCCAATTTGCCAAAGGTAAGATTAGCACTTATAATATTTTATACTGTTTTCACCAGAATGTTGAGAATAAAATGTTCAGAACGAATAATTCAACCTCTTGTCTAGGCTTGCTGTTTATTTTAGTTAGAAGCTGTTGCAAAAAAATGAAAAAGTTTTTTTCATGAATAATTTTTTAACGGCATTTAGCAAGATGCCATTGTAAAATTAAATCAGCAAAAATCTTCCCTAATGCAATATTGCAAAAGAATTTTTATTGCACTATTTTTATATTTATTGCACTTGTTTATATGTCGTTTTGGATATTAAATCTTTACCTATTTTCTAAGAAAAAATTAGAACATATATGATTACAGTTTTGATACTGAAAGCGCACAAATTTTCTAATCAAAACAATTTTTATCAAAAGTTTTTCGTTAACGGCAGATAATAGTTCTTCCAATAATTATTCAGTACTTATAATTAATGCAATTGCTGCATTTTCATCGGAGAATTAAATAAAGCTTCATTTTTCAAAATAAAATATCATGACAGTCAATAGAAAATCTTGCAATCAGTTCAAACGTAAAATATAGAATCAGTATAGCAATAGTTATAAAATAATAGATCACAGACAATTTCTCACAGAAGGATTAACAGCTCACCGCAGTTCGGAGATTCGGCGAAGTACCATAAACAACTTCAGCGCGCCAAAGTTTCGTCCAAGTTCACCGCAGCACAAACAACACAGCACCACAACACGCAAGACCATCGGATGGCATCAAACATGGCGGCAAGGGGTCAAAACATTAGAACCGGGGTCACATCAGCAACCGCAGTATCATTTTCCCCCCATGGATGATGTCACTTGACATCAAGTGGACGTTTCAGACACTTTTACCCCACACGCTTTTCACTTAACTACTGATAGCAGTCACGCGCTTGCGTTGTGCACTTGCCGCGGAAGAGAGAATGGCAGCCAATGAAGGAGGAAGACTTTACGACAGAGGCGGGGATTAATTGGGGACCGCCTATTCCGATCATGAATGGATGGCCGAATAAACTCCACCTATTAAAAGGCGTTGCGGATTCATCAGCGGCAAAAATGGCCGTGGAGTTGAAGGGGAAAATTAAGAGATATGATCGGTTAATGAATGAAATGTAAATTAATTATGACTCTTTGAGAATTTTTTTCGGGGCTTGAGTGGAATGTCAGATTTTCCGCTGAGTGTCGTATATTTCGCGGCTGCTTATCTTAACGGCTAACGACAGGATTTTAAGTGCCTTATCGAAGATAAAAGATACGCTCTTTTATGATTATTATTTTTTTCGCCGGCTCCTTGTTTTAACGTCATTAATTTCTCAGGAATGAATTGTTTGGCCGCTTCAAGCGTGCCGCGTTGTTTGTCCGTTTTTGAAGAATGTTAATGGGGGCGGATAATGACGAAGCGTTTAAAGCGTGCGGATAGCGCAAGAAAAACAATTAATAAATAATTAACTTCTCTTAATTGGTTCTTTAATTGCTTTTAGCGGCAGATTTTGTGCAGGGTAGTCGCTAATTAAATGTTTAGATATAACACAGGTGTTTGTTAAATACTAAAAAGTATAGATATAATTATAATATAAGTTTTGTTTCAGGTTTTTGATTAAGCAAATGTATTATTTCTGTTTTTGCTACTTACTCGCAGTGTTTAGCGATGAATTGATTCTCTCAGACAACTGCCTTTCCAAGATATTGTTAATATTACAAATTGAATAATTATGATTTTTTTTTTATTTTGCATAAGGCTGAAAAATAGTAAAATAAATATAACATTAATAAAAATTATAATATGTCTGAAAATGATTTATACATTTCCAAGCATACTCTCAAAAATAATTTGATATTCGATATTAATTTTACTCTGCACTTTATCACGTTTAGCGTCTACATGTTCTGTACGTACTACGTTTCTGTAATATGAAAAAAAATAATAATTATTAGATTAGAAAAGTACTTATATTGGATGAAAAACATAGAGTTGAGGCTGAAAATTGCTTGAAAATTAAATATTAAATTAAATAAAACTAAATTTGCTTGAAAAATTTAAAAAAATATTAAAAATGAACTAAAGAACAGAAGTATCCAAATATTAAACTATGTGAAGAATGAACATTTTTTTTTTTCATTATTTTGTTATTATGATACTTAAAAATATTTTTAATAAAGGCAAATTACAATAAATTCTAAATTAAAAGGGAACTGAAAATGTGAAATTCGAAAATAAAGAAAGGAACCAAACACTCATTATCATCTCACAAAATGTATCGATTTGTAGTTGATGAGAAAAATGAGTTCAATGAACAGCACTTAAAACTTAAACGCAATAATGATTTTGGGGAAAGAATTCAATCCATTTATTGAATACCAATCAATGCATTTTTATTAATCATTGGAACAGCAATCTCCTTGTGAACGATATAGATACAGTGCACGAAGAATTTTTTCACTATTCCACTGGTTGCTCTAAATATTGTGTTTTATGAATATTCAAAATTTCGATATCTCTACTGATTGATTCAAATGTTGTATTTTGTGAATCTTCAAAATTTCATTATTTCCACTGGTTGGTTCAAATGTTGTATTTTATGAATATTCAAAATTTCGTTATCTCCACACCTCTTTGTTGGTATCTTTAATAACTTTGTAAAAGGTTTTGTTCTCCCTTTATTATTCCATCCACGAGTGCTATGGCTCAATCGATTGTTACTCATAAAAAATTATATCCTCTTTTTTTTTGGGGGGGGGGAAGAATTATAAATCTGATATTCCAACGATCTGAAAAAGAGAGAATTACATGCTTTTTACACCAAAGAACCCGCTTTTAAAAATATATTTTGTAAATTGTAGTTTATCGTAATCTCACAGACTTATGCTGGAAGTTCAAGAACTTAACTTTTAACAGCCAAGGACATTAATCCTTTATTTACCTACGATACTTTAAAGTACCGTTTAAATCCAGCTGATATCTTCGCAATATGACTGCTTTTTTCTAATAATATTTGAAAGAATACGAAGAGTGTTTTCCCAATAGAAAGTAGTAGATATCATCTAAGAAATAACATTAAAAATCTTTTATTATTAATTTAATTAATTAAATTTTTTCGATTAATTAAAAAAAGTTTTCCCTTCTTCCTGGTTTTATTCTGTACCAAAATTTAACTAATGGTTGAAAAAAATTGAAAAAGTAATGGTAAATTAATTCGGTATATAAAGGGTTAAAAGGTACCTATATTAAAAATTAATCTAAAAATACAGTTTATGTGAAGGAAAAACAATTCGTGTGAGAGTAATGAAGAATTCCTTTTCTTAATACGCCTCATATATCAAAATCTATCTTATTTCTTTAAAAAATAATATTTTAATAGCATCTACACATTCATAGCAAAATCATTTAAAGCTAATGTAATGTCTGTTTTCTATAGCTACCTGCTAGAATCGAAATCGATTTACCCCTCAGGAAATTAAATTTTTCTGTTTGGAGATCCCCGCAAATGAGGAGGAAAAAATCTTCGCTAGAACGCAAAAGCGTTATTTTTGGACTATACGGGGTTCCCATAAACTCAGAAAGAAGATCGTTGACAAAGGGAAGGAATGTAATGACTGTTTACCACGGACAAAGTATTTGATGCATCATCAACACTTCTTGTGCAAAACGATGCATATACTCTGTCAATACTTAACCATTAAATGCTTTAAAAGATAAGCACTCGTTTTGTAAGTGGTACATTAGTTTTGCTTAGAGTGAAATAATTCTCAACTAAATGTAATATTTTATTTGTATGACACAATAGTTTATGAGATACGTGAGTAAAATTTGAGATATTATATAAAATTTAAAGGAATATTTTAAGCTTAGCTTTTCTAGTAAGTGTTGCGACTATTCGTAGGTGTCCAAATTTACTCAGTCTTGTCTGGAAACTAAAATAATGTTCAGATATTTATATCTTCCAAAATTTAACACATACTCTTTATAAAATTCATCATGACATTCATGTACAGCGACTGGAGCATCTGTCAGCTGTAAGTATTGCTGTCATAAATACTGCCGAATTGATTTTAGGATTTGGAACCAAGCATACCTATTTGAAAGAAAGGAGATTAAAGTGTCAAAAATGTATTTAAAAAAAATCAACCCATTTTAAGCAGGAAAAGAAAATATCATGGTTCTAAAATTGGAAATAAATGAGAAATTTAAACATTAGATAATGATAAATAAAAGCAAATCTTGTTAAAAAAAATAGCAGTATTAAATTAAGATAACTTCCTTATCGATTTTTGCTTATGAATATTTTCTTAGCAATTTACGTGCAAATTAAAAAGTGTAGGTATTAAGAAATAAAAGAGCAAGAAAAATAATGCTACGGAGTTAATTATTGGTAAAAACATCAGATTGAATGCTTTGAGGGATGATTTCAAATTCTTTCACAGCATTTAAAAAAAAAAAAAAAAAAAAAAAAAACTTGTTACAGACAGTGTATCAAATTATATTAAAAATATTATGAAAATTAAGGAAAAATTGTATTTAAAGAAAATGGATTAAAAAGATAATTTTTTTAGTTTTAAGATAATACAAAGACTATTTTTTATAATTATATTTTATAATATAAATAAAAAATATTTATATGTTAAAATAACCATTTCGATTGATGCCTGTTTGTATTCATTATTTACTTTTACATGAAAATTTATACATAACTTTCTTTTCTCTCTAACAGCGGGTCTTGGATAATTTGAAAATATTGAAATAAAAATAAAAATTGTATTTATAGAAATATTCGAAATTAAGCAGAATAGAACTACTTTGACATTATGAGGCCGCGGTAGCCTGGTGGTAAGGTTTCAGCTTCGGAACCGCGGTGAGTTCGAGCCCGATTCCACAGAAGAACCGTCGTGTAAGCGGGCCTGACGCAATTTAAATCCGTCGAGACTAAAGTTTTCCAATCCTGTTGCCAATGAATTGGATAAAAAACAGATGAGAAAAATACATCGCATAAAGCTACATGAAAGCTTTTAGAATTTTCAGAAATAGCGGCTTTTTTTCAGTTAAAAAAAATGTTTCCTCATTCCATTTGATTTGTAAAAAAAAAAAAAAAAAAAAAAAAAAAGAGTAAATAAAAATAACTAAATAATTTTACGAAATTGAAGTATAAGTTAGAGATTACTAAATTAAATTTTCATTTCAAAATTATTATTCTTAAAACTTACTTTAATGTTTCAAATTCAATTATTTAAAAAAAAATTCTTACATATTTTCAAAAATTTCAATTGCTCATATTTTTGCTACTATACCAAAAACGAATCGTAATATTACATTTTGCAGAGATATGTATTTGCCCCTTTCGGTTTCTTACATTCTATTCTGGGGCCAATCAAAACAATTTCAAGACATCATAGACTTTATAGACTCTACAGTTCAGCCTGTATTTAATTGTTGAACCTCCTTTAGACTAAGCATCTACCAATTATTGAAGGACCGATTGAAGGAATATTTTTCATTGAAATGACTTAAAATTGCTGTCTAATGAATCGTAAGAATTAGAAGTGCAGGAATTTTAAGCAATGTTTTACGATAATGCATACAGATAAACGCGTAAATATTACTGACTTTTGCATTTTTTAAAAGCTATTTTAGTATAAAGTTCATAACAACATCTCGTGCTATGTATTTCCCTTAGCGCATGTATGATAATGTTTTCTGTTTTGTTTTGTTTTTCAAAATATCATTATTTTGAATTTATAGCATTAGTAAAATAAATGCATTAATGTCTATTTTTTAGTTATAGTATTATATGATTTCCCTCGAGAACAATGGTCTCAGTAAAATCAGTTCAGTTCAGTTGAAAGAAAGAACTATTTTGTCTATGTGTTATTTTTAAAATTTTATTTTGAAATATACTAATCTTACCTAAAATCTCTTACCTTTTGCAATCGGATATCTCCTCTCAGGTACTATTGAAGTTGGTGCATCATTTTAACGTTTTATTTATTTATTATTTTAATTTTTACTGTTAAAAATATCTACAGAATGGTAAA
This sequence comes from Argiope bruennichi, assembly GCF_947563725.1. NCBI lineage: Eukaryota > Metazoa > Arthropoda > Arachnida > Araneae > Araneidae > Argiope > Argiope bruennichi. The sequence goes on along the minus strand of NC_079156.1, from coordinate 14,769,247 downwards.
AGGATGTAAATTAATTTTTCGGAGGAATTCAACTTTTTACAATATTTATTAATCGTAGCAAAAGCAAGTCTTGCAATAATGTGAATAATTATACATCGAATTACTTTTCCGAATGCAAAGATATTTATTGACACACACAGTGCTTACGGGCTCTTTAAATCAGTAGAAGGGAAATAATAAAGGAGTTTACAAAATGTTTCCCCGAAACTTTCTGGCATACTCAGTACTAAAGATGTAATCCCCTTTCCTTCCACATAAAATGGTGGACTTTGAACATATTCGTTAGCGTTTTGGGGGACCCTTTATATTAGAATTCTGTACTTCGGAGTACGGAAAAGAAAACCGCGTACGCGTATTGGATGCTTTTTTTTTTCAGACTGAAGGAGATAAAAATATTATATACATTGACAGTTTTAATTCCAATATCATTCACATTCCAAATTTAATTCATCTAAACATTTGCATTTTTGTGTCATACATGGATACGAATGCACAGGCCGGCAGGCAATCAACCCTTTCACGAATTAGAATTAATATTTGATAGCATCTACATTTTAGATGCGTAATTCCCATGGTAAATTATATCTATCCGGCTCTTTCGATTTTTAGTTTTCGTGTTCACTTGTAAACAGATGCCTATACTTCCTATGAATAGATTTCTGTTGAAATTTTATAGAAATCTATGCATTTTGTATAAATTCAATATACCAAATTTTTATCATATTTACAGACTGACATATTTCCAAAAATTGTTTTTTTTTTTTTTTTTTTTTTTTTGTCTTCCCCAGACTCAAGAAGATCTGAAGTGTAGAGATATTCATCAAGATCTCAAGTTTGAAGTTTTTTTTGCTCAAGCTCAATTTTTTTTTTTTTTTTTTTTTTTTTTTTATGATTACAATACTTTCTTTTCGTATGAGCGAAAATAAAATGATAATTAAAAAAAAAAACCTGGTTGCTTTAAATAAAAGTATTAATGCAAACTGAAAATGTCGCTCTGATATCATTATAACTTTATATGTAAATATTATTTCAAATACTTAACACTACAATTTCCAATTTTTTCATTCCTAATCCTTTTATCCATTAACGTCTCATTATGGATTCGAGTTTCTTGCGGAGATATTACTTTTTTTTAAAAAATTTTTCACTTTTTACAGTTTTAAACTTGACAAAAAAATTCAAAAGAAACGAACAAAAATTCGGAACAAAGCTTCCAATATTTTATCCTTCATCTTTACGTTTTAAATTTGTTTTCAAAAATGTTACTCGCTTTCTCTTCTTTCGGTTGCTTAAGAATGAAGTAAGAGAAGTCGGAAGATAACATCAGCGCCATCTATTGGTTCATTCAGAAACAGTTGAATGATCCAATAAGCACACACGAACATTCACACGCACACACAGAGCGGGAAAAAGTTGGCAATATCAACAAACTTAAAAAAAAAATGAATAAATAAACATTTCAAAAATAATACTTCGCTGGATATTTTTTAAATCTTTTCTTTTTGTCTTTGCAGGGATTTTAAAATTCATATTTTTCAAAAAGAAATGAGCTTTTTTCATACTTTCTCATGAGACTTACCGTATCTTTGTTTTGGGAAATTTAAATATTTTTCTTATGCGAATAAAATTTCAACTGCAATTGGAATGAAATAATTCTGCATGAGAAATTTTGATTTGAAATTCTATTTTTGTAATTCGTAACAAATATTATTTTTCCTCTCACTAATATAATTTTCAAGCAAATTATAAGAATAAAAAGTATATGGCCACAGGTGAAATATTATATTATCTCCTACCCCTTTCCCTCCAAATAAATAAATAAATCACGAAATTTTGAGGAATTTTCTAGTTTTTGACTTTTTTGAATCCGAAAAAATTAATTTTTGGAATTGCATCCGGTTTCCGAATTCGGTAACTTGATCTGTCTGTCTGTGCATATTATATTTCGCCAATGGAGTAAATGAATCGGAGGAGATGCAATGATAAATATTTGATGATTTCTGCCAAACCATCAAAGAGAAGAGGAACTCTTTGAAACGAAAAACTCGATTTTAAGTAAGAATTTATTTGTTAATTTGATGACACATCCTTCCTGGAATATTTATTTTTTGATTCTTACAATAATGTAAGGATCATTTGAGATATTGATTTTTAAAAGATAAAAAAAGGATTTTTGTATTTTACATTACTTAGTACTTTCACTTAATGACAGATTTAAAATTAAAAATTCGACAATTCGATGTGCGAGTTAGATTCGTCGTTGTCAGCGAAGGGGTTCATTCACTGTACCTTGAAGCTTATATTAGATGCACACCAAATTCGAATACTCAGTTTGTTTAGAAAGATGTCTTAATCCCATTTTGAAACATTTCCTGAAAAGTAAGTATGATTTAAAAGAAATCCCTACATTTTAGAAACGAATTTCCATTTTTTTTAAATTTATTTTTTAAAAAAAGAAAGAAAAAGCGTATTCAAAAAAGCGTATCAATTAATACTATATTATTCAAAATATTATAGTATTAATTGATCAAAATAATGTTTAGCTAAAACATTTTTAGTATTATCATATCACAGCTTACTAACTATTACAATCATTAACAGCAACCATTATTTATTAGATTTACTATTAATTTCGTCTTTGACGGCTTTATCAAAAAGCAATCTGGAGACCTTTTATTTATTTATTTTTTTATTTAATATTTTTGAAAAGAAAGAAAAAGCGAATTTCAAAATATTATAGCATTATTAATCAAAATAATGGCAACTAAAACAATTTTTTTATATATTCTCATATTACAGCTTCCTACCTATTATATTCATTAACAACAACTACCATTTACTAGATTTACAATTAATATCGACTTTGACGGCTTCATCAAAAAGGATTCGATGTTTAATTTTTTTCTCGTATTTTTATTTGGATTGCACCGAGTTATAATTATTTAATCCCAATAATGTCAAGGCTTTTTAATGTAACTGAAAAGTGATTACTATTTCAAATTTTATTAATATTAGTGCTGAATTATTTTAATTGTTAAAAATTTATCGCCGTTTTCTTTAATTAATAGTTACGCAGAATGACTTATTTTTTCTAACGTGTCTTTGATTGTTAAGCTAAACATAGGGAAAATTAAAATATATATATATATAATTTTTCATTCATCAATCACATAGTTTATGCATACTGATTTGATTAGTAGTTGTTCATCGAATTAGGTCAGACTGATTGATAAAGGAAAGTTGCTACTAAACAGAGGAAAGTGGGAAAGTTAATGAATTCTCGGCAGATAAGGCTGTGTAGATTATTACTTTTACACTTTTGTAGAAAAGCAATCAAATAATAAAAGTGATCAGCAATTAACTTTGGTAGTCTATCGCGTAAATTTGCGTTTCATGCAGATTAAATTTATTTCATTAAATAAAGTTTCTGAATTTAATAATGAATAATTATATGAATTGTACTTATAGATTTTACCATTGGTAAAGTTATTTACAATTTTACTGAAGTTTTATACAAAAAAAAACTTTTATTTTTTAAAAATTATTTTTTTAAATTTTTATTTTATTTTATTATTTTTCCCCTTATGGCTCCTTTTTTCCCCTTTTCTTATGGTTATTTCTCAACAATAATAAAAGAAATAAAAAAAGTTGCCTTCTTATCGCTGATAAACTAAAAGCTACACTTTTGTAATATACAGTTATAGAAATGTAATTATGATTTTAAAAAGTTATAAAATTATTTTATAATTTATTCATCTTTAAAATTATCAATTCTTTTTAAGAATTACTATTAAAATATTTTAAAATAATAGCATATTAAAATTATGTCTTTAATTCAATTAAAGAAACTGTTTCCTAATTTAGATTAACAATATATATTCATTCTCGGATTCCAAAACTTTCCACGTTTTTGCACATGCGTCAAGATACGTTAATTTAGTCAAAATCGGGATGGGAAGGAAGAATCAACCCCTATTTGACAATAAGAGGAAATTAAATTATTCGCAGAGATATAAAAACAGAGAATAATTTGTATATTATCGAAAAAGATATTGATTCGCAATAAAATACTTTAAAGATATTTTTATTTACTGTAGGGGGGGCTTAAACATTAAATTATGATGAATGAATATAAGATTCCTGATCTTAAAATTTGATCATTCATTTTTTAAAAAAAGTAATAATAAATTCTTTTTAAGTTAAAACACTTTATTTATTTGTTATAAAATTTTTTGATAATATTTTGAGATTAACAACGGTAGGTAACCGCAGTCATATTTAAAGCTATTATATAAAATATTCTCCACGTCACTCCTGAAAGATGTTTTGCCTCTTGAACTAGCCATAAAAGTAATCAATATTCAATTTTTAATTAAAATAGTGCAGTCAGAAACGGTACGACACTTACATTTACATAAAAAAGATGAACCAAAAAGTATTTAAGGTGGTGGAAATCATGGTCAAATAATGATGAAGAATTCCGAAAAATGTGTTCATAATTCAGCTTAGCACCCCTTAGAGAGGTAGAATAGTCGAATAATGGTAATCTCGAGACACTGTAACGAATAGCATATACATAAACATATGAAGCGCAGAAATCGCTCTTACTACTTATTTCTGAATGGCAACAGTTAAAACATAAACAAACTATCGCAAGAATTTCAGATTTACTTCATTGAAAATTTTACAGCTGCATTGAATTCAAAGCTTTAATGAGAGCTGCAAAATATTATTAGAAATGTTCTGGAGTGAATTTTCCGCTTCACCAAAATGTCTATTCAACCAAAGGAAAGAAGATTTTCAAGAAATCAAGAATTAAGCTTCAAACAGAAAACTTAATCGAGGATAGAAATAGGCTTAACTGTCGCTTAATGGGTAATTACTATTATTTAACTATGGAGTTCACATATTTAAAAACAATTCTCTTCCAGAAATGCTCTTTGTATTACATCTTAAGACCCAAGAAATTATGTTTTTAATGATATTAATTTCCTTTCCACACATTTCCTTCCTTAATAATGTTATTTTATTTCAATTTGAAACATAATTGATCTGATGGAATGCTATTAAATTTTATGATGGAATTCAAACTGCACCATTAAAGCATTCAATTGTTTGCTTTTGCCATTTATGAAATCCGCAACAGGATTTTCATTTCCGCTGTTATTTCGTGTTGTATATATTTTTTATTTTGCAGTAAATTATTCAATTGAATATAGGTGTTTCGGTTGTATATAATAAGGTAAAAATATATATTCAATGCATCCTGTGTTTATAATTTTACAGGCTAAAAAGTCAATTTGGATGAATAAACGGGTCGCCAAAGGCGGGTCGTTTCTTTAAACTCAATTAAGGTGAAAGTCCTTCTAGATTTTGAAATTTTCACTAGCATTCAACGTGTAGATTTGATATTTTCTACATTGCCTATTTCCTTCTTCCTTTGTTTCACATAGAAAACTATATAACTTTTCCTTCTTTCTTTTTGAATCAGTATTTGAGATTTTTATTGCCACCCCTTTTTTTTAAGTTTGATTTAATCAAATTAAATTTATGAGGGCTGCTATTTTTATAATTTCTTTTTAGGCTATTCCAATTCAGACAGCCCTTTTATGGTCCGTTCTGTGTTGCACTAACAATTATACACACAAAAAAAGAAAACCCTGCCTCCTAACTTTTTAAAAAAAATTATTATAGCAAAGCGAGTTTCCGCTTTGATAATTAAATATAATTCATTTTGTTTCTTTCCTTAAAACAATAAAAGGACTTTGGTTAAAATTTTAATTGACGATAAAATACAAAAAGAACCTGTTTACTAACTGCAATCAAATAGCATTTCTCTTGAAAATGATTTTATAAACCATACTTACATCATTGCGCTACCATAATTTGATTATTTTATGGTAAAAATATGAAACGGAATTGGTATTGTGATATATTTTCAAAGAAGTTGCCGATCCGAATAAAGCACCTGCTCCCTAGTTTTGATGTGCGTGATCTATTTCATTCCAATGAAGCCTTTTGCATTTAATAAAAAGCCTGACTCGCGAATCGAATTGCTGAACTTTTAATTTTAAATCTGAAATTAAGCGAAAGCATTAAGTAATTTAAAATGTAAAATTCCTTTAAAAGCGCATCGTTATCTCAAATACCCTAAAATTGTTATAGGAATTAAAATAATAATTGTCCCAGTAAGATGTGGCATCTAATTAGGATGTTAAGTAAATTCGTAAGTCAAGGGATTGAAGCAGAAAAATATTAAATTTCTATATGAAAAAACGGGTCAATTAGGTCATTTCATGGTTAAATGATGTACTTCAAGTTCTCAGTGCCTCTTTCATTTTAGAATGCACTGTATATCATAAAGGAGATAAGGGCTTTGTATATCATTTTTTTACTATATTTGCAATATTGTAGGAATACACTTTCTGAAGCAGAGACGAATAATCAAATTTTCCTTTGCTGATTATTCTGAATAAAAAGCTGTGCTGTAATACCTTTACATTTCTGCGAAAAATAAAAAGGATTCCTAAATTATATTGGCTGGCTGCAATTATGCCAATCATTTGAGTATGATATGAAAGAAATGCATGTAAAAACTATCTTTCAAGATAGACACGTTGGGCAAGCAAAAAGGAAGAGGACTCTTTAATCGAAATTTTACTCCATTTTTAATACTTTAAATATTTGTTTATTCTTTTGTCATCAGAGGAAGCTCTGAGTGTCAGATTGCGTAATATGAGAAATTTCCGATTTTGAATCCATTAATGTCTTCAGGCGATTTGCGAAATTATTATACATTGTTTGCAAGCGAATCATCAGTAAATATGCTATTTGTTTCTACATTTAAAATGGAATACCTTTTCCAGAGATGTTAAAATCTTTTTTAAAAAATTGTTGCTATTTGTACAATTTCCTTTTTTAGCATATAATTAATGTTTCCGCAAATACTGTTCGTTGGTTTTTGTTTCCGATTTATTCTTTGTTTGAGGCAACTGCCCATAAAATTGTAACTATTATTTAATTTTTTGTCCTTTATCTGTTTGAGTATCATCTAAATTTACGTAATTGTTTAGGCAAAGTAATTTTTTTTTTTTTTTTACTTTCTTGTATATGAAGTATAGAGAAGAATCATTGAAAAATAAGAATTTGACATTTTTTCGAATCTTGACATTTTAATTTCTTTGAGTTCGAAAGATGCACCAAATTTGTAGATTTGTATAAAAATTTGAGCAAAATTTGTTAACAGGAAGTCTGCCCGTCCGGTTGTTCAAGTAGGACTGAATTCGATAATTACAAAGCGAAGAGAGCTATGGACATGGATAAAATTAGGTGCATAGCTTTAGTATATATAGTGTAACAACCAATCAAATTTTAAGATATATCCAACGATGGATTAAATGTTTGTCACATTGTACTTTCAGAAGCATGTAAACGCGATTACTGTAAAATGCAATGACTTAAATATGTTTTTGAATGAATTTTTCATATGAATTTTTGACTTCATTTGCAGTTCTGTGTAAAATTTTTGCTTTAATGTTTGCGAAACACGAGTCTGAAACACACATTCGACTCTCGGGTTATATTAACTGCATGTCAGGGTTTAATCGCCAAAAACATTCGTCAAGGATCACGCAATAGATTCATCAAAAATGCTAAATTCATTTCAAAGGTTAATATATCGTAATTATGTACGCTAATGTCATGCAAAACCTTCTCTGCTTTACCTAAGGTCCTCGTTTTTTTATGGGGGGTGTAAAATAACACCTTTATTAGAGAGTGTTCTTGGGAAACAGCTCCTACTGGCTTCATTTTGTATACATTAAAAAAAACTGGTTACTATCATTAAAAAATCAAAAATAGCTCGCTACTTTTCTGAAGAAAAAAAAATCATTCGAATGTAAATAATGTTACGCAGACAGTTTCAGCTACTACTGTTTTCGAACTTCAGGTTACGGTCCATTCTATTATTAGTTGATATCAAATTTTAGTTGTTTCAAAAGTTATTTATTTATTTACATCAAGCTGGCAGAGAAGTCAGCTTCTGAAAACAAGTATGTAAGTGACATTAACATGCGTCTCCATCAAAACACGGCCGTGTGTCAACGTCTCCCCGCTGCATTTCTCACCGGTAGCAGAGCAAACGCTTCCCGTAGCGCGCGTGATGCATGTCCCTCGTCGCTGCCTGTAAATCAAGCTGACATTCCGACAGATAACCTGCAGATCGTCCCGCAGATAACAGCCGGTGACACATTAACCGTGCGTCTGTTGCGTCGGTAGCCCAGTGCGTTCACCATTGCGCAATTTCTTCTCCTATTTTCTTTGTCAGTGATGAAAAAAACTTTTTAATGGATGGGATAGTTGCCCTGAGACTGGGAATGTTTTCCCTAATGTGACGAATTAGCTCTCAACGGATTGAGGGCGAGTGAATGAGGTGAGGCGTCAAATATTGTGAGAATGTGCCGGCACGATTTTATGTATGTGTTTATACTTTACTGACCACATTTCATTTTATTATCTAGCAAGTTGTTGCCAAGCAAAAAAACGAAAGTCCGCCTCTCCCAGCCCCCAAATTTCTGATGCCAGCTGATGATAGAACGTTCGACTGAATTTGACAAATTAAGTTTTGCAATTATGAAATAATAAGAGAAGCAATTACTTAAAACTTTTATTCGCGAATGACTATCCAAATGAAATAACTTCGGAAAGGAATAAGTGAAACTTCGAACTTTTGATGACATTGAACTACAAACCACTGAAGCACTGCGAATCTTGCGGATACTCCTACTATTCTTCTGCAAAATAGAAAAGCCAAAATGGATATCTAGAAATCATTTATACAGAATATCCGAGAGTATCAGTATTCCTCCCATTATTGAAATCACGATGCAGATGTAAAGAGTGTCCCAAAAGAATGACATGTTTTCATTGTTGAACAATATTTTCAAAAATAATGAAAGTTTGGCGCCACAGCTCGAAAATTTGAGAATTCCCCCTCCCAGAGGGTGTGATTTAATACCATTGGATTTCTTTTTATGGAGTTATTTGAAGTCAGTGTCTATGCCAACAAGTTCACAAGCACGCGTGCATTGAAAGATGAAATTCAACGGTGCATCAAAAAAAAATTCAGTCACATTTATGCAAAATGATCATGGAAAATTTCGACAAAAGTGCTTACGTGCCAGCAAAGCCGTGGAGAACATTTGCTCTATGTGTTATGCCAAACATAACCATATCCTGTGTACTTTACGATTCAATAAAAATATGACAATTTAAAGAACAGAAAAACTGTGTTTTATTTATTTAATTTAAATCTTGCGTTAATACGTTGTTCTATCGTGCAAGATCTCTATTTCTACTAACTCTAAACTATCAGCTGACAACAAAAGGTTTTTTTAATAGGGTTGCCAATACTTTATTGCCCGAATGATGGCAAATTCAAATTTTGTGTTAATTTTGAGGCACTGAAATTTTCTGAAATTATTTTATATAAATATCCTCTGAAAATTAGTTAGAATGGGAATTCTGTCGATATTGGTCTTTGTTTTTGGGATAACAATATTAAGAATAAACAAACAAACTTAATGAACGAATTCATGTTTACTTTAATTTATTCGCGAATAGAAATTAGAGTATTAGTTTTCGTGAGAGAAGTTTGTTATTGAATATTAAGTTGTTTAATATAAAATTAATCGCATAATAACACACATTTGGAGACAAAAATCATGTAATACTAATGCACTATCAAATGCTTAGCGAAATTATTATTTTTACGATTGATTGAACACATTTTCATAAATCTCATTACAAGATGAATTTATTTTTATTCTAAAAATAGCCTTATTAAGTTTATATCTATTTCTTAACGAAATTTCAAATATTTTTATAATGCAGGTATTTTGAAAGTACAAATAGTAGTTTCCGCTAGTTTTCAGTTCATAATAAGGAAATTGCCTTAATTACTCTGTATTTTTTAGCATTCATGAAGATGACATTCTATGTTGGGGAAATGTGTTATTGTTATATGATTTTATAAAATGGGTCATTCTGAATTCTGAATTTTCACCAATTTATCACCAATTTAGTGTTGTAAGTCGGTCTTCATGATTTACCATTTTCACTTTATACTTCCATTTTTTTTAATATGAGAGAGTGCCGTCAAGATGCTCATTTGTTATTTTATTTTCTGCTGTCAATTCCAAATATCATCTGTCTAAAGAGGTTTGCTTTGCAACTCTCCTCATTCTGATACAATTATTTTTATTCTTTAATATATTCGATATTAACCGTATGATCATTTTAACTGTACACTACTTCGAAGCGTTTATAATTCTCTCTCCTTTGCAACCAGTGGAAGTGGCCTTCCCAAACCTTTCAAGTCTTCTCTAATAAAAGTGAATTTGTGTTTTAGATGCGTTCTTTCCAACCGATGAAAACCGAAATTTGACACAGAACTATAATTGCAGTTACTATAATTGAATTCACTTTTGTATTCGAATTATTCCTGCCGTTCTTCTGAATCATTTAATGAGCCAATAAAGAACACTTGAGATGTGTATGAGTCTCATCCTATTATTATATCGAAATACAAACATTATGTGAGTTTTAAAAACTCACATCCAGAGATTTATTATGCATTTATCTCTAGTTGTGAGTTATAAATTAAAACTTTAAATATCTGATTAAGAGATGCATGTATGCGAAAGTGTACAGCGAAAACAATTGAGTTAAAAGACCCGTCGTTCTTTCCGACCCTCTATAGGTTTACTGGATTAGGAATAAGCTCAGTCATCGGTTAAATAGTCTCACATACTCACATTCATCTTTATTATTAGCATAGATTGAAAAAAAAAATGAGTTCAGCGTGTCATGTTGAAAATGCATGTTTATGATTGTTGGATCTAATTGTTCCAGGTCACCTCACTTATTTATTACTGGCCGTCCTTGGCGACCCACTTGTTCTCCGAGGATACCGGTCCTATTCAATTCAATTAAATTTTTTAGATGAAATCTTACGACCATGATACCATTTAATTCTCAGGATTCACTCTTCGAATTTTTCAAATGCAGAGTCCTCCCTTCCCCCTTCATACACAATAGAATAGGAAAGTGAAATTACACAAAGTGTTTACATATCTAATAAATTACTATGTGAAGGGGGAACCTGAAATTGATAATTTAGTAGTAAAGATAATATAGTATAGAATCCGTTGTAGCAACGAAGAAAGTGCTGATTAATTGATTTAACATAACATTAATTTCTTCTGTTAATGGAACTCGTTCTAGCACAATCAGTGGTTTTTTCAGGCTTATCCCGTCAGAATGAGTGCCTAAAGGGTGAGCGTTTGAGCGTGATTTTCAGTCGGAAGTTTCTATTCTCCTCGTCTGTGAGGGAAGAGCCGCCCGAACTCGTCGCGTCACTCAAACCCACCGCCTCCGTTTCTGACAGGAGTCAAACAGTTCAGCCAGACTCGGCAACAATGGCAGCTTGTCCACACAACAAGGGGAACTTCACCGCATGATAGACTCGCAATGACACAACTCGAACCTCCGCTCTCAATGGGGACTTGATGATCTCTCTCCCTCCTCCTTATCCTTTCCCCCGAAAACAAGGACTCCTGGAATTGTGGGTTGACACATTTGGCATCTTATTGCTCCAGCAATTGAATTAAACATTTGTTTTTTAAATGAACGGTCGCCATCCATTTCTAAAAAGGAGGGGGGGGGGGTTAAATATGTGAAAAAGTTGCAATAATGCTTTTAGATAGCTGTTATGGTCCTCAGCATTATAATTTAAAAGACTAATACGGTTTGAATCAATTAAATGAAGGTTATATATTATATAAAGTCAACTTCCGCTCCATATATCAAAGCTTCTACGATTTTCGACATATTTTCTGTGTGTACAAAATTCATTTGCCACATAAAAAATGTATCGAATTAATAAATTTGTAAAAAAAAAAAAAAAAAAAAAAAAAACAGAAGAGCATTAACCTATTACATCGCACTGGCGCTGCTATGCGACATTGAGTTGTATGCATACTTTAGGCTTAAACCAAGCAAAAATCTATTTTTATATTCCTGACTGCGATGCAGTTACTTTGATTATTTATTAAAATTAGTAATTGATATATGAGTAAAGGCCTGCTCCACATTTCTTTTATGGAGTTCCACTTAAAGAAAATTCTTCTATAAAAGAAAACTGTATTAAAATTAATTATAAAAAAGTTAAAATCATTTGCAACTTTAAAAAAAATGATTTTTCAATTTTAGTTTAATAAAAAAGCGGGAATTTCACTGATTACAGAAATGTATATTTTGTATAGATTTGAAAAGTCGAAAGTTTATAAATTAACCTTTAACAATGAATTTAACAAGAGTTTATATGATAGAAAGATGGAGCTTTTCCCCTTTTTCTCAAAATACGTTTTCTTCTCATTTCGATATACATAGGACGCATTCCATTCATTACAATCGTGTGAAATTTTATTCAATAGCGTAATCAAGCCTTATTCATCAGTTAAACATTTTTACTTTTTATACTCAATAACAATAAATCAAAGGCTATATACTATACAAAATATTATACATTTTTTAAAATTTTCAAGTTACACGACATTCAGTATTTTGTATTCAGTATTGTCGGCTTTGGAATCGGAGGGTTTCGGGTTAGAGACCCGATTATACCGAAGAACCGACGGTCTGGTGCACGCTAAATCAATCAGGGGCAAACGTCTTCCAGCAGGTGTGGTGTGGAAGATTGGAGAGGGAGTGCCAGCTCAGGTGTCATCCTCGTCGTCTGAACACGGTTCAAAATGACGAGGTCCTCCCCAAAACAGCCGTAGTGTTGCTTTAAAACGGGACATTAAGCTAATTAAACTAAACTAAACTAAACTGTCCATTTCTACATATGAATCGCTCCACGATATACAATTAGCACGCTTTCTATTTTACTGTACTATTACTTCATCTATTATCTTTAAGAGCCCTAGTATAAAAAGAGAAAATACTGTAATAATAGACATTGTTCAATTTAAAACGTTAGAATTCGAGAGAGTGATGAATCTCAGTGTTTCAGAAGTTCGAAGGAGGGGCCAGGAAGAATTTTTTTCAAGCATCCCTCTGTTTCTGTGAATATGATGTCTAAAGTCCGATGGATAAGCGGCTTCAGTTTGTTTTATACGTGTACTGAATCTCTCAAAGGAAATCTTTCTACCGTGACCCAAAATTGTAGATTTCTGTCAAATTTTACATGAAAACTTTCATCCGTGTGCAGATGCACACGGTAACAGAAAAACGCAAAGAGCTAGAATAATTAAATAACCATACCATTTTATCACCAAATTCGTAGAGATGCACAGCATTTTGTTTTGAATCTATCGCAAGTTTTACGGTCTTTCCGTTCACGGGAATAAGAACAGAATGATGGGTGTAGATGAATGGGATTGGATGCCTGATCTTGTAGCCAGCGTTGAATCTTATTTAAATTCCAGTCGGAAAAAGAAAAGACATCGAGATTGCAGATTCGCCTTATTAAACTATGACACGGTCAAAACGTACCAAAGGATAAGTTTTATATGAAAAAAATCCAGCGAAAAGTACTCTTGCTAGATTTTTCTTTTCTCTCCCCCCCCCTCCATCTTTATTCTGTATCCTTAGCTTACTAAGCCCTTGACCTAGGAATTTAACTTAACTTCCTAATTAGATGACACATCCTATTTGGGATAGTTATTACAAGAATTAAATGTAAGGGTCGTTGTGATATTGAAGTATTTTTTAAGTGATTTTGGCATTTTAAGTTGCTTAATACTTTTTTAATTGCAAGTTCAAAATTAAAAATTCTGTAATTCGATGCGCGAGCTAGACTCGTTCACGTTCACGAAGAGGTTAAAAACTAAATTTTTGAGTAAACAATTGGGTCCCTGTGGCTCCTAGAGAATTTTGAAAGAATTGGCGTACACTAAATTTGGTATTGTTATTTAGCAATTTCTGAAATAAAACAATTATGGATAAAAATTTAATTTAAAATTCTCGTCCCATGTGAAAATTTATTCAAACGTGTGACTGATTTATAGATATTCAAGTAATGAGTTCACCAGCCTTATAAATCTTTGATGAATGTAAAATTTGAAGCACGTAAAATGTTATATATCCTACACCAGGGGTATTTTAAATTCCTTTTCTTTTGTGATCCTATTTCATATGCAAAAATATTGAGTAATCACGTGATCTGTACACAAAAGAGAAAAAAAATCCTTAATCCCCCAGAAGTAAAAAATTAAAAAATTAACTCCAAATAATTCCAGTATTTTTTTTAAAAATTAAAGCAAACAGTTTCAATTCTCCTTTCTAGAATTTCTGCATTTAATCTACTTTCGAAATTGCAATTTAAAAAGCTTAACTTATTACATTGCTTACAAAAAAAATCAAAACGTGTTTCAAAATGAGAGTGAAATATAGACATTTTTTTAGTTTTTTTTATTAACCCTTTGACTACTGATTTTAATTACATATGGTATATATACACCCCACCAGAAGTCAGAGAGATAAACATACCATCAGATAAGTAAACATGTTGCAATTCTGAAGCTCTTGTTAAATGTACAAAAATATTGAAACATTCATTTTTCTGGTTAACGTAATGAAGAACTGCATTTTCTAAATCGCACTTTCTGCAAAATAATTTTTTCCTCTTTTAATGAAAAATCTGAATTATTACAAAATGTACAATAAATTTCACTTGTTCATTAAACTTTATGAAAAATCATAAATAAATTGAATGTTCATATTTTAGCGGAAAAAAACGGGACAAAAACAGTCACTGCAGCAATCACTATTCCATATCAATATTCTTGACTCTTTAAACGTTTGGCTGTGACAGACGACTGTCACAAAAGAATGTGTACAAAGAAGAAAAAATTTTTATGGAATAAGTAAAAACTATGATCAGTCCTGAGTTGGCCCTCCATCCTTTTTCTCCTCAGACTTTGCGCCCTACGGGAGGTTGATATTCGATCATCGACTTCAGATTGAACGTGCCCAGTTATACGACGGTTCTGTGGAGAAACTGGGTTTCGAATCTAGAAACCTAAATTTTACTCCATGCCATAGTGTTAGCCATGCCATAATTTAAACCATGCCATTATATAAGCTGTAAAAAAAAAGGTCGATTTTTCACCTTAAAGGACATTTTGTCAACATATTACTGAAGATTATATAGAGTTATATTAAATAAAAGCAAGAGATGGAAAATATATTAAAAATAATCATAAATATTTTTTTTAAAAATATTATAAATATTTCTCATATTATATAGATATTAGATGGGTTAGTGGTGTAAATGACATTGTCTTCGTTTGTCCGGACATTAAAGAATCTCGTTGTGTTGTGCAGGGACAAAGTGTTGTAATGCTCTTATTTTAGAGATTTTTAGGATCTAAATTTAATAAAGGTTCAATTGAATTAATTTGTGCATTAATGATTATTTTAAATTTAACTTTTTTTTTCTCTATGAAAGTGTATTACACCACTATAGTTGTAGTCAGTCAGTATAGTTGTGCATAATATTAAATTCTGAAGTATTCAAAATTCTGCAGAATACTTTTTTACCGTCTCAATCATTTTCTTGATTTTTAAAATGTAATCCCAATTTTTGTTAATGTACTTTAGGATTAGATTTTGTTTAAATATTTATTATTCATTGGAAGGTTCATTCGAAATTTACGAACAAGCTTTTTGATATTCATATATTTTTATGAAAGATTCATTCGTAGACGGCGTCCTGGCATAGGGGTAGCGCATCTTCCCCGTGAGTTGGGCGTCCTGGGTTCGAGTCCCGTTTCGGGCATGGTTGTTCTTCATCTGTGTTCTATCTGTGAGGTGTGAATGTGCCCTCCTGTAAAAAGGGGTTGTGCAAGCGAATGTGTGAGTTTCATCTTCATATGAGCTAGAAGTCAGACTTCTGCCCTCGGGTGCTCAGGGGTCTTTACCCTCAAAAGTTACTGCACCCCCTTTCCGTGGTAACGCGGACACGACATCATCATCATTCGTATTTTTGGAACAGGATTTTATATATTTATTATGAATTGGAAGATTCATTTTTATTTTGGCAACATTTTTTAAAAATATTTATTATGAACTGGAAGATTCATTCGTATTGTAGGAACAGGATTTTAAATATTTATTATGAATTAGAAGATTTATTCGTATGTTAGGAACAGGATTTTACATATTTATTAGAATTGGAAGATTCATTCGTATTTTGGAAAGTTTTCAATATTTTTCATGAACTGGAAGATTCATTCGTATTCTAGGAACAGGAATTTTGATATTTATTATTCGTTGAAAGAGCTGCGTAATTCATTGAAAAGGATACTTGAGTAAAATCGATATCGAAACAGGATAAATACTAAAACAGTGAATTTTGTTGTCCTACAAGTACTTTAAATATTTCCAGCGCAGCCTTCTATTGTGCCATTTTCAAAATCTTTGTTGTTACATCGCTTGTCTGGAGCCAGGGTTCTTTCAGAATTTGCAATGACAGGAGAGCTATCTGACATTTGTTGTGGCAACCCGCACTCTATACAAGACGCCTGTGTTCGAAGTGTGAACAACAGGGATCCTATTGTAAGCAGGGTGATCGGGGGTCTTTGTCACCTATCCCTTGTTGAAGGTGACGAGGCAGGAGTGCGCCCATTTTTAGTACACATAAATAGAGTGTCTGAAGTGGATTCCCCTAGCTTTTCGAAAAGACAAAAGGGGGCGGCAGTTGGAACACGAAAGTTCCAGTGATTTCCACGACAATATGTTGTGATTGTGTCAGATGCCTTAAAACATCGAAAAGTTGCATTATAATCAACATATTGGTTCTTGCGTCAAAATGTCGAAGCCGAATCACATTTACAAAGTTTAGGTTTGCGCATAGGTACAGAATACCAACTTTTATCAATTAATAAATTAATTTAATTAATTTGGTCTATCAAATTATCAACAATCAAATGAAATTGTTTTATAATTTAATAATAACTAACAAAAAAGTGTTTTGAACTATGGTTATGAGCACTGCATTTTTCACAACGTCATTTTCTCATTTTCCTCTGCGTGCCGTTGTAAGTTTAGATACTTTCTGGCATAAGTCATTATTGTAAAGTACCACGGGCTAGATAGTAGCTATTTCATTGTTAACTGAACACTGTTATGTTAAGTGTCTTATAAAGAAAAAGTGCTCATTTACTTTACGTCTTGTAGATGGCAAATTTTTTTTGAAAAAAAAAACATAGTTTAAAGAATAAATTTTTTGTAAAAGGAATAAAACAGACCACGAAAGCATATATTATGATATATGAAACAGCTTAGGCGAAGAATATAAATCTGAACTTCCAATGTTTCTCCGTTATATATGGATATTAGGAACATATTCACTTGTTAAAAACTGTAACCGAACAAAAATTGATCATTTACATTATGAATTTAATGTTTTAATAACTTCTTTTTTTGAAAAAAAAAAAAAACTGCCTAAAAATGAGTCATTAAATTAGTTGTATTATTTTTGCTAAATATATATGAAATTTTTCTGGAAAGTTTTGTTAAAGTTTTTGAAGCTCCAGGACAGAAAGCAAGAGTGTAGGGCTTAAGGAATTAATCTAGACATTTTTGATTAATGGTGTATTCTCCAGATGTAACTTGATATCTATGTTTTCTTCCGATTTTTACTTACATTTGAATTTTTTTTAACTAAAATTAATTCTAATATAAATAGAATTTAATATATAATATTTTAGATTGACATAGGTTTTCACTTCCTTTGGCTGTTGTGAGCTCTAGAAAATCTTATATTATACTTTTTATGCTATCATTCTTTTGGGTATTGAATCTTCATATTTTTTCATCCACATTAATGCCTTTCCCATAGAAAAGCATAGTCCATAGTTTTTTTACCCGGGAAAATTTTGCTAATAAGTCAGTGCGCTTTTATTCTGAATATGACGAAATGTTCAAGACCTAAAATACATGCTTATTATGAAAACTAATTTTTATAATAAAATTAATCATTTTCAGCTTTTTTTCCCTTCTTTTTTCCACAATTCAAATCAGACATTGCTACCGAATTACACAATGGCGCAAAGAGAAATGAACAAACAAAGGGGGTAAGTCATAGGTACCAATATTGGAGTACATTTCTGAAATTAACATCTTCCATGTTCATTATGCATTTAAAAGCCAGAAAGAGACATAAGATGAGATGGAAGGGTGGATGGGTGGGTGAGTATGCAGAATGTTCCGTCCTAATTGTAGCCATGCGGGCTTCAATGCAGGTTGCCACGAAATAGCCCCCACCCAATAAAAAGTACAAAAATAACCCGCAGGTAATCAGAAAGACCCACTGAGGACAATCAATCAGCTATTTCATTTTAAGATCTCCAGTATCATCACATAATAGAATAAATCTTTTATGAACTTTGACTTACTATTATCGAATCACCAATAAAACTTCAGCCCTACTGACAACAATTTAAAAGAATATATTTCATTACATATTGTAGGTAAACAGTCTCTTTCTTTTGGGTTGGATTGATGAACAGTTATGAAACAAGTTCCAAGAAGATAACTGCAGAAATGATTTCTTTAACCGAAAAGATGGCAATCGCCTTTGCAGTAAATATTTAATTAGTTGATTTTCCCGGTTAATTGTAAGAGGGAAGGTATGTAGAATAAAACTGATGTCCTCATTCCATCGTTACGCCACTGCGATTACCCATTGTTGCCATTCTTTGGGTATTTCCAAAATCAGTTCAAGGTTAGCTATTGAATTAAATTAATTTATATTAATTCTTACAATATTTGAAAGAGTAATTTTAAGAAAAGTATTTGCTGGAGTTACATGTGATAATTATTGGAAAAGAAGAACCAATTCAGAAATTTACAAATTATTTTTTAAAAAAACCCAGATATTATTAAATGTATTGGTATACAAAGGATTAAATGGGCAGGAACCCTTAATAAGTTTGAATGACAATCGAGTCATTAAAAATATCTTTTTGGCTAAACCAAAGAGGACGACAAAACTGGAAAGAAATATATTTGAAGGCTATTAAGGTGATAAATTGTAAAACCTTGACCAAGAATAGGACGGCATGTAATGGAATTCTAAAGAAATCCAGAGTTCATTCAGGATTGTCTCGCCATATGAAAATGTTATACTGCCATCTTTTATTACTTTAAAAGAGCTACTGTTAAAAGGTCGTTAGGAAATTGAGAAATTTTTTCAAATTCTTGCAATCAAATGTATTTTCCTAGGTTTTCACTACACGAAAACTTAATCTGTGGAACTACTTTACATGCATGTGTCTTCTTGCTTTTCTAAGGACACATCTTTGGAATTTTTGAGCAAATGCGAAACAACAATGCAAGTAAAAATACACCAAAAATCCACACAAAGACGAAGAGGAAATCGTCTATCACCGCAAGTATCTGGTATCACAATTCCCGACAACCACCTTACATCGATCTGGCTCTTTGCAAAAGTCATCGCTTGCTGACACGGCAGACGATGAAAACTTGCCTTTCCCCACTCCCCTATTTTACTCAAAGTGGCCATTCCACCAAGAGTGTATGTTCACATCATTTCCTCACTTCACAATTCCGTAGGGGAGTGATGCGGAGGAAAAAGATGAAAAATGGCGTCCTAACACCCCGAAACCCCTCATGAGCATTTCATGCCTCTTTCATGGGTCTTTCCCCTAACAATGGGCACGACACAGGCGTGTTTGATGTACAGTCCTCTCGACAGCAACGCGATACTCCTCCCATTCTGACTTTTCACGGTTGCCCTCCCACTGGATATAAATACGCGAGGGCATTTGTTCCTTTGTCCGGGCAATCAAAGGACCACTTCACGCCTTTCAAAGGGCCTTTGTTGGGCCCCCCTCCGCCCCTATGGAATGGGAGCAGGGCTCGATGAAGTGTATAAAATATCGGCAGATGGAGAGTAATTTAGTAGGATCGAACCCACAGCTCGGGATCTGTTTTGTAAACGCGTTAATAGCCAAGGAATGACTTTCGAAAACGGAATTGCCACCATGGAGTCGTGAGTCAACTCTGCGTGTACTGCGTCTCCCCCTCTCCCCGAAGGAAAGTGGATGTATTCCAGTGCATAAGTGATCCCATATTCCCAAACTCAAATAAAAACAATCGGGTTAAACAATGTTTCATATACACCTATACAGAAAATAATGATTTGGTGGATTAACACGTCATTTCGAAGCTTAAGAGGAATATTCTGGACTGAAACTCAGAATTTCAAACTGTAATCAGATGATGAAGCCAACATTTAACCCTTCATCTGCTTATCCCGCGATTTCAGCAGTCAGTCCATTTTCTATATCATCCCGAGTTTTCGCAGTTTAGTGTGTTTATTTTTACGATTACAGATTTTTATTATATCACATTATTATCGTGTGATATATAGCATCAGTTCACTTTGTTTGAAAAATATTTGAATTTATTTGCAAACATAGTATCTAAATACTGACTTTAAAAAATTACGCAGTCAAAGGGTTAAGATGTTGCCATATTGTTAAAAACAAAGCGTATGATTAAGCTTCAGTTCAGCAAAGCTTGAGTTTAAATAATATACACTTTACACATGGAATTTTAATTCGAACACCTTTAATATAAACCTAATATTTTATACTTAATACATGGAACTTTAATTTGAATGCATTGTACTTCAAATTTGGTTCATGGAATTACAATTAGAAAATCCCCTATTTTGAATGAATTGATTTCTAAAAAATTACTTTAAAAGCTAATTTTTATAAGTTGCATTTTTAAGAAAATAATTTAAACTGATTTGCTAGCTAGGTTATTAATTTTTATTATTTAATCTAGTATATAATGGAAAAATAAGCGACGTTTATTTTAAAGAAAGTTATAAATGGACCGATGCGTTCAAAATATCCATTTTATAGTATAAAGCTATGAGTACAAAAGACACCATTTGTTCTTGTGGAAATCAAATTTGCTGAAGGTTTAAATATTTTTTTATTTCATATTAAATGCTTTTAATTATAGCAGAATAATTTCTTTTTCAAACAGTGCATTCTTTATGTGTGTTAACTATTTTTATCAAACTGAATATGGTCCAATGTGAAATTCAAATAACTATCACCTTTCTTTGAACTTCCATTTCATAGAAACTCAAAACGGAAGTTTAGAATTTGATAGTTCTTACATATAAGATGGTTCTTTGGTAATTTTCCAATAATAAAAACCACATTCTACCAGTGCATCGTGGTGTTCTCTTCAGAAGAAAGAAACTTGTAAAGTCGCGGGAGAGAGAGAGAGAGAGAAAAAAAAAAATTGAGCCATTAAGACTTATTTTGCAATCGATCATCCTATGTGAAATGTATAATAGTTTTTAAAGTAATAATGAATACTAAAAGAAAAATAATAAATTTTCCGTAGAGGATTATTTACATATTTAAAGTTGTACAAACTTTAAAATTTCCTATGGCAGCGCCCTTTTTTAGATTTCCAGCGGAAAAAATTACGCGGAGTGCAACTTTTGTTATTATATCATGGTTACATCTGAAGATACTTCGCATTTTCTGTTAGGGAGTTGTTTCTATATTTGAATGAGTAAAACTTAATAGCATTTTTTGCCATAATTTTATAGCATCTTTAAAGTTTCAATCCACATGGTAAAACGTTTGTTGTTTCGTTCATGACAAATATTTATAGCGAAAATTTCAGAAGAACCTTGATTTTTTTCAAGGAATATTCAAAAGTATTGTAAGTTTTGTTTAAATTGCCCCTGAGCTTGACTCTCCATTACGCTGAAAACAGTAAAATGGGTAGTTGAAAAACGTATGATTAAAGGATATAAAATTATAATTCAATTATTAATTATAATTTAAATTTAAATTACAATAATTATAATTATGGCAAATTAATCTTATGAACTTTGAGACTTTTGTAAGAAATTTAAGTTGTAAATTTAAAAACAAACAAACCAAATGACTCTTTTCTTGTTAGAAAATATTTAAACAAATTATCATTTATTGTTATTCATAAATTATTATGAGAAGTAATTTGTCAGTATGTTTGTAAAATTAAATAGTTAAATCCTACAAAGTAATAACTACGAAATAAAATTCCCATTTTTTGAAGTTTGTTATATTCTGTAATTGTCATTATATTAGCTGATGAGTAAAAATTCTAGCTTATTACAAGGACGGCAGAGAATACCCTTCACATTTAAAAGCAACGACTCTTAATAAAATAATGTGGAAAATGGATTTTTTTTTAAACTTTGATTTTATATTCATTGCCGCTGAGGAATTTTTAAAAATATATTTTTATATTACAACAGTAACTGAAAACGATGTTTACTTCGAGGAATGCATGATCAGCGGCATTTCTTTGTCATATACAAAGCTGCCGATATTTTGAAATTTGTGAATGTGCCCTAACTGCATCGTTTCAGGAGCAATTCAGTTACAACTTAACATAATGAGGAAACTACTCGAAGGAATTAGCTGAAATTTTGATTGTCTTCATAAAATGGTCCCGTCTTTCGATTTATGTCAAAATTTAAGTATGTACAATTTAAAAAATTTGAAGTTATAATTTTGTAATTTTTTTTCACATATTAAAAATTATCTTTACACGGTAAACATGTATGCAAAATGTGTAGAATACTACAGTTTTTCGTAATGAAAAGTAGTTTCATAAAGTTAGGCCAGTAACTTTATAAATTTTTAAGATAAGAATAAAAATTCAACATTTAATTTTAACATTAGAATATCAAAATTTTTTCAGACCATAATTTCGAAACGAATTGACCTATACTAATGAAATTTGGTTTCAGAAAATAACTTTTGATGAAATTTTAAAATTTAATGAGAAAAATGTTGCCACTGGAAATTTTGAAGTTTGCTCTTATTTCAATATATAGATGGTTCCTTATGAATTGTTTTAACTCAGAAATCTTTAAAAATACGTTAAACCCTTTCAAATTACTTTTTTTTTATGACTGTACGATGATCAATGCCTGAATAAAGCTAAATGGATTTTTTTTTCAGTGACTGTACATGTGGAAATACACTCTTGTTAATAAATTAAATTCCACTCTAATAAACTGGAGACCTGACAGAAATCCTGGCATCTTTTGAATAAAATTGGAGAATTCCTTCAATTGAAATAACACCATTTGTAGCAAATTAAAATGTAGAATATACCTGAAAAGTATTTTTCAAACTCAAATAAAATCTAGATTTTTTTTTTTAATTCAAAGAATCAAAAATAATTAATTTTCTTTTTTTATTGAATAACATTAAGTCATTGGTATTATTTTTCTTATTTCATTCTGGCTTTACTACAGGGAGGGCCAAATTTTTTGGAATTTGATCTTATAACACTCGCACAATATAAATTTCGAATTAGATACAAGCGAAATCTTGAAAGATAATAATTTATGATTGGTGTAATATATGACGACAAACATCATCTTGTCAAAATAGGAATTCAATAAATCTTACAGAAAATTTCATGGCGATGCGCTATTAATTATACTTTGAAATATTTATGACTCTAAAGAAGGGAGGGAAAAAAAAAAGGATACTCTCTTTACTAAATAAAGGGGGGGGGGAACCTTAAGAGCATAACTTTCCCCTTTTTGAATTGTTTTTACTTAACATCAAGCGTTTCACGTTGTAAAGATGAAATTCTGTAATCAATTTTTCTTTACTTCCTGTTTCCTAATACATTAGTTTTGAAATTTTGTTGGTGGTTCCTGATAATAAATATTCAATAGTTTAATAAAATAGTTTCATACATATACTGCTTTTAAGAAACAGTTTCTGAAATATTGTTCATGTTACTAATGCGTAATATTGTTTCCCTGAATAGTTAGTCTCGTAATAAGGAAATAAGTTTTAAAAATGACTCTAACGGATGTAGAATAGATGTCGTGTCAAAGATTCTTAGCTTTGGTTATCATCTGGTAACAAAAATAAAGTATCCCTAATATTCAAGAATCTTTGCGATATTTCTATTAGGATTCGACTTCCAAAGTTTGTTCTATAAAAGTGGTGTGAAGATGAAATAACAAATTAGAATATTCTGCCCTTCAACTGTAAGGTATATTGCTACACTGTCATGCGTTTTGAGTATAGTGAAGACAGTGAGATTTGACTTCCAGTGTTAGGTCTAGGTTTTGAAATAGATCTACAAAAGTGGTGAAAAGATATCATCCAAATTTCATAACCTTAACTTATTGCATAATTGTTTTAATAGGCAAATGAATTGATAAACCAAGAGATAGTTAATCCTTTTATGTATTTGCCCAAAATTTGAAACAAGTACCATTTCAGGCCTGAAAAAGATTTCTAAAATCATCTCATCTACCTTTTTAGTTTTAGCAATTATTGTGTTCAGATACGTAAGAATAAACAGTCTTTTGACCTTTTTGAACTTTGAATTGTCAAACGAAACCTTTGACAACTTTATTCCAGCATCTTGTAAAGATCTACGATTCTCTCTCCATCTAATTCATTGCACTTTTAAGTATCCTTTTGCATGCACATGAAAATTTACATGCACATGTTGGATTTGGCTCAAAATTTGATAGATGTTAAATCTGTGTAGCGAATTTTATTCATCTAGCTTTCTTCGTTTTTTAGCTATTCTTTTAACTTATATTCGAACGGCCTGGGAGACAAATTTTCTCCGAATGCTTTTTGCCTAAAAATTGATAGATATCTCCAAATGTATAAAGACCGGTATAAAGTATTTGGTGTATGGTATAAAGGCCATACACCATATTTCACCCGTCTGTCTGAAAGAGATTTTCAGTCATCTCCGTCACAGACAGGCAGACAGACAAACATGACAAAAATGTTTTTCGAACTCAGGGCGGTCAAAATCTCGAGTTCGAATTTTTTGATAATTACAATGTTTTCTCTATATACCTGTCTCCAAAATTATCTTTGGTATTAAATATACGGATTTTTTTTCTTTGTTTATTTTATTTTATTTTTTATTTTTATTTTTAAGAAGCACTC
This sequence comes from Argiope bruennichi, assembly GCF_947563725.1. Lineage (NCBI taxonomy): Eukaryota > Metazoa > Arthropoda > Arachnida > Araneae > Araneidae > Argiope > Argiope bruennichi. Next base: position 14,744,186 of record NC_079156.1, on the reverse strand, counting down.
CTCCATTACCTTGGCGTTATAAGTGACGGTTTGAAAGCCGCGCGAGTTTAACTGTATGATAGATTCGCCTGTAAAAATTCCCACTGCACCTTAGCGTAAGCAAAAATCCACTGCCGAATGATGCATGCTTCTTTCTAAACAACATCGATCATAACAGAAATCGCCCACCCAAAAAACTCACCAAATGAGAAATCACCCTATGTCAGAATCCCAGTACATCCCCGAGATTCATTCATTCCGACACCGAGAAGACACTAACTACCCTTTCCAGAATCATCTGCACATCACCTCCCTCAATTACACACCCCTAGATCAGAAGACGCCGCCGTCTCCAAGCCGGTGGTCCAACAGGTGAAGAAATTACCACCGCATTTCACGTCAGTCGCGCATTCGACGTTTCCACGCGCACATCCTCCATGATTTCCGATTCGACGCGCACATTAGGTGAAAATTTAGATTGATTTCGGTTTTTGTGCCGCGCAGACGAGTTTTTGTTTCCTATCCAGGACCACCCTCGGAGCAGCTGAGATGCATGTAATGGAGCCTGTGGGGATGGAAAAAAAAAAGAGTATATTAATGGAAAAAAGAGGCAATTTTTATTTACCGCCATTGTTGTTTCATTGAAAGGATGAGTGAAGACTATTTTGGGGAAGTATCGTGTTGTGGGATGCATCTCTGGACGCACGATATGAAGGTTGACTCGTTTCTCTTTTGAATTATTCGTCCCTGAAAGAATAAGGTACGGTTTATTAGAATAATGGATATATATATAGAGAGAGAGAGATCTTCCTTTTAAAGTGGAAGCCAAGTTAATTTTTATTGAGTGAAACTCATACCCAGTGGTTTTAAAATGAATATATCCATTGAATGCTCTGCATATTACCATCCACCCTCCGTTTAATGTTATTATTCAGCTAATTAATGTAAATGTATATTTCATTTAAGTAGACCTTCATACAATTTTTCATTCTACCACCTCAAAAATATATTCCATAAGACCTTTTTTGCAATTATCACATAATTACAAGGTAACTCAGAAAATTGGAGCAATGAAAACCATTGATTCGTAAGCGAATGAAGATTAAAAAAGACCATTCCCACAGCAAAAATAAAATTAGACTTTATATATATATATATATATATATATATATATATATATATATATATATATATATATATATATATATATATATATATATATATATATATATATATATTGCGAAACCAGTAGTTATTGGCATCGGAATTTATATTTTAACCCTTTATACTCGGAAAAATAATCCGTTGCATAATTATTCTCGTAATACAAGGGTTTATTTATTGTTCCGAAAAGCAAATATTAATAATTGTTTTAAGCTTAATTTCCCCGAAAAGTTACTTTACATCTTTTTACCATTGTGTAGGTATTTTTGACAATCAAAATTAAAAATAAATAAAGCGTCAAAGTGGTGCACTGTCTTGAATGGTAAGTGAGAGGCATCATCCGAGTGCAAAAGGTTAAACTGCAAAATGGTTGTACATTTCTTAGAGCATTGAATTTCATTGAATATGATGCTTAATCGGTGTAAAGACAGAAATTTCCAATGCATCCTCTTCTTTTCGGGAACAGGGCTGTTGAGCGATGAGTGACGATTTTCATAGCAGTAAACAATATTTTTGTCGCTCATGTCTGCCATTGCACGAGAATAAGTGATATGTTGGGGAAAATTGTTGTTACACATCCGACACTTATCTGTTGAATAAAAGAGGATGCATTGAGCATTAGGACCCCTTTATGCCGGATAAACATTGCATCTGATGAAATCAAATACTCCGGCTACTGCAGTCCTTCAAATCTCACTTGGCAACAGACACTGTATTTCTGGTTTGCGTAAAATTTAGCATTCTATGTACTAATTGTATTAAACTATGTATTTCGTAGATCAGTTCGTTTTTCAATCAACTGCAAACGCTTCATTTCCTCCTTTGTTCGGATCCCTGGTTGAATCGTCAAGACCTTGGATATGCATATGCTACGGCCAAAGTCCGAAATCGGCCAGTTTGCGAATTGGCCAACGTTGCTGTAAACTTACGGTCAATGTCCGATCTTTTCTTGATTTCGGGCTTTGGCCAGCCAGTTCGCGAAGGGGCTTGGGTCGATCGGCCAAAGTAGGAAGAAAGAAAGCAAGAGCATATAGATTGTTTTACCCAATGTTAAAAATGAAGAATTTAAAAATGAATACTTCTGTGTACTGTTTTTTTTTAAGTGCAATTGTTTCAGAAACGAATTTAAATATAAGTGAAACCTCTGAATTAAAAATAAGCTTTTAATTTATAAAAATATGATCTCGTGTTATTCTGTTCTCATACTGAAGCCATAATAGAAATTATTCAACAACGTGATAGCGTGAAGCAGATTAGATTTGCGCCCTTCAAAATGACAAATTATATCTTGAGCAAATGCGTTGCCTATCGTGAATGAATACAAAGGCAAACTGAGTACACAATTTGTCAACTACCTTTAAGGGTGATCCTTAGTCTTTTTTTTCTCCATAGACCTAATGTTAAAGATACCAGATCTCATTGTCTGCCGAAATATCGCTTAAAAAAATATGAAATTTTTTGCAAAGGCAAAATAGTAAATATAAGGACTAATTAAAACAAATATGAAGGGAAAAGTTTTGTTGTTAATATTATTTAAAAACATTTTTTTTAATAATGTAAATTAATTTTTAAATTAATTTTCTTAATTTAATTTTGGCATCATCTGTCGAATTTCACATGTCCTTATTTATATTTTACGCATAAATGTCATTATATTTATTTTAATTTACTCTTAATATTGCTTTTTTCCCTTGTAAAAAAAGTCCGTATTTTATGAATCGATATTTTGGAAGAGAATGTAATCTGGAAAATTTAGCATTAGGTCTATGGAGCAGAAAAAGATTGACGACCACCCTTAAAATATTTCTTGGAATGCACCTCTTTTGTGCGAGTTAGCCTAGATGGCAGCGCAATGGGTTGCAGGCCGAACGGTTTGTGTTCGAATCTCTCTGGGTCCAACCATGTCAGTCGAGATTTCTTTTTGCAAATTTAGGTTGGCATAATTTCTGCAGATTTGAAAAAACACATACTCATATTCGAATCCCTACGCAATCAAAAAGTGAGTACATGTCTTTACTAAATTTAAGTCTATTTTACTCGGACCTATTATAACAACTCAAGAATGAGTACATTTTACTTATTTTTAAGAATTCTGTTTTAATAGTGAAATTTACTAACTTCAAATGATGAAAATAATTACGATAGTGTTAAGCATAATTTATTGAATTACATAACCGTTGATTCCTCCTATATTTACAGATATTTGTTCCGCACTTGGTATTGTAATTACATCTACCACTATCACATCGGCTTTGGCCAGATTCCCAGCCACTTCGCGAAATGGCCAGTCAAAGTAGAATATACAATATTAATTGCAAGTACTTCGGACTCTGGCCAAACCTCTTGGCCAAAACGCGATTTGGCCAGCCGAATACGGGCTTTGGCCGTAACACATATACGATGGCCATAAAATAACTTTCCCTGTTTGGCGGGCGGTTTCTACAGCTAAAACGAATGAACGGGTTATACACAGAGAAGGTCAGAATATTGAAAATGTTGTATGGCGTCCAGGGAACTGTTTTCTGTTCGTTTCATGAATTTATTAATAATTATACTCCAACAGTGCCAGTATTTTTCCTATCGGCAACTTTTGGTACTCATTTTTTTTTCTGCGGTATTTTTCTTCCCATGCCTTCCACAGTCTGTATATGAAATGTGGTTTTATTTCGTTCATTCGTTTTTGCTGCAGATGCCACTAAAGAAGGAAAGTTAATTTATGGCCACCATGTATATAGTTTTTTCTACTGTGCTTGCTCTATGTGTTTTATGCATGGTCAAAGATTATATTTGGTCTCACATACATTTTTCAGAAAATGATGGGAAACTCATATTTATTCATATATTTCAATACTGATCTTATTTATTTTCGTCAATATCTTTCCGATTTTATTAAATAAATCACAAAAGTACAAATGACATCTAGTAATTCACGGTGAAAGCAGGGGGAAAATTATTTTTAGGAGTTAAACTTTGTCTTTTATTTCCAGAATATACTTAAGCCTTTATCATTTGTCTTTAGTTTATGAATTGATGATGGATCAATTCAGAGGTGACAAGATAGCTTTCTTTATGTATCCATTTGGCGAGATACTTCCCACGACCCTATTAAAGAGTTTGTCTTTTCAATTGTATATTAATTTTGAAAAAATTGTTTTTTAAAATTTTCATTAAACTTTCAGTCTTATTGAATTTTAAAACAATTGTTCTTTTAAATTTTCTTTAAATTTCAATCTCATTGAATTTTATTCCTTTTAAGAAAGGAAATCGTTTGAGAAAGCGAAATTTTTCGTCCAGAATTCGTAACACAATTTCCTGTCGGCAACTTAATAACCCAAAGAAAACTGCAAATGAATGCCTTTGACAAAGTGAAGATAGAACAATAATCTTCACTCAATAATTACCCTCGCATTGACACTTGTTGTCACAGTTCGTGCTCGCAAATTATTAACTGGAATCTATTGCGCAGGAAGCGACGGGAGTAATTGGCCAGGTTTTAACTCTGGGAAGGATGTGCCGCAACCCTTTAAGCCCTCAATAATAAAGTTGTTAAACGTGTGAGCTGCAAGCGCTGTCGTGACACCTGCTAGCGATGTGATGACATCGTCACCCATACAGAAAAAGAAGCAGGTGTTCGGTCACATGAAATGGTTGTTATTAAGGAAGTACTTCAACCCTTCTAGGTTTATTGCATGCGAGGATGATAAAACGGCGGTTAGCAGCTCAAACTGGTTTTTTTTTTTGGTACTTTGAAAAGCAACTATGTACAAAAGTCACGCCACAATCAATTTTGAAATATTTTTTTTCTTCTCAATCTTATGTCGTCATTTAGCAGCAATTATATTGTGACTGCAATAAAACCTGTGAACAAAGAAAAAAATAGAACGCTTTTCATCAGGATTTAGATTGCTGAAGATTTTCTTTCAAAACACAGAATATATAATATATCCGCCCAAACCTGAGGTTTTGTTTATTTTTTATTAGTTTTTATTGTAAAGATTGTATACATTATCTTAGCCATTCCAGCATTCGAAGGGAAACTTTTTTTTTCTCTTCTTTTTTAAAGATTAGAATCGAGACTGAGATAAACGTGAACCAAATCATGCAAAAGAGAAAAGGGAATTTGGGGAATTCTTCTGTCATCCTTATTGTATGTTTTAACTTAAAGAAATCGTTAAACGCTTTTACAGATTTTTCTCATAATTTCATTTTTCTAAGGGTAAAATGTTGATCATTTAATCCATTTTACACTTATTTCTTCATATACAAGAATTCTGAAACTGGGCATAGTTAATAGTTATCAATGAAAAGAGAGTATTTTAAAAAATTTAGAGTCCTTCATTATTATTTAACAAATCAATTTTTCATTAAATTGAATAAAAAAAGGGATTTCACAGAAGTGGCGCCGTCTAGATATTCATTTGAGAAACAGTCACTTTTAGGTAACATGATAGTTATAACCATGTATTACGAAAAAGCTAATGATTAAAAGCTATAGTTATTTTATTATGATAAAAATGTAAGAAATAATAAAAAAAAGGTTTTAAATAATATTTTATTGTTATGAAAAAAATGACTTTATACGCAGTATTATCATTAGAAAAGAAATTATAGGATATTCATTGAAAATTAAAAGATACTGTACATGTGATTGAAATTTCAACTTATTTTAAATATTTTTATCAGAATTTCGCGTTTTTACGATTTTGTATTGACGTGCGTATTTTTGAAATAAAAAAATATTTAATATAAGAAATTAAGAATATTACAAAAAAGATTATATTGTAGGATAATTCAGGAATTTATTCTTGTAATAGAAATATTATTAAAGCAAGCTGAAATGTTGATTATTATAATAGAATATTGTATACGTCGAGTACGCACAAATTAGAATATTCATTTTTAGAAATATACAGCATTAACAGCAGGTAATTTTTTTTTTTTTTTCATAATACAATGACTGTTTAGAATTCGGATGTAAACTTAATGCAAGTCGGGCTATTTGATGTAATGCTTGTTCACGACATTTCCGCGTTAGCGTGGCCGCTTTCTTTTCATGAATAGGGTGTTGCGCGTCTTTTTTCCCTACGATGAATATCATAAGAAATAAAATCTAAAAAGTAGGAAAAATAGAAAATAATAAATATAAGTTTTATAAGATCTATTTCTCTGTATAAAAGCACTTTATCCTTAATCTGCTATATCAGTCATAATATACCATTTGCAGTAACTTGTAATTGATATATAATTTTTACTTTGTCGTATAAAAAGAATACAAAGTTTCATAATATATATATATATATATATATATATATATATATATATATATATATATATATTCCCTGAAAAATTCGAGATGTTGATGTCTTTTCTCCATTCCAGACCTCCTGAACCCGAAAAACATATTTTTGGAACCATACCTGTCTGCGAATGTTATAACTTAAACATTTTGAATAGACATGAAATTTGGCGTGTGGTCTTTATACCAAATTTGTAGATTTCATCACATTTTGAGTTCATCTATCTGGCCAAATGCAGGTGATAACAATAAAAACAGATCTAATTTTATTTGGGACATAGTTTTAACATATAAAGTGTATATATCAACATCAAGTTTGAAATCAAACCATCAATGGGTTAACTGATTCTTAATTTGCATAGGTTATTAATTCAAAAGCGGAATAATTTAGATATATGAATGAATGACCTATAACTGATATTTTATCTATGTATTAAATTTTGACTTCAACTGTTTGACAAAATATGCGTCCAAAGTCGATTTTCTTAATTGTATTGCGGAATACAAATCACTTTGAAAATAAAAATCTGAGCACTCGTGTCCTTCAACCTGCTCAATGTTTAAAAAAATTTTTAAGCGGGGGAGAGGGCATAATCTTAATTTAAAAGTATGTGAAAAAGTTTTGGGGTGACTACTCAAGCCAGTTTTTAATCAACATTCAGTTTGATCGTAACCGAAGTCGCGTTCTTCCTAAATTATTTCCCAAATAGAGCCTTCCTTGGATGAGGAAATAACGCGCAGCCACTTTCCTCAGTGACAAATGCTTACCACTCCTTTGGCGAAGAGACGATGAAATGAAATGGAAGAAAAGGAAAACATCGATTCGTTCTGCTCGATAAAAACACGACGATTTCGTTTGCCAGAGGAGGATCCTCCTGTTGCCCGAGAGGTGTCTGATTGAGTGGCTATAAACCTTCACCCAACATAATTCTCGAAGAACGTTTTGTTGGCGGCGCCCCGCGGTTCACAAACGGCTTCTGGGTCCGCGGGGGGCCTTGCACAACACAGGAGATAGTCTGTATTCTGCCGATTACGGCCTGACGATCTTTACTTCCGATGTTTTTTCTGCCATTATGGGGATTTCGCGGTTAAAAAGTTTGTTTTTTAGTTTCGTATCTGAATCGTCACCGCCCTGCTTAGTTGTGCACCATAGGAGAAATACCAAACAGGTGTACGTAAAGTATTTCCATAAATTCTTGTCAGGTCTTCTTGAGCTCCTTCCCACATGAGTTTTTTTCCTCCCATATTTGTCAGAAAAATTTCATCACCAACCGGAGAGAGTTACAGCAAGAAAATAAATGAAGCATTTATTAAAGGACTTGAGCTTGAGCCTTTCTAATGGAGACAGTCCCTTAACTTCATTGCGCTATTAAAAACTTAAATGTCCGGTTCATTTACCTTCTAAATTCCACGATTCAGTGCTTCCCTTTTTTCATTTGTACCTAAAGTACACAAGTATTAAACTGAATCCTTCTTATTTAGCTTTCAACAACGAAAGAAAATCACGCAATTAAAAATTTCATGAAACAATGTAAACGGTTTGAATTTTAAGGCAACAATGTAAATCTATTGTTGGAGATGAGATAAAAAATATTTTATATATAAATTAATTTTTTTAAGAATAAATTCTGCAAAAATAGTATCGCATCTGTATTAAATTAGAAATCTTTTGTACTTTAAGATGACATATGTATTACTTTTGTGCAATAGTTCTTTCAGAAGTTATCGCAGGAAAATGTTAAAATTCAGCTTAATGTTAAATTAGCAAAAATTCTAATTAAAGTTTTAAAAAGATCACTTCGAGGTGTACATTACTATCTTTCAAGATACGTATGCTTCAAATTTGGTAGCTGTAAATCAAACGGTTTGTCACGTCAAACTTCAACAGAGACACACACGCGCGTGCGCCAAAAACTTCTTCCAAACATTTTGGGTTTGTGAACCACAATTTAATACAAAGTGAAGAGAATAACAAGAAATGAGGGAAGGGAATGAAAAGGCATTTACCCAAAGATGGCATCATGTTTTGGCATTTTACATAGTTGAGAATCATAATTTTTAAAAAAATCATTCTAAAGTAAATTAATATTTTAATTCAGGTTTTTTTCAGCTTTAAACAATGGCAATAATTTATGCATAATTGTTATGATTTCACTATAGAAAATAATATTCATATCTTCAAAAAGTATTATCTTACAAAAATAATTTTTGCGTCATTTTAAAATTTGAAAAAATGGCTTTTACATGATACCAATTTATTTCCAAACAATTTTTTCTTTGTTTTTATTGTTTTCTTTTAAACTTATGTTATGACAATTTTAATGTTATGATAAAATTCAAATTCATGCATGAAAGTATGGAATCACGTGTCTTTTCCAATGTTAAAATTTTGATTAAAATTTGCCATCTTTGGACATTGCCTTCGAAGTAGGATTTTCACTTCTTCTCTTATTCGCAGTAGATGCAATTTTTAACTTGCACCTCAGCAATTTATAGTAAGCTGATTAAATTAAATTTACGTTTTTCAGTCATATCAAATGATACATTGAATTTTTTTTCAAAAAATATATCTTTCATGTTAATTAATTCTCTGCCTAAAAAGTCAATAAACGAGGCGAAAAAATCTTAGTCCCCGAAGTTGTTGTTAATAAGTCTATAATTGAGTAAATTTTATATTTCTTTTGCACATAAGGCAAACTTTATTCTTTACCGCAATTTCTTTTCTAGATCAAATGCTTTTTTTAAAGAGTTTCTTTGTCTGTTTGTATTTTTTATTGAATTATAACAACAACAAAAAATTGTACGTGAAGTGTCAAAGGAAACTGCAAGGAAAATTTCTGCTATGAATATAAACAACAAGCCGATTAACTCAACGGTTGTTATGTCTTTTCTGAATGAGACCTTTGGCCACCGAATTCGTCTTCCCATTACTGTCTGGACACACGCATTCCCGATGCACAAGTACAACATTCCCCTCGAACAAAAAGAAAAAAAAAAAAAAAATGCCTGTCTATAATTCACGGGCCTACTCGTTTGACTGGAACCATTTCAATTGCTGTTAGCGAGTTGCAAGTGATATATTTTTCTTGCATTCCAAAAAACATTCATCAAGTAATAAATTCCGAGTGTACACGCTCTTTTAGTTTCTATTTTGAAAGGTAAAGCCAGTTTCCTCCCGTAATTTCATTCCAAACTATCTGAACCAAACAAAAGAATAATAGTCCTAGAAAGAACACTTTATAAAGATTCTGAAACTCCACCCATCGAATTGTGATACATAGTAAGCGGTGATGTAGAGCAAACGTTAAAAGCAATAAAAAGAAATAAATAAATTAAATGTTTCCATACATTTGTTGCGATGGCGGTTAGAGATTTTTAATGATTAAAACCATTCAAGATCAGTTAACTGATTCTTTTTTTGTTGTTATTATCAGCAAAAATTTCATATCTGAAAAAATGATTTGTGTGATTAATCCATCATTAAAACAATTTTCGAAGATTGCCTTAACGATGCAATGCTTTAAAAAGATCGTACGATTTATCTTATTCTATATTGACCTCTTTATTTCATTTTATTTTATTCTTTTAAAAAAAGCTTTGCGTTCAAGACTAAGCTCATAATGTTGTTAAGCCAAGAATTGTTTTACATATGATTAATATCCGAAAGCCGATGATGTATTTGGCGATAAAAATCAAAATACCTCATTTTTCTTTCAAAATATTTTAAACTAGTGGTTAGATTTTTAAAAATGTCAGACTAATAAAAGCAATTGCGCCTCAGAAAAAAGCGAGCAAATTGGTTTTTTTTTTTTTTTTTTTTTTTTCCCTTTTCACAAGAATTGAATGATTTGTTTTTAAAAAAATGCCAAACTATTAAAAGTATTGCATTTCAGGAAAAAAAATGAATGAATTATTTTTGATTTTTCTATTTACACAAGAATTTAGTTACAAAGTCAGAAAAAAAAAGTGTGAACATTTTATTTTTAAAATTATTACTAATGCCATTTAATCATCAATAATAATATTTTTTATTTAAATTCTGTCAGAGAGGAAAAGCATGGTACTAGAAATAATTTAACATTTTTGTAGTTGCCAGTGGCAGCCTTTTTAATCAACCTAATGAGATGTTTTATAGAAATAACTGATTTTATTTTTAAAAATATTATGCATAACATATGCAGTTAATGTATAATTAATTAAACATATACAATTAATTTATAGCTATAAATCAGAGAAAATATAGAAACTTTTAAAGGCTTAGTAATAAAACGAGTCATATTAAAAAAAGAGCGCAATTTGCTGATACGTTTTTAAAAATAAAAAGTATATTGATATTATTTTTTCAACCCCTCAAACATAATAATTTCTTGAATAGAATGAAAATAATTAGGAGCATCAAAGAACCAGCCATTCCAGACACAAATTCTGATTCAAATTCACCAATTTGTGTTTAATGTGAAACTCCGTGTTCTAAATATGTCATCCATAGCTGGTTACTACCTTCTACCATCCATTTTTTTTTTTTTTTTTTTGAGAAAAATGGTGGGAGGGGGGACGCCACTTCACAGTACATTTTCTCTGGAAAAAACCTACTGCAGAGTTCCCAGTAGGGATTGCAATACCGGACCAAAAGTTCAATACCGGTATTCGGTATTTTTTAAATCTTAATACCGGGATACCGGTTTTAATACCGGTATTAGAAATTTTAGAAAAAGAAAGGAAACACAGGGTTTTTTTTCTTTATTTGCCAGTTTTGTTAGAGAGTGTAAATATCACAAAAGATAATTTGTAACTTATAAATTATAACAGTATATAATTACAAAAATGTAAAGAAACATCTTATTTATTTAAATCACAAAAAAGTGTAAATATCACTATTCAGTCTGTGGTACTATTACAAATTTTTGAAATGTGATCTTAAAAAACAAAATGCATTCATTGTACTGTCATTAAGCCTGAAAAGTAATTTTGTGTAAACATTACCAGCTGTCAAAAACGCTCTTTCGGCATCTACGCTAGTTGGTGGTACTGTTAGCAATGCGCGATATATTTTTCCCAAGTATTTACCTCTAAATCCCTCATCTTCAAATAAAGCGATTCCTCGTCGGATGGTTTTGGATATACAGTAGACTCCCGATTATCCGCGCCTGCCACACTAAGTTTTTTTTTTTTTTTTTTTTTGCTTCCAAGCAAAGAGAAAATGTTTCCAAAGCAAGAAGCAAACACAAATGACTGATTTCTTCAAAAAGGTGTAGTGTTACAGTTATGTTTTTGTAATTACATAATACATTACAGTATTAAAACAGTACATATGTATTAATTTTTCTGTGTATCCTTGACGCCTCTCGTAAGTACAAAGCAATTTTCTGTTTTCATTAACAAAATGCATTTTAGGTTAGTGTTGAGTGATATACTAAAATATTCTGCTGTTTATTTTACGTTTTATTGTACATAAAACGATTTTTCAAAGTTGTAATGACTTTTTTCTCTTTTGCTATACCCGTTTTTAGCTTTTTTCGGATTATCCGCGATTTTTGTTATCCGCGGCGGCCGCGCCACCCAATTCCGCGGATAATCGGGAGTGCACTGTAGCTGATTTCTGTATTGTATTTTGGTTCGTTTAATGTTTTTTTAATTTATCGCTGATTCTAAGTTTTGTTCAAGAGATAATTCCTTTTCACTATCCACAGTAGTGACATCATAATCTTCGATAATTGAACCGAATTCTACTGAATGTGGATAGGTTTGTGGGTAAAAAATTTTAAGAAAATTTACTCTAAACTTAATCAGATTTGAATTGGTTATTTTTTTTCCCTTTTTTTTTCATTTTCATTTTTAAAATCATTATAATTATGTAAATACCATAAGACATTTTTTTTTTCGGTATGCCTTTCTTCTGGGCGATTTTTCAATGCAATATATAATTCTTCAGAGAGTGCGTTCTTTCAGTGACTGCAACATGAAATTTATTGTTGCATTAGCTGTTAATAAATTAGAATCTCTCCGACATAATGCCTCAATAGTCAGTTTTATTGGATGTAGAGCTGATATAGTTCTGGATATTAAGTCGAATTCACTATCTGAAAAATTAATTTACAGGTTTAAGTCGATTATTGCTTTTTGGATTAAATTTCTCAGTTTGAAAAATCGTTCCATCAGTAGGAGTAAACTGTTCCAACGTGTTTTAGAATCCAATATTAACATATATTCTGTTTTATTTTCAGTTAGTATATATTTTAGTAATATATCCTTTTTATAGGGGAACGTTTAAATATCTTAACAATTTTTTGAACTTTATAAATTATAGGAAGCCATTCTTGATAGATTAATATTTCATCCTCATGAGCAATATCTTCTTCAACAATTTCATTGTCATTATCTTCATTGTCAATATCACTCTCACTCTTACTCATTTAAAAGTTGGAATCCGAAATTTCTATATCCACAGTATTTGGATTCTTCTGTTCTTTAATTTTTTGGTATAATACATCTATTACTCCTAATTGAATTCCATGTGCATAGCACAATCGCTGACTTGCACCAATCAACTTTCCAACTTTTTTCATAATTGTTGCTCCATCAGTCGCTATGGATACAATATTTTCTTTCAGGGATAATCCATGTTTCGCTAATTTAGATTTAAGCAATTAAGCCATTCATTAGCTAATTAATTTCGCCCGTTAGGGAGACATAAAAACAAAAACGTATACTATTTTGCTATGTTCGCGATCCCTGAGCATATAGTGGAGACAATTTTAAAAATGTCTAGTAAATACCGAAAAACCGGTATTTAAACTTGTGAATACCGGTATTACAAAATTGTACAAATGGCTTAAAATACCGGTATTCGGTATCCCGGTATTGCAAACCCTTGTTCCCAGCCACAATCATCCATTTCAAAAAAACTTTGCCTCATATAAATGTTCAAGGCTCATGAATATACCAATGATCCTTCTCCCTATTCTTCCTTCTCTGTTTTATTTCGAGTTAAAATGTAAAATAATACTTCCACAGAGTCCTCAGTCTTAACATTTGAATCGATTTCGCCAATTTTCGTTTCTACCTAGCAGTTTTATTTTGAAGTTTAACTAACGAATCAAAATGATTTACTATCATTATGAAAGTATAATTAAATATAATTCCGTTGATTACCTTTCCTCATATTATTAATTTTATTATGCTTTTAGTATAATAAGATGTAGTTTATCAAAGATGACTAATATGATTAAATGAATCTTTTGATTACTAATCGCCTTCGATGATAGTATTAATGATATTAATATAGTCATGCCGGTCAGCTTTGATGAAATAAATCTTATCAAAATAAAAAAAAGTATTAGTTCATATTGTGATTATATAATAATAATAGAGTATTTTGATTTTTTTTCTATGTTTGCAAAGTGAAAAAATGAACTGAAAATGAAAATTGGAGAAATTGGCCCAATTATTAATTTCTCGATTTTTGCATAAATTTTATTTACAATTTTTCTCGACAATGGAAAGAGATGGAGCAGGCGACTTTTGGTGATGTCCCAAGGGGCTCATGAGCTTTCATACGAAATAAAAACAGTGGATTTTTTTATTAGTTGGTGCGTTCCGTCAAGCATTTTACTCACAGAGAGTACAATGAAGTATTGTTTCTGAAATTTTCTCAGAAATAGGCAATTTTTCAGAGTAGTGAGTTGTTGGTAACGCATCGAGTTGACATCAACTTTAATGTAAAATAATAATGATGTCATCGGCATAGAAGATGGGGTAATGATTTTTTGAATTTGTTAATTATTTTAAATATATAAAAGATAGGGGAATAAGTGATAGCAGAAATTTATTTGTAATAAATTATTAGTTTTCACTTTCTGGAAACGACATAACTCCCTCATAAATTAAAGCAGAAATCCCGCTAGTGTTTTGCTTATTAGTCAATTCATTAACTCGATTAATATTAGCTAATAAGTGTAAGTTATTAAAAGCAATCAGTGCTTTTCACTCGCGTGGAGGTGACCTGGGAGTCTTTATTGACTGTCAAACAATTTGACTTGCTGAGCGCCAACACACAACACACATTATCTTTATTATTAGTAGAGATAAGTTATTTTAGTAAGTTTTTAGAATTAAAAAGCATGTATACTTGTGAGTTTTCTGTATCTCTATTAATGAAATTTTCAAAAAAAGGTATTTTATAATGTTTAAATAATATTTTCTTTCTTGCTTTCTTTCCTTCGGAGTTTAATAAGGCTTCCTTAATAATCTTTAACTGCATTTTCATTTCTTCAATATATCTCCATTCTCTATGCTTTCTTCTGTACTTTGTACTGAAGAAACTGCTGCTTATAACATTTAATGTCTTTTGCTTTAGCTAAGAGATTATTGTGTTAATGATAAACATTCCGTTCTACTAGATTTCAAATTTCTTTCAGAGAAAGCATTTTCTTTTGCGAAATGCACATCATCTACCAGCTTTGGTTTAAAAACCTATTATTACGTTTCATAATATTCGGAGTTTTTCTCTGACAGAAAAAATTATTTAAAAGAGCCTATCTCACAATCTTTTAAAAGTCTATTCAGTACTGCTCAGCGTGGTTATAATAAACCAAACTGATTGGCTAATAAACCATTACGACATTTGGACATTCAAGAAAACAGAGGAAAATATGAGTGTACAGAAAAAAAATAGAAATATATTCCGTAAAATCTTATACAATGGCAATTATTTAGCAACCATGATACCTTGGTTAAAAATGGAAGTGTTCTTTTCCTGCAACAAGTGAAGAACTGTTTAGAACCTTCTCCATGTTATTCAATTGACCGCGGTTAACTTGATGGTAAATTCTCAGATTCGGGAACAGAGTTCTAGAATCAAAATTCGATTTCACTAAAAGTCTGTTACATATGTGGGCTTGGTGAACTTTCAGTTAAGCCCACATGTCCTTCCATTGTTACGATTTTTAATTTTGAATAGGGAGTGTCGGCTTAGGAGACATCCTTATCGTTTGACTATTGTTTTAAATGACGAGATCTTAGTAGTATTAGAAACAGTAAGAAACCATAGAATAGAGCCAATCGATAAATTGAGAAACATCTCCGTTCTACATTTTCTTCGTTAAAGCATAAAAATATATAAGAGAGTCAAAGTAGCATTGTGTAACAAAATTTGCTAAGAAATAAATAAGCTCTCGGCGAAAACATCTCATGCACATGCGAGTTCGTGAAAGTTCCAAGGACCCCAGAGCCCCGGATGGATCCATTTCAAAGGTCAGCACACTCTCGGTGTCAGCGTTTTATGACAAGGTTTCGAGTTAAACAAACAGGACCTTTTCCACGCTTTCTGCAGATGCATGGATGCATCTATTCCAACCACGTAGCAGTGGGCACAGGAATCGGATGGAAGGAAAAATTCCACCTGTAGGAGAGAAAAATGGCGATGCAGGTGCGGGAGCGCAGTAAATCGCCAAAAGAGTGACAGTTGCTGGTGTCTGGATTCGAGGACCATCTTGTCGGACGTCCCGCAGAGTGACCAAACGACGTGTTTTCAGCGGTGTGGCCCACCGGGCAAACCTTCCCACGACACCGATTCGCTTTTACTCTTTTTCTCTTGACCGGCAAACCAGTAACGAGAAATGCTGCTTTTTGAAAAGAGAAAGAAATTTTGAAGTTGCCAGATGCAGTTAGAAGAATATTTATTTCACGGAACTGAAATTACGGTGTACGATGTTTAGCTTAAATCTTAAAAATTGGATAAAGAGTTTTGATATCTTCGTATAGGATGGTTCATTTAACGAAAATTGTTTTGAACGAGAATTGGTAAATATACTTGTACAATACGCTATTCTAGAACACAATACCATTCGAAATTAGAGTAAATTCCTGTTCACGTGACAATATAATTTAATTTTTTGAATCTATCGCGCATTAGAAAAACGTATAGAAAATGTGCAGTTATATGTTAGATAGTTTATAACGTACTTTTGATATTACCGGAAGTAGGAGTATTATAATCCCCGAATTACAAAAAATTCGTGGAAGAAAAAAATACTAATAAAGATGGAGACAGACTTTTTATAACATTTATTTTGTGTCTACTATTTTAATTTTAAAAAATGTGCATTTTATTGCATAAAAATGACTGTTGTTTTATCACCTAGAATAGTTTTTAGTCCCAAAGCTTTCCTTTTATCTTTTACAACCCAATTTCTTTTATTTATTAACAAAATAATAATAACAATAAGTAAAATAAAACAAAACATTGGAACAAATCCATATATATTTTATATTTTATTAGTCCAGAGAATCGATTATTATTCATTCATTATCAATTTGCTTCCAGATCATGTTGCCATCTAGGAATACATAGGAGAGTAAGTGGTGGCATACATTTATATTAAAAATTAATTACTTCAGTGTAGAAGAGGTTGAAAAACAAAGTTCAATGAAACTATTTAAGGGTGTTTTTTTTTAAATCTTTATATATATATAATTTTTCAAACGAGTAAATTTTAATTTCCCTTTCTCGTTAATCATATCCTCATTCACTGGATTCGCCTTTATTTTAGGAATTTATAATAGTGTTGAATTAAAAATATATATATATATATATACTTCCTGCATATTACAAATGGCAGTTGTTTATACGAAAATATTGGTAAACATTGAACAATGTTTTATATAAATGCTTGAGATTAAAACGACATATTCTTCGTACTTGCAGTGTTTATGCGTTCACTTTCACACTATACCATCCGTTGTATAATGAAAATAGCTTCTTTTGCCGATTTTAGTCAAAGATGTTACATTCTTTAGGTAGGGTTTCGGAATTGAGAATTTCTAAATATAAATTACGATAAATAAATGAGTGAGTAGGAAATAAAAAGAAAACCTGAAATTTAATTCAAAGCTTTAGGAGTGACTATGAAGCAAAATTAAAAGTGAAACATAAAATAAAAAAAATCGTATAAAAACATCTGGATGAAAGAAGTTGCTTCAGAATTAGTGATAGAAGTTGCTCGACTTCATTATTTTGATTTTTTTCAGATATTTTTAAAAAATTATAGTGAGGTTTTAATATAAATCCCACAATAATTTAATGAAAACAATATTTAGAAACACTGTTAGTATATCAATGAGTAGAATTTTTAAAATTATATTCTACTTTTTAATCTTTAATTTAGGATTCATTTTTAATATTAATGATTCCTGGAATATATTAATGAACTTTTCCCTCAATTCACTTCTTAAAAGAATCGTATGAAATCAAAATTTAATTGAATGAATCGATTAACGGGTCATTAGGTTCTGATAGTGTTAAAAAAACGTATTGTTCTTTAAAATATGCAAGTATATAAAATTTCAAAACCTCAACATGTCTGGAAGCTAGTGAAATATTGGCTGCAATCTTTATCTATAAACATGGTTATCAGGTTAATGTATCGAAAAGAAAAAAGAGAGAAAGAAAAGAAAATAAAACATTAATTTGCATTTAGGGTTTTTTTTTTTTTGATTAAAAAAAAGCACCATGGGTGGGGGTGTTTTTTGTTTGTGTATGTGTGTTTGTTTCACTTTTAGAATTTTTAATGTCTTATGTGATTCTTCATAGTCAGTTAATCTAAGTCTTTTGCTAAATGAATGCAGAAAATAATTCTGGTTGTATTTAAAGTCTTGGATTTTTCTTTAAAGTCTTGGAATATTTTTTTTTTATATTAGACTAAGTTCCTTCAAGAAAACGAAGCGTATAAAATTGATATACCTTTTCATTACATAAAATACGAAAATATTTTAATGTAAAATAGTTTGAATTCCGATCAAGAATAGAGGATAGTGCAATGAAACCTATTTCAAAATTAGATTCGAAATTCAAAGGTATGATCGGTTACATGTTCAGTATCTCATGGGAGTTAGTAGCCACAATTCTTTTATTTTCTAATTTTTCATTGAAAAAAAAAATATCTGCACAATTCATTCTTAAACATTCACTACTTTGTTTACTATTTCCCTCTCTTCTTTTTTATTTGTATACATCATTTAAAAAAAATTAATACATTTGATATTAAACGGAGTGAAGGAGGTAATATTATACAGGGCAAGCGGCATTCTCTGAAAGGGGTTAAAAGTTTTACTTTTTGAATTTAAAAATTCAATCATCGACAGCAGGCAAATAACATCACTTTAAATGAATTCATATGTCTTTAAAATGCTTAATTCTCCGTAGTAAGAGCCTTCTCTTATGCTGAATAAGTGTCAAAGTGTTGTCGTCGAAGTTAGGTCCTGGACCATTAATCAATTCTTCTTAATGCTCTTTGTCCCAAATGAGGTATCGAAAGTATCGATACTGATTATATATTCGAATATTTGTAGTTTAAAATCATCCAAAAAAATGTTGCTTTTTTATATTTCCAAAAAAGAAATCAATCTTGGTTTATAATTAGTAAACACACACACGCACTGCGTAACATGATATTCATGTAGAATCATGGATCCTTGTACTCGACTGTTGCGATCTGTGCATTAAAACCTCAAAATATATTGTCATTATTCCATTCCTGATTTCTGTTAGTGCTAAAAAAAAATTGATTCTTTCTCATTATGAAAATTTTTCTACGCCACCAAAATGAAATTATAAACAAGAAAATAAATTAATAAAAAAAAAAACAAGTAAAAAGAAATTAAGCTAAAATAATTTATTTTAAATATTTAAATGAAAGCATTAAGACCGAATTCATTTTGTTATGATTTTCTCAAAGATGTTGACAAATCTACAAGAACCATTTTTGGAGGGGGGGGGGGGTAATCCCATTTAAGAACATGAACTGCCTTGCTCCAGAACTGTGATGTATTCTGATGAAACAAATATGCAAGTTTAGAAAAATTATTGCCATAAAATATGTTCTGTAATTCCATTTACTATTCGGAACTTTTTTTATTGATAAATATTTAAAGTCATAATATTCTCCTTTTTCATTAAATTATGAATAAATCAAATGTAGCATTTATATAAATATTAGATTATTTGATTTGCTATTGACACTTGAAGATAAGGTACTGATTTCTTTATATTTTTTAGAGCCACAACTAATTCCGGTAATACTGATAAATGCCTTTATTTCGAATTTTTTATGGAATATATATAATATATAATGTGTGTGTATGTATATAAAATATGCATATAATAAAACTAAATTCTGATATAAAGTTTTAAAAAAGTGTTAATAAATTCTTGTTATGAATTTAGAGGGCAGCACTAAACAGTTTCATGAACATTTTTAGTTTTCTTTTTATTCTATTTTTTAAAAAAAGGCTTCATTTACAATTTACATTCATCTACTCTGCTGCCATCTGGTGATTAGAAATCAAGTTTCTTATAATTCTTGATAAAATCTTAAATAAATCCTACCCTGAATATAAAAAGATTTATAAAAGTAAAGTAAGCTTGAAGAATTTATGTATATAATAATAGATCCAAGAGCACAATTAAAAAGATTTTTTACACTGTCTTGTATTACTCCCTTTTTTTCGTAGTATTTCTCTAACTTTCAATATTTGTTTTAATTAACCTTGCAAAATTATTTGATGAAATGAATGCAAAAATGTGTCAAGGTTTTTATGGAGCTGATTATTTTAAATACTCTATTTATATGTTTGTTACATTCTTTTAAAGGATTTTCTAACTGGATTAACATATGAAACATAATAAAACTTTTCCAGTTTCAATATTTTTGTAACTTTAATGTTGTTTATAAACTTTTAGAAAATGATATTTTTTTTTTTAAAAAAAGATAACAGGTTTTGTGTTTTTCATCTATAGATGTTCTAGAATATCTAAATGTAAAAATGTTGCTAAATTTTCAATGTGTTTTGTTGAATGATTCATAAATGATTTTTTAAAAATTAATTGTGCATATTGATTAACTAATTTTAATAATATTTGATGCCATAAGAAACTTTCATGCTATTTCTTGATATATTATGAACATTATGGATGTTAGATTAATTTAAATCATTTCTCTCTCTCTCTCTCTCTCTCTCTCTCTTTTTTTTTTCTGTATGTGGATTTAATACTTCCTGTGTAAGGCGGGTTTTTTTGTTTTGTTTGTTTGTTTGTTTTTGTAAAACATTGGATTCAATTCTGTCATATTAAAATAATTGAAAGTAAAAGATATCATAAATATTTATAGAATTTAAACATCAAAATTCTTCGTTCTGATAAATAATGTGTGTTATCATTTTGATGTTACAATAGCAGAACAGTTTTATCGAAATATTTCTTTAGCAAAAGGAGTATTTAACTAAGGGATTTTAAACGAATATAATGGAACATCAAGTAACAGCCAGAATTCGATCATGCCATCAGAGGCATAACAAAAATTCTGCATTCAAAATTTTATCAAAAATATACAAGTATTTGTATTCGTTTATTTGTAATGTAGGATTTAATTCATACATGAATCATCTTTATAAAAGCACTAAAGAAAAAAAAGCGCATATATTTTTAAATGATTTATTTCTTTCCTGATAAAAAATTGCATAATACCGTGACACAAGTTGGCCGCATTCTAGTCGTAAGATTTACCTACTTTTGAAATCGGTTAGTTGATTCTCTGTTTCTATAACTTCGCTTTTAGTCTGTTAAAAATGTTTCAAATGCGAAATTTTTCTTTAAAAGCATTTGGCCTTTTTTTAGAGATGTATTTTTATATAAAATAAAAATTTAATGGAGCCAAAGAAACGAAAAGCAATAATATATCTTATATAAACCACCGAAAGAATCATTTGTGCAAAAAGGCAATATTATGTCTTTAATCAAAAGAAAATTAAAGGAAATCCAAGAAACGAAAAGAAGCATTATACCTTATAAATTGAAACCAAAGGAATGAAAAGTAAAATTTCTATTAAAAAAAAAAGCAACATTACTTCTTTATGCAAAAGCAAGTTAAATGAGTTTTAAGTTGGTTTGCGAATGGAAATGAAAAAATATAAAAACTCAATGTAAGGGAAATATTTCTAAAAGAATTTTTTTTTAGAGCTACGTTTTTAAAACGGACACCAAAACATATAAAATATTAACTGTACGGAGTTATAAAATTTATAACTCTGTACAGATAATTCTGAAAATTTGCGATTGTGAATTTTCAAAATTTACGATCACAAATTATCAAAATAATCTGTATGGAGTTAAAAATTTGTATGGGACAAAAAAAAAAATATTTTATACTTTTCACCCCTAATAAAAAACACGATATATTTAAAAAAATAATTTAGATAATTTTTTTCTACTTTTCAGTCTTGTGTGTAAAAATTTTCAATCGATTTTAAACTAACTTCGCGATTAGCTACATCCTATTTCATTATGAATATTTACTGCTTTTATCTGTTTGTTTTCTTCTGTTGTTCGACATCTGTTTGAATGCAAAGCATACAGTGGATATTCATAAAGAAATCGTTTTCTTTTAAGAGGATAGTGGACTCTTTCAGGTATTTTTGCACATTATTCATTTTGAGTTATGAAATATTTTATAGATATGTATTAATATATAAGTACATCAAACAGCGTTAAATTTTTTAAAAAATAATATATATTATTTTTTAAAAATTGAAAAATATGCAATTTTTAAAAAAAATTTAAATGTTTTAAAAAATATAATTTTTAATTTTTTTCTGATATTTTTTTATTACCCTACAAAATATTATTTGGGAACAAAATTGAGTATAATTTAGTAATTCCAATTAAAAGTTACTTTTTAAAAAAAATATTTTTTATGCAAATATTATCATAACCATTTTGACGTTTTCTGAATTAAAATTGACTTTTAACTATCTAAAAGAACTCGAAGCTTAGAATGCATACCCAGTTTTCTTTAATGTTTAATCGAAACATTTATTACCTGTTTTATGTTAATTTCCCCGAAATTTAAAACACCTAGAACATTTTAATGTAATTTGAACATCATTTGGAAAAAGGCCATTAAAAAAATATTTTTTTTTCTCTAACCCCTTCAAACATTCAGTTTATTGAACAAGACATTCTATAATACCATTTATTTGAATATAAAGAGCATTTTGGTAATGAATTAATAAAAAGGGAATTCATATTTTCGTCAAATTTTGCTAATTTTAAAGCTCACCGTTTCTTAAAGGGAATATTATAAATCAGCAGAATTTAACAACGCGATCGATGTTTCTGATCTTAACATGCCGAGTATTTGAAATGACTAGACCGGTGCAACAATTATAAGGGAACTGCAATCTACGTAGAATAGGGCCCATTATGAGCGGCCCACGAGTCGATTTTTTTCTCCTCTAGCGAGAATTTCCTTCTGAATCTATCACGAGTACCCATCTCATCCACAAGTTCAGTCCGTACCCCATATTTTTGCGTTAAGATGCATATTCATAACGAATATAAGAGCGACACAGCGACCTCCTGTGGAATACCGAAAAAGCAATTCGTAAAAAGCGGCGTTTTTCAGTAGGAGAATAGTATGAAAGTATATAAAGCAATTCTTTACGAAAAGTGATTGAGGCAATATTCTAAATTCTTTAACTTTTGGATACAGAAAATTGTGACTGAAAAATGTTTGAACAATGGTGAGAATAACGGAGAAAAGTAAAGCATACATCGGTAAATAATGTGTAGAAAACATTTTGTCAATAACATGTTTCCCGAGTGAAAATGAAAAAAGAAATCTTTAATTGTCAAATATTTGTATTATAAGTTTTATTGTGTAATTATCATGCTCAGAATCGAATGGTTTTTTTAAAATGAGCAACTCGGCGAATAATGGCTTAACCGATTAATATTCTCTTCAAAATAAAACCTTGTTCCGAGTTTTATGGAGAAATTTTATTCCATCAAAATTTTCTCTGGAAACTATCAGAATTTTGAAATCAAAGAACATTAGTGACAACTGGCAGAAAAAGTGATTTAGAGAAATTTCAAGGCCCCTTTTACACGCTTTTATTTTATATGACCTCTCTGTAATCGATATTTCAATCATTTCCTGAATGACTAAAGTATTGTTCGCTTTCCTTTTTTCGATGACGTTGTATGAATTTGGCACTTTCAGAGCTTAATATCAAGTTTAATGAATCATTTAATTAAATTTGGATTTCATATAGGTAGCGCCACCTTGTAGTGAATTTGAGAAAAAAAAAGTTGATTGATATTATTAAATCCCGAATGAACATTATTCAGACAAGATTCCATTATATTTAAAATGAAGAATTATGAAGCGAAGACCGGAAACTATTAAATGATTTTTTAAAATTATAGTTTTTAATGTTCAAATAAAAATATTTTTTCTCACAAATAATATTCCTCAAATTTGTTTTGCATGTCAATCGAGTACATTACACTACTTCATACAAAGACACAATAATTATTTTTTTAAGATAGAGAATGTCTTGTTTTAGCCTTTCTGTAAGTCCTTAAAAACTATATGCTATTTTGTCATAATATGTCAATTTGTCATAAATATTATGTCATGCTTCTTATCCTGGTTAATGGTAAACCAGATTGTATCAAACTATCAAATTAAGCACAAATATATTGTAGGAGATAAGAAAAAACACCTAAAAGTGACTGATTATTTAAATTTTAATTTTGATTAATTAAATTAAGTTTCTGGAATTTTTTCATTAACTTCAGAAAATGATATTGCTCAAAATTTATTGCAACACTAATTTAAAATGAAAAAAAAAAAAAACTATTCTTTTTAATGATCCCAATTATAATGCTATAATTTTTTTTCTAAATTCTGATAACTTTAAAGAAAATATTTTCATTAATTTCTAACAATTCTTCCATTCTGTGATATAACGGGATTTGACCCATTTGTAAGGTTTTTGCACATATTAAAAAGAACAAGTGTAAATATATAAAATAACAGATTTTGATATCATCTATCACATGTTTTAAAATAATTTGTTGAGGGAATTATGAACATTAATTCACATATAGAAAATTTAAATTAAATTCAACATAATTAAAACTTTAATCAAATCATCTGATCGCTTAACGTAACTTCTAAGAGAAAGTGTGGATGAAGAACTCGTGACAATTATGGCTGAATCGTTGTAATTAACTCCTTTTAGTTTGAAAATATTTTTACTTTCTTGTATACGAAGTATAAAAAAGATATTTCAATGGTCAAAAAATTCAAATTCAGATTTTAATGAATCTCCAAGTTTTAAAAATCCTTGAGTTCTAAAAACAGATTTTTGGTATTAAGTCCATCCGTCTGTCTGTTTGCGACAAATATAGCTCAAAAATGTTTTGAGACAGGCGAATGAAATGTAGTATACGGTCAAATTTTTTGAGTCCTATCAAATTTTTATCAAACTTCATTCAGAGGAAGTCTGTCTGCCCGTCTGTTTGAATATAAGTTAATACGATAACTACAAAACAGAGAAATCTAGATGGATAAAATTTAGAACGCTGATTTAAAATCTGTAGTGTAGACGCCTATCAAATTTTTTTGCCAAATCCAACAAGGGGTTGACCGTCTGTCGGTCTGTACTTTTAGAAGCATGTAGACGCAATAACTCAAAAACGCAATGATTTAAATATATCAAATTTGGTGAGTGATTTTGTAACTGTAGCTTTGTGTCAAATCTTGGTTTTAATCGGTTGCGTTTAAAACTCAAATTAACCTTTATTCGAGAGTGTGTGAGAAAGTTTTTTTTGAGACCCCTTCCCGCTGGTTTTAATCAGACTTGCGTGCAGAGCTCTTCAGTCATGAAGCATTTAAGATGCTGCTTACTTATCTCATAAATGCACCCATCGCTGATTGCAGAATGCTAAGATGCATCTCCGTCTGCAGCATTAATCACCTTCTAAATTCAAACCTACCATCCCAGACCCAACCTACACGCCATGCGATTGCGCGATGCCACGCAGCCGAGATAAATATATTTTAATTGCCATCGCCAGCACTCCATCATCAATCCACGGGGAGGCTCTTCCCACTTTGGGCCGGGGCCAAGGCGCCAAATGAAAGAGGGCCGCATTCCAGGTGAGCCCGAGGGCCACGCGGGGAGAATTTGTCATCACCCCACCTCGTACTTTTGAGTAATGCGCCTGTCATCCACCAGAGACAGGTTTCTGGTAGTTCTCCCCTTTGACGCTCTGCCTTCATCCGGCCTCGTTCTTTTTGCCTTAAACGAGACAGATGGGATGTTAAAGGCAGAGGAGACCGTCATTGGAGAGCCGTCCCAAGGCATAATCGGCACAAAAACGAACAATACTTCAAAATGTTTCGTTTTGTTTTTGTCAATCGGCCTTTGGCATGACCAGCTTGTCACATTCTTTTTCAGTTTAATATCGAGTAATTTGATATTCGTAGATCCTTTAGTAAACTCTTCATTATCAGCTAAGATAAAATTATATATATAAAATGCAAACGTATGTTTCACAGAAATCGCTTTTATTACCTATTGCAGAGTGGCAACAGTCAAATATAAAAAAATCACTATATGAAAGTTTCGAACTGCTTCATCTAAAGTTTTGGCAGCTGCATTTTGTTCAATGCTCCGTTAATTAATGAAGCTGCAAACTAGTATTAAAAATGCTTTGGATAGGGTTCCCTGAAATATCTATTCACTCAGAGAAAATTAGAAAGAAATAAATAAAAAACAGGCGCCAAATAATAATTTACTGGAGCGGAATATTAGCTTAACCATTGCCAAATGAATGATCGCTGTGACTTATGGATGTTGATATCCACATCTATTATCTCACAAAAATGGTTTTTTTAATTATTTTATTTTATTACTCGCATAATGATCCTTTTAATGATACGAATTTTAAATGTTTGGTTTTGGTTTGTACCAATTACTATGTTTTCTTTGTTTTTAATAAATCTTAAAAATATAATAGGCAAATTGTAACAATTCATTTTTAATGCTACGAAATTTGCATCCATCCATCAAAACAGTCAGTCGCGTGCTTTTGCTAGTGTTAAAATTAAGATTTAAAAAAAGTTTTATTGGAACATTAATTTCGAAGTAGGATCTTCACTCCCGCTTTTATTTTGTATTATACACATTTTCTAAGTTACATGCGTTATAATTGGTTTTGACTTATCAATTAAATTCGTTTTTTATTTTTCAGGCTGATCAAATAACAAGATGTAATTAAAAAATATGCATTTCACATTGATATTTAACAATCTGAAAACTCAATAACCAGGGCCAACAAGCTGATCACCAAAGGTAGCTAATATTGTTGAATAAATAAATCCGTGGGAATTGTCTCCTTTATACTTTTTCACACACTCCCTAAAAAGGTGTTATCATCCCTCCCACCAGTATAACATTTTAGTACATTTAGTAACATTTTAGTCCTCATTTATGGGGAAGAGAAGCTTCTGGAAACGATGGTTGATTCTCTCTACCCTGGTAGGCAAAGAAATGGCGTGGCGTAGTTACCCATTATCGATGACAGGCTGTATCTTCTACGGGAGGAGTTTTGTTGTGGCCGTTGATGTCTCTTTGGATTCGGCTTTATTTCCTACCAATGCTCTCACGGCTGTCTGGTCATTCCGATTTGTCCATGTGCTTTCGGGTGGGTCGGAGTAATTTGTATAATTACCAAATTCCTATTCCACATGATCGCAGAAATATTTGACAAGCTTCATATGCACCGGGACAGAGCACACATTGTATTTTCAGATGAATCAGATAGCAAGCTTTGCGTGTTTCGATCCAAAAGCCAAATTTCTGCCACTGGATTACCGGGGACTTTCTTCGCTATATTGAGAACAAATTTTATCTTGGATAGCATGAATTATTAGGTGGTGTATGGAGAGCAAGTTTCGTCCAACGAAACAGAGTACGTGTTTGTTCTCTCATATTAGTTACCAATGCTTTAAATTAAATATCGTCTTTATATTTTTTCGCTCCTTTACGGGAACTGGCTTTAAAAAAACAGAAATGCGTCAAAATTTTATCTTCATTTTATCATTCCTATCGTTCTGCACTTAATGTTTTTTGTTATTTATGTGTAAGCATATCTGAGTAC
This sequence comes from Argiope bruennichi, assembly GCF_947563725.1. NCBI lineage: Eukaryota > Metazoa > Arthropoda > Arachnida > Araneae > Araneidae > Argiope > Argiope bruennichi. The sequence continues at coordinate 14,716,740 of NC_079156.1, read as the reverse complement.
GGTTCAAAATGACGAAATCTATTCAAAAATAGTTATTGTGTTATTTCATAAAAAGCCGTTAATACCACTAAACGGAATTATTCTATTTATATAATATAACATAATTCATTGTAATTCTTAAAATGTATGTTATAAAACAACGCTTTTTTAAAAATTATTTTCTCTTTAAACAAAGTATTTTTGGTGCAAATTTTCAAATTATTTAATTTATCATAAAAATAGACGCACTGTGCTATTAGATCGATGCCATTGAATCGATTGAGTTATTTCAGTGTTATCACTTAGTTCTGATTATTTACTTTTCAGCAACCCAGTCAAGGTTGGGAGGGAATGTAATTTGCTTCGTTTGGTAGACAAGGTGGTTAGAATTAATGTGGTTAGAGACCTGAAGGTAGGAAAAACTGCAATGCAAAAATTCACGCCAAATTTCAGTAGTATTCATTTTAGAATATAGGACACTAAATGAAACAGAAAAGAAAGAAACAAACAAACAGAAAAATTAATACATTTTACTGATAGTTTAATATTTTTTTTAAATCTTAGAACCTTTTACATTATTAATGTTAAAATGATTATATATATATTTTTTTATTTTCACTCCTAAGCACCCTCGAAGGACATCTAGAGATACAGATTATTTACAGCTTGAAAAAAGTAAGGGTATAAGTTATGGAATTGGAAAGATAAGATAATAAATTAAAATCCGGAAAATGTAAATGTAAATGAATGCGAAATGCTAAAAGAAAATAGGAAAAGATGAATTACTATTAGTAATATTTTATTGTTATATTTATTAATTTTTTTTCATATTGTTTCACAACATTGATTTTATTACGATAATCATATTCAATGCTTGGTATATTCAGGAGAAAAATTCTTCAAAACTGAGGGTTTAAAAATTTAAAACTCCTTAATATATATATTTTTTTTCAATACGAGAAATCTGCTTTACTTTTAATATGAGACTGTATTTATGGATAAAAATTGAGACTGCGCGGAAAATTTTACTTAAAATCGGAATGAGTAAGAATTTTTTTGCAAGCAGTTTTCATACTCAAATATTAAACTTGTTCTAGGACGTAAGATCAATTTCATGCAATTTCTATTTATGCGCATATTAACCTCTTCGTCGTGCGTAACACGTCTAACGCGTTCAAGTGAATCTTTTGGTGGGTGGCCATAACGCGCTTTAAGCGTTCTTCTACTTTTAAACGTTTAAAAAGCATTGTAAATGTTTACTTGTTTGAGTTTTTATTTTTATTTATTCTAATGCGGTGAAAAACAGAGAAAAAACACAAGTTTTCGCGGACAGCAAAGGACTGCGAAAGGGTTAAAAGTTAAAAGGAAAAATTCTTTAGAACACTTAAAAAATAAATTTTATTTTTTAATTATGAATTAATTACTAAAAAGCTAAAAATGGGATTTAAAAAAAATTGAAATTCTATATAAATCTATGGCAACGAGTCGTAATGTGGGCTGTCTCTGAGTTACGATCTATAAGGTATATCTGGTCACTGTTAGGTTTATTATTAAAAGGAATAATGGAATCCTAAAAATAATTTGTTTCGTTCCAAAATTAAACCTAAAACTAAAAATAGCGAATATCTCAAATCCAACCTAATTTAAAGCGAAATAATTCTAGCAAGATGAACCGTATAAACGAGCGAGTGAATGGAGTCCTTGTCATTTCCATTCCGTCCGAGTATCACTAACCCCTCAAAAGGCTCTCAAAATAAAATCATCACCTGACAACACTGCATCTTGCTCTCTTACTTTGATAAATATAAACAAGCGTAAAAACACGTTGACGTACATGACTTGGGGGTTATTTATATTAACATACTTCCGGAGTTATGATTTTGGAATGGAGGGAAAAAAAAAATTGCAGCGGTCGAAAACGTACAGACGGACAAGATATGAAAAATAAACATACATAACACCCAGATTCAATTTGTTGATAAGTCTCTTAACGGATGTTTAGAATTTTCGAACGTTTAAGATTACGAATGGTGTAAACACTCTGCTTTACCGTTACTACTTGGACGGTGAAATATTTGTTTATACTGGCGGTAAAGTTTACACTTTCCTTTTTAAAATATTCTAAAACTGTCTCTTTAAAATGAAGGGATTTCATAGAACCGGTAAAGGAGGGGGGGGGAGGAGATATTTCACCGCAAAAGTAAAAGAGAATTCTTCTTCATGCAAAATGTTTATATAGGGTCTGTGTTTATGTATATTTCCCGTCCTGCACGCCGTAGTGAGTCGCTCTGACATTCAGATCAGTACGGATTGATACATGTGAGCACATCTTGCAAGGAGAGGAAAGTATCTGGATATGCATTAGGTGCATGAACCAGAATGGTAAACCTCTTATTATTTTAGATTTATTTTCTGAATGGGATACGTGGAAAAGAATGAAAGACAATTTGTGGATTTTCATATTCTACCTAGGTAAGACTTCCTTTTCAACCGTTATAAATTTATTTTCTTAAAGAAAACTCAGTTGAGCATATCGAAAAGAAATCTCTTTATTTATTTATTTTTTAAAAACCTAAATCACGATTTCAATTCCTATATATGATTTGGATACGAATTTTAATGTTTTGCATTTGTTTTCTTGATTTAAATCAGCAGTTTTTAACGTCAAAAATCAGGGGGGGGGATGGATGACAAATTATTTTTGTTCCATCTTTTCAAATTTTCTGAAAATGCAAGTCTCAAACAAACTCAAATACATTTTACCTTCCAATTAATATTATGAAGTAATGTTATTAATGGAGAGTAATTTGCAAAATTTTCTTGATGTAGTATTTTATTATTTAAAATTATTAAATTATTATTTTTGTCAAGTAAGAAAGCAATTCAGAATAGACTTCATCAATCATAAAAACTTTCAGATTTGTAAAATTTTATAATTTTTTAAATCCACGACTAAGATTATTTTGTAAAGTTTCTTTGACTTTAGATATTTTTATGATATTTATTGAGTAATTTATTTAAAATATAATTTTTGAAATATGGAAATTGAAAAATAAAGTATTATAAGAAATTGAATATAAAGTATTATAAGGAAAAAAAAATTATTCCATATATCTAATAAAATTTCTAGCAATGCATTAATTGTGATTTATAGTGGTTAAAATGTTAAGTATTTACTTGTTTGTTACTTAGTATTCCAATTTTACTTTACATCTTTATTTAGATGAAATCTCTGAGAGGCATGTGACAAGCATTGCTAAACAAGATTAATAATGATGTCTTTATTTGCTGATTTTATACTTTATCCAAATAGAGTAAATATAGAAATACGCTCCCCCCCCCGTTTTTTTAATGAGAGAAATTGTAACTCGCATTCTATGCTGGAATTTGTTCGTGTTCATTTATTTAGTTTTTTTTTCTCTAAGTGTATATATTTTTTACGAATACTTTAAAGAACCTTGTAGTACGTATATATTTACTAATATCTTCTGGACATTCGATAGCTGGAACAGACAGCTGTATCAGAACTTGGAAAGTAGCAGATTAAGCACCTTTGGATGATAATAATAAAAAAAATGTGGCATAAGTGGATGAAAGCGATTTGTTGATTTCAACCGACAGAATTTATAAATAGGTGACAGTGATTTAATATAGTGGAAATGTTGTTTCAAACATCCGACTGCAATGGAAAGTTATCAAATAGAAGGAGTAATTATTATTTACATGGCAAAGTACATCAGTAAAAAAATTTTTAATGTGGCTAATGTTTCAAGGACATGAAATTCCCTGTGTTTTCGATTAAAACCGAACTATGACCGAATTAACATGACTTAATTTTATTTTTCGTTAATTCTGAATTCTTTTAATCTTTAGCTTTTTATTTATTTTTGCGATTATGCAACAATAATATATACTTAAAAAATATTTTGTTACGCATCATCTGTATACACTTGAAATTTTCCTAGTTACAAGAAATTAATTTTTAAGTGTTACTTGCTAAACCTTTTTTTAAATAGGTAAATATGAGCAAGCTGACACGTGTTTCCCCTCTAAATTTCCTTTGTGGAATAACAGATAAATTGCAAAATAGCTTTCAATTATCAATAAAATGACAGTAAACAACAAATGTATTTTATAGATAATAGTAGAAAAATTGAATCGTTATTAAATTTATAATTGTAGTTACAGAAAGATAAACTTGAACAGATTCATTAATAATAATAATTTTTTTTCGTACAAAATTTTTTTATTAATTATCTTCACATTAAAAATTTTATATTTAAATAATTCAAAGCAACTTCATTTTCAAAAAATCCATCATAATTCTAAAGAACTTAATTTATATTTTTGACGCAACAATAAGAGTAGTGTATGAGTAATAAGATTAATCCAACGTGTGTGAATTAATAAGCTATTTAAACCCTTTATTCGTTCAAACAAATTGCCATCTGCAATCTGATCGCGAAAATTTCTGAAGCCAAGTAAATGTCTTAATGCTTAAAGTTCTATTACTAATCTCATGCTTTAATCTAACCTTATATTATTCTATATTATTATTATTATTTTATGTAACTATAGAGTTATATCTAAGCTGTTGTGATTGCATAATCTGAATACGCATTTTGTTTTTTATGCATTTGTGTTGTGCGATGCGTGCAGAGATAACAGAAGATGGGAAATGTCCGTTGAAAAGCTTGTGAATTATACGGAATAAAAGAATTATTCTAGGAAAAAGAAGTTATTGTTCGAAATGGATATCGAAAATCTGCTTACCGTGACCATTCCTCTTACGACATTCAGATTGCTTGAAAAAGTGATTATTTTTAAATTATGACGAAATTGAGTTGTGCTACGAATTTTTTTTTAATTGTGATAATGTTGCTCACAGTTAATTTTTATTGTTCTCCGTTTCAATGGTTAAAACATTATCGATAATTATGACTAATGATCGTATCAGTGAATTGATAATATTAATGAATGCAATCACTAGTAAGTGTGTCTCGATTCATCTATATCTCAAATATTCTTGAATATAATTTCTGTAGTGTTAGAACACAACTATCCAGAGTTTTGCAAATTTTTTTCCGTTTGGCATCCCTTTAAAAACAATTTATTGATCTTTTATCGGAATGCAAGTTCATAATTACGGACTCATTATCATGCTTATATTTTGAAATTTTTTCATGATAGTTATAGTTTATTAAATTAATAACATCTTATATATAAAGGGCATCCCCCAAAAGTGGAACAAGCTATTATTTCTTTAAATACTGTATTTAAGCATATATACATCCAGTTATAAAGTTTCATTAAATGAGGTGGACAATTGTATAAAAACCCCTCAGTTTCTGTGGAAGTTGACTATACAATTTTTTAAAAATTTTTATACTGCCATTATTGAGGAAAAATATCAATTAGTGAAAGGTTTCTCTCGCATTCATCTTTGCTCACACATAATTTCTCAATATTATTGTTCATCCAATTATATTAGCTACTTTAAAATTCAGAAAATTATCCTTTCTGTAACACCAATTTTATTTCGGAACAAAATTTTTACCAAGTTTTATTTTTTAAATATTTTGCAACTCTACTTTTCATTTTTGTTGTTGTTATTGTTATGCTCACGCATGTTGAGGTAACATTTTATACATTTTAAAATTTTATACATTTTTTTATACATTTATGTATGTGTTCACGTTATCTCTGCTATGTATTTTTAAAAAAACTTTAAAAAATAAAATAAAGTTAAACGAATCAAGCCTTAAATATTATCATGTTATATTGAATCAATAATCTATTTTTAAAACTATTTTTAATTTTTATACTTTCGTTCAGAAAAAAGAGCAGATGTTTTCAACACTTTACAAACTGATACTCCTGCTTTGTCAGAAAATATTGACTGATTTCAACACAGATATTTATCCTTTATTTCAATGAATTTTGAATAATTTGATATGCGATTAATAAAATAATTTACTTATTGTACTTTTAACTTTTTGCACTCGAAAAAGTAATTCGATGCACAATTATTCATTTAATATAAGAACTTGTTTATTGCTCTGGAAAATAAATATATATAAATGTATTAGGTCGATTTCCCCCGAAAAATTAATTTTTTTTTCGCGCTGTAGATATTTTTTTCAATAAATATTAAAAAAATAAATAAATAAAAAGTCAAAATAATGCACTCTCTTAAATAGTGCTTGAGAGGTGACTTCCGAATACAAAGGTTAACTTAAAAAAATTTATGCTAAAAAATTAGTTGAAAAAAGTTAATGTTTTAAACTAAATTTATTTTTTAATTACAAATAATATGCTAAATGTTGGAATTATTTTTCTTACATTTATTTATAAAAATTAAACTTTTTTAAAAAAAATGCAATTACAGAATAATAACATTTTTCATAATGAATGTTAACCAGAACACATAAAAGCGTAAATCCTCGTTTACACAATACAAAATCATCTCCAGTTTTTCTATTTCACTCAAAAGCAGGGATTTGAAAGATGAAAAATTGTTCTTTGCGTTTAGAAAAGTAATGAATCAGCATTTTAGAGAGGTATAATGTATGAATTTTAAAGCAGTAATTCTGCGATAGCATTGTAGTATTTTTTCATTATTCATTTAAAATATATTCTAAAGAACTGCTGATTTCGGGCTTAAAATGAATCCGTTTAAATTATTTCCATCTTCATGAAAAATATTAAAAGTAAATTTCATCAAACAATTTTATTGTGTTGCCTTTCCCTCATTTAATTCCACTTAAGAGAAGGAAAAAAAAAATGTATTATTGGTTGATAATTTGATTTACGCATTATCATAATTTCATGTATGAAAAATTGTTATTTGCTAAATTAAGCATTCTAAAAATATTTTTTTAAATTTGACTGAAACATCCACCTTTTTTATTAGAAAGAAAACCCGCCCCCTAATTTTGAAATTTATCAAAGGAATTTTAAAAAGTTAAGAGCAAGTTTTGCATCAAGGAGTATTGATAAGTTAATAAAAAAATTTCTAAAATTTCATAAATTTTAAAAAAAATTTCTGACAAAATATTTGCTATCAAAAAATGCTAACTGAATTTCCGATACAGAAACAAAAGTATGTTCCAAACACGGGAAGATCCTATTTGGTATCATATCTGCATATCTTCCATTTTCTTATGATGAACTTATTCTATGGTACTTTTTCTGAAAATATTGTTGCGTTATCCAGCTAGAAAACCCAGTTTACGAAAGTATGTATGAAATATTAATTAGCAATATAATGCTGATAAAATAAAGTGCCTCGGTATTAATTAGCATGTGAAACATTTCTTTATTTGTCTTTCATCAAGAAAAACCGGAACTTTTTACAACTCTAAGGAAAGACGGTCCAGATTTTCACAGAACCGCCAACTTGTTTCCAACATGTTTTCTATTTTTCTTCTCTAATATCGTTCCAGTAGCACCTTAAATGGCTGGGACATCTGAATTAGGCTTTTTTTAATGCTACTGTGCATTCTGAAGTCTGACATCCCCTTCGTGAAGTTCCAATTTTGGCATAGCCTCCATTTTCTACTGTTTCATTCTCGGGAATTGTAAGCGAATTCGCATAAAGGTTGAGAGCTCTCATTTACTTTAAAAAAAAATTATAATTCGGCAAGAAGAAGCCCACAATGGGTGATGTACGTAAGAAAGATGGATGCTATACATAAATTGTTGGGATGGAACAACGCCTTTTTTTCCTTAGTTTCTCGCATACGAAGCATAGAGAAAATATCGTAATCGTCAAAAAATTAGAATTGATGTTCGTTCAAAAATGATCTTGTGTGTGTACCGAGTGTTTTGCAGTTAAACGTCATCGACTATTATCAACATTCTCCTAGAATTTCGAAAATTGCTTTATCGAATGATGATTTCTCAAAAACTGTTTCATAACTTTTTAATTCCATATTTAACTTCAAAACATATTATTGGAAGAAAACGCTTTCTACGTTGTCTTAAAATTCAATAATCAATTTCAATAATGCTTATTAAATTAGTGAATTGCGAAGAAATTATTTTTTTCCCCGAGTTTTCACAATTTTTACACTTTTATGCGCGAATTATAGGGAAAATACTGCAATGTTCAAAAACTTCGAATTCGAATTTTCAACGAATCGACATGTTTCAGACCTCCCGGAGAGCGAAAAATACATTTCTGGGGTTATGTTTACCTGTCTGTGTCAGTGATAACCCAAAAACGCTTTGAGCCAGATGGATGAAACATAATATAAAATCTTTCCACTAATTTTTTTTTATTTTTGTCAAATTTTGAGCAAAATCTGTTTAAAGGAAAGCTGTTTTTAAGTTAACACGATAACTACAAAACGAAGAGAGCTAGACAGATAAAATTCGGTACGCAGATTTAACATTTATATGGTACAAACCTGTAAAATTTTGAGCCAAATCCAACAATGCTTGATTGTTTGTCGCTGTACTTTCAGAAACATTGTAAACGCAATAATTCAAAAAAGCAATGACTTAAATATATCAAATTTAAAATTTGATTTTGTGATATATGTGATGTGATCAGTCGGTCTGTGACGCAGATAAGAACGCTTTGAGCTAGATGAATGAAATTTTGTTATACGGTCTTTATATCAAATTGTGAGTAAAATCTTCTTAGAAGAAAGTTATGTCTGTCTGCTCGAACGTAAGGTAACACAATAACCAATAACGAAGTAAGTTGATTGAATTAAATTCTGTATACAGATTTACCATCTATAGTTTAGATACTTATCAAAATGTGAGCCAAATACTACTGAGGGGGGGGGGGGAAGGTGAGCATCTGACGGTGCGCACTTTCAGAAGCTCTTAAAAGCTGCAAAATTGGATGATCAGAAGCAAAACCGCTTTTGATGATGTTACGCTTTTGCATCTACTAGAAGAAGCTCTTAAAAGCTGCAAAATGTGATCAATTAAATCCTACTGGGGGGGGGGGTGAGCATCTTACTGTGTGTACTTTCAGAAGCATGTAAACGTGATATCTTAAAAACGCAATGACTTAAATATACGAAATTTGGTACATGATTTTGTGATTACAATTATACTTCTGTGTCAGATTTTTTGTTTTAATCAGTTGGGAAAAATGCGTCTGAAGCACAAATTCGGTACTATTAACCTCATTGCCAGAGATTAATCGCCAAGAAACTTCCCAAGGATAACACGACTATTTCAGTAAAAATGTGAAATTCACGCCGAAGGATAATATTTCGTAAATATTGTACTCCAATGCCATGTAAGGTGTTCGCTGGGATATCCTTTTTATTAGAGAGTATGCGGGAAAGTTTTAGGGAGACCAAAAGTTTTATTTATTTATTTTTCTGCAACAGCAGTTTCAAGAATTCATAAAAACATTTCTGGAAGCTGCGAAAGTGAAAACTTAGAAACTATCCTGGCACATTTGACTTTTCGTTCATCTAATGAATGCAAAAGAAACAGGTTAAATCGTGGGCATACGGTTCCTCAGTTGGGCACCAGAAATAATTTAACTAAAAAAATCTTGCTACTTGGCTAGTAGTATGAACGGGAACCTAATAGTTTCAAAATAATATTGGAAAAAAAATTATGCTGATATTAGCAGTGAATTAGTAAGGAAAGAAAAAGAAAAAAAAAAAAAAATGGACATCCATTATAACAGGTTCATTTTTACTCAGGTCATACTTTGTTACATATTCATCATTATTTTTACAAAACTCCAATCGCGTTTTTCTTATCTTTACATAATGAATGGCATGTCAAAATATCAAAAGAACTGTAAAATCAGAGGAAAAAATGAGCGGAGATCTAAGAATTTCTTTGAAATGACTTTATATAAAAATGAAAAATAGTGAAATATGGATCATCATTTTCAAACAGCTTGAGAACAAACAATTTGTACTAAAATAATAAATTCAAAAAATTAATTTTATTGATAAGCGAAAAGTAGAAAAACAATATTTCCGAATTTCGTTTTAAAAATATTGCTAAAATTTCATAATTGTTCAAAATCATCTTATTTAAAATAAATTATAAAGCATTTTAATTTAATTTTTAAATCGATAATTATTTGTTAATTATTTTTAATTTTCGGTAAAATTCGCGTAGCAGATGTAACAATCAGCAGCAAGAAAACAATAACCGAAAGATTGCTAGCGCAACTGCACCTCTTGATTGTTTGGATTGTCATATTGGTTATTACTTCCAGAGGACATTAAATTAGATCTCAATCGCATTCATCTTCTCAACCGACTTTTCTCATTGGACAGTTTATCACGGTTCATTTTTAGTATCGTAATTACATCAAATAGTGTTTAAAATCTGTTTCGATATCATAATTTCATGTAAACTGTGCTACACTTTATAATCAACATTCAATGATTCAAATTCTAATGCTATAATTAAGATTCGCAGTTAATAATATCCAAATTCTTTTGTTATACCGCAGACAAAAAGAATATGATTTACAGATTGAATGCAAGTAACTTTTTTGCGTAAATCCTTCTGATAATTTTTTAAAAATTACTATTGCTTTACTACACTACTGACTAATTATAATTGATGTTAATAGAATCAATATTTAGCTACTGATTTTTCCTGTCTTTTTAAAGATTTTTTTAATTTTTATTTTCTTGCATTTGGTTTTCCGGTTAACAGGAGGAGGTGTCGCCCAATCCTACAGATTGCCGTTAGTGACCGCATTTAAAACTTCTCTGTAATTTAAGAATGTCCTTTGCTTTTTTAGTATACATATAAAACTTTCTTCTCTGCATTTTTGTATACATATTCACCTTACTTTTTTGAATGGTATAAGGTGGTTTTGAACTGCCTAAGTATCATTTTTTTGTTATGGTCTTCTAAAATAGAGAATATCTCGCCGATTCCTAAAATGCATGATGTATATAGGTTTAAAAAGTCGATAATTATTAAAATTACTTAAAAAAATGTAAACAACAGGATTCCTAATACTAAAAATATCACATTTTCTGTCTTTTTTTTTTTTCGAAATATAAAAAACGACATTTATTATTATTGTTGTTATTATTATTATTATAAAAATTAGGTCTAAATCTAAAATATTCTTTTTCATTGTTTAAATAAGAAATTTTAAATTATAATATCGATAAAAACTATGCATCTCTTATTCCTATGTTTATTCCTTCTTATTAAGATATATTATAATAAAAAATATCATAACAAATCTTATTAAGAATTATTTATAATAAAAAATATGATTCATTTTAAAGATTTTTTTAAGTTATTCATTATTATTTTCTAATTTTTTATTTTAAATACAATAAAATTAAATTAAGTTCACTGTAATTATTGAATCTTTACTATCATATTATGCAAATAGTGATTTTATTCTTAATTGTTTTTCTGAATGCACAGAGTACTAGTAATGAATTTCAATATTATCATATTATAACGCATTTTCTATTAGCTAATACAAAACAAAGAGATAATATTTAAGAGATAACTTCGGGAGATAAATATTTTCATGTTGAAAACATAGCATTGTCTATATATAATAAATTTATTCAGAAATAATTTAAACTTGTAGAAAATCTTCAAAATTTAAGTTTCAAAAATAAACGATTTTCGTTGCTGGGAAAGAAAGTTCCAGTTTCCTAAAATTCTTTAGCTCATTAAAAATAAGTTATTAATTCAATTTAATACATTCTCCTTAATCTTCCATTTGTGTTCAGGTTGGTGACTACGTTGAAAAGTTTAAGCTGATTTTTATATTGTTATTTCTATACGTTTTAATATTATTTTACACCTTTCACTGCGATTTTCTCAAATTCTCTTTGGTAAAATTTTCTTACGAAAAACTTTATAAATTAAAATCTAATGCATATTTTTTTTTGTCCAAATTTGATATAATAATTTTTCAACGTGGTCTGCAGATCCTGAACTAGAGAATAAGTAATCAGTTTATTTAGATATATTTTATAGTTGTTTTAATCCTCCGCAATGCGAAAAAAGTTGAAAATTTCATGTTATATATTAGTCGAAGCCGAATATTTAGAGGGGACAGAAATACTGTTTATTTTTTTAGTTTAGGCACTGGGCATATAGTTTAGTTTAGGTATATATTTCTTAAGCTATCTGCAAACTTTTAAGTGAATCATTTGATGAGCCTCTAAACTAGAAGACTTGGTTTATACCTCATTTTATAAAAAAAAAAAAAAAAAAAGGCCCCTTTTTTTAATTTTTAAAAAAGTGTTTGCATTTAATCGGTATATTTTGTTTTTACAGATGTTTTTCCAATATTTTTTATGCAAAAATTTCAAAATACAGCTATTTTAAAGTATTTTTTTAAAAATTCGTCCTGAACGTAGTCACATACCTTAAGCATGTATGATGATTTGTGGGAGTAATAAAACATCAATTTAATTTTACTTTCAGTACAACTTTTATTTTAATCCGGTTTGATTTTTATTTGGTAATTCCAAATTAAAATGTAAATTCAAAAACTAATATATATATTTTCTAACCATATTAATCTATTGTAGAAAAAGTGATGGAATCGCATGAGTCATTTGAATACTCTGAAAATAATATGAGAACAAGTGGTTAAAATGTAATTCATTTCTAATTCAAAGTTAAATAAAAAAAAAGTGATATTATCATCAAAACTATATATTCTCAAAATGATTAAAAAATTTTTTAACAATTTGAATGGGTTGGATGGAATCTTGAGAAAGTTCTTTTGTTTGCATATGAATAATTAACTGCGAATTGAATAACTGCAAATCGAAGTAAGTATGAATCATGACCCCTATTGGGGTTCAAATAACCTGCCCTTGTGGGTTCGAATATTACTGGATGTCACCGTGTTTAAGTTATATTGTCGTAGAAATCTCGATCTTACATCCTATGGTCAAATCGTTTTGAAGTCTGGCTCGAAAAGACGAGCCTTTATGTTGTAGCAAAATAGTATATTTCTACACTAAGTAAATCCCTAAATTAATCTAAATCTTACTGTCAATTTCTTAAATATTTGAATATAAAACTAAGCTAACTAAATATTTCATCAATTTGAAATATTTTACTAAATATTTATTAATATTTTACTTTTCTATACAGTTGTGCTAAAATAAAATCCTTTTTATATTATCAATAATGATTGATTTGTTTCGAGTTAAGATTTAAAAAAAAATTGCCTTTTTTTTTCTGCTGAAGAAAGCATTTCTCAGGAAAAAAGAGTCAAAGTTGTATAAGTTTAATATTTATCACATTTATATTATTCTTTTATTCCTCTTCGTCTGTTACTAAAAAGTAAATTTTGCGATTGATTTTTCTTTAAATCTTCTGATGTGCTGTTTTGAAATTTTGTGTACTTATGTATTCTTATTGGCAACATTCTATTTTAACATTTTCAGAATTCAGCTGTCAGCTAATCAACTAATTTATATAAAACGTGATTCAAGAGGACTGGCATTGCATGATAACGAATTTAAGAAAAATTGACATCAAAGTTCTAAAATATTTATATTCATAATCTATTTATTAAAGATTAAAACTTAGAAAATAAGTAAATTCAAAAGTTTCCACTGCTTATCGCATTAATAAAAGTGTGTATTTAAAAATGTTTTTTTATTTTATTTATCAAAAAAAGAAATTCGGAATCAGCGCATTAATTTTAGGTCCGTCAGAAGAAAAGTATTTGGAAAAGTATCTTAAAATCTTATTTTCTCTAAAGTTCTATTGTTATTTTCTTAAAAATTTTTTTATGTTCTTCACAACTTTGTTAACGACTCTGATTGGAAGAATAACAAATACGTATTTATTTTTCATTTACCGGGGAGACATGTCTTATTTTCAATGCATTGCCGGCCTTTGTTTTATCTCTTTCGTAGCTGAAAACAGTGAGTCTGTCAAGTTTATTTTTTTCCACTCTAGATTTAATTGGCTGTTAGCAGGCCAGTAAAGTATTCTTGCAGTTATTTTTGAGCCGTAAACTAAGAGGTTGAAGGCAAACAGGAGCTAAGAGAGGAAAGATAGACCGATTGTTGTTTTTTGTAACAAATGGAAATGACAAGAAAAGTAAATCGAGATTCTTACGCAGTAACTTAGTGGCACATCATTAAAATTAGATTTCCTGGTTACCTGTAAAACGGTTTGTTTCTACTTTTAAGAAACGGATAATTTTAAAACGAATTGTATCATTTTTATTTTCTCCTATACAAAGTATAAATAAAGTATTCTAATCATCAAAAAATTCGAACTCGAAATTCTAACGAATCTCCACATTTCAGATCTCCCTGAATTAGAAAAACGCGTTTTTGGCATTATGTCTGTCTGAACATCTATCTATGGCAAAGATAACTCATAAAAGCTTTGAACTAGATTGATGAAATTTAGTATACTTTATATCAAGTTTGTAGTTGCCCATCACATTTTTTTGTGCAAATTACATTCAGAAGAAGCCTGTCTGCTCGGTTGTCTGAATTATAAAATAACTATAAAATTTGATACATAGATTTAACATTTACGACGTAAAGACCTATCAAATGTTAAGCTAAATCCAATAAGGAGTTGACCATCTGTCGGCCTGTTCTTTCGGAACTGTACTTATGAATATTATATGTAAACGGAATAAGTTAAAATTGTAGTGACTATATATTGGATTTGGTATGAGATTCTGCAATTGTAATTCTGTGTAAAATTTTAGCTTCGATCGGTTGAGGAAAAACACGTCTAAAACAAAAATTTATCTTTGTTAGAGAATAATCGAGAAAGTTTTGGAGGGACTATTTTAGCTGTAACATCTTTGGGCTCACGCAAACAACTGATAAGAGATTTTAATTAATGGAAAAGTGCATCTGTTTCATAAATTTTAGTCACCGCTAAAAAAGCAGAATTTTTTCTTTGATTTTTATATATACTTTTATTTTTAAAAAAAAATCGCTTTTCACCAAACAAAATTATTATGTATTAATACAACCGAATTTTCGCTACTAGCAAAAATAAAAATCTTCTAAAAATATACACAATTTACCGTTTCCAGTGATGGTTCGCCATTGTTGCGTTTTGAATGCGCAAAATGTTTTTTGAATAAGCAGCATTAAGTAGCAATAATAATCAGTGAGTAATTCTAAGCATGTTAACCGGGAAAAATTAATTTTACATCATATTAAATTTTTAAGAAAAATGAATGACATTCATTTATTTGCTATGCATTTTTTTTTCTTTTTCTAAATTAATAAAAAAAAATTATAATGAATATTTCAATAATTAGATCAGTAAAAAAAAGTATTAATATTTCTAATGAATGTAGAAATAATGTACATGTAGACAATTGTTAAAAGTTAAATGTGTTTCATTCAGTGTGAATGACAATAATCATATTAAAAATATCTTTATAATGATGACAATTTTTTTCTATTTAGTTTTATTGTATAAAGTAGAGAATCGAGAGCCGGCGTCCTGGTGTAGGGGTAGTGCGTCTTCCCCGTAATCTGGACGTCCCGGGGTCGAGTCCCGGTTCGGGCATGGTTGTTCCTCATCTGTGTTCTATCTGTGAGGTGTGTGAATGTGCCCCCTGTAAAAAGGGGTTGTGCAAGCGAATGTGTGAGTTTCATCTTCATATGAGCTAGAAGTCAGACTTCTGCCCTCGGATGCTCAGAGGTCTTTACACCTCAGAAGCTACTGCACTCACTTTCCGTGGTAACGCGAACACGACATCATCAGAGAATCGAGAATTTATTTTATCGAAAATAGTCCCTTCATTTGATTAGAAACGTAATATAAATCTGAATTTTATATAAGCAATTTTTGGAGTAAAAATAGATGAAAAATTTTATCCATCTAGTTTGTTGAGGTTTCGAATTACTTTGTTCACAGACATTTTTTAAATAATTATTTTGAATTCAAGGAAGTCTGAAACGTCAATATTCATTGAAATCTTGGGGGAAAATTCCATAATTAGAGTTTTACTATTTCTGTTTTACTGTTTTAATAGAAAAGGAGGAGTTATTACTATATTATTCAGTTTTTGCTTTCGCTATGCGGGAAAGTAAAAATGATATGTCATCTTTATGCGCTAACTCCAGCTGATATTAACGAAAACTAAAGACATGCATATCTGCAGGCTTTCAAAGCATCACATGAAAGATGCTGAAAACGTATGAGATGAGGTATTGTATCTCTTTGATATCATTCATATTTTTGAAAGGTTTACAATGAACACTTGTGAATTAATATTGAATTTAAACTTTCAGCTGTTATTTGTAATTTCCGAAAAAGGTAGTACTTTGTTTTGTTTCCATTTAATAGCCCTTAAGTTGCATTTCTTTTATAATTACTGCATTTATAATTACCTTAAGTATTAATTTTTTTTATGCATTCGTTGCAATGTTTGTGTCACATGCCTTCTATGCAATCATGTGAAAGCCCTTTTCTATTATGGTTAAGAAAGGAATCATTTAATCAGATAATAAGTGCGAATCACAGTTCATGTGTCAAATAGCACCAGCAAATTTATTAAAAAAGAGATGGAATTATTCAAACTGAAAAATGTGAAATGTATACAGAAGAATCTGCAATTACACGAACTGAAACTCGGAAATTTTTATAACGGTTTTACTTTAATTATTTCGAAAAATAGATAGAAACATGAGATATGTAATATTTTTTCCTCATATATTCGTATTCCATATTCCTAATACAATCCCTGATATACTAAAGTTCCATTTGTCAAAAACCATATACAAAATTTTTAATGTAATAGCTGGAACCGCAAATGATGCATAGTATTTAGTAACAAAACACAATAATCGAGAAGTAAATTAACCACTCTGACTGCACATGTAACTATTTGCATAAACAATATTTTTAGACTCGTAAAATTTTAATAAAATTGCGAAATACACTAAAATTTTCTCTAACATACTGTTTGCATTATGCTGTTTGCGTTAATTACAGTTAGCTTTGTTTCGATATAATACGTGAATAAATAATTCTATAGAAAAGATAAAGGTTTTATTTTAAAAGATTGTAGTAAAAAAACACACATTTTTGCTGAAATGTATAATTAAGAAAAGAAAAAAAATCTTGAATGTTGTTTCAAAGTGCGGTGCATTAGCATGTCACATTTTTAAAGATAAAATTTCAAATATTTAATTAAATATTATTGGATTTATATTTATATTACATAAATAGCTTACACATACATTGAAAAGCTTAATATCGCATTCTTTATTAGTTAATCTGGAAAATTTGATTTCAACTGTCACGTTATAAGTTTGTTATACAAGATAGTTGCATAATTCATTAAGATTTTTAAATTGTTTGTTCTGTAAGTTATATAAATACTGACTATACTGAGCATTTTATTTTACTTATTCCTTAAATCTGTATTTTGAAAACGAGCATCATATCAATAGTCATCTATTTTTAATGCTGTATAAATTGGTTTGCAACAAAGATAAATAAATTCTTAAAAAATAATATAATTTCTTATTTGTTGGTATTGTATTAAATGTAATGCTTGATTCACATAAAAGCACAGAAACTAATATTTTTCACTTTATTTTATTATGATCCATATTTAATTCAAAGGAAGAGTTCATTCAGTCTTCATCACAAGTCTTTCTTGATAAACATCTAAACTGCAATAACAGGTGCTACTTTCGAAAAAATTGTGTCTTGCAAAACAGATCTCGTTCAGTATAATGATTTTATCAGAAAGAAAGAAATTAGAATCCTTCCTGAACTAGAATATTTCAAACATATTAAAAATATCTCTATTACTTGTAGTAAGAGCTTTAAATACATCTGTAAAAGTTTCCTCCCCCCCCCAAAAAAAAAAACTAACAAAAGATGGTAGAAACATAAGGTTTTTTTTTTTTTTTTTTTTTTTTTTTGTAGGAGGATGTATACAGTATTTTTTCCCCTCTACTATTACAGGGAAAAGGGCATCTTGATTTCCGATTACAATAAATATGCGATAATTTTTATTGTACTGGATGTTCCAAAAATGTTCGCGCATCTTGAATAATTTCAAGTGTATAAATTAATAACATATCTTAACATTTCATAATTCAAATTAATCAGTATGAATATATTATCTTTTTTTTCCCAAGAAATATTTGCATTAGCTTACCACCCAAGATATTCTGAAAGTAGCAAGACCAATCTTTTATAAACTCTACATAACACAATTTACACTTAATTCTTGTTTGATTTTAGAAACTTATGTGAACTTATTGACTGCCTTTAGCTATAATAATGACGATTAAGTGAATTATTTGGTGTGTAAATGCAGGGACTACGAAATAAGAAAAATATTGCATTAGTAAATTTTAATCTTAAAACATCTGATAACTGATTTGATTCTGTAATTATATCAATTAAATTGATTTATGAAAAATTAATGCATGGTATGAATTATTTGTGCCATACTTATTCAAATTGTGTATGTATTTTTGGAACACCCTGCAGGATGTTAAATATGAAATTTCATTTAATCCAAACTTAAATGTTGTTGAGAGTTTAAAATTTTATCACTTGAATGCATATATTTTATTAATTCCGTCTCTTCTCTCCTACCTCATAAAATATCGCAGTTTCTTCAAAGCTCATAGTGCCATAAAATTCAATTTAAAATTCTATTTATTTTTACATTCCTGAGAGATAAATGTGAAATATTTCATGTTAATTTTCACAACATTGAAGTATTCCATCAGAAACACGTCCACCTGTTGACTAACCAAGGGTATTGTGACACTGACGAAGGAATCGCACTGGCAGGATTGGGTGACATATCGGTACTTTGAGAGAGATGAGAATTCGGTTCTGCATGTTCTGTTACTTGGTTGGGTGGTCGAGGGGCTAGCAGACCATTCACTTCCGATTGCAAATTTGAATACTGCAAAGCCCAGTCTTGCCTTGTGCTGCAGCCAGTCTGTGGCACCTGTTCGGGCTGACCAAATTGGGAAGAATTTGGCGGTCTTTGATTTGGGTAAATGGGTACCTGAGGAACTGATCGTTCTTGCTGTTCTTTGCTGAGGGTGATGTCTTCGATTTCAGTCGCCAATGTTGTCATTGCGTTGGCGAATGTGTTGGCGTAGTTCTGAACATCGGTTAAAGTGGAGATCTGCTTTCCAGTCGTTTGTGTATTTTGGATTGGCCCACCATCGCCAAAAATGTGGTCATTTTGAGGCCAATGAGAAGCTACTGAGTTGGATGGCCAAGCATTAGTATTTGGAAGGCTTTCTTGAGAAAAATATTGCTGTTGTGACATAGGCGGATAATTACCAGGATTGGGTAGCCAGCAGCTACCATTGTTGTTGGCTGGAAATGAAATTCCGTCAAAACCTAAAAAAATAGTAAATAAAAATAAAAATTTGCATACTAATGCCGATATAAAACAATAGTAAAATAAATATAAATACGGAATAAGAAAATATAGCCAAAACTTGAAGTAATAAATGCTTTACAATGTAGATTACTTTTTAAAAAATGTGTGCACCATAAATATACTTTGAAATGAACGATAAAGTTAGATTGGTATCTTTGAACAATTCAAATTTGTTAGAAAAACATTTATGAAAAAAAAAATTGAGTAATAATCTCTTTACTAACTTTGTATTTTTGAATGCTATTTTCCTGTTACAATATAGCAGACATATAGCAATCTTCATACACGAAAAGTTAAATGTATTGTGAAGTAAGATAGGGTTTAATAATATGCACTTATTAAACAGAAACCGAAAATTTTTACTTACGTAAATGATAATAAAAGTATTCTTTGTTTATTTTTCGGTGATTTATTTTTCATTTCATGTTGAAGATCGTAGATCGAAGTGAAAAATGTGCTGATTTTTTTTCCATTTCCTTTTCCAAAAAACAATTCTGTTCAACTACTGAATGAATTTTTATGTTAATAATTCTTGATGGATTTATTTTTCAGTTAAATTTAAATTGATCAGCATATAAAATAATCAATCCTTTCTTGTTCCTCTTTTTCGGTCATATTATTTATTTTTCTCTAAATAGGAAACTTTTAAATTTCAAAAGTTTAATCATTGTTAAGAAATATGATTCTAAAAGCCATATTTTCCCACTTTCTGTTAGAGTTCAATTAATTAATTCTATGCATAATTTATTATAAAATAAATACTAACTAACCTTTCGGTGTTCATTTTAATCCAATACTTTGTTTAATAATAAAGTTGATTAAAAACGTTTTAAATATTTCTCTAACTAAAATCAAAATGTAGTGAAAAATCTCAAAAAAACTTTCAACATTGATTTTGAGATATTCTTTAATCAAAGTAAACTTTCTTAGTATATATTAATTATCAAGTTATCATGGCAAGCATCACTGCTCGTGCCATCTGACTACATGGCATTTAACTACACAATATGCTACCTTTCTCTATCAACAATTTTCTTTGTAAAAGGTATAATAGAAAAAAAAATTAATTGCAAAATGTAACTGAAGACTAAAATGTGTAATGTATATAGCATTTTATATGTGCCAGCCTATCATGAACTGAACTATATGAACATTCGTCGCTTGTTTGAATTGCCTCTTCATTGCTTAATATATTTAAATACCCCCATTAATACGACACATATTAGACCAGAACTATCAGATTAGTGAACATTCATTAAAATAAACCCTTTTCAGTAGGAAAGCCAATGTTTATTGTCCAAAATATACAAAGTTATATATATTATTATAGTATAAAGATAAATAATTACAAAATATTAGCAAATGCTTATTGTTTCCGCCATTCGACATTAGTGATATCAATAAGTAATTAATGGGTTTTCCTTTAACTTTGCAAACGATTGAAGACTTGATTGGTGAAGATCCGGTCTGTAGACAGATCGCTGGATTTAATTGGCATTAAAATATTATTTTATTAATATAGTTCATTTATTATTTGGCGCTTTTTTTTTTGTTCATAGCTTTTTAGTGCATATGATTAAACCACAAGTATCAAATATCAGTTATTATCAGACATAATGCCAAAAATGCGTTTTTCGAACTCAGGAAGAGCTAAAAACGTAGAGTTTCGTCACAATCTGGAGTTCGCATTTATTTTCGATTTTAGTATTTTCTCTGTATAAGAGAAAGTATTGTAATCCTATATACTATTTCGTGTATGCATGATGAGAGTATAGTGTATACTATCTTCCTATGCGAGATATTAGATATATTTTCGAATAAACTAACTGCATTGTGCGTGGAAAGCGAAAGGTATTTTAAAACTAATTAAAAAAAATCTCTTTAGCTTATAAAAATAAAAATATCCTTGTGTTTACGTAAATATATGCATAAAACAATTTTAATTTAAATCTGAAAAGACGATTGCTCTATCAAGAGTAATGTGCAGTCAAGCATGGTCTTAAGTATGCACGTGTGTTTTGCAATGAAACGTCCTCCATTGTCATTAACATCCTCCTAGGATTTCGAAAATTGTTTTTTCAAATGACGATTTCTTAATATTGTTTCATAATTTCCCAATTCCATACATAACTTCAAAACATATTATTCGAAGAAAACACTTTCCAGGCCGTCTTAAAATCCAATTAACATTTCTATAATGCCCATCCAACTGTTGAATTTTGGAGAAAGTAATATTCTCTCTTCCCCCCACCCCTCCTCCCACGCTTTTACAATTTTTACATTCTCTTCATACAACATTGTAATCTTCAAAAAAATTCGAAGTCCAGTTTTTTACTAATCTCCGTGTTTAATATCTGAGTTCGAAAAACCCCTTTTTGCAAGTCTGTCTGTCTGTGGCAAAGATAAATGAAAAACTCTTTCAGATAGAGGGATGAAATCTGCTATACGGTCTACATCCATTTGTAGATTTCAATCAAATTCTGAGCTAAATCTATTTAGAGGAAGTCTGTTTGTCAGGCTATTCAAGTATATTTTAATACAACTACAAAGAAAAAGCGCTTGCTGGATAAAATTCGGTGCACAGATTTAATATCTGTAGTCACCTATCATGGGATTGACTGCCTGTCGATCTTAACTTTCAAAAGCCTGTACACGCTATAGCTCAAAAACTCAAAGTTTTAAATTTGATGTGTGATTTTGTGATAACCAGTGTACTTCTGTGTCAATTTTTGGTTTCTAATCGTTTGGGAAAAAACGCGTCTAAAACAAAAATTTGCACGATAGATTCAATAAAAATTCTTAATTTAAGCTACAGATTGATATTTCGCAAGTATTGTACACATTAATGCTGGACAATGCTTTCTCTTCCTTATCCAATGTCCACTATTTTTACGGGGGGGGGGATAGTATGTTTATTAGAGAGTATGTGAGTAAGTATTTGGAAAGCCTCACCCTCTGGTTTAAAAATTTATCATTCTTGCTATCTTTCATGGAATTTTAATTAGATTTTTAATTAAAAATTATGCAAGATTTTATATTTTTTTACACAAATTTAAGTGCAAATTGTTGCACTAAATATATTTTTATAATGCTTTAAAATTAAATTTTTTCCTCCAATGATATCAACTTTATTTTCGTATAATTTTTAAATTTCTTAAAATATCTTTCATTACGGTTTTTACAACTGTAATTTTCATTTTTTTCAGTTACTGGATTTATACCCATATGCGTTGCCACAACATTAGTTATATTTTTTTCCAATGATTTGTAATTATGAATAATTTTTTAGAAACAATGTAAAAGCAACCTAAAATAGCATCCGGTCATGAAGTTCCAAACTGAAGATTCGTATTTTATTTATTTTGTAAGTGTGTGGAATTTCGTAGATCAAAATAATAAAAATGGGGGAAACCGAATTTCCTAAATTTTTCAACTACTTAATCATTAAATTTTTGAGGGAAATACTAATTATATACTGATAAAATACTGACAATAATTTCGTTGGTTCTCTAAAAAGTCGATTTTTAAAAAAAATTAACATTCTGAATGTTTGAACAGTTTTCTTTATAAAATCGTTTGAATTCTGCTCCTAAATTCATTTCTTGGGAAGATATACTGATTTTTTATAATTGTTTTTATATATGTTTTAATTTGTTAAAAGCTATTTTTTCATATTCTGATTTTTGATAGAATTTTCTTTCGAAAAACTTCATAAACAAAAATGTAATACAGAATTTTTTGTTGAAATTTGGTATCATAATCTTTTAATATGTTTCGATAGTTCCTGAACTAGGGAATAAATAATTCATTTAGAAATATTCCGTAGTTACTTTAATGTTTTATAATGCGAAAAAAATGTAAATTTCATATCATTTATCAGTCCAGCTCCAATATCTAAAGAACGAATCGAAATATACATATATTTTTTTTTAATTCGGAAACGAGATAATATATTTCTTAAGTTATTTACAAAATTTTGCTCAAATCATTTGACAAACCTCTAAACCAAAAGATTTTTATTTTATACCTTCTTTTAGCCAAAAAGTCCTTGTTTTCCAATTTTGAAAGAACATTTGTAATTTAACTGTTATATTTTGTTATATTAACATAGATATTTCTTTCAATTGTTTTTTTAATCAAAAATTCAAAACTATTACTATTTTAGATAGTTTTTTAAAAAATTGATCCTGCCTAATCACATATTATAAACGGAAAATAAAAATAAAATCTACTTTTAATAATTTATATTGCTGTGTTCGTATCAGTAAATGACTTATAAGATATAATCGAGAGCATGAAATACAAAAAAATTGTGAATTTATAAGAAGTAGCATACAATTTAAATGCTAATCATTGCATCTGACGTATTGTGAAGTAAAGTAAATGATAAAAAAACAAGAGGAGAGAAAAGTACTTTTCCTTCATGGATTTTATGGGAAATTGTCGAATGTACGACTTACAAAAGAAGTTAGAAATTGATTTTTGGTTGCTAAATGTCAATAATGTAAGCGGTAGGAAAACTTTTTTGTATTCAACTAAAATTATTTTTATATTTCAGTATTATTTTCATAGTTGTCTATTTTTAAACATATATCAGTGCAACAGAAATCAGATGTTTTATTTTTTTTATTGAAAAGATGAAATAATTTTTTAAATCTAAAAACACTGCTGAATTTGTTATAAAAATAATAAATTTATAAGTATCTGATACAGACATTTAAAAATTTTGATACAAAGGTATATTTGATTACTGTATGGAATTTTAGAAATTTTTATGTTTAACTTAGTTCTATCGCATTATTTCAGATTTCTATAAAAAAAATTTATTCACCCTTAAAAATGGTAGTCAAAAAGTTAATTTAATCACGAATAATTATTTCATTTCAATTATTAATTATTTCATAATAATTTCAGAAGAATTTATGAGCATCAATTTCAGTCTGAACGTAAATCTCTGTCATTTGTTTTTGTGCGAAAATTTACCTATAATCTATCGGAAATAATTTTAATTTCCCAATAAACAATTGATTTTTGCTCCAATGTTTTGGTACAGTAATATTATACAATTTTTATGCAAATATCATCATCAATCAAAGTTTAAAGCTGAGCAAATGATTAACTCGTATCGAATAACGATTGGTGTTTTTTTAAATAAGTTTGGCGATTTTAAAAAGTTTTAAGAATCTAAATGTAAACAAAAACGTAATGGAGGTTTACACTACAACCTAAAAGATATCTCGATATCTTAATTCCGAGTTTAAAGCTGTTTTACAAAGCGAAAGTGATGCAGAAACAATTGAAAGGAAAAATATTTCCATTTATTTTTAATTCACATCTAACTTTCTACTCTATAATGGAGATAGCATTTATTAAAGTTAGCTTGATAGGTTACATCAATTAAGGCGCATCTCGTGAAATATCGTTTTTTTTTTCCATAAATATATACATACTGAATCTTTAAAAAATTTCAGAAGCTATTTTTTGGAATAATGACACATTTTTCTGATCTATATTCCATTACTATCAAATCTCGTTGTCTCCTTAGAATTCGTTTATATACCTGATAATAGTATTCTTGATGATTTCTGTATGTTTGAGCGTGACGTAGTGTAATTCGCCATTGTCAATGACGTGGTGCCCATAGCATAAGATTTTTTCACCCTTTCTCACCATATGTGGCAATAGTAAATGCAAATGGTATCGGGAACACGGTATTATTATTATTGCTTGCTCTTTAAATTTGGTTTGAAAAGTAAAAAATATTCAGTAACTTATTGTCCCCAGAGCATTACTTTGTCTCCAACCCCTTGTTCCGTCTTTATGCTTATTGACTATTGATCTCATTTCAGTTATTTATTATTTATTTGATTTATATTATACAATGTTGTTAGTTAATGTGTTTATATAAGACTGTTAATACGAGTAAAAAAACGGGAGTAAAAATTTAAAGGAAACAGGGTATCTCAAAATGTGTTAAGTCGTTTGAAAATTCAAATAATAAGCAAGCAGTCTGTGCTTCCAAAAGATAAGAAAGATGAAGATATGTTGAACACTGAGTTACCGCCTCGACGATTTCTTAAACAGGAAGATGAACTGCTCTCATCTTTTGCTATATAATAATGCGTTTTTCTTTTTTACGGGGGGTGGGGGGTGGTGCGAATTTGCAACTAGATGCCGCATTTAAATCTGGACAGTTTTGTTTCCAACCGTAAAAGAACAGAAAGGATACCTGAAATACTTAGACTTGTTCGCGAGCTTTATTTCTTATTGAATGAATAACTACTTTTATTTAAATGTATATTTAAATAAGAAAATTTCTAGAATAAGCAGTTGACTTTATCTAGTAGAGGATTTCTGCAATTTGCGACTCCAGGGAATGCCTATAAGGAAATACTTTTCATTAAATAAATGAATCAATTTAATTTCATATTTTAATATATTTTTTAACTTAATTAATATGTTAATGATTCTTTTTAGGTTAATATTTTTTTTTAATTTTATAAAATTTTGGAAATATATTTGTTTTTATTTATTTCTTATAAGTCTTAAACTAAATACATCCATTTTTGTATGCAATATTATCTATGTTCTATATTTACAATTTATTATTTTTGTATAATTATAATTACATACATAATAAATAAATATTATTTATATATGTAATAACGTTAGTTTAATTATATTAACGTTTCGTTTTAAAGCAACACTAGAGCCATTTTAGAACGGACCTCGTCCTTTTGAATCGCGTCAGATGACAGTAATAACAAAGAGGACGTAATAATGTATATAGAAGCCGTTATTTTTGATAAAATATTAATATTGTCCTAGTATTTTATAATTCGGGGAATTTGCATACACATTTTAATTATTTTGCAACTAAGAAAATAAAATTTCTTAATCAGTTTGCCTGTGATTCCCTTTCTACCTTGCCAACCTGTGTAGTTTCTTGATCTACTTAGCCGAAAATCCGTCACTGACTTTGACTTAACGTTTTCTTTTTAACGCGAAAGTGAATGGGTTGAAAGTACGCATAGCAAATGACTCCAATGGCTGTGAAATGATTCGCTACAGGTATTTTGCCAAGTATGAACAAGAGTAGTCGCAGAACAATTATTAAGTACCCAAAAAGAAATTCTGAGATCTTGTGGTGACCACGAGAGAGTGTATTTGCAGCAAGAAGTAATATGAAGTGACGCACTTGAGACAGTAATATAAGCAAACATGATTTCAGTATTTCTGTAGTTTCTTACTGTTTCCGATGATTTTCCCTTTCGGAGTTCACGATAGGTTTCAGTTCGATTTAATCCCGGAGCCAACTTCTATTGTTTCTGGAATATTCTTAACATATGTGATTATGTTTCGAGAGTTATTCCTTTCTGGTTGGGCATCTGTTATCTTCATTTCTTAACTGACATTTTTAACTATTGTTATCGTTTTATTATTAAAAAAATTTATTACTTATTTTTTTATGGCATTTATGCTCAGCATCTTTAACCCTTTTTAGGGCCATGGGAAGTATGATTCCCATCAAATTCATCAATCTTTGCATGGATTTATGTAGTTTTGCGTAAGTTCTGACAAATTTTTCAATCAGACGGAAACTTAGAGTCTTCATTTCCTTATTTCACACAAAATGGCATGTCTTGATTTGTTACTTAATTATTAATTAATAAATCAAAATAAATTTATCTAATAAGCTAAATGAGTCACTTTTCTTAAGCCAATGACAATCCTAAAAATATTTTAATATATCATGACTAGAAAAAAATAGCCCTTTAAAGGGTTAAAGGTGATTGGGTACTGGAATCGTATATGGTGCAATCCACCCACAATCTCTTCTGTATTAACATAAAATTTTGTCTTCCTTTTGTTCTGTACAAGGGATTTAACATTATTTGCAACTATTAACATTAACTATGTACCATTATTTGGACAGTTGTTTCGGAGAAAGCACATTAGACATCGCAATTTACTAATGTTTAAAATCGCATAAAAAGAAGAAGAAAATTGTTTTCTGACAGTTCTACTCACCTAGAAAATTATTGACTCCCCCTGAATGGTAGAACTGCGCGTAAGGCTTCAAAGCCTGGTATCGTCGCCTGAAGCCTCTCGGCCTGCGTCTGAACGAACCCTCCTCGAACATGTACTGACTGGCCGGATCGACCGTCCAGTAGTGGCCTTTGCCCGGTCTGCCCAGACCTTTGGGCAGCTTGATGAAGCAATCGTTGAGGGACAGGTTGTGTCGGACGGAGTTTTTCCAGCCCTGATACTGGCCCCTGAAGAACTGGAATCGGCCCTGAAGGTACTGGTAGATCTCGTTCAGTGTTAGGCGCTTGGACGGAGAGCTCTGAATCGCCATCACTATCAGGGCGATATAGGAGTAAGGAGGCTTTTCTTGCCGTCGCAGGCCTGAAAAGAAATAGAAACTCAATTACTGGAATTGTGTCATTAACCCTTTAATCGTTCTACCCTCACCTCATATTAGCATCGATTTAGAGCTTGTCAAATTTACAAGCTGAAATAGCATCGTTCAAAGACAATAAAATTCGATACAAAAATTACAAATAATCCATAAACATTTCAAATATGCTATAGATTCTTAATTCAATAGGTAAAACTGCAGATTCACCTGTTTAGGTTATGAAAACATCAAAACAGTTAGGAGGTTAATATTGATCTAATATTCCATGAGATGTCAAACTAGATTCGTTTATTATTTGAGACAGAAATTTATTTTTTCTGAAACGGTTTGTTGAAAAAACGTTTGTAGGTTTTTATTTAGTTTAGATTGTATTTTCTGTCACATATGTAAATGGAACGCCATTTATGAACTCATCGAGTAAAATTAGTCAGAGATAAAAATTGACATAAATTTCGAATGTCATTCAGGATGAATTTCATAATTTTTATTTTAGATATTATAGATAAATTAATTATATTCTTATGTGATGAAAAAATTGTAAACTCCTGCGCAGTTTATCCAGCAAAAAGATCTTTCGCTAAAAAAATATCGTCATAATCAAAGTAAGTAATTAATAAAATGTCTTCCATACTATTAATACACGCTGGCTTTACATAAATGTTACCTGCAAACAAGAAATGGATTTCTGAATTTTAAATTTTATAACAAGCGCCACAAAGAATAAAAATAAACAATTCCTCCCACCTAACGTGAAATCAATAGCTAAAAATATGATTATTGAATAAATCAATTCTTTATACATATATATAAAATCAAAATCCATAATCTTTTAATGAAATCAAAATCCATAATCTTTCAATAAAATACATTACACCGGGCTTATCGGGCTTATTTTAAATCATACGTGTTTGAGATTGTTGCTTACAGAATGTAATCAATATTTTGATGATAATATATTATTGCAATATTATAATAGAATAACTTTTTGATGATAATATATTATTGCAATATTATAATGGATTAACATTTTGATGACATAATATGATTGATAATATTTCAGTACTTGATACATTACGATGCGATCGATATCTTTGAAATTTCATAGTTTTATAGAGTTTTAAAATTTTGACGCAGCAACACAGAGTAATTCCTTCGAAGTTGCAGATACCTAGAGGAGTTGGGCTTCGTATTCTAATGGGGGATGGAATTTCACTAGAATTTTTACATATTTATAGAGAACAACTGAATTAAATAGATAATATTTACAGGGAAGGTTTTCTTCATTTTATTTTTATCTCAACTTATAATATCTCAGGCATGATATTAATTATTGATATAAATTTTACTTTTTCTCTTCAAATGATATGTCAGATTTTATCTGTGAGTCTGAGTAATTTTCTATCAGGTTATTTTTTATCTTTTTAGTGAATAATCATACAAATTTACAAAAGATAAAAAGCATTTTCACACATCTGATCATCAAATCGTTTTAACCACATCGAATTCTGTATAGTCGTGATAGTTGAAGGATGGTTGGTAGAGTGGCTTATCAGTTTTATTGGCACAAGAGCCAGATAAGTCTACAAATGGAATAAAAAATTCAAAGAGCCTTCAATAAAGTCAAAAGACGCAATGGTGTTGCGAGAGGGTATAATTTGTGCATTCCCAAATGGAGAAGTTTCAAGAGAATAATTTGATTTATATAAATATCTGTATTATCTTTAATAATTTGTTTTGAAAATTCAGATAGACTTCTAGGTACAATTTTTAATGCATTGACGGGACGTTTTGGCACAACATAGTGGTATCAAAGCTGTATGAACTAACTGTATCAAATAGATGCGTCGAATAAGGAATATCAAAACAATAAAAATCTTATTTTAAAAATAACGTCTTTGAATGATTTCAGTATTCTTCTCCTTGTGCTGAAATTGAAATCCCTAAAATCTACATGATTTAAAGATTTATATCTGATTTAGAACCTACATCTAATTGATGTGACTTTTACAGTAATAAAATATTTAAAAGTTGTACTGCATCGAATTCATTTGGTGATATTTTAAAATTAGATATACGTTTCTATAGAATAATAAAAATGTACAAGTAGCTCCCAAGTTACTGTATGATTTCAAATATCTATAACTTTAAGAGTAACTAATCTTTTTATTCTTCCTTTTTAGGTATAGAAAAGAGAATATTAGAAGATTTTCCTCGGAAAAGGATGAATGATTAAAAAGCAAACCTACATCCTCCCTTAACTGTACGCATTGAATTTCGATTCTGCAGTGATAAAACGAGATGTATCGTTATGAGGTAAGTTAATAAAGTTAAAAGTTCACAGAAGAAAACCCCACAGAAATGGTCTTCCCAAAACTTTCACGCACGCTCTCTAATAAAGGTATATCTCCCACTCCCACAAAAAATTTGGACTTAGGGTAAGGCAAAGAATGCGTTGCATGACATTAACTTCCGATAGATACGAAATATTAACCTTTGGATTGCATTTAGCATTTTTACTGTCGTGTAAGTCCTTGGTGAGTTATTTAACATTAACTTTTTTACACAATCGCTGATGAAAGTGAATTTGTGTTTTAGACACATTTTATCCCAACCGATTGAAATTATCATTTGACACAGAACTATAATTACAGTCGCAAAATCATATCCTAAATTTGATATATTTTAGGCATTTTGTTTTTAAGCTATCTCTTTTGCATGCTTCTGAAAACACAAATCGACAGACGATAAAGAACGAGAGACATTCAACCTGTTGCTGGATTTGGCTCAAAATATGATATGTGTCTATGCTGCAGATGTTAAATCTGTTTACCTTCATCTATCTAGCTCATTTCGTTTTATAGTTACCGTGTTCATTTATATTCAAACAGCCGAACAGACAGACTTCTTCTGAAAGCAGTTAGCTCAAAATTTGATAGAAATCTAAATACTAGTGTAAAGACCATATACCAAATTACACCCATCTATATCAAAGTGTTTATCAGTTTTCTTTGTCAAAAACAGACAGATGCAAATAGACATGATACTAAAAATATGTTTTTAGTATTATGTTTGCTTTGTTCGGTGAATAGAAAGATCTGAAACATAGAGATTTTCGTCAAAATCTCCATTTCGAATTTTTTGATGAATATAATATTTTGTCCATACTTCGTATAGGAGAAAGTAATAAGGAGTCGCGTGACTTCGGTTATGTCGGGATATTATATACGCATTTAAAAATAATTGGCAAAACCGAAGCATCAGTTTTCACAGAAAACCATATCTAACGAGGGAAGCAAACGAAATTTGTAAGCATTAAAAAAGATCTAGGTCATTTCAAAAGAAATGTAAATTTTCAGACAATATACTATAATCAGGAACTGATTGTAACCGCTCGACTTTAAAAAATCATTAGTTTGCTATAAAAAAATTTATACAATTCACAAGTCAATTTTGGCGACCCGTTGGTCCTCTGGAGATATGAGAAGTTTTTAATTTCAACAAAATCTCTCAAACATAGCTGTATGTCCAGGATTCCGTAAATATATCAGACATTAAATTCGTGTTATTTAAATAGCCTTCTATCTGTTCTTTTCATTTCGTATATGTATTTTTCAAATGGAGTCCAGTTTCATAATATCATCGAGCTATTAAAAACATAAGTGTCAAGTTTATCTCTCTTCTAACTTTCGTGACAATGATTGAATTTCTTATACAAATATTGAATAAAATCATTCTATCTTACCTAAGAGTAATGAAGGAAAAAATAAATACACGACTAGTACTGGATGAAATAATGTAAAATGTTTTAGGATTAATTTACGATAAATTCATTAAAATAATCTAAAAAATCTTTAAAAAAATTAATTAGATCTAAATTAAATGATTTTACAGAAATTGCTATGGCATCAGTAGAAAGATAATTGTTTTGGACTTTAAAACAATGTGGAATTAGTTTTTGTACGAGAAAATTTTAGAAAATATCAAAACCTCGTTTAATTTTTAATTAATTAAAATTCTAATAAAAATTTCAGAAATTCGATTAAATAAAAATTTCTTCGAGGTGCACATTCTCACCTTCCAAAGTATATATTTGCCAAATTTAGTGACTATAAATCAAACGGTCTGTCATGTTGAGCGCCAGTGTCATGTTGAGCGCACACACAACACATTTTCGCCATTTATATGAGTATAGATAGAAAAGTCGTATTTATCAAACTTGAGTACATTTTATTGGAGTTATGGAAATAACTCCGTATGTAATGTTTTAAATCGATATGTGTGAAAGCTCTATTCTTTATTACATATGTTTCTTCCAAACAGCTATAGTGTTACCCAATAAATTAATTGGACATTGCACGTAAAATAATTAGACTATGCATGTATTTATGTGCAAAATTACAGCCCAAACGTATGCATATTTTGTCAGTCCTGTCTGTCGCTTAACTAAACAACAAAAAATGTTGATGCTTTAAGTCACCTATAAAACTGTCGACTACCATGTACAGGCAAGTAGCTTTATTTTGCTATGACATAAAAGCTTTCTTTCTCCTTTGTGCTCCTATAAGAAATTTAAACGCAAAAACCAGTTGCTTTAAATAGCATAGAATTGCCGAGATGAGCTATATCTTCCGTAGATTTTTTTCGTATATAGGTATATTCATAAGTGCTGTTCTTTTTGTTAGGTTAACTGCTAACTTGCAAACTGAGAATACCTTTTAATATTGAATTAATAAACAAACATTATCGATGAGTGCTGAAATACATATAAACTGATATTAATATTTAAACTTATCTTTAAGTCATATTTCTGAGGTCATGATTCAAGCATAAGTCTCATTGTGACTTCAGTTCAGTGGAGAAGAAAAATAAAAATTAGGAATCAAACTTCATTTCAGGAATCTGACATTAGAAATATAATTTTTCTTATTAAAAAAGGCTAAAAATACATATGAAAGAGAGAAATAGAGAATATATAAGAAGAGATTTCAAAGGAAGCAAAGGACTGAAATCTTAGATTCTAAAACATTTTCATGTTTTTTCACTTGATTCTTATTTATCGTTAGTTTGTTAAATTGTGTGGCAGGAATTAGAAAACAACTCTCGTACTTAGTCACTGAAGTATATTTAGATATTCGGAGCAGTGGTCATCCGATGATAAGAACTCATCTCTGATGCTTCAATTCGAAATCCTTTCAATCAAACATAAATAAATAAATGACCGCCGTGTGAATAGGTTTGGTGCCAAGGATGTTGAGAGCCAAGTTGCACTCAGGGCTGGTATACAAACCCCTCCCCATAGCACCACATAACATCTAGCACTTCCTCTTGAAAAATCTAGAAAAATATAATTAAATGTTTGCCTGTCTCAGTGTTTGTTTGCTTGAATATCATACAATTCCACACCCCTTGACAGATTAGAATGAAATTCGGCATTCCTGTTACTTAGCATCTAAAAGAATTAACTGCGCTATTAAAATGCTGCCACGCTCAAGCTGTTGAAACGATGATAAAACATTTCAAACTGTTTCATAATAATTTCGGAATAAAGTAACAGACAAAATTATTTTTTTCCCTCTCTTAAAATAAAAGAAGACTAGCCATAAGTCTAGTCACTATAAATAAATCTGAAATTATACGACATAATTCCAAAAGTCATGTAACATATGCAAAAATCGATTCAATATCACATGCTGACTATCGGTTAAGTGAGCCTCAGGGTGAGTGTTCATGTAAAATCTTCACATTTTCCATTGAGTGTAGCTGCCAAAAATACACCATTCTTTACTTTATAGATATGTATATTATTCTGTATTAAAGAAATCTTTTCTATAAAAGTTAATCTAATCTATAAAAAAATTTCTTCATAAAAAAAGTTTTTTATAATAAAATATTTATATAAAGGAAAATTTTATATGAATTTACAATAATATATATATTTTCTTATCATTTGTATTATTAATTTTTCATGTATCTATTTTATAACTTTTTAAATTTCAAATGGCAAAAACATGATGCGAATAGTTTCAATTTTTTTTTTCAAAATCATGTTTGAAATATACGTTAGTTAAATACCTCTCGGGTTTCATTCGATAAACGCATAATAATTCGTTGCAATTTTAAAAATCACTATCTTATTAATATTAAATTATATATTTAAACATTTAATCACAGATTTTTAAAAAAAAATTATATACAAAAATTTAAATGGAAATTCTGTAAAGGTATATTAAAGAATTTAAGTTGGAGTAAATAAGAAAGTTTAAATATTTAAGGAATACGTATTTTTTAAATCAGACAATGTTTTTCATATACATAGTGCGTTTAGGAAACTATAATTCTGCATTTCTAAAATTTACGGATAACTATAATTGATTTTGCATAGTGTGGATCCAAAAGAACATAATATTTAAAAATATATTTTATAACATTGTAAGTAGAAAAAAATTCTCCTATACCTTTATATAATTTTTTAATAACTCAGTTTTTTTTCTTTTTTTATGAACAGACCTTTTGCAGCATTTAGGCCGAATAAGTTTAATGTATGCTTTACAAACAAAATCTTTAGTTATTAACAAATATGTAAAAAGTTCAAGCGTAATAGAAATGATCCAATAGGATATTTTTTATAAAAATAATGCTTTCAGATTAACTTTGTTTTGGTGGCAGATATACGTTTTCTTATTTGAAGTTAATCAGTTTGAGTTTCTTTTCTGTGAATGACTTAATATCCATAGGGTGGTTCAGACACCCACATGCTGGCATTAACTAACCTACAAAAATTGCCTCGATTACACAATACCATTTAAACAACAGAATGAACGGTGAGCAAATCAATCAATTTTTACAATTCAATCATTTATTTTAATCGATTTCCTTTGCAAATGCATTTATTAATTCGCATGAGGTGACCAACTGTTTCACCAAAAATATTGGTTATAAATTTTTTCAGATATGTCGATCAGATATAACTTCATGTCCATAATTCCGTAAATTATTTGAGATTAAAGCTCAGTCATAATTGTCTTACTTACTTTGAATATTAGAAAGATTACACCATTAGAACCATTAGAAAGATTACATGAATCTTTCTAATGGTGACAGTGCTATAAGAGCATAGCATTGTTAAAAACTGAAATATCAATTTCGTTCCTTTTTTATATTTCATGGTATTGTAAATATCTTATAGGTCTGGCAAATTATACGAAAATAAAACAAAAACCCTCTTTAACTTTCAACAATGAAAGAAAAATAAGGCAATTGATGAAACGATGAACACGGTTTGAACTTCAGGGCAACTATTTAATCTATTGTGGGAAATTTAAAAAAAAAATTATTGAAAAAACTGCCAAAATTTAAAAAAAAAAAAATTGCACAATTATGAAATTGGCATCATTGAAAAGAACATTTTATTTAACATTTAAGAAATTTATTTTTGTGCAATAATATTTTCGTGATTTATTGCGGAAGAACGTCAGAATTCAGCGTAATTTTTATTTAATTAAACTTTCAAAAATATTGTTCGAGGTGCACATTTTCACCTTCCAATGTGTTAAATTTAGTAACTGTAGGTCAGAAGATAACGCCTGTTGAGCGCCAACTTTCGCAATCATGCACACGCACTCACAAACACGAACACACACACACGCACATACACACACATTCATCTTTATTATTAATACTAGCCGCCTTTGGTGACCAGTCGGTTCGCTAGTGATTAATGCTCGCTAAAATTTAATAAAAATTAAATTAATTAAAATTAATAGCTTTTTCAGAATTTTTTTTTTTTATGCTTCAAAGTTTGATAGTCACATAACTCATTAGATAGTTATTAAATCGTTTTGATAGTCACATAAGTACAACTAATACAAGCCTTAAGCTGTTTTGTTCATAGTACTATGTATTTTATAAATTTGTGTCAGCTACAAAAAATTTGAACTTTGAGTTGGAGCGAAAGTTCTTTAAACTTCAATTAATTTAAAAAAACTTCTCTGTTTAAATCATATGTGTTTTTAAAATGAGTAAAGAAAACTGAATCATTCATCATTAAAGTCCTTACGTGCATTACAGAATAGATTTTATCATTGATGCAATGTCTCAAAGAATTATTCAAAAAAAAAATTTCTCTGATTCATCATGAAATTTAGTTTTTACTTTTACTTTTAAAAGAATCTAAACGACGTCAATAAAAACATTGTATTTTGTTTCGATCGTTAAATACATTTCAAAAAATTATAAAATATAAATTTTATGTAGTTCTTGGATTTTAAGAAATAATATTCTGCAAAATATTCTTGAAACTACAAGTTTTGGACAAATAAATAAATGTTTCTATTTTCTGCGATCAAGTCTGGCCGATTTATGAAGTTTTAAATATTATTATTTTAGAACAATAAACATTTTAGACCAATCAGTCTTGGGAAACCCAGGGTTGATTATCGTATCTTCTTTCAGACAGTCGACGAAGTGGTCTAAAATCGCCCAATTTTATAGAATTGTGATATTTAAATTTCAATCAGTTCAGTTTTAGTGATTGATTTCGTTGATTAGAGTGCAGCTGTTTTTATTTAAAATATTAGTGTCTCAAGAATATTTTATAAGATATGATTCATAGGGTAGATGATTTAAAATTTGTAATTCATCAAGTATTTGTTGTCACAAGTTACATAAAATGTAATTAATTACTAAGACCATTTAGTTAGCAGGAGGCTGTCTATTACTAAACGTTTACAAATTAGCGGATGGACGTTGATAAAGTGAATATCCTGTAAGTATTAAACCATGTTTACCTTAAATAGAACTGATTACTGAATACTTTCATTAACTGATTTATTGAATTAATAACATAAATGTTGGAAAAGACGATAAAAAAATTGCATTTACTTCTTAAAATATATCATATTTCATTTTCATACAGTCAAGTGCTGAAAATTACATTTTTCCAAGTTTAATTGGCAATAATAATTAATTTATTTTTTAATCCGAGTTTTTATCACTGTGATGGCTACTCGCTGATAAAAGCTACTTTTTTTCCCATTCACACGTAATGTGCTCGTCAAGTTTAAATTTCATTTTTATATTTTGGAAATAAATTGTTGGAAAATACGGTATATATATATAATTTTTAAATTTATTAAAAATATAAACTTAATTTATAGGTTAAAACATCAATAAAATTGAAAAGATAATTTTTTGAACTTTAAGATGATGGGGGGAAAAACCCATTTTTGTACTGTAATATTTGCGGAAGTTATCGCGGAAAGATGCAAAAATTTTGTTAATTCTTAATTAATAAAAATTCTAATTGAAATTTTAAAAAAAATCTCCACTATGTGCACATTCTCACCCTCCAAGTATATATACTATATGACAAGTTTGGCAGTTCTAGATCAAAGGGTCTGATCTGTAGAACGCCAACACACACAAACATTCATCTTTATTAGTAATTATTAAGATTATCATTAAGATTTATTAATTTTATTGGTATACTGATACATTAATCTGTTGCCATTCGATTGCCAATCAACAAAACCTATGGTAATCGACATGGATTTCAGATTTAAGCCGAAATTATTTGATCTTCGATGCGCGCTAGATCAAATGCCCTTTCTTCATGAGAAGGAGAAGACAATAGGTGTTGTTCTTTTACGCAGTTTGTTGTTCAAATTGCTAACTTCATTCGAAGTAAGTGCATGCGTAAATTCAAGAAAAAATGCAAATCGAATTAGTCAATGAGTTCAAAAATGCTTTGGTCTTTAAAAAATTATATGGACATTTCCGACTCCAGATTATTATCAACAAATTCGAAACTAGTTTGCTTTCATTACTTTACTTCATATTTTTACCACGAAAACCCCCCAAAAAATCATATCCTTACCTGTTTATCCTTTGATAATTGAATTTTGAATGAATAACTTATTGTTTATAATATTTTTCATTCTAATAAATTATTTTATTCATTTATAACTTTATGCTAAGAAAGAAAAAAAATTCTAACAGATTTAATAGAACAGTTTTATTCTAATACAAAAGAATTTGATGGTGCGTAATTCCCTTTTTTAAATATAAAAATTTTATTAATTTTATTGGTATACTGATACATTAATCTGTT
Organism: Argiope bruennichi; assembly: GCF_947563725.1. Classification (NCBI taxonomy): domain Eukaryota; kingdom Metazoa; phylum Arthropoda; class Arachnida; order Araneae; family Araneidae; genus Argiope; species Argiope bruennichi. The sequence goes on along the minus strand of NC_079156.1, from coordinate 14,678,859 downwards.
GCCATTCGATTGCCAATCAACAAAACCTATGGTAATCGACATGGATTTCAGATTTAAGCCGAAATTATTTGATCTTCGATGCGCGCTAGATCAAATGCCCTTTCTTCATGAGAAGGAGAAGACAATAGGTGTTGTTCTTTTACGCAGTTTGTTGTTCAAATTGCTAACTTCATTCGAAGTAAGTGCATGCGTAAATTCAAGAAAAAATGCAAATCGAATTAGTCAATGAGTTCAAAAATGCTTTGGTCTTTAAAAAATTATATGGACATTTCCGACTCCAGATTATTATCAACAAATTCGAAACTAGTTTGCTTTCATTACTTTACTTCATATTTTTACCACGAAAACCCCCCAAAAAATCATATCCTTACCTGTTTATCCTTTGATAATTGAATTTTGAATGAATAACTTATTGTTTATAATATTTTTCATTCTAATAAATTATTTTATTCATTTATAACTTTATGCTAAGAAAGAAAAAAAATTCTAACAGATTTAATAGAACAGTTTTATTCTAATACAAAAGAATTTGATGGTGCGTAATTCCCTTTTTTAAATATAAAAATTTTATTAATTTTATTGGTATACTGATACATTAATCTGTTGCCATTCGATTGCCAATCAACAAAACCTATGGTAATCGACATGGATTTCAGTTTTAAGCCGAAATTATTTGATCTTCGATGCGCGCTAGATCAAATGCCCTTTCTTCATGAGAAGGAGAAGACAATAGGTGTTGTTCTTTTACGCAGTTTGTTGTTCAAATTGCTAACTTCATTCGAAGTAAGTGCATGCGTAAATTCAAGAAAAAATGCAAATCGAATTAGTCAATGAGTTCAAAAATGCTTTGGTCTTTAAAAAATTATATGGACATTTCCGACTCCAGATTATTATCAACAAATTCGAAACTAGTTTGCTTTCATTACTTTACTTCATATTTTTACCACGAAAACCCCCCAAAAAATCATATCCTTACCTGTTTATCCTTTGATAATTGAATTTTGAATGAATAACTTATTGTTTATAATATTTTTCATTCTAATAAATTATTTTATTCATTTATAACTTTATGCTAAGAAAGAAAAAAATTCTAACAGGTTTAATAGAACAGTTTTATTCTAATACAAAAGAATTTGATGGTGCGTAATTCCCTTTTTTAAATATAAAATTTTAATATTTGTAATTTATTAATGCATTCAAGTATCTACTTTCCCTTTTTTTCACCTACGTAAGTCTCTTTTTTTCCCTAAGCCTCAACTTTCTTGAAAGGCGGGATGACTGATTGCATTTGCATCCTTCATTTTTAAGCAGATCAAATTTTCCGCGAAGCTCAGTGCCAACTTTTACGCATCATTAATAATGCGCGGCTTTCCTATATATATATAAGGCTTGTGTTAAAGGTCAGGCCTTTATTTATCTTTTTGTCCTTTAGAGCAATTTATATTCAAAAGCAATGTTTATTAAATTTAGTATAGGCGAATTTTCAATTTAATGTACTTTTAACACTCATATAAAACTCTGGAAAAGCAGTGGTACATTTATCAGCGTACATTTCAGAAATTTAATAATATGATTGCTTTTACAGTTTCATATTGTATGAACTAAATCAATTACAGGACTCTTTTGGTTCTTTTTTTATAACGATGGATATAAAATATTTGTGACATCTTGAAATGTTTCAAATAGTTATTGGACATTTATTATTTAAAAAAAATTGCATTCTTTTGGGAAATATGTATTCTTAGAATTTCTTATTTAAAAATTTTGAACCATTTAATTTTTTTAAACAACCCTACAGCATTATTCCCTTAAATATGAATGCTATAAACAATTTTCAAAGAAATTTTCATGAAATTCAAGAGCAAAAAGTTGTTTTAATTTATTTAGGAAATAAGATTATCAAATAAGTAAGTATGCCAAATTATTTCGTAATAAAAATCGTGAACAATAAAATAATTTTTTATTGAATTAACTTCTTTTTCGTGAAGAATTAGATAGTCAAAAAAAGGAGCATTGTATTGTTACAAATAGAATTATTATTTTTTCTTTAGAATTCCCAATAATATTAAAGGCTCAAAGCGACAAATATAATTGATTTTACTGCATATAAAGCTACTTAACTATAGTTAAAATAAAGAATATTAAGCCATTATACATATATAAATATTTGCTGAGGGTGTTTAAAGTTCATGCCTGTTTTATCTGGCATGGAATCCGGAAGTTCTAAACGAATTCTTTTACTACGAATTACTTTGACAGAATAAATGCTGCAAATAACAAAAAATATAGTCAAATTAAAATTTTTAAAGTAAATCCTGATTAAACATATATCTTTTAGAAATAATAGGCATACAATTAATTTTTATATATCTTTGAAATTTTTCATGCAAAATGGAATTGCTAAAGGGCGAAGAAATGTATTCTTTTCGATAATGCGTAATCAAATTAAAATTTTTAAAGCAAATCCTAATTAAACAAATATCTTTTAGAAATAATAGGCATACAATTAGTTTTTATATATCTTTGAAATTTTTCATGAAAAATGGAATTGCTAAAGGGTTAACAAATGTATTCTTTTCGATAATGCTTAATCACCCTTACTTAAGGCTATCATTTTTTACTTTCTCTTATTTGAAGTATACATTGAGTAAGTATTGTAATCGCAAAAAAATTCGAAATCGAGATTTTCACAAATTTGTAATTTTCAGATTTTTTTGAATCCGAAAAAATAGATTTTTGGAATGTCTGCCTGCGAACATAAGTCAAAAAGACGTTGAGTATGACAGTGGAATTGAGAATGGCGGATGAAATTTGATACATGGCATCTACTCCAAATTTGTAGATTTCTATCAAAGTTTGAGCCAAGCACATTTAAAGGAAGTTCTATCTGTCCGGAAGTCTATCTATCTATCTATATCTGAATATAACACGATAAACGCAAAACATAGATATTTAGAAGATAGATTTTAATATCCAAAATGTAGACACTTATCAAATTTGAAAACCAATCCATCAAGAAGTTGACCATCTGATCTTTTGCATGCATATAAAGGTAAGGCCTTTGTATTAACTGTATTAAAGGATTAATAAATTAAAGCATCGCGCTCTAATATGCTTTTCCGGAACTATTTCTAACAAATGGGTTAATAATATCATATAATATAGTTAATAATATCCAAATGCATATATTAGAGTGTATATGAGAAAGTTTAAAGACATTACTCCTAATGTTTTTTTTTATCTGTATATAGTTATGAGATTTCTTAGGAGGGAACAGACAGCATCTGGAAGATCACATTTTTTAATTTTTTCGAAGAACATTATTCATGTCTTGGACTTCAAAAACGATTCTACAAAAATCAATTAGTAAGAATCCAAAAATAGTCGCAGGTAACATTATTTAACAGGAAAAAAAATCTTTTCATTAAAAGGATAATTTCAAGCAAAAATTTATAGAAGAAACGAACTCTTAGTGATTGTAAGAAAAAATTTCGGATTTTAAGAATTCAGATAATGGTTGTAAAATTCCTGAATGTATCAGCTGAAGCTATATATAAATTTAAAAAAATGATTAAAAGAAAATGATAAGAATAATTATAATCTTTCCAATAAAAGTAGCTGCGAAAATTTTTTTGCTATACTTTATGAGAATCATATTTTCTTGATTGTATTATAAATAAAGCAGTGATTTTTAAAAATTTTTATCATCGAACAATATATTTATTACCATAAAAACGTAGAAATCGATATGAAAATATAATAACTATCTTTCGTATAACAAAAAGCTTAAATTAAAATGAGTCTGCACACATAAAGGAAAAATAAAACTGATTTTCCTTTTTTAGTATTCAAGATGGATCCACAAAGAAAATAGAATTTCTTTAAATCAAAACAGAACAATCAATTTGCTTAAGAATTTCTTTTACGAAATGAAAAAGGAGCAATATGAAGGATTTTACGTTCTAGTCTATTATTTATTTTCATGAAAATACATCCTGTCAAGTACAAGAAATGGATCATTTACAATTTTTCTCTACTATGACCTACCTGATCTGCTAAACTTTTTGATGTAGATAGTGTTTTTCCTCTTCAAGTTGCAGATTAGAAGCTGATGTATCATAGGTGTCTAACAAGAACAGTTATTAAAAAGAGAAAGGTTCGTCAAAAGTAAATATTTTTTTGCAAATTGTCCAAGATTCAATAAATTTTACAAAGATTCATCATCATTAAATCCTTGTGAAAAAACTTTTGAGATATAAACTTGAAGTATAAAGACTATCAATTACATTTCACAGTCTTCAGAATATTTGACTTTATATATTTAAAAATGTTTTCCCATCCATCGGATGACTGTTCCTGGATTTGCTGATGTAATTAAAATTATTGTTACCTGATATTACATACGAAAAATTATCAACTGGTTTATTTAAAGCAATGAAACGATTTTTTCATCTGTTTTGGGCAGAATCTATAAATTTGATTGAAGAAAATGTTTTTGGAGGTAAATTTTTCTGCACTCATTCAACTCGCACATATATGCTTCTGTTAGATTGCTTACTATTTATTCTGAATGCCTATTTTTTGATGATTTGGCCTTTTTGGAATTTCTTTTAATCAGCAATAGTTTTTAACTATTTCACTAACAATAAAAAAATTGTAAAGAAAAGGATTCTTGGAATTCTGAAAATCAAATTACGATATTGTTCGTTGCCTGACTTTCGAAATGTTCGGCTAATTGTGGTCTGAAAATAATTTCATTTATGAATTATCCATTTATATAAATTCGAGTTCTGCAACCACCTTATAATTTTTTTTGTCTAATCAATGATGAGTGGCATCTTTCAAAATCAATTGTCAAATTACCAAACCATCCGTTGCCAAGCTTTTGACATAGTCGGAAAATTTTGCCTGAAAATTTTCATTTGATGAATTATTACTTTATAGTCAATGATGAGTAATATCACTCATCGTCAAGAAAATCTTTCCATTGATAAGATGCTTCGTATAAAAAAGAAGAAACTAATCAATTTTGTAAAAGAAATCAAAGAAAACATTTACAATTTCAGAGGATCATGAAACCATCAATTGAAATTATGTTTGAACATCAGTTTAAATTTAAGGCTAAAAAAGCAAATAATATCTATCATTTCCAACAAAATTAATTGGAAATAATCCGGAATTTCCAAATTCGGGAGACTAAGAAATCAAGAATTCCTGATAACACCTGAACACAATTATTGGAATAGTTTAACTAGAAATGAAAAGAAACTGTAAATAACAAATGTCGTCTTGGCAAAGCTGAAGCAGCAAGTTTGTGAATTATTTTCAAACCAGGATTCATTTTTTTAAAGGATATTATTAAGGATTCACTTTTTTTTTCTTAAATTCTTCTCGAAGAATCGTTGAGCTAGAATAATGAATCCTCTTTTTAATATAAAAATATAACTAATTAAATAACTTAAAAGAATTTTTAATTCAAGAGAAAGTATTTTATAACATGTTAACACTTTTAATTTCGTTAGCAAAGAACTCAGAAGTTTCTCATTCATTTTGCAATGTAAAATATAATTTTCGTATACATTTGATTTAATCGACATATTAATATTTTAACGTAGTTCATTAATCTGAGTTTATACGACAGTGGGGAGTTGAAATCCAGATATAATCTGAATTTCGGATTTTGTTTTTACTTTCATAGATTCCGAATTACTATATTTGTAATAGGTACATAAACTGACTTCAAAATTTTTTATTCATTTAAAAGCTACGTACACTTTTAATTTCAAGATTGGATACAATTCATGTGACCACAATTTCTTGTCTTGATGCTCATAATGAACTTTAAATTATCAGTGTAGGAGGATTCCCCCCCCCCCCCGAAAAAAGCAAACCTACAATTAATAGATATTTTTCAAATATATATTTATACATTGAACAAACCAAAGTGTAATAATTTTTCTAAATGAATATGAAAATAAATTCATATTTGATGATAATATATAAATATTTTATTTCGGAAAGCCAAACTGCCTGAAGAAGGTGTACATATGTATGTTTGTAAGACCATTGCATTAATATTCTTCATTATTTGAAATCATGCCAGGTTTTCATTACACTTCAAAGTAATTTTCGGGAATTTTGAAGTGAAGTGGCGACTAGCTCTGATAGAAGTTGAAGAGAAAGATTTTAAAAAAGCAGAACATTCTTTTTGTAACTTGAATGAGAGGGGAAAGGGTCACATACTATTGAAATGGAATGTGTAATAAGATACTGAATATGAAATTTCTGTTTCTGGGATTGAAGTGAGTCTTATTAATGGTTATTCATTGAAACTTTTAATTTTCATATATAATAGCATGTATAAAACTATAATTTCCATTTAGAAATCTGCTTCAAGCTGTTTCATAGTAAACATGTTTCATAAATCAACTGCAAGATTAAGAGCAAAAGAACAAAGAAAAGCAAGAGCAAAAGAAATTATTAAAATTATTATTAAGAGCAAAAGAAAAAAAAATCGCAATCATCGGCATTTTCCAGCAAAATTTTTATCAAATTTCCTTTTGATATATCTCTCCAGTTTCTAAAACGCAACTGCGAATTTTTTGTATCGTAGTTGTTCCATAAAAATCGAAGTCGAAAATGCATGTTTTGAAATATAGTTGATTTTTCAAAGCGCTGTAAAAGTATTCTTATTCAACTTTTTTCAAAAATTTCTTATCATAGTATGAATAGTCTTTTTTGAAATTATTATTATAGTAGGCTGTATTTGATTGGTATATTTCATATATTTAGGAATTATTATTTGTTTGCACTTATAATAATTCCTTAACTTTCCAACAAATTATTACATTTCTTATTTTGCCTACAATTCTAACAATTAAAAAAGACATTTAGTTCGTTCATCGCTATTACAACATTACTGAAATTAATGAAACAAATAATTTAATTTATTCAACTGCATTCTGTGGATTTTAAATACATTAGAATAACAATCAGACTAATTTTAACACTGTTTGAGCCGCTTTTTAGTTTGTTCATCCCTCTGGTAAATATCTTTTGAAATTTGTGAACCAGGGGAAACTACTTTTCAACAATCGCATATTTCCAGCACTAAGAAAGAAAAAGTTTTTAATGAAAGTAATACGATTCATTTCATGCAATCATAACAGCAAAATAAAGTAGTCGTTATAAAACATTTGACTCGTTCGAATCTAGGAATTCTGATATTCAGATGCAAAGTTTCCTTTAATTCTCCAACAACATGGTTTTTACATGACATATTCTACATGTAGTGTAATTTTTTTACTTTCACATTTAGGGAATATTCAAACGGAAAATGTTGAAATCGTCCAAAAATTCTATATTTTGGTGAATCTCAACGTTTCAGACACTTTAGATTCCGAAAATCAAATTTTGCGAATAATGTCTGTTCGTGATTCAATAATGCTAATAAAAGGGCAACTAAAACACAAGCTGTCAATCTGAAATTTAAATGAGTAACCAAATCTCCTATCAAGCTATGGACGAAATACGTCAATGGGAGTCTGATTGTTGCTTTGTACATTCCCATGCAGACTCAGGAATTCAAAAACATAAGTATTAGTTATATAAATGAAATTAAACCTTTACACTCCGAAAAATAATAAGGTGCATAATTATGCGAATGACAGGGCAAAAATTCCTTTTATTATTTAGGAAAATCTAATATAGAGGTTTGGAATAATTTCTAAAAAATAATGAAAGAGTTTATGCTATTATACATATCTTATAAAAATCATTATTGGACAAAAATGTAAAAACTATAAATCTTTCTAAATAAGAATCAGATTTGACACAGGAGTTCAAAGGCCTAAGCAAGTTTAGTTTAGTTTAGTTATATTAACGTCCCGTTTGAAGCAACACTAGGGCTATTTTGGGACGGACCTTGTCATTTTGAACCGCGGTCAGATGACGAGGATGACACCTGAGCTGGCACCCCTCTCTCCACACCACACCAGCGGGAGGACGTTTGTTCAGGACGGATTTAACGTGCAACTGACCCCCTTACACGACGATTCTTCTGTGGAATCGGGTCTCGAACCTGAAACCCTCAGATTCCGAAGCCGAGACCTTACCACCAGGCCACCGCGGCCATACCAAGGTCTAAGCAAATAAAATCATTAAAAGGTTGACCATCTTTAAATTTTTGTATTCCAAGTACATAAGTATGATAATTCAACGATTGAAAGTAATGTCCCCGAAATTTTCTAGCATGCTCTCTATTAAACATGCTATTCCGCACCTCCCATAGAAAAATTGTGGACCTTGGATAAGGAAGAGAACACTTTGCATGGCATTGACGTATATTAGCTACTAAATATTAACCTTTGACATAAATTTAGCATTTTTATCGAATCTATTGTGTGATCCGTGGAGATTTTTTGGCAATATCTCTCTGACATTCAAATAAAATATCTGAAAAAATAATTTGTGTTTTTGATACATTTTTTCCCAATCGCCTGAAACCAAAATTTGACACACAACTACATTTTAGTCATTAAATCGCGTACCAAATTGAATATGTTTAAATCTTTGAGTTATCGCATTCACATGCTTCTGAAAGTGCAGACCGAGATACATTCAACTCCTTGTTGGATTTGGCATAAAATTTGATCGGTGTATACTCTGTAGATGCTCAATATGTGAGCCGAATTTTATTCATCGTGTTAATTAATATATTTGATATTATCCTATTAATTGTTATATTCGAGCAACCAAACACACGGAATAAACTTCATTTCATATTTGTCACTAATCTACAAATTTGGTGCAAAAACCATATAACCAAATTTCATTCATCTAGCTCAAAGACTTCTTGATTTATTTTTGTCAGAGACAGACGAACAGGCAAAACGTCAAAAATATGCTTCTCGAAATCAAGTAGATCTAAAACATAGAGATTTATCGAAGTCCCGAGGTTGAATTTTTGGATGATTACAACAGTTTCTCTGTGTTTCATATATTTCTCGTAAGAAAGTAAGAATAAAGACAAAAAGGTGAAAAAAATAAAGTAAACAAAGGTAATTTGAAATGCGATATACCCACATTATAATTTTGTATCAAATACTAGAATCTCTCGACGAAAGGAATACATCCAAAATCTATAATCAGATACTTTCATTATACTAAGGTATATTCATGAAGATGGAGAAGATGTTTACTTTTAATAATTGTCCAGAAGATTCTGCCTCTTTTAATAATTTCTTTTTTTTTAATAAGAATGTTTCTTTGATAAATTATTGTGAGAAGATTAGTTACGGGGACTTTGGGATCTTTGAATAATAAAAGAGTAAAACGGTTAATAGCTTACTCTTCAGTTCATCATATTGGGTGAATTTTAACAGGAAATTTTATAAGAATATGAGTGATTTATTTAGTAATATATAAAACATTAACCATAGGAATTATTTGAAAATTAATGAAGGATAAAATTTTAGAAGCAGGAATACCAGGAAAGATAAGATCAAAATGGAAGTTTTTTTTAGTAGTATTAAATTTAGGGGTGATACCACATATGCTAGGCTTTTCGTTAAAATGATGGTTATTTTATAATTTAATGATGTTAGATTTTATATTATTGGTACTAATAGTTTTAATATCTGTATTAACATTTTATGTATATTTATGAATTTCATAGGATGAGTAAGAATAAATGGATGAAATCCAATTCCTATTAACAGAAGTATTATTATTATTCAAGTTTGATGGGTTTTTTAAACCCGGTTTTTTAAAGTAAATTTGTCACATTTGAAAACCGGTGATTAAATTAAGAAAACCGGTTTTCCGCAATGCTTGAATATTCCTCTTAAAAAATGAATTTTATCTGTTGAGACCGATTTGTCTAGCAGCTGAAGGCTTAGGGCGACGAGATGCAAATTTATTAACAAATGAATGTATATTTGAATTTCTGTTAAATGAACTAACAAATTTAAACAAAGAAATAAGTTTGAAATTATTATATGCTTTAGAAGAACGAATTCAAAAAAGAAGACAAATAGAATCTGAAATGCTTTTGCTGTATTTACAAAATCCACAAAACATTTCTAGTTCAGCTTCAAAAACCGAAATTATTAAGTTATCTGGAAAGATATTGTCTAGAATATTTCCAAACCCTTATGTGGAAACCGATTCTGATGAAGAGTAAATCGAAGAAACAACTCCTCAAAGTAAGCCTTTTTAAAAGAAGCCATGGAAAAATCAGTTCATAAGTTTCTTGAAGAGCCTGAAGAAAAACTTGCAAATCCAAAGATGATGAACGCTAAATTTTCATTACTTGAGGCAATGAATAAAAGAACAAAAAACTTAGATTTGTTATTTGATGCCATGAAAACTATAAAACCTAGCTTAGTAGCTAGTGAACGAGTATTTTCAATTTGAGGCAATATTGTGTCCAAAATAAAAACAAACCCACCGTTCAGTGGATATTTTAAGTTTTTTAAACTCCCATTTTCTTAGAAGGAATTAAAACTGGTGAAAATAACATAAAAATAATTTGAAATTTTTGTTTGAGTTTCAGTAATTAATATGTATATGTAATCCTTAATTTTTTTAATATTTTGACTTAGATATTGATTTCGTTTTTCGTTATTTTATATAAATTAAAATTATTTTTCCCTACACTGTTTTTTTTTTTTTTGACAAAAAATCGAAAATCGGCTAAAACTGGTTTTTTTGGGGAAGTATTGAATTTAAAAACCGGTTTTTGTATAAACCCTAATTATTATATATAATAGGAGTGAACATTGATGCAAGTTTGTAATTAATATTGTAAGTTATTAGGATATAAATTCTGTTAGTTTCCAAGGTTCAGTGAACTGAATTTCAAGTGTAAAACGTACACCATCAAATCAGGAGAAAACACTTGTATTGGTTTAATATTTTGAATCCAGTTGAGTGGAAACGGCAAATATACGAAAAATACATCTCGGTAACACACAAACAAAGAGAGATTACCCTCTCCCCTTCCTCATTGAACATAAAGTCGACACTAATCATTGAATTGCTGAATTTTTAATTTTAAATCTGTAATTAAATGAAAGTATTAAAACATTTAAAATGTAAAAATCATTTAAAAATGGCTTCAATATCTAAAATGTCCTTATATTATACTATAGGAATTAAAATAATAATAAATGTCCCAAATAAGATGTGTCATCCAAATAGGAAGTTAAGTAAATTCGTAGGTCAAGGGATTAAATTCTGAATTAAAACCTTCCTGTTCTAGAAAAACTAATGGAACAATCTAAGAATTTGAGTAATAAATTTATTGCTCCAATTTTTTTTTCTCGTAATGCTGTTTGTGCAATAGATTTACAGAAATGCATTTGGTATTCAAATTATTGTGTTATTTTTGTTGTTGCCTGTTTCAGTCTGTCTATTATAATCTTAGAATTTGCTATGATGAAACGAAAACTCATTTCCCATAATGTCATTTCATATATCATTGAAATATTTCAAAAATGCTTTTTAAAACTTTTCTTTCTAAACAAAGGTCATAAAATGAAGCTCTTTCACAGAGTTATTTTTGTAAAAAGGAGATTTTCTAATCACTGTTAATAATAAGGAAATAGTCTCTGTTAATAATAACGGTAGTTAATAGTCTAATAATAGTTAATAGTCTCTGTTAATAATAACGGTAGTTAATAGTCTAATAATAGTTAATAGTCTCTGTTAATAATAACGGTAGTTAATAGTCTAATAATAGTTAAGTCTCTGTTAATAATAAAGAAAAAGATATGCGCTTGACTTAGAGCTACCAAAATTGTCTCAATAGTTACTTCCGATTGTAGAAGCAGGCACCTAAGAGCGCTGGTTTAATTATAAATTAAGTGATATTTTGGCGTTTTCAGAGATAATTTCCGATAATAAAAATACACACAAAAATATTTTTATTCCATTTAAAATATCATCAAATTATTTTTTTATAGTATCAATTTAGTTGACGCACAGTTTTAAAACTTACTTTAATGGATAATTTATAATACACTTCATTATTTTTTTCGTCTTGTTACAAAAAATTTTAGCTTGTGTTTTTCTTCTATTGTTGACATTCACCATATGAAGATTTAGTTCATTTATGGCATACTGAACCTCTTTTTTTAAAGTATGATTTTTGTAAAATTTTCTATTTTTCTTCATTTTTGTGGTAGTTGGAAATAAAATTTGAATTTAATTTCAAAAAAGCGACAAATTTAAAAATTACTTCGCCGGATGAATCATTAAAATCAAACTAGACATAGAAATTCTTCTAGAAATTTTTCACAAATACTAATCCCACCGAACCAGCTGTCTTCAAAGGCGGTTAGTAATAAAAAAAAATATATCATACTGATGTACCTCATCTTTGCTAACAACGAAATTATGAGCGAAGAACATATTGCTTGTATAAGCTTTTATTTTTATTCTACCTATCATTTGAATTTGCAAGTGATGATCTTATAATAAATAATAAATGTTATTGTTAATGTTAATAGTTTTAGTTAATTGTTAATTGCTTCATGAAAATGATGCTTAAATTCATGAAATAAAGCATTATTTCAAAATATTAATAGTTTATAATTTCTTATAAAAATAATTGCAAATTTTATAAAGAAGACAGGAGACTTTATAAAAATAATTGGATTCCTTTATGTTTGTTCCGTATAATTTAACCTTTTGTTCCAGAATTTTCATGATCGAAAAGCAATATTTCGTAGAAAGATATATTTTGAACCTATCAGGTAATTTTTTCTTTATAACAAGTTTTAAAATTTTTATTCTTCAGTAAAACATTACAACCTGAGATATATAAGTCGTAAATATATTTATACTCACATAACTAAACAATTTAAATCGATTAAATGAAAGTGTTAATTAGAAAGCTTATGAAACACAAACCCAATAACTTCCCGTCTCATTTTGCAAATACATTGAAACTACTTTTGGAAAATCAATCAACAATTCATGCTATCATCCATAATTTAATATTTAACCACTTTCTGATATCATGATATTATGATACAAAATGTATCTCCTTAAATTATAAAGATATCTTTATATTGGTAGCAAAGTGAAAGCAATTTTAGAAGAATTATAGTTAGTATCTTTGCTAAAACTGTCTGAGAATCTCTGAAATACAATCTCTCCTATAATCTCGAAAGCATTAATGCTCCCGAATTCTTTTATTTCGGGTTTTCAAGACAAAGATATGACTTAAAGATTTTAAACATTAACCTTAATGTAAATAAAAATCCTTGAGAACATATGTATTTGATTTTCTCCAAATCTTTTTAAGCCATAGGATATATTCTCAAAGCACTCAAAGTGCAAAAAAATATTTAAACGTTCAGTTAATTGAAGTGCAATGTAAAAGATTTATTTCGTGAAGGATGAATACTTTCAAATCAGAGAATCAAATGTTCAGAGAAATTCCTGACTATATCAAAAGTTTGAAGAATATAAAATTTCAAGTATCTAGAAAACCGATTTAACGTAGCCGAAACGAAAATATTTAAATCTATAAGTCAAATTCAAAGAAAAACAAAATCCAAAAATTCAAAAGTAAAGAAGAAAGGAAATATATGTTAGTTGTAAAAAGTTTGAAAAAGACAATTTTTGTAAAATAAAATATTTTAACGAGATCATGACCTTAATCATCGCAGATATATAAGTTGGCGTTAAAATAAATTTTACGAATTCATTTAATATAATTTTATTTCTGGCATATGCAATTCCATTCCAAGAAACGAAAGCTTTATCGTAATGATTTATTTCCAATAATAATGAACTAAATCTCTTTCTGAGAGTCAAGCTTAAATAATTTTCAATACTTCTTATATTGCAATATGTGATGTTATATTTCTAATTTACAAGAAAAATATCATCACTTAATTTTGTACTAAATTTGAAGATAAGAGAAATGATCAACGTAAACAAACAAACAAAAAATATATAGCATTGATATTTTGATATATTCTCCTGTGTTTAAACTGCAACTCGGTTACTTTTATTTTAACTCTTTCTGCATTTTCCGTGGTATGTTATCATTTAGGATGAGAATGTAAACTTAAATAAACAAACTGAAATAGTTCAGTGAGTATTTACCTGAAGAGTTTTTTCTTGATGATCCATGAGCAGTTTCTTGAAGTTCTTCAGAGGAGCTGGTCGGAAGTTGGGGCGGCTGAGGCTCCAAAGAGCTCTGGACCACCGTTTCGGCGTTCGAATTGTCCACATATACCCCCTTAGTGTCCACTGTTGTGGTGGACACCGGGGTGAACTCCATGTCTCTCAATAAAAAATCGGTATCTTCGATGTCGGACATGGATTCGATTCTTGCGGATCTGTCATTTACGGCTTCCAGCATGTTGAAAAGGGGTGGCAAAAAAAAGTGTTCTTCTGTTCGTTCCAGTTTATGGTGACGTCAAACTCTGACAGCGAATGATGATCAGTTGGAATAGTTCGCATTTCCTGGCCAGGTTCCTGATCACTTAGGAGCCGGGCTCAGCGGAGGGAGGTAGCATCTTATCCAGTCGTCTGCTACACCCTTTGCGATAAATGTATCGAATTTTTCTTCTGTGGGATGGTTGATTATAAAAATAAGCATATCATTCCAACCCCTCTAGAATAAGGCGGAAATAAAGCAGCAGGATTTGAAGTTGGGGAAAAAAAATGAAATCTCGTTTCACTACGTTAAGTTTCTCTTTGGAGTATTTTGGTGTTTCCATCCAATTTTTTTTTTTTTTTTTTTAATCCAAGCTGTTTAACCTGCCATCAAAAAATATTTTTTTATACCTGAATGTCAACACAGACAAAATACCTTTCCTTAACTCCTTGCTTTTGATCTAATAAAAGCATCAGGGAAAGGAAAAAAACGTCAGAAATATCAAAATTAATCGTACTTTTTTGCCCCTCTCCAACTCGGAAGTTTGTTTCTTTCACTCTTTTTTTACTAAATTTCCTTTTAAATTAACACTCCCTATGCTTTGAGATGGATATATAAAAATGTACATACACGTGTCTACCAGTTAAGCTAGACCCTCGCGACTAAGTGGCATTCAGAAATAACGGCTTGAGGAAAAGGAGAATTAGAAAAATAAAAAAATAAAAAGAATATATTCCTACTTTTTGCGGATTTCTTCGAGATAATATTCCGTTCCCGCAGAAAGACCGGGCAAATGCGTCTGCCAATCACGGCCTGCGTCAAATGACGTCACGGACGCGTCACGCTCTGATGTTGAGAAGATGCGAAGAATGAAAAAACCGGGAGTGCGAAAGATGCCAACCTGGCCTCCAAAACTTTTTAAAAAATCGTATTTAAAGTTGCGGTAAAAGATGGGAGAAGCGGAGGTAACTTTTCTGGAAGGAAAAAACAAAATCTAAGTACGAATAAATTATTTTTGGTGTTCTACATTTGTTACAAAGCAGTTAAGTCTTCCAGATTTAATACTTTTTGCCATTTCTCATTTTTGATTGTTATTTTTCTCTCTCTCTCTCTCTTTCTTATTTGTTTTTTTGCTTAAAATAAATAAAGGCACTTGTGCCAGCTCCTTTAGTTAACTACTTTTAAAACAATAAATATGAAAACAGTTGTAGAATCTCCCAACTAAATATTATTACAATATTATAATATGAATTTTTGTAAGATAATAGAATGCAATACTTAGCATTTTTAATTAACTTATTGCATTCATTAACCATAAAATAAAAATTATTTTATTAAATATTATAAAAATTCTGTTCAAAAATTCATTCACATTTTGTTCCCATATTTTAATTTATTTAAAGCTATGATAAATGGTTTTCCTTCGTCTACTTTGTAAAACAAGCATAATCAGTAATTAATTAAGGGATTAACAATTTTTAATTTCTCTTTCAAAGTAGGATTACAAATAATATAAGAAAATATTTAATACGTTGACATATTATAGCAAGTTAACGCCTAACTCTATTTAAAACACAGATTTCAATTAATGTCTATTAATTGAAATGAAACTACTGAAATTCCGATAAATGTGAAGTAAAATTAAATTCTGAAGAAAAACATTTTTTTTTCTTTCCTATTTTCATTTTTAAAAAAAAATATTTAAAAATCAACAAAAACAACGGCAATTGCGATAAATAAATCCTTTATTTATCATAATAATGAAACGAAATCGATAATGAAAAGCAACCAAAATTACGATAAATGTGAAATAAAATTAAATTCCGAAGAAAACCATTATTTTTTCATTCTCCCATTTTTTTTTTAAAAAAATGTTGAAAAATTAATTTAAAAAATCATATTTTTTGTACATAAATATTATAAAATGTTTATTTGATTGAAACAAATTTTAATTTAAGAAATTTGGAAAAACATATTGAATAGAACAGTGATTAGATATCGCAGATTATCTTAGATTGATTAAATATCACAGAAATAAAATGAAATTGTCTTATAAGTAGAAAACTAGACTTAATGGGATAATTAGATTCTGGAGTGGAAATACTAATAGGCAAGATATGGAAACCATAAGATATAATTATAATAATATCTTCATAATGGATTTGAGATTTTGTATCCTGTATTTTATATATTTTTTAAAAATATAATTCTTTCATTTTTACAACATTAATTAAAGACCACAACTATGCTGCATTACTAATCAAAGAATTAAATCTCCGCCGCAATAAAAATATTCGTATTAAAACAAGCATTTAATTTATCAATTGCGACCAATGAAAACCTTCTAAGAATATTTTATTTTTTAATTTGGCAGCACTGCCCTAAAATTCTACCACTGCCTTCATTTTTATCGCTATAAATATTCATTTTGTTTAAAATTAATTGAAATAACTATTTTTCCGGGTATTAGTAAACACAATACATAATTATGTAAAACAAAATAGAATACAATGAATTGAAATATCTTTACAATCTTTTGTTTGAATCCTGAAAATTAGTATATTCCGATATGAGATCTCTTAGTTGTACTAATATGCCAAAATTCGATTTCACATTATATATTTGCAAGTATTGAATACAATTATGATTGTTTCTTTGCACAAACCTCTAATTAGAGCTACATTTTGAAAATAACGTATTAACGCATTGTAGCTTTAAATTCAATTTATGATTGAAATGCTTTA
Source organism: Argiope bruennichi (assembly GCF_947563725.1). Taxonomy (NCBI): domain Eukaryota; kingdom Metazoa; phylum Arthropoda; class Arachnida; order Araneae; family Araneidae; genus Argiope; species Argiope bruennichi. Next base: position 14,661,717 of record NC_079156.1, on the reverse strand, counting down.
ATTAAACTCATTTTCTCAATCTGTCTATTTTTTTTTAAAATGTTGTTCAGACTTATCGTAAATTTCAACACATATACAATCCAAACTTGCGAGCTGTTGCCCACGACGATTAACAAATTGTGTAAAATTTTACATTAAAGCATTGCATTGCAAGTATTATTATTTATATCACAAGCATTTTATCTATAAATTTTCTTAATTTATGGTTTCCTATTTTGGAAACATGAAATCGATGGGGAGAGTTTTACTAGCAAATCAATCAGCAAAAATAATTTTATACTCATCTGAAAAACAATTAATTAAAAATCAATCATTGAAGATATTTTGGCCGTTTTTCTTATAATGTCATTTTAGAAATGTCAAAAAAAAATTTTTTTTAATGTTTTTAGAAAAAGTAGCTATTTTTTAAAAAATTCTTAACATTCAGTAAATTATGTCATAGGCCCAAAACATTTTTTTTAGACACGATAATTGTTTGTCCTTTTTGTGGACACCAGGATTTTTTCCTATATTGTTAAAAATCATACTACGAGAAAAAACATACAAAAAATCAACCATAAAAACACATAAAGTAAGATAAAAAAATTTCCACCCTGAATTTTAAAATTCGTACTTCGGGTTAATGCATTGGTTGATGCACTTATTATGAACAACGATGTTTGAAATTTTTTTAAGCGCGATAGATTTGTGTGGGTTCTTCCTCTTACAAGTACAGATGCATATAATATGAAGTTCACTGTATAATTTGTATACAAGTGAACTTACAAATGAGTTGAATAGAAAAATTAATTTATATATATATCGAACTTGAAGATCCTTTGAAAAATATTCTTTATATGCAAATTTCGATAAATTGAAGCACGGTTATCATAATTTTTCCGTGAAAAATAATTCTGTGCACTTAAGTTTTGAAATTAAAAAAAAAATTAAATTATCATTTTAACTCTGTGCAAATATTCATTAAGTTTTCAAAATTGTTTATGCTGCAATAATAAAAACATATTTTCATGTAAAAAAATCAAAAATGTTTTGATTAAATATCTTTCTTAAATATAATCTTTCTTCTAGAACTATCTTTAAATATAATATGTTTTCTTTCAAACATAATCTTTTACCGAAGCTGTTTAAAAAAAAAAGTTCGATTTTCCGCAGAAAGTTAAAAATATTTTTAGGAATGTTATAGTGAAACCGTATCGGACAATTTTGAACGCTTTTTTATTTGCTGTGTAGGTTCTTTTTTTCTTTTCAGTGATTCGTCTTCATTATCATCCTCAATCTTTCTATACATCTTGATCAAAGTATACATCTAGTGCCTTCTAATGGATGGGGTACTAAACTTCAACGAAAGTCTTGCTCACGTGTAAAAATTGCTCGAAATCAATGCCGGCACTTATTTCTCTTCGAAATTTGACAAAACCCCATAAGTGAAACGAGTTGATTCAGTGATATTTTTATTGTACTTCCTATATTTATCACCTCTTCACTGCTTTTCCTTTTCTATTTTCTCGTATATGTATTTTAATCATCAAAAAATTCGAACTCGAGGTTGGATGAATTTTCACACTTCACACTGCCTGAAATCGAAAAACACATTTTGGAATTATATTTGCCTATGAATACGATAACTCAAAAACCTTTCATCAAAACAGATGAAATTCAGTGGATAGACTTGGCACCAATTTAGTCTATTTTCTATCAAATTTTGAACAAAACTCATTGAGAGGAAGTCTGTCTGTCCGGTTGTCTCAGTAAAAATGAACTCGATAACTACAAAAATTAACCAAACCGGAACCAAATCCGTCTGGAATTGACCGTCTATCGATCTGAGCGTTTTCATGCATGTATAAGCGATTATTCGAAAATATAACTACTTCGGTTAATGAAATTTAATTGACGTTTTTAATATTTAAAGTAACGATTTTTTAAAATCAAATTTCAAGTTAAATGTGTCGATAGGTTGACCGCCTATCTTTCTATATTTTAATATGCATGTAAACGAAATAGTTCACAAATGTAGTGACTTATTAAAATAAATGTATTTTGGATATGATCTAGTAATTACGATTGGCAGTCTACGTCAAGTTATAGTTTCAATCAGTCGGAATAGAGCCATATACAAAAGGCCAAAATACATATTTAGTTTCTGGTACTTGTGCATTAACCACCAATCAGTCATTAATTGACAAGCAATCGCACTCTAGATTCAATAAAAATGCTATATTCACGCGAAAAAATCGAGATTTCGTAATTACAGTTCGCTATTGCGAGGCAATTAATGCACAAGTGGCTGTTTTCTTTATTATACTCTGAAGCACACAGCTTTCATGCATGGAACTCTGAAAATAAAATTCCGAGTACTCTTGGCATTCATGTATTTGCCAAAGGTCCACAGTTTTTTGCAGAAAGGAAAGAAGATAATTCCTACATTAAGGAGTATGCGAGAAAGTTTAAAGGAGAATACTCTCGTTGGTTTCTCAAACAACTTTCGGACGTATGTGATTATTTTTGTCTGAAGACTAATCCTAGTGCCATTCATGTTATGATCGTATTTAATTAAATAAAATTAAGATATAGCAGAATTTAAAAAATAGCACAAGAATCTTTTTTTTTTGTATTGTTTGGAATATAATTTTTCATAAATACTAATGTCATCAAAATATAAAAGAAGAATTTGAGAGTTTTCTACGCAGATGAAATTTTTTGTTTTACCTTTTGTCACATTTTTTTTGTGAGTCTATTTGTTACATATATCATATTTTAGCTATATATCTTCATGCCAACCTTTTGAGTGAAGGCTCTTCTAAATTTCAATTCAGCATCATAATTGTCAACATTAGGATTGTCGTTGTTATCAGTTAAATCTCATGGAAATTTTTTTGTCATCAACAGAAAAGAAGAAATTATATTCAGATTTAAAAAAAATTAGATTTGTTGTTATTTTTTACAGCTTTGACATGGCAACCGTTATTCCAGTAATTGACAAATTATCAGATGATAAATTTTGTCCTTCATTTTCATTTTTTTAAAATTTTAATTTTAATTTTTCATGAAATCGAAGAGCAGGGTTTTGAAAGCAGAACCATTAACAAGGTTAACAGATTTGGCTCAAATGCTTGCTGTTTTGGAAAATGTGGATGTAGATATTGGATTAATACCTTCCAGGATAAAATAGATGTTGGATTGTGAGCGTTGTTATAGAAAAGAATTTGTTTCTTTAAGTTTCTTTATTTGCTGCTGCTCCTCCTGAGTCACAAATTAATTGTGTTATATGAAATGTGTAGCATTAGAGTTAAAAACAGAATTCTAGTCGCCTAATTCAATTCTAGTCGTATAAAATCTAATGTAATCTAATCTAAATCAGAACTGGCAGGAAGGGTCTCCATTGTAGCTGCTCTTATGTAAGCTATTCCTACTCATTTTGCTATTTGATAGATAACTACAGTCTGGGAAAGACGCACAGCTAACCAATTTTAAATCCCTTGAATGTAATTTTGAAAGCCTTCGAAAAGTTTTGTCTGGTAGCTGTACATGATTCGAAGAAAGAGATGTCACACGTATCAGAAGCAGAATTTTCGCTGGCCAGTCAATCAAACTCAGTGTTATGAGTGTGGTATAATCCTCAAGAATAAGGGTTACAGAATCCTTTTCAGGAGGTTTTATCAATGAAATGAAATGTGTCATCCCCTTGGTGAAGAAATGTAATTAAATTTATCCAGAGAAATATCCTACTGAAATACTTTCAGAAGGAAACTCAGTCCATGAGTTAGTTTTTCAACATTTTTTCTAAGGAATACATTTATTGGTATTCAAAGTTACTGGAATCAATCACCTGATATGAAAGTCACGATTATAACAGAAATAGTCCATTATTGCCTAGGGAGACAATAAAAACATTCAGATTGGGGATTTAGCTATGACGGCTTCCAAATACGGAACCGAATCGCAAATCAAAAAACTAAAATATAATCTATAACAGTCTATTTGCTACTGCTTTAAACGGTATAGAATCATTACTTGAATCTTATTATGTATTATACATATTATCATATACGAAAATGAGCGAATATTCCCCAGATAGAATAAAAACGGCGCAGGTGCGTCTTTGATTTCTACAATCACTGTCGAAGGAGAATGTTTAGCAGTTTTCCCACAGTAGTTAATACCCAGATACTAGTCGGCCACAACAAATCCTGTCGATACTGCTACGTTCAGTGGTGGCGGGGTGGTCGGCTGTACGAAGAAGTACCCAGATACTAACAATAACCGATAAACAAACGCGGTTTAAGATATTTGAACTCTCAACCTTATATATTCCGCAGTTCAAAATGACGAAGACCGTCCCAAAATAGTCCTTGTGTTGCTTTTAAACGGGACGTTAATATAACTAAACTAAACCCAATCGATTGAAACCAGAATTTAACACGCAGTTCCAGTCACAAAATCAGATATCAAATTTGATATATTTAAGACATTGCATTTTTGAGTTAGTGCGTTTGCTTCTGAAAGAACAGTACGATAGACCTTCAACCTCTTGTTGGATTTGGCTCAAAATCTTATAGCTGTTTATACTATAGAATTTAAATCTGAACTGAATTTTATCCATCTAGTTCTCTTCATTTTATATTTATTGTGTTAACTTATATTCGAAACGCTAAACGGACAGGCTTTGATAGAAATCTACAAATTTAATCTAAAGAGTGAATACCAAATTTCATCCTTCTAGCTCAAAGCGTTTTTTAGTTATCTTTGTCACAGACAGATAGACAGATATTTTAGAAAATGTTTTTCGAGCTTAGAGAGGTCTAAAACATGGAGATTTGTCAAAATCAAGGAGCTCGAATTTTTCGATTACTTTCTCTGTACTCTGAATACGAGGAAGTAAAAAATACTGGCTTGTGTATAGTTCAATGATGTAAATAGAGTTGACTCACGGGACTCTCACAACTCTCACACGGGTACATAACAAAAGCAATTACACTGGGTCTCTAATTGCACATTGTTTCATTGTATGCAATAGTGTACTTTTACAATTTAGCATATTGAAAGAAAACCCAAAAGGTTTCAAAATTAAAATGACGTTCGTTCATTTGATGTGCATCACATGAGCATGAATTGAATCCATTAAAAAATAAAAAGGTTCTATTTCTTTTTTGTTGTTGTTAATTAGTGCTTTTATGAAGAAAATCAGTATTATGAAAGTTGTGTCCTACAACGCAATGAAATTTTATCTTAATAATCATAAAAATAATTTTTTTTAGAAATATAATTTCCATGTGAAGTTATTTCACGCTTCAATGACCAACCCAATCTATTTTTTGAGCCGATGACTTTAAAATATTTCGGAATGATTTCAGGAAATTTTATTGCAAAAGTTCATTTGTATTTTTAAAAACACTATATGCTTTAAAGAATAAGCATAATTGTGATATTCTGTGGAACTCTTTGCATTACGTAATGACCAGAAAAAATTCAATGTTATTTCTATGGATTTGCTGTAAACTGAGAAAATGTTTGTTATAATGATACTATTACATTTATTCTTGTAAAGGGTCATAAATATATTTTTAAAGATTAACATGTTAATTGACATATATATAATTGACGAGTATAACATAAAATAATTACCTTAAAAATTACTTTAAAAATTGTAATTATCTCAGGAATATTTTTGGTTATCATTTTAGATTTTTTCTTGATGATCTTCATATTTATAGTTGATCTCTGAAAAGTATCCTTATGAAAAATTCCATTGAAAAATTCTTTTCAAAAATCGATTTTTTTTTTATTTCGTACAAAATTTATTAATGCAAATTATTTCTATTGTAATTTTGCAAAAGAATAAAATTTGAAGCCTGACTAGTAAAATTTTATACTTGAATTAATTTCGTATTTACTAACTCAATGCAATTCTAAAATATTTACGGTTGTTTCAATAAATACTTCTATTTATACGAACATCTAAAAAAGTCCACTAAGAAACAAAATTTATTTTTACTTTTTTTCCCGTGTTGTTTCTTTTTTAATGTTTGCAAATTTTAAAAAAAAATTGCTTGCATTTGCAATTCTTGTTGTGAAAAATATATTCTTTGATTTCTAAGTTTTGTTAATTTTAATCACAAGAAAAATTAAAATATAAAGAATCATTTTTGTCGTTGTAACATCTTGATTGTTCCGAATTATAAACTCGTTCAATATTTTGGCTCTAGTGTGTCCAAGAAAATATTGAAATAAAGCAGTTTGAAACCTATATAGTTAATAGTTCTTTAATTTGAAATTATTCATTTTCACATGGTTATTTTAAATGAAAGACATATGCAAGAACTTTAAGAAAATTTTTAAATTTCTCTGTTGATTCTTAAAATTTTTAAAAATTGTTAAATAAAGCTAAAATAATAATTCGGCTTTTTTTAAAAAAACTGATGGCCTCAGATGACCAGGAGGTTTGCCGGGAATATTGGTTATATTTTATCTCAAATACATCTTTTTTGTAACTCCATTTTCAAGATTCCGCCAATTTATCTGACATTAAAGTTGTGTTACCTTAATTGTCTTACGTATTCTGTATACCGTGCACATGAACGTTTGTAATGGGAGGAGAACAGTCCTTTACGTATGGTAAATATACGACTCATCTATCTTCTAAATTTCGCGATATTGTGACCACTTTTTTTTTGTACGTCTTATTAACTGCACAGATATTAAACAAATATATTTTTATACATTTCAAAGATTGGTCAGCAGTAAAAAACATGCTTAACAGTAAAAAAAATTCTCATCTAAATTTCAGAAATATATGTTCAATTGTTTGGAACGAAATCTTCGGAAGTCTACACAAATAATAAATTCTCAGATGAACTAGGGCTATATATAAGTGAAAACTTAATCAAAGTATCGTCCCTTTTGTTTAATCATAAATAATGAACTTTAAATTAGTTTGTTTGCTTAAGCGAATTAAAGAACTATCCAGGGGGCTCTCCAACCCTTGGAGAATTGCTACGCAAACCCTGCTCACTTCATTCGCTACACTGAAAACACTACCTTCTACAACATTTAATTTAACCCTTTCTAAGGCCGTGGGAAGTATGCTTCCCACCAAATGTTTCAATCTTTGTATGAAATTATGTAGGTTGGCATAAATTCTGACAAATTTTTTTAGAAAGACAGAAACTTAGATGCTTCAGTTCTTTATCTCACACAAAATGATGTGTCTTGGCTTGTCACTTAATTATTAATTAACCAAATTAATTAATTAATCAAATTAAATTGATCTAATAAGCTAAATGATTCTAATTTCAAGCTAAAAATATTTTAACATAATATGACTAGAAAAAAAAGGGCCCTTTAAAGGGTTAATACATAATTCTGTTTAATTCAAATCGAAACTGAATATTTTGGCCTCTTACAGTTTTTTTTTTAAATTTTTGTAAGCATTTAGAAGACGAATAAAAGTAACAACGAAAAATATGAAAGTAAATAAAGGTGATAAAGAGGTAATAAAATAAAGATAAAATTAGTTAAAATTCTCCCTAAAAAAATTATTTTTTATCTAACTATAAAAAGCTTATTTGTGACATCTTAGCACAATTATAATAAACCAAATTTGGTCAATTGATAAAAATCCTAAATTGACTTTTTTATGTCGCCACTTTCATCAGTACAGAATAAAATTTTGTTATCCCTGAAAAGTGGCGGTTTTGTTTAATGAAAATATTACGAAAACAAATTAAAAAGGCAAAATGAACCTATCTAAGAAAATTACTAAAATGTAGGCTTGATTTCCAGATTAACAAGATGCTTATAATTACGTAGATACTCAATTCATGGATGTTCCTTAGAACTCTCTGAAACTACTGACACACATTCAAAATCATCGGGAGTGGTCTCTCCGAACTTTCTCGCATGCTCTCTAATACAGGCGATTGAAATTAAAATTTAACATAATTACAACTGTAGCCATAAAATCTCACACCATATTTGATATATTTTTAAGTCACTTTTAGAGTTATCGTTTACATGTTCCTGAAAATAACGATGATCAACCCCTAATTGAATATCTTTCAAAATTTGAAAGCTGTCATTAATTAAACATATGTACCAAATTTTATCCATCTAGCCCTCTTTTTTTGTAGTTATTGTGGGAAGTTCCTGGGCAGACAAACTTTCTCTGAATGGACTTTGCTCCAAATTTGGTAGGTCTTACAAATTTACCATACATCAAATTTCATGAATCCAGCTCAAAGAGTTTTTGAGTTATCTTTGACACAAATAGGCAGACATTTTCCAAAGATGTGTTTTTCGAATTCAGGAAGATCTAAAATGTGGAGATTCGTCAAACTCTCGATTTAGAATTTTTTGACTGTTAACAATATTTACTATACTAAATATTTAGTATACTAATAGTATACTAAAAAAGTAAAAATTAATTCAGTCACAGGACAAAATACCTATTGAGCTACCTCATATATGAATTTTCACAGAATTTCTTTATAAACTTCATATATCTTTGATCGCAGTGACTACTGGGATACTTTCAAATATCTGGCCCTATATAAAGCAACAAAAATTTGGTCATGTGAAAAAACAGGCTTGCTTAACACTAAACATATTTTATCAAATATCTATTTTCGGCCTTCGAAAATATCAAATGCTTCTTTTCAAACTTTAATGGTAAATTACTGTCTGATAGGAGGAATGGTATTTTGGAAATTATAAATATTTCTTTTGAACAAATGTATATCATTTCTGCCTCAATAACGTTAAGCCGCGTAGGTTTCACTAGAATCAAATATAGTAAATTGACTATAGCTAGTGTTTGATTAGGTTTGGCTATATAAAAGAGACCAAGATTTTTGAAGCAATGAGGTTAAATTACATTTGGAATATTTATATCTGCTCCCATAGATGAGAATATAAAACCAATATCGTATTCGCGGACATACTATAGCCGATTATTAAGGAATTCAGGTGAATCAGGGCATGAGGGAATTGGGACGTTTTCGGCAATGAAAATTGTTGAAATCGTATTATTGTTGCAAATAAAGGAGATTTTTTTCGAAGTAAAATTTAATATCTGGTAGAAAATTTAGGATATATAGAACAAATGATTTATTTTAATTATAAAACAGTAGAAAAATATTTCTTTTTTAAAGTATTTGTTTTTTAATTGCAAATCGAATATGTATTGTGATGTGATAGTTTTCAAGATCATAACCAAAATTCGCCACACTCAGAAAAAATGCTCATTAAAATCACTCAAAAATTAGCATAATATATGAGCATAGGTTTAATGATTACGGCGAACTTATTTTCATTTGAATATGATAATAACAAAAATTTCAAAAAATAATGAATGTCGCGTAACTTGAAAATCTAAAAAACATATGATATTTTGCTGGATAAATAATTTCTAAACATTAAAACTATTTCGTAGAAAAAATAAAAAAATATATGTTTAACATATATGCATTGTTTTGTAAATATTGATGTAAGGAATTTCTTATGTTTGTAATGAATACGATGCGTTCTACTTGTACCGTATTTCGAAGAAAACATGTTTCTAGAAAAAGGCAAAAAAACTCTTTCTATCATAGAAGCTCCTGTTGGATTCATTGTTAAATGATTATTTATAAAACTTCGACTTTTCCAACATATACAAATTATTCATTTCTGTAAGCAGTGAAATAGCTTTTTTATTAGACTAAAATTGAAAAATCAATTTTTTGAAAGTACTAATTTTTCATTTTCCGTCTTTATTTTTCCAAAAAAACATACAAAATATCTGCCACTGTTTCAATAAAGTTCTCTTCAACGCTCTGATCGTACAAATATAAACAAGCATGCCGAGTATGGTGAAACAAGATCCTAGTACTAAATGAACACCACCTTTCAAACCTTTCACAAACATATTCATTTGCTGACTGAATTCGTCTTTTTTTTCCCCTCGTTATTTTGAGAATATTGTACTGCACAGCTGAAATCCATGCTTAAATGTATAAAGGTAAACAACCGAACTGTCGATAACAGCAGCAAAGAAAAAATTCACACACGCCTTTTAAAACTGGAATTCATTCAAATGATCAAAACAATCTCCAAATAAAATAAAAAAAATTATTAAAAACACTAGCAGCATCCACACGACGTTCCCCTTAACATGAAGAACGCTAAAATAATCAAAACAAGAAAAAAAAAAGCTACCAAAACGAAATAAAAAATGATTTCATGTATTTTTCAGCGATACCGAAGAGGTAATATTGTTTTCAAAAATTTTAATTTCGCATGAAAACTCAACGACCTCTAGACTGTGATATCAAGTGGTGAAGGGTCAGTTGCCTTTCCCTACTCTTCATTTACCAAGGAGTTCGAAAAACACTACTTCGCTTTCATTTTCTATGTGGGGAACGCCATTATATCGATTTCAAAATTTATTGCTACATATCAATGCTGATGACTCCCAAAACGTTGATAATGTTCTATTCCACTGTCTTTAATATGAGAGATACGTGTGCTCTAAAATATATCTCGCCATTTGCAGAACCAATGTGTTTTGATGTTATAATTTGTTTACAATTAAGCTAGTGCTTTTGCACTAATCTTTGGTAGGAACTAAACCACATATTAATTCATTTTGGTTTTGAATTCAGTTTATGATTGAAAGTGCATTAAAAAAACACATTTTTCTCAAATTAATTTTTTAAAAGATCTATTATTCCAGATTTTACACGAATTTAAAAGTATAAAATCCAAAATTTCGAGTTGTTGTCTACGGCGATTGATGAATTCAGTTAGGTTTGTAAGGTTCAGTTGCTCAGTTAGGTTTTTTGTAATCTATAGTTTTCTAATATGGCAACATGCCAAATCTTTGAATTAACAAAACTTCACGGAGGGAAAGTTTTTGTTTTCACGGGCTGGATCAGCGAAAACAGCTTCCAACTCATCTAGAAAACAATTAGAGAAAAATCCATCAACCATAGTAGGTTGATTCTTCTTATTATAATTTAGGGAGGAATGTTCAAATAAACATCTAAAAATATTGGCAAATATTAGAAAATAGAATGCCGTATAAAGAAATGTTAGTTTCTATTTTTCTAATTTTTCTGAAAAAGCAACTAATTAAATTTTTTTTAAATTCAATAAATTATGTCAACAGTCCAAAACAATTTTTAGTAGTATAGTTGTTTTGTTTTTTTAATCAATAGCAAAACTTTTTTCTGCGGCCATTAAAAATCATATTACATAGAAATACATACAAAAAATCATTCATAATAACGCAAGATATCAGATGAAAAATTTCTAAGTTAACTTTTAAAATTCAGGCTCTGAAGTAGTTATAACTAGATATTGTCACAACTACCTATTTGACACATTTCATGGCTGTAAGTTTGATAGATTTGTTTATATATAGAGTGTAAATGAAAAAAAGCAGCTTTTGCATTCTAAAACAGATTCCCTTAATTTCCCCCCAAAAAAATTAACTGAAATATGGTTTTACCAGATTATATTTTTTATATAATCGTTTTTATTCTAATAGGAAAAAATACTGTAAGTGATGCTAAACCTAATAACCAAATGACGCTTTTTTTTCCTTCTTCTTCTTTTTTCTTTCTGTCTCCCCCCCCCCTCCTTATTTTTTGAGTGACATACGAGAATTATTTATTTAGATATGCCTATTTACAAAATTAACAATTCTATTTCTGTTATCCTATTTCATCGGAAAAATAGAGTCTATTAATTAACATTTAAATGCGAGACATGCAGCAGAACGTGTTTTCATTTAACATCGATTATGTTATTTGCTTAGATCCGTTATATACCTACATTTTCTCTTTGCACTTGAATTTTTCACAACTTTTTCGACAGGGAAGAAATACGGCTCTCTTACTTGAATTGTAATTGCTGAAATGCAAAAGAGAAGGACAACTGCCAAATGAAACGCCATATTTCATAATGTTTCATTAAACAACCTTTTTGCTTATCAGCATTATTAGAGAGTATGAATTTAAGCAGTACTATTTTCCTGAATTTATATTATAGTTAATGTAATATATATATATATATATATATATGTTAGCAATTAAAACTTTTCAACATAGTGTTGAACATATTTACAAACAAACTTCTAAAAATTAAAAAAAAAAGAATAAAAAATAATTGTTGAATAATGAGCTAATTATAGTATAAATTCAAGAAACCAGTGGAGTTTATTATTTTAATTACAGGGATTGTGTCACTGTAACTACAATAATAAGCAAAAAGAATGTTAGATATATTAAGCAACGTCTAAGAAATAATGAAATAATATCTAAAAATTAAGTTTAATTCTTAAAATAAAATCTTGCATTATATTATTGGAAAAATAAAGAAAAATAATAAAGAATTAATTCAAACAACAAAAAAAAAAAATAAAATAAAATAAAAAGCGAGCAACCAATGCTTTGGTGATAATAAACATTATTCGTATTGCACTTAATGCATATTAAATGGGAAATTTGATTCCATTTAAAGTCTTGAAAGAAATCTAGCAGAAGTTTTTATAGAAATTTGATAATCAAGTAGGAAATATTAGAGCAATCACTTATGAAGTTTTCTTTCTTTTTTTTCTCTCTCATATTTAGAAGGTGCCTGAGAATTACAAGTTTATTCTTATTTTAAGCAGAAATTGAAAGTGAATGAATCGAGTGAATGAAAATGTAAAATAAGGCAACTATAAGCATTATCTCTTCTCTTTAAGTTTATTTTATTTCATTTATTTATTTTGCTTTTACTGTTTTCTCACTTTTAAACTTGAAATCTCGTAGAACATCTTTCTTTTTAAAGAATGTATTGACAGCCACGGTATTTCTGTCTCTTTTCTAATTTTCTCAATAAATCTGTTTTTACTGAGTTTAATTTTAATTGAGGAATTTATTTTAATGAGGATATTTTTATTTTGAAGAATTATTTATTTCTATTTGAAATAATTCGAATATAAAAGAAAAAATTCTAAAGAAAATCTAAAATTTTCATAAAGGCAAGCAAACAGTCGGGGATATTAGCAAAAAAAAAAAAAAACTAGAATACGTTTTTATGCGAACAAGTTTTTGAAGGAATAATAAACAGTATGTATTTAGTGAAGGTATTTATTTAAGATTAGATTTATGGCATCTCTTGTGATTCGCCCATAACAGAAGTCCTTTCATAAGAACTAAAAATGTTCGGGAGAACTCATCTGATGTTATTGGTGAGTATTAAAAATACTATCTACTAAAAGATATACTAATCTATCTACTAATAATTCAATATTATTAATACTTATTTATTCCATTCTTTATATTTCTTCAATTAAATAACTACTTGAAATCTGCGGGAGGGAGGGGAATCTCCCCCAAACCTTCTCGCATTCTTTTAAATAAAGGTGTTATTTCTCTGTTTCTCATAAAATTGTAGACTCTGAGCAAGGTGAATCTTGAACGCCATCGATTATGAACGCCATTAGTACTCGGATTTTTATTTTCAGTTATGAAAGTTATGCACTTCGAAATGTAGTTTTAAAAAACCGGCATTTGTGTATTAAAAATATGCCACAAAAATGGATCCTTGAAGTGAATGTAGAGTTTTCACGTAGTCTACAGTACGTTCTTTGAAGATGTTATTTGAGCGATTCATCGCTGACATGTAGTTAACGTACAGGTAATAGAAAATAGAATGTATAATTTTGAAACTTTTCCCGATTAATAGGAAACCAGAATAAAACTTAACATAAAAATACAGATGGAGTCACAAGATCACATACTAAATTTTATTTATTTAAATCATTGCGTTTTTGAGTTAATCGATTAATATGCAAAAGTTAAAAACTCGATCGACAGATGGTTAACCTCTTGACGAATTTTATTCTAAATTTGATATAGATTTGCAATTCTGACGCTACATTCTTGCATCGAATTTTATTTAAATATCTCTTTAAGTTTTGTAGTTATTGGCTTCACTTGCACTCGAAGAATCGGATAGACAGAGTTTTTCTACATGGATTTCATTCAAAATTTGTTACAAATCTACAAATTTGGTGTAAAGATCATACACTAAATTTCACTGATCTAGATCAAAACGTTTGTGAGTTATTTTGTTTCCATGTAGACAAAATTTCAAAATCGTGTTTTTTGGATTCGGGTGGAGATTTATTAAAATCTCGATTGTGAATTTTTTTAACCGTTACAATATTTTCTAATTTTATATTTCAGATACGAAAAAATTAAGCTTTTGATCAAAATAAGAACAACCATTCTTGATCGCAAGAAAATGCAGATTTTTTCATCTACAGAAAAGGTTCTGTCGAATGCAACTCAACAAGCTTACTGTAGAATCTTCTTAATTTTCAGTTCGAATTAATAGAAATCTTTAACGAAAAACATATTTTAAGCGTTATGTCAGTCTGTAAACACGATAACTAAAAAAAAAACTATGATCTAGACGGATGAAATGTTGTATGTGTTCAGACCAAATTTGCAGATTTTTATCAAATTATGAGCTAAATTCATTCAAAGGAAATGTGTGTATCTGGCTCTTAAAATACATGTATTCGATTTTAAAATATAAAGAGCTATATCGATAAAATTTAGTAGACAGGTTTAGCATCTAAAACACAGATTCTTGTTAAATTTAGAACCAATACTGTCATAAGATTGAAGGTCTGTCGTACTTTCGCATACATATAAACACAATAACCATACACGCAGTGATTTAAATTATTGAAATTCGCTATGCATTCTTGCGACTATAATTATACTTTCCGATTAAAAATTTGGTAACGATCGTTGGAAAAATGCAAACAAGATACATATTGTGCAATAGATTCGGAAAAAATGTTAAATTCCCTCCAAAGATATGTATTTCTAAACTATTGTTTGCAGGTGTCATGTAAGGCATTCACGGCACCCTAAGTTTAGTGCCTCGGAGAGAGGGATCGGACCTCTATTGAAAAGTATGCGAGAAAGTTTCGGGAAGCCACTCTCTCTGGTTTAAAATTTAAACTCACATTGAAATTGCCAAATAACTGTCTAAGCAGCATTGGCTGAAGTATCTTCAAATACCTTATTTATTTTCGTGAGGAATGTAAAAATTTATTAAAGAGAACTATTCTTTTTTCTGATTTTAAATTATCGGCATTCAATCCTAATCAGTTATTTTAGGTATGTGCTCCAAGAACTTTTTTTGTTTTGCTTTACACAAAATTGTATTCTCTAACACAAAAAAAATGATTATATTAAAGAGGGATTGACAAATATCAAGAAGAATACAATTTACTTGTTCTATTTTATAGCATACTTCACTAACAAACGTGTTTCTATAACGATCCATTATATGAAACTACGTATATAAATTGAAAATGTGTTTACATAATTCCAGATGTCTTTCAGATTGATAAACAGAGGGTGGGCACGGTGTTTAAAGAATCTTTTTTGAAATGTAATGCTGTAAAAATTTACTCTTTTTCCTTTAACGTTTTACATTGATGAAGTCTCCAGTTTTATATTTCATATTCTATCAAAAGTAGTGATCATTTGGTTCAGAAATTTTAGTTTTAATTTATTTGTTGCATAATTTCAAAAAAAGAATCTGCAATTTTGATGTAATTGAATTATTATTGCTTATTTATGCGAACTAGGTGGTCTTCAAAGATGATTAATAGAAGAAAGCGTATAAATTAAAGCGTATAAATGTATTAAAATATAAAATTAAAGCTAAAAAAACTAAAAACTCATACTTAATCAAAAGGAAATGCAATTAACGTAATACTATGTACTTCATTATTGCCATTTTAAAATACATATTTTAACTATTTCATGTATATAACTATTAAAATTTAAACTTTTCCATCTCTAATACATTTAATTTTCTGGTATGAAGTGTAAACAATCTGGTCCAAAAAAAAAGACATTTTAAGAATATCTTATTCTTGCTTTTTTATTAGATATTTGCGTTTGAAATATTAATGTTACCCAAAAAAGCTCATTTTACGTTTATTATGATTTGAATATCGCAATTAACATCAGCTAATTTGGAGCTGCTCTTGTTTCCGTAAGATTTAGTTGTTCATTCCTTTTTAGAATTATTTAATCAAAAATTGAATAATAAACTATGTTTTTCAATTACAGTCATTTTTAAATGGACGGACGATATCCCAATAAATTATAAGCATTTTGTTAAAATATATCTGCATAGATTACAAACAAGCAAAATCGAATACCTCTTTCATGCATTTTACATTAAATTCTTCTTTTTTAGAGTTAAAATCAAGAATCGTATTTATGTTTCTTAAATTTGACAATATTCCTTTTGATACTATTGTGCATTTAGTTTTCTATAAAATAACATGACTTTTATTTAATATTTGTTAATAAATTATTTTATTTAAAAGATTTATTCCAAAGTTTATTTCTTGCATTTCTTTCTGAAAAAACCATTTTTTGAAACAATAGAAAATATAATAATATAATTACCTCTCTTAGATCTTCTGTTATTTCTCTTTTCGCTGTTAGTATTAACACTTGTCTTATTTTTTCCTGCGTTATTACTAATACAATTCATTTTATGTTTACAATCGAATTATAAAAACATTATAGATCAAGTTTTCAAACCGCTTTAGTTGCAGGATACGAATATGTGACGTTCCTGTCGAAACTTATTCAGTATTCTATACAGAATAGTTAAGTTAGCTATTTTTCATATGTTACATAATTCATTGATTCTAATTTTTCTTTTTTTAGGCTAATTATTTCTCTAGTCGCATTGCCGAACACGAATATTTCACTTTAGCAAGAACAAAAATATAATATTACTACAGAAGCTCATTTTCGTGTTCTGTTATGCGGCAAGAACTAATACTCTTTGTAGCAAATGATTTTTTGTTTTTTATTTAAAGCATGAATAACCTAATTTTTTATTTGTATTAAATCATAATTTTAATTAAAAATAAAATTCACTTTCGGCATATATAATGTCCCTGGGTATAAAATAAAATACTGTAATGCTTTCAATAATTCGTGGAAATATTCAATTTAAAGAATTAAATGTACCTTGAATGGAAATTATTGTATTCTAAGAATTCTGTAATTTTTCTCTTACTTTTAAATTCTTCATTATATAAAAAAATCTATTAATAAAACAATATTGTAAGGTAAATGCCAATAAATGCATAAGAACATTTTTTAAACATCCTATGCTTTAAATATTAATTACATTGGTTGACTCAATTCAATTGACATCACAATTATATGAAAAACGAAAAGGAATTTGGCATATAATTGCATTCTGTAATCTATTACATATTGCTCACTTTCTCTCATCTCACATTTTTATGTTGTGTTATTAATGTAACGGCATGTTCCGCATTTAGCTAAAACGTTTGTCATGTGAGAAGTTCTTTTAAATTTGTACTTAACAATATTCGATAATTCAAAGCACAATTTTTGAAATTTCGAAGGAAATGCTTTAAGCCTATATCTTTCAATATTCTTTCGGGTATGAAACTTCTTTCAACTTATTGCTGTACGAGTATCTGTTAACGAGATTATAAGAATAATTTAATGAATAATTTATGTGAAATTTATTAAATACAATTCAAAAATGCAATTCAATTTAGATTAGAATAAAAAATAATATTGGCAAACTTGAATGACATTAAAAAACTTTTTACAATCTTCTGTTTTCTATTGTATAGAAAACGACATGAAATAAATGAAATATTTAATCACTTATAGGAAAAAGAAACAATTAAAGTTCTAGTGTAATAGAAGTGTACTAGAAGAATTTTTTCAAGAAAAGCCTAAAGTAAAAAAACAGCAAAAATTTCAAACAAGAAAAGAATTTTCCTTTACTTTACGTTCAGCAAATAGAGGCTGCAATATGAGTTCAATTCTCCAAACTTCGTTTAAATTCTAATATATTAGGTAAAATTTATAAGCTGAATGAAATAACGATAAAAATCTCTATCTTCCTTTAGAAGACACACAGAAGGCCTTTTTTTCTGTTTTTATCATAAAATCAAATATAGTCCACTATCAAAAAAATTATTCTATTTTCTGTAAAAAAATTAAGATAGTAGGAAGTAGTGAAAAAAGGCGATGTTACACTGAGCGTAAAATACAGACTTGTGCCTTGATGGAACGAATTAAAAAATTTTGCGACTGATTTATTTTTAAACCTTGTTTATAAATGACTCCCCTTCCCCTCCTGATTTTATATACCTAAAAAGATCGGCCGGGGAAAATCTGCAACAGCTTTTTCATGCGCCTTATTTATAGCCGGGATTAAAATGGCCGTGTTTGTATTTATAAACGGGCGCTATCTCGCAGTGCCACTGCAGAATCTCCCGTGGGCATCTGTCATCGGAGTCATTTGGAATGAAAGCCGCATTCCCTGTTGACGTTTTTCACACACCAGCGATCATCCCAATTAGACAAACTACAAGATTCGTTTCGCAATTTTCCATCGAATTTCTAAACGATTAGGAGCTATCAATATGAAAACGTCCAGTAAGTCTAATGATTCAGGCAATTTTAATGTAGAAAAAAGATATACGAAGCAAACACCAACATTTAAGAAATTATCAAACCATACAGCAACATTGAAAATGCCATATTTTTCCAAGAATAAATAAAGACGACAGTTCGTATGCATAGTTTAAGGGAACTGTTAAATCAGTTTAGACCTTTAAAAGGACATTTTTTTTCTAGCCATGGTAAAATAAAAAAATTTAAGGTTGAGATTTAGAGTTAGGCTTTTGTCTTAACATTTTAGGTTGAGAGATTAGGGTTCGGATTTTTTGAGGTTGAGAAGAAAAGTGATTCATTTGGCTTATTATATACATTTAATTTAATTTTTTTAATTAATAGCTAGTAATAAATCAAGACACAACTTTTGTGTCAGATAAGAAAGTGAAGCATCTAGAATTCTGTCTCATCGAAAAATTTGTGAGATCTCATGCCAACCTACATTTCATTCAAATGCTGATGAATTTGGTGGTAAGCATACTTCCCATGGCCTTAGAAACGATTAATACAGATAGTAGGTTCTTTTGTTAGTTTTTACATTTCCTTATATGAACCATAAAAAAAATACCATAAAAAAATTCGATCTCGAATTTTTGACGAATTTCTATGTTTTAGACCTCCTTGAATTCAAAAAACACATTTCCATATTTTTGGAAAATGTCTCTCTGTCTGTGACAAAGATGAACCAAAAAACTGTTTGAGCTAAACGCAGGAAATTTGGTACATGGTCATTACATCAAATTCGTAGATTTCTATCAAAATTTTGAATA
Source organism: Argiope bruennichi (assembly GCF_947563725.1). Classification (NCBI taxonomy): domain Eukaryota; kingdom Metazoa; phylum Arthropoda; class Arachnida; order Araneae; family Araneidae; genus Argiope; species Argiope bruennichi. The sequence goes on along the minus strand of NC_079156.1, from coordinate 14,642,420 downwards.
GAATCTATTCAGAGGAAGTCTGTCAGTCCGGCTGTTAGAATATAAGTTAAATGATATATTACAAAATAAGTCGAAGTCGATGGATAAAATTCGGTACACCGATTTAGCATCTGTAGTGTAAACATCTGCCAAATTTTGAGACAAATCTAACAAGGGTTGATCGTCTGTCGGTCTGTACTTTCAGAAGCATGTAAATGCGATAACTCAAAATTACAATGACTTAAATATATCAAATTTGGTATGTGATTTTCTGGCTGCAATTGTGGCTTTGTATGCAATTTTGGTTTCAATCCGTTGGAAAGAAAAGCGTCTAAAACCGAAATTCAACTTTATCAGAGAGTATACAAGAAAACTTTGAAGTCTCACTCTAGTTAAAAAAATGACATCTACTTGAATTTTTGCATGTTTTAAATGAAAAGATCTAGAATTCTGGATATTTCGATACCAATCCTGCGCGGCCTGGTCATTCGCTAAATCATCCTTAAGGTTGAAGTCCACATGTTGGTGTAATGTGAGAGTTTAGACAATGGCTGTAATTTAAATTTGAGACACGTCCCAAAATAGCTTTTACGTAGCTCCAAGCCAAATATTAATCTAACTAAACAGATTCTTTGAGCTTTATTCTTGAATTGGTTCTAAACTTTTTTAGAATTTATTCCATTTTTGAAAATTTTAAACCAACCAACCAAAGAACGTTATTCACCTCTCTCTCTTCTGAATGAAATTAGATAGGTTTTTTTGAGTGGGTGTACGTGTGCTATGGAGCTATTTAGCTGTTGTAGTTCTGATCTCAAAGCATAATTTATAAGAATATTCTGAAAACAAAACTTCTTAAGACTAAAGAAAAACTGTGTGGATCAAATTTCCTCGTTCATTTAAAACATAATTTCAATCATCTGTATTTAAAAAAATATTTTCAATTGCACATAAATTTCTTGGAGTATTAATATAAAGTGCTCTAATTTATAATAAACATTATCATAAAATACTGTTCTATACCTTCTATCTTAAATAAATATTGATATCTTAAAGATTTCTTTTCAGAATTAAAAAATGTTGCAGTTTTTTTTTTTTTTTTTTTTTGGTTTTTTTTCAAAATGGTTAAATACCGTAGGTGTTGTATGGAAGTTTGAAGAGAGGGTACCATCTCATGTACCTTCCCTGTCATCTGACCGGGATTCCAAACTGCGAAGCCCATCCCTAAATAGATCTCACGTTGCTTCAAACGAGACGCTAACATAGCTAAACTATACTAAATCAATTTTAAAAAGACAATAAAAGGTCAGCATTTTTCTTTACAGTACTTCGAAAATATATGCTTTAATACTACTGGTTCTGTATTTCATCAAAATTTTCTTTAATAGAACACTTAACTGATCAACTAAGAGATAATATAATAAAAAGGCACATATAACAGAATTCTATAGTTCATATATGGTTTGTATAAGTGTTGAATATGTTTCTTCTCGAAAGAATTTTGATTTTAAAGAACATTTGAGAAAATACTAAATTTACTCAAGGAAATACGTGATATCTTTTTTCCTCTTAATTTTGAATATTGAAGAGAGGAAAATGTTTTTCTGAACTAATTCTTTAAAAGTCTTCGAAAGTAATTTCCAATTTTACCAAAGATTTATCTAATGATTTAAACAAAGCATTTTTACGATTTTAATGTTAAATAGTTTTTAAATAGTTTGTAAAAAGATATGAACTTAACAAGAAATTTATTATTATTTTTTTCAAAAAACATTACAATTTCGAGAATAGAATGCTATTATCAATGGAATCAATACATGCTCTCGTTATACACGCAAAATATGCCTCAATTATTTTATTTGGCGATTCATTCACCATCCGGAAATTACTGCTCTCAATATTACAAACATTCCTTTTGGACTTGCATTAATTCTTCATTTTTTGCTTATATTTTCATCGAAACTTATGATATTAATTCTTAAATTAAGACTTTGATTCAATTTTTAAAATTATTTCTTAATATTTGCGTAATTTGATCAATATTATTTATTGCTAACATTTATGTCATCAATATCCGTTGATTTTATTATAGGAAAACTAATTTAAATCATACTGAAGTTATTCGAATTTATAATATATTTTTTTATTTCTACATTATTCTTAATTCTAAGTTTATTTATTCTTAATTTTTTTATTCTTTTAATTCTTATAAATAAGTTAACTCTTATCGGACACCAATTATACATGACATAACACACAAAACATTGTTGCCACTCAAAAGATCATTTACGACCATTAAGGGTTAATAAAAGTATCATGACAGTTCCTTTTTATTTAGACCATTTCTGTTTTCTACAGCACGAAGTAAGTAGTAACGACAACCAATGTAGTTAATTTTTTTTTTTTAAATGTTTGCACAGTTTTGCTTGTTCGTAACTGTGACTTATTTCGTGACTCCATTTCCTAATCTTTATGAAAACGTTTTTTACGAGGAGAGTAAATTTGCAATTCTAGTTATTTAAGTTATTCTATATCAAAATTATGGGGGGGGGAACGAAATATATATATAAACATAAGCAGTGATAAAAATTCATGTCTCAAAATTTTAAAACGGGTCGTTGACGATTTTGATAAAAACTTTACTAAAAAGTCGCATTTTTAATTAAAAAAACAAACAAACAAACAAAAAACCGTTCCAGCTCAGAATTCCATTTGTGCCCCCTTCAGTCACGTAGGTAACGACTTCCGAATTTCCTGAAACTGGAGACGCAACCATAAATCTGTCCTCTGAAGAAACCCCCTGCGCCCTGGAGAAGAACCCAGAACCAGCACCCCAGTGAAGGGCTTCCTTGTCCTCGTCAAGCAGCTGAGATTCAATCTTCCCCTTCCGCATAAACACACGAGGAGCGCACGTTTGATAACTGAGGTGGTTTATATGGGGCGGAAAGGCGAAGGGTAGTTAAATGTAAATACCGAAGGGGGAGGGGGAAAGCAGAAATGAGCGGGAGTATGCATCAGGAGGAAATGAGAGTGCACTTAATTACGGTCACTAAAAAGGGATTTTCATGACTACATTTACGATGATGGAAATGGATAGAGAAATCAACTATATTAATGAAAGATTATTAAAAACCATCTGCAGATTACAAATAACTGTAACATTTTTCTGCACAAAGACATAAACCTGCGAGAGTGATCCCTCCAAAGCTTTTTCTCATACTCTCCAATAAAGGTGATTCTGTGTTTTAGACGTGTTTCTTCTCAACGATGGCACCGAACTACAATTGTGGTCACAAATTCGCGTACCAAATTTGATATATTTCAGTCACTGCATTTTTGAGTTATCGAGTTTACGTGTTTCCAAAAATACCAACGGACAGATCTTCATGTTGGATATAGCTCAAAATATGATAGATGTCTACACTATAAGTATGAAATCTGTCTTTGTCCAATGTTGCCTATCTGTATAGCTATTTTCGGTTTGTAGTTATTTTATAAAATTATCTTCGAACAGCCGGGTAGATAGATTTCCCCAGAACGTATTTTTAATCAAAATCGATAGAAATTTCGCGTCTAAGCTATAGATGTTTAACCTATGTATCGAGTCTTATCCATCTAGTCTCTTCGTTTTTTGTTTATCATGCTAATTTATGAACAGCCGGAGAGACTGAATAGATTTTGCAGATGTCCGCTGGATTCGAATCCACTGAATAGGTTTTGTACGAAATATGATAGAAATCTACAAATTTGGTGTAAAGACTATACATTAAATTTCATTCGTCTAGATCAAAGCGTTTTTGAGTTATCTTTATCACAGGTAGCAAATAGACAGAAAGCCATAAATGTGTTTTCTAACTCACGCTGGTCTAAAAGGAATTCCTCAAAATCCCAAGTGTAAATTTTTTTCGATAAAAATATTTTTTTATATTTCGTATACGAGAAACTAAATTCCAGCAGGAATGGAGTTCCTAACACGTCCTTTTATATTCTGAGATGAGAGTACTGTCCCCAATCCCCAGCCTAACAATTGTGACCCTGCGAATACCTTGCATGGCATTGACGAACAATAGTTAAAATATGATCTTTCACGTGAACTTAGCATTTTTGCTTATCGTGCCAATTTGTCTTGGGCTTCTTCGCGATTAATTTCTGGTCTACGGTTAATAGCACCCGGAAATCGAAATTGTATTTTAGATGCGTTTTTCTCAAAGAGATTGAAACAAAAATATAACCCAGAACTTCAATTGCAGTCACAAAATCATATTCCAAATTTGATGTATTTAAGTCATTGTGGTTCTCAATGATTGTGTTCACATGTTTCTGAAAATACAGAGCGGAAGGTGGTCAACCCCGTGTGGATTCGGCTCAAGATTTAATACGTGTCTACGCTATAAATATCAAATTTGTTGAGTTTGCATCCCATCCAGCTATATTTATTTTGAAGTTATCGTGCAATTTAAGTTTGTACTGCTGGATAGACATACTTATTCTGAGCAGATTTTACTCAAACTTTAGTAGAAATATGCTAGTTTGATGTAAAAATCATATACCATATTTTATACGCCTAGATCAGATCACTTTTGAGTTTGTCACAGAAACTGTATTATAATTCAGAGAATTTGTATTTTTTAAAATTTATTATTTCTTACTTCTTTGAATAACTTGTATTTTGAAGTTCAAAGAATAGAATGGAGTCTATTCTAGGTAAAAGCGTCAAATACATCACATCAGTTTGATTCTGGAACGGTATACTCCTAGAAAAATAACTTGAAATAAACATGTGATACTGTATTCAATGATATGTAATATCACGTTTATTGACTCTTGTTGAAATTTCCGTTGAAAATTAGACAGATATATTAAAAAAATGTGGTGACTGAGAAATAAATATTTTCAAAGATTTTTTTTTAACTTTTTTTTTCTCGTGCACGAAACACGCAAAGAAAAAGTAATTCAGACCAGAAAGTTTTATGAATCTTTGAATTTCAGGATTTCCCGAGTCCGAAAAATATGTTTTTGGTATTGTGTCTCTGTCCGTGAACAGTATAACTTAAAAGCGCTTTAAAGTAAATATTAAAATTCAGTATATGGTCTTCACACCAAATTTGTAGATTTCTACCCAATTTTGAACGAAATCCATTCAAAGGAAGTCTGTCTGTCCGGCTATAAAAATATACGTTAACACAAATAACAATAAATACAAAAAAGAAATCTAGAAGAGAATATAAAATTTAAAACACAGAAAAACCAACGTGTAAATACTCATAAAATTTCGAACCATATTCGTCAAGGGATTGACCGTCCGTCCATCTATATTTTCACACACATTTGAACGATTCTCATAAACGCAATGGCTTAAATATATGAAATTTGGTATATGTTTTTTGACTGCAATTGTAGTTCTGTGTTCAAATTTTGGTTTCAATTAGTGGAAAAGAGGGATCCAAAGTGCACATTCGATTCTCGATATCAACTGATTCCCAGAGATTAATCGCCCCCCCCCCCAGAAAAAAACACATCTCCAACGATCTCATGTTAATAAGCTCTTTCGTTAATGTGGTTCGCCAGTGGTAGCATGCAGTTAATAATTAATGCGCAAGTACATTTATTAGAAAATATATGCGAGAAAATTCCATGGTGACCACGTTCTCTTATTTAAATAAATAAAAAGAAATTGCATATGTGTAAAGTCCAAAGATAATCAATCAAACTATCTTTTGAAAGTATGCTCATAGTTGAAAGTACTTGATATATTTTTATAACGCATTTGCTCGACTTAAACAGCATGGTACTCGAAGCAATGGCTTAAATTTAACGTATTTTACTGAATTCCTACATAATTCATTGAATTTCATGGTAAAGATGACTGAAGTTTTCCTTTATATTCTATGTTGTATTATCTGTTAGGTCTGTATGTATTACATCTGTGTTAACATTGTGAACAAATCTTATTATTTAAAAAAAAGGTGCGATTCATTTTAATGCGAAATTAGTGAGAAGTTAGTTTGGCAGTGATCTCTACCAATAATAAAGATGTCGGTTTATTTTTATGTTTTATTCTATCAACTGTAAGAGAGTCTGTTTTTAGTTTGTTTTTTTATTTTTTACCGACGCTCTAATGGCCAAACTCTTTGACTCCAAATTATCAAACTTAGCCCATATATATATTGAAGGGTAGTAATATGTACCTCGAAGTTTATTTATTTATTTATTTTTGAAAATTCTAAATAATTAGTAGAAGTAAAATTGCGCCGCTTATTTATTTTTATTATTATCGAATGTAAAAGGTTTTTCAAGATTTCTCTTAATAATCCACTCATTTTAAAAAGTACGAATTGTGGAAATTTGAAACGAACTTTTTATATCAACATTATACCATATACTGTAGTTTTTAAGTATAAAGATTTCTCCATTGCACTAATGTACATATTTTTGCACTAATTTTTAATGAAAAATAATTTAGTGAATAATTTAAGTGAAAATAACTTAATATATTAGAAATTAAAAAAATGACATATTGATAAGAATAGATCCAATAATGCTAAAACGAACAAGAATGGCACTGATGTAAACAGAAAAAGTAACAAAATACTAAACTAAATTTCTGAACTAATGAAAAAGTTAATAAAAATTAATTTAAAGGTATAATTAGATTAATATTGGAAGATATAAAATAAAAATATTAAAAGAATTATTCTTTATAGCTGTTGCAAATTAAGCAATGTCAAGAAAAATCAAATAGTGGATTTTATTTGCTTCCACTTTCGGGTAGCGTTTATTTGTTCTACTTTCTGCTTCCACTTTCCATTTATTTTTTCGTTGTTTTTGGGTCTTTATTCTGTTTTGTGCAACTATATGAATAATATTCTCTCTTTCATTCATGCTGATTGAATGGAAGACCCGAAGGACAGCTTTTCAGATTTTAAAAAATTCGGACTTAAAAAAAAAATCGTCTCATTATTAATATTATTATTTTGTACTTTGTCGTATACGAACTACTGAGAAAGTTTTATCGCCTTGAGTCACTTGGAACATTGCTTGTTGCAAGTAAAATAAAAAATTCGAATTCGAGATTTTGGCGAATCTTTATGTTTTAGTCCTGCCTGAATACAAAAAACACACTTTTGGAAAATGTCGGTCTGTCGGTGACAACGATAAATAAAAATGAATCTTTAATCCAGACAGATGAAATTTGGTACATGTGTTACGGTCAATGTGAATAATCGGTTATTATTAATACTAACCGGTCCTTATTAATAATAACCAAACCGGTTAGTATTAAAGACTGGTTAGTATTAATGTCCGGTTAGTATTAATAACCGATCATTCACATTGACCGTAACACATGGACTTCAAACTAAATTTACAGTTTTCGTCAAATTTTGAGCAAAATCTATTAAGAGAAAGTCTGCCTATACAGTTGTTTGAATATAATTTAACACGATAACGATAAAACGAAGAAAACTAGATGGATAAAATTCAAAACATAAGTTTAATATCTATAATTGCATCCCCTATCAAATACTGAGTCAAATCCAAGAAGAGTTGAATATCAATCGTGCTGTATTTTCAGAAGCATGTAAGTGAAATAATTTCAAAAACGCATCGATTTAAATTTATCATATTTGGTATGTGATTTTGTGATGGCGATTGTAATTCCATGATAAATTTTGGTTTCGGCCGGCTCGGAAAAAAAGCATCAAAAACAAACACCTTTATTAGAGAATATGCGAGAAAGTTTTAGGTTATTAACTTAATCAACGCTATTACAAGATTTAAACTTCAGATTGACGAGGTACATTTTACATATGTCATGTGACTATACATTAACACCATTTCCATGTTTCTAAAAATACTTTGCTTTAGTTTCAAAATAAGTCATTCTTAGAATCGAACGTACTGAAGAAACGATGCAGGAAAATTTACTGAGGGTTCGAGAATGCATTCCAAATTCTTTACCCTTCTTTCAGGGATGGCCTTTCAACAAGTCTGTAAACTGAAGCCTGGGTCGCCATAAAAAGACCACACGCGAATACCCATTCTTTCGTAAAGTAAACAGAGTGATCCGTTTGTATATACAAATTTCACGGGAATGTACAATGGCTGGAGCTAACGGAATCCAGATGGAAAGCGAAATGTATGTTTCCAAAAAAGAGACAAGCTAGAAAGAATTGCATATGTTCAAAGCTGAGAAGGGGGAACGAAAAACCGGATGCAAAAAATATAAAATCGACTCTTGGTAAGATTGTATACTTTTATTAGTCCTTCAAGTAAAAATAATAATAATAAATATAAAATTGAAATCTGCTATCGCAAATTTCACGTTATCATGTGAGAACATTATTATTTTTTAAGTTAATGTTTGTCTTAATTAATTCAAGTTATTAACCGACTTAAACCGGTTAGAAGCAATTACGTAACTATAAGATTTTGCATGCGTCGATATTTAGGTAAACGATGTTTTTTTTTCATCTCAAAATCGGTCGAGTTCTGAAACTTTTTTTTTTTGCATTAATATATACATATATAAACTTTTATACCTCCTCTGGCTGTTTCTCATTCATTCCCACTTTCTTTGTGCTTCTTCGGGAGATAATTTCTTACTTATCTGCTTTTTATTGACCAGAAAGAAGAATCAGGTGGTCAGAAACATGGCGGACATTCGCACCAAGCTGTAACTTTTTGTTGGCGATAAGTCTTCAAGTGTGACAAACTTCTTTATCAAATTCTAATAAACCTAAAAGCGAAAAAAATTTGCCTCAAAAGCGATGAATTGCCAATTTTTGCCATTTAAAAGCTTTAAAAACCTCAAACCAAAAAATAATATCATGTTCTCACATGATTAAAAAAAACTCTATTTCAGTAATGTTTAAAATTTACTTTTTGTGGCGTTGAATGAAAGGAAATGTATTTAGAGCATTGTTGGTACAAAATAAACGTGGATCATAATAATATGTTTTAATACCTTTCTGTAATAAGGATTTTAAAATAAAAATTAATAAACTAATTAAAATTTTAAAAAAAAGTCACTGTACTTATGTATGTATGTAAAATTACATAAGTTTATTAATCCTTCAAGGTATGTTAAGATGATGTATAAGGTAGGTTAAGATGGTATGGCTATGTTAATGTAGGTTAATATGGATGATGTATAAGGTAGGTTAAGATGGTATGGCTATGTTAAGGTAGGTTAATATGGATGATGTATAAGGTAGGTTAAGATGGTATGGCTATGTTAATGTAGGTTAATATGGATGATGTATAAGGTAGGTTAAGATGGTATGGCTATGTTAAGGTAGGTTAATATGGATGATGTATAAGGTAGGTTAAGATGGTATGGCTATGTTAAGGTAGGTTAATATGGATGATGTATAAGGTAGGTTAATATGGATGATGTATAAGGTAGGTTAAGATGGTATGGCTATGTTAAGGTAGGTTAATATGGATGATGTATAAGGTAGGTTAAGATGGTATGGCTATGTTAAGGTAGGTTAATATGGATGATGTATAAGGTAGGTTAAGATGGTATGGCTATGTTAAGGTAGGTTAATATGGATGATGTATAAGGTAGGTTAAGATGGTATGGCTATGTTAAGGTAGGTTAATATGGATGATGTATAAGGTAGGTTAATATGGATGATGTATAAGGTAGGTTTTTCAAGTATCAGGTAGTTATAAGTATCTATATTATTATTATAGCACTTAAAGATCGAAATTAATAAGCATCCCCCAGGAAATCGAATTACATAACTACAATGCTGCCTGAATTAGAAAGTGTTTTCTTATCAAGTCCAGCCGTTCATTTTTGGAACCTGAATTGATCATCCATTTCCCAAGATCCGAAAACACTAAGTTTTTCTTATATCTGTCACTCATTTTTTAATCACATGTTATGAATAGATGCATTTTTCCCAATTTCAAGGAACTTTGTTAACGTCTATTTCTTTCGCTTTACTTTGTGTCAATCAGTGCATTAATAGTATATTAATACTACTAAGACATGTGAATTTGACCAGTTGTTAAAATGAACCGCTGTTATTCCCAATGGGATTTCGTGGACAAACCAATATTCGCTTTAATTCTTTTGGAATAGATATTTTGCGAATGTAACTCCGTGAAAATTCATGGCTTTCATGGAAGATGTTTTAAACAGTTTACCCTTCAAACCTGCATTATCGTTCATTTTTGAAAAAAATCCTTGTTAATCCTTCAAAAACTGCTTTTAAATTATATTATTTTTTTAAATATTTAATTGCATTTTTTTAAGTAATCTTGAATTTGTGGAATGGGTAGTCATTTAACAGTGCTGCTTGAAATATTATTCCTAGTCATAATTATTGTTTTGGTTTACGAAAAAATCGGAGAGTAAATATACTTTCATGACATTTGTTTATAATAATATCTCTTAATTTAATTTAAATCTTAATTAATTTTGAAATTTTTAACTTAACTTAGTCCATATTAACTTATTCTAAAATGTTCTCTTACTTCCTGTTCCAATCCCTACATTTTTTAAATTTAATTAACCCTATATGCTCTCTAGAAAACTCTTAATTCAGTAAGTTCACATTCTCTGAGTGAAAGAATATAAATCCTTTATTCTAGCACGTTCTTTTAAAGATACCTAAAATTTTTAGTTTAGTTTAGTTTAGTTTTCAATTTTTTTGTTTTTTATTTCTCCTTAGCATTATGTGTCACGATCCATTAAATTTCAATTTTATTGCATCGATTGTATTATTTTATCATTGTCAAATGAACGACATTTAATTCAGAAGCAGAACGGAGTGCATGTGAAATCTTATTGAGTCTCATGCAAACTATTTAAAGCGTTAGAGCATTAACGCCGCTTCATTTAAATGACTCGATTAGAGATTTGGCAAAACCGAAAATTGCTTACGAAGAACTTTTTAAGAAGAATTCTGGCAATGGTTGAGAAAAGCGTTTTGTTCACTTCAAGACTCAAAATTTAAAAATAGAGAGAACAGATTGGGTTCTTTTTATGCTCATAAATTTAGTATTTTCTTAAATATTTTTTAGAGCTAAAGGGTTTAAAATGCAAAGCAATGAAAATTTTTCAAATGATAATTATAGAATATATTATGATTATAAAATATTGTAAAATATAATTGTTGTAAAGAATAAAGGTTTTGATATTTCATGAAATACTGATTGTAAAACGACTAATTTATGGTAAAACGCCTAATTTTTTTAAATGATATATTTGTATACTCTAGTTTACCTGTTTATCTCTAAAATTATGGCGCTAAACTCCGTTAAAACTTAAAATAAGAAAATATAAACTTTATCAGAGGTAAATTAAGTCCCATAATTAATTTGAGTAATAATGGTAAATTATATGATTTATGTAAGAATACAAATAAAAAATGCGAAATATTAAATTCAACAAAGTATTATTACATTTTTATATTTATTCATTCAAAGAATTAAAAAAAAATTCGATAACGAGAGTTTAATGAATCATCACATTTCAGACCCCCCGAATTCATTACATTTTTGTTACACTTCGTGTTACAATTTTTACTTTCTCGTATTCGTGTTACACTTTCTCGTATACGTAATCGTCAAAAATTCGAATTCGAGATTGTGTTGAATCCCTGCACTTTAGACCTCCCTGAATTCTCAAAATACATTTTTGACATTATAACTGTTTCCTATTTATCCGTGACAAAGATAATTCAGAAACGCTTTGAGCTTGACAGAATGACATTTGGCATATGGCCTTCATACGAAATGTGTAGATTTTTATTCAATTTTGAGCAAGATCCTTTATGAGGAAGTCTGTCTGGCTGTTCGAATATAATTTAACACGATAACTAGAAGATGAAAAAACTAGATGGATAAAATTCGGAACACAGATTTAATATTTTGAGTATAGACATTTATCAAAAGATTGACTGTCTATCGGCAAGAACAGAAGCGATAATTCAAAAATACAATATTTTTAAGTTTGTGATTTTATGACTACAAATGTAATTCTGTGTTAAATTTTTTTAATCGGTTGGAGAAAACGCATCTAAAACAGGAATTCTGTTTTCGGATACTATTAATTGCATTCCAGGGATTAATTATCAAAAACCTTGCCAATATTCACGCAATGAATTCAGTAAAAATGCTAAATTCACGCCAAAGGTTAATATTTCGTAACTATTGCACGCATGGATTTAACATCTACAGGGTGTATCAGTACACCGGTTACAAACTTTCAGGGGAGATAGAGTACACCTAGGTGATGAGAATCACATAGCAATGTATGGTCAGAAGTGCTTTCCTGGCTCGGTAGAGGTGACACAAAACTTATGAAAAGAAGAACACAAACAGGATAAGAAAACAAGTTTATTATTCTTAGTTTCGGTAAAAAAACTTAGAAAAAACATAAAGAGACAATATTTTTACCAAAGAAGGTGTTCGAAATTATGACTCCGGGCCTTGATATAGGTCTTACATCTCGAGCGCATTGATGATCTAACATTAGCGGAAATACCAGGAGTGTCACGGACTTCCCCAGCTGCTGCCCCAATGCGTACAACATATCCACAGCACTGTTAACGGAAGTTTCATAGACCAGTGTCTTGATGATCCCCAGAAGAAGTAATCAAGGTAAGTGTGATATGGTGATCAAGCAGGCCAATGGAATAAATATCCCCGCCCGATCCACTGTAGATCGATCATACGTTGCTTTCAGAAGGAGACGCACGTCAATGCTGTAATGGGTGGGAGCTCCATCTTGCTGAAATCACATCGAAGAACGCTTAGGAGCGGATATGTATGCGGCATACAGTGAGCGCAGGTAACGTCATCTGATACTTCAGTTTATGTACCGACATCTATCACGTACACCAGCCAAAGACTTCCAGGCATTTTTTGTTGCATTAAGAATAATAAACATGCTTTCTCATCTTGTGTTTTGTGTCGTCACTACCGCGTCAGGAAAGCGTTCCCCACCATGCATTGTTATGGGATTTCCGTATAATCCGCTTATAACCGCTGTACTGATACACCCTGTATAGTTCAGGCACCTATCAAATTTTCAGCTAAATCCAACAAAACATTGATAGTTTGTCGGTCTGTATTTCCAGAAGCATGCAAACACGATAACTTAAAAACGCAAAGACTTAAAGGCATTAAATTTTGTATATTATTTTATGACTTCAAGACAAGTTCTGTGTGAAATTTTTGTCTCAATCGGTAAAGAAAGAAAGAAAAAAAAAACCTTGTCTGAAACACAAATTTGATTAACGGATGCAAAAGGATTACACAATAGATTTAGTAAAAATGCTAAATTCACGCCAGAGGCTAATATTTCGCAACTATTATACGCCAATACCATTAAAGGCATTCCCTGGAATAAAATCTTTATTATGAGTATGTGATAAAAGTTTGGGAAGACCATTCAAAATGGTATGAGAATAATTTCCGCCAGACTATGACATTCATATGTTTTTATAATTAAAAAATCATCCATACAAGGGCTAATTTTTGCATGTTTTTAAAAGTATTTCTGTGAATATCAGTCCACAGAGCACCGTTGCAATTTGAATGCATAACGTAACAATGCATTCGGGTTTCCACACAATATAAGGGATAATTTTTTGTGAAAATGTGCGAGAAAGTGGAATGGAATTTTTCTTTCATTCCAAATTGGGCATTCGATTCATTTGCAAAGTATTTCATCATCTCTTAGACTAAACAATAAATTTCTAATGATTCGATGTCCTGAATAAATTCTCTGTACACTTCTTAGAATTCCATTTAGAATTTCTTCTTAGAATTTCATTTAGGACTCGAATTCCTTTTATTTTGTAATCAAGAATGCAACGGAATAAATATTAATTGCTTATTCATCACCATTTATGATACTAAATGATAAATCTTTGAGAATTCAAAACTTAAAATCAATTCTTTTTTTTTTCTTTCTTTTTTTTTTCAGAATTTGATTGAACTATGCAACATTGCCTAATCTAAGAAACGAAATATGTTTTAATTAAAATTAATCTTATTTCTCATACTCATAAACGAATGAGAAAGAATTCAAGTTCCAGAATCAATTCTTCTCTAAGAATTCTCAGAAATTAATTTAGGATTCAAAATATGTGACATTTTGTAATCGAAGATGCAACGAAATCAGCAGTAATTATTATTTCAAAATGATTTCATTCATAAAAGAAATAATATCTAAATTTACCTTTTAGAAGTCCATTGTATTCAAGGGGAACTAAAAACTATGCACAGTTTTCGCATGGTTTTTTTAAAAAGGAAAACAAGAAATTTAATTTTTTCAGGAAAGAGAATCCTCGGTATCTTTAAAAGGAATGCCCTCTGCTTTAGGGATTTTTATCATTACTTTTAAATTTTGAGAATTGCATTAGTCATAACTTATACACTTTTAAGAGAAGGAATACTGGAAATAATTAAATAAAAAAAGTGGGATTTGGATCAGGAAATAAGAGAAAATTTTGGAATAAAATAATATGGACTAATTTAAGATTTTAAAAAAATAGGTAATTAATTAGGATTTAAATATCACTATTAAGCAATATCACTACACATTTATAAAGACCAAAATGTGTATGTCGAACATTAAAGTAGCAGAAAACAATACATCTGTTAAGGAACATACTTCAAAGCAGGGGTGGACATTAAGTCGATCGCGATCGAAAGGTGGACCGCCAAGACATTTTAGGATGATCGCCTTTACTAAGACCTAAGACGCGCATACTAAAAGAAACCAATTGCTACATTCATGTGTCACCCATTTGCTAATGTTGATGTGGAAAAAAAGTAAATGAAAATATAAATTATACATTCTCTTTTTCTTTTGAGGAAAACGAATTTTTTCTCCTTCAAAATGACATAATTTTAAAAGCACCTAGTTCAGAACCTAAGAATAAATTTTGAAATCTAATGGACGAAGTAAAGTATCTTAATTTAAAAAGAATTCCATGTCATTTAATATCATTCTTTAGCTCTACCTACCCGTGTGAATCTGCATTTTCAACGATGAATATAACGATATCTTTTTAAAAAGATCCCTGTGTTTCCCTTACTTGTAATTGACATGCGTCAGAAATCCCTAGCGGAATCTTAATAGTATTAGCACTGTCAAAAAATATTTTCCCTACCAATATCTAATGTTATATAAGATGAGGGATAATTAATTTCTAGCTCTTCCCTGTCTTCTTGCCTAATCTGTTGCTGTGAGTGGACGTGCCTTAAAAGCGCCTCTTGTAAATAAATAATGCCTTCCCCGGGATGGATTAAAGTGAATTTAAAAATGAAAAGTGTCTTCCTTGTCTTCGAAAAGCGAATTAAAAAAGATTAAATGCTTACAAATATATAAGTTATTATTTGGCATTTGAATAATATTCATTTTATAATTACTTATTTCTTTTTGTGTAGATTATTTTTCTATACATACTGTTTTATTTGATTTTTCAGAACTAGCGGCATGGATGCGAACGCCGAAGTGTTCGGAATATGGAAAATCTGTTAAGAAAGAGAAATCCAAAATGCTCCGTTTGTAAAAATCCTGAGCAAGTATCATTCAAGATTACATAAGATAAGATCAGGTATGTTTAAAAAAAGAAATTATTTATTTATATTTAATTGAAGACAATTCCGAATAAATTAATGTAGTATATGTGCTTTGTTTATGCGTAAAGAATACACAACTGTCGTTTTTGTTCGTATGGTAGTTTTTTTTTTTTTTGTTGTTAAGTATTATTATTTATAAAATAATTCTTTTCATATGAGTGAGTACTTTAAGAATTTTATTCGTAGAGTTTTCTTTGTGATTTTTATGTCTAGTGATTTTATAAGGGATTGGTAAAGCAAATATTCTCAGCAGCATTGGTGTTGAGAAGTTATCGACGATTCGGAAGACAGTCTAACTTTCGACAGATATCGGAGAAGGCAGAAACGTTTTACTTGCACCATCAGCAATTTATTTTACCTGAGTTATATGGTCACCCCTGGTGTAGTGTCGAATTTTTATAAAAATAAGAAATGATTAAGAGGAATTTTCTTTTGATAATACCTCACCTCATAAAATATTGTTCGCTAAACTCAAGAAAAATTTATTGATGTAATCAAATCGAAACAAATTAATCTTGAATAGAAAATATTAAAAATAAAAAAGCTTTTTTGAACAATGTTTTTATTAATGTGCTACAAATAAAACGGTACAATTTGGCTTTAAAGGGCGACCAAAATGAGTCTAGAAAAAATTTCGCCAAACTACAAAAATATACTCAATTAGAGAGAACTAATTTTTATATAGAGCAAATTCTTTTCAAAAGTCATAGCAGTGGGAATATCAAATCACGAATAACTATATAGAATGCGAATCGCATGCTATATAGTTTGACAACTGAAATCACCAAATTGGCGAAATGTTTTCTTGGCGCTTTTTAGTAGCCGCTACAACCGTAAAGTACCAATAAAACAATTATCGAAATTATGAAAGTCAAACAAAATCGTAAAAATGTTAGTTGCTGTTAGAAATATTCTAAGCAAATTCTGATTCTATTTACAATACTTTTATTGGATATTTACGAATTTTCTTTTTTGCAATGTTCATTATAATCATTGGTAAATTCACTCATTCATTTTGTAATTCATTATAATCTTGTTCCGAATCACTAACAAAATTTTGTTTTGAGTTCCGGATTTTTTTTTTTTTTTTTAATTTCTGCATTTTTTTGCACTGATAAAACAGTGTTTTATTTCTATGAATGTGACTTTTCACGCTTTAACATATTTTATAACTTGTTGTTATAAATATTATGATATTTTAAATTTTAAGTTTTCTCAAATGAACGATCAGACTCTGTGGGATAATTTTAATGGAATAAAAATTTAATTAAAATAAATCAATTAATTAATAATTGAGACAGTATAATATTAAAATGTTATATTGTCATTGAGGACATATTATTGGTTATTATTTTAGAATTCTAATATAATAAGAAATAAAGGAAAAGACAATTACAAATGTCTATCATTAAGACAAGAAATATTCTAAATTACATAAAAACATTTGAATAGGCAATTTCAACGAAAAGTTCCCTTTTCCATCACACTCATTTAATTTTTCTATCATCTCGATTTCTGTGTTCAAATATGACAAAATTTATGTCAGTTGTTGATGTATTATATCTTAAATGTTGTTTGTTGATGCTGAATGAAAAAATAGAAATAATCTGCTTTTAATAATCAATAGATGTCACCACTTGCAATTAAATTCAGCTTACATGATCCTGGATCACAATATAATATGGAGGCAAATGAATAATGAATGAATAATTTTGCTGGATTAATCTGAATGAAATTATTCACTTAATTAATCAAGAATGAAAAACAATTATAAAGATGAAGTACTTTTACATTTTTTCAATTCTTAATTATCTTTTTTATTATTAAAGAATATTTTAGGAGGGGAAAGATTAATTTTGCAAACTTTTGAAAAATGGTTAGTTTATTATAGATGAATTTAATAGAGGTAGATTTTTAAGAATATATTTTATTAGATACATTCTTATTCTTTTAAAAATACATTTTTAAAAAATACTTTCTATTTTTTAATTTTTAATTAATGATTTCAAAATGCGATATCAATTTAAAAAGCGAAACTCATCAAATGTTTTTTAAAGTTTATTATCATCGAGAAAAGCAATTGTCAAAAATTGCAAGAATTTTACACCAAAAAAATGAGCAAACAGAAATTACAAAATTCCATTTATACAAACATGAGACAAATCATGTTAAATAAGAATGTTTAAATAGGACCAATTACCAATTATAAATCTCATAATAGGAAAAAAAAAAAAAAAAAAAAAAAAAAAACGTTTTTTTTTATTGCATACTATAAAGAAAAAAATTGCAAGATATAAAAGAATGAATTAACAAAATTGATTGCTAAAATTGCTTAAAAATCGTTAAGATCCGTGGTGGAAAACGATTGGTTACTTTCTGTGTTTTTGCCAGTCGCTTCTTTTCTAACAAACGATATTCTAGTTTTAAGATTTAGTTTTGCAAAGTGTTACAATATATAAAAAAGAAATGAAGTTAACTTGCTTTAAATTTAAATAACCTTATATTACTCATACATATACGAAATGAAAGGATCTGTGTGCAAATGTTAGTGATCATTAGGAACTAAAAACTTCAGAATGAAATAATTTCAAGGCATTTTTGTTCGTTTGAAACTATATATCGATTTTTATGAAATAAATTTTATTATTCTTAAGTAGTTTGATATGCATTTAATAGCAAATACTATTATAAACAGATTATGAAAAATTCCAAAATTTGGAAATTGATGAAAAACAAGAGAAATGTAACGAGAATATATATTTTTTTGTTGCATAGCGACTCAGAAAAAAAAAATGATTTCTTTTTGGTTCCGTATTTACCTGTTTGGTCCGGAATAAAGAATGTCTATCTATATAAAGTTAACTTTTAACTATACATAGTTTAACGATTCTTTCGTAAAGTAATCGTATACATGTTCGTAATTAATTATTTTACGGCATTCAAAAATTGTAATGAGTTCATGAGGAAAAAAAAATAAAATAAACTTTCAGTACAAAAAGACGCTTTTATTAGAATACTCTGAATTTTATCATTAGAGCACAAACAATATAATAAGAAAGGCTAGCATAAATTTAATTTTATTGGAATTAGTTCTTTAGAATTATTTTTCTCGTTAATCGTTTTTCTGAGTGTAAATCGTCTTCATTTCATAGCCTTTCGCTAGAAGATAAAAATTTATCATATAATAAAAATAATCATATAAACACAATTCAGAATATACAGAGTGAGAGAGATAGCAATGCTTTTCCCTAATGTTTGCAATAATTTCTAGAGAAAGATAGGAAAAAGATGATTAATTATTAGATAATAATAATTACTAACCGCCTTTGGTGACCCATTTGTTTGCCCATAATACTGACATTTTAGCAGTTAAATGATTAATAAGGAATGTATTTTTTTAATTACCTTGTTATCTGATATGACTAAAAAATATGAATCCAACTCAATTAGCTTACTGTAAATTAACAAGTGTAAATATTACAAAGTAAAAGAGGAAATGAATATCTTTCTACAGAATGAACGATTAGCAAACGCATGCGATTGAATGCTTAGAGGTTGAGTTTAAATTCCATCAGAGCATTTAAAAATATTGTTGCAGGTAGTGTAACAAATTGAATTAAAAATATAATTGAAATTAAAGGAAATTTACAGGAAATGGAATCGACATCATTAGAAAGGTAATTTTTGAATCTTTTGATTATAATAAAACCATTTTTTGTAACATAATTGTTTTGAAAGATATGAACATCTCAAACATGTCATAGCAATTATGCGATTAAACCTAATTTTTTTTTATTTCGTTTAAACTCGTTTAAATTTTCTATTTGAAGCTTACTTTTTATTTCTTTTGTTTCTTTTTTCCACTGTTTTAATAGACGATGTGGTGACATGGCGAACTCTCTCCAGAACAATTCTAATAACATTTTGAAGCTCTATTCTAAATGACGAATTCAATGCAGCTGCAAAAACGTTTGATAAAGCAATCTGAAATTCTTACGATGTTTTGTTTACTTCTGTCAGTTGCCATTCGATAAAAAGTAATAAAATACCATCACCTAATCTAAAGAAAAAGGCATCAGTTATGGTACTCCATCTTGCCATGTTCAGGATTAAAATGTCTGCACCTAATCTAATAAAATTTGTATCTGTTATTGTCTTCCATCTTGCTATGTTCACGAGAATAATACCGTTACTTAATCTAAAGAAAATGTATCAGTTGTCACCCTCCGTCTTGCCAAGCTCACCAGTAAAATCTCTGTCTATTGCCTTCTGCCTTGTAGAGAGGATTTTTTAATTGTGATTTCAAATTCATTTGCATCATTTTGACATTGCCAACATCTATAGTCATGTTTAATGGCAATGAATTTTTGGTCAAGGGCATTTGATCTAAAATAGTACTCGTTTCTCTTTGCCATATTCTGAGCTAAATTCGGAATTTTTAGTCTACTTATTCGGGAAAGTTTAAAGAAAGTTACTCCAGTTTGCTTATATTATTTTTTTATTTTTACAATCAGCACAAGAAATTTTTACTTTTTTGTGAAACGAAGTGTAGAGAAAGTGTCACAATAGTCAAAACATTTCAATTCGAGATTTTGAAAAATCTCCGAATTGTAGAACCCGTTTTTGGAAAGTTGGCAAGCATTCGAAAAACCCGTTTTTGGAAAATATATGTGTTTTCTTCCCGTCTGTCTAACTGAAACAAAAATAGCTCAGAAAAGCTTTAGTATTCTGTCTCTACACCAAATTTGTAGATTTCCTCTCAATTTTGAGCAAATTCCATTCAGAGGAAATTTGTCTGTACGAATATAGCTAATCATGATAACTACAAAGAAAGCTGTATGGATAAAACTGGATGCATCTATGTTGTAGACACTTCAAATTTTGAGCGAAATTTGAAGTCCTTCAAATAGAGTTTAAAGTTCTTTCAGTCTGTACTTTCAAATGTAAACACGGTAACTGAAATAATGACTTAAATGTAACGAATTTGATTTGAGATTTTGTGATTACAGGTACAATTTGTGTCAAATTTTTGTTCCAGTCGGTCAGGAATAACGTGCATAAAACACAAATTCCAGTTTTCGGATATTATTTACCGCATGCTGGTGATTTATCTCCAAAAAACACGCCAAGCATCACACAATAAACTCAGTAAAAATGCTGAATTTACGCCAAAGGTTAATATTTCGTAACTGTTCTACACCAATTCCATGCAAAGCGTTCTCTGGAATAGCACCTTTATTAGAGAGTATGCGGAAGGTTTTATGGAAATTACGCCCGCTGGTTTGTTTGTACAATACAGTGTTAAATTGCGTTCTTAAATGATCACTGGACTACTCACCTCATCTTTTTCAGGGCAAATCCTCTGTCTTATTGTCCTTTACAAACTCTCACGCACTTGTCGTAGTTTTCAAAATTGTTTCCGTTTTTTAAGCAGCCGCCATATACGAAAACTCGACAATTCCTTGATTCAGCATCGTAGTACCAACGTGTAAGGATCAATGAGCACGGGCCTTTCTTCGGACTCTGGTGACAATCGTATGCTATAAAGTAAATAAATAGTTTGAAATCATCAAATGCATAGTTAGAAAGACAGTTCAGAATACTTCTCAGATACAGAGTTAATCAAAACAGTTTAACCGGTTACTAGGAAGTTATAGCCAACAAATGGCTACAACTTCTTTGTAAACCAAGTTACAGTGAAGAAATTTGATCATAATATAAAAAAATCTCAAAGGTTTGTTTGCGCCCGCAATATAATTCCGTGCTGTGATTTCTCTTGGTCTTATGGGCAACATCCATGCCTGCTCCATTTCACTTATATTTGAGGCATTCTCTATGAATACCTTCAATTCATTCATTGTTGAACTCAATAGAGGATTAAGACAGAGTTTTAGATTCATCGCAATAAGATGAAAACGCAAAAACTGACTGCGCAGACAGTACTTTTGGCTTCTTGCCTTAACGCATTTAAAATGTTTCTTTCTGTTATTATTTATGTAGAACGGAAACTCATTTATATTCTAGACAATTGTTTTGAATAATTTTACATTTAGGAGTTCATAGAGGTGAATTAAGATTTGGACCCGGAACGTCATTCCGACCCTACTTCCTTTTACAGCAAAGAAATAAAGAAAATTTGTATTATACTTCTTTAAAATCTTTGCTAATAATTAGGAATTCGAAAATTCAAGTTTAAAGAATATCAGTTTGGAGAAAATCTCTTTCTCCAAACTGAGTTCCGCCTTTCAGTTTCTCTTAAGCCCCGTTCCAACGGCCTGTTGCTTGTACATATATGGTCGTAAATCTGCCAAGTGACCCATTGTAGGACCACCCCAGCCATTGGGCGTAGATCGGGAACTTCCCACAAATTGTCGGTAAAATGAATAGGCATCACAGAACCCTAGAAAACCATAAGAGAGGGGAAAGAGGGCAAAAGTGCCTGCCTGAAGATGCGCACGGGCCATTGGAATGAGGCTTTAAAAAGCAACTCAAAAACAACTCACCGCAGTGCTGATACTTTCCTTAACATTATTGATACTGAAATGAAGTTTTAATTCAACTTGCCTTATATATCTGGCTTTGAAATTAAGAAAAGGAAATTATACTGTATATTGCGCATGCAGAGTTCAAATTTATTTACTAAAACTGCTCATCTTTCTTCAAATATTCATTAACTTCACTTTAGGTTTTAATATAATAATTTAAATACAAGAGGGTCAGAATTGAAACACCCTAACTCTGAATTCTCTATACAGCGAAATACTCTGTGTAAAGGATCAAAAATAGTTGAACATACTATTCAAGACATGAGAAAACGGATTACGCAAAAAAAATTAGTCCCAGAAACACTGACAGATTTCGCTGTATTAGAGAAAATATTCAGAGAAGATACAAATAATCACAAAAAAGCAAACACATTCTGTATGGAATTTTCCCTTTTTAATTTCTATAGCTAATATATAAAATAAAAGCGAAGAAAATTAAACTGTCGCTGTAACTGCCATTTCGCACTATAAGTATAAAAATCTGCCCTTGGTTTGCAGCTACTGTTATGGGCATAAAATGGGATTAAACTGGGAAGATGTCATTTTTATTAGCAATAGCTGTCACGCTGACAGAACGCACTTTGCTTGTAAAGTTGTCATGTTCCATGAAAACAATGGAAAGTAAGTTGGAATAATAAGGAAACTATGTTGGCATTGCAGTTTATCGCATGACTTCCGAAATTGTCTTCCGTTCTATGTTCAAAATGCAAACTATTTTGTAAAGAAAACTATTGAAACGTAATAAATATTAAATAAAAAAAATCCTATTTTTGCAAATAAATAAATAAAATTTTTAAAAAATGCCTTTTTAACATAATCAGCTATATTAACGACGCTTCTGTACTCCATTAATTAACTTTAAACTTATATCATTTCTCAAAAACCAGAGAAAAATATTTCTGGTAAGCATATAAAGATTACTTTATTGTGTGAACGCTGAAAAATTGTTTGTTTCATCTGTGGTTTTGTGAATTCGATTATTTTCTGCGACCCGCACTTATTAGATTTTTGTTTTCTTTTCCAGATCTTTAATCTAATATATAAAAATCTCGTGTCACGGTGTTTGTGTTCGTACTCCTCCGAAACGGCTCGACCGATTTTTATGAAATTTTTTATGTGTATTGGGTAGGTATGAGAATAGATCGTAAAGCATATTTCACAACGCTAGGTAATTAGGGTGTCCCTATCCAGAATTTTTTTTCTATTTTTTTTTTTTTTTTGACAAAAATGTTTTTTGTATTTTTTTTATTCGGCATCAAAAAATACCTATAACCCCAAATTTTCACCCTCCTACCCCCACTCTCCCCTTTTTTAATCGCGATTTTAGTATTTTTGTATGAACTATATCCAAATAATTAACCCGTCGTTGGTATTTCAAACAGAACAAAATGATTTATGAGTTGTATGACAGATGGCGCTACGTCCACCCGGCGATGGAAAAGTTACTGTCAATGAAAATACCGGATGCATAAAATTGCTCACTAATTCCTGCACTATCGTTGACTCGCAAAATGCTCTCATTGACCGCATATTTCCTGATGTACGCACACAATGCATAAATCATGCGTGGCTGGCAGAAAGAGCCATTTTGGCAGCAAAAAATGTGGACGTCAATGATTTTAACATCAAGATACAGCAGTCATTGCCAGGTGACTTGGTATCATACAAATCGATCAATACAGTTTGCGATGCTAGCGAAGCTGTAAATTATCCAACAGAGTTTTTGAACTCACTGCATTTGCCAGGCATGTCACCACACCTTCTACGACTGAAAGTTGAATCTCCGGTTATTTTACTTCGGAATTTGAACCCACCTCGGCTGTGCAATGGCACGCGATTGGTCATTAAAAAATTGATAAAAAATGTTATCGAAGCCATCATTTTGAATGGCAAATTCCGAACCAAAAATGTTTTGCTGCCACGAATTCCAATGATTTTCACAGACGTGCCAATTGAATTCAAACGCGTTCAATTTCCTATTAGATTGGCATTCGCAATGACAATCAATAAGCCGCAAGGTCACACGATGTCTGTTTGCGGCTTAGATTTGGACACACCATGTTTTTCACATGGACAATTATGCGTGGCATGTTCTCGCGTGGGCAAACCATCAAGCTTATTTGTGTTGGCTAAAGACGGACTGACAAAAAATATCGTACACTCAATTGCTCTTCGAAAGGAATATTAATTTTCTTTATTTTATTTTTATACTTAAGGATAAAAAATATATTTCTTTTTTCACTTTACGTTTAACTTTTAAGAGATCAAACAATGTATACGTTCGTTACGCTAATGAAATACATTGCATTGAGAAAATGAATAGTTGGTGTTTTTTTTTTATTTTTATCGGCGATCATCGTCTAGAGCGCTCTATTCCTCTTTCTATCATAGATACCATCCCCACACACTTACAATACACTCGTTATTTTTTAATTAACAACCAAAATATTCACTAGAAATAATTTATATGGCAGAACAACGTTTGCAGAGTCAGCTAGTTAATTTTAAAAAATCCAGAGTTCCGATATGTGAATCTCTCTCGAACTATCCTTTCAATCATACGAAATGAAATTAAAGATATCATTATTTGAAAGTATGAACTCTAGATTATGATGATTTAGAATAATACTGCTCTCACAGTTACAGTTGCAGTGAAAAAAAATCTAAATTTTTGAATGATACCACTCGCTTTTTTCTTGCGTAAACTGATCAACACATTGAAGAACCAAGTTTCATTACCCATGTTTTCATTTTCAAGTTTCTTTTCTCTTACTTATAAAGTCGAAGTTACAACTATCGACCAGTGAAAGTGAATTTCATTATGCTCGATTGGAAAATTTCTGTATAGTCAAAGTGATTGGATAATGTACTTCTAGACAAATATTTACATGTAGAACTTTTGCTGTATTGAATAATTTTGTATTTCTGAGATAAATGTTTTCGTGAAAATTTGTGATTAGTCCCTCTAAATATAAAAAAACAGTATATCTCTGCAAATTTTGCGAAAAGATAATTGAAATTATGTAAATGTGATAAATCTAAGAGTTTTTTTTTTTTGATGAATTTGCCCTTTTACACTGTAGCGGACATATAAATATTTATTTTTGAAACATTATGCTATTAATCTCCACTATAGCCTAAGTGTTTTCACGCAATTGCCTTCCTTACTAAATGAAACTTTGTAATTGGAAGTATATGTCTAGGAGTAATATTTAAGGAGGTAAAGACTTTTTGTGCATTTTTGGAATATCCTGTATATATAAAGAGTGTCCTAAAATTAAAGTAAGATTTGAATTTGCCATGATTTGTGCAGTAAAGTGTTGACAACCCTATTAAAAAAACATATGACAGCTGACAATTTAAAAATAATTTTAATTAAAATCTTTAAAAAAATTACAGTTTTACAAAATAATCTAAATATTCTAAAACAAAGTCTGTTAATTTATAAATCTGTTAGGCGTCTGCGAAATAAATTAATTCGTACTGATCTGCGGAAATATGAATGTGGACATACGAGAAATATCCCGAGAATAATGCTCTAGGATTTAAGAAAGAATTGATTATAATTTGAACTGACTGAATTTAGATCATTTGTTGAGTGCCAGTGCAGTGCACTTCTATTCAGAATGAGAAAGATTGTGGAACATGAGTTGAGAACCCTGAGAACGATTAGCGAACAAACACTTTAGGTTTGGTCATGAGACCGGGTGAAGAAAGAGGAGCATGATGTTGAAAAAAGAAGGCAGTAGTGATAAGAATAGTGGGAAAAATAAGTTTGTTGAGCTACTGTTGAATTGGTGTGATCTTTAATCTTGAGGAAGAAACTCCTGGAAAGTTTGGTGATATAGGATTCGATGTCTTCAATTTGCAGGTCATTATAGATGACATTGTTGCCAACATACCAAGGTGCATTGGGGATTATTCTCAGAATTTTATTTTGAAGAATGTGGATTTTGTTCCTGTGCGTTTTTGCTGCAAGCCCTCCGATTTGGGGGCTTGCGATGTATAAAACGCAACATCACTACTTTGAAATAAATGGGGGGGGGGGGGGATGTATAAGAAAAAATATTTAGACTTCTGGACCTCTAAGAGTAAAAGGAGGGGGGAGGTGTTCATAATTGTCTAATATTAAAATTTAATAATCTTGCCCTGTACATAAGCTGTGTAAAAAAGGCTTGATCAATTTCATTATAAAAGTCATAGGAAACTTGCTTTCTATGTTTCCAGTTAGTAGGGTTTTTATTTGTACTTTTTTATTTCCCAGGAACAGAGAACTCTCTATAAATTTGAAGGTAAATCTACAACGTACACGCGCACGCACGCACGCACACACACACACACACACACACACACACACACACACACACGATATCCAAATGATTTGTTGTAGCAAAGAAATTAATTTATAGTTTATACTTTCCCTAACTCAGTTTAAGTTTTTCGAAAAACGGGGGAGAGGGGGGGGGGGTTGCTGATCAATAATTTCATCTTTTTGAAATAAAAATATTATTATACTTGTTTCCACAATTCTGACTACATTAGTTTAGTTAGATTAATATTTCATTTGAAACAGCAAAGGAATGTTTTGGATTGCCATTGTATGTCAAGAATAACACCTGAAATGGAATCTCAACTCTCCACATTTCTCTTCCACCCCAACATGAGTATATTTAACCCACGATGTCCGAATACATAGCGAATTTCCAGTTGAAACAATTCTTGAATCTGTTATCCTCTGATTTAGGAACCGAGAAATTACGACAAGGTCAAAGAGGCTCATTATTAATATATATATATTGATGAAATACTTTGATTTCTATCAATAAGCGAACAGCGATTAAACCTCTGTTCCAAGAATTACAATAGTTCTTGTCTATAATATCATTCTATTAAAATTATAATGAATAATTTAATAAAATAAATTAATTAATTTTGGTATTTAATGATTTTTAAAAAAATCTTTTTTTTTTCTTCGCAGTAACTTTTACTTTTTTACTTTTATTAGAAAAGACTTATTACATTTCCTTTTTTTCCCACTCTTTTACGCTATCTTTCTTAATGTTGACTGTGACGGAAAATCATTTTAAGGAAAAAATGAAAGGACGTTTAAAATAATAATAATAAAAAAGTACTGAATGGATGAAAATTATTTTACTTCAAGCAGAAAAGGGGATGGGGAATCACTTATTCAAAATTATGTAAAAAAATAATTTAACAATTAAGTTTTTTTCTATAGAATTATATGCATTATAACTCGATAATGAAGAAACAAACGTCTTTCCCTTATCTTCGCATTCCTCTAAAAATAAATGAGGGGGAAAAAAATATATCTATGCGCGCGATGTTTTGAAATGAAAACTGAAGTGTTTCCTACTTGATTGATTGAAAGTAGAGAATGTAAGATAAAAAATTTAAATTTTTAGCTTTTTGGCCAAAAGTAATTGATAAAATAAAATTAAGCATCATATATTGATATGAACAACTGAAAAAAATAATTGAATACTGTTGTAAGTTGTTTTTAATAATGTAAATATGTTTTGAATTAATATCTTGCACGTTATATCCATAACCGTATAGTTGTCGGTATTCGATTTAATTGTTTTGTTATTGTCGGGATTCGAAAACAATGCAGACGAGTTTTTCGGGCATTCAAGTGACGAAATCCTGAAAAAAGGAAATATTATTATGGAAGCTTATGCTTACGAAGAAACTGCTTCTTCATTATCCCAATCTGAAAGTACTACTTCACAACAGGCTGTATCTAATCCTGCCGTAGCTTATATTCATAGTAAAGAATTTGAAGCCCATTTAAATAAGCATCCTAGACTATACGGAACGGTGAGATATTGATAGACTCTTTTACCTTGCATTATTTATATTTGATTAATGCAACAACAGTTTTGCTGAATTCAAGAATTTTCAGAACATGACAATTATAACAATAAAGCATCTGTCGTATAATTCGAGAGTTACTCTTGAACAAAGGAAATATGTTAATGTACAATGATTACTGTCACTTATTAAAATGAATTTTACTGTCGGATTCTTAATTTTTTGCGTTATGTGTGGCTTAATTGTTTAGACATGAATAAATTTTTTCGATGTATTTGTTATAAATATAACTTAATTTATTATGCAAATGATTATTCCTTTTTAATATGATAGTTTTTTTAAAACTTGCTTTTGAAAGATTATTAAGAAATGTTTTAATCTTCTGCTATATCTTTTCATAATTTTTTTAAAGAAAATGGAACATAAATTTCTGTAAAACAGTAAAGTAATATATATTATTATGACAAAAAATTATAAGACATATGTTTAAAACAACAATAATTTTTGCAATACTTTGTATGATAAATTTAATTGTATATCAGATTTATTTATTTATATTTTTGTAGGTAACTGTTACACATAACTTAATCAAAGCATATCAACTGTTGGATCATGTAACTGTCATTCAGCCAAATTTCGCTACAGTTGAAGAACTGAAATCATTTCATTCAGAAGAATACATAGACTTTCTTAAAAAAATTAATGATCTCAGTGAAGAAGAATTGCTGGATGAGGAGGAAGAAGAAATGGAAAAATATGGGATAGGTACAGGATTTTGTATAGTTTTATACTTTGCTTGAATAAAGGAAAATATTATGAAATTTTTTTTATTGTCATTAATAAATTATCTAGTAAATATATGTTAACGTCTGCTCCACATAAAATATAATCAAATAGATAATTGTTGGGGGGGGGTCGCAATTTTTGAGGGTGTGAAATTTTTTTTTTAAATAATTTATTTTAGGCTATCTTTTGATTAACTTGGACTATATATACTCAAATTGATTCAAATTAAGAATCTTAAATTTCTGAATGCTACACATAAGATTTGTTTTAGGTTTTTAAATTGTGAATCAATATGCTTATTTATTTTTTTTTTCTCTCCTAAGCTGGCTGAACTTAATATTATAGTTTTTCAATTATGTTGAAAAGGTTTTATAATTTATTTATTTGATTTAAAGTTACTTAAGTTTTTTTATATGCTAGATACTGAAATCGATTCTCTTGAAAATCTCTCTCAATTCAATATTTTGTTATTTTGCTGTGGCCTAATTATATCCATGCATTAATATTATTTACCACTTAACAACTAGATGCAAAGAAAGTTGATTAAAATCAATTAAATGTCTATTATTTTATGTTGGGAAGGGAGAGCTCTTCTTCTGGCCCTGAATGCAATGACTATGACTTTTCTAAAAATCTAGCATTCTATGATATGATGAAAAATCCAACATAATATTTGTTAGGCATGAATATTTTAAGCATACTTATATACACAAACAATATGCATTTAATTTTTGTACTTATGAAAATTTGATTTGTTTTGCTTCTCATTAAATAAAATTATTTATTTTTTCGATCTTGCTATATTTCTAAAAATAATTATAAAGTTCAACTTAATTTTAAGAAAATGATGATATGGAATTATTATATTTTTAGTTTTCATTCAAACAACTGAAAATTTATTATAATCAGCAAAAAATTAAAGTCAGCAATGACTGTTCACTTAATCATTCAAGTATAAGATACAGACCTAAAATATGTATACTAACAGGTATGGGAATGAGGAACTCTTAAGCAGAAAGAAACTTGCTCATAGGGGAGAAAAAAATTAACTTTCCATTGCTTAAGAAATAATTTTTTTTAAGAAGGATTTTTTTAACTTTTATGTACATAAAATTTTATCTTTGAGTGTAACTTTTTATCTGAGGGACTTAAATTTATGCAATTTTTCTAAAATGAAATCTGACGAAAACAATGAGTGAATATTTCACAAATCCAGTTTTGAGAAATTAAAAATTGAAAGTCTGCAATTTCAGGCATATCTGGATTACTGTTACCTTTTATATCATTGCAAATTATTTATGTAATTAAATTATTTGGCAACTTCATAAGGTCGAATGAGAATTCTTCCAGCTTCTCATTATCTTAGTTATTTACCTTTTGATATGCTTTCATTCAATTTGATTTATTTCCTGTAAAGTTCCAATTTTGTAATTGATTCATACTCTTAACTAATGTGTTAAGAGTCTGAAACCTTGATGTTGTGATTGATAATTCTTTATTTTAATATGTTCAGAACTTAACGCTTTTTTAATGTTATTTTTATCCTGATTCCATAGATATTTTACGAAATTGTTGTGAATTTTAGAGAAAATTAATTTTTTAATCTTTATATGAAATTGAAGTCTAAAAAAAAGGCTACTTTTTATTACAGCATTAAAAAGTCTTTTATAATTATTTTATTTTTATTTGTTATTCACTAGTCATCTTTGAAAATCTGTTGATTTACCAAAGATACTAATTACACTTAATTTGAGATAATTTATTTAGATCAAACTTCATGGCTATAATTCCATCAAACAGTCAGAATTAAAGTCATATTATTTTGGTAGTCTTATAATGTACATAAACTTTTCAAATAATGGCCAATTCAATGGCATTATAGCATTATTATGCACAATTCATCTACTTCTAAATATAGTAGTATTATTAATCCTGTAAATTACAAAGATAATGAACAGAATCCTTCTTTATCATTTAAGATTAGAAGAAAATCATATGATGATCTATTTGGTGAAATGATGAATCTTGATTTTGGTATTATATTTCACAATATTTTTGTTGTGAAATATGATATATTTCAAAGTTAATTAAATCTAGACAAAAGAATTTTATAGTAACTCAATTGGCATCATTGGAAAGACACTTTTGTGAGGAAACATTTCTTTGAAGTTATTATGAAAAAACTTGAAAATCTAGCTTATTTTTTAATTGGTTGAAATTTCAAAAAAAAAAAAAAAAAAAATCCTCTAAGGGGCACATTTCAACCTATATATTATGGACATATTTGGCAGCTTGGGCCTGTATACTTTCAATGCACATATTCATCATTGTTGTAAGTAGAAATTATAATAGAAATTAAACATTAAATCTTAAGTGACATAAATGTTTATGAAAAATTCTGAATAATGATTCTTATTATGTTTTTAATGTTCATTTTGAATTAAAAACTACTTCTTGGATGGATAACTTCTCATTTCACAAGTTATGTGTGTTAGTAGTAAATTCTATTTGAATGTGCTATTAAAAAGACAAAGCATAGAAGTTTTCAGATTTTAACTTAATAAAATTGATTAAAAAATTATGATGTCCTGTAATCAGTGCAAATTCTTTATATTGAGAACACTACTATAAACCATATATTTACTTTCTATGAGCCTATCAAAGTCTTGTAATTTAGAATAGAATTTTAGTGTTGTTGCTAATAATATTTTTAAGGTGCCTATCACATTTGTTCATTCTCTTGTAAAGTGCCTTTAAAAGGCTATTTCATTGTCTTGAATTTAAAATCTTAGTTATCATATAATTACTTTAAATTAAAAAAAAAATTCAGTATAGAAAAGTAGGATTTCTTGGTTTGGTTGTAGTTAAATATATCATAAAATAAACTGATCTGCAACAATAATGAAAATATATCAGATAGAAGATTGGTGCATTACTTATTAGATATGCCTTCATGCTTTATCCTAATATAGATACTAGGTATCTTTTACATAGCTGAGCTTGTAACATTTATGCATATGATAAAATTAAAAATTACATCAAGAAGTATTTTACTTGATATTGTTATGTGTAACATAGATATCTATGTCATGTATATTACTACTATATCATGTATAATATATTATCTTAATAGATACCTATAATAGGTACCTAGATTTTAGGTACCTATAATCTTAATATAACTAGTAATCTTCTAGTCTTTATAATAATCTTAGAAATATTCAAGGCAACTATATTATTTCATAAAACAATATCTTTGGAATATTTTTAAACATGTATTTGTATCTTTTCATATTTTTTCCTTTAAATAGTATGAACATTAGTTGTAGTTTTTAAAGAACAATCACTACTTTTCATTAGCACAATATCTGTGAAAAGCAAATGAAATCATAGTGATTATTCACAGTATAGTATTTGATGTAATTATAATATTTGACGCATTTTTACTTATTCTTCATTGGTGCCATGCTTGTAGAAAAGTATTAGTCAGTCTCTTTGTGAATAATATTAGTGTATATTTTACTTGACATTTATATTATTTATAGGCTATGACTGCCCCTTTATTCCTCAAATATTTGATGCAGCTTCAATGATTGGTGGAGCTACAGTAACAGCTGCAAAGGCATTACTTAGTGGAGAATATCAAATAGCTGTGAATTGGGGTGGAGGCTGGCATCATGCCAAAAAGTAAGTCCTTGTTTTAGAAAGTTTAAGTAAGTTTCTTGTTTTAGAAAATGGGTTTTTAGATTATTAATTTATATTACTTCTTTAGTTCACAATTATTAGTAATTTTATAAACACTTCTCTTTAATTTTAAACTCTTTAAAAATGAGAGTAAAATGTTTGATTGAAAGTTAAAATTTTCCCTTTTGATGTAGTTATTAATATATTTATGTCTGTGGGTTAGAATGGCATAGTAAGAACTCATTGAAGATGTGAGTTCTATTCCTAGGCTGTTGCCTTAAATTGAGTGTCTGATATATCATTACAACTTATTGTTTCTTTGCTGGCTAGTGAAGTTTTTTTTTTTTTTCTTTCCTTGTAAAAACAGAAACTAAATCACATCAAATTTTTGTTGATTAAGTTGAAAGTGTATAACTTATTCAACTTAATGTTTTCATTCTAGCTAGTTGAAGTTTTTTTCCATGAAAAAACAAAAACTAAGTCACATAAAACTTTAATTTACTCTTTCTTTCCTAAATTGTATTTCATTTTTTTTTTCCTAATTGTATAAGAGACTTTCTTAGTTGCTTTTTCTTATGAACAAAATTGTTCATTGGCTCTGTTTAGTGGAGTTATATTTATCAATATAAATTTCTTAGATTATTTTTATGAACTTTATTTATTGATTATTAATATATTTATTTTTATATATTATTTATAATTGTTTGTTTATTTATTGCTATATTATCTATTACTCTAGATGTATGTTTCAGTTTTTATATTCTTAGTTACTCATATTGAGCTTTAGAGATGAGCTGGGTTTTCATGAGAAGTAATAAAGTAAAACTTAAATGTTTTCCAGTTTCTCCTGAAAGTTCTCTAGGAAGACAACTTAACTCCCATGTATTGGTTACACACAAACTTTTTATTCAGTCTAGTCTTCCTCTTTAATCAATGTTGCACTGTTAGTCTGACATGGTTACATATTGGGCATTCTTCAATAACTCACAAACATTTTAAGCAACCGTCAATAGCTTGCAACTCCTGTGATTATTTGATATATTTTAATTGAATGTCTATCTATGTCTTATTGCATCTTTAATATTTTGATTCAACTATTTGATGTCTCTCTTTTTTAATTGGATGTTAGATGTCTGTGTTTATAGTGGTCGCTAAAGAAGCAGGTTACTGTTGGAAGAGTTCATTTTACTTAAGTAGAAATTCATTCAGGTTTCTTACATTGGCACATTTGGAGCCAAAGTGATGATATTTGCTATTATTGCATTTAATTTTTGAAATAAAATTCAAAACTAATTAACGAAGTTGAAAAGCATTTGAATACTCAAAATTTTGAAAATATCTGTTATTTCTGACTTATGTATACAAAGAACAATGCAAATCAAATAGAGAAACTGAATAATTATTTGTAAGTCTAACAGTTGCACAAGAAGGGGGAAAAAATCAATTAAGAAATCTAAAGTAAAATTTATGCATGACAAAAAATTGTCTAATTAATTATTAGAAATAGAATTGTCTTCATTTCATTTGTTTTAAATTTATGTAAGTAATTAATATCAAATTCTCTAAAGCAAACACAAATTAATCTATTTAATTTAATATAAAAACAATTGTATAGTGAATTATGATTACATAATTTTTTTAAAAGCTTGTTTTTATTCTAATATAAAATAAAATGCTCATTATTAAATATGCTTGAGACTTTTTGAAATTTATATTTATTTATTTTCTCTGAAGTATATTCCGAAACACAAACGGTTTTCATAAACACATATTCCGAAACGGTTTTCCGAAACATAAAATTAATGCTACCATACTATCAATTTTTAGATTTTTAAAAACCTAAATTTTTTTTATAATTTCTTTTCGATATGCACAAGTTTTCTGCAATATAATTAACTTTGCAAAGTTTATATGTAAAAGTCTTCTGAAGTTGAAAATAGTTTAAGTGTTCATTCAGGTGCGTGTCTAAGGTTACGGATTTATAGGAAAACTCAAATAAATAAACCCTACATCACTTTACATTATCTCTATGAAAAAAGATGTAAAAGTTGGTTTTAAGGTAGTATTCCAGATGACCATTTATTCATTTCCCCGGCTTTTGAAAACTAAATATTATTTCAAAGAAAATTTTTTCTCACGAACTGTCTTTTCAAATAATAGAGTAAAAAACTGGGTTTTCTTTTCAATGTATGTCAGTAGTCATGAGCAGCATATCAGTTAAAGATCCATGTCTTCCTGCATTCATTTTATAGTTTCTGGTTGAAAATTCTTCACTCCCAATATCCTTCAGTCTCTCTGTTCAAAGCCCATCAATGTGATTTGAGAAAATTCATCAATAATCATTTTATTATCGCAGTCAGTGCACCTGAGTAAAAGAAATCTTGTTGTTTTAAATATATAAATTCAATTTCTCATAATTATCATTTAACATTGAGAGCAAAAGCCAAAATCAATGTTTTTTTATCCTCTCGTTTTTTAAAAATCTCAACAATGATTGTGATGACTGATAACTGAATTATGCCTGCAAACTTAAGGCAATTATTCAATAATTTTGACAAAAATAAAATTCTGAATTTGTAAAATATATTTCTCTGAAAAATAATGAAATTTAAAGTTCACTACAAGGTTAAGTTTACTTAAACTTAACCTTGTAGACTTAAGTTTACTTACCTAGAAGACTTAAGTTTACTTAAACTTAAGTCTTCAATACAGTTTCCAAATAACGAAATTCAAAATTAAGAATCAGTTTAATTTTACCAACTCAAACAACTGAGTAAAAAAGTTTCAAACATTTATTGTTTTAAAAATATGATCTTGAAACAGATTTCTGTATTTTTCAGTTCCATATGAAAATCAATTCAAAGTGTGATCTTATTTATGTTAAAAAGTTATCTAACTTTAGATTTTTGACAAATATTTCATTAAATTTCAGTTTATGGCATTAAATAAAAGTTTTCAATTCAGAAAAAGCTATAAAATTGTATTAAGATATAATTTTTGTTTTAAAGAATGAGTCTTTAGTTTTAGTTGAAAGACATATGAAAAATATTTTTATAATTATATTTTGTGGAACTTAATGTAAATCATTAACAACTCAGTACAAAGTAGAAAAATAAGATGTCGTTCTCTAAATGTAAATGAAATAAACAGTTGATTTTGTGCTTTTATTATTAAAAAAAAAGCAATAATGATACTTTAGAAACAGATTTCACATAATATTTTGATTTAATTATTTGTTATTATCTTTCACACTTCAAATATCGTTTATGTTGTGTTTTGGTAATAAATAGGAATAATATAAATGCCTATTTTTAAAAAAATAAAAAATATAACTTAAAATCTTTTTTAAGCAATTCATTTATTTTACACGAAGCATGTTTAGATTGTGAATATATCAAGTTTTTAAGAGAAATGGTTTAAATATGTAAAAATATTTATAAATGTTAGTATCTATTGTTTCTTTCTTCATTTCACTTTCTACAATTTTAATTATTAAATTTAATCATTAAACTACATAAAAATTCTAAAAAATTAATTAGCAATTAACTAACCAAATAAATTTATGCTTTAATTTTAGTTAAATTTGCCAAAAATAAAAAAAGTGTAACAATATTAATCAAGAACTGAAATCTATACTTATAATAAAGCTCAGTGTGTGTGTGTGTGTGTGTTTGTTGGCGCTCTACAGGCCAGATCGTTCGACCTACAGCTACCAAATTTGGCACATGCATACCTTGGAGGTCGGGAATGTGCACCTGGGGTCCCTTCTTTTGAATTTTTAATTATTAACTAAAGAACTAACTTTCCTGCCAAAAAAATCTTCATTTCTCCACCGCCAAATGAATAAGACTTCAGTTTTTTTCCCCATTCTAACTAGGATAGGCTTAACATATTTTCGGCCGATTATTTCATACGATTCTGTTTATTTTCTTAGTGTTTGATGCATTTAAAATTAAACATTTTTAATTAATCGATCTATCAGATACTATAATTGGCGTTGAGAATTCAGGTATGCGCATTGTGTTCAGATTGTTGACAACTCTATTTTCAACGGATACGGACTTGGTTTTGAAGGCTTAACATGTTTCTGACCGATTATTTCAAACTATTTTGTTTATTTTCTTAGAGTTTGATGCATTTAAAACTAAACATTGTTAATTAATTGATCTGTTCATGATTAATCTGAGAAATTATTGCAGAAAACTTCTTGAGATATTGCATAAATTAAGAAAGATATTTTTTAGTGCCCATAAGGTTTAAATACTCAGCAATTCTGTTTTCAGTACTCATATTAAAAAAAAAAAAAAAAAAAATGCTTTGTTTCAGTAAAATTTTTTTTATATATTAATTGCAATTTAACCATTTCCACTTAAATTTAAAGCCTAAATTCTACGATATTAAACAAAAAAGTAGAGAGATACATATTACGTTATGGCTGAAGGCCTTTATAATATTATAAAAGAATTATATGACTATCAAAACTTGAAGCTTTAAATATTTTGATGAAGAAGCTATTAAAATAAAAGTTGCATAAAATATGTAATTATTAAAATTTTAACGAGCATTAAAATTGGTGAACCGGCTGGTCGCCAAAGGCGGCTAGTAAAAAAATAAGACAGAAAAAAAATAAGGATAATTCAAAACTCTGTTACACTTAAGCTTTTGACTGTCAACACAAATGTGAATGGTAGAAATCGGGAAGAGGCATTAATGAAAAAATAAAAATATATCAAACAGATTTCGAAACCTCAGGAAATAAAAAGTTCCATTCTTCTATAAACTATGATTAAATTAATTGAAATAAAACAAAGAAGCAATTATAGAACTTAATTTTTATTCTTGAAAATATTAATTATGATTAAAAGAATCCAAAATTACCTTATTTTAAAATATCAAAAGTATTAGCAAAGAGCGCATAACACATTGTAATTTCTTTAAAAAAAATCTAAATCACTGTCACAAGATTTTGATTCATCTGAATCAGAATCTCTACTCCCAATTTTAATTACCAATTCATCCACTGACTCTTCTAAAATTCCATCCTTTTCCCAATACGTATTTTCAAGTTTTTCCTCAAGACAACACTTGCTTCCTATTATTTGGAAGTTACTTCATTTACAGATTGGCATAACAGATTGTGTAAATTCTCCAAACTTAAATCATCAGTAACATTTCTTTCTTTGATAAGCCTTTTAACTGAAGACCAAATGTATTCAATAGCATTTAGATCACAGAGTCCCAAAACATAATGTCCATCTTCTTTTATTTCGCTATCAGTTTTATGTATGATTTATACATGAAGGCGATTTCTATGAGTTACTGAATACAGTTCCAGTTTTTGCATTTTCATGCTGTAGGCTATTCCATTATTTATCAGCCAGCTGGTCATTTCCTTCTTTGTGCTGTATTTTGTAGGTGTCGGGTTTGCAACTTTTGTGAGATATGGAGCATTGTCCATGCATACAACACTTTGTATTGTAAATTTAGAATGAATTTTTTCAATACCCATTACTCAAAATTTTCGAAATTCATTTCACCATAGTAATCTCTGGTTTTGGTTAACGCTTTATAGATTAATTGAACACCAGGAATAAATCCCATGGGCAAGCCAGCATGAATAACAATCAATTGATTTTTAGATTTAACATTTTTTTCGGCTCCTGAAATGGTATTTTGCCAACATTTTCGGAATGTTAAATTGCTGTCAACCCATATTTCATTAGTAAAAACTGTTTGGCATCCATTTTTTTCATACTGCTTTATTTTTCACAGGTAGTTATTTCTCCAAAACACAATCCAGGTCTTTTAAATGAGTAATTTTCTTTTATTCGCACATTTGTTCCAGCGAAAATTCGTGGAATGTAAAACTTTCGTCAGCGATTCTTTTTTTCAATGAAAATTTAACTTCTCTTTCAATCCAGGAAGTAATTTTCTTAGAGAAGGCACTTTCTTTTGTTGGACATAAAAGTCTTGAATTGTTTGCCATAGGACACTTTTGTCAAAATCGTCAATTTCACAATTTCGGTGAATATGATGTTTTCCAGGTGTTCTTAAAGCTTTCATTTTGTCCAGTGTTGAAACTTTATTTTTAATTTTCCTTTTGCTACATTTCTACACTTCAGTTGCTTGAGAAGCTCTTTTCTTAGCTTATGGAAGAGGAACTTTCAAAGATTTTGCTTCAGCTTTTTCAAAGCAAAATTCTGCAACATTATGCATAGTTTTGCATGCTTGTTATTTTAAAGTCTCTCCTTTTTTAAACTGAAAAGGCATTTTAAAGGATGTCAAAATTTAAGAGACAAGAAAAAATTATTAAATAATGGAATGCAGTTAATATTACCCAAAGAAAAGGTTAATAAAATTTAAAAGAAGCAAGGTAAGCAAATATACAGATACATGCAACTGTAGCGGAAGTGAGAGGACGAATGATCAACACCTTTTTTTGTTATTTCAAATTGGCACCAAGAAAAAAATCAACCCTCACTCTTCCATCTGATTCCTCCTATCCAAAATGGATCTTTCCTACAGAAACCTGTTTTTGTCCCCCGCCATAAGCAAAGGCATTTGGCTAGAAGTGTTTTCCTGGTGGACATACAGAAATCTTGGCTGCAGGACAGTTGACTATGAATTTGAGATCCTATTCTATCAAATATTTGCCATGTACAGGTATAAGACAAAATAATAAGGAACACCTGTGAAAAAATGAAAATTTCTATTTAGTAAGGGGTTGGATTACCTTTGGCCTGAATGACAGTTTGCATTCAATGTGAGATTGACAAATAAAGGTCTTGAACAAAGTTCATCGGAATTCACACCCATTCCTCGTGCAGAGCCGTCTCGAGTTCATATAGTGTGCATGGAGAAGGAAACTGAGCACGGACTTTTTCTCTAAAAAAACCCACAAAGGCTTAATGATATTCAGATCAGGGGACTGAGGACATCAGGTTAGATGTTCCACTTCATCATCATGCTAATGTAATCATGTTTGAACACAGCGAGACGTGCGAACAGGGGCGTTGTCATCTTGGAATACAGGACATTTTACCGGAAAGAGAGTCTGAAACATAGGGTGAAGATGACCTGCGAGAATGCTTCGATAATGGTTACCTGTGATCATTCTCCTCAAGACAATAAGAGGTCCCAATCCACGAGAAGATATTGTGCCCCACGCCGTCACAGAACCTACTCCATGTTTCATGGTTGGAACAAGACAGCCAATATGAAATGATTTTGCCGGTGTTTGTCAGACGAACACACTTCCGGTGGTCTGGAATAATGTAAATGGGGATTCATCTGACCAGATGACTTATTTCCATTGCAGTTGTGTCCAGTTTAGGTGGTCTCGGCACCACTGTAGTCTCTTAATAGCATTCCGTTCCGAAACTAATTCCGGTTTTGGATTCGCTACTCTGCCATGAATGTTCGCAACATGCAACTCTCATTTAATAGTTTTTATGGATACGGGGTTCTGGTTATTAATTTCGGACGTTATCTGCTTCAGTGTAGTCTTGCGATTTCGGGCGATATCCTCTTCAACACCCGTCTATCACGGCCCTACAACTTCGACTTTCGCCCACTGTTGGACTTCGCAGAAGACACCTTACCCAGGTTTGTGTAGGTTGTCATAACTCTTGACACAGAGGCTCTTTAAACACCCGTGGCTATTCTAGACACGGACCTCCAGCGAGGCGAGCTCCAATTATCATGACTTTTTTCACGTTGGGGAGGGAGGGCATAATCACGCTTTACTAGGTACAGAATTTTCCCATGCAACTCTCAACTGCCAAATGCTTTCCTGATACCTTCCCTTTCGCCGCCACTAGGTGGCACAATATTACGACACGAGGCAGCCTTTTATTGGACGGTTAAAGGACAA
This sequence comes from Argiope bruennichi, assembly GCF_947563725.1. Taxonomy (NCBI): domain Eukaryota; kingdom Metazoa; phylum Arthropoda; class Arachnida; order Araneae; family Araneidae; genus Argiope; species Argiope bruennichi. Next base: position 14,602,112 of record NC_079156.1, on the reverse strand, counting down.
CTCGTTTTTAAATGGCTCTTCCTATTATTTTGTCCTATACCTGTATGTAATGCAATCTTACACCCATCAAATTCAAATTTGACATTGTTCTGATTGAAAAGTTCGAAATGCATGGTGCTGGCTTGATTATAATCAAATCAGAATTTAAAATTATGAGATTTAATTTTATATATTCCTTATATAACTTGTAGGGTGAATCATATTTGGGATGAACTTAATTTATAATCTCTTTTTCATTTTCATAGGGATCAAGCTGATGGTTTTTGTTATGTTAATGATATTGTCCTTGGTATATTGCAACTATTGAAAAAATACAAACGTGTTCTATATGTAGATTTAGATCTTCACCATGGGGATGGTAAGTTTTCTATTTCTCTTCTTTCATGTTATATTGATATTTCCATTTGTTTCAAATATATATTTAATTTTAATCCTTTTTTGCAACAACAGCCAAAATATAAACCAAATATTCATTTTTTTTTTTTTTTTTCCTCTTAGCATTCCAGAAACAAAACTGAATTCCAAACTTGTTAAACAACAATATTATGCCTGTGAAACTGCGATTTATATTTTTAGATGTGACAAAAATCAGTGCATTTGGATAATTGCTGCATATGAAAAAAAAAAAAAAGTTACCATTTTACTTCACCATTGATACTTAACAACTAATAACATCAGGCTAATGGGAAAGCACTTTTTCTACTTTCTTGAATAATTTTGAAAAATTAGAAGATATATAAGAAAATTGCAGTATCAGGATTTTTAATTTAAGAAATGTAACCAAATTTTGTGGTTTTTATCATTTTTTTTTTTTTTTTTTTTTTTTTTTTCCTTTTAAAATGAAAACTTGTATTTTTTTACAGGTGTAGAAGAAGCATTTGCTCATACTTCTAGAGTTTTGTGTTTCTCAATACATAAAAATGAAATAGGATTTTATCCTGGTAAGCATATATTTGAGTCTTGAATTTAATATGACAATTATTTGTATATTGTATCCTATTGATTAAAATAAATTCAAAATGTTCTAAAAATTATATGTGCATTATCTAGTTTTTGCACAGATGATTAATATCATCTTTTACAGTTTCATGATTTAAAGCAAATGTATAATCTTTTTTTCTTATTGAAAATAGATTATTATGCATTATTATCTTGCAATTGCTGGTTATATCAGACAATGGAACTATAAATACCACTTAATGTATTGTTTGGTATTTGGGCACATTTTTTTTTCAGTGCTAATTCTATACCAGGAATGAGCTTTTTTTTTTTTTTTTCTTTTTTTTATGGGTATAACTTTAGAAAAGTCCTATATTTATGCATTTCATTTTACTATATTAGGTACAGGACTTTTAAATGACATTGGCTATGGTAAAGGAAAACATTATACAATCAATGTGCCCCTATATGATGGTATTCAGGATTCTCAGTATATAGAATTGATAATTCCGTAAGTTTTATGAACTTTTTGAAGAAATTCATTTGATATCTTCTTTAATGAATACTCTATATTTTGTGTTATAAAAATTTGTTTGTAATACTTTAAAATTATTCATTTTATTTTGAAAATTTCACGTAAAATTGTGCTTATCTTTATTTTTTATTAACATTGTTATAATACTTGGAGCAAAGATATATTTCTTTTTGTTTAGCAGATCTTTTATAACAGAATGGAATTGTATCTGCTTTAATGATAATGAAAGAGTTTATAATTACAATTCTTAAAAGATATTTTTATACTTGTATAAAACACTTTATTTTTATTCTTCATATGCAGATGACTGTTATACATAAATAACCATTTTTTTCATTTGTTTTTAATGTGATTTACATTCATGATAAGTTTTCTTATGCCAGCATTTCATAACATGAAAATTGTAATTCCAAAAGTAATTTTTCGAATAATAACTTGCATTTTTCTTATTTAATTTATAGGTAAAAAAGAAATGATGATTTTTTTCATTTGCTTTTTTAGTCTCTTATCAAAAACACAAAAGAAATTCCAGCCAGATATTGTTGTTTGTCAGTGTGGCGCCGATACTCTCGCTGGAGATCCATTTGCAGCTTTTAATCTAACACTGAAAGCTCCAGCAGAGTGCATCAAGTTACTTAAATCTTGGAATATTCCACTACTAGCTCTTGGAGGAGGTATGGCATTTTGGTAGTCTTCATTTTGTAAGAGCAGCTTAGATGAAATTAATGTCAATATTATTTCTAAAGAAAGAAAAAAAAATGACTCAGCTGGTATCTCAAATGCATTGAAAGATGATGGTATGGCTGCCTTATTTTTATATTTAACTATATTCAGCAACAACTCAACATGATAGTATGGAGAAAATTATTTTCTGTATCATTATACTTTGATCAGTAATTCTATCACCTCTCTTAAGATTTTGAGTTCTGGTAATAAATAAAGGGTAAGAGAAAAGATTTTCTTTAGGTGAATGTTATATCTCAATGAAAAAGAAAAATTTAAGATATTAGTGTATGAATTACCCTTCCTGTTAAATGAAATAATTTCTTATATTTATATAAAGTAAACTAAAACTTTTATAAAAAAAATATACAAATGAATGGATTCAGCAATACTTACATTTCATTACATTACAAATGAATGGAATCAACAATACTTATATTTCATTACATTACAAATGAATGGATTCAGCATTACTTACATTTCGTTACATTACAAAAGATAAACAATATATAATTTTTTGCCATACTGGGATAAATATTTAATGCATCAACTATGTATATATATTTAATTTCTTCTATATCTAAGTGAATATTTGTGGAATTGGGAATACAGGAAAAAGCCCATACATCAATAGTAAATCTATTTATTTTTTATATTAATTTAATTCCTTTTTCTTGTGTATTATGATTTAACAAATATTTATTTGAAATTATTATAATTAATAGTTAAACATGCAGTAGCTTTTGGAATATTTAGGCATTAGAGAATAGCACAGAAGAGAATTATTTTCTTAACTATGCAATTCTCTAATCTAACAGTATAAGTATCTTTTTAAGGAAAATCAGAAAAATGTGCTTCTTGAATATTGAGTTGGCTCATTTGCTTTGAAATTATTTTAAATATTAGTAATTTTTATATAATTTGATTACTTGTTTGTGATGAATGTAATAGAAATTTCTTCATAATTACTTACAATGCTTAGATACAGTACTGTGCAAATTAATTGGGACAAACACAAAAATTTTCAGAAATGTTGTTTAATTAGTATAGGTTAACTTACATGCACGGTATAGCAATCTAATACAAAATATGTCCTCCTCTATATTGAATGAGATCCTGTACAAGGTTTGGCATGGATTCTACTAAATTAGAACATAAATTTTTGATTTCGTCATCATGAAACCAAACTTTTACAACATTCTCAATCATTGCTTTCTTTGTTGAGCAGTCCATTTTACTCAGACGTCTCTTTACAATGCTCTACAAATTTTCAATGGGATTTAAATTAAGAGAATTATCAGGCCAATCTAAAACCGTTGTTTTCAGTTTTTGAAAAAAATTCATTGTTATTTTAGAAGGATGGCATGGAACAAGATCTTGTTGAAAGATACCAACACTACCAGCGAACGTTTGCATCATAGTCACAATTTTACTTTCTATTATAGAAATGTATTATTTAGAGTTCATCATCCCTTCAACTAGTACTAAGCTGCCAGGTCTTTCAGAAGTAAAATAACCGTAAAACATCTGTTTCTGAGGGTGCTTAACTGTTTGAATAAGATGTTGTTCCCTGATGGATTCTCCACCACTTTGCCTGACAAATCTTGGTAGAAACCCTTGCACAAGAAAATGCATTTTGTCACTGAATACAACCTTCTTCCAATCTTGTGGAGTCCAGGATTGATATTTCCTTTCCCAATCCAAATGTTTTTTTCTTCATTGTAGGTGTTAATAACTGTTTTTCTATTGGTTTTCTTGCAAATCTCCCAACTTCACTAAGCCTTCATCGAACTGTTGAGGAATCCACGCTCACACCAGTAGCTAATAAGTCTCTCTGAAGATCTCTACTTGTTTTGTAAGGATGCATTGTACTATTTCGTACAAGAAATTTGTCTGTTCGAAGTGTGGTCTTGCGTTTGCGTCCACATTTATACTACATTTTGGAGACACTGCCCCAAAATTCTTTTGCTGATTAATAATCCTAGAAACACTGGGTTTTCCAACTCCAAATACTGCAGCAATATCCCTCACAGCCATAGAAGTATGCTGACTAAGGGTAACAATTTTGGTCCTTTTCCTGGGAGTGATATCCATTTTTTTTAATACACGTCAGAAGGAGACAATTCACACAAGCGACTACTTTTTACAGCAACTGAAGGGAAAAATTTTCGACATGTCATGATCACGTGGTCAAACCGGCTTACACTAGACAAGGGCAGTCACACGTTCTAAGAAAATGCAGTTGAAAACGGTTTGAGGCAGAAAATCACCGAAAAAGGAACAATTTTCTTTAAAAATCTGTTTGTCCCAATTAATTTGCACAGTACTGTAAATGTTTTATTTAAATCAAGATAAAATTATATATTCTTTTGCATTACCTGGTAGGTTTGAGTTTAAATATACATTTTTACCTGCTTTTTGAAATATTATCCTTTTAATTAAAAGAATTAGTATTAAAAAATTATCTATTGGATCCTGAATAAAACTGAATTTGCTGTGATATTATCAGGTGGCTATAATGCTGTAAATACTGCAAGATGTTGGACCTATCTCCTTTCAATACTTCTTGATAAGACTGTGGAGTCGGACATTCCAGATCATAAGGTGAATAATTTTACTTTGTAAAATTTCTTTGAAATATAAAATGGTTACATATTATAAGTTTTTTTTTTTTTTTTTTGCTTTATTTTTTAACTTAAAAAGATCTAAATTAATAATTTCTTTTTTAACATTTCATGTATAGTGGGATGATTATGTAATTAATTTTTTACTGAAGCTCACATTCTTGAATTTTGTTTGTTTAGACTTGTTACGATTGCTGAATTATAACTTTTTTTTGCAATAATTGGTGAAATGTGACAATTCTGGTAGTTTCAATTGCAATTCTAAAAAATTAAAACTAAATGCTTTTTTTAAAAAAAAAACTTTTTGTCATTTAACATGGTGGACATTTGGCAAACATTTTGATGAACTTGTTAGCCTAATTCTCTGGAGCAAATAAATCATTATAACTTTTAATTTAATTTTAAAATTTGTATTTGTAATTTTTGAATACAAATCTTATTTTAATTCATTAAGAATCTGCTCTATTAGAAAGAAAATATTTGGTGAAACATTGAATATGTTTATGCTTTTTTTCTCTTATAGTTTGAAGTTTGTTATTAATATTGGTCCATAGCATGAATGGAATTCTTTTCTTTTGCACCATGGACACTTTTTTATACATATATTTATTATTAAATTTTTTATTTTAGTTTTCAATTCTTTTGGAATTTAAGTTATAGAATAGAATATGCATTTCTTAGTTTGGTGGGATTTTTATATTTTTTATTATAATAGAAAAGAAACATTAAAATTTTATGAAAAGTTATATAACTAGCAGTTTAATTACATGTATTCTATTGAATCCTCGCCAATGTTACTAGTTCTTATATCTTTGAAATTTCAATTTTTATATCTATTTCATATTGCATTGAGTTTTTTGTCATTTAGTTAATTTTGATTTTGTGGTAGTATTTGATGAAGTATGGTCCAGACTATGAAATACAAATATGTCCCAGAACAATGCCTAATAGAAATTCAACTGAACATCTGAAGTTAATTACAGATACTGTTTTAAGTAAGTGATGTTATGTTATATAATTTTAGTAAGTTAAATGAGTTATTATTATGTTTTGCTTTAAGGCTTTTGTAAATTCAAATAAAATTAAAAAGTACTGCTATAAAAATATAAATTATTTTCTCTTTGAATTTTATGTTTAAATTTTGTGTTCTACAAAGATAAGTAACTTTTTAATTTCATGATTACATAAATATCAGAAACATAAAATGCATAAACTAAATACAAATAGTTAGATATTTACTTTGCACTCTCATAAGCAACAGTAAATATAATTAGGATCAGTTTGGTAATTCTGGGCATGACCAGATCTTGTTAGTTGAAAGGCTATATATCTGCATGTGAGCTAAATAGTTTAAAAGTGCAGTGAGGTTGATGAATGATTTCTGAACTTTACATAATCTGATTTAAAAGTTAGATCCTTATTAAGAAACAGGATGAAGCAATATTAAAATGCATAATCGAATTTTTTGACTATCATAAAACTTAAAACACTATATTTTTAATTACACTATATTTTGAAGTTGTGTGGGAAAATGCAAGGGAAAACTCTTTTGTCGATATACTTTCTTCAGTCTGTAGTTCTCAATGTAATAGAGAAATATCAATATAATAAAATTTTATTTTGAAATAAATATATAATTCACTTGTTAATTATGCGAGTAGATATTATGATAGGTAGTTTAATTATTTAATCAAAGAGCATAATATGGAACATCCTTGAACCTTCAAAGTTTAAATTAATTAAGTTTACGTTCATATTACTAGTTCAAAGTTAAATTAAATTCATATTACTATGAAATATTAATTATTTTAATTTTTATTGAACAAAAGTTTACATTTGAAAGTTTGGTGTCTATCTGGACATCATATTTATAAAAATTTTAGATATAATTTATTGAATATCTGAACTACGGACCAAACTTCACATTCTGTAAGCCAGTTTTTTTCTAATCTTCAGAAGTTTCTCATCCTCAACAATTAATAATGCATGTATTTCATATTCTAGCTAATACATGAAGGGTAAAGTAAAAAGGCATTTAAAAATATTTAACCTCCTTTCACACTTCCCTCTTGAGAAACCAAAAAGAGCAAGAAACCTGAAAATTGTGTTTAAAAAATATTTATTAATGCATTTATTTTCAATTCAGATTTATCACATTGTTATTTTGATTTGATTGAAGTTGTTGACTTTTTATCTCACTGTAATTCTTCTATAGTTTTGAAATGAAGCTGCTATTATTATTTTAATAATTCTATTTGAGTAATCTTAACAATCTAAAAATAAAAAGTATCAAAAAATAAAAATTGACTTTAGATTTTATAAATTAGCTGTAAGAGCTTTTCTGTATCAAAAGCAAACTCATATCTCATTTAATGATATTACATAACCTTTACACCCATGAGGCATCTCCCGAGTGAATTCCTGTTCAATGTCATTTTGTTGCATTTCAGAGTAAGTACCTTGGCATAGTTATGCACTAGAGGTAAAATACAGATGAAGGTATTTTGTAGTTTTCCAAGGTCATTTATAATATGCTTTCAGCAGATGGCACACTTATTTGCCTGGTACAGTTAAGGGATTAATAAAATAATTTTATGTACATCAAAGAATGGTAGATAAGGGAATAAAAATATTATCTGTTTATTTTTTTTTCATGTATTCTCACCTGTTATGATTTATCTATTCTTACAGAAAATATAGATTATATTCAGGGGCCATCTTCTGATATAGCTGCATCTTGAAAACAAGAATCTTGCATGTGACAGTTGGTTGTATCAAAAGAATTGTGCCAAGAAGATTATCAAAATATTTAGCATGTTCAAGTCAGTGAACGTTCTCTCTCTTTAAAAAAAATGTGCCATTATGAATTTTTAACTTTTTAGCACATTGATGATTTAGTGTGGGAAATGGCTTTTGACTTGAAAAATGACTTTTAAGTATAATAACTTAAAAATATGAAATGAACTTTAAATGGCTTATATTAAGCATGCTTCATTTTTATTGTGTGCTATTTATAGTATAATAATCATGAATTTGAAAGAAAAGTATTCATTTAAATAAGATTTAACCTGTATAACTTGTCTAAGTGTAATTTAATATTAATATTTGTTTGTGGTCTTTTTTATTTGGGCAATGTATTGTATCCTTATTACTCCATATTTGTGAATCCTACAATATTTTACTAGCACTAGTGTTATACTTAAAGCTATTTATGTTATAGCACTTGTGTATTTTTCTATTTAATTACATTTAGAAGGATCGAAATATTCATTTACTTACATTGCCTAGAAAAATTTGACATGATCTAAGAGCCTTGTCAATGGCAGGATCTCACCATGAAGCTCAAAGATACCTGTGATTTTTTTCCTCTTCATTTTTGCCCTATATATTATGTTTAATCTGTGTAATTTGGTTCTCTCCTGCCAGAGCTTATATGAATGCATTAATCTTGAAAGAGTATAGTTTTTTTTTAAATATTTAATTATTATCTGCTTCACAATTGAATTTTTTTAAATAAATTTTATCTGTATTAAAGTAAACCGAAAATAAAAAATAAAAAAAACTCCACATACTACAGTATTTGACTTTTGAGTAATTTATCTCAGAATGTATACAGTTTCTGTGGATTTAAATAAGCACTTCAAATATTTTATTTGAAAATGAGAAATCTTTAGAATTATTTTTGTTGAACTCTTAAACATTGCCTAGTCCTTTTGAAGTTTAGTTTAATATAAAGTATATCAAATCAGAATCAAAATCTTTGTAATGAACTAATCAAATCTTCCATTTACAGTATGCAAATATTTTAATAAATTTAAAAAGCAATGTTTTGGAGAACTTTCCTGTATTTAATGCTTGGTATGCATTATTTTTTTATTATGTATTTTGGAATCTGAGCGATTTTTTAAAAATATCTATCAAAAGTATTTCTTATATTTATATATATATTGATGATTTTTCATTTTTTATATCTTCTAGTAAAAGATTCATAAAATTAGATTACATTGTTAATTTTTAAGTAAAATATGGTTTCATTCAAGTTTCAACATCTTCAAAGTAATGCATTTGTTTGATTTACATGATAATTATTTTGTATATTAGTTGTACAACTTACGAGGCATTTATACAGGATGTCCACTGTAATCTAATTCATATTAGGCAATTCTCATATAGTTAGAGAAGGCATATACTTGCTATTGGGGAAATGCTCTAAATGACATGAAGGAAATATGTTTTGAGCTAATAGATGCTCTAAAAAATTCAGATGTTTAAATTTTATACAGTTTCTGGTCTAATTTAATAAAATAATCTTTACATATTTATTTTTCAAAAGTTCCATTCTTCTATGACCAAATTATGAAGTCTTGGATTTCATTATTTTAATTCAATCGCTGGCCATTTCGAACAAGTACTGTTTGTTGATTTTTGTATCTTCCTTCAGGGAGCCAATGAAATTGTCTAAAAAAAAACTGATATTCTAAAGCTTCCTAATTCATATGAATTTAATTTAATTGCAGAAATACGAAACTTTTTCATTTTATTATTATATTTCAATAATATGACATCATTTATAGCCTTTCTCAATTTAGAAGTATATGTCTATATAATGGTTTAGAAATTAATTATAAAAATACTTTCACTGTCAAGAATCATAGATAACTTATTTTTTCTAAATCAGAATCAAGAAAAGCATTCTTTTGTTTGTCTAGTCGTCACAGACATAGTATCTTGTTACATTTTTCTCCACGCCTTGTATTTCTGAAATAATTGTGCTAATGTTTATAGCAGTGATATCTGTTTTCTTAAAGCTTCCTTTTTAATTACATTTTATCCATTTTAAAATGACAGGTAAATGATTTGCTTATGAACTATGCAACTATTTTTTTAGAAATTGATCTTAGCCATATCCTATTTTGTATTTCTTAAAAATATTTATGATTTTTAACACTTATGTTTTAATTATACCTGTTATACTTGACACAGATTTGCCTTGTTTTACATTTTATGTAAATACATTGTGATATGTCTCTGAGAATTTACAGTTCATTCCTTTATGTAAGTATGTGGGTGTTCATATACTCAAGTTCAGGCTTTTGCCTGACTGCAGCATGGAAATGTTTTTGTCTTAAAACTTTTTCTCTGCAATTTGTTACTGAAAATGTTAAATAAAAATTTATTGTTAAAAACTAGGCTTTTATTTCAATAATATATATATACAGGTGTCAGTAAATCACTGAATTTTGGATTTTCGATCAAAAGAATATGCGAAGGTAACTTGCAATTCATACTTAGTGTCCTGATACCTCTAATAAACAAAAATACTTCAAATATATAATGGTGCATATATAAATGGAATTGGTGTGGACTTGACAGCTATCATATACAATGATTAGTCTCAAGAAATTTGTTGTACCTAATCAAACTCAGCTACAATCATCAAAATACATATTTTCTCTGTGTCTATGGGTCTCCTATTCCTAATAAACACTCTCAATGCCAGTTAATTTTTTTTTTTTATCAAATCTAAATATAAAATTCTGCTCAATTTTTGATTTGAAGGAATTTAAGTGATCTGTAACATTTTATACTTGAACAGAAATATTAACAAATTTTGACCTATAAGCATTTTCCCAAAATAATTAAGCATATTGTAAATATTTCTTCAGTTTTTTTAAAAATCTTTCAATGAAGCACAATTATTGCAAGCAACCCTACGGAATGATTCCTAAGAAAATATTGTAGTATGCATTTTATTTGAATTTGCTTGAGTTATTATATTTAAAGAAGTTTTATTTTAAAATTATATTCTTATACTTAATTTTTGCATGCAGTGTTTAACAAAATTGCTCTAATATAACCCAAAATATGCAACATGGTGATTAAGTTCCAAGAAAACGTTTTAGAGGTCTAGTCATTATATATCATGGCTCTTCTGATCATTATTACCAACAATACCTAAAATCTAATATTAGGAGCAAAAGAGTTTTGAAAAGCTTTCCTTGCAATCAACACACCTTTTAACATACATTTGCTTGATACATTTTTTTATCTATTTATTTATTGGAATTTTCTTTATTTTATGTATTGCTTGCACCTAGTTTTCATTATTTGAAATGGTTTGCAATATTTAATAGTTTTTTTTTTAAATTAGTAAACATCTAGCATCAAATGACTATTTTTGCAGTAAATCGAATTTTAAATTATTTTTTCAATCCATCGTACTAAGCAAACAGCACTCGCATATAAAATTCCAAAAATGAATGATGGGTTAGCGATAATATTCCTAATGACTTCTTTAGTTAACTTAAACAATTAAATTCATTTTTCATGCTACTACTTTTGCAACTATAAAAAGATATTTTACACCTTTTTTTTTTTAATTAAAGTAGTAGTGAAAAAAATTTAACTAATTTTATAAAAAAAATGCTTGAAATCTATTTTTTAATCACACTACTGCACTTTCATCAATAATACAAAATCTGAGACTTTATATTTTCTCTGACACCATGTTAAAATGAAATGGTAATTAAAGTAAAATTTTCTTATTTAATTTTCTTCCCCTTCAGAGATGATAGTTGTAAATACTAATAATCTATGCTTCTATATAATTTAAAAAATGCTCAGAAAATGAAAAATTGCTTTGTGAAGCATTTCATGCTTTAGTTTTGAAATTTGTGAATTGCTTTATGCGAAGAAATTCATTCTTCCTAAAGATGTTTAGAAGCTTTAGACCTAAAACAAACAATTAAAAAAAAGTTTTTTTAAATATAGCAGTATGAGAGATAGGGCATTTCTCCATTTAAATATATATTTCTTTAATTGGGAAATATAAGCAACACAATAAGATAAAACATTTAAGTATTTTACTGTCAGTCAAATATAACTTCCCTTAAGTATGGCAGCTACCAACGGGCCAGAAATGTATGAATACAGAAGCCTTGGGTCTTGAAGTAGTCAGCAGACTACATATTTTGTAGTGTATATTTGATGCACTTTGATACTGACTTTGAATGTTTCCAAACTAAGTTAAAAGCACCAATAATTATTTTACAGAAAGAAATACCAATATATATATATATAATATTTACATCACAGAAAATAAAAAAACAGCAAAATACCAATAAATTATTTAATTGCAGAAAATTGCATAAACATTAAAGATACAGTGATACAATTTCAAATAACATTTCTTTTTTAGATTCAAATTATTAGCTATAGAAATGTTTCAAATACATACTTTAAAAAATTAAATGAAGAAATTAATGCAGTCATCAGCTATAAGGAGCTATTCAATCACAAATTTGTGAATAAAAACTTATTTAAAGGTGTTCAGTTTGCATAAAAATATCATTTAATTGTCTTGTCAAAATTTGGTAAAGAAAAAGTGTTAAGCAAACCTTGATAAACTTTCAATTTTGATTAATGTAATACCTTTTCAGCATGAAAATAGATTGGTCCCAACAACAAACTCATAACAGTAAATGAAAATTGGCTTTATTATTTTCCTAATAATTCCCTATGTGCTGGAGGACAAAAAAAAAAAAAAAAAAAAAAATGGGAAAATTCAATCTTTATTTAATCTACTCCATTAGATTTAACAATATGAGAGAAATTTTGTGTTCCAAATTACAAAACAATGAATAATTTTTTAAAAATTCATCAGCAAAAAAAAAAAAAATCAAGCTAACATTGTGGACAAAATTATAAAAAGTATTGCAATTTCTTTTAATTAGGTCTGAATATGATACCAATTTAAAAGCAATAAACATTTGAGCCATAATTCATTTTGAATAACAGTATATGATATCCTTTGTAACTGATCTGTAGATTTAAAATGAATTTTTTTTTAAATTTCATGAAGCTCTTTCTTATAAGCCTTATGATGACCATTTAAAAGGTCTTCAAGTGGTAATTAATCACTTATACATTTCTATAAAAAGTCAACTTGTTTGTGAGAAAGACCAATTAAAAAAAATTCTTAAATTTTCAGTCAAATAAAAAAAAACATCTACAAATTTATTTTTATATTTCAAATAATATGTTAATTATTGGGACTGCATCATAAAAATATTTGTATTATTATTTGAAAAGAAAATTTAAAATATTCATTTTATTTAACCTTATGAAAAATTGTTGGGTTTGATATTTTTTTCTTAAAAAAAAGGAAATTCTAAATATTTTAATAATACTCATAATTATTAAGTAAACTTATTAGAAGTCTGACAGTGTTTTAAAGGCAAAAGTTATTTTTCAATTAATTCCAACATTTAAATGAAAAATAATGTATCAAATTATGTAATTATTTTTTGTTCTATTTATATTACATTCTAGAAAAGCACAGCATAATGAACTTATTTTCAAACAAACACAATACAAATAAACATAGTTAAAAAAAAAAGTAAAATGAATGCAAAAATACCTATTTATAAATCAATACTTTTGAACGAATACAAATTCTCTAATTACAGTAAATCAAAGAACAAAATTATTCTTAAATTCTCCCCCCCCCCATATCTATTCAGCAACAATCTTAATTTCTTACCTGTAAAATTATATACCTAAAGTTTTGCAGAAATTTTCATACTCCACTTTTAATGAAGAAACTCACATGAATGCTAGAAATTATCAGCTAAATTTAAACAAAAATATTGAATATTGATTAAATTAAAATATAATACAAAATTACACACATGAGATGTGATCCATATTAGAAGATACATAAAACTTTAATCATTAATTTTATATAAACAGACTATCAGATTAGGGTTCTATGAACTGACGTGCAATTTTTTTGTTAAACTTTTGTTGTTAAATGCAATGCTAGATTAACTTACAGCATTCTCTACTTTTTAATGGCAAAAATCATATGCTCAATCTGCATTCTCATTTCCTTTCCAAGAATATATTTATGTAAGCTATCATTTCATAATACACATTTCATTAAATATAAATTTGTATCAAAAATAAATACTAATACCTTAAAATTAAAAATAAATAATTATGAACTAATCATATAAAAAGAATAACTTCTCTGATTAAAATCAATGAGAGTATATTTTTGTTATTTGAAAGGTATAATTAAATTATTTTACAATTTCTTTATTTGTAAATGAATATTTATGGTTTTGGGAAAATTTTTAAATTTTTATTTGAGATGGAGTTCTGTTTTTTTTTTTTTTATCTCAAAGATTAGCCAATCTTTCTTTGTGCTAGAAGAATTCTTTTTTAGATGGGGATATTCCAATTTATGACACATTATAAACTATTTCAATGTTTAAATAATGCAAAATAAAACCAGATTTTATTTTTCCATTAACAAAGAATTTGAAATTTTACATTATTTTAATTCACTTTTGTGGAAAAATACCCAAAAATAATTAAAGAAGGTATTTCTGCATAAAATTTTAATATCTATAAGTACAGAAGAGAAGTTTCAAATAAACAAACAAACAAAAATGTTGAAATTGCAAAATTCTATAGAACATACACAGATAAGATTGGAAAAATATATTTTCTTCTTTTATAAAAGCAAGTAAAAATTAAATACTTTGATTGTTTTCATTTCACAACCTTATACTTCATAATTCTGTTTTAAAAAGCCATACATATTTTTTTTCTCTCAGAAAATAATATCAACAATTGTATAAAATTTTAAGGCAATAACAGATTTCCATAAAAAATGCAGTTTTTGAAAGAGTAAGGAAGTCCTATATGGACTGCCTTGTTTTTAATGAAATGACTATCATAGATGTTTAAAATTCTTCACAAAAACAATAAATCAACATTAAAACTATGGTAAGTTTTAGATATATTTATATACAGATAAATACACTCAATATTTACAAGGAATAAAATCTTAACAAAGAAAAGCCAAACAATACATACATTAGAAAAATTTTTGGAACAAAAACTAATTTTACTTTTATAATTTAGAAGTTATATTGATTCAGCTTACAAATTAATGGAATGTATGTAATTTAGGATCAAAATGATCCTTTTCAACATGTAATTCTTTATAAAAATAGGACAACAAATAGAATTTAATAATATATAAGTAATTTAATCATAAACATTGAAAAATAACCATGAATCCAGAATAACAATTTGATTGACTGCATTTTGATGCTAAAATGCCATTTTGACAATATATAACCAAAATATTAGTATGAACATCGTACAATATAATCAACTTCAAACTTTCATCTAGTAATATGAAAGTCTGAAAATATGTAATAGATGTAACATGTAATATAAGCAAATCTCATTCCAATGCTATTTGAACAATAATTAAAAGTAATCATAATGGTTTGAGCAGTAATTTAGTTTTCTATATCAACTTGCTTTTCTGATTTGTATTTTCATTAATTTTTTAAAAGCTTTTTTTTCAAATGTATTTATTTAAAAGTTGTTTATTTATTTCTAAGACATAAATAGTTTATTAACTTGTGATAGAGCCAAAGAGACTAATTATAAGACAGTTACATTTTACTTTCATGGCTAAACTAAAATTTTCATTTTGTTCTTCATCTAACAAATTAATATTCGCAAGTTACTATTCATTATACTGATTTTGAAATCTTTTCATTTCCCCTTTGATTTATTTTCAAAATAATGCTAGGAATTTAAAAACACAAATCTGCATTTTTTTGCAATTTTAAATTTTGTTATTTATTTATTTAAAAAAATCACTAAAATGATTTTCTATTGATTTTTAATGAAAAATGCAATTATCTTCATTGTTGTGTTTATAGCAAAAATAAAGAATAATTTATTGAAATCTATGCTTTAAATTCAATCAAAAAGGATTCAGCAAAACAATGGTAGAAAAAGATTATTACATTTTTAAAATGCAACTTGGAATTCATATTTATCACTTCCAAACTGTATTTTAATATTAAAACATTTAATAATAGTATAATATTATAACATTATCATTGCCATATTATAACAGCATCAATGGCATGAAATAACAATTTGGAACACATAAAAAATCAATAATTACTTTATATCTAATACGGATGAAAATTCAACATTGTATCAAATCAGTTACAAACTGAAATAAAATTTTAAAAGATGTTCATCAAATTCAAACATGAAAGTTTCATTAGGTCTTTGGTGCAATTAAGAGTCTTTCTGATCTATCACAAAACTGAGATGCAAGAAATATATTTATCAAGAAAAATACATAATCACTATCAATAATATTCTTCTAAGTCAAATTTACTTTTATTTCTACAACAGAAATTGTCAAAGGCAATGTTAGTGAAAAGTAGTTTTTAAATCTAAATACAGCATGACATTTATCAAATTTCAATAAAAATAATGACTTGCAATTGAGGATAAGGCATCTCAAATTGCAAGACAAGATCCACTGGTAGGTTGTGACAAGATCTTGAATGCATCTTTCCACAATTTATAAAAGTGTGATGTGGATTTAAAATCTCCATGAAGGTACACAATGGAAATTTCTTTGCAACATTTCTTTGTAATAATAAATACTTCCCCCCCCCCCCATCACAGAAGTACTTTTATGGCCCATAAAACCTCTTTTGGATAGAATGTATGGTGCTCACTTCTGATGAAAGTAAATGCACTGAAGATAAGTGAGTCATTAGAGATTCAGTTTGAAAAAGTGAGTAGCAATGTTTAAAAGTTTGGGATATCCTGAACTGTGGAAAAATATTACATGCACCCACACCCACACACAAAAAATAATAATTAAAATTATTAAAAAATTTTAAAATTATTTAGTTTTCATTATTTTAGTTGTACAGCAAATCAAGAATTAATAAATAATAATAAAGCAATTAAAATACCTAGTATAATGTAGAGAATGTGATTTGTTAGAAGCTTAAGCAAGTCATTTTTATATGTAGGTTTTTTTTTTTATATCAGATTTAAGAAATTACCTACAAACCTATTATCTACCCTATTCTTTTGTAAACTTAACTTTTGACTGAATTGGTCCTGCATCATTTGATTATTCAATAGTAAATTATTTATGTTTCAGTTAATGCACCTCTATAATTTCTCTTTAATAGCTATACGATTTAAAAAAGTTTTTATTTATTTGAATGGTTTTGAAAAGTAATTTCCTAAAGTTAAAAGCTCAAAACAGATCTATAATCAGTGGTTACACTCTACTATGATTTTATTGTTACATGTCACACAAAATAAGGATTTTAAATCAGTTTGAAAGTGCATATTATGATAAAAATCTTTTGAAATGATTGAATATATCTTAAAATGCAGTGACCAACACATAGGTATGTGAGTCAAAATCAAAGTCTTATGAAAGTTAAAAACTTATTGTTACATAAGGCACCTTACTTTTGTACAGCACACACAGTATGCTACAACTTATAAATATATTTTTTGTTATAACTTAGCAACAATAGGCACAATATTCTTCCTTCAAAATATATTTAAAAAATATAAGACACTTTAAAGGTTAGTTCCTGATGACATAATTTAATTATATGTTGTAAAACATGAAGAATTATTAAGATAGACATTAAGATACATAATATAAAAATGACCTATGTTAACAAGATAAACTTTATGTCTTATGTAAAATGTGGCTATATACATAAAATATATAAATGATTTACAATTGTAAGATAAAGATTAATATTAAAAATTAACAGATGACAAGATATTAAAGTGAGTTATTTTGTTTAAACAACGAGAGGATCAGTATCACTATCACAGTAAAAACGATTATCACTCACCAGTGAACTACTTGGTTCACTTTCTACAGTACCTAAAGATTCTAAGCTCACTGTTTCAATAGATACATTATGCTGATTATCAGAAGAGTTTGCATTCTCATGCCTCACATTTTTATGACAATTCACTTCATTAGGCAAACTTATCTCTTTCAACTCATCAGAGTCAGCAGAACAATTTTCATTTTTGCTTCTTGGTCTTTGCAACTGACATAAATCACTTACAGTAGCAGTTTCCAATGATACAGGCAAAGTATCATCAAGTAACTCAACATCTGATATTACAGGTGGATTGGATGGTCCAGATCTTTCATTATGTGCTGTGGTAGAACTAGCAATTGGTGGTCGACTTGCAGCTCTTGATTGACGAGTTCGTCTCGCTCTTCTACGGCTGCGATGTACTGGTATGCTGTAATGCAAATTCTCAACACAGAGATTACGATGAGGATCACCTTGAACAGCCACAGCATAAGATGGTGGAGGTTCGCGGAAAAAAAAATCACGGCTCATGCGTGACAGAGGAGTCTCTCTGGTTTGAGACAGCCTGTTTTCCAGCATTCGAAGTGCGTGTAGTCGGCAAGTGCAGCTGATGGCAATAACAAGCAAGAGTGCGCATATCAAAGATCCCATCAATGCTGCTGTCAGTACACTATTTCTGAGACCTAAAAGTATCAAACATATTTGTTAAAAGGATGGTACACATGCTAATGTGTTAATGGTACACATGCAATTTTTACCATTATGATACAAGCAGAAAAGATTTAATAACCAAGTATCAATGATCTGATTCCCCCCCCCACATTTTTTTTCTACATTCTTTATATCCAAATAAGCATATTTTACATTAATTTTTTTAATTACTTTCATAAAAATAACATTACATATATGTTACAAAACCATTCACAAGGCAGAAATACGACAAGCTTGAATTATGTCTCAATATATATTTCTATTCAACTTATTATTAATTATTTAACTGTTTAGTTTCCTGAACAAAGCTAACTAAATAGATTGTACTAATTATTTTGAGAATGTGTTATGATGTTGATTCAATAAAAAAATCTTGGAAGACTAGAAATCCCGATGTTAAAAGAATGAAGTTATATATATAATTCTGGTAAAGTATTAAATATTTGTGAAGCACTTACATATATTAATACAGGTAAGTTGGTTAAGTAATTAAGAAATTGGCCAAAAAGCAAAGCAAATAAATCTTTCCAACCTGAAAAGATTTCTAACGCTAGCAAAATGCAAACTACAATTTAAAATTTGAGTAAATTGTTAATTCAGCTCTTCTATCACTTTTCTGCTTCTACATTCACAAATTGTATTCACAAGCATTCTTCCCCAAAAACTAATTAAAATAACTTTTTAATTAATGCACAGTTGGAGGGAATACTTGTTTTAGTTTAGATACACCAATAATATTAGCATTCAATATAGTTTCTATAAATTTGAATTTATTCATGAAGCAGAGAATAAAAATAACATAAAAATTCCTAAATATCATATAATTAAAACTGATAAGAAAATTTTGCAAATTTTATTTTAATTTTGTAATATAAAGGAAATACACTATGAACTAATGAGAATAAGCTTTATAATCTCAAATCAAGATCAAATTATAGATTTGATATTTAACACTAAAATTACATTGTTGCAAGACTTGTGCAAACAAGCAAAAAACACCATGTTAATGAATTTCACAATATATTTAACTAAAACAAATACACACAGGACAAAACAAAAGCAGACTCGATGATTCCTTAAAATAGTCCTGTTACATTATAATCTATGCAGCTAGCTAGCCTTCTTTTTAAAATAATTTTTTATTTGGTTTTGGGAAGTAGTCTGTTAAATTGTCTTCCATTCAAATATGAAATCTTTAAGCCAAAACTTGTTTCTTATGCGCAGCACCCATCAGATCAGCCCATTTATGAGTAAATATTTTGATTTGTTTGCAAACTACCAAAATGAAGCAACAGAAACAAAAACATAAATTGAGTATTCTCAAACTTTAATAATAATAATAAAAAAGATACAAAGTGCTCATTAGTATCTTTAAATACAATTTGGAAATCTCCATAGTAGAATCCATTGGATAATGGTTTGGTGTAATAGAAGTTTTAACGTTCTCAAACAAAGAAATTTTTAAAAACAACAACTCATAACTAGTATTTTTTAATACAATTATAGTTTGACTTGTGAGCCTCTAATCACAAAGGTGGTTACCAGCAAAGCAACAGATTGTAATATATATATATATATATATATATATATATATATATATATATATAAGCATAGATAAAAAATACTTACAGTTTCTTTCATCTGATCCATCACCACAATCATCTGTACGGTCACAGGTCCATATTTCTTGAATGCAACGACCATTATCACACAGAAATCCTCCATGCTCATAATTACATAATTCAGGTACTGTAATTTTAAAAATATGTATACATTATAATTTATATAATTTAAAAATATATATGCATATATATTGTATATAAGCATTGAAAATTTCCATTAAAAAACACAATTAATAGACGGGGGAAAAAAAGCACAATCTTGAATTTATAAAAAGTAACTCAATATTATAAAAAATACAATATAAGTATCAATAATTTTATAAAATTAAAGAACATAAAACATGTTTTAAAATAAATAGATAGCAAAATATAATTATATATTAATACTGAAAAAATGAACTACAGATTTATAATATAATTCTGCATGAAAAAAGTGCATTTCCAATCTTTTAACTATGTATTCTATAAATAATAATTATTTATTAATTAATCAGCTGAAGGCTAGAAATAGGAAAAGCAGAAAATATCCACCTCACTCCAATCCCCCTATAAAAATACCAATTCAAAAAATGAGTTTCCTTGCCTGTTGTCCTTAGAAATTTTGCACAACTTGAAATCCTTTACAGTTTATTATAATATCAAATTCCATCTCAACAATCTTATAAAATGCATAGTTTAACCAGTTAACTGTTTTCATAAGTATAATCATCATGGAAAAGTACAACATTTTGCGTTATGACGAGTTTATTCAATGACAAGTATTATATTTATATATTTGATAAAGTCACCACTGCAATTTTTTGACTAATCAAAATGAAAAACATTATGTATGGTTACTAAATTTCTTTGAAATGATGATTAGACAAATATTTGCATATGACCATCTTTCTGTATTTAATAAATTCGTATGTCTAAAATAAATGTCTTCAAAATTTGTGAGTAGATCTATAAATTTAAAAATAGGCATATCTCTGCAAATTTTATTGACAAAAATGTGAATATAGGACAATATGCATATGTATAGATGAATATAAGAGTGACCCATTGACACTTTTACATAATGGAGGATTTTCATTTTTTTTTTTTTTTTTTTTTTTTTTACTATCAACCTCCATAGAAGCTAAATTGTTTTCATAGATTTATCCACCATATTTAAAGAACTTTTGTAATTGTAAGTAGAGAAATAAAAAGTTTGTTCCACTTTTTGGGGAAACTTTGTAATTTCTATCTATCTATCTATATATATATATATATATATATATATATATATATATATATATATATATATATATATATATATATTTTACATCAATTCAAGCCTCCAATATATTATAAAAATACTCCTAAACAACTGCATTCATAGTAAAAAAGTAATTATGCAGAAATAAGGAATATTTTACACTCATGTTGATTTACACTCATCATAATGTTTGAAGAAAGTAGAGAAAGGAGAAGGATTAAAAAAATAAAATGAATTTCAGTGAGTTGCACACTGCATTAAATACTTAAATTTAACAGAAATTTAATTTACGTTCTATTGTAAAATTTGCAACTTAGCATTTATCACACTTTCCAATCTTTAGTTTATGGGAGCAAATTGAATTGGTAACAGTTTTTGATTGATTTTTATAATTTAATGTGATTACCTTTGAAAAGGTTATAAAATCATTTTTAAAATCTGAGATCAATTTATGAAACCAATTACCAACAAATGTCTATATTTGTTTATAACAAATGCAAAATTTAACAAAAAAATTGCAAATAAACAATATAGAAAAATAATGAGTATTAATATCAAACTATATAGAACAAAATTAAAATAAGGTGATAGACTTACATATTTATTTAAAATAAGCAAATAAGAATTTCATTATAATTCAATTAGTAATTAAAATATTTGGTTTCAAAAAATCGAATTCAAAAATAAGAATATATATATTATATCCAAAAGTAGGGCAAGGGCACTTTATTGGTAATAGAAACATACCATTAAAAACATTTTTATTACTTCTTAATTAAATTTGGAATTTTTATACAAACAGGTTTTTTTTTAAAGCATAAGTATGCATATAAAAAATACTGAAACAGAATTTTGCTTTGATTCGTATACTCACAA
Source organism: Argiope bruennichi (assembly GCF_947563725.1). NCBI lineage: Eukaryota > Metazoa > Arthropoda > Arachnida > Araneae > Araneidae > Argiope > Argiope bruennichi. The sequence continues at coordinate 14,580,135 of NC_079156.1, read as the reverse complement.
AATACATTTATTTAGCTAAAATAAGATAAATAACAAGAAGATTAGTAATCATATACAAGTGTTATCATACCACAATTTCTTTCATCTGAAGCATCTTCACACTGAGTAACACCATTGCACCTCTGTTTCATTGAATAACAACCACGTCGTGATTCGCATATTATTTTTCCAGGGCATAAAACAGAACAATCAACCTCATCTTCACCATTCTCACAATCAAAAATTCTGTAATAAATACATTTTTATTTTAAAAAGAAAAAGATCAACTCAGAATATAATAAAAATTGAAAAGTCAAAATGTATTAAGTTCTAAAAGGACCAAAAGGCATACTTGTCGCATCTTTGTGTCAGTGGATCATAGCACTTGGTGGAATTAACTCCACATCGTGTGAGATTATAAGAGCAGAATCCACAATCAATTTCATCACTAAAATCTTGACAGTCAACAACACCATCACAGTGTTTAGAGGCATCATAACAATGAAACTGCGTACGACAGGATCGACCTGATGAGCAGCGATCTGTAAGAACAATTAATTTTTACAATTGAAATATAAGAAAAAGGAAAAGACAAAAATACAAATTAATGAAAGCTGAAAAAATGTTTAGAGGAAAAGAAAGCAAAAAACTGAATATTTTTTTTAGCAATACCATAGTAATAAATAAGGATTCAATAAATAAAGACAGGAATAAATAATAAAAAAGACAAAGATAAAGATAAAATAATAAAAAAAATTAAACAAATTTCAATTTATAATGAATAATCACTAAACCCATATTATATATATATATAATCATCAGTTTGTTTTGAAACCGTTGACATGCTTTTATTTTGCCTTGTAAATACATTTACAATTCAATAATGGGATGTAATAATTTTGGGCAAACTATCCAGCTATTTGATTAAGTATCTTTAGAATATTTAACATAAGTAAAAACCCTCTCCATAGAGTTTTAAGGATTAGTTTTGATAAGTAACAAAATTGCAAAATGAAAGCTTGATCTATAGATAATAAAAATAAAATCTAATAAATAATAAAGATCTAATAAAAGAAAGATATAAATTTTTAAATATTTTTTTCATGCATGAAAGACACCAAAGAGTCAAGAAAATTGTAAAAGTGAGAGAGATTTCATCAAAAGAAGAGAATAAATAATTTTATGATACACTCATATATTAAGATGAACATCATATTTACAGTGTGAAGATTTTTCTTTGTTTAAGAAACTAAGTATTTAATTGTTGCGAGCATAACTTAAATCCAACATTTAAAAAGATGCTCTTGAATGATTCAAGAAACAGTTTTTAATTTTTATTGTTAATCAGTATATAGCATTACATACATAAAAAGACAGTTCATACATAATATCTAATCAATCTGATATATGAAATAATCTGGCAAAATTATCCTTTTATAGAACAAATAATTTCTAAATGTAATATAAAAAAACTATCAACAAGATTTTAAATCATTTTTATATGAAATAAATACTAGTTTGATCTAAATTAACACCTAATATTGCATAAGATATAATAAAGATAGACATACTGGAACAATAGAGCTCATCTGATCCATCTTCACAATCTGAAAACCCATTACATCTCAATACTGAAGGCACACATTTACTGTTAAGACATTTGATTTCATTGCTTTTGCATCTAATAGAGGAACCTGGAACTGGAAAATAAAACATCTGAGCTATGTGTGAATAATCATATGATAAATAAAGGTTTTGGCTAAAGATATACAAAAATGTCTTCTAATACAAAATCAAATATGAACTTCAATTACTCCAATTTTTCCTTCCAATTTTTATGTAGGTTAAAGAATTTTAACACAAGTAAAGGCAGCCATTACAATAATAAATCACATGCAACTTAGCAGCATTTTAGGCATTAATAGATATAGAATCAGAAAAGTAAGCTCTACTGCCTTGCCACTTTTATCGTCAAACATAATCCTGTTGAATAATTTTGCTTGAGGTTTGATGAAAATGTTTATATACCTGCAAAATCTTCACAATATGGTTCAATTGAAGTCATGTAAATTGTCACTTGTATAGGTCCTCTTGATGCCACTAAGATTGAATTTCACTAACAGGTAAATCAACTTCAAAGGTTTCTCTCTTCAACTCATTAATACGCAAAATTTAATGACATAGTATGGTCATTTCACAAAATATGTTCAAAAATCGCTGAACCTTTTTTATTCATGATTTTTGAAATAAATGCAATTGTTTATTTACTATTTTTTTTTTTTAATTTTATACTTGGATTTTCTTATTCAAATTAGACAGGAAAATTTCAAATGTAGGGATTTAAGAAATATATCAAATAATTTAAATGAAAAAATGTGCATGTTATAAATGATTCATGCTAATATCTTAAAAATGCAAGAGAAAATAGTTTTGAAAAGTAATCAGGATTTTTTTTTCTCAAAAATTTAAATAATGATTTTGCGTTTTATAAATTTTGAATCGTGTTATATAAAATCTTACACTGTTGTCTTTACATTGCAACTAAATTTTTTCTCCGAATTCTTTTTCCATTTGCATTCCTCTTAGTAGAAGACACCATTATATCTTCCGGCAGAATTTGCTTTCTTTTCTCCATATGCAGTATAATTTCCAAGAAATGGCATTCAAATAAAATAAAAATTCAAGGTATTTCATTTGCTGGATGACCTTGTTTAGAAAAAGGCGATAAATGATATTAGTGACTTATGATACTATTTTAATGACCAAATCCTGTTTAGATTTCACTTTTTACCATCTTTTCTTTTATATATTTGAAAAAAACTTGATCTACAAGGCACAAGAATGTTTTCTGAAATATTTTATTACCAGTTTTCTTATTTTATAATTAAAAAGGTATTGAGTCATAATAATCACACTATATATTTCTTTGCTGTAGTCAACTACAACCTTTGGTTTTGCTTACAATTTTTTTAAAACTGTATCTCGTTATTTTTACAATATCAGATGAAAACATTGTTACTTCTCTTTTGTCCTCCTATTTCAAAATAAAGGTTATTCTACATCAAAAGATTATTCTTTGACATATCTTTTCTTATTTTTGAGGAAAGTAAATCCTTTTACTTAGTCTAACAGTTACAATCACATGTGTTAAATACTCAAAACAATGTCTGATTCAAGTAATTCTGATGATGTATAATGATTATCTAAAATGATGCACTGTTTCAATAATGGCATTATCAAAATCATGACAATCTGTGTAGGTAGAGTTTTGAATGAATTTACATTGTAATAAACCACCTTTGCCAATATTGCTCTAATAATAATAAGAGAATATATTTATGTATATCTATCTGCCTATGTGTTGATGCTCTACAAGCCAGACTGTCTGATTCAGAGGTTCATACTTAGCACATAAATATTCTAGAGTGTGGAATAAGCTTCGGGGAGCAATTAATTTGAAATTTGATTAAAATTTTAATTCATTTATAATTGCACAACATTTTGGTATTTTTCATTGATAATTGCCAAATATATTATTATACAAAAATTATCTTTATACTATCTTAAAATTCAAAAAACTATTTTTCAAGATTACCAACTAAATTGCTATAAATTAGTACTCTAGATTTAATTAATTTTCAAAGATCTTTTAAAAACATTTTAGGACAACATCTTAATTGTTGAATTGTTGTAAATTAACTTAAATTACTTTCATTGTTGCTGCAAATATTTCACCTTTTTTTAAAAATTCCAGAATGAAATATTTATACATAAATATATATGATGATCAATAAATAATGATTTATAAATGACTTATTTTTTTATATTGAATAAATTTCTGTTTAAAGTATGATTTAATACAATTCTAAATACTGAGGCAATTACAGATACTGTTTAAGTTCCGAGGTAAATCAATGATAAAATTCTTTGAAGTTTGCAAAGCAAACAATTGTGCTTTTAGCTTAAGTTTTAGATCCTTATTGTAATATACGTTTATTTTTTTTAACTAAATTGGAGAAATTTTTATTGAATAATCTTTTGATATTATATAATGCTTATAAAACTTCAAAGCTGAATGGTTCTTCTTTCTGTTCTTATATTTTCTACAAATGTGCCCCAGTTCCGCAAGTATGTTAGTGGATTAATTAAAATTTAATCACTTCCCCTTTAAAATTAAATTTCAAATTTTAGGTGAAACGGAAAATTAGAAAAATGTATAAGCATAAGAACATAGTTGTATAAGATTTCTAAAATAAGATCAGTTATACGAACATTGAATTTAAAAATACTTCACTGATGAAGACAAAGTCAAAGTTATAATTGTCAAGATGGTCAGGAAATAGTGCCGACTCCAACATTTGTAGTGCTATTTGATAATACTTATGAAAATAAGGCATTCATCAAATACAAGACAATTAATTGAAAAAATTATTACCTCATGGCCTCACTTAATACAGAAAGAAGAGCTGCAAGTATTGGCAGGGTCAACAGAATACTACCATCTTCATAAATAAGTGATATTCAATCAATCAATTTCCATCATATTTTCACTTTAAGTAATGTCATTTCATTATATCCCTTGTAATGAAATAATCCCCCCCCCTTTTGTTAAATGCAATTTAAAGTCATGGCTTTTTTATATGCATTCAAATCTGGCAAACATTTAAATTTCAAGAAGTATCTGAAATGTTGCGCATTCTGTAGTTTATATATGAACAAAGGTTCTCGCTGATGTTTTATAGTCATGGAACTTCTATTCTTATTACAGATGTGTAGTCATTTGCCAAAATATATTACACATTATTGCTCAACACATTAATTAATCTCTTTTAGAATTACATTTCTTATTTTATCATTTATAAAATGTTTATAATATAACAAAATGCCTAAGAATATTTGAAACAAAATACTGACTATAGACAATAACTTTAATTGAAAATATAGAAAAAGTGCATTCAGTATATTTCATTTCAGTGACTAGCACATAAAAGTTGTTTGCAATCATTATTTCTGTTTTAGATTCTTAGATTCTAAATCAAAAGCATCTAAAAAAAACAGGTTTTAAATCTCTTTTTAATTCTTTGAGACCTAAATCCTCTTGTGCACTTTTGTTTTACAAAAATTAGAAATAAAAATATGGAGTGTTGACAGTGAAATCTATTCATAGTATATAATAACTGTTAACACATTATTAGCTTGTAATCAGCGAAACAATTTCAAAAGAGAAAAATTATACATGACAAAATTAGTAGGAGTTTAAGGCCTTTAAGAGATATGAGTGGTATGATTGAGGACATAATATAACTGAAATTCATAATTAATCATGTGCAGTTCTCTCCATATGTCAGCATTTTTTAAATTACATTAAAATAGATAACTGTATGCATAAAAATAGGTGGAGATAATCTAACAGTTCCATTCTAAATTATATGTTTTGTTTCAGTTTAATTCCTTTCTGCTTTGTAGAAAGATTAAGCATGGTTATATGCTTTACCTTTATGTAAAGCAAAAAAGAAAGAAGAGAAAAAAAAAAAAAAAACAAGCAAACTTTACAAGAATACATTCAAAAGATCTGAAGAAGAACTTAACACTTTCAAATTGAAAAAATCACCTTTTATGATTCACACTCTTAACTGAAATATATGGTAAATTCATCTTTTGATTTAAAAAAAATTAAAAATACAAATTATAAATGGGCTACATAATAAAAGGGTGAATTACAGTATAGCATTTTAAAATTCTTAACTACTTATAATTAATTAATAAATTAACAAAAGAGAAAATCCACAAAAATATAACAATAAAATAATTTGATAAAATATATGATTTGGAACAGGGAAGAGGGGGGAACCTGAAATACATCACAGATAGACTCCTCTATAGGATCTAGACTAGTCTTGCAATCAATTTGAAGGTTAACATCAAATATTTCACAACATGATCACAAACAAATGATAAAAAGTACTTACTGATTTTGTAATGGAACTGAAACCCACGGCCACCTTTTTTCACTTCTGATATGTGAAATTTCACCCATACTTTATTGCTATTAGATAAAATATTGCGATAATGTTGGAACTCATTTCCACAAAATATTTTTTCCGTTCCATTTCTCAGTGGCGAAATTTTCAACCAATTTGAAAGGCAACAGGGGTGAGAATCACAGCAACAGCTCTCTTCAATATCAATATGATCGAATCTAAAAAGACAATCATTATCAAATTTCAAATTTTGTTATCATAGAAATTTAATAAATGATGCATGCAGAACTTATAGAATTCCAATTCCATTTGTTACCAAGACTCTTACAACTCGTTATAGTTAAATTCTCAATGTGAAGAATTCAACTGCAGTAATGAGACATTGGTGCTGTACCATTCACGAATGAGTCACAATATCATGAATATATTAAATAATTTTCTGTAATACAGTGGGTCATCAGACAATTACCAACAGATGTCATGGAACATGGATGAACAATATATATATATAAACATGGAAAAGTGTATTTATTACAAAGATTTTATGATCATCAACAATTTAGATAGAAAAGAAATCTATTTTGTTTAAGGAACTTACAATACTATAATCAGTGCATAATACTACTACTAATTAGGAAGGAAAAGTAATTATTTTATTTATTACTATGACAAACCTTTTCCAGCTCTTAAATTTTTTCCCGATTTTCAAGAAATTATAGAAACAATTATGTGATAGAAAAAGAAAATTGTGGTAATTTTTTAACAATAAATTAGAATAAAAGAAAAAAATCATGCGATGATAGTAACTTAAGTACTTTAAGTAAGTAATGATAAGTAAGTTAAGTAAGTAATGATAGTACTTTAAGGCATAGTGAAAATCAATTTCAGACAAGAAAAAAATGCTATTTATTAATTTTCAAAAATAATCGTGCTAGTGTACAATGTGTGTGTGTGTATGTGTATATGTATATATATATATACTAGCTTTTACCCGTGACATTGCACGCACGGAAATAGATTGGAATTTATAGCATGAATGGCTTTATCTTTTGTTACTCCTGCACATGCATGAATTTCCAACGCCAATTGGGGCAACACAAATGTATGGATTTTCTACGCCAGTTGGGGTAACGCAATATAGATTATAAATTTTTAATTTCCTTTATTCTGTTTTATTTTAATTCAAAAGTACTTCAGAATAAATCCGAAAAATCGATTAATTAACAATGTCTAATTTTAAATGCATCGAACACTAAGAAAATAAATAGAATCGTTTGAAATATTTGGTCGAAAACACGTTAAGCCTAACCTGATTAGCAGGAGAAAAAAAAAACTGAAGCCTTATTCATTTTTGGCGGAATTTGGCCTCAGATTTTTGGCGGGAAATTTAGTTTTTAATTAAATAAAATATTTAACCACTCAATTAACTGGAATAAATAATAGTCTATGTCCTATTCTAGACTATAATCTATCTCTATGCTAAATTTCATCTAATTCCGTTCAGCCGTTCTGATGTGATTGACTAACAAGCATCCATCCATCTATCCTTCCAAACTTTCACATTTATAATAGTAGTATATATATACATATATTTGGCTTTAGAAATACATGAAACTTTTATGACTATCTATACTTATAATAAAGCTCAATGTGTGTGTGTGTGTTGGCGCTCTACAGGCCAGACCGTTTGACATACAGCTACCAAATTTGGTACATGTATACCTTGGAGGTTGGGAATGTGCACCTGGGGTTTCTTTTTTCGAATTTTTAATTAGAATTTTAATTATTAATTAAAAACTAACTTTCCCGCCAAAAAAATCTTCCATTTTCCCCACCGCCAACTTTTTCGCCAAAAAAATCTTCCATTATCCCCAGCGCCAAACGAGAAAGGCTTCAGTTTTTTTTTCTCCCAACAGTAATGAGGCTAGGGTTAAAATTCTTCGGTGGATTATTTCAATCGGTTCTGTTTATTTTCTTAATGTTTGGTGCATTTAAAATTAAACATTGTTAATGAATCGATCTTTCAGATTCATTCTGAAGTACTTTTGAATTAAAATAAAACAGAAAAAAGGAAATTAAAAATTTCTAATCCGCATAGCGTTACCCCAACTGGCGTAGAAAAAAAATCACGTATTTGCGTTACGTAACCGGCGAAGAAAATTCACGCATGCGCATTCTGTTCTGATTGTTGCCATGACAACGTTATCAATGGATGATTTAAATTATTTTTGGGTTAGTTGCATGCTTTTGTAAGTAAATTGTATTTATGTTAGTTATATATATTTTGTATATGCTTATAGTTTTAAGTACATCGTTTTTTAAGTAGTTTTTTTAAAACCTGTTTTCAACTGTTTATTTTAAACGATTCGTTTTATTTTCTTAGTGTTTGATGCATTTAAATTTAAACATTGTTAATGAATCGATCTGCTCATAATGAATCTAAGAAAATTTTGTTGACAAACTCTTGAGATATTACATAAATTAAAAAAGATATTCTTTAGTGCCCATAAAGTTTAAACGCTGAGTGACTCTATTTTCAGTAATCAGATTATAAAAAAAATGCTTTGTTTCAGTAAAAAATATTATTACATTAATTGAAGATAAATTCTTTCCACTTTAATTTAAAGCATAAATTCTACCGTTTTCAACCGTTTATTTTAAACGATTCATTTTATTTTCTTAGTGTTTGATGCATTTATATTTAAACATTGTTAATTAATCGATCTGCTCATAATGAATCTAAGAAAATTTTGTTGACCAACTCTTGAGATATTACATAAATTTAAAAAGATATTCTTTGGTGCCCATAAAGTTTAAACGCTGAGTGACTCTATTTTCAGTAATCAGATTATAAAAAAATGCTTTGTTTCAGTAAAAAATATTATTATATTAATTGAAGATGAATTTAATAAATTCTACGGGTGCTAACAGAAAATGAGAGAGATACATATTACGTTATGACTGAAGGCCTTTATAATATTATGAATGAATTATATGATAATCAAAATTTGAAGTTTTAAAATATTTTGATGAAGAAGCTATTAAAGTAGAAATTGCATAAAATATTTAATTATTAAAATTTTAACGAACATTAAGATTGGCGAACCGGCTGGTCGCCAAAGGCGGCTAGTATATACATAAAAGGATGTTTCATTTTTCCTGATAGCATTATTCTATATGCCATCTGGGCTGCACAAGTGAACATACATACATAGGTTCAATTATGACTTAATGGCAAGATATTTGTTTCAATTTTTTTTGTACGACTTAAAATAATTGCATAGCTCTAAATCAAGAACAGCAGACATAATAAAAGATTTACACAATATAAAACACAGTTTTCAAGCTATAATAAACAGATGAAATTTTCTATCTAGATGCAATCTTAAAAATTTTGAAACATTGACAGTTTAAGAAATCAATAAATTAACATAATGCATATAAGTATTTGATTTTTCAGAAACGTAACACAAATATTTTAAATTTGGTTATTTAAAATATTTGAAACATAATAGTTAATTAGCTTTTATATAAATATAATTAGTTTTTATATAAATTCTGCATATTTTTGTTATTTCTAATATTCAACTGAATGGCATCAATCTATAAAACTACAATTTAATCCTTGAAGTCCATAAAAAAATCCATTTTATAAACACAAAAAATGTTTTAACAGAAATATCAAGATGTTTTTACAAACTAATTTCAATTATAAATTTCCTGAACTACATTATTTTATTTATAACAAATAATTACAATAGAGAGCATATTTAAATTTTTCGAAAAATTTTTTGTTTTCCTCCCTTAAAGAAGCAAGGCTGTGACAGCAAATTATAAAAAAGGAAAATTTGTCAAAAATTCGATAAAAATATAACTGACAAAAATAATTTTCAAATATATTTTTATCAGTGTGCTAAGAGAAAGATTTTTTTTAAATTATTCTTTACTTTATAGTTTTTTTTATAACTTTTATTATTACATCTCTTATGGAATCTTGAAAGCAATTCATTGCAAATTTTAATGCAAGCAGGCACTACTAATATAGAAGCAATATTTAATTAAGATAATCAGTTAAAATATTTATAAAAATAACGCAACAGTCCATATAAAAAGTAGTCTGCTGCCCTCAAAAACACACAAGAGTAAAAAATTTCAAAAATCCATCATATGAGAAATATTAAAAATATTTATTTCTACTTACGTTATACTAATAACATCTCCAACATTTCCTTGTATATGCCAACCACAAGATAAATGACTAGGATAATAATCAGGATAAAAAGGACTGGAAATGATTCCTTCAGGCTCTGTTACTACCAAATTCGGACAATCTATTAAAATAAATAAATATATTGGATAATTTGATTAGGTAAGAAAGAAAAAAAAACTAGATAAAAAAATCTATGAGATGATTTATATTAAATTGTTTGATATTAAACACAAAGACTCCTTAAAAGACTTTTAAAATATTAATTTTGCAATTATTCTGAAAAATAAATTGGATAACATGTCTAAATTATAGAAAAATTCAAATTATTTATACTGAAAATCTATATGGTAATTAAAAAAATCTTCCATTTTATTAATTCTTTGGTCTTTGATAAATCAGAACACAAGAAAGAAAGAAAAAAAAACCTGTGAAGTTTTATCATGTTCCTACAAAAGCACTTTATTTCCTTTCCTTTTTCACTGACACAAATTCATTCATATTTCGTGTAATATGGAAAAATTACATTGTTATAGCAATTTCCTTTTATTTACTACATATTAAAAGAAATCAGACTTGTCTAAAACCAAAATATACATTAGCCAATTTCCATTCCAGTAGTATCACAAAATCCCATCTATGTCAGGCTCAGGTGATAAAATCTTTATCCTTTAATTACAGAAAATTTATTTAAAAAAATAACCAGTTCAAAGAAGACAAAATACATTTGCAGATATTTTATTATTATTTTTTAATCATAGAGAACATTTTCACTGTTTTCTCAACCCATCAAATTTTATTGAATCTGAATAAACAACCAAACAAGTAGCATAACTTTTGCCATACTTAAATCCTAGAAGTGTTTGGTTACCAGTAAAAACTTTCAAATGAATGGGAAAACTGATTAATATTTCAATATGCCTATTTTATCATGCCCAATTTAAGAAAGTTTTAAAGAGAAAATAATAGTATAATCACTATATTTCTTTTCTCGCATATATGTATTTATGAAAACAGTTAAAAATAGTAGATAATGTAATTTCAAAGATTTCATTAACAGGTATGTTATGAACATGTTTGGTCAATTTCGTTATATTGGGTTTTGGTGTTAAGTAATTTTACATTTGTACAGTAAAGTGATTTGCAAAGTTAAGCCTTTGAGTATTATAGACCATCTCGTCGGTATTCCTTAATGCATTCTTTGAGTTTTATCAGAGAAGTTTTATAAATAATTTCATATGCAACAAATTTATAATTTTTTCCTTCTATAAAATGCTTGGTTGTAAAAATGTTGGAATATGAAATAAAAGAGTATCTAAGCAAATGATATAGAAAGTTTTAAAATGTCTGTGCAACTACTGGATATACTGAAAGGAAATATAAAGAAAAAAATCAGATGAATGCAAGTCTGTCACAACAATTTATTAAATGGTTAAGAAAAGAAATGCCAGAGAATAGAAGTGCAGAAGTTCACAATTTCACAGACTGATCATATAACACTACACTTGATATCTAGTCCTTCAACAAACAGTAATTTTCTGAAACGCAAAAACTAGAAACCATTTCAAAAAGAAAAACTTGGCACTTTGCAAGATATTATAGTTGCTCCATAATAATTCAAAAGAGAATAAATTGCACAAAATGCTTTCTCAAAATAAATTAATATATTCTTTTGTTACATATGATTCTGATCAAGGCAATAATATTAATTTTAGCACCATGTGATTCAGGGCAAACATTTATAATTGAGTTTATATTCCATTAATCAAAATGCAAAATTTTGTTTTAATTGCAAACTTTCAGGATACAAATCGCATAATCTTTCAGATTCACAAAATGGATATCATGATTAAAGGTAACTTCATCCCATTATCATTGAACATAAAATTCTCCAAGATAAAAAAATTTGTAAGGAAAATAAGAAAAAAGGGAAAAGAATCTAAAATCAAGAAAAGTTATTAATGATTATGTAGTTAATTTAATTTACAAGGAAAAAAGTGATATGACATATTCAAAATAATAATGAATGTTACCGCATCCAAAATAATATTATTCTTAGAGGTTCAAATGAAATTCTGGAGATTCAAATTCTGGCATTATTTAAATTTTGAATTTGCTGATGATTAAAGTACTACTTCAAAACAAAATATAATATTAAAAAATTCAGTTTATTTCTTACTTATGATCAATTGTAGGAAAGGAAGAAATTTTCTGTATTGTTGAAAATATTATGATAATGCAATTAGCTGAATGAAAGCTAAAATAAATGTACTGAAAATAAATATTATTGTAAACTTCTTGTATTTATTTTATTATTTTCCAAACATAATTAAGGGCTTAAATACAAATTCTTACACAGGATAAAAGAATGGCTAGTTATGGCACAGATGGAGAAAGTATAAGAAATAAATCTCAATTTTAAAAAACATTCTCAAATAAATATGAAAAAAATTATAATTGGAATTTAAAACAAAGATGACAGACTCTGCTTTGATTAAAGTTTTTGATTTGTTTAAATGCATTATTCATTTCTGTTTTTTTTTTTATCTGAAACCAATTATAAGTACAAAAATTAAATTTCAATAAATCTACATATTATAACTTTTTCTTATTTTATATATTATTATTTTTCATTCCATTTGTATGAATTGTAGAAATTATGTTTTATCAATCTTTATCCATAAAACATAGACAAGAGAAGTTTAAAAATCGTTACAATCTCAATTAATTTTAATAATACCATCTATATTTTATGCTATTGAAGTAAAATTAATGAACAACAAATAATAAAGAAACATAAAAAAATTCAACACTCCATAGTCACATAAAAAAATCTCAACCTTTAATAGGAAATTTGACTAATATATAAAAAAAATGTTAAAATAGGAAAGTTCTTATATCAATATTAAATTTAATTAATATATAATTCATAAGAAGCATTATTAACACAATGAAATAGAATATTCAACCATGAATAACACAAGAATTTTAAAAAAATATTTGACGACAAACACAAAAACAAAATTATAATATTAAAACATGTTTTAAACAGTAATTTTATTGAGCTATATAACCTAGAATTAAAAGATATATATTATACTGAAAGTATTCTTACCAAATGTTGATGGATTTTTATGAAGATAAGAAAATTTTGACTCAGATAAACTATATACATTTGCAAAACACCATGAAAATATAACTGTAATAAAATAAAATAAAAATCTTTTTTTAAAAAATGCACAAAAACATATTTGCATCAAGTATTATAAGATCTTATAAAATGCATTATTTTCCATTTATATGGCAAGAATTGTATTTCATCAGATACATAAATAACACATCATATAACTTCTCCAAAATATTTAGGAAATGATATAGGAAATATTTTAGGTCTAGCACTAAAAAAGATTTATTTATTTCTGACATATTAAGCACTTTCTACAAATGTGATTGAACATTTCCAAAGTAATTACTTTTCTCTCAATATATATAACATATTAAAATAATTAAGCTGGGCTAAAAAGAATTATACTAAAAAGCTAACAATAATTTCTTCCCTTCATTCAAATACATAGGAATCCATAGAAACATATTTTCTATTAGCACGTAGATAAACACTGTGTTTAAGATATGTTTTAATGTTTTAAAAATAATCACTTTTAATGAGCTAATTAATGAAAAATTAAGCAAAATGTTTGCATTCTTCTTTAATAAATTCCAAAACTATTATGTGATAATAATTTTTATACAATTTCAAAAAAATATCTTTTTTGATAATATCAATGTAATTTATCTCATTTTATCAACCTTTTAAAAATATTTTTTGATACGATTTTCAACAACACTTTTCAATGATGTAATGAAATTAAATCCAATTTCGTTTTAAAACCTATGGTCAAAAAAGCTTTTTTTTTTTTTTTTAATAATGCATTTATTTTATGGACTTGCTATCATATTTTCACTTGCCTGCAAAATTTTCTAAATAAGTTTTTTCAGTTAAGCTCATTTTATGTATCTTTATCTTATTAGCAAAAAATTTTAATTTTAACTTTGCAATTATTATCAGAATAATATGATTAAGTTGGAAAAAAATGGAATTACAAAAATTTTAAAATGTCATCTTTGCAACAGAAAATAATGAGCATATATGGTATACTGTTGATATTGATATGCATGATTTTTCCTATGAGGCATAGTATTTTAAAATAACACATTAACTTATTTTTTATTTATTTAACTTAGATGTATATTGATGATGTATTGTTTTCAACATTATAGCAAAGAAATCAATGATTTTTTTTTCTTTCTTTCTATTCTTTACAAAATTTAAACTGAATTTGAAACTTCAATGAAATAAATGTGTTAATTTTTTTCTTGGCACTACTTTTTGGAAATTGAGTTTCATCTTCAAATTATTTTACTTTGCTTTCCAAAACACCTTTATTCTGTCATGAAATATAAATAATGTAGTTGCTTTCTCCTCAAAATTTTGAATTTTTTTTGTTGTAAAATCTGGCAATACATTGATATGCAATTCAAAAAATGTATTGTTATTAAATTACTTTTTATGCCAAATTTTTGCTTAAAAATATGTAAAATATTTTAGCACAAATTTTAATTTAGTTTATTAATCTTATATAATAAATGAAAAATGTTAAACAGATATGCTTTTATATTATTAAAATAAAGGATAGCTAATAGTTTGAATAAACAAGTTTGTTGCCCATGATGACTAGTTACACAAGATTGTAAAAATCTCCCCTTCTAAAAATATAGAATCTTGCAGTATTTCAGTTTCATCTATTTTCAGAAATTTTGCGGGCCATAAAAATATTTTTTTATTCAATATCAATAACAAAAACACATTGCAATTAATCGATACAAATTTTAGAAGTATATAAACAAAAACATCAAAAATGAACAAACATCAATTATTAATACAGATCAATTTTAAAAGCAATAAACAAAATTAAGATAGAATGGTATTATAAGGGCATAAAAACAATAAACAAAATGCAATATTTACCCTTGTATGCTAAAAGATGAAGAAAATTTTCATCTTAATTTTAAGATAAAAGTAAAATCTGAGATTTTTCATCCACAGAATCATAAACAGAATATTTTTTAAAAATTTTCAATTCATAACAATGAATTGAAAAACCACTAATCAATAATATTTATCCTGTATACCTTAACTAATAAAAAAAAATCCAGAATATTTACCTTTTGTAAATAATAGTAACTCCATGTACCTCAAAATTTCAATCAAAACTTAAAAAATAATTATACCTATAAAAGGGGAAAGATATTTGTATCATTTAGAATGGCATAAATTTTATTACTGAGTTTTCATGCTGTCGAGATAAACTACAAAAACAAATATTTCATGATTTTAAACAAATGAGCAATAAACAAAATTACCACGGCATTTAGCAAATACTGCAAGGAGAATCTCAACTAGTTATAATTTAAAAGTATTTTGACAATAATTTGGTCAAATTATGCAAGGGTTGCAGCATTGACATGAATAATTTATTAAAAAAAATAGTGTTCGATATCAAAACAACAAATCATATTATAAAATAAAATTCATAAAAGTTTATATTCTCTTAACAGTATAATAGTATACTCTATAAAATATTTAAATTTTCCCCTGCCCTAAATTTGAAATAAAAAACATAAACACGTACATAATGAAGAAATTTCGTATTCATAAACATAGAAATGCAAAAACACTGTCATCAAGAACAATTTCAATATTTTTTTATTCTATGCCAGCTTGTAAATATTGTCAAAAGGTGGCGCTAAAACTTTTGTCGTAATATTAAGACAGATGTAGACTTTCTGATTTAAAAAGCATTATAAAATGTAATAAAATGCATATTATTTCTTTCGTAATTTTTAAAAGGATTTAATTTTCAAAAACATTCACGCACCAAACACAAGAGGCAGTACATATCCTTGAAGTGTTACGGTTGCAGTTGACTCCTTTGACAACTGTTTCCAATTCCATAAACACAAATAAAAGTGAGCAATCAAGATGGCGGAAAGTTTGAATTCGTTTAAAATTTTCCATATTGAAATCCTTCTTCATATAAACAGGTATAGATGTACTTTGATATCAGTGTTGTGTATTAGTTTACATTAATTTCAAACTATCATATTTTATCTAATTTATTTATTATTTTCTTTAAAATGAATTTCAAATTTGATTCGTAATATGAAATTCTAAGTTTAGTTAGAATTTTTTACTGCTTTAGAAAAAGTGGCATCTTTGTATAATTTTTAATTACATCTTAATAGAAGAAAATGATATTTTTGTATTATAAACTCATTTGGAAAAACAAGTTATCGAAATCTACAAATACATTCAGCACCAAAATGGGTCTGAAAACAATGGCTGCCAAGAGACAATCAGGACCCAGTCAGATCTACAATGCTATCATTCAGTTTTTATAATGAATAAACAAAATTTTCAAAAATGTCTGAGACCAGAAAATGAAAATATAATTTCTGCTAGTATTAAATTCTCATTATTTTATTATATCAGTATTTTGCACATAAAAATATTACATGTTTCTTTTAAAACATTAATTTGCATCTGTATTGGTATTCTTTCAAGTGCTAATATTTCATATATTTTTATTTTCTTTCAAACAATGTTTACACAATATATCTAGAAAACAGCTCATCTATTGTAATAATTGTCATACTATAAATTCTGAAAATTTTGCTTACTAATATGAAAAAAAAAAAAAGAAAAAAAAGGATAAGTGAAGGTAATGTTTTATGATAATTACATAGTTAATTTTTCTGTAACATAAAGCATAAAAATATTTCATTTGTATTGGTAATAATAAAAATATTTCAGAATTGTTGGTTAGTAAATATAAATTATCAAAGATAATGGTCTCCCAAAAACTTTGCCATATACTGTAATAAAGATATTATCCTGCATAGAATTATATACCTTAGCTAAGATTGTGAATTTCATGCTGAAATTATGCATGAAATTTTACTTATCTAACTCGTCCTGTTTGCAACTTATTGTATCAAAATAAAGATAAAAAGATTCTTTATCATTTATTAGAATAGTCAAATATTTATTAATTGATTATCATTGGGTACATAATCCTTGACACATATTGGGGGAAAATGTATTCAAAATTTTTAACAAATACAATTTTTAAAAATCTTTTAGATATGTGTAAAAGCAGTTAGAATTTCTTAATACTTGACTATGTTTAGAAACAGTCACCTCATAATAATCTTCACATTTCTCTAATTTTTAAAATCTACTCCAGTGTAGTTGAGACTTATCAGACTTGATACAAAACTTTACATGTAATATCTATATCTAATACAAATTTAATTTGATTGCAGCACTTTTTAATATTTGCATAGAAGACCAACCTTTTATGAAGAATTTACTTTTAAATCTGTCATAATATTAATTTCTAATATTTCAACCTGAAATTTTGTGCCTTTATATGCATCCTATGTTTTATATTGTCGTAAGTGTGTGTGACTCCTTTGATATTAGGCAAGCTAGCAATCTTCCCAGTCCACCTTTGAATATAATATGTGTCTAAAAATATCAATGAAAAAAAAAATTCTTTATTTTTGAATAGATTGTTTATTATACAAAAAGTTATTGAATGATATTAATTTGTTTTCTGTATATTTCTAGGGGAAAGTGAATTTAGCCTTTGTAAAAAAAATCATTATTAATATTAATGTGCTTTTTATAGTTTATTAAAGAAGGATGATGTAGTTGCCCGAGTTGCAACCTGGCTGTCTTCTCAGGGCATTATTGGAAAAGAAAGTGTAATCACCAAATTTGATGATGATTTATTATCAGAACATATCAAAAGTATCAAAATATATGAAAATGACTACAAGACTGTGGTAATTTATTTGTTTCATCTTACTAAATTTTTATTCCCAGCATAATGTAACGATTCATTAAAATAAGTTGATCTGAAGGAGATGATTTTTTTTTACTATTATTTTCTTATTTCTATATTATTTCATAATAGTTTGTTTCAAATGTCTTCATTTATTTAGGTGTATTTAACTATCTAGCAGCTTGATTTAAAACAAACTTGTTCTGGTTTCTTTCCTTTTAAAAGCAGATCATTACAAATATTTGGCATCCCTAAATATTATTCTTAAATATTTCATGGACCAGTGATTTTTTATAATATAATAATTTAAATTTATAATCTGAAATTATTTTTTTCATCCAGGTACTATTGCTGTGTGTTTTTAGCTACCAAAAACAGTTCGTAGCGTAAAAAAAAAAATATTTTTAAAAACAGAATAAGTTGACTTATTTGTAAAAATATAATTATATTATTAGGAGTGTTTCCTCACTTTTTTCTTTTAGCAGTTTCAAAAATAGCAAATAATAACTGATAAATTTCATATTGATATATAGCTGTAAATGTCATTATTTTTCAACTTCTGTTTTATCTTTTGTTATAATAAATATCTTCAGTTATTGCATAATTATTTTATTTCAGCCTGGTAAAAAATTATATGCCATATCTAGATTTAATCAACACATTCAATTGCTCCCCTTATATTTATTAATCGCAGTAACTCAACTAATATTTGTTGTTGAATAGTGATAATTTTCTACACTTAATGCCATGCATGCAAAATAAAGTATTAATTTTTATTTCAAATATTTCATGATTATTTTCAAGACATGAGACAGAAGTTATATTATCCATTTGGATTATTGCTTTTATATTATATAATTTTGATGTACAATCTTAATGCCTATAGTATGTATAATTAATCCTTTCTAAAGCTTATTAATCTCACAAACTGTCTATTTCAGCATAATATCATAGCATTTCTGTTTCTTCTATTTATATAAGTTCTTATAATTTTTGAAAAATTTCACTTGTGCTTTTTCTTTTAACTTAGCCTCTATTCAGAAACTTTCCAAATATCTGTTTTTATTTTGTATGTTGAATTGTAAAAATCATGGAAATTTTGGAAATAAAGCAAGAAATCCTGAAAAGAAGGAATTTTAAAAGTGAACTTTATTTGAAACCAAAAACTGATTAATTCATATAAGAGAATTTAGCTTAATTTAATATGCATGCTAAAATGCTAATTTGTAACTGACCTTATAATTTTGAATTGAGGTCAAATGATGAGGTTTGCATCTGTATGATACATTCCATTCTCCAAAATTTCACTCTACACTAACAAGAGAATGTTCAACCATACAAATTTAATTTACTCTGTAATTACAGTTATAGTATTTTGGAATCAGCTTTTGGAACTACTATCCTCTAGTTCCAAAATTAAAATTGTGCCACTATGGCCCATGAAACAAGTGGAATTTATATATAGAGATAGAAAGTGGAATCATAAAATAAATAAAGGAAAGGATTTTTCCCCCCTCAACCAAAAAAAATCGCACTCACATGAGTTTAAATTTTTTTAATTATTAATTCTTTGCAAGTTTTATATTTAGCATTTCATTTTTGCATGTATAATTAATCATCTTAAATCTCATTTTAATGCATTTTTACATTTACTTTTCAGAATGGTGAATATCCTGAAGTACGCTATTATGTGTATAGTTTTAATTCCACGGCACCTGAAATTGAAGAATCTGAAGACGAACAACAAATAAGTACTCAATGGATTCTTCCTACACAAGAATTCCAAAATTTATGGGATTCTCTCATCTATGATTCTAACGTTAAAGATGAGGTGAGAATATTTTCCCTTTAACAGTTCATTTACTGCAGCAAAAGATAGAAATTTATTCATTCTATAGTATTTGTATATTATTTTTGTCTGTAGAACTCTATAACCTCTGAAAATTCCATATCTTTTAGAAGTCTTTCCCTTTCAATACATCTGACTAATAATGTCCTCTTCAGTTGAAAATTTATTTAATTTATGTTTCATTTTATTTTACATGTGTTAAATGTTGATATGTTTGATAAAAAAAAAATGGATGAAGATTTGTATTTTTTTACATTCTTATTCCCACTCCAGTTTTTTTAAGGGGTATATTAAAGTATATTAAAGAGATTGTATCCTAATGTCAAAAGACATAGTATGTTTCAATTTGGCAAGATATTGACGAATAGAAAGCAAATTTGTGAAGTACCAAAATAAGTTAAAGAATGAACTTATCATGAATTTTTAAACATTTTCAGTTTGTTACAAATAGATGTCATATTGTTAACTTGTATCTGTTTATTGACAGCTTTGTTTCATCTAATGAATTCTTCTATTAAGATTTGGAAGTAATTGATTTTTTTAATAAGAAATTATTTTGAAGTCTATAGCTTATTCAACCATGTAATAAAAAAATGCTTATAGTTTTGTCTCTAATTGTTTGATAATATATTAATTTTTTAAAGAATAATAAAAGATGCAAAATGATAGAAATACAAATAATAAATTTAATATTTTCAATACAAGAACATGATATTCATAACAAGAGAAAAATAACAGGTATAAAGCCTTTAATAACATGTATTTTATATATGTCAAATGATGTTTATTTATAATACTGTAATCTTTTCTAAATGGTTTAATATGCTTTTAATTTTTGAACAGATATTTCACATACAAGCCAACTAATTTTTAAATGAAGATTTCAAATATTTTGCATATTCAAGCACCATTTTTTTTAGTGTTAAAATGCATTATTATTTATTTATTTATAAATATTTACTCAACTTAAAGAAAATTGTGATAAATTACTTAATTCAAAAGGAAAAAAGCTTTCTTTACATCAATATTATAAAGATTCATAAAGTTTTGTATTCAAAATGCTAAGTGTAACTGCACTAAATTTACATTTATATAACTTTAAATTTGGTTGTATGTATTCCCTTTCTTACTTTAACTGGTGTTTATGTTTTATTATTAAAGAAAAATTTTATACATTTTCCAATATCTAAAGCAGTAAGAGTTTATCTTTATTGAGTTCTCAAAAGAAATTTTTAATTTCAGTTGATCAATTATGTTGGGACTGCCTTAGACTTTTCTGATAAATCTGTAGATCCTACAATTGTTTCTTGGAATAGAATTGTTCTTTTGCATGGTAAGCATCAATCAAATTTTAATAGCAAGTAATTTTAACTATAAAATTAAGCTGTTAAATGGTGGTATAGAATTGTTTTCCGAAATGTATTATTTTTCTTGCACATCATATAATTTACTTACTTCTATTTGAAATTTGTTGTGTTATGTTCTTAAAATATTGAATACTCTGCAATTGTGCTAAAAAAATGTCCAAAATTGAATAGTTAAATTTATTAATGATAGTAGATAAAATATTTCATTAATTATTTTTGAAATATTGATTAAAAATAATTACCAAATTGAGAAATGAATTAGAATTCCATTTACACTAAATTAAACTAGAGATAAATATTTTTTTTAATGTTGATGAAATATTGAAGACTGCAAGACTTCTTGTTATAGAAGGCTTCTGTAAAATTATATTGTGATTGTGCTTGTTTAGATATTTCTAAGATAAACTAGTTATGTGTTATGGAAGATGAATTCTTAAGTCAAATGGAAGATGTATACTTTCAGTGGTTGGTGCTTAGAATGTATAATTGTGTAATCATAGCATAACACAATTAGCTTATTTTTCAACATAAAATTAATAAATCTTGGAATATTTGAAGATCATGTCTGTGCTGATAATTTTACTTATGTAGCCACAGTATGGTTTGTAATAAATTTGTATATTTTCAATAACAGATGTCTAATATATATATATATATATATATATATATATATATATATATATATATATATATATTACAGTTCAAATTGTATCTGTTTTCTTTCTCTCTCTTTTTTATGAATATGCAGTCATTTTTTTTATTTGCATTTAATTTGTGAATGGAATTCCCAAACTATATAATGAGCTGAAACAAATCTCATGACCATAGTATTAATTAAAGTTCTCTAATTAACAATTAAAGGTACTAGTTCTTTTATTTTTGTGTTGATTGCTCCATCTTCATTCTTTCTCATTCGATTACAATTGGCAGCTAGAAAAGAAAAAATGCTATTTATATGAAATATCACAGAACATATTTCAAATCTGCTTGTTTCATAAATACAAGGAACAGATTTTTGTAGTTCCTTGTCTATTATACTGATCAGAAGATTTTAGATGAGGGAATATCATTACTAAATGTCAGGGTATAAAAAATTCCATTACGAAAAAATTTGATATCTAATCTTAAAAAAGACATGAAAGTGAATATTTTTTTAAAGAACAACATTGCTAAATAAAGATAGGATGACACGAAAAATATTTATCTTATTCAAAAAATAAATGGATTTTATAAATATTTTTTATTTATCGACCTTTTTATTGATCAACTCAAGCTACATATATCTACCATTTTACATCTGAAATAATGATATTATAATGAGTGAAAATCAGTTCATCTAAAATTAATGTCTTAAAAATTTATGCTTGTATTTTGATTATTTGACTCAACTAAGTATTCACCTACACCACTATTTAATGCAAGTACTTGAAAGCCTTTAACAGATTTAAATATAGTCTTTATGAACGCCATTTTCAAAAGGTACAATGCTTATGAATTGTCATCCAATATTGTTTGATTTTGTTAATAGATTCCATAATTAGTTATATATTACTTTGAAATTTTTACTGCTTTTACTCATTTTAAAATATTTCCTTTTCATTTAGGTCCTCCGGGAACTGGAAAAACTTCTTTATGTAAGGCATTAGCTCAAAAGATTTGCATTCGTTTCTCCTCAAAGTTTTCATATGGGCAATTAGTTGAAGTCAATACTCATAGCCTTTTTTCAAAATGGTTCTCTGAGGTAAGTGTTTGCTTTTATTTAAAATTTAAAGACAACTTATACTTTTAATGATTGCTTGTTTGTTCAAATAAAAGAACTTACTTTATTTTTACAAAATTTGTGTCTATTCCAAGATAAATTCTTTTTAAACTGTTGTGATAACTGTTGCAAAATTTTTCCTCAAAAAATATTGTCACTGTATATCAACTTTCACTTTTGACATTTTAATTTTTATTGATATGTAAAATCTGAAAAAAAGTACAGTGTGTTTGTTTTTTGCTAACAATATCTACCATCTATCTATTAAACAATATCTATCTATTAAATGCTAATTTAAATTTAAGCTTTTCTTCATTATTAAATAAATTAAGATAGAAACCAGTGAGGTCTATCTGAAACTTTCTCATATACTCTCCAATTAAGGTCTGATCCTACTCCCAAATAAAATTATTGACGTTGGGCAATAATTGCTTGGACTAGCACCTTTATTTAATCTTGCATAGCACCAGTAAACAAAAGTTACAAAATATCAATCTCTGGCATAAATCTAACATTTTTATTGAAAGTAACTTATGAATATGTAATTTTGAATGCTTTTTTGCTGCCCAAATGAAACTAACATTTGATACAAAACTACAACTGTAGACACAGAGTCACATGTCGAATTTGATATATTTATGTCACTGTGTTTGCGAGTTATGTTTACATGCTTCTGAAAGTACAGACCATCAGACAGGCAACCCCTTGTAGGATTTGGCTCAAAATTTGATAGGTATATACACCTTAGATGTTAAATATGTGCACTGAATTTTATCTATCTAGCTATCTTCATTTTATAGTTATTGTGTTAACTTATATTTGAATAGCTTGACAGACAGACTTACTCAGAATGAATTTTGTTGAAATTTTGATATAAATCTCAATTTGGTATCCACCTTTGTATGCTATGCATTATTTCTTGTTCGTTGTATATAAAGTATATCTTATTTTTCCAGAGTGGAAAATTGGTTACAAAAATGTTTCAAAGTATATTAAACTTAGTTGAAGATCCTAATGTCCTAGTCATTGTTCTCTTAGATGAGGTATGTATTGCTACCCTGATAATTTTCTTAATTTAGATTGAAACCAGTTGTTGATTTGGGAAATTTAAAAAAAGAAATTTGGTTATTCATGTTGATACAATATTTATATTTTTCATATAATATTTTTTCTCAAAAATAAGATATGCAAACTTTTCTTAATATATGTTTCAGAATGTAAAACACTTTAATATTAAATGCTGTTTATTTCAATTTTTATTATGAGAACAGTAAGTTTTTTTAAAAAAAATTTTAATGAAAGTTTTTGTGTTGATATACATTATAATTTGGAATATTTATGGGCAGATCATCCAAAATGTATCATATAATTCCCATGAAAAAATGAATTAAAAAAACATACAAAAAAGATTTTAGAGGTCAATTAAAGTCAATTTAAAATAGGCAAAGAAATTAATAATGTTTTTTTCTTAGGAATATACTTGTAGATATCTAAAGAAGTAGACACTGATTTGTTTCCTAAAATTTGAAAGAAAATACATTTCCAAATTGGAATTTCATAACAAAACTAGAAAAATGTCAAATATCAGTATAAATATTTGGCAAAATTTGATCCTTAAAAACTGCTTGGTGACACTCAAAGAAAACTATTACTTTATACAAAAAAATCATAAGAAATAGATAATATAATTTGTTATAATGTTACAGTAACAAAATAATGAAATTTATTTATAATATTGTTTTAATGGATGTTATGTCAGTTTTCAATATTATAAAGTTTTTCTTTAAAAGGAATTTATAAACCTTCGAACTAGTTAGTTGCTAAATTGCATTGCAGTGAAATCGTTCTGCTACCGTTATATTTCCTTTTCAGAAACTTTATTATCTTTATTTGGAAAATTAAAATAAAATATTGACAGGCCTATTAGTAATTAATACTTTTTATAAGAAATTAAATTTTCTTTTATCTTCCAAATATTTTAATTTCAGGTAGAAACTTTAGCTCGTTCTCGGTCATCTTCTCTAAATGGCAATGAACCATCAGATGCATTGCGTGTTGTGAATGCAGTGCTAACACACTTAGATATGATAAAAAGGTAGGAAACATTTTTTAAATCACCTTACTATTAACAAGTTTTATTATTCATATTCTTTCTTTATTTTACCAAATGTAATATCATTTTACAATTGCAAATTTTGAAGATTATAAAGATTAAATACAATCATTAAATGACAATCAACTTTATTAACACATTCACATAGGGAATTTATTTTTATCTGTTTTGAAATGAAATGAAAAATATGATATAATTATCATTCAAATAAGTTATTTTATATAAAATATGTCATAAAATATTTTGCTACATTTAAACTTATTTATGTTTAAGTATATCATTTACCTGTAAGTACCTCTTCTTATTTTTATTATAGGATTAAAAATTTATTATGGCAACTTAATATGTTTATTTTTATATAGCATATAATGAAATAATATGAATAATGTAAAGTCATTTTCTAAGTTATAAAAATTACTATTTAACTTTTAGTTAACGAAATTTCATTACTAGCCAGCCACATCTAAAGCAAATTTCATTTCAAATGAAATAATTCGATAATTTTTGTCAGAATTTCTCATAAAAATTATAAAATAAAACAAGAGAACTAAGCTTGAAGACATAAAAAGTATAATTTCAAAACTGAATTGGGTTATTCATTTATACAAAGCAACTAAATATTTTCTTAAGATTAATATTTATATTTTTGAAAACAATTTTATGTGTTCTTAAATATAATAAAAAGCCCTTTTCAGTGACAGTTAGTTATTAGTTTTCGTTTTTCCCATTTCAAACCACTTATTGTCAAATCACAGGAAAAGATCTCCAATTCTAAGCAGAAATTTTATCCAAAATATTTCACGAGATGTTAACCAGTTCTATTGGAACATTGCTGGAATTTCAATACAGTGGTTTTGAAGACAAAATCTCTGTCAGGGAATATGTCCACTCTGAAAAAATATTCTATATTATTTGGTTTTACATTCATTGCAGTCTTATAGATCTGCTGTTTTAATTCAGAAGTAGCATAAGATTATAAATAAACATGTTACAGATTGTGACAAAAATTTCCAATTGAACAGGGAATGAATGAAAAAGAAATAGAGGAAATTTGTTATCTTCCAATTCTCTCTTATATAACTTTTCTGGGGAATGTATTTTCTTGAAATTCTATGATTGAAGAGTTGGAAGGAATAATTAATGTGCTATATTGTGAAAGCCAATAAGAACTAACTATACTTCAAAAGTAATTTTTTTAAACAAGAATAATTTTAATATTTTTATCTCTCTCTTATTGTTTATAATAGTTAAGTTATATATTTTACCCCACAGAAATGAAAGTAATAAGTTTTCATGTAAATTATTTCATGCAAGAACCCATACCAATTGTTGAACTGTATTATTTGTCCAGATGTTGCTTTATTAAGCTTCCATAAAATTGCAATTAAGTTCTGTAAAAAAATTTTATTCAAGCTTCATTTAAAATAAACTACACTTTTTTAGATTTTTTTTTTCTTTTTAAATTTTTTTATGTTTGCTTTTTGAAGAATTATTTTGATAATTCTACAAAACATTTTTTATTTTAACAATTTTATTTGCTTTCAGTTATGAAGTAACTTACCATAATGACTAATTTGCTAGTTTTATTAATAAGGCAGCTAAGTGTAATCATATTAATAATAATATAATTGAAAGCATAATATTCTGTTTGGGCTTGATTTACAAGTTAAATTTTAAAATTCAGTAATCTATATGCATTGCATAAAAAATTTATTGTTAATTAATCTTATTGTTACTTAGTTCTCTTTAAAAGAAATTGCATTTTTCTTCACAGATATCCTAATGTTTTGATTCTGACCACTTCTAATATCACTGATGCTATTGATGTAGCATTAATTGATCGTGCTGACATAAAACAATATATTGGACTGCCATCTATTGAAGCTATCTATCAAATATACAGTACCTGCATAAAAGAACTACAGCAGGTAATCTATTACTCAAACTGCTACTGACTCTTATTTATGTTTTATTTCTGAAATCATCCAAGTTTAGTGAATATGCCAAAAGATTTAAAAATAGCATGCATTATAGTCATGAACTAATTTGCATCTAAATGTGAATAAGTATTTAATGCATACTCTGAAAAATTATTATAATTCTTTTATATATATATATATATATATATATATATATATATATATATATATATATATAATATAACTTCTATGTTCAGCAAATTTAACCATAAAAAAATGTTTTGTTGTAATAACTACATACAGATTTTTGAACCATGAGGCAAGCAAGAGAACTGTTTGTTATTTTTACTTTTCTAGTGTGGTATCATTTGCACTCGTGAACTTTTATTGCCACTACATCGACTAAGAATCAGTGCAGAGAACGAGCAGCATGAACCTCGTCTAAATGAAAGTCGAAGCTTGAAATTAAGAACTATTGCTGAGTAAGTATTTTTACATTTGTTTTGCATCTGGTTTAGTTAAATTATTTAAATCAAAATTTATGAATATTTTTCATTTTGCGTGCCTCTTGATATTGCAGTTTTTTTATTTGAATTTACTGCAATTGTTATAAAAAAATCTATAAATAATTGTACCTATAAAGTTATTAATCATGATTTTTAAAAGTTAAAAAAAATAAATGAAGCATAAAGTGACAAAAATTTAGTGAATCTTATAACATGCTACTAATGTTTGAAATCTTCTCCATTCTGATAACATATTTCTTAAAATTACATTATTATTTAAATGAATTAATAGCAGTATTTTAATTACCAAATGCTATCATTGAATTAATTTGATTCTTTTTATCCATAGGCAGAGTGTAGGGCTGAGTGGTCGAACTCTAAGGAAAATGCCATTTATTGCTTGTGCATTGTTTATAAAGGTTTGTATTTTTTTCAATAAATTTGTCTTAAAATAAGTAGATAAATTATAATTTTTGTTATTAAATTTAAGTAAGGAACAAGCAAATCAATTCTACTGAAATTATATGTATCAGACACTTTGACAGATTAGTTTTAAATCCAATATTCATCTTTCATAGAAAAAATTGTGATTTGATATTAGAACATAAAAAAAGTAACTTATAAGAGATGAATCTTTAAACTGAGACTTAGGATTGTAATGTCATATCAACTTATTCTTTTATGCAGTGCGTGTATTATTTTAATGGCCTTAAATATATAAACGAACAACTATTCTATTTATTCTTATTGTATTGTATTATTATAATTTTTTATTGGATTGCATATAAGTTCAATCCTGGTGTTTTTGTTATAATGATAATCTTTTTACATTTTGTTTCCCAAGATAACTAGTTTCAATCATCTACAAAATTTCTTATATTAATATTTATTTTTTTTGTTTGATTTGTTTTCAATGTAAGCATATATGGCAGAATTCTAGTCTTTCATTTCGTGAGATTAACTCCTCAAATTTTGAATGCAAATTCATATAAAACAATTTATTATTCTATTCAATATGAATTTTTTTTTATGTCATATATAAGATGAATTTTATTTTTGCAGACAAAATTGGTTTCACTGGAAGTATTTCTGGATGCACTTTCAAAAGCTGTGGAAAAGCATTGGCAAGACGTGAAGAATCTACATGTACATGTTTAGCATTTATAAGTTATAGAACAACTATACTGTTTTACTTTATTTTATGTATTATATTAAAATATTGACAAGTAAAAAAAAAAAAATTATGGTGTAAATTTTACTAAGATTGTACCAAAATAATTCAAATGCATTCTGTCAATGTGAAGATGTAGTTATGATAATATATTTTCTAAAGACTGAATTTGATGAAAACAATAACCACCATTCACAATGAGCTTTTCCATTAACCTAGAATAAAACTGAATTTCATCAATATCACACGATTCAAATTCAGTTCATATTTTGAATAATTTTTGATATATGCCAATATGAATTGACAAATTATTTAATTTCAAGAGAAGAAAAGAATTCTTATTTGTTATAAGGGGAAAACAGTTTGATATGTTGATTATTTTTAAATACATACAATAGAAATTCTAATATTAATAAGTATTAGCATAAATTAATTTTTCGCTTTTGGCTGCCCCCACCCCATTTTAATCTTTTCTACCAAAAAATAAAACCATTAACTATTCTAAAGCAGCTGTTTTAGTGTGTGTATTTCTAAGTAATGATGCAGGTATATAATGCAACTCATTGTGTAACTATTATTATCACACTGCTTTTTTAGATTAGGGGCTTAGAAAGTAATCAAAAAGCAGAGAAACAAAAGAAAAGTATTCAGCGAAATTAATGTAAAAGTTAAAAAAGAAAATATGTCATGAATAATAATGAAAACAAAAAATTCTTGTCAAGATAACTTATTGTTATCAATAATAATAGATCTTAAGGAGTTTTTAAAATCAAATCTTGATCAACACCTTTACTTTATGGAATTTGAAACCATTTGTTTACAACATCGTAAATGTCAAGTCTGTCACAGTATTTTTTTAAGGAAAGAGCAACATTAATTAATCAAAACGTTCTTTACCTATGTTTATTCAAATATGATGGAAAAGCACCTTCACTGCATGAAATTATTTCATGCAAAATTCTGAAGATAAAGATGTTTTAGAGTTTTGAAAATAAAAGCATTTTGTAATTTATTTGCTATTTTTGAATTGTCTACAAAATTCGAAAAAAATTTCGCTGAATTTAGAAGCATTTGTAATTTAAATTCTGACGTAGATTTTTCTAATTCGGTTGAATAATAATTTCACCTTCACTGAAGTACAAAAATTTTTGGAAAAGATTCAATTGAAGATCTAATGTAAATTTTTTTGAATCATTGTAAGTATTCCAATTATCCTATTACTCTTTTGTTGATATATTTATATATCTATTTTATTAAAATACTTTCAATGTATTGAGATAACAAGCATTTTATAACACATTTTACAACTCTTCCTCTAATGCATTGCAATTAAAAATTGATTTTGCAGATTAACATGATGTTTTTACAATCTGCAAAATTGTAATTATTTATATAGAATTTTTAAAAAAAAATCATTACTTGATAAGCTGTAATCAATTGCTTTGCTAATTAATGACCCGAAAAACTTTTTAAAAAGTTATCAACTTTATGCATGTCATCAACAGAAAACTCCATAAATGGACCGATTTCTCCTATTAGTTTCCCTGCTTTGCAAGTATTTCTAGTTCATCAGAATGCTTTGTGTCTGCTGTGATAAATTGTAATCATTAAAATTAATTAACATGACAAAATTAATGGTATACAGTGTGGAAGTAGCTGGTTGCTAAAGGCTGCTAGTAACAATCAAATATATATATATATATATATATATATTGATAATGACTGGTGAAAATTATATATTTTCAAGTAACACATTTTGTTGAGATCTACTGTCAAATTGATTGCTGAGTAATGAAGAGCATCTCATAGTTTTAAATGACCAACATAATGTGAAAATTCAGATAAAATGTATAGAAAATATTTTCTTCAATTCTTTTTATATTTTAACAAATGTTTGGCGCAGAAGGACCAAATCTGGTCCTTGCATCATAAAAGCAAACCAAATCACTTCTTTTTAATTTCTAAAATAAGTATGAGAAAGCGTTGTATCGTCAAAAAATTCGAGTCGAGATTTTTGACGAATCTTCACATTTTAGACCTCCCTGAATTCAAAAACTACATTTCGGCATGACAAAGATAACTCAAAAACGCTTTGAGCTAGACGCGTGAAATCTGGTATGGTCTTCAGATCAAATTTTGAGCAAAATCTATTCAGAGGAAGTCTCTCTGCTCAGCTGCTCGAATATAAAATGAACACAATAACTACAAAATGAAGAGAGCTAGATGAGTAAAATTCAATACATGAATTTAATATCTATAATGTGGACACCTATCAAGTTTTGAGTCTATAGGGTGGATCATTTATCGGTGTGTACTTTCACAAGCATGTAAACGCGATCATTCAAAAATACAATGACCTAAATATATCAAATTTGTTATGCGATTTTGTGACTACAAAGTGTAGTTTTATATCAAATTTTGTTTGGAATCGGTTGAGAAAAGTGAGTCTAAAACATAAATTGAATTTTTGAATAATATTAACCGCATGCTAGAGATGGATCGCTAGTCACCCGATAAATTCAGTAAAAATGCTACATCCACGTCAAAATTTAATATTTCGTAACTATTGTACGCTAATACCAAGCAAGGCGCTCTCTGTCTTGCCTTTTTATAGGTTGTGGGGAGCAACACCTTTATCAAAGATTACGCTAAAAAGTGTTGGGGAGAGTAATTGCGCTGGTTTTCTGGTTGTATTGCCGTAAAATTTGGAAAATAGTAGTAAATATATGCTTAGCTTAAAAACTAAACGTCAATTAATTGACTCCCTCTTTGCTCTCTAGAATAAAAAGAAATCTTTTGTAAGCCTTAATAAACCAATTATCACTCTTAATAGAAAGGACTGACGTTATTTTTGGGGAGAAATATTTCGTATTTTGTCTTGCTTAGTGAGATCTCAGAGAGCTAGTATTAATTTTATAGTCTGGAATATTATAAATTTCAAGCATTGTAGCATTAAAATGCTATGATTTTGCTTGCGTCAATCATTGCATCTTGTTATTAACGATTTTCTCTTCACACCGAAGGGTTCCAATTACCACACTACCTTCAAATTACTTGATTTTAATCCCTGTGAAAATCTGTGGGAACACCTCGATCGACTTCTAAGACAGAAATACCCTCCAACTCGGAATTTTCACGAGTTACGTGATGTTCTGCTCATAAATATCTCAATCGCCACCTTCCAAGCACATGTTGAATTCATGCCACGCCGTTTGGCTGCAAGAATGAGATTATTCCGGCTATTAGATAAGTATTTACAGTAATACTCGACTAAATATATATATATATATGCTCGAGAAAAAAAGACCCAACTAAACGGCAGCGGATGCAAGGGCAAATATATATAAATACGTGTATAGAATACAATCTTCAGTGATGCAGTGCCGCTAAAAAAATAATATAGTCCATGAGCTATGTCAATAAAAGTATATTATCTATACAAATGATGGGAAATAAAAGTTTTAGATGGGTTTAATAACATTAATGAAATTGCCCTTTAATTATATAACAACGATTAGAAAATAAGCATGAAGGCTAAGTTAAAACCCAAAAGAATTTTAGTTTACATTAATTTCTTGTCATGAATGATATTTAATAAAAAGGGGCCCCATGTAGATAAAATCAGCCTCTATCAATACCGGAAACAATGAATGGTTATTTCTCCGAATTAAGAATGAGAATGGTTTCCACAAAAATTTCTCGTATACTCTAATAAAAGTGTTATCTCAGAGAACGCCTTCTATAGCATTAACCTACAATAGTTACGAAGTATTATTCTTTGACGATCTGCTCGATTCAGCAATTTTACAGAATCTATCATGTGATTCTTTGCAATTAATCTCTGGTATGAGGTTAATAATATCTGTAATAGCTTCTGCTTTATAAGCCAGATAACAGCTCTTGGACAGAAGTGATCACTTTTCTCTAGTGGTCATGTTACTCAGCTACGAACCCAAACGTTGCGAGTTCGGTTCTCGCTATCACCAAATAGCTACATATCTGAAAATTAAGTTTGCATAACAGACAATAAAATTTGTATTTTAGTTAATATTTTTTACTGAATCTATCGTGGATCGTTGGCTATTTAACCTTGACATACGATTAATAGAATCAGAAAATCGAATTTGTGTTTTAGACACATTCTTTCCAGTCGACTGAAACAAAAATTTGCCACACAACTATAATTGTAGTCACAAAACCCCATGTTAATTTGCTATATTTAAATCATTGCGTTTTTTAGTTATTGCGTTTACATACTTCTGAAATTACAGAATCATATATGATCAATCCCTTGTTGGATTTGGTTCAAAATTTGAGAGGTGTCGAATTCCATGAATACTACATAATTTAGTGTCATTATTGAGTTGCCGGTGTTTTATTTTTAAAAAAATGTGAAAGAATACAAAAGAAGGCAATTCCCCCCCCCCCTCCATTTCAATTCTCTTTCAGTTAGAATGTATTAAGCAAATTAGAAAAAATGCACTGCTTCCTCTACTCAATTATTTCTGTTTTTATTTTTAACATGGAAAATGCACAATACCACATATTATTTTATGCTACTAGGGAATATAACTTTTGTTTCGGCAACATGAAAATCGCATTTCTTTCCATAGAATTTAACAAGAGACACTATTATAGCACTGAGTAAAAATAACAGCTCGTTTTATTTCAAAAAATATTTAATCTATTCGGAAGCTTTAAATATAAATATTGATTTGAAATTTTCCACGAAGATTAGATTTAAAAAAAAAATGTTTGTGATTTCAGATTCAAATACATTTTATCAATAAAGATTTAACAAGATCGTTCATTTCGAGATTAATTAACAAAATTACTCAATATTTTGATTTCGGGTTTCTTTCTCTTTTTAAGAATTGCATTTAACATGTCAAATATCCCTCTAAGTGCTACGAATATTCATAAAAAATCGTATTTTAAGACATGAAACCTATAACTTTCAACTAAATCTGCTCAAGGCCGGTTATATCAGCTAGCAATCGCAATAAAACAAAAATTCGGAAGATTCTCAGTAGATTGAACTATGGTTATCAAAAGTAATCTCCATATGTATGATAGCGCCAAGATAATTCCTGCTTTTTGGAATATGGCACTCCCAAAGTCTGACAAAGTCCGAATGGTATCCAGCATAGGGATATCCTATTCACTTACGTTAAAGACATCACAGCCTTAGCCTTGAAGTCAGTTTCATTTCCATTTTGGCACTGTAAATTATCTTCCAACAAAGAGCCACAAGTTCCATGCGAGTTCCAAAGTTTGCGAAATCTTCCCCGTAATCAGCAACATTATAAATTGTCGTCTTAAGACTTGAAATCGTAAATTCCCAGCACAATTCCATCAAGTCTTACGTCTCTTAAATAAACACCCCGTGATCCTGTTCGCATCGTCTGCGTATTGAAATTCTTTCCTTTCCTAATCTCGTCTGCCAGGATCTGTATATAAAGGCAAATTGGAAGAATTCGTGTTTTTCAGTCGTCCAAATCTCCCTAATTCTTGTTTTTTTACTTTCTGGGGATTGGTTCACCACGAAAGTTCAATGATTTCGGCAGTCAGAAAAAGGACCTTGTCCAACAATTCCAACATCGACTTTGAGAAGCTGACCGAAGTGGTGATGCAGGACTTGACACCAAAACCGGAGAAGTACAGCATCCCCGTTATAATACAGCCGAAGCCATCTCGTATAGGTAAGACAAGCCCACTTTCGAGTCAGTTTTCCTGAAAAAGAGAGAGAATTTTTCTTTCCCAAGTGTTCATTTCCGAGATTTATCGGATATCCCTGAAAACACCAATGAAAAATTTTTGAATCATAAGTTTCAGTATGTGTTTTGGTATGCTCGGAATATTACGTGAAAAGGAGATTTTTTCTTTTCAGAGAATTCATTTCCGAGATTTAACAGATATCCCTGAAATCACCCGTAAAAATTTTTGAAACATAAGTCAGAGCATGTGTTTTTGAAATGCTTGGAATATAAGCTTATAAAAAAGAATTTTTCTTTCCCGGGAATTCAACTCCGAGATTTATCGATTATCCTCTAAAGCACGAATTAAAAAAAAATGAATAGTAACTCTGAGTATATGTTTTTAGAATGCTCGAAATATAAGCTTTGTTTCAAATTTTCTTATTAATATCATGGATCTGAATGTCGGATTTGCATTGATAAGGGATATATCACCCGACATATGCATTGAATTTATAATATATTTGTATTCATGATTTTAATATACTGAATAGTTTGTCAAAGTATCTATTTACAGTACTATAGAAATAAAAACATTCATCAGAAGCGCAAATATTAGTGATTTGCAAGTCAAAAATTTTGGAAATATGGTAAAAAAATTTCAAATATATGTGATAGAAGCAGATTGGTAAATAAACCCTAGCTTTAAGAAGAGCCTCACTGAAAAAAAAAATAATTTCAATAATAAAGCATGTTACTTCCTAATTGTAAATGATGTTAGGAGGGCGAGAGATACTAAGAGTCATTATAAGCTCCTAAATGTCGAATCAGTTAGTTCATCTCTAATAATAATACAGATGAAAGTGCGTGTGTGTGCGTGCACATGTGTGTGTGTGTTGGTCTTTACAGGCTAGATCGTTTGACATACAATTACCAACTTGGCACATATATAATTTGGAAGGCAGGAATGTGCATCTCGGCATGATTTTTTTGAAATTTTAATTTAAAAATTAATTAACATTTAAGCCAAATTTTGGCTTGTTTCCACAATAACTTCTAAATTTTTGCTGCAGAAAAATGATTTTTATCTTAAAATTCAAAAATTATCTTTTCAAAAATATTAAACTTTCTGCCTGATAATTTTTAAATTTTTTTAATTGTTTTAAAAAAATATTTTAAGCAATTTTACAACAGTAGATTTCAGCGTTAAAGTGAAACACAATTCGTATTGATGCTTTTTATTATTTCTTCTTGTCTTTTCCTTCCATTGTTGCGAGGAAGATCAGCTTTATTTTTCCATGGTGAGTAGGTTTCAATATAAGTCATGCCTCTAATACATTTTTGATACTTTGTTGTACTTAAAATTAAAGCTTTAGTTCATAATCGGGCAATGACGGAAAAATTTTAAAGTACCTACACTGTTGCTTTTTCTTTAAAAGTAGTTGGATATATAGAGAATTCGATAGAAAAAAATTAGGTAAATTCAAAGCACAATAAACAGAACTATGCAAAGCTTTTGAAATAAAGAAAGTTACATGTCTATCAAAATTTGAAATTTTAAAATATTTTGAAGAAGAAACAATTAAAATTTTTAATAACCAAAGGCGGTCAGTATACTATAAGATATAAAAATGGTCATTTTTTTTAGATATTTCTAACATTCTTTCCCTTTGTTTGTTTCGTATCATTTACTTTCTCTCCCCGTATATCATTGAAAACTGGCGTTGTTGTGAAATGGAATGCAGTGATCGATAACTCAATTAAAAAGTCAAAAGTTATATGGATACGGATTACAAGAAATTGATACAGGCGACGTTTCGTTTCTCTAGTTTATTTTCGTTCGCCCATCCTTAATGCTCGTCTGACGCTTCGACTAGCTGCTATCTTTGAAATTAAAAATACCAAGCAAGAGTCCAGGAACCTATGAGATTTTCTCTTGCTCGCCATCAATATGGCAGCAACAAAAATTCTTTCGTATCTTAACTTTTATTGTCGTGATTCGAATTGCCATTCTTTTTTTTTTATCCTTTATTTTGTGATTGTGTTCCTGGTCAAATCCCCCTTTTTTTTGCTTAGATCCTTGCACTTGAGAAAAAAATGGAACACAGTAATCTTGAATGATCTTACTTTACTCGCTCAGATCATCTAAAATACTGTAAAAATGAAACAAAATAGCGGGATTGGTCTTCTCAAAATTTTCTCGCATATTCTTGAATGAAAGTGAATTTGTGTTTCTGACGAGTTTCTTCCCTACCGAAATGCCAACAAAAATTTGACACTAAACTACAGTCGTAGTCACAAAATCACATACTAAAGTTGTTATATTTAAGCCACTGCGTGTTTGATTTATTTCGTTTACATGCTTCTGAAAGTACGGAATGACAGATGATCAACACCTTGTTGAATTTGACTCAAAATACGATAGGTGTCTACAATGTAAAAGTTAAATTTGTGTTTCGAATTTTATGCATCTAGCTCTCTTCATTTTGTAATTATTGTGTTAATTTATAATCGAACAGCTAGGCCGATGGATTTTCTCAAAGTAGATTTTGTTGAAAATTTTATAGAAATCTGTATATTTGATGTAAAAGACCGCATACCAAATTTCATCCGTCTAGCCCAAAGCGTTTTTGAATGATCACAAAACAGGGAGACAGAATTTAAAAAAAAAAAAAACTGGGGATTTCTAAAACCTGGAGCTTCGTCAAAATCTCGAGATCGAATTCTTGGATATTACAATGCTTTTCTCTTTCCTTCGTGTACGAGAAAGTAAAAATTATAGAGATAATAATCAATGCCACAGCAATTGTGTGTGCAGATTAAGAAATGTGCCTGCTATGAAATAAAAGTGGATAAAAAAGGATTCTTCTCTCATGGTAAAAATATGGAGTCTTTGGACATTAATAGTGCATGATTGTGAAAACGCATAAGTCTCGGATTTGATGAAAGAATGAAATTGATTTGAATTTAATTATAAGAATTATAAGCATTGTTATAAATTGTATTTGAAATGTATTTAAAAAAAATTATTAAAATCAAAGGAAAAGTTGGATGGCATTTCAAATGGTATCATGAAGATAGAGTTGTTTTCTTCTTCAGATATTATACAGATAATTTTCATAATTATTGATTCTTATGTTTTCATTATTATTTCATTAATTGATCATTATTTCAGAGATTATAGACGGAAAACTAAGAAAAGCGAGTTAAATTTTCGCGTAATTTTTGTTGTTTAGTTAAATATTTTAAGAATTAATTATGAAAGCTTGAAATAATACAATTGACCTTGAAATGAGCAACACAATATCAATTGCAAATTCGCTAGCATTCAACATTTAGGAGGAGCTCTTTCGATCGGCAGACACGTGCATTTTCTGTTTACCGTACTAAAAGATTTCGCATCAAGTTGCGTAAAATAATAATAAAATATTTGATACGTAAATAAACTTGCATCAAAAAGCATTTATTAAAATTCTTCAAAACATTCTTAAAATGATTTATGCGATTTAAAAATTTTAATAATTTTTAAATTTAAAGTAATTAGGAAAGCTGCACAACCAGTCTCTCAGTTCTGTTTTTTTTCCAGTTTTTATTACGTTTGAAAGCTTATAACGGTAATATACGTCATCTGCCTTACTTCCATTTTCTAAAATATCGCAAAGAACTTTATCGCAGTTCTTAATTTCAATAACTGGATCGATTTCGCCAATTAATTTCGCTTGCATAACTAATCAATTATAATGCTCTCTTTTTATTGTGCACACACATTTCAAAATCGTGCCTTCCTTTGATGTGTTGAAATGGAGTTTATCAAAGTTCGTTGACATTTATTAATTAATACTTTTAATGTAATGAGCGAACAGCCGGTCGCTGAAGGCTGTTAGTTATATATTGTACATAGCAATGATTATTGAATTGCTTTTTCTCTAATTTATTTAAAATTCATTTCATTATCTCTGTGGTAATGTGCATAAAAAATATAGAATTAAATATTTTAATGGAACATATTTATAATGCGAGCACGAAAAATCATATTGATTGAAAATACATATAATGTTACTGATGAAAAAAATCAAATACTCATATGACATCACTGGATTGTTGAAAACACCTTCACAGATATAAGGTTTTTTGTGTTCAACTTCGTAGCACAATAAGAGGGAAAAAAATCGAATTCTTTAAAACATGTACATGTGCGAACATCTTTTATACAAATCTTATATGGCCAGATGAAAAAAAAAATGATGCTCTGGGAAAAATATATTATACCTACTTATGAAGCTTCGGAATTTATTATTTTTTTTGTGTGTGAGTGTACTTCTTTTATTCTATAACACACAGAAATAGTTATGAAATTATGTGATGATATCTCTAAGTTTAATTTATATCTGAATTAATTTTCTAATATTTTTTATCTTAAATTAATTAATTCTAAAATGTTTTGTAAAATGTTTTCTAAAAAATTGCTGACACAAGTTCAACTCGTTCTAACATTACAAATGAAGGGATAAAATCTCTAATGCCTGCGGTAAACCTTATAAAGATACCTAAGATTCTCTTTCCTGAATTGACATATGTCAAAGAAATCCCTAAAAGAATTTCTTAGTAAAAGCACTAAGGAACAAATTTCACACGCAATCACTCTTGTGAACTAGGTGCAAACAGACGTGTTCTGCCTTTGTCCCTAGGAATAAAACATGCCCTCCCGTGGAAAAATAAATTGAAATTAATTCCTTCTTTTCTGTCACTCAACTGCAAAACTTTGTTACACATATATATTGAATCTTTTTAGAGGCAATTTGCATTCAAAATTTAAAGCATACCTTTAAATGAAGTTTGAAGACAATATATCAAATTTTATCCTATAACTAGTTGCGCTTTTGATTTACCCAGTTAACGTACACATGTCGAGACGATAGATAACCTAACTGTTAACCATATCGATCTAAGGTTTGATACAGATCAATAATATTCATCTAAAAATCCCCAAAAATCCACGAATACAACATTTCAACAATTTTGCTTGGTGGTTTTATTGACTTATCAGGTTCGCGAAAAAACAAACAAAAATTCAAAAATTGGATTTTTAAGGAAATTAAAAAATATTAATATATGTAATATTAAAATCTGGAAGTAGAACTTACCAATGATTTCAGTACTTTCTACACATCATACAAAAGAAAATGAAAATTGCAATTTAAATTTTTTAATGACAGACACAGTCTTTCAAATGTATTATAATTCATTTAACTGGAAATTCTTCTGGGTTTTCTTCTCTTGCATTTCTAAATCATATCGTATTAAGTACTGGATGAGTTTAATGCTTTTTAATATATGATTAATTTTCAAATAGATTCTAGAAACATTACTTGGAAAGAAGAAAAAAAAAGATGAAAAATAAAAGCTAAGAAAAGTCATTAAAATTTGCTTTTTTTTACTTATCAGGCCCTCGAACAAACATACAAAAATTTAGAATTGGATTTTCAGAGTATATGGAAATTCCAAAAATATCAATATCTGAAAATATAACACATGGAATGTTAAAATTTGGGAGTAGAACTTATCAACGATATCAATCATTTCTAAACATCATATAAAAAAAGTGAAAATTGCTATATTTATTTTTTTATGACAGACACAATCTTTAAAATAAATTATAATTAATTTAACTAGAAATACTTCTGGTTTTCTTTTCTTTCATTTCTAAAACCCATACTATTAAGTACTGGATGAGCACAATGTTTTCCAATATACAATTAGTTTTCAAATAGCTTCTAGAAACATTGTTTTGAAAGAAAGAAAAGCCCGAAATGAAAAAGCTAAGAAAAGTAATTGAAAAAAAGAAATTTGACCTTGAGTTCTACAAATTTCACTTTCAAATCTAATTTCAGAGACACCAAGAATCAGAATACTGAAGTGACAGAAGAAATTTTATAAGAAACAACCAAGCATAGCGTTAAGTGCTCTATATTTTTTGCAGGAAAACAAGGAAAACGTGCGTATTATGTCGAATTGTTTCAAAGTTTAGTCATTTTGTTTTTTACAGATTTTTTCAGGTAATTTCATGTTGCAATCCAAAATTTGTCGCAAATACTTGCAATCATACAATTATGCAAGCTGTTTCTAAATAATCGTAATAGTGGTTATATGCTTCGTAATTGGAATTATCAATATCAGCAGATCAGAGGAAGTAGTTTTTACAAAACTTTCTCGCATATTCTCTACTAGAAGTGTTATCCCCACCCCCCTCGCATTAAATTGTGCACTTGGGCAAGGCAGAGAACGTCTTGCATCCTATTGGCGTACAATAGTTATGATATATTAACCTTTGGTGTACATTTAGCTTTTTTATTGAATCTATCGCAGGATCTTTGGTGAGTTTATTGGTGATTTAAGACTGACATATGATTAAAAAATTGTGCACGAAATTGTGTGACATACGAAAATTAAATTTGTCTATTAGACACGTTTTTTCCAATTAACTGAAACCAAAATTTGGCTCAGAGATATAAGTGTAGTTTCAAAATCACATAAAACAAATTGATACATTTCATTGCGTTTTTTAATTATCATATTTACATGTTTTCTGAAAAGAAAAAAACAGATTGACAGGTGGTCAATGTATTTTTGAATTTTATTCAAAATGTGATAAGATCTGTACTATAGATGTTAGAACTCTGTACCGAATGTTATCCATTTAGCTCTCTTCTTTTTGCAGTTATCATGTTTTGTACTTATATTCGTGAGCCAGAATTTCTTTGAGCGAATTTTACCTAAAATTTGATAGAAATCTAAAAATTTGGTGTTAAGACCGTATATCAAATTTCATTCGTAAATACCAAAGCGTTTTTAATACCTTTGCAACAAACAGACAGACGGACAGATGGACATAAAGCCAAAAAATGTGTTTTTTGAACTGAGGGTGGTCAGAAACGTG
Organism: Argiope bruennichi; assembly: GCF_947563725.1. Taxonomy (NCBI): domain Eukaryota; kingdom Metazoa; phylum Arthropoda; class Arachnida; order Araneae; family Araneidae; genus Argiope; species Argiope bruennichi. Next base: position 14,538,744 of record NC_079156.1, on the reverse strand, counting down.
GGGATTCGTCAAAATCTCGATTTCTAATAATATAAATATAAGGGAGGGAAAAGAAAAAGTGATTTTCATGTACACTTGCACATGAAGATGTCCTTTATGTCTTGTAGTGGTCATATGAATGCCATTATTTCTCGTTGCCAGAAATGAATTTGTTTAAATTTCAATCGACCAATTCTTTTTTATTGATACCAAAATTTACTAAGAACTATTCAAAACTAGGTTTTTCTAATGGATCTCTACTATTACATCATTTTGACGTTTTCCGGTGATGACTTCTAAAATTTTGATCAGTGGAAAATGAAGCTTCAAAGATATTTTAACATTAATAAAAATCGATTTGTTTGACAAGATATTTTGTTGCTTTGATTTTCACATCATTACATTTTAAATAAATTATAACCTCGTTTCATACAAACAAATAGAAACAATTTCTCGAATGAAGATCTGTCCTAGATTGGAGCTCTACTGTAGTCTAGATAATATTAATTTTTTGGGCGGTATTATGACTTAGTTACAAAGATGGTATATGAAATGATATATTCCATGGTGTCTGAAATAATTTTTTAGAATAAACGCTGTATGGTTATGGAAAGAGAATAAGTATTTCCATTTAGATCTCTTCAATTAAATATTTCAACAAAAGATTAATTGTCCTTATATTGTGACATAACTATGATATGTCCTTATGGAGGAATCTTGATAGTCTGCGATTTACTAAAATATTTTAGAAATAAGATCAGGTAAAAAAAAATTATTGTTCTCGAAAATTGCTCATATCAGACCACAAACAATTGTATAAATTGCACTATTTTATTCAATGGGACAATTATTTTGAATTAAGAGAATAGCACCGAAAGCAGCTAAAATCCGTAATTCTCTTCTAAAATTTGAAGTAGAGAAATTCAAAGCAAAAAAAAAAATATTAAAGACATTAAATGTTGATTTAAAATGTACAAAAACTAAGTAGTTTTGTATCGTATGTAAAGTACATAGGATGAAAAAAATATAATATAATATATAAAATGCCCCAAGTGGATACATATGTTGTATACTCATGTGAATTTTAGAATCAAAAATTTTATTTGCTTTGATTGTGTTTAAAGAAATTTGAAGTCCAATTTGATTCTATATTTTTATCGATGTGACAATTTTTAATCTATTTTTCCTATTTTAAAGTGTATTTTATAAATAATTAATTATCTTGTTTAGAAGACAATTAAATAATTTTTTTAAAAATATTTTCCCTATCAATGAAAATTAAGAAAAAGTGTCGTAGTCTCCAGGTAAATTTGATATTTTCTGTAGCCAGAATGGCAACACGGAATTAAAAAAGATTTAATAATTAAAAATCCTTGAAATTTGTTATTTTCCCTAGAAAATAATTATTTATTATTTGTCATTTTTGATTAATAACAGATGATTCAGGCTTTCAATAGGCATTATAATTGTTATGATTTATTCAAAGATTCTGTGAATCATATCACATTCCCAGATCTGTTATGACAGTTTATGAAAATAAATTCTGAAGGCGACGTATAACGGATTTTGCCTTCTAGCGTTTTATGGAATCGGCTCTTGAAGAAAAAAGAAGTCTTCTAGAATCTTTCGTAATATTGATACAATGTGTATCGCTTTGGATTTCGCTCTCTTTTCAGCCAAGATAATTTATATTGAATTTTAATCTTTTTCTTCTAAATGACTGAATCTAAAATTTTACGAAGACAATTAAAAACAAATACATGAAGGCTTGACGTCGCATGCTAAATTCCATATAACTACACCACCTACCAGTAAGTATTTGGACACCCATGCAAATGAGGATATACGCGGTCCTGATCTACGTCACACCTTCTGTACTTAAATATCTTGTAGGAAATAGCATGGCATTAGACGCATGCAAGACGTCACGAAATTCATAGCTGTCTGACTTTGAGACAGAAGCAACTGTCATAGAAATGAACGATCCTTAAGAGGCATAGTGAACAAGTTAAACATTCCGAATTCGACGGTGGCTTTTATGATTAGAAAGTGGAAAGTGAATGGTAATTTTCAGAATGTGCTTCGACCCGGCAGAGCCACGAAAGAGATAGAAAGATGGACGACAGACAGAAACTAAGAGATAGAAATAGACGTGTGCTGTCCAAAGAAATTGGGACTATTTTTTCTCTCTTGTAGAACGTACAATGCATTCTAGAACTATAACGGAGTCGCACATTTCACGACTTTGTTATATTAACATCTCCAGTTTTATTTATCCATTTTTAGTTATCCCAGCTCAAGGATTATTTGGGAAGCGATGATAACTTAGCAGATCTTTTTGGGAAGTGGATTTCGAAGTGTCGTCTGCAAGTAGGTCAGTGAATATGAATTGACTACATTCTTTACCACCAGACAACAGATATTTTTATTTGGAAGTCTAATTTTATTTATTATTTCATTCAAGAAAACTCGCATTCAAAGATTCTGAAATCAAAGTTTCTTAATTTTTTTTCCTATTCGAATTTTCAAATTAATTTTTCATTTCTGAATAAAACTAATAGGATTATTTTATATTTATTTCAATTTTAGATTAAAATTTATTATATGTATATTAATGTAACTAAACTAATAAGTTTAAGAAAAGTATTTTCATATCGAGTTAGACAACAAAGACGTTTTTTTTTTGTTTTGTTTTTTTTCCGCCCATATTGTTCTCTAGAGAACAATTTTTTGCAAGCCCGAAACTGTCAGAGTGACTTGCAAATTGCACGTTGGAGAGATGTCAAGTTCCAGGGCTGTCAAGAACACAACAATCTTTCGAAATTGCCATGTTAGTGCGAAACCTGTCGATGTTGGCAAATCTGTTTACTTTTATTGCATATTTTCCACTGGTTCTGGATCTATTAAATAGGTGAGACATTTCGTATAAAGTCATTGCGAGTGCAGGTTAACAAGGTCTTAATTCAGGGATTAGTGCAACTGGTTTTTAAGGTATCTCCAGCTTCTATGCTGCACAATTTTGCCAATGATTTTTCACCATTTGATACTGCGAATCAACACATTTGAATTTCAGAATGACAAGTGAATCAAAATCAGGTAAATGAAAACTCAAATTTATTTAACTAAAATAAATAATGATTTTTTTAAATTTTTTTTTTACTAAATTTGGTGGAGAATGATTCCAAATTAAATAATTGAAAGCCCCTTTTGCTAATTTTTTTAAACTTTCGTTGCCAATTATTAAATAAATAATATGGTTTTTTTTAAAAAAAACTTTGCCCGGTTTTAATATATCTTCGTATATATTTTAATTTAAAATTTTTTAACGCAGAATAGTTTATCTTTCATAGAATGCATAAAAACACTAGAACTGGAAATGGCTAACTTTTAATTCCAATATATATTTTTTCGTGTTTTAATGAATTGATCAATAAACTGGATTTATGTACTATATTTTGGATTTGAAGGCCAGTTTTTTTTTAAAGAAAGAAAGAAACAGAAGAAATTAAGAAATTCTAAGTAAACAATCTACATCTTCAATTAATTAATTTCAATTGTTTGTTTATTTTTTTATTAGTTATTTTTTTAAGTTTATTAGTTATTAATTAGTTATTATTTATTTTTTAAGTTTTATTAGTTATTTTTTTATGAATTTAGTTATTTTTATGCATTAAAAAATGTTTATATAAATTTACACAGTGTTTATAGAAAATATAAAGAAATTACAGTGTGAGCTTAATTAAAATTTTTTTTTAAACTTTCAGTAAGATATTCAAAAAATAAAATATTGTTTTCAATATAGAAAAACAGAATATAATAGAATACACTTCAAAAAATGTAACATTTTGAAATGCACTAAATTTTTATTTTAACAAATATTATTTTTTCTGAAAAATATTTCAATGACTAAGGCTAAAATATAAAATGCCAATGATGATAGATCTATCGTTATATCATTATTATCAAAAAATGTAACATTTTGAAATGCTTTTAAATTTTTATTTTAACAAATATTATCTTTTCTAAAAAATATTTCAATGACTCGGCTGAAATATAAAATGCCAATGATGATAGATCTATCGTTATATTATTAATATCACAGTATAGTGAAGATGATGATGATGGATGAATGACATCGAAATATTTCGATTGCATGGTGGCATGAAATCGAAAAATTTCGATTATCGATTCGACTCTGAATATCGATTATTTCGATTATCAAACACTTATATTATATTATTATTTTCTCAAAATAGAAGGAATTTTTTCAGTATTGAAATTTTTGGTTTGTATTTGAAATTAAATGCATGAAAAAAATTTATGCAACAAAATATATGATTAAAGAAAGGGATCGAAAACAATTTTACCTGATATTTAATATTCCTTTGATTTTAGTGGAGTTCAAATTGTAGATATACAGTCACATGATAAATATAACTGCGCATGGCATCTAATTTCATCTCGTCTTATGGCATGTTATTGATACCATTTTTTTTTCGGCACAATGTGTAACAGATTTCCAAATTAAATCGATGCGTTGGATTCGATAAGCATATGTGAATATAAATTATTTCCATTCGATGGTTCCTACAAAGAATAAAAATTATTATAAATATGAGGATTAAATATAGTAATTTTGTTAATCTCAACCAATAATAAAAGCACTTGTATGACTATGTCTGTCTCTTGATACATTGCATGATACATAACATAAAATTGATATGAAAAATATTTCAAAATTGATATCATATTGATATGATAACATAAAAATACTTTGGAATGTAGGCACTTGATTCCAAAAGCGATATTTTGGAAATTTTAATTAATATTTTAATTAAAAATAATAGATTGCGACTTTTTGGAGATAATTTTTCAAAATATAATATCATTAAAAGATTTGTACAGTTTAAAAAATACATTTTCTATGATACATTTTAATCTTTATCTTAATCTTAATCTTATTATAAAGATGAATGTGTGCGTGTGTGTCGGTACTCTACATGCCAGACCATATGACCTACAGCTACCAAATTTGGTACATATATACTTTGGAGGTTGTAAATGCAGCGATATTTTTGAAATTCTAATTAATTAAAAATGAAGCGAAATTTTGACAATGATTTTCCTACGATGATTTCCGAAAATATTATAGCACAAAAATGGTTTTTAAATCATCTTAAAGTTTAAAAAAAAATAATCATTTCAATGATACCAATGGTTTACTCTTTAAATTAAGTCTGTAATGAATTTTTTAAAATGTTTTAATTAATTAAAATATTAAATTTAAAATATTAAAAATATTTTTAAAAATTCATCTTAATTTTCAAATTTTTACTGATTTTTTTATAAATTTATTCAACTATCTTTTCATGCCATTTAGCTAATGCTTATTTTGCCTATTTTGTTTCTTGACTTCTATAACTGTAAAAGTCTTTTTCTCCTTAACGTAGAATCATGAAGTATTTTTCAATTTGAAATAGAAACACAATGGAAAAACTAAAAATAAGGTCTTGTTTTTTTTTTTTTTTAAATAAAAATTAAGTCCATTCAATTGTAAAATTTTTTTTCATCAAATGTTTGACTTAAAAGTTATCCACATATATTACTGCATACATTTAGAAATTCGTAACAGCTGCACGCTCAGTTTACATTTAATGAATTTATATTTATATTTTAAAGAAACTGTATTGAAATCATAAAAAAGCTTGTTCGTCTAATATCTTATTTAATAGCAAAAAAAAAAAAAAAATGTGGTGCATAAATTTCTACTGTTTGGTTATTTTATTATTGATATATCTCAATCTTTCTCAGCAATAAAATTTTTTAAATATTTTTTTTTTCAAATTTGCGATCTTATTTCAATAAAAAATAAAAAAAAAAAATCTCAATTGTCGGGTTTTTTTTTTTTTTAATTTCCAAGTTTTTATTTCATTCTAAATAAATAAACGATACAACTGAAATATCAATTCTTGTTATTTTAGACAGAAAAAAAAACCCCTGGTGTTTATAAATTAAGGGGAAAGCACAAAATGCTGATTTTCGCACCCAAAAGTAAATTGTGAATGGCTGAAGAAATTGACTTAATTACCATACATGATGGTTGTAATGATTGGATTTTGAAGCGTTAGGAAATAAACGTTCATAGATGGCGCTAGACCACTAGCGCGAGTGTAATTAAAAGAGTGATGTCATTCGAGTGTTGGCTCTTGGAGGAGAAGGAGTTACTGAGCAGAGTAACTCGAACGAATCTGAAATAAATCTGTTAAGTTTTCTATTTGCCTATTTATTGAAAGCACTCACGAACCAGCCACGACAATGGTGTTGCTGACAGAACTAAAACTGATACGCTATTGAAAAAAAATCCGACTGATTGTCAATAAATAATTGCAAATTATCTGAACTACATGATAATATTCGTTTCAGGATTGCGAAAACAGCATTTTCCGACGATTTTGGTAAGGGATGGCAAGAAGGAACGTGTTCGATTATTACGCCTCTTAATTCCGCGATAATCTTAGTTTGTTCGCCCTTTTGCTAAATGTAAATATCTCCTGCTTCATCTTTCCTCTCACACACACCCTTTTTTTTCAAAATATAAACGTCTTCTGACGCATGCGCAAAAGCTCCGAGAGTTTTCGAATCCGAGGGTACGTAAGTCAGATAAGAAAACAGTTAAACGGTTAATATGAAAAATAATGTTATGTGCTACATGCATGATTTATCAGCATTTTTTGTCTCTCTAGAGCAAATAATCGGAATCAATGAACACAGATCATTTTACTAATGGAAAATTTGCAGCTAAAATAGAAGAGGACGGTTCGATCAGAAATGTTGTTAATTTGGAAATGCCAGAAGTGTTAATGAATGATCATGAAGAAATCTTTAAAACGCTGAAATAATTATAGTTCAGGTCAATCGGCCCAAATTGCTGCAAATAAGGATCGTTAGATAGAAATAACAGCCAAATGTATTTGTCGGATGGTTGTAATCAAACTTATACAAGGGATAAAAACAACATGGACACTAGAATGTCTCACAAATTGGTGTCAGATTCTAGAATACATGCTTGTTTATCGCATTAATCCGATTACCTGTAAACAGTTAGGTGTATTCCATTGAGAATTTTTAACAACAAGTGGTAATGGTCTCCCATAAAACTTTCTCAATTCCTCTCTAATGAAGTCTTATCCCAGGGAACATCCTACATGGATTGGCGTACAATTCGTTACGAAATATTAACTTTTGGAGGGAATTTAGCATTTTTACTGAATCTATCGTGTGATCCTTAGCGAGTATTTTGACGATTTCCCCCTGGCATGCGGTTAATAGTATTCGGGAATCAAATCTGTATATTTTAGACGAATTTTTCCAAACCGATTGAAACAAAAATTTGTCACAAAACTACAGTTATATTTATAAAATAAATAAGTAAGAATGAGGTAATATACTAAAAATACACACGCCGTGATGTTTACTACGTGATTGTGTAGTCATATGAGCAAAACGAAAGTGCCACGCATTGATCCCCCACGTGTGCATATTAGTTTTACCTCTGCAATATTTTGAGGGCCACATTCGTGCATCAAAAAAGAGATCCACCTTGAAATTTATCTGAAATCAGTTCGATGTTACAAAAGGAGCGGCACAATGAGAATATCTGATGACGTATGATCATCTTCGATTCGCGTAAAAGATCTTCTCACGTTCGATAACACCTGTAAACCACAAAGCGGCGACGATCTTAGCGAGTTATCGGCCGACGCGTTATGTTTACTCAGATATTTGGTAAGAGAGCAAACGATATTACGATAAATATTACGATAATGAATTGCTTTCAAGAACCGACGTAATCAGTGCTGCCCGCACTTGACTTTTAGACCACTCCACAAGACATAAGAGGCCGGCCTAACACAGCCTTTTCCTGCAAACACGCTTTCGAAACCGGTTAGAAAAGATCTCCAACAAGGAAGTCTTGTGAGACCCTAGTAGTATATTGCTCAATTCATGCAAACATAACTGGAAATCATCACACTTCTCACCTGGATCAATTTCAGATGAATAAAATGGCATTAATGGAGAGTTTCCAAAATAACTCTACTTGATAGTCATAGGCAGTCATTATAAGCTCATAAATGCTGATTTAAATTCTTCATTGTTCTCAAAAAGATTTTTAACTAAAGAACAAAAATAATGAATTACAGAAAATTAAATCAGTGATCTCATGTCAATAAAATATTCAAGTTTTGGGATTGTTACATAAAAGATGTCTCATAATACAAGCCATCTTCGGCAACCACCTTGTTCGCCCAGAATATCGACTTTACTGGATGCTAAACTATTAATATGGAATACATATATTAAAATTTCAATTTGTTAATTAAGAATGAGACCTGCAGTAAATAGAATCAGTCTACAACTAAATATTGCTCGAGCAAATTAACATGTACATATGTTATATTTAAAGTGTATGATTTCGCTATTTCATAGAATTCTCAGTTATTTCACGAAATAATCCATTATGCATGATTTATCAGTTATTTCACGAAATAATTCATTATGCATGATTTATCAGTTATTTCACGAAATATCACATTGCACGAAATAACGGATTTTATACTTTAACAATGCAAGTCATGCCGATTGCATACCTAGTAAAAGTTAAGCCTCATTTCGCGCTGGATTAAACTTTGTTTGACGCGAGAATCTTGAAGTCGTTTACATTTTTTTCCTCTGACTGAATGGAAGTCTATGTGACATGGAGTAACTGTTTCTTACAAAATTTAGTAGCTTCATTTATTAGCTAAGCGGAGTGCTGAATTGATTGCAGATGTAAAAGAACTCAATGAAGTAGTCAAGTCTGGAAGATTTAGACTGAATTAATTCATTGAACGCTTTTACAGCTGCGTGATTAGAGTAAAATGTTTATACGATAGTTTGTTTATTCTTGAATGTTGCCATTCGACATCTATACTATGACAGTCTATAAAAATGAATGTCGTGTGTATGTTGGCTTTCTACAGGTCAGACAGTTTGACTTACAGCTACTTAATTTGGAACGTGTATATATCTTCGGGGGTGGGAATCCATCGGAGCATTTCTATTTTGAACTTTTAATTAGAATTCTAATATATTAAAAATTAAGCTGAATTTTGGTGTTTCTCTGCCATAACTTCCAAAAAAAAAATTATTCCACAGAAATAAATTTTATCGCGATTTTAAATTTTAAAATGTGCCTTTTCAATGTTACCAATTGAACCCTTTGCACTCGGAAAAGTAATTCGATGCATACTTATTCGCCTAATACAAAAACTTTTTTATTACTCCGAAATATATATATAATTGTTTTAAGTTGAATTCTCCAGTTTAATTCATTTGCATCTTCTTACTGCTCTTCAGGTATTTCTAACAATAAAAATGAAATAAAATTTCAAAATGATGTACCGTCTACAATGGTGAGTGAGAGTCACCATCCGTAAGCAAAGGGTTAAAAGTTATGCGAATTTTTACCGAATTTTGTAGGGTTTAATTAATTAATTAATTAATTTTGCCTAATTTCCAATATTGCTGCCATGAAATTCAAACCGTTTACATTGTTTCATCAAATATTTTATCGCGTGATTTCCCTCCAAAGTTGAAACCCTAAGGAATAATGATCCTGTTTAATATCTTTACAAGACAAATAAAAAAATATAGTTACAATAACGTGAAATTTAGAAGAAAATTAAACCAGATATTTGCATTTTTAACAGCGCTATGATGCTATAAGATCGTTTGCATTAGGAAAGTTCATGTATACAATACATGCAGTAAGTCAGACAATTAAAATAACACGGCTCTAATATCAAACAATTTGGCAGAATTAGGGGCATGGAGCTATATCCAAACGATTTATTTGAAAACAAAAACAAAAAAAACCTATGTTTCTGGCTAACGAAGTGATCGCCGGAAAAGATTAATAGCAATAAGATCATTTTCTGGACAGATACGTGAGCGTATTATATAAATAAAGTTCACAAAACTAAGCATAGTACAAGAATCATTCGCAAGAGATCAGTTCCTTACCTGATGCGGCCAATGGCGATCAATTGTCTGCATCCCTGGGCTGAGTTCAGTTCAGTTCAGTTATACTGACGTTTCGTTTTAAAGCAAAACAAAGGCTATTTTGGGACTGACCTGATAATTTTGAACCTCTGTCAGATGAAAAAGTCGGCACCTGCGCTGGCACCCCTCTCCAAACTTCCGCATCACACCAGTGGGAGTACGTTTGCCCCCAACAGATTTAACATGCACAGACCCACTTACAAGACGGTTCATTCTGTGAAATTGGGTCCCGAGCCTGAAATCCTCCGATTCCGAAGTCGAGACCTTACTACCAGGCCACCGCGACTCTCCCAGGGCTGAGAGAAAAGACGCAGAGATATTGATTTTTTTTTAATTATTATCCCGAATTTTCTGATATATAAATTTATAAAAAATGCCTTTTCTATGAATTGTAAAATATTAGGATAATATGAACACTGTCACGTTTAATTGGTCAAGTTCTTATCTTCTATAATACGTACACTTAGTTCCTCTCAAATTTATAAATAACAAGGGTCTGCTTAAATTGAATAGTCTGTAAACTATCGTGAGTTATAAAAATATATATATAAATGAAACTTTATAAACTATTAAATTTATTATTATTTTTACAAAGTTGCTAAAATAGAAAATTAACCTAAAATGAAACATCAATATAATATTAAAATATTAACTAACTGATTAAGCTGAAAATGCATTGAAAGGAGAATCTTAATTTACCCCCTTATGAAAGTGGCTCTTCAAATGCGAATTGCTAAAGGCTGCAAAATGGGTAGAACGTCCTCATAAACCTAAATATCTTAATTTTTTTAATCTAAAAATTGAAATGGAATTGTAATTCGATGCAATAATTACGTGGATTCTATCAGCATCTGAAGTGTAATTTGAAACTCTTAATTGAATTAATATATAATATAAATATAATAAAATATAGATATTAAATGATATTATTAATAAAAAATATAAAAAATCATTTCATAAAATGCAGAAAAATTTATCAATCTTTTGTAGTAAGAATCTATTTCGACTCTTAATTAGATGACACATCTGATTCTAGGATATTTATTGTCTATTTTTTTTCTCATTTATATAAGAATATAAAAGGCAGAGAGATTTTAAGATTTAATTTCAATTTGGAAGTAAAAAAAGAAAGAAAGAAAAAAGAAATCTATTCTTCAAGTATCGAGGCAGAGATATTATGCACGGGAAGCAATGAAATACGAACTGATGGTATTGTGCGCCATCTTATTTATACTTCTCACTCTCTCGTATGGGGCCGCGGTGGCCTGGTGGTAAGGTCTCGGCTTCGGAACCGGAGAGTTTCAGGTTCGTGACCTGATTCCACCGAAGAACCGTCGTGTAAGGGGGTCTGTTGCACGTTTAATCCGTCATGACCAAACGTCCTTTTGCTGGTGTGGAGAAGGAGGAGTGCCAGATCAGGTGTCGTCCTCGTCATCTGACCGTGGTTCAAAATGACGAGGTCCGTCCCAAAATAACTCTAGTGTTGCTTCAAAAGGGACGTTAATATAACTAAACTAAACTAACTCTCTCGTATACGAAGTATAAAGAATATATCGTAATCATCAAAAAATTCGAACTCGAGATTTTCAAGAATCTCCACGTTTCGGATCTCGCTGAGTTCGAAAAACACATTTCTGGCATTATGACTGTGTGCCCGTATGTCTGTCTGCCTATCCCTCCCTCCGTCTGTCTGGTCAAAGATCATTCAAAGTTAGTTCATCTATCTGACTCAAAACTATCAAATTTTGAGCAAAATCCGTTCATAAGAAGTCTGTCTGTCCGGCTGTTCGAATATAATTACAAAACGAAGAGAGTAAGATGAATAATATTCGGTGCACGGATTGAATATACATAGTTTGGATATTCAATCCGTGTACCGAACTCAGCAAAGGTTGACCATCTGTCGGTGTATAATTCAGAAGTATGTCGTGGTGAATAGCATATAAGCCAGTTAACAACTACGCTACACGAGCGTACGCTTTTGTAATCTGGTTAAGTTACTGGACTGCTAACCACAAGACCCCAGGTTCAATCCTCGCTCATTCCCATACCGCTACATTGGTGACCCGGACGATGAACCTTCAACCTTCGTACAGCTGTTGTGGCGCCATCTACCCGCAACCAAAAGTTGTCAGACTCACTTGACGCAGCAAAACCAAAGTCGTCAGATTCAATTGACGCAGCAACCACTCACCCACACACACTGACTACTCAACTGGGTACTGGCCCATTTAGACAACAGCTAATAATGCATCACCACTCAACAGCCATATCGTTCGTCTCACCTCCGACTCACTGGAGGGAGAGTACTGTGGTGAATAGCATATAAGCCAGTTAACAACTACACTACACGAGCGTACGCTTTTGTATCCTGGTTAAGTTACTGGACTGCTAACCACGAGGTCCTAAGTTCTATCCTCGCTCATTCCCATACCGCTACAGTGTAAACACAATGACTTAAATATATCAAATTTGGTATGGGATTTTGTGACTACAATTGTAGTTCCGTGCCAAATTTCTATTTTAATCGGTTGAGAAAAACTCGTCTAAAAAAGGAAATAAAATTTTCGGATATTGTTAATTGCATGACATGGATTAATTGCCAAAGTGCACTCAATAGGTATGAGTAAAAATGTTAAATTTACACCAACTATTAATATTTCCTAACTATTGCAGCAAACGCCATGTAAAGTATTCACTGGGTTAACACCTTTTTTAGAGAGAATGCGAGAAAGTTTTGAGGAGACCATTCCCAATGGTTAATATTTAACATTATAATTTTTAAAATGTTAAATAAATATTTTATAGGCAGACTCTCGTATTTGAAAATTTATATGAAAACTGTTTCGTCATGCGTCATGAACAAATGTTTTCTGGTTGTAAAGCAGAAAGATAGTGATAAAAGTGTGTAATGATGTTATCTCCGCGATTACGTTCTTAAAAATCAAACTCCGTTCAAAATCGAAGACTTTTCTGACGTTTATGTTTTTGATGAGTAATGCTTTTGTAATCCCTCGTGGACGTTTCGACGTTGCTCTAAATATAGATCCCGTGATGAAGTAAAACTGGTACTCCGTTCTCATTTCACTCAAGATCTAATACTTTTTTTATCACATGATCGTGCACTTTATTTTCGCATACAATATTTTTACTCTTTCTAATTATTATCATTTAGAAATTTTAGATTGTCCATAAAATAATTTTAATAATATAAATATTAATTTCAGTAAGAGAAAGACATTGTGTGAATCCATATTTTCAAATTATATGCACATTGGATTGGTAGCATATGGATATATCTTAACTATTATTATCTTATCTCTACTAATAATAAAAAGAAATGTGTGCGAGTGTTGGTGCTCTACACGCCAGACCGTTTGATCTTCAGTTGCGAAATTTGGCACATATGTACCTTGGTGGATATGAATGTGCATATCAGTGAACTTTTATAAAATTTTAATTAATTAATAAAAAAACAGTACATTTTTTGGCGTTTGCCCGCGATAACTTCCGAAATTATTACAGCATAAAAGTAAATTTCCCACCGTCTCAAAATTTTAGAAAATTGTCTTTTTAATAATACCAATTTAATAGTCAAGCGAAATTTTGCCGAAACTTGCCTGAAAATTTTTTTGCCTGATTTCTGAAAATAGATTAAATTGTTGTCCTTAAATTCAAACCCTTTTATCGTTTCATCCAATTTAAATTGCGTGGTTTTCCTCATTTGTTGGAAGCTAAAGAAAAAGTTTTTTTATTTTATATCCGCATAGTTTACAATAACAAAGTGATGCTACATTTATGAAATTTAGAAGATAAACAAACCTAACATTTACATTTTTAATAGCACTCACTATGATATTAAGATCTGACCAGTGAATGTAAGGCAGACCAATGATTGTAACAAGTCTGCGTTACAAAGATTCAATAAGAAAAGTTAAAAATATTACAACAAGGCAATTAAAAGGACGAAGCTTCAATATCTGACAGTTTAACAAAAGCATGGACATGAAGTTATATTTAAAAGATATATACCATTAAATATAAATAATAAGTGCAGCGAACTAGCTGGTTGTCATAGGCGATTCGTTTATCATATAAATGTAATCCATAATGAACAGTTTTTACTAGCTATGGTGGCAGTTAGCAGGCGAATAAATAAATAAATTATATGCTAAAATTTAATAAAAATAAAATGGGAATTCAAAAAAAATTGTTATTTTATAAGTTATTTTTGTACAATTTCATAGCGTGTTTAAGAAAATCGAACATAACATCTAATAAAAGCAGCATTTTTCGCAGACGATTTAGGTGGAGTATCTGATATAAATCGTCTGTGTTGATGAAAAGAATACACACAAAATCGTTAATTAAGTTTATCGTTTTAAGACATCGATTTCACATGCATGTTGGCATAATTCTATTTCGAGATCAAAGTGGAAATGGAAATTAAGTTAGTGAAATTAAAATGTGGAACTTCATTAAAAATCATCGTCGAATTATTTTGAAAGTCGAATTATTTTTTGACGATCACAACTCTATATGAAAATTTAAATTTCGAAAAATTCAAAAAAGAAAAAGAGGGGAAAAAATGACACTATTTGAAAGGTCGAGATATTTTTCACAGCTCGAGGAAGGTGAATTTTTTTCGGGAAACAGGAGTGAGATTTCTAAAAATTTCAAACGTAATTTTAGGAGAATCCTATTTCTCTATAGAATCAATAATTCTGAAAATATTTAAATTATTATTCCTCATTAGTAATAATCCTGCTATTAAAATGGCGTCTTCTTTTTACTTTCTCAGATACAGAAAAAGTATCGCAATCATAGAAAAATTGAAACTGAAGATTTGGACGAATCCCCACGTTTCAGACTTCTCTAAATTCGAGAAACATTTTTCTGGAATTATATCTGTCTGCCTCTCCGTCTGTTCATCTGTTTGTTTGTGAGAAAGATAGCACCCAAACCTTTTTAACTAGATGGATGAAATTTAAAAGTCTTTACACCAAATTTGCAGATTTCTGCCAAATTTTGAACGAAATCCATTGGCAGGAAATCTGTCTGTCCACCTGTTTGAATATAAGTTAACACGATAACTATAAAACTAAATGAGCTGGACGGGTAAAATTGGGCACACAGAATTATCTGTGTTGTAGACATATCGAATTTTGAGTTAAATCCAATTGTCTGTCAGTCTGTACTTTCAGAAACATGTAAATACGATAATTCTAAATAGAGTAACTTAAATATATCAAATTTAATATTTGAGTTTGTAATTACAAATTCAAATATTAGTTGAAGCGTAGTTGTGTTTGAAATTTTGGTTTTAATCGTCACGAAAAATACGACTAAAACACAAATTTGATTTACGAATTTGTAGTACTGTTTGATTCTGTACGTTTTTAGTTATGTATGATTTGTAGTGTTTGAAATTTTGGTTTTAATCGTTTGCGAAAAACACGCCTAAAACACAAATTTGGTTAACGAATTCTATTAACCACATGACAGGGATTAATCGAAAAAAATCGCCATGGATCCTACAACAGATTCAGTTAAAACTGTTAAATTTATGCCAAAGGTTAAGATTTCATAAATTTTTTACTTATTGCCAAGGAAAGTGTTCTTTGGGCAAACACAAATGAAGTGAAACAACTCTTCAATCATTCATTCATGTATCAATCTAAAAATCAGAGCAATGAATGCAGTATCCACTAGATCTAATTGCTATTTTAAAAACAGAGTAGCGTGTATAAGTAAAAGGATGCGTCCCGATCTGCATTCAGACTTTGAAGCTTCTGATTTGGAACTAGATATTTTAGTCTAAAGTGTCGAGGAACTGTTTCGGTATTTAAAGTGCTGCGAGTCATTACCTTTCATGTTCGGATAAGGAATTAAAAATCAGTCTGAACGTCGCGCACGTACTAATTCTTTATCAAACGCACAGGCCATTTGCTTTTGACCTAACAAAAGATTGGCATAAAGTAATCAAAATGTTACAAATATTGAAATATGCTTAAAATAAATAAAAGTTTTATATAATCAGGAAAAATAGCTCTATGACAGTATCTCAATTAAAATGACTTATTTAATCAACAGTTATAGAAAAGAAATTAGTAACAAGTATTTAAGATATCAGTTCATACACTATAACGGTCTCATGATAAATATTACTTCACACATTACCTAGCCATATTCTTACACTACTGTGACGTAATACCGAAAATACAAAATAGATTTCAAAAGTACTTTTGCGCATTTGGTGTATAAATTGATTCTATTACCAAAAATCCTAAGAAAGAAATTTATATAAAAAGAAATTACGACACTCTGCGTCAATACCTTTTTTTAAAAAATTCTAATGTTTTCTCAGCTTAAAATTCCACAAAAAGAAAAAAAAAAGAAAAAAAAGAAAAGAAAAAAAAAAAAGTGAAATATAATGAGAGTGAAAAATAATGTGAGAATTTTAGAAAATAATTTTCAGTTTTCCCGCTTTTATTGGCCGATAACTCAAACTGAACATTAGACGATAGTTATTTGAATCAGCGTCCCATTTTGATCCGTGGTCAGATGACACGGGCGACATCTCAGTTAGTATTTCTTATCCGAACGTTCGCGCGATACTAGTGAGAGGCTGTTGAACTACTTCAACATATATAACAGATTTTCAATGGATTTGAATTGTAAACCTCCAGTCACGAAATCAAGATTGAACCATCAGGCCAAAGTGACCTTATACATGATTTGAAACAATTAATTTTGAAATCTGAAACGTTTTGAGCAAACTTCCGTTAGCTATATGTGCAAATATCATCTGCGTTTGCGGAAATGAATTTTTATGGGAAGAAATTGAAAAAAATGTATTGATCTGTCAAATTACTTTTTTTTTTTTTTTTACTAATGCAGATTGAGAATTTTTTTTCTTGTAATAATGATTTTCTCTTTTCTTCAGTATAAAGCATGAGTTAGTTTTGACAAAAGAAAAAAAAAAGCCAAGATTGCACAGGTTTTTATTAAAAATTTAAAGTTTAGTTATATTAAAGTCCCGTTTAAAAGCAATACTAGGGTTGTTTTGGGATGAACTCAGTCATTTTGAACAGCCCTCAGATGGCGGAGACAACACGTGAGCTGCCAACTCCTCTCCAAACTTCCATGCTACACCAGCGGGAGGACGTTTGGTCTCAACGAATTTAACGAACACCAAACCTGCTCACACGACTGTTCTTCAGTGGAATCAGGTCTCGAACCTGAAACCCTTCAGTTCTGAAGCCGAAATCTTAATACCAAGCCACCGCGGCCAACCATACAAATTTATTACCGTCCCTTTATGTACAGGTGTATACAAATTATACACAACTATAAAAAAATTTCAAAAATCTGGTACGTAAGAAAGTGATTAAAAGTCGATTACAAAATCCCCTTTTCACAATTTTGAAAAAAATTAAATTATAATAATTAAAATGATTAAATTAAATTAAGTGTATTATGATTAAGTTAAATTTTTAATAAGGGATTAAAAATAAAGTAAATGTGTATTCCCATTCTCAACTTTAAAAAATGACAGCTGGTCATCCTAATTCGATTGAAGGAGAAAAAGTTCGATTGTTGATCTTTTGTTCCACATTGAAAAAAAGAATCAAATTTATCCAGATTTAAATTTAATGTACTATCTTTTATTTTATAATTACTAATTCATTTAAAAAATAGTTATTTAATCTTTAAAAAAAGGTAGTTTAGACATCCCTGAGTTCGGGAAACAAGCCTTTGTCATTACGTCTCTTTGTTTGTGATAAAAAACTATTAAGAAACGCTTTGAGCTTGGCGGATGAAATTTGGTATATGGTCTTTACAATACATTTGTAGATTTCCATCAAATTCGTCTAAAGGAAGTTAGTTTGTCCGACACAATAATTATGAAACGAAGTGGACTAGATAGATAAAATTCGATTCATAGATTTATCTATGTTGTAGACATTTATCAAATTTTGAGCTAAATCCAATCCTCTGTCGGTCTGTGAAACATGTAAACACGATAATTCGAAACGCAGTTACATAAATATATCAAATTTTGCATGTGAGTTTGTGACTGCAATTCAGTTCTACGCCAAATTTTGATTTTAATGAGTGGGTAAAAACGCGTCTAAATGACACATTCGATTTTCGGAAACTATTAACTGCATGCCAGGGATTAATCGCCAAAATACTCGCCAAGTATCACACAGCTGATTCAGTAAAAATGCTAAACTCACGCCAAAAGTTAAGATTTCGTAACTATTATACCTGAATACCATGCAAGGTTTTCTATACCTTCCCCAATGTCCAGGTGGGGGATAACACGTTTATTAGATAGTCTGCGAAAAAGTTTTGGAGAGACCATTCCTGCTAGTTTATTTTTTATCCCCCCCCTCCTGTTGGAATTTTATTTTATATCACCAATTTAATATAATGGAATTAAATGCAGAATTTGATTTGTGAATTTAGATAAATTACACTCGTTGGCAGCCTGTTGCTAAATCCTTGCAACCCAGCTAAAGAATCTTCTTAATTCGGTCCGAGAGCTGTGTAAATAGTGCCTTATCTGAATAGGTAAAGAAGCAGCTACTTGAGGAGCTGCTATCTCTGAGGGCACCGGTTTCACAGAAGACGATGCGCAGATAAAGGAACACCCCTTCAAGTGTCGAAGAAGTTCCAGTGTTTCGTGGAGGTTCGAAAGTCAGAAGCATGTGACCAAACTCACGTGGATGGAAGTGTTTTCAAGAAACATAAACAATAAATATGCTGGTGATGGTAAAATCTGTTTTTCAGGTGGTTGAAATTCTTATCGATGGATTTATAAGACACCTTTGTTTATTTTTTTAGAAAATAAAACATTAAGGAATGACTTGAAGATGGAACACTCACGACGATATAAAGGAGAACAATATAATCACAGTGGAATGATTCACAAAGGAAACGAATCGTTTTAAGAGTGGGAGGCACAACCGTTACAGATAATGGTTATTGTTCTATTCAAATGTCTTTTTCTCATGGTCAAAATGTTATTGAAAAAACTTCAATCAAGTTCAATTCAAATATTTAAAAAAGTCATTTGCATATTTGAGCTATCGCTTTGAGATAAAAGACAATGAAGAGACCAACAGATGGTCAACACTTCGACGAATTTGGTTGATTGGGATCTTATAGGGTGCGGCAAAAAAATCAGGACAAACAATTTTTAAGATAACTTTATTAAGAATAAATAAACTAACAAAATATAAGTAATAATAATAAGAGTAGACTTTTACTAATAAATAAATTTAATTGTTTTCAAAGTGACTGTCTTTTGACAGAGATGCAGGGACACAGATGCTTATTGAAATGTTCGCAATGGGCCGCTGAAGTCTTCTGCCTTTTATATATTACATTACAGTCGAAGCGATTGCTTTAGAGAGTCCAAACTTTTATGTCGTTTAGTGCAGGTCCTAGAGTCCAAAATGAACTATACACTGTACTCTATGGGATTAGGGTCTGACGAATAGGGTGGCCATTCTCCAGACGATAACACTTCCTGAAAATGTACCTTGCACCACTTTTATGTCTTTTTGGCTTTGTGAAAGACTCTTGTTGAAACGTCCAGTTTACATTGACGAAGTGCCTTTTGGCCCACGGTAGATGTCGTTAGATACACTTTTTGATTTATTTTAATACCCTTATCCCCAAAAAACAGAGGTGTTTTGCCGCTTGTGCAAATTCCATTCCAGACTATGACCGATTTCGGATGACGGCGATGTTCAACAATTACTGAAGTGCTAGAAGCGTCTACAGACCAGATCCTATCATTCTAGGAGTTATAATCTTGTTGAACGGTAAAGGAATTCTCATAAGTGAAAAGGAATTTTTCCCAGCGATGACTTGTAGCTCGTAACAAGTCTTCGGCATCTTTGGAGTCGCACGAATTTGTTTTCTCCAGTGAGAAGCTGAACATTTTAGAACCTGTAAGGCTTCAATCCAAGCTCTGTTTTTGACATTCGCCGCACTGATCGGTTCCTTGTTTTCATTTCACGAGCAGTCTTTCTCATGAAATCCATTGAACTCACTTTTTGTTGGCCTTACGATTATTGGAAATGTCACCATACGTTTTTGGACATTTCCTGGACGCTGACCATCATTGCCAAGCTCTATGAAGCGATAGATTGCACCAGATACTGTTTGCCGATTCAATTGAATGATTTCATATTGTCGTTTCCCTTGCTTAAACAATTTTAAAATAGCATATCCTTTGCTTGACATTGTAAGAAAAGCCAAAAAACAATGCATAAACTAAGAAATCTAACAAAATATTTTATACAAATTAAAAAGATATTAATTAATTTCTATTCTATGATACAATAACTTTGTTCGAGTTTTTCTGCTGTACCCTGTAGATGCTTAAATTGGGTATTAGATTTTATTCATCTGTCTCTTTAATTCCGTTTTTAACCATCCCTTTAATTCCGTTTCAATCGTTTTAATTCCGTTTTTTTTTTCCGTTTCGTGTTCACTTGCATTTGGATGGATTGACAGATGAACTCCCTGCTGAAGAATTTCGTTTCAAAATTTGATAAAAAAAAATCTAATATCAAAGCAACCTAAACTATTTCACCTGTCTAAATCAATGTGTTTTCTGTGTTGTCGTGCTTACTGACAAACTGATATAATTCCGCTTTGATTTCCAATATGTTTTTTTTTAAATCAAAGAGATATAAAACTTGCATATTTGTCAAAATCTATTTACACCCGTAACTGGATACATGAATTTTCTTAGGCGGTCGGAGGCAAGGAATCAAAAAGACTCTACTGTTATTTTTCTTTTTTGTCTTTTATAAAAAGCATTGGAATTTATTTTGGAAACGCAATATATTCTAAAAATCATGTAATTTCCAAAAATATTAAAAATATTACAATTAAAAATGCTAAATGTTATGATATTAAATGTTGGAAAGATATTATAAGAAAAACCTAAACAATCTTTGGATGAGTCTTACTTCGTTTATATATTATGGGACGACACTAATGTTAATAACTGTGAGAATTTAACAAATAAAAATAAAGAATACAATACTGATTGCAATGTGAAATATGTAGAAATTAACTGGTGTTGAGATATTTTTTTCAATCACAGTTTCAGAGATGTGGAGTCGATGACACCATAAATAGCAACGAAAACTTTGAAAAAGAATAACTCAGTTATATGCGTTCAAACTTGGATTTCTGCCAACATACTGCTAAAAGTACTTCTAGAAGGTACAGAGGAGACAATTTTATTCATGGATAATAAAAAACGAAAAATTAGAGCCAATCGACAACGCGGAGTCATTTTGACTGCGCGTTGTTAATGTATTAAATCAATTAAGTACATTATCTTGTAACTACATTTATAATTATATACATTAAATTTGGCATCATTCAGTCAGCAAAAAGGCATCCAAAATACATATTCGCATGATAGATTTAGTAAAAAAAAATTAGATTGAAGTCAAAAATCCATATTTCATAATTATTGTTCAATACGCCATTGCCATGTAAATACTGCGGGAGAAGATAAGACCTTAAATGGGGGAATATGTGAGAAAGTTTAGAGGAGACCGTTCTTGCTGGTTTGATATAAAATATGTTAAAATGCCAAATTATACCAGTAACTTCTAAAAATCTATTTGTTTCACACTGATTTCCTCCAAATTTCTGTTAAGCAGATTTTCCATTTGACCGTTAATTTGAAGAAACACTGTTATTACTCTTCTTTTAGATGAATCATTTTTATGCATGCCACCAATTTTCTACTTAAAACAAATGCTGAAATTTAATAAAATAATGATTTTATTATTATTTAAGTTTAATAAACTAGAAATGCTAGAAAGTATTGCAATATGAGATGAAAACTTTACTGCTGTTATTTTTGTCTTACAGTAACTTAATAAATAGTCGTAATAATAAATTAATTAATAAACAATCGGAATAATCAATAAATAAATTAATTAATAAGTAGTTGAAATGATTAATTAATTAATAAATGGTGGTAATAATAAATTAATTAATGAACAGTTGGAATAATCAATTAATTAATAAATTAATAAATAATGGAAATAATAAATAAATTAATTAATAGTGGGAATAATAAATAAGCTAATAAATTAATTAATAGTGGGAATAATAAATAAGCTAATAAATTAATTAATAGTGGGAATAATAAATAAGCTATTAAATTAATAAATAGTGGGAATAACAAGTTCATTAATAAACAATCGGAATAATAAATAAATTAATTAATAGTTGGAATAATAAACTAATAAAATGTGGAATTATAAATTAAATAAATTAATTAATTAATAGTTGAAATAATAAATTAATAAATAGTCTTGACAATAAATAGTCAATAATTTATATATGAAGTTATATCTAAATTTTAATAGTCGGAAAGAATATCTAAATTGAAATGATGTTTACTCTCAAAACCAGTTTTGAGAGTAAACATCATTTCAGGGTAAGATTAATGCAACAAATTCCTTTCAAATATCAACAATAGTTGCGAGTCATTTTTTTTCCTTGTAGGAAAAATTCTTAAGACATTCAAAAGTAAATTTTTCAATGACACACTCTGGCGTCAAAATAACTCCTGGGAGACATAACAACAGCCATTCGGCACTATTTGTGTGAATAAGTAATGAATAACCTTGAAGTTACGTCGATTTTTACGAATTGATTTGAGAAATCCGACGGAAAACGCCTTCTTTTTCAGAATAAACATGCGTTTATTGAAACATTTGTATAAACTATTTATTCAAGTTGTTTTTAATATATATAATAAAAATGTGCGTTCTATATTTGCTGACAGAAATGACGAGATTTCTCTGTTGTTTCATATTTTATACTTTTAATGTTTTGCGCAGATAAATTATAAACATACTTGCAGCCTTTGGCGATCCATTCTTCCACTCAGTTTATCGATTTTTTTGGTCGCTAAATGATTAATTTGTTATTTGATATGACAGGAAAACATGAATTCGATCAGTGCACTTCACATTAATAAGCATATATATTACGAAATAAAATCGGAAGTGAAAATCCTTCTACTGAGTTAATGATTGGTAAAATCAAACGATTGAATGTTTTGATGCATAGTTTGAATTCCTTCATAGCATTTAAAAACATTGTTTCAGATAATGCATTAAACCAAATTAAAAATATTTTTAAAGTTAAATGAAAAATTATACGAAAATGTAATGAATATAATTAAAAGATGATTCTTTTTTCTTTTTTTTTTTTTTGTTTTAAGATTATGCAAAGATAATTTTTTTTGTAAGATAAATGTTTTAGAAAATATGAATATCATTTCTATAGAGAAATCATAACGATACGGTAGACTTAAAATGAATGCACAGCCACCAAAATTGAAATATTTTGAAGTGATTTGTCATCAATTTTTTCTACAGCCTCTAAAAGCCATTTGTTACCATTTCTGGTATCCATCTAGGATCGCAGTTTTTGGCGAGTTTTTGGATGATTGGCGCGATTCTGATGTGCTTGTTGAGAAGCCATTAATTAATCTGAAACCTTATCACCATTACTTACCTCGAGATGATTAAGACCATTTTGCGCTCGATTAAACTTTTTGTTTGAAATCTATTTCTTTATTTCATTTATGTCTTCTTTCCTCTGATTGAATACACTTTTGGGTCAGACGGCGAAACATCTCTAGAATATTTCGAATAATATTTCGCAGCTCCATTAATTAGATAAGCGAAGCGCTGTATTTAATGCACTTGTAAAAATATTCAATGAATGAAGCAGTCTGAAATTCGTATGATGGTTTGTTAATACTTAAATGTTGCCATTTCACTGTATGTAATAAGCGCGATTTCTGTGTGCCACTTACGTTATATATATATATATATATATATATATATATATATATATATATATATATATATATACTCAACAAACCAGACCGTTTGATCTAGAGCCAACAATTTTTATCTGCATATAGTTTGGATAGCGGGAATGAGTACCTCGGAGTGACTTTTTTAAACTTTTAATCAAAATTTTAATTAGCTAAAAAATAAATGAAATTTCGAGATTATTATAGCAAATATATCAACTTAAAAATAAATAAAAAACTATCTTTCCAATGATACTAATTTAACATTTGTGCAAATTTTTTCCGCATTTTGGCAATTTTGAAAAAATATTTCTTTTGCTTAATTTCCAACAATAGATTACATTCTTGCAAGGAGATTCAAATTGTTTCCATTATTTCATAAATATTTTATCTCATAATTATTTCCTATTGTGAAAAGCTAAGAAAGAAGGCTTCTTTTTAACATTTATGTAGTTTCAAAATGGAGAAAAAGTATGATATTACATGACACTTACCTGACAATTACGTTTTTGATAGCTTTATGATGTCGAGGGACTGGTTTCCATTAGAAAGTTTCTGTTCATACAATGAACAGAAGATATGTAAAACAATTAAAATAATTTAGTTTAATGTCTTTTATGTCTGACAATTTGGTGTTGAATATTTGGACTTGAAGTCAAATGTAAAATATTTAGATGAAATTAAATATAATAAATATCTCCGGCGAAAAAGCTGGTCGCCAAAGGCGATCGTTAAGAAACATAATACAAAAAGAAGGTTTTGCAATTGTTGAAAAATTCAACTTCAAGATTTGGATGATATGATTCCACATGCTTTAATTTTTTCTGTGTTTAAACACATTTTTAGAATTATTTCTGTCTGTCATCTCGATAACTCAAAACACGCTTAGTGTTAGGCTGTTGAAATTTTGCATATGTTTTTTATATCAAATTTGCATATAAAAAACAAATTTGCAAATTACTTTTGAATTTTGGAAGAAATCCAGACACTAGTAAGTTTATCTATCTCTCAAAATACAAGTGAACACAATAACTAATAAATAACTGCTAAGATCTGGAGAAATGAATTCTGGTACAGAGTTTTACATTTTAAAAAATAAAGCAGCAACAAATTTTGAATAAATTCTTTCTCTCGTAGACTATTGGCCAGTAGAATGTATGTAAACACATTAAATCTATGTCAAATTTTGTTTTCAATTGATTTAAAAGGAAGAGTGCAAAATGCAAACTCGTTTTCCATGATGTTATGAAGCCCTACATTTTCATGCATGGAGCTTAGCAACATGTGTCTTTTATGTGAAGGTCACAAGGGCTGGTGGTCACCTTGTTCGTGCTGTGTGTGTTTGCCTTGCGGCGATCTCCTATTTCGAGGGCAGATAAAAAAAAATGTGAACCCTTGTGGCGTTCAAAGATCTTCTTCAAGGTCCACAGTCTTCATGCGAGTTAAAGTAGATTCGCGGGGGGCAGGGGAGGAATAACTCTACCAAACCGACACTACACCATGCTTCTAACTTTGACTCAAATATTCAAGTGATTTGTCTTTTGCAGAGAAGAATGTTTCTACTGCACGGTGTGGAGAATGTTTGATCCTGTGTTTGAGAGCTTCAGTGGATCAATTGATAACAGCATATGTGACACTGTCAAATGTTCCGATTTGTAAATTCAAAAATTGAGATGTAAATTATGATTATTTGCCTGATAGGCGACTACAAAATGACTCGTGTCCTATAGACGTATGATCACACAAAAGAATGGCTTGCTGTGAATGTTCGAGATTTTCTTGGGTCGTAAAAGACCAACAGCCATCGAAACATTTTCGAAAGCGAATGTTCGACGCTTTGAAATTAGAAGCTCGCCAAATGATGATCTAAATTAACTATCAACCGATGTTGAAATGTGTGGCATCGTGTAACGCCAGCTTTAGAGAATATATGAAAGCTCTGGGGGACAACTCTCGTTCACTAATTTTTAGCATTTTCGAATAATTGTGCCTCAAAGCATGGTTGAAGATTCACAAAAACATAATTCCACGTCCCTCTACCGAAAGTTTATTTTTAATTATAAAAATTTTTAGGAAGCATATTTAGGTGAAATTTTCATTCTTTTTCTTCGTATACAATTATGTATAATAAGATTATTATAATCTTTCTTTACTTTGGCATTTTGAGGGAAGTTCAAGGGGAGGGGTAATCTTTAACTGACCACTCTGACTCCTCCCTCCCCGAATTCACACGGATAATAAATACTGAATGACCGGATTGCCGCAACAGCAACACTGCCGGGAACAGTCGTTGAGTCCTAAGGGTCATCACCGACCATGGTACAGCCCTTCCCTTGGGAAGTACGTCCCGTCATCAATTTCACGTAGCCGACCCCCAGCTTTTTCTGTACCCACCAGGGTGGCCAGAATCAACCACCGTACTGTAAATTTTCATCCTCAATTATGAGGTGCTCCCCAGAGGGTTAAAGATGGGGATAAAGGCAAGTCAAGTCGTTATATGTCAATATCATTGACTTTGGATTGATGCATATAATAGGACGCACTGCGTTTTGGAATATATATTGAAATATTTATAACTAGCCGCCTTTGACGACTAACTGGTTCTTCAGATACAATGATTGTATTTAGTTTCACTTAATTCGTTTATGTATAACTTAATGTTCATGATTTCTTCAAAAGATCATTTTTATGCTAACATTTATGACAGACATCAAAGCCATGGTGGTTTGGTATCCTCTTCAGCTCGTTGTGTGTATGAATCATCTTTAGAGAGCGTCCCTCGAATCGCAGTGCTATTAAAGACTTAATTGTTGAGAGAATCTATCATTTCCGGTATATTGTAATTTCATTTGCTTATTCCTCATGTAAAGTACACAAATATTAAACAGAATTCTTCTTCTTTAGTTTTCAACAATGAAAGAAAAAATGTGATTAAATATTTGATGATACAATAAAAACGGTTTGAATGTCAGCACAGTAATACAATCTATTGTTTAAAATCGTATAACAATATTTTTTTTTAATTGCCGAAATTCAGAAAAAATTTGAACGAAATGAAATTGGTATCATCAATAAAGCAATTTTTTAAACTTTAAAGCGATGTTAAAATTATCTTGCGCTGACATATTTTTGGATGTTATCATGCAAAATATCAAACTTCTACTTCATTTTCAATTAATTACAGTAGATTCCCGATTATCCGCGGGCGGGTTATCCGCGGTGCGGATGATCCGCGCCTGCCGCACAAAGTTTTTTTTTTTTTTTGACTGATTTTTTCAAAAAGGTGCAGTTTTACAGTTATGCTTTTGTAATTACATAATACATTACAGTATTAAAACAGTGCATATGTATTAATTTTTCTGTGTATCCTTGACGCCTCTCGTAAGTACACAGCACTTTTCTGTTTTCATTAACAAAATGCAATTTAGATTAGTTTTGAGTGATATACTAAAATATTAAGCGTTAGTGAAACATTTCCTGCTGTTTATTTTACGTTTTATTGTATATAAAACGATTTTTCAAAGTTGGAATGACTGTTTTCTCTTTTGCTATACCCGTTTTTAGCTTTTTTCGGATTATCCGCGATTTTTGTTATCCGCGGCGGCCGCGCCACCCAATTCCGCGGATAATCGGGAGTGTACTGTATAATTATGTTTTCAAAAAGTTTTATTTTAGTTCTGATAAATAATAGTAGGGGAAAAATACTTTTTTCTTAAATGTAACTAATTTATTCCACAATTTTGCACCTTCATCTAATAGCGCCCAGGAGACTTGCCCTGCCTGCCCCACCCTGGTTACGCCACTGCTTAGGTCATAAGTATGCTATTGTTTTGAGCAGATTATGTTATGTTGTGATCCTTTATCCATGGTCCAAATGTAAAATGTTACTATAAATAATTGTAAATATTGCTCTATCTGAGAAATCAGATTATTAACAATCCAAAATATTTTGATTTCATATCTGCATAAGTGCCGAAAACTTTTTTTCGTAATAACACATGTTTAAGTAAGACAATGCCATTTTTAGTTAAATGATTAAGCAGCTTATTAAAAACTAAAGATATCGAAGTTCTAATCCATTATCAGTTGGAGCAGTTTTCGCTTTACGCCTTTAATTGACGTACATTGACGTAAATTGACGCACGCTATATGCGCGTTCAATTAACCATTTTTCTCGTAATCTTGTATATTTTTAACTGGTTGTATGTTTACATTTGGGACATATCTTGTTAGCCCCTGTTTTATAACTAGATAAAACAATGGATGACTTGATTAGTTTGCACGATGTCGAATCCTCCAAAAGATGACACGTGAGAAGAAGAAGCGGGGCGGGTTCGTTTGTTTGTAAATATGATGTATTTTCAGTACGTTTTAAATTCTAGATAACTTATCACAGCTCTTGGTACTACATCCAAATTTCAAGAACAGTTAGAAATTTTTATCAAAATTTATTGAAAAAAAATGTATTTCTATATTTTCTGTATTTCTGCGATAACGTATTTTACAATAGAATTTTGTTCATTTGACAACTTTTATTACTTTGGATCCGAATTGGATTAAAAATTAAAAAGCGATGATTCAGTTTCAGGGAAAAATATAATGGAAGTTTAAAATATATAAAAAGTTTCAGACCATTACATTTTAATTTTTTCATTTACAAAATATGTATAGAAATCGAATTCAAAAAATCAAAATTATCCAACTTTGAAATTCTGAGAAATTTCAATTCAGCTTTTTAAACCCCCTTGAAACTAGAAAAAGAAATAGTATCATTGTTTGAATTATATTTATGTTTATGTAAATACAATAATTCAAAAATGGTGAGACTAAACCAAGAAATTTCAAGCATAATCCATGTACCAAAAATGTAGCTTTAGAACATCAACTTTTTGTCTAAACCATCAATTGTAGCTAACAATTACTTTAAGTAAGTACCTGCCTTTTCCACTGTGGTAGACACAATTTCTATCTACATTTATAAATTGTTGAATATATACATTACCATCATGTTGGTCCCATGGGGGGGGGACACCTCGAAATGAGGATTAGATGTTCCGGCATGGTGGTTGGATTTCGCCACCCTGGAGGGTACTCAAATAGGTGGGGGATCTGACTCCTCCCATCGATGACGGGACGTACTTCCTTCGGGGAGGGTTATACCTTGACCGGTGATGGCCCTTAGAACTCAATCACAGTTGCCACCAGTGTTGCTGCTGCGGTGGTCCGGTCATTCAGCCTTATGGTTTAAATCCGTGTGTCTTCGTGGCGGGGCGGGAAGTCAGTTGGTCGACTTCCATCATGTTGCTCCCACCAGGGTGCAACTCAGAAATGAGGATGAGAAGCTTCCAATATGGTGGTCGGTTCTCACCGTTTTGTCTCCGTCCTTCTCCCGTATAATAAATGCCGAAATAGAAAATTTACGAAATCAAACTAGAGCGAATGGTCTTCCCAAAATGTTCCCGCATACTCTGTGATAACTGTGGTATCCCGGAAAACGCCATGCATGGCATTGGCGTTCAAATTTTATATCTGTTTACACTATAGACGTTAAACCGAATTTTACCTATCTAGGTAATGTGTACCGAATTTTACCTATCTAGATCACTTCATTCTGTAGTTATTTTATTAATTTATATTCAAACAGCCGAGCAGACAGATTTCCTCTGAACGAATTTTGTTGAAAATTTGTGAGAAATGTACAAATTGGATGTCAAGACCGCATTCTTTTTTCTCAAAGCAATTTTGAGTTATCTTTGGCATAATGCCAAAAGAAAGACCTGTCAGATAAACATAATGTTCATAATGTATTTTTTAAACTAAGGGAGGTCTAAACCGTGGACTGGTCAAAATCCCGAGTTCGAATTTTTTGACGATTACAATACTTTCTTTGTACTACCTAAACAAGAAAGTAAAAATTATGATGCTAGATATTAAGCTTTTAATTCTTGAGTTTCCCATTCAGGAGAATTTCCTGAAAGTATTTAATTATTGCTCTAGAATAACTTAGCTTGATAACATGAAAGGCCGGAGGTCGGGTAAACCAGGCAATTGTCAATGACGTCAAAATCTGGAATGATTCGAAAACGAGAATGAGGAAAGAATTTATTACATATAAGAACTCGAGAAGAGGATAAAAAATGTATCCGTTATTGGGGTCCCTTCCACTTACTCTGAGTTCAGACATTAAGACATGGGAGACTTACTAATACCCCATCATCACCATCACTCATCAAAGGCAATCTCGCAGGAGGGAAAGAGCATATATCTTCAAAAAATTTCCAACTCATTTTGAAAATTTAACATTGTGCCAGCCGACCATTTAGAAGAGCAACGCTTATGAATCTTATTTCCCTTTTGCAGGATAAATTATTTAAAATGAATTTATAAGACTGACTATGTGTATCAAAATCAAGGGAAAAATTTTCTAAGAAGGATTTCATTCCTTTCATTTACTTTCTCGTATATGAAGCACGGAGAAAGTATTGTAATCGTGAAAAAATTCTACCTCAAGATTTCGGCGAATCCTCTGCCTTTCAGACCTACCCTGAGTTCGAAAAACACGTTTTTGGCACTATGTTGCTTTATCTGTGACAAAGATAACTCAAACACTTTAAAACAGATAAAATTTAGTTTACAAGAAATTTGTAAATTTTTATCAAATTTTGAACGAAAAGCCATTTAAAGGTAATCGTTCTGTTCGGCTGTTTGAATATAAGTTAATACGATAACTGCAAAACGAAAAGAGCTAATTGGATGAAATTCGGTACACATATTGAACATTTATAATGTAGATACTTATCTAATTCTGAGCTAAATTCAACAAGGGGTTGATTGTCACTCGGTGTGTACTTTCAGAAGCATGTAAATGCGATAACTTAGAACGCAGTTGCTTAAATGCATCAGATTTGGTATGTTATTTTGTAGCAGCAATTTTTGTTCTAAGTCATCAGTTGGCTAGGAAAAATGTGTCTAAAATACAACTTCATTATTATTAGAGAATATACGAGAAAGTTTTAAGGCTTTTTTTACCAGAGGTCTTTGCTTAAAGGATCATTTCTCGAGGCTCATTCCAGCAGAAAGAGATGAAAATTGCACTGAAAAATATGCTTAACCAAAGCTATGGTAATGAAACCAAAATGACGGGAAAAATTTAGATATCCAAACAATAATTCTAACAATACGTCTAACTTCTAGCCTTTTATGTTCCATGTACTATCGATTCCTTAAACTTGTTTCCCTATGATGCTTACACTTCCGACTAAGTGTTGTAGAATTCTTTAGTAACAGCAAACATATAACATCCTCAACTCATCATTTGCGTTCTAAACTTATCATAGGACAGTCTTGATAGAAAATGTGCCCAGTAACGGTCAAGCCCTTATTTAAATCACGATGAAAAAGATGTACGCTAATATTCCATTTAAGTATCAAACTAGAAAAATATATGATGCTTTAATAGATTTATCACTAGATTAAAGAACAGTTGTATTTAGCAAGAATATTGTTTTGAATTTGGAGGTGAAAATATTACTACTTTGCTGATAGCATTAACTTTCTGTTCTTTTTAGAATCGTTGTAAGGGGTTAAAGAATGAAAATATCGATGCTTCGGTACAACAGAAATAATTTTAAAAAATAAAGAAGAGAAGCTATGATAGATGTAAGACCAGACAAATAATTTCAACAGATTTGGTTGAAGCGCATAGCTTTTCTGTGACAGTCCTCTTTCTAGAATATCCTCAAGAATCAGAAATTCAACCACTGGCGCACACACACACGCACACATACACGCACGCACGCACGCATACACACAAAAGAAAATTTCATTATGAATCTTAAGTTATCGAGAAGATAAGGAGAAAAAGACTAGAATAAATCAATTATTGAAAAATCAACTCTTAAATGATTCAGTGTAAGACGAGTTGTATGTTTAGGAAAAATTTGCTGAATACATTAATTAAACTTCAATGAGACCAGTAAGTCAACCATCTAACTCTCCTACCCGCCCGAAGGCACACGGATTTAAACCATAAAACTTGAATGACCGGACCGCCGCAACAGCAACATTGGCGGGAACTGTGGTTGAGTCCTAAGGGCCGTCACCGGCCACGGTACAACCCTCCCCGAAGGAAGTACGTCCCGTCATCGATGGGAGGCGCCAGATCCCCCACCTATTAGTGTACCCTCCAGAGTGGCGAGATCCAACCACCAAGCCGGAAGCATCTCATCCTCATTCCGAGGTGCCCCCCGGGGGGACAATGAGACCAGTAAATAGTCTTAAATAGATCTCAAATTTAGAAATGTCCATTCTAATATTATTAAGCATTACTCTCAAATAAAGTATTCCTATTTCTATACAAAAAGTTTGTTTATAAATTAAACAAATTTGTCTAATTAACGGCTTATTCGACATTTAGAATGCGGACATTATAGAATTCAAAAAATACTCTGATTAAGAGGAGGTTACTCTTTGTTGATATAGCTATTTCGAATTGATCCTTCCGTGATGATATCTCCAAAAATATAGCAATAAAAATCGTTTGCTATCAATAAAATGAGAAAAAATAATAATAAATTGAAAAGTCTAATGTTTATTTTTTGGTTGCCACTAACCAAGGGGACTGAAATATCCACATCGTTAACCGAAATTCTTGCCATTTTTGTGTATGTAACATTATTCTTTCGTGTGTCTAGATTAAGAGATGATTGAAATCTTTTCGTTCCGCGCTGACGCAGAATCCTTCTTAAGGCTTATTTTTCTGCGTAGATTATCGCCATTTTTTTTTTTTTGCAAATAATGATGACAAACTCACCTGCATGTATGGAGATAAAAAAGAATTCACTTGCATTGGAAATTTCACATTATATGCCTGCATTTTTTTATTGCCTTGTTTTCCTTTTTCCTTACAAGTTATAAATAGTATTCAATAAAAATGTTCGTCTTGATGGTAATAATATTTACATGAATAAAATTCTTGATTTAAAAGATTTTGTTTAAAAGTATTCTAAACATTAGTCTTATGAATGAAACTCTTCGAGATATAGCTCGAGAAATGACCCTTTAAACGAAACTTTTCGAAATATACTTACTTTCTACTTTTATTCTCTTTCCGTCAGTTGTTATTTGTATTTATTTGTGAACCTTTATAGAATATACTAAATGTATTAAACACCAATTTTTGACTTTATAGAAATGGTGGCGGTTTAACCAATCTAACAAGAATAAATCATTTATCAAAGATCACGCACGACGATCAAAGAAAGGTGAAAGTAAAAGCTCATAGACATTTTTTATGCGGGTTAGTTTAGTTTAGTTATATTAACGTCCCGTTTGAAGCAACATTAGGGCTATTTAGGGACGGACCTCGTAATTCTGAACCGCGGTCAGATGACGAGGACGACACCTGAGCTGGCACCCCCCTCTCCACACCACGCCACACCAGCGGGAGGAAATTTGGTCCTGACGGATTTAACGTGCAAGAGACCCCATTACACGACGGTTCTTCGGTGGAATCGGGTCTCGAACCTGGAGCCCTATGGCTTACGAGCCGAGACCTTAACACCAGGCCACCGCGGCCCTCATTTTTTATGCGGGATCACACCTTTGTAGTGGATAAACTTCCTACTTCTTGCCACCCTATTTCTGTCATGACACGCACGTAATGACTTATAATGCTATTATTCGTGCGATTGGAATTTGTTCTACTGTTAATTTATATTTCTTTAATTTTGTATTGCACATTTTGTCTGGGATATCCTTTTCTTCTACTTAATCTACTGGCGGAGAGTTCCCTTTAACCCCATCCTTAGCTTATCGGTTGCAAAAAGGATTCGAACTCGAGACGAATTTTTCGAATCCTTTGACGAAACTTTGACGAATCTCCACATTTTGGACCTTTCTGAGTTCGAAAAACATACTTTTGGCATGATGTCTGTTTATCTGTGATAAAGATAGCTCACAAACACTTTGTACTAACCGGATGAAATTTGTTATTTCGTCTTTACACTGAATTTATAGATTTTAATCCAATTTTGAGCAAAATCTATTCAGAGGAAGTCTGTCCGTCTAGCTGTACGAATATAAATGAACACGATAATTACAAAAAAAAAAAAAAAAAAAAAAAAAAGAGTGCTAGAGGATAAATTTAGGTAATTTTTATATTGTAGACACATCAAATTTTGATCCGAATCGAACAAGAGATTGAACTGATCTGTACGAACTATGATATGTCTATCTGATCTATATTTTCAGAAGCAACGCAATATAAAAGCAATAACTCAAAAACGCAATGATTTAAATACTTCAAATTTCGTATGGGATTTTGTTACTAATAGTGTATATTATGTCAAATTTTTGTTTCAATTCAATGGGAAAACCTGCCTAAAATCGAAATTCCACATTCGGATACTTTTAACCGCATATCAGTTATTAATCGCCAAAAATTTGGCCAAGTATCATATGATAGATTTAGTAAAAATGCTCATTTCAAGCCAAAGATCGTATTTCGTAGATATTATCAAATATTGTATGATTTTGTGATTGCAATTGTCCAAGTTTGTATCAATCGGTCGGGAATTCTAAAACACAAATTCACCTTTAGAGAGAGTATGCCAGAGAATTTTTGGGGGACCCTTCCCGCTGGTTTTCTGTATGCTTGACGTGACATCCTTGAAATTTGCAAACTACTTTTCCGGACATCCTGTAGTAATTTCCAGTTACAGCAGTTGCTGACTGTCTTATTAAACAGGATTTATTATATCTGGATTTCTTTACCAGATTTTTTTTGTTAAAATGTTACGCTGAAACATACCTCATCTGAAAATAAAAACGTTTCTCAAATACTTTTTCCTTTTTTGATTCTAGAATCTATATGAACTTCGAGATTCATGGCTTATATTAATCAAAATGGTCTTTTAAAACGAATCCCAGAGAAGTTTCAAGGACTGTTTCGCCGCCCTGTGGGAGCCAAAGACAAATCATTCAAAATCACTCTTGTCAAAAATTGAAATGTTCCCCTTTCAAAATATGCAAACTAGTTGGTTTTTCATACTTTTCATAAGTAAAGATAAAATATCACTTGGCCTACTGACATTTACTTTTAAAATCTTACTATGAAAATACTCGGCGTAATGTAGTAAGAAAAAAATATGACGGATTAATCAAATCCATCAAACGTTTTGTCATTCAAGATAATTGTTTTCTCAGAGAACTTCCTTGAACAGATTTCATTTCGAAAGGCGATGTTGCAAATATAGTTAAGAAAAATTTTATGTGTTAGATTAAAAACAAATTGTGAGAAGTGTTAATGCGTTTGCTGTTTCGAATACTGAAATTCTGTTCACCTTGATTTTCATTTATTGTTTCAATGCTTTTAATCATCATCAGTTGTCCACCATCATCGGCGTTTCTCAAACTTTTTTTTCTTCTTACTGATAATTTTTTTTATGCATCTATTTGAATAAGAAATGAAACTGGGGTTGTTTTCAAATACAGTGATTTTTCTCGTTCGATCCATAATTTGAAACGAATCGAAAGTTTTGGCTGTTGTTGTTGATTTGGGTTCTCTCAGCTCAGGGGCCATATCTGGTCATGCTACGCCAATCATGTAGATGGAGGTATGATCAAAAGATACAATTCGAAATGATAAAAATGAAACATGGATTTAAAATATTTAAAAATGGTATGAGAAAGTTAAAAATGTGCATAAAATTACAAAAATACTAACATTTAAATGCGACCGTAAAATCCTATAAAAAGGTTTGAAGGCGTTCTCTCACCAGTTCACAACTGTTTAGAGACGATGCTCTGTAAAAAAATAAACCATGGTAACTAAAAGAATGGCAGTAATGAGTATAACCGTAAAATCAATATTGTATGATTTGCATAAAGGACACCTTTCATCGAACAAAAGATGTTTATGGAAAAAACGGATATGATCAAGGGGAGATGAGTGAATTTCGAGCTCTCGCACTGGAACAATTGGCAACATGGTGTTAAGTGAAGAGGAATAAAAAATTTTTAGTAAAAATAATCCGTAAGAGTTGCAGAATAGTTAGCAGCCCAGGGTCTCTGGCTGAGAAGGGACACCAGACATGTAAAAATATATCATTCTAAATATCAAATAAATTTGTGAAAAAATACTAAGTATAATAATAATAAATTATTAGAATAATATTAAAATTTTATCAAATATAATTGTTTAGGTTCTAATAAAGTTTCGTTGCTTTCATTCAGTACTAAATGTCGTATAAACACCGATCTGCTACTTTGTACAAGCATAGATGTCGTGTTTTTTTTTAAATTTTAATTAGTTAAAATTTAATCTGAATTTTAACTTTATTCCCCGATAACTTACAAATATATTACTGCATAAAAATGAATTTTTCACCTTTTTCAAAATACAGAAAATTGTCTTTTTGATAAACGTGCCAATGTTTGCTGAATTTTTAGAAGTCTTATAATATTTTTTGCTGAATTTCTAGCAATATATTCCGTTGTTGCTCTGAAATTCAAACCGTTACATTGTTTCGCCAAATATTTAATCACGTGATTTTCTTCCATTGTTGAAAGCAAAGAAAGAAGGATTCTGTTTCATATCTATGTCTGCATACTTTACAAATAGATAAAAATGAGAAATTACAATATCGTGAAATTTAGAATAAAGATGAATTGGAGATTTACTTTTTTTTATAGCCCTATGGTGTTCTGGAACTGTCTTCATGAGAAAGGTTCATGCACACAATAAATAGAATTTAAGTAAAACATTTGAAAACATATATTTTGGGAATTATACAAATCGATGAACACGATGCGTCCGAAACAATTTGAGCTAGATTAATGAAATATGGTATATGATCTTCACAACAAAATTATAAATTTTGTTTTAAAAAGTTACCAAATTTTGAACGAATTGCATTTAAAATAAGTCTTTCTGTCCGACTACCCCACTAAAAATGAACATGATAACTATATAACATAAAAAGCTAAATAATTAAAATTTGGTACATAGATTTACCATATAAAGTGTATATAAATATCACCTTTGGATCCAAATAAGTCAAGGAGTTAAACAATTGTAGGTCAGAAACATGTAAATGCGATAACTCAAAAACACAGTGACTTAAAACATGATATTTAATACATGATTTTGTGACCACAATTTTAGTTCGTGACAAATTTTGGCTTCAATATATCGGAAAAAGGGAGTCAAAATATACGTATGGTATTCTAAATACTGTGCGTTTACTGCATCCCATCGATTAATCACTTTTAATAGGCTCTTCTAATAATTCCTAATAGGCTCTTTCTAATTGTTGTTTGTCATTGGCATGTATCTAAAAAAAAACACATTTATTGGAGTATATAAGGACTACTCCATCTGGTTTAATAGTGTATAACTACATGCAAGAATCGGCACACTTAGAATATGCATTAAAAGAGAACAGTTTTCATAACTTTTCTTAAACAAAAGTAAATAAATAAATATAAAATAAAAAAATAAATAAACTTTTTTAGTGAACAGAATGGCAGATTTATTTTTATTTTCTTTACTATTTATCTTTTAGTCTTTAGTTTGTAACTCATTATTACAGATAATGAGAAATCTTGTAATAGATTATTTTTTAAATTCATTATCATGTGGAAGAGGAAATAAAAATTTAATGAATTTAATCGATTAGTTTATAATATCAGAGAGGATTACAAATTCAAGATTATTTTTAAAATCCTGAAACTATCAAAATAAGGTATTATTTTCGAGAACAAATAATAATAATAATAATAAAAAATAAAGCACTGAATTTCAAAATTGTAACACATTAAAAAGTAAATAAAAAGCTGATGCAAAAATTCTTTTCACGCATGAAACAAGTCAAGCGTTTAAAAAATGTTTTGAGTTACAGACTCAGCGAGTTCTATAAATCAAAAATTCATCAAAATACAGAGAACAAATCTGTCGAGAATTGTAATACATATCTTATATCAGAGTTTCAGTTGTAGAGTCAGAGGATCTAAGGTTCAAATCCCTATGCTGCCAAAAGCTCCGCTGCGAACGTGAGAATGGCGTTTACCAAATTCTTCGGAATCCAATGTCTTTCTCTGATGAGGTGTGAATGTTGAGAAAGAATGGCCTATTCAGATGTCGTACGCATTATCTGATCATGATTCAAATGACAAAACCTTCCCAAAATAATTGTCGAGTTACCTTAAACGGGGTATCGATTTAAATAAACTAAGCCTTTCATACAATTTGTTTAAGAACGATAAACACATCGCATAAAAAAATGATTTCTTCGTACAAAAAAAAATCAAAATGTCAATCAAGGAATTATTTAATTTTTAATTTTTTTATTAGACTACTATTCTACATATTATTTATAGAATAATAATATAATAAACAACAGAAAAAGGTTAATATGTTATTCACTATCTCTCCAGGTAATTTGCATAAATATAAAAATCAATAGATAAATTCAGATTTGAATTGCAATTTATTAACATAGATTTATCTAAAAGCATTTATATAAACGGAATTTTAATAATAACCCAACGGAGTTAAAAAAAAAAAAGAGAATTTCTATTCCAAGCATTATAGTTCAAGCTTTGGTTTTATGTGCAAAGTAAGATAAATTACAAAACTTCAAAACAGATCTTAATTGCTAATCAAAGAATATCTGACATACTGAATAATGATTTTTGAGATGAGAATATATACTATTTTAGGATGCTATGTGAGATTTGCTATATTATTTTACAAAAAATATATTTAAAAACTGGCATTTGTCATTCGAATGGCTTATATACATTTACACGATACTAAAAATAATTTTACAAATAAAAAAAAAAAGTTTATTTCAGACGTTTATTTTACTGTAACCAATCTTCATCAGGGAAATTTATCGAAAGAAGCCAGTCTTAAGTATTAACATATTAAAAAGAAAATGTTATTCTCAAATGCACTTTTTTTAGGATGTTAAAAGCACTTGAAGAATAAGACCACTCGCAAGAAACTTCTGCTAACCTTTAATAAGTCAAGGTAAGAAAACATTACTTATGATAATAAATGTGAATAAACAGATAACTTATTTCAAACTTTTATGAGTTATTTTTCAATGTTGCAACATCTTGTAACAGACTGTGTCATAAAAATATTTCAAGGTAAACAACAAAGTCAGACTTAAATAGATTGTTAAGACGGTTCTATAACTAAATTTTCTTTTTAACTCTTTTAGACATAGGTGAGAAAAATACAACCCGCAAATATTTTCTAACGAGCTTCGATTCACTTAAGTGATACCATAAATCTAAGTCATTATTGGTAAAAAAAAAAATTATTCTAGAAAAATTTAAATAAACTTTTTACCATGAAAAGAACACGTGTAATGAATTTTAAAAAAATCGCCAATTTGGGGATAAAAATAATCTCAATTGTAGGGTTGCAGCGGCTGTAAATAAACTTGAACCATCGGACACTTAAACTTGTCCGTTACATAACCTAAGGTAGTGGTACCAAGGCGTGAAATATCATGATGGATGTCGCATCGGTATATCGTCGTGAATTGGGATTGTAAGTTTCTAAAAGAATTCGTTTTCGTCAGAAAAATACGAAATCGTCAAGAAGGTGCTCACTTGAATATTTTCACGCCTCACTCCATTTACCTGTCGTGCGCAGATATCAATAAGTATCTGAATGACGCAGGTTAATGATCTGTATTCCCATATTTTTCTCCTACATACTTTCCTATTTCCATTGTGCGAGAACATACTCGTTTCGAGACAGAAATGGATGAAAAATCGTCTTTGAAATTATATGTGGTAAATTATTAATCTTTACTAATAATAAAAGATGAAAGCGTTAAGTGACTGCGTTTCTCTCTGTGTGTAGTTGCTCTGCGGGGAAAATTCTTTGATTTAAGCTATCAAATTTAGCACCTTGAAGCGATTTTTTTTTAATTTTTATTTTTATGACTGAAAAATTAAGCCGAATTTCTAGACTTTCTCAAAGTGAACTTGTAAAAATATTGTTCAAAAATGTTTTCTTTATACTGTTTCAAAATTCAAAAAAATATCTTTTTGATGATATAAATTTAATAATTGTGCATTTTGTAAAAAAAGTTTTGGCAGTTTTCTAAAAATGTTTTTTTTTACCAAATTTTTATCAACAGATTGCTTTGTTGCCCTGAAATTAAAACCGTTTTTATAGTTTCATCACATATTTAATAGTGTGATTTTATTCCATTGTTCACATATTCTCAGTTTACATGGCAAATAAAAATGTGATGTCATAGAACCTTGAAATTTAGAAAACGGATAAATTAAATTACAATTTAATAGTGCTATGATGTCATGGGATGGGTCACCATTAGGAAAATTCATGTACTCAATGAATAGAACAAAAATGTAGACTATTAAAGCAACATTATTTTGATGTCTGACAATTTTACGGAATCATGGCCATAAAATTGCACCCAATCGATTAAATTGAAATTAAATGTTACCAACATTCCCAGCGAACCAACTGGTCGTCAAAGGTGACTGGTATAAAATATGTTTCATGAGTAGATGAATGAGTCGAAAACGCAAAACTGAGAGACAGTTTCTAATAATTATGTCATATGATCACTTATGTCATTGTTACTGTACTGTTAAAATGCTAATTGCTCTTTAAATACCAAAAATAAACAGAAAGGAAATATGAAATTATATTCTAACATTTCCAATTCTATATTCACAAAACAAAAAAAAAACAAAAATCGAATTTCGTTGATTATTCACTTAAAAAATTACATTGTGAATTTACAAATGCCATAAATTCTTCAATACTAAACATGATTTCGAAGTTCTGAACAATATTCAATATCAATGAATTTGCAGTTCTTAGAATGCACATTGAATTGAATTTACTCTTGATGCTCTATACTTGATTTGTACTATTTCTATACTCTATACTCGAATGTCTGTACTCTATACTTGAATTGTATGTAAATACTTGTTGAATGCTTTACATATTTCATTTTAAAAGCCCATAGCCAACCAGGATTATTATATTTCCCGGGAAAACGTTTTTACTGAAAATTATATAACATGTAAAAAGTTTTTATAATCTTTAAATCATTATATTCCAAGATTTGAATGAATCTCAAGTTTCAGATTTTTCTGAAGAAAAAACAATGGCGATGAAATCTTTCTGTCTGTAAGTGATCACGATTATTTAAAATTGCTGAGAAATACTTGGAAGAAATTTGATATTC
This sequence comes from Argiope bruennichi, assembly GCF_947563725.1. Lineage (NCBI taxonomy): Eukaryota > Metazoa > Arthropoda > Arachnida > Araneae > Araneidae > Argiope > Argiope bruennichi. The sequence goes on along the minus strand of NC_079156.1, from coordinate 14,497,527 downwards.
ATGCTGTGTAAAACTCATTTTATTTTCAAAATATTTATTTATTTAAAAAAATATTAAGTAAGATTTAACAATTTAGACTTTAGAGAGGCGTTTTTAAGGAAAAAGTATGTTAGCTTCGAAATTTAAGCATTATTGTTAAAAATGATAAAAATATATGCTTCGGATACGACAGATTCACTTCATCATTTCTCCAATTATATTATTTGGACACTCTGTTGGAGTTTTTACCCTTCAAGGTTAATTTATTCAGCGAACCTATATTTTACGCGCTATTTCAATGACACTAGAACGCAGTTAAAAAATATCTTCTTAAGTATTTTTTCTATCATCCATTTTGAAGGAGCAATTTTTTTAAACTTGCGCTTTCCGATCGAGATATTAGAGCTACTCGCGATTGTTTTATTGAAAAATTCTCTAATCTAGATAATGCAGAATATTTATATCGAATTATCTTCTTTCTTTTAAACAAACAAATCTTATCTCGCGAAATAAAAAAGCCTGGGAAAAGAAACAAAAAGTGCTAAAAAGATATTCATTTTCTTTGTTTATTACATTTGCCACTTTATGTTTTGCTTCTTTTATATTAGATGTTCCGTCTTTTGCTGGAAAAAGCGATTCGATCTGTATATATTTTTGTCATCCTGCTAAATGCTTTGTTTTTAAAGTCGTGAAAAAGGGCGTCTGATTTTTCAAACATCCATCTCCGAATCCCAATCGTTTCAAGATTTGAACTTCAAATAAAAAGTTAGTTTAATCCTCCTTTCACTCTTAATCAATTTTAAAACTTAAAAAAATTATCTTTATTGTCCTGGATCTTTAATGAATCTTTATTGTCCAATAAAGATTTTCTAATTAGGTAATCTTTTTTTTTGATACTGATATTTTGTATTAATAGAGTATTGTAACGGTTACATAACTCTACTATCTTCTCTGTTGAAACAACAGATGGCGTTGCTTTATTAACATCTAGGCATATTCCCATGATCCTTCTTGGGGATCATTATTAGATAGTATTCGAAGTGAGTGTCGTGTACTTTTGTGTTCGCATTTGTTTTGTCTTGTGAATTGTGGAACTTAGAAAATAATTAAATAACTGTTCCTTAAACTCATCTATTATTTTCATTTGCTTCATAAAGAAGTTATAGAGTCTCCTCCCTCTACAGTGGCGCCAAACAAAATTTATAAAACAAAATAGAAAGAATAATTTTTTCCGCCCAACGAAATGAATGAAACGAAAACAAAACAGTGTCAACTAGACACTTAGAACAATTTTTACTGCCCTGGAAATACTTTTATTTGTGTTGCTACGTCTCGTCCCGAGATGACAATTTGGAAATTTGGATCCACTGACGCATTCTTTTTAGCCACGGGAATGGTTCTGATTGTGTTCCTGACATCCAGTCCACAAAAGAACAATTTGGTCTCAACAGATAATTTGCTTCCATTTTCATAAAAAATATATTTAAGTAAGAAATAAGGATTATCAATCTTGACTATTTTAAATTAACAGTTGGCTTACCAATTAATAAAAGGCAACTTTGTTAATAATAATCCTATGGAATGGTTGGCAATAAGAGTGAAGTATTTAAAATAATAATAAAAAAAAACTATTTATTGCAGAAAAAGCCGGCAAGTCTTCCCGATACTTTCTAATGTACTCTCTAACAAAAAGTTATCCAGAGTGCCTTTCGTAGAGTTAGCGTACAATAGTTATGAAATATTACACTTTGGCGTGAGTTTAGCATTTTTACTGAATCAACCGTGTGATCCTTGGCGAGTATTTTGGCGTTTAATCCCTAGCCTACAGTGAATAGATCCGAAAATTGAATTAGTATTTTAGATGCGTTTTTCACAGCCGAGTGAAACGAAAATTTAACACAAAGCTGCAGTTGCAGTCACAAAATCACAAACCAAATTTGATATATTTAAGTCACTGCGTTTTTGAGTTATCGCGTTTACATGCGTCTGAAAGTACAGATAGACAGACAGTCAATCTATCTTTGGATTTAGCTCAAACTTTTATAGGTGTCTGCATTATGAATGTTAATTTTTGTACCGAATTTTATGCATTCGGCTCTCTTTGTTTTGTAGTTATTGAGTACACGACTTATACACAACAGACAACTTATATTCGAACTTACTCGATATCTTATTTACTTAACTTATATTCGACAGTCAGATTAGATTTAAATTGAATTTGCTCAAAATTGAAACGAAATCTATAAATTTGATATAAAGATCATATATCGAATTTCAACGGTCGAGCTCAAAGCGTTTTTGAGTTTTCTGTTTCGCTGACAGACAGACAGACATTTTTTTAAAACGTGTTTTCCGAATTCAGGGAGGTTTGAAACATGGAAATAAAACACAAATCCGATTTCGAATTTCTTTAATGATTATAATACTTTATGTTTATTTCATATATTAGAAAGTAAAAAGGGTTGAAAGTTTAATCAACGAACGAAAACACATTCCATTCATTATAGATAATGACGGAACATTTCCAACGTTTACATAAAATAATATTTTGTACATTCAAGTTTATCTAAAAACATTAAAAATCTTTCAATACATATACTATTTCGAAAATAAATTGCTACTTTTTGCTTGTAAGCCAAACGGAATTAAATAAAACTAATTCGCACAAAATTCAAAAATGAGCTAACTGTGTTTAAGAAAACATTATCGGTTATATCACATAGGAGTGCTGCCACAAATAAATTAAAAAAAAATCCATTTGAGTTAAAGTCATCGTAAGTAAATCTGAAGCAACGAAAATAAATATAATTGACATTTTTTTTTCAATTGTCCTTCTAGAAATGTAAATATTAAACATATCTTTATTTCACAATAATATAAAAAAGAATGTTTTTTTAATGATGTAAAAATGGCACTGAGCAAACAATTCTGCAATTTAAATTGATAGGCTTTTATAGGTCATTGCAGTTATGGAGGTATGCATAACTGAACTTTCCAGTCCCACCCCCCAGCATGTTGAATTGTGGACATGCACATATGAACATGCTCACTCCCTCCTAGCATGTTGCAGTACTGTTAGAAATTGGATAGTAAAAATAGTTTTAAAAAAGTCCCCAATTTCATTTTTTTAAAGTTTGGAAATGTGGCTGTTTTCGATAATTTCATTTTCTCAAGGCAATTCCTGACTTTAATTTAGAACAAATTAAACTAAGGATTGCATACTCAATTAGAACGATTTGAGACTCATCTTAATTCCCTTAATTCTTCGTGATTTATATTTTTCAATAGCTGTAGATATAATTTGTCAAGGGAAAAAAAACTTGATAATACATTTCAATATTTTCTTAATTCCTTTTGTAAAGTGAACTTTTTTAATTTAGAACGGAACAAGTATTTATAATCTTGATTCCTCATTTATATTTCGGAATTTTGAGGTTAGTGAAAAAAAAAAAATTTAAGAGACACTTTTGTGAATCAATTTTTTCCCTATCAGTCTTGACTCTCTTACATTATTTCCACAAGTAGTCTTAACTCTAGTCTAAAAAAACATTTACATTTTTTTCACAAAAAAAAAAAAATGTGTGTGTTTTGAATAGTAGTGATATAATTAAAAAGAATATTTTTAAAATGTTCAATTATTTTTTGTGAAATTAAAAAAAAATAATTGCATTATGAAATTAAATGCTGATATTAGTGATGAGAAGGAATGATTACATTACGAATTATACAATATTTCAAGGGCACAAATCACATGATAGCAATCTGAAACAAAAACAAACGTCACTTTGACTAATCTATTTTTTACAGTGAAAAACAAAAAAATATTTTCATAGTATTTTTAATGGCTGAATTATTCATACAACAGCCATCTTCTTATTTATCCAAGTTTTTAGTTTAAATCTAATTCTATTACTCCCATTGCCATATATCGATCATTTCTATAAATTTTTATCAAAAAGCATTGAAAAAAAAAAGATTTCCAAACACCCATTGTTTTCTTTAGAATAGTCACGTGAAACTTATAAATAAAAATAAAAACGTGTAACCAAATGGCTATAAGATGCACTGTAGAATCAAAAGCAACTTTCATTAAAATTACCATAATGAGGTTTCCTTTCTGGATCAAAATATTATTGCCCTCGTTTCCAATCATCACGTGACTTAAATCAGAATTTCTTGTCAACAAGTAAATGCGCATTTTAAAAGAAACTGACCAGAGGGCCCCTTGGTTCAATGGAAGAGACATTCGAAAACATGCATCAGTGACGTCAAATGATTATTATTTGTGTCTTAATCCCAAGCGAATGTTTGAAGGTCGAAATACTTTCTTAAACGTTGTTTTCAAATACTCGGCTTTTTCAATAACTGAGTTGTGGTTTCTAAAAGGTAAAAGCGGCGCCTACTCACGTGTTTAGGAATCATCCATGAGATGTAGCAGTTAAGCGAAAAAGAACCCCAACCAAACCAGTTTTCATTTCAGTTCCTAATTTATATTCCCTTTGTCAAGGGAAACATTAAAAAAAATTAAATTAAATAAAAAAATAAAGATTAAAGAGACATCTTTCTCACAGGTGAACAAAAATCGAAGTCTCCAAAATCATTAAAATTAAACCTGTTGATGGTTACAGTATATACTATGTCGGTTAGCAGTTACTTAATGAAAACTGATGTAGAAGGACACATGGGTATGTTTATGCATAACAATTAATGGTTGGAGAAAAGTGCGCCAAGAAAAACCAGCCAAGCCAGTCCCAAAAAAAATTCATTGAATAGAAATAATGTCTTATTTAATTTATTCGGAGGTGAGTGGCGGGCTTTTCATATCTCGCCAAACTGTTGGTGATACTTGATCTTTGAGAGGCAGCTGATATCAGAACGAGAGATTAATCGTGATTGGTTCGGTGCCGATTGATATTACGCGCCGGTGACCGAGTGAGGAGTTCATTTCTAAATTCTATTCAATTCTGTCAAGAAGACCAGCAACTTGTTCCCAATTTTTGTTTGAAACTCGATGGGTTATCAGCACTGGCCTGCAAATTTCTCGGATGAGATCAAAACTCCTCTGCTAGAAAAGAGAATCAAAAAGAAATCCCTCAGAGGCAAGGACAACTTCCATTCTTTTCTATTACATTCGTTAAAAGCATTGAATTTTTAAATGGAATTTTTAGATGCTGTAGTCGAAAATTATCGTAACTGTGCTGAATTTTATGCACCGCTTAAACGACCGGGATAAGCAATACAGTAGCATATTCCGGATTAGACAGCTTCTAGAGCCGCTTTGAGATTGATTAAAAACTATTATTAGACTATTTTCCAGGTAAATAAATTTGTAAAAATTGAACATTCAGTGATGGTATGAAAGAAATATGAATTGGATTTTAATGAATTCGAAAGTGTAAAAAATTTATCAAGTAAAAATGAGCAATTCTGTATGTTTCATTTAATTCACTTAGTTATTAGAAGCACAAAGTGTCTGCTTTGATTAAATTGGGTATAAAGGTGAATACTGCTCTTTCACGAATAGTAATAAATCAATAGAAACGTACGCGCTTTCATAGAGCCATTGAAATTAAAAATTAATAATGATCTAAAATAAATCACGATAAGTTGAGAAAGTTAAAAATTTGATGCAATGTAAATTGATCAGTTTTAAGTTAACTGAGAACTTTTGCACTTTCAAATAATTGAAATTTCAATTTCAATCTAATAAAATAGGAGATATTTGACTAATAACAGAAATGTATGATTTGTATAGTTTTAGAAAGTCGAAATTTTATAAATTATCTTATAACAATGGATCTAACAGGTGCTCCCATGACAGAAAGATAGAGTTGTTTGTCTTTTTCTCGAAACGCGTTTTCTTCCAATTTCGGTACGCAGAGAAAGCATTCTATTCAATACAATCGTATGAAATTTTAAACAATATTTACAAACTTTATGCATCTGTTAAATATAATTTAATTTTTTTGGAATATTTTTAATCTGTACAGACTATTAATCATGCAAAATATACATTTTTTTCAGATTTTCAAGTTACATGACATCCCTTACTTTTTTGAAATCTTTATTATTGCCATATTTAGGATTCATTTTGTTTATTAAATCCATTCTTCTATATTATAAAAATTATGTGTTTTTACTCAGAATTATATTTTCTGAGCTTACCGATTTGCGGTTAGGAACTTGGAAACTATCGTATCACAACATATATTCGCTTTGCCATTAAAAAACAAGTACTTTAAGAAGAAAATATTTTCTACTATTTTATTATTAAAACATATCAATTGTTCTATATGTCATAAATTTTCTATCAGATACTTTAGATCTTTTATTTTACTTACGAAAATATCCTTTTTATTTACTACTAAAATTTTCGTAATTTTCTTTGTAGAGAACGCCTCAATTCCCAAAAGAACCTTATAATTTGCATTGCTGACGACCGCAAAATATCTAAATCCGCCACTGTTTAAGCAAATTTCTCTCGCTGGAAGATTTCATGGAATTAATATTCTTGAAACACCATCGAGTGAAGCCTTACTGCCAGTTTGAAACGTTATATTTAGAGAGTTTATGTGAAGGAGATGGGGTTGCCAATTCCAAAGACCTGTTTCAGTCTCTAACTATTAAATATTATATTCTGTTGGTGACTACTATACTGTGTATAAAAGGACTGCACTGCTATTTCAAATATTAAAATATTTTATTGTTTATCTGACGAATTAGGGAGCTTCCTTATTGTTTATCCGCGAGTTAGTTGTTTATTCGAATTTATATTGGATTGTCGATTAACTCCTTCATTATCGCGTTCATGCGTCATACGAATTATAGCTTCTTCTAGTTAGTTGTTATAAGCTGAAATTAAAACATTTCAAGATGTTATGGTTCAATAAAAATTACGCAAAATTCTCAAACACCTCAAATATTGTATGAATTTTTAATTGCATTTCAATATATTTCAGAAATGGAAATGTTGTCTAATTAATTAATAGAAAAAGCAAAACAATTAAAGGATGGAAAAGATGGGCTTAGAGCGAAACACACATTTTTGAGAATTCATATTGTCTTTTACCTTTTCCGACATTTGACTTCACTTAATATTCTTTTGATATTATGGCACGGATCTTTATAAATCAACTTAAATTAAATCTGTCTTAAATTCTTTAAAAGTTATTTTCAGTGGAAATCATGCGCCTGTATTTCCGGAGCCATCTGAACTCATTTCGAACTCACTTTTTGCGAGATGTCTTTCTTCGGATATAATTTGTTTGTTTGTTTTTCTTTAATCCTATAAATTCAAAAAATGTATTCAAATATAGCTAACTTTTAACGAGGAGATATAGCATTTTCTTAATTATGACTACTACTTAGCATTGCCTTAAAGGCTTATAATTATTTATAAAGATTCTTTTCTTCAACTTTGTTCAAATCAAACTTTACTTGCATTATTTTTCCTTGCTTTCAGTGTGCAAAGCTTTTATTTGACATATTAGGGATTAAAATCATGATTTTAATTCCCCTCACTGTTTGATAAAAACCTTCAGGAATCAAAAAAAAAAAAAAAAAAAAAATCCTAAATAATATTCTCAAAAAGATGTGTGAAATTCGATCATTTTTCTTATTATTCTTCTAAGCCAATCAATTTATTTAATGTGACGAAAATTGATCTTAATTTAAAAAAAATCATACTTAATGGCCTTAATTTTCTTTTAGACTTTATTTGCGAATGCAAAAATTTTATAGCAGTGTGAAGAAAATCGGCTTTATTATTATTTTTTTATTAATTATTATAAAATTTATTTTCAACCGTGAAGCCACGTATCAAAAATTAAAGAAAGTTTTAAAAAATGAATATGTTTTTCAAGTCTTTAATACCATTTGCTTGTTAAAGTTCGATGAGAGAATTCGTTGAGAAAGAGAAATTTATTGCTACCACTCTTTGCAAAAAAGTTTGATCTGATTGCAAAGTTCAATTGTGTTGCCAAATTCAGTGACGTAATATTTACGCAAGACTTCTCAAGTCGGTTATTCTACGTCTTTCTTGACATATTGCACATGGACGTATATATATATTCAATTTAGAATTTAATGCAAGATACGAATTTAATTGTACTATTTTTTATAAAATAATGCAAAGTTTTTGAAAATTTATACGTGTGTCGACATTTATTGCATATTTGATAAATTAAAAACTTTTAAAAGTTGCCTAGACATTGATTTTTCTATCATTGTATTTTCTATTCTGTCATTCGGCATTTCAAAATTCTATCTTGCTAAGATAATATTTTGATGATATTGCTAAGATGATATATTATTTATTTCATTCACTTGCTAACATGAGAAAGTTTTCAAATTTTATACAATTATTGTGTATTTTCTATGACAGTATTATATTTTAATATTTTAGATATTAATTTTCGGTTGGACTATTAAGCTAATGAATTTTAATGTCTTATTAAACTTATACTTGATAGTTAATTTGGAAAAAAAGTTGTCAAAAAAGTTTCCAAATTCTGAATTATTTATAATAATAAATTGTGAATTGAAAACTGAAAAACAGAAATTAATTTTTTAGCTGATTTTATCAAATAAATCATTTTCTAAGAAATGTTTTTAATATTATTTCGAAAAAGTTCCAATGATAAGTCTGACTTCCTTTTTCAGCAAATATATCAAAAGTTGGCGAATAACTTCTTCATTTCAACATAAACACTCTACTTTCGGAACTACGGCAGTTTTGAAGAAATTATGAAAATAATTTTTAAAAAGGTTCTCAATTTCTAATTTAAATCATTTAAAAAATTAAAATTTAAAATTTTTTGAAAAAAATATGGCGTGTTTATGATTTAAATGATAGTTTTTGAAAAATGGTTTTATAATTTTTAATATGTATATATATAGTAATAATAATAATAATATATAGATATAGTATGTAATATTTTAATATATAAAGTTGCTATTATTTTATATATTATTATATTTATTTTTTAATATAAAATAGCTTTGAAATATTTCATCGTATTTCGATATGAGTTTCAGCAACCGACCTTAGACAACCTAGAAATGTGCTCGAATTATTCAATGAAATTTTACAAGTGACGCTATCTAAATGATAAGCTCTTCATTATTTAGAATTATTCTAAAGTTTACATTTAGGAAGTATTAAAATCCATCAACGTTTTACACAAAACAGTGGAAAAAACTGTTAGTGGGTCTTGAAGGAAGATAAATTATGTTTTTAAGATATAATTAAATTTTGAGAAGTTTGCAAACAATGCATGGGAGTTAGTCTAATTTTTAATGAGCCGGAGCAGTCTCCCCGAAATATTCTCGCATTTTCTTCGATAAAGATTTCATCTTCCTTTCTCCACATAAAATTGGAGATTTTCGATAAAGCCGCGAATTCTCTGCATGGCATTGATAAGCGATAGTTGTGAACATAGATCGTTGGAGTGAATCTAACATTTTTTCTCAATACATCGCGAAAATATGTATTTTGGGCGTTTTTTTTTTTTTTTTTTTTTTTTACGGTCATTTGATATCAAATTTTAACACGAAAGTACAGTTGTACTCATAAGATAACATGCCGAATATCATTAATTTAAGCCATTGCATTTATGAATTATTCCGTTTACATATATGCAAATGTACAGGTTAACAGACGGTCAACCGATGGACGGATTTGGTTGAAAACTTCATAAGTAGTATAAATAAGAAAGAAAATCTTTGTATAAAATTGTATCTATCAATCTCTTTGCTCTTTATAGTTATCGAGCTTATACCTTTATAATTGTACACAAACAATCAAACAAACAGATTCTTTGTAAATGGTTTTAGTCCAAATTTTGACAGAAATTGGCAAATTTCAGCCATCTAGTTCTAAGCGTTTTTAAGCTATCTCTTTCATAGACGTCAAAATGAAAGGAGAAGTTTTCGGAAAAAGTAAACCATCCGCATTTTAATCGTGACACAGATTATTTGCGAAGCGTACTAAACTGAATTTCTGTTTTGTTATTCATTTTTTTACTTATCCGGAGTAAGAAATTTTACATTTCTTTTTTTTTTTTTTTTTTTTTTCATTGTTGTTGCGATCTGTAATCTTAAAAAACAATAATACAAAACTATTGAATTTAATCTGAAAAAGTCTCTATTCAGTATTAAACTTTAAAAAAAAATCATGATCTTACCATAAAAGTTTTAAAGACACTGTAAGTAATGTATAGTTTTGAAAAATTTCAGATAATCTAAATTTATAAAGTAAATATTTCAGTGCGAAATTTTTGCGATAAGAATGATCTATTCATAGAAATGATTTGTTTCTAGTTTTAAAAAAATCAGTATTATTATTTATTCATCAGTCAAGCGAAATTTATTATTAACATTTATACTGATAAAACAGAACAAAAACCTTCGTTCTCATATTACAAAAATATCAACTGTATCCAATTCCGCAAACATGCTTTGTGAAGATTCTTCTGGCAATCAACTCTGTTCTTTATTGCTTTATTTTTACTCACAAGTTGTAAATAATACTCCAGGAACAAAGAATAAATGTTGCCAAAATAGCTACATTTATCTTTTTAATAAAATTCTTGGTTAGTAATGTGCGTAATAATCTACGTATTTTGACATTTGTTTTTGCCACATTAACAGTTATAGCCTACTTCATTGATTATTTTGTTGAGAGGAGTTGGTTTTTGAATGTTATAAGGCTAATTTCGTAACGAATTCTGATTTAATACATTTAATTCATATGTGAGTTTTATTTTTTGTATGCATTGTTAAGGGATTCAATTTCCCCTTCCGTTAGTGTGGTATGGAGATTTGGAGAATAGCTGTGCCAGCTCAAGTGTCATCCTCGTCATCTAATCGCAGCTCAAAATAGTCCTATTGTTGCTTCAAAACGAATTTTTTAAAAATGTAATCAACTTTTTTTAAAAAATGGAAAAAATTTATGCTTGTAAAATATATATTAAATATATATGGACCAACTAGTTAAAGTCCATTGAGCTTCTTACAGGACGAAAATGAACGTGACGGCATTTGAATTTATTTTTTTAAATAATCATTGTTTGTGACAATATATATTTTCTAACTTGGTTTATCATTAGTGCATATTAAAAAGAACTTTAAAAAATGTTTGTCTTTATCAAGCATTCATATATTTTAGCCTCTATTTCTCTACATTATGCTTGTCTGCAATTTCTTGTTTGCGTCAAGTGCTGTATTTTCTTGACAGCTGAACACAAGTTTTACTATTCTTATTGAAATATAAAGCTTTTTCGGGACTAAGGCAAAAATGTGTTTCACTTTTTTAAAAAGTGAAGTTTTAAAAAGTAGTGCAAAAATGTAAAACTAGCTAAAAGTTATTATTCTGTATTAAAGTTATAAACTTTTAATTCCACCTATTTAAAAATATAACAAAAATATTACCCAAAGATATATAATTTTAATTCTATTTATTAATCTAATGCATTAATATTTGAATTAATTTCTAAAGATTGATATTAAATGACAGTTAAAAAAATAGAAACATAGTGAATCTCTCGGACAATTAATGAAAAAAAGTGAATTTCTCGAGTTTTTTTGTTTTTTTTCCTTGGCATGAGTTTCAAAACTACTATTTTCAAAAACATTTTTGGAAGTATAACAAATAAATATTTGTAATTTCGAATGCTATGTTAACTGAGAAAAAAATTACAGCCTATTGTTTTCAAAATTGGTACAATTATATCAGCATGAAAAAGATTTATGGAATGAAGTGGATCGCACGCTAAATTCATTTTAGAACCAATTTGCGATAAGGGATAATTCGCCTTACCTCAGCTTAAAATAATGAGCAGATAAATTTAGAATGACATGCCCATCATTTTCATTCAATGATATATCAATAAAACAATCACATTTATTGGTCTACGAAACTTGATTTTTATAAAATATTTGTTATCTAACTTTTTAAGAAAGTTTAACGAAATTTTTTATTTAAATTCAGCTAACATTCTGCCTTAATATATTATTTCGGCAATTTCTCAACTTCTAAAACAGCATCATATGTTCTGAATGCTTTCCGTAAATTGTCATATTAAAGGTCTCGTCTAACACTGGCAAGAATATGCGTGTCGATTATGACGTGCTGCAATTGTTCAAAATAAAAAATAAGTCATTTCAAGCAATTCCATCACAAGTTCAGTATTCTAGAAACTGTTGTATGTGTGGTAAAATCCAATGGATATAATGCAACTTGATTTTAAAATTATATTCTAATATTTACAACATATTTCTAGATACTTTGAGAAACACTTACAATTCGTAGGTGTGCGGTTAAAGTCATAAAAGTGCAATTATTAAGTGCAGAAAAAGTCGTTAAAGAATAAGCATGAGTATTAAAACATAAAAAAGTTTTAAAGACTCCAAAAGATATTATCGCAATTCTTTGTGGCGTGAGATTAATTACTTAAAGGTTAAAAAAAAATAAAGATAAATTATTTGCGCTGTCTTAAAGTCTTAATTAAAAGTAAGAAACGAAACGATAAATGAGTAGCTCCATCTGAAAGTGACGTCACTTCATAGAAGCGCCGAACACTGCACGATATAATCCTTAATAATCCTTAATAACTGAAACCACATAAATATTTACTGATTACATTTTTTTTTAATTTCTAGATGAAATATGAATCAGTTAATATCCGATCTCATTGGCAGCGATGATCTTCGAACTCGAGATGAAAGAAACTTCCAGAATTCATTAATATCATTGAGATCGTGATCGCGCATACCGAAAGCGAAAGCCATGTGATTCTAGACAGAAAATATGAATATTTTCAGGCCTAATCTCGAAAGTAACGGGTCCAACGTGAAACAGACACGTTCAGATCCGCGTGTCGACATGGAAATGATTTACTTTTTAAGTAAAGCCCTTTATGTAAGTAACGACGACTGACGCTTCATTATCGAATTTACAACAGCAAACAGACATCAATCGCTGTCGTGAAAAATATTAAACAGTTTCGTGTGGAGGCAGGGCACGAGGCTACTGATATTGACGATGACCATGAACTGATAACAAAAAAGTGACCTAAAAAAAATGTTGTATTTGTTGAATTTATGTTTGTTGTCGCACGCGTAAAGAATCACCCGAATGGTTTTGTTTCATGAGTTTCGGTAGCTTAGAAAATAAATAAATAACATATAGGAAAGTCAAACATTTTTATCTAATAAACAAACCCGCTTTGAAGTTTTTGTTTAAGCAATTATTATGTTTATAATGTACAGTAACATTTTTAATGTATTTACTACTTTTTATAGTAATATATATATATATATATATATATATATATATATATATATATATATATATATATATATATATATATATATATATATATATATATATATATATATATATATGCGTTTTTCTGTTTTTAATTCTGTTAGTTAATTTTCTTTTTAAAATAAAGTTTAAAATTATTTTAAAAACTAAAATTTATTCTAAAATTATTTTTAAAATAAATTGTTATTCTAAATTGTTATTTCTGAAACTAAATTATTATTATTTCTAATTTAAATAAATTATTATTTCTAAAGCTATTAAGAAATTATTTTTTTTATTTGTATCATTTCTGATAAAAGCAGATATATTTCCAAATATTTTAAAAATATATCCTTTTATTTTTTTTTTAATTTTCTTTCCTAATGAAATCCTTTAAAAGAAGGCCTTACTTTAACAAATATTATAATACATTCTCTATACTTCCTATAAAATTTTAAATCTATTCATTTTGAATATTTTGGTTACATTCCAATTAAAACTGAGTTTTTATCAAAATTGGAATCTATTTCCTAAACAAAATTCCTGTTTGATGCTCCCAAATCCGAATATATAATTCTTTCACTTGATTTTTCTACAGATTAACTCATTCTCTCAGTAAAGTAATTTCCCATTTAAATCTTAGTTGTAAAATTAATGACATCTCCAAGAAAAATTTTCTCTCTGATCTTCATAAAAAGATGTTACATTTTAATATTTTTCAATAACAGAAATAGTTATTTTAAAAAATAGACATCCGTAATAAGCAAGTAATGAGTTTGCAATTCCATGATTGCTATAAAGTTGGGTCAGAATAAATGAACTTTTTCAAAATTCTTGTTGTTTCAAAGTTCGCTCTTTAAGAACAGATGTTGAAAAAGATTATTCACAAAAATATTTCTAAATTAAACTAAGACTTTTATTACTGTCTCGTATTTGAAGTAAAGAAGAGTATCTCCTTACAATTCAAATCTTATTAATCCGAAAAAAAAAAAAAACGTTTTTTAGTATTATATATATCTCTCTGTCCGCATGTAAACACGATAGAAATTTTTATAAAAGAATGCCTTGATAATAAATTAAGTACAAGGATTTTTTTATTTTATTAACCGAGTTTTATAAACCTGACAATCCATACTATCTGATTTATACAGTGTACAGAAATAATTTTGTGTCACAGAAATAGCAAAAAATCGTATCGAAATCAAAAATAAACGCACATTTTATAGAAAAGCTCTGAAACAGAATTAGTTTTGTGGCATATCCAGCAAAATTACACGTGCCTTATATTATCTGCGGCATGTTGTCTTTTTACATTATTCTGTGATTCCACTTTTATTAATTGCTGCAAAATGTGCAATGGATTTCATCATTCAGTTACTTCAGAACATGTTATGCAATTAACAGCCTGTTAGCATTGAGCGCAAAGTAACATTCTGCAACGTTCAGAAATTTTGTTGTACTTTTTACCATCGTACGCAGAGAATTACCAACCATGTTTTTCTCGTAGAGTGGTCAACCTTGTTTATGAAAACTTGTCAATTTGTCATTTTATAACTAACTAATACTATGCAATTTCAAACTGGGAGGGTAAAATAAGATCATTCATTTTTGCATAAATTTTGAATCAAGAAATTTAAGCTGCCAAATTGGTATATAGTAAATGGTCGGTATATCCATAAAACACCACGCTACAATAAAATTAACAGTCTGGAGCATCTAATTTGCAAAAGACTGTTATCAATATGATTTTCATCGAGATTCTAATAATTATATTCATTTCTCTATTTATTTTTTAGCATTTTGAAATGACTTATCATGGAGAAGTATGATGATTTTCGTCATTTTTTTTAAAGTAAAACCATAAAACTAAAACATATTCTGTTTTTAAGTCTTTAATTGCTATCTGGAATGGCAAATAAACAAAAAAGACAATCATGGAAATTTTACATATCAAATAATATACAGATAAAACTGTTATATCGATAATTACTAAGGAAATAATTCAATGCAATTAAATACTGTTTCATGAACTCAGTGTGTAGTGGTTGCATAACTCTACTGCCTTCTCTTTTGATACAACAGATGGCGTTTACCTTATTAACATCAAGGAATATTTCCCATGATCCTTCTTGGGGGGGGGAAGAGGTGCCCTTATTAGATTGTATTCGAAGTGAGTGTCGTGTATTTTTCGTGTTCGTGTTTGTTTTGTCTTGTGAAATGTGGAACTTAGAAAATAATTGAATAACTGTTCCTGAAACCCGTCTATTATTTTCATCTACTTCATAGTGAAGTTATTATAAAGAGCCTCGCCCTCTACATGTGTAAATTTAAGTTTGCACATTTAAGTGACTGTAGTGAATTTATATTCTAATTTTATACCACGTTTATAAAAAAAGACAGGGCTTTACATTTAGGATTGCTATTAGAGAGTTTCAAATAAGCAATAATAACTTTAAAAAAAAATATTTGCCGCCTTTGGTAACCGCTTTGTTTGCTCAGATTATTGACTTTTTAGTTTGTTAAATGATTAGTATGAAATGTTTTTTAATTCACCTTGTTATTTGATGCGACTGAAAAATATGAATTCAATTGAATTAGTTTACTACAAATTATAAAGTATATATATTATGAAATATAAAACGGAAGTGAAAATCTTACTACGGAGTTAATGTTTGGCAAAAGCATGTAATTGAATGTTTTGAATTCTATCATCATTTCTAAAAGTATCGTTTTGGATAGTGTATCGAATTGAATTTTAAAAAATATTATTAAAATTAAGGTAAAATATTGTAAGGAAATGAAATGAATACCGTTAAGAAGATAAATGTTGGAGTTTTAAGATAATACGAAGTACATTTTTGTAAGATAATTTTTTGGAAGATATGAACATGAGTTTCCGTAGATGTTTCAGTTATGGCGATGATTAAACCTATTTTTTTCTTTCTCGGTTAAACATTCTGTTTAAAGCCTGTTTCTTGATTTATTTCACATCTTCATTCCTTTTACTGAATGAACATTTTTGGCGACACGGCGAAGTCACAGAGAACGTTAAATTTCATTGCAGTTGTAAAAAGTTCAATGAAGCAGTCTGAAATTCGTGCTATGATCTGTTTACATTTGACTGTTGCCATTCGGTAAAAAGCAATAAGAACGATTCCGTTGCCACGCACATTGGCGTTTCATACATAGAGATAACGTAATGAACTCATTCTGGCTCTAATTTACCTATAAAAATTGATTAACATCCATTAATATCCCACCTTATATTATGTAGCGCAGCAGCTGTATCCACGTGGAGTTTTATGTAACAGCGGAGGACCTTGAGTACGAAAGTGCTGGAAGTGCTTTTCTTTTTATCTTATATCCGTCTTCTATACAATAACGTTTAACACGAACCTTCAAAATAACTAAGAATTCCACTCTCGTACATAGCAAGGACTTTCTATATGTCAAATTTACCATCTTGTCCTTCGTAAAAGAGTTACTTTATTCACGGTCAATTCGGACAGTAGGATCATGAGACAAAGTCAATTAATTAGTGTAGTACGTGAAAAACTGTAAGGTGTAAACAGCATCTTGCTTTCATGCCTTTTTTGCTGCCCGTATCTAACACATAGCAAAATTTCATATATATATATATTTCCTTCAAAGACTTTTCGGTTCGATTTTTTTTTGAGCGTAATTAACTTGTGCATTGAAAATTATTCTTAATTTTCTGTTTATCATTACAGCTTTCGTTCCAAAAATGTTTCTAATACGGAAGAAATATTGATAGCATCTTTATTATTTTATGAACCGAAAATGATACAACTGATAATGTAAAAAGTATTGAAGGAGAGGGTCATGAGAATTTTCACAGGGCCTTCTTCTTCAGTATTGAAGCCAATGTTGTTAAGAAACTTGCCTTTTCTTAAAATATTCCATTTAGTTAATTAAAAAAATTATTTTCAACTGAATAGAATTTTTATTAACTAGCGCAATATTTTCTTAGTCGCTTTTAAAGTTCAAAATTAGACGATATTTTTAAGTGAAGACTGGCTTTATATTAAGAAAACCTTAAAAATTAGTATTTTTACCAAAGATTAATAACAAAAATAAATCTTAATTTAAGGTATTTCGTTTACAGTTCATGAAATACTACTTTACACATCCTTATACTCTGTATGCTTGTTAGATTGAATCTCTTATTTTTTTTATCGTAGTGAAACATCCATTTTTTTTCCTTGTAAAGGGCTATTGGGGTTGAAGAAAAAAAATGTTTTTGATTAAAAATGGGTCGTGACAGAAAAAATAAATTAAAAACAACCCTATTTTTTTAAAGATCTAGTTATGTCAGAATTGGAATAATTCTAATATTTTCGTGTTAAAAAGGGTGCTAAGTGTTCTTATTTCGCAGTAAATGTAGAACGGTATATGTTACGCATGGAAAGTTAGCTTGCAAAAAACAATGGCCTTAAGTAATTCAGATTAACAAGCATAAATCAAAAGTAAACCTGAATGGTTACTCCAGAATATATATATGTATGTATATTTATTTGGGAAGGAATAACTCAATTTTCGTTTTCTTTATGTGTCACCGATCTTCTTCTCTTGGTATTTACAATAGCATCTCGTTTTTGAGCAGCTCAGATGTATTAAGCCCTTGATTTACAGCGTATGATGGTTGGCGTATCAAAATACGATCCATTTTTTTTCCAGCAAAGTCTCGTGTTTCTGGCGACAAACAATTATTATCATTCTTCCATGAGCTAAAGACAGCTGCTTCTGGAAGATGGGGGTATAGACGCAGATTTAAAAGTCAGATTTATGGCGGGCAAAGGTGTTTTTTTGAAATAAACACGGCGAAAATGAAAGCAAGGAGTGTATCAAATGAATGCCCCTTGTCGACACTTTAAATTCTCACATCCTCCTCCGCGGCAGCCTTTCCTTGTGTTTGTCTCAAAAGATGACGATTCTGCCCAAGAACCTGTTAACAATAAACTACGGTACGTAGCAACATTCGTATATGTGTTAAACTTCATCTTAATTTTTTTATTTTTCGTAATTCGCTGTCTATTGTTAAAGTAGTTTATTTCGTTTTTTTTTTTTTTTCTTTTATGTGTCAGAACTTAAGAGAATGGGGAAAATTCGTATTGAATCTTAACGTAAGGTTTTAAAAATACTTCTCTGCTTTATGTGTCTTGAATTAAAAATCAGTTATAATAATTATCTGAAGTCGATAAAAATCAAGGTTCTGTCGTGTATTGGCGCTATTCAAAGTTAAAACAATCCTGAATTTTAAGAGTATAATTTATTAATTTGTTAATTTTGCTCGTAATATTTAAATTGATGATAAACAATTTAATACAAATTTTATTTTGGATAAAACTTTATGTTTCGGTTCAAAAGAATCAAGAATGGTTTTCATTTATTTGTAAGCAATTTTTAATGATACTGATAGTAATATTCAACCATCTCCATTGTTATTCAATTCCTACCATTAATTCACACTCTCCCTATACATATTTATATATCTTGTTCAAATTTTCAATCATTAACAAAATACTTTTTATTCATCCACTCAAATTCAAATATATTTTTTTAAACTTGTAGTAGATGACACTGGATGTTAATACAGTTTTTTCAAATATTAATTCATTAATTACATTTAATTAATTTTTAATATTTTAAATAGAGTTTTAGCAGTTTGTAATGCAAATTGAAACCAACAGTCAGTAGCTCAATTGGTAAAATGCAAGGATTTCATTATTTTTCACGTGAAGGTGAAGAATGCGAGTTCAATTCTTGCGAAAATCAATAATTTTTTATACTTATTTTTTGCTACTCAATAATTTTTTTGATTATTATTTAATAAAAAGTAACTAAAATAAAAATTTTCTTTGTTGATCTAAGTAGGAATAAAATTAATTTTTTTTATATTACTTGTTTTAACTATACATTGGAATTATTTGAAAATAAGTATGGCAGTCATTAATGCATTTTCGGTAAAAATTATTTTAATCATTCACAACAGTGCGAAATCATTCAGACTTTTCATGCTGATACGGCTTCTTAAAATACGACACATGATCTCAAGTGTGTATTTTTGCTCATTTTTTTCACTTAATTCGCAAAACTAATTTCTAAGAAATAACATCTGCGTTTGATGTACTTCCTTAAAATTTGCCAGATAAATATGTTTAAGTAAATTTCTTATTGTTTACCATTAACTAAATTAAAATTATTTCTTATTGTTTAATTAATTAATTAGAATGAACTTATTCTAAATAAATAAGTAATTAACAGGTGAGCTTTATTTTCTATATGTCTGCATTACTTAGCTAACAAAAAATTTGGCTTAAATAAAATAAAAAAAGTTACAATTGGGAAAAAAATTTTTTTTATTCTGTACATACAAAAAGAAAATTATCTCAAATTTTCAAAGACCGATTTAAATCAAATGTGTATTAAATATCTGAAAAACTCGAAAAATTAGATTTAGCATATTTTTTTAGCATCATCATTAATATTTTAATACAAATCAGAACCACAGATCTGTGTTAAATTTTAGACAAAGTCCATCAAAGCATAGACTATCCATCGAACTATCTGTTTGTGGGTAGGCGAACACTATAACTATAAACAGCGGTGAAAAACGATTAGGTAAATGAAATTTAGTATGGGTTCTTGTCTCAAAGTTGTAGATACATATGGCATAGATTTGCATATTAATAACTGACAAGAAAACAAAGAATTTTCAACTTAGTTCGGGAGGGAATAATTTACACACGGGAACCAAAGGCAGAACTCGTTTCTTCGTACTAAAACACAAGGGGGAAAAAATCTAAGAAATTTTTTTCCTTATTGCTTTTATTAAGAGGTTCTTATAGAGATTTCTTTGACTCATGTTGATTTAGGAAAGGAAAATTCGGCTATCTTTGGAAATTACGTGGGTGATAGGGATTTTTTATTCTTTTTCTCATAGCGTGAGAACTAAAGCGTCAGCAATTTTTTAGAGCTCATGTTAAAAACAATTAAATACAAAAAGTGTGATTTAGATCGGGAGATAAGGGAAAATTTCAAAATAAAATAACATGAAATAATTTAAAAAAAAAATTAAGATTTAAATTAAAGCAAGAGATATCATTTCATGTATATAACATTTTGGCTTCAATTGGATGAATGGAAGGCTTCTAAAATTCATTCGTGCTTTTTTCAATGTATTACGAAACAGCGAACTCTTCCATACCGTCAAGAAACGCGAAGGAAAAATCATCTCGTTGTTTTTTAATGAACTCACAACCCTTAGATTCTTAAACACTGAAATGTTTGTAAAAGTTATTTCCGATTTGGCACGAATGCGATGAAACACTGCATAGCTTTTCCTATAATGTGAAATGAAGCTGCTACAGATTGCATTTTATCTGAGACATGATAAATTTTCAAATACGATAATATTTGCATCTAACATATGCTAACTTTTATTCTTTTCATTTTCAGAACGCATCCCTGCTCGCTATGTCTTGACTTTCCTCACCTTCCTGGGGCTGGGTATCCAGTACACCCAGCGAGTCAACCTCAATGTCACAATGGTGGCCATGGTCAACTCCACGTCCATCGCGGGCAAGGAGAACGAGACCGTCTCTGACGAATGCCCCAACATCTTCGCAGCGGCCAACGTCACCAGGGAATATCCGGAGGTAAAATGGATGACGCCCGAAACGGTCTAAACCTATCCTTTTCCATTTGTAAATAATTGTGACGGCAGTAGTTACTTGGGAAAATACTTCGCTAGATCAAGAGAACTGACCAAAATATTTGTTGACTCCATAATTATAGAGTTGTTATAAAGCAGATGTTTCGTGAAATTTCTGCAATCTTTAATTGCTACTTTAAAATCAAGTTCTTTGCAAAATGTAACGCTACTTTTATGAAAAAGTCGAAGCAGTTTTTTTTTTTTTTTCGTTGCAAGAGTATAACGCCATTTTCATAGCAAAGTCGAAACAAAGGTTGTTTTTTTTCCCTTGCAAGAATTTATAGTAATTTTCAAGTAAACTCGATGCAGTTTTTTTTTTATTTTTTTTTTTTTATGTTTTGTTTTTTATTAATTTTTGTTCATTTTTTTTGTTCAAGAATTTAAGGCTATTATCATGACAAAGTCGAAACACTTTTCTTGTTTGTTGCAAGAGTTTAACGTCATTTTTAAGTAAAGTCGAAGCAGTTTTGTTATTCATTGCAAGAATTGAACGCCATTTTCAAATAAAGTCGAAGCAGTTTTCTTATTCATTGCAAGAATTTAACGCCGTTTTCATGGCAAAATTATGCAGTTTTCTTCTTTTTTACAAGATTTTAACTCCTTTTATGGCAAAGTCGATGTTCTTTTTTGCTGCATTAAAAAATGCAATTTCTGAAAAGGCAGTCGTTATTTCTGACTCTAAATCTGAGTTTCTACTTTGTTATTTCCAAAAATACTAACCCTCTACAAAAAATAATGACTCTTAAAGAACTTTAAATAAATAAATAAATAACCCTATTATACTGGTTTCTCTCTCTCTCTCTCTCTTTCTCTCTCTCTTACCAAATAAATCTCCTTTCTATACTACTGGCCTGCGCAATAAATATATATTTAATATTCACTAAAACAGGGGAGACCGAAGATGCGTTGTGAAATAAATCATCATTCTTTGAACCTTTCTAAAATATGATGATTCTAATTTTGTCAAATAATTTAACGTGGCTCAGTCTTTTTACAGTGCACAATGGAATAAAGGTTGTCACGTTCAATGAGTTGTTTGTTTTAACTGTGAAAAATAGTAAGGCATTGTTTCCAAACGAAAATTCTGAGCTATTTATTTTCAAGATGACATTCAAACCTAAGTGCATATTTGATACGAAACTTAGATTCCTCTCATAAATGATCTCCAGATTCCTTTTGCAATAAATGTTCCCTCTTTTCTCTACTTAATATTTTAGTAATCTTTTCTTTCAGGTTGCTGATTAATAATATTTGTCTAACGAATTTTGAACCATTTTAAAAATTTAATTTGAAGGAAATTCTTTTTTGACCAAATGTGCTTTATATTCTTTAAAACTACCATATAACTCAAAACATTAAAATAATACTACTCATCGAAGTGTCGAGGTATATTCAGTATCTCTTGATCTTGCATTTAGTTTAACCTAAGTAACTAGTGCTGCACCTTTCCCATGCCTTTTAACACTGAAATTGATTTTGAACTAACAAAATCAATTACAGGGTCCTGTTTTTAAAGGAAAATTCACTTTATCCCCCCCCCACCCTCTGACCGTGGTACGGTGTTGTTTTTCCCTTATTCCTAGCGAAAGAGCAACATTATAGGTTTGCTTTTTCATTCCAATGATAATTTAAGATCCTTTTAATTGATTTCGCTACTATAAGAATTATATTAAATAGAGCGGATTCAAATAATTTTTTATTTGTTGGTACCAAAAAACTTTCGGTTTTTTTTTTTTTTTGAATTGTTTGAATTTTTAAAATAACTTTTCGAAATTTTTATAAAAATAGACAAACAATCTTTTTAAAAGGTTTTAGTGTTTTTTTTAACATTATAAAATACATTTCTCGCTGTTTATCGTGCTTTTTAGCGTTTGAAATGTAGATTTTATAGCCGATGTATTAATATGGCTTTTATATGTTTAATATTACATCTAAAATAATTGGAGCTAGTATTTTATAAACAAAATCGAAAATTTGATGCATTTTTTTTTCTCATTTTAGATTTCAAAATATTTTCATTAGCTAATATTTCGATTTTTACGATAAGTCCATGCAAAATATAAGCGACTATATTAAAAGAGCTCCGTTAATCTTCCGAAAAAAATATTTTGGGCTTTAGATATAGATCACAAAAATATTCACACTTAGATTAGCTGTTTCATGAACCATTAATAACATATATCAATTCAAATTTAAATTTGAGGTGGTCTTGAGCTTTAAAATATTATATTTTAATGAATGAGATTTGGGAAATACGGAACTACCTCTTTCCTATTTTCAATGAATTTCATTAAAATAATGCTTCCATTTCACGATAATTAACATATTTAATAATGTGAATTTTGAAGACTTGATGCATTTTATTAATTGTTTATGAAATAGTGAATTAAGTAATGTGAATATTTTTGACAGCGCTGTTTTTTTACAACATGAAATATTAAATCCCCACCCTTTCTGTTCTAAAGAAATATAACCCGAGTATTATTTTTTTTTCTTGTGCATAATCTAGTCCTCTTATTTAACCAGTTTTTAACATCACTAGTATTTCTATTCGGAGTATTACTAATACAGCTTAACACGGTCGAGCAGCGACAAGAAGAACAAATAATAAGCTTTTGCATCCGCTCTATTTTGTGTGAAACAATCGCGTTTGGTGCTACTTTTTAACCGTGCATCATTTTATGGTGAAATGTAGCGATTGCTCTTTAAATTTTTTTAAAGGAAAGATCGTTTTTTTCTGGTGATCTGGATCTCGGAGATGCTAGAATAACCCCTTTCTGCATTCTCCCAATGTGTTCTGTTACAGTAATCAGGTATGTATGCGATTCCTACAAACGATCTCTCGACAGATAAGCCAATTTCTTAAAAATTCTAAGTATTCTGGGCAACATACGGAACTAAGTGGATTTGAATTCGTTTTTTTTTTTCTTTCTTTTTTCTTCTTCAAAGTTACAAATAGTTTTTTTTTTCAAAAACTTATTTAGTAAGATTTTAGAATTATTTAATCCAAATTCTTCTTGCATTATTCCACCATTTTCCCCCACAGGTATTGTTAGACAAAATTTTCTTTTTTCCGATATCACAATTTAGTAATCTTGATTTATGTCTTCTCTAAATCTCATCTTATTTCATTTCATCTCCATTTATCTCATTTCTAAAATTTATAAGAATATTTGTAAAGGGCTCTTTAACTATTCATTTCTTTTTATAAAACCTGAAGAACAAGAATATCTTATTTTGTTTTCAAAATTGTCGTTGTTATTTCTAAACCATATTAATTATTCTTATTAATAATATCATCGGATTATTTTTTTCTTATGATAATGAAAATATGTAAAAAATATTTCTTTTTAATGAATATCAACATTTGATTATCAATTTTGAAGAAACAATCCACAAAGTTCTGTAACGCCTATCTTATCTAACTGCAGTAGTTTTCATTAGATTTTTTCTACTAATATCCTTCAAATATTTGGTTTAATATAGATTAACTTGGTAAAAAAGTAAAGTATAATTTTTTTTGTAATTAAATGAAGTGTTTTATTTTAAAATATTTTTTTTTCATTTCAAAATTTTTGTACACGCATATATAAAAAGTAGTAAAAGAGAGCATGTTTCGCAGGAAAGTTACTTTGAAGGAAAATTTCTAATTTGCAAATCTTTCGATAGCTCTGCAAATATGATTAATATTATTTTATCAAAATTTATCAGTTAATATTGGGATAGATAAAATTTCTTAAATATTTTTTATTGATTTCTGATTACTCCATTGAAATAAAGCACTTCTCTGAATATATCCATGCAAATTTTTTTTACAGGGTGACTCTAAAATCATTGAACAAAGTTTAAAGAACTATCGAGCAAACAAAAATAAATTGTTTGTACAGTATAACATACAGATGCAAACGTAGAGAGGGACTTCTAAGGGAAAGGGGGACATTATAATGAATTGAGAAAAAAAGAATTGGAGATCACGGAGTACTTGAACTCCAAGTTCTTAACCTAACCGTATCTAACAATGTTAAAAGTAAAGTACTAAATAGATGCAGTTATATAAGAAGGAAAAAGAAACAGATACAATTAGATGAATTATACAACACATGTTTAATGGAGTGGCGTGGAGAAAACGGATATAGGTGCATAGAGAGCGCCTTTGGGGACAAATCATTAGCGCGATTATGTCATTGTTTAAAGAGAAAAATCATGATGGGACAGAAGAATTATGCTTTTCCCAACGCCACTTACTGTCGCTATGTCACTGACTGCAAATTCTTTCGACATTTACTTTAGGCATTCTTAAAATTTGTTGTTAATACAAAGTCCTACTTGCCGTTGTATTTGTCGAGCCGTGTTCGATTTATTGTGTTGTTATGTTACCATGTTGTTGCACTACTGTGAGTTTGCATTACATTTCATATTTGTTCCTTATCTTTCATTTAATTCGAAGATAAGCACCCCCTGTAATGATATCCCTTTGCATTATGATTCCATACTTTATTGATTAAAATGACTTATTAATATATGTATGATATTCATCTGTCATAACAATCTGTCCAATGATTTTAAAATCACCCAGCATATTAATCAACAACTTTATTGTATTTTTTTTTTTTTTCAAAATTCGAAATTTCGAATTTAGATTTTTTTTTTCAGAATAGTTTTAGTTATTATTCCTTTTTTTTTTCACGCTTTTCTTGTCTTTATTTTATCAATTTTTTAGGAATAAAATATCTAATATTGTATACAACGTATAAAACTTCGAATTCAAAGTTTTTCTTTTCAGAATATTCTCGAATTTTATTTCTTCTCTCCTCCCCTCTTTTTCTTGTCTTTTTTTTATCAATAAAATATCTAATATGGTATGCAGTTTAAAATTTACTCTTAAATGATTTGTTATTTTACTGCTGTACTTAAACTTCTTTTTCTGCTTTAACAAATTTTGCAAAAAATATTTAACTTGTTAATTTGATGTTAATCTTTTGTTGCTTTACAACATACCGTTTGAAGAAAACTTATCTCATCATACCTGCATCTCTTTCCCTGTAGGGCAAATATACGTGGAATCCATCCACTCAAGGTGTGATCCTGGGCGCCTTCTACTATGGCTACGTTTTCACACCCCTGCTCGGGGGTCGGCTGTCCGAGCTGCTGGGGGCCAAGTGGCTTCTCGGAGGAGGAATCTTTTTCACATCCTTGCTGACGTTGATCACCCCTATGGCGGCAGACTGGGGAATCGGTGTCATGGTAGCTTTGAGGGTCATTGTCGGAGCAGCACAAGTATGCTAATAAATTTAATAGTAAATTTTATATAAATAAATGCTTTAAAAACTTATTTGTTAAAAAAAATGAATTGATTTTTATTTTAATCTTTCTCTCTGTTTGTCTTCAATTTAAATTATTATTATTAATATTATGTAACCTAAAAATCAGGTTGCTTTTTTCAAATTCTCGAACAGGTGGAGCCACCCGTTTGGAATTCATTTCAATCCATTAATTGATAATTCCGACCTTAAAATATAAAAATCATATACTGTCTTTGAGAATAAGAAATTACTGTAGAAAATTTCAAAATACACGTGAGGAGACGTGAAAAATTGAAGACAAACTTTCATTTTACAAGCATGAAATAAGTCAGTTTAAATAAAAGTGTGTAGAAAATGAAATCATTAGTCACAAATAAACATTCAAATCGACAGTGCAGCGGGAAGATATTAAATAAAAGTTTATCTACGATTATGATTCTCATAAGTATTTAGTAATTAATATATTGAGAAAAGAATTCGATTATTAACATCACGAGATGGATATTCGATGTAACGATTTTCAATCTTTAAATCGAAGATTGTTTAATCCCGTGGAGCTATTTCTATGAGTTATTATCATGAGATATATCGTTTTCTTTTTATCGTATCTTTTTTTTTCTGTTACCTTAGTTAAATTTTTTAATTATTTCTTTCATAGAGAGTAATTACGCATTCATAAAGCTTTTTTTGTGTGGAAAACGTTTCGCTATTGTATATTCGTCCTAAGATTAGAATCATGATTCAGCAAATAGGAAATAAATGTGCACATGAAATATTAATAAATGATAAGTAAAACAATCAATTTAAAAGTCATAAGATGAAATAAAATTAAAAAAAAACATTCGATGAAGTCCTTTAAATCAAACTTATTTCCTTCGCGTTTTTTTAATTTTTAATTTTTAATTTATTTATTTATTTTGCAAATTTTTAGTAATGTGTTTGGAAACAGTGTCTTTTAAAAGTTTCCACGATCCCGGTATTATTCTTAACAGACTTAAATGAAGCATCAATCGCAAATAAATCATTTGAAAATGCAGCCCTCTCTTGAAACTTCTATCGCATTTCGAAGTAGTTATTTATTTGTTTATTTTCAATTAGGAATCTTTATTAGTAGTTCGAAAATCAATTCAAATTTCATGCTTTAGTTTCCAATGAAGAGATTTCAGCAGATCATCACTTATTAAAAAAATGGTGTGTGTTTTTTTGTAATTAAAAGAAAGACCTCACGGATAAACATAATAACTAATGGTATTTCTTCTATTACCATTATAATATTCACTGAGCGTTCAGGATAAATTGAAATATTAGTTACTTTTATAGTTGTCCTCTTTATATTTGATATATAAACAATCAAATGTAAACCATCATGTGAATTTCATGGTTATATTGAAAATTAATGTTTAGCTTAGCTAATTAATGGAGCTGTAAAATATTATTATAAATATTCTAGAGCTGGTACGCCGTATCACCAAAAAGTATATTCAATCAGAGGAAAGATATAAAAGATATCAAGAAATAGGCTTCAAACAGAAAATTGAATCGAGAACAAAGATTTTACCATCGCCAGATGGTTAATAGTAAGAATTTCTTACGAAAATTATTTCATATCTTTCAAAACAATTATCTCACAAAAATATCTGAAGAATAAAATAAAATCTTTTTAATTATATAAACTTCATTTCCTTACAATTTCCTTTCTTAATTTTAAATATATTTTCAATACACCATCTATAATTATGCTTTTTAAATATTATAATGGCATTCAAACTCATCTGTCAAAACATTCAATTGCCTGCTTTTGCCAATCATACAATCCATAGTAGGATTTTCACTTCCGCTTTTATTTCTTAATATATACACTTTTGAAGTTTTAGTAACTAATTCATTTGAATTCAGTTTTTTCAGTCATATATAGCAAAGGTGAAATATTTTTTAAAAGATAAAATTATTTAACCCCCTAAAAAGTCAATCTTCTGGACTAACAAACTGTAAAAAGGCGGTTTGTATCGTATAACCCGCTTATAACAGAGCAGGAGCCTATCGACAAGTGAACTATAGGCGAAGGGATTATTTTTTGTATAATAACTAGCCTCTTTCCAAAATGTCGTTAACACTGTAAAGTCTCGATCCAATAAAAGGTAGCGTTATGATCAAATTCTTTATTTACAGCTTTATTTACATAAAATTACAGTTCATCATCTAGGTTAACTGAGTTCTGGGTTAAAAGATTCTTATTCAACACAACAAGGATAGTTCCTCGAATACTTTCGAAGAAACCTCCCTAGGAAACAGCTAGCGGACTCTTTAGCGTTCTCGCAAACATGCCGTAGCTCCAGGGATCCACCGAATCTTTCGAGTGGAATTCTAGTCGGACACTCCGCTCTCTGCCTCAGTGTCCACGATTCTCCCCAATTCTCCCTCTCTTCCAATCTCCTCGCACTTTTATCCTGTTCCCACCCTCATTCACATCGGACCATTTTCCCGGTTATCCAATAATCGTTCAGCAACAACTTCACTAGTCTACCGTCGACCGTGGGAATCCGTTGGGGAACCACCCTCCACAATGTAAAGAATACAGGTTTACACCTGTTTCAAATACAATGCAGGTGGGGTCCCTTATCTGGACTCGCACTAAGTGCCCAGATGCCCTTACTTTAAAGGGGCTGACCACCTGGCACTTCTGGAAGCACTTACACTGCGGTAGGGCGTCGCCATTGTTGAAACTACTGTCTGGATGCTAATTATGGAGCGTAAGAAAAGAAACGTCATCATGGTCAAGCAGGGAAGAAGCTGAATCATTACAACACCTTCGTTTCATATTCATTTTCGAAGCTAATTAACAAAATAAGGAATGTGACAGTTGTTGTTTATTGTTTCAGAACTGATGAATGGAAAATGAATGATCAATGATGATGTTTTCATTTTAATTAATACAGAATTCAGACTTTGATCGCCAAAAGCATAGAAACTATCTTGAACATAAATTGAGTCGGCAGATTAATATATTTTTAAGCGCATGTCTGACGTGATTTTTTTAATATAAATTTTCAATTTATTTGTTGCACATAGGGCATGTGAAAATACATATTTTTTATTGGAACTGCACGTGTTTTCTAAAATGCGTTTTTTAATTGAACTGCGTGTTTTTGTTTTTTCCTTTCCTTCTTTTCCTTCTGGAGGAAAGATAAAAACCTACTTGAACTACTAACTGTCACTCCGATGATTAGGTATTCCACATGATGCGTTGCTCCCCGTGTTTTTGGAGATAATTGAAAGGTATAAAGGATCATAAACTTATTTAAGAAGGACGGAAAGATTACTTATCGGCTTTTAAGATATATACCAAGTTTCGGATAACTGTTTAAAATGATATCTACTCGATATGATATCGACATCGTGGTTTCGAACTTTCTTTCAGTCGTGCCGACAAGCATGATTCCCATCTTCAGTATGCTATCTAAACTACAAAAGGGAATGTCGCAGAATCTACGTTCCTCATTTTTATCTTTTGAAGGGGAAAAAATGTCTATGAATGAAATAGCCTGGAATAAATTAGTTTTGGCTTATCACCGGAACATGAAAGTTAACTTTAAAGAAAGAGGGTATCGATGCGAGCGCTTGTTTGTGATCATTCCTTTAAAATTATCCGCAGCTAATGCTGCGGATAATTATTTTATATTGACATAAAATAATTATGAAATATTAACCTTTCGCTGGTTATTAAACTTTACTGAATCTATCTTGTGATCCTCAGCGAATTTTTTGGCGTTTAATCAATGACCTGCAGTTAATGACTGAATACTGCAAATACTGAATTTTGTGTTTTATTGCGCATTTTTCCATCCAATTGCAACAAATTTTGACTGCATTTGTAGTCACAAAATAGCATACCAAATTTGATATATTTAAATCATTGCATTTTTTCAGTTATAGAGTTCACATGTTTCTGTAAGAACAGACCAATTGATAGTCAGTCCGTTATTGGATTTGGCTCAAAATTTAATAATTAATAAGCTTTAATTTGTCCGGCTTTATTGTATCCGTCTTTGCATTCTATGCATAGAGATTTTATATCATGCAATTTGCAGCACAAGTGTATGCCCAAAAACAATATGAGATTAAATAAGAAAGCATGTAATAGTTTAAAATACGTACAGTATAATTTTATTCAAAAGAACCCCGTTCCCGTTGATCTAGCTAAATGTAACGCAAACTCATGAACAGAAAACAGATTCGTAAAATGATTCTACAAATAATCATGAATGTTACCACAAATAAAAAGTAGAACAATAAAATTTACTATTTAACCAATTTAATATATTATATATATATATATATATATATATATATATATATATATATATATATACAGTTTCATAATTGATTATATAACTCTCTGTAGCAAATGATGCTGTTAACGACATGTTATATTTTGTTAAATCTTTTGTTCATTTTTCCGTTTCCAGGGTGTGAATTCTGCTTCAATGTACGCCATGTTCTCCAGGTGGGCTCCCACCCACGAAAGAAGTCGTCTGCTGTCCATCTGCACAATCGGTCAGCACGTGGGTACCATCATCACTATGCCGACTAGCGGCTTTCTCATACAGTACAATGTGGGAGGAGGATGGCCGTCTGTATTCTATTTATTCGGTAAATCACCGGATGTATTCTTTTCTACCATTTTTTCAACAAAGCTTTTAAAAAATGAATCAGTAGTTTGAAGGAGAAAACAAACACTAAAAACAAAAAAGAAAGAAAGAAAGAAAGGAATCGAAATGCTTGCAACTTGCATAAAAGTTGTTTATTTTATAGATATTAATTGTTAGTTGAAAAAAAAAAAAAAGAAAGAAAGAAAGCCACAGTTGTTGAAAACCTGTTATAAAAATTAAGTAAAAAAAACAAAACAAAAGAGCAGAAAAATTATATTTTTATTTTTCCCAAGACAATAATGTAGAATTTCATTCCATCCTTCAAACTACCGATTCATATAAAATAATATTTTTTATAAAAATATTTTTTCTTTTTTTTTTGTGGGGGTGGGGGGGATTTATCTATTGTATGACTAATTTTGTTATTATCTCACAAACATAAATGAATGTAAAGAATATGAAATATATAAAAATTCATGAAATTCGATGTCCAAAATACTGTTAAGATTTGTTGCCTTTAAATTTCCACATAATGTTTAATAATAATAATGCTTGTGGTGGAATGAAGATCATTATTATCCGTGCAGTGGAAGCATGACTATCCATGTTTATGAGAACATTTCTTTAACGATCACATTTCAACGAAACAAACACAAAATACGAAGACAAGACGAAACATTAACGCGCGCACATCTCAGTAGAACAGCATATCATCTCATTATAATTACAATGCACTGTGGGATGCGTACCTAATCAGGTCTCGCCATCTATTATCCAAAAGAAGAAATAAAGTAATGCAATTGCTACGTACTCATAATATTTGCGGTGTAATGTTTAATAAGAACAGTTTGTCACTGAATGTAAAAACAGCAATTTAATACTAAATTTTCTATATACAATTTTAAAGAAAACTTTAAAACAAATGCAAACGAATTAATTTATAAAGAATATTGTTAAATTACGAAACACATTCATTTTGCTTTAAATACGCTATACGTTAACAGTTACATGGATATCAATAAAACCCATATTCCCTTGGGTATATAATTCAATATGCAAGAAAATAAATTCTTGATATTAATATTTTGAAAAACTATAACTGTCAAGTTTAAAAGTAGATTACACGATAAATTAGAAGTTACAGATTAAAAATATTATTATTAATCGGTTCCATTTTTTTTGTTTTTATTTATTTATTTATTGTTTTGCTGTTAGTTAAATTTTGCATTTTCTTTATATTGCACAATAAAGTAAAAAAGGTCTATTGTAAATTCATCTAATAATTCTGGAGATTATTAATGTCGAGCTTTTATAATGTACTGATATGAAAATAAATTTAATTCGTATTAAGTGAAGTCGATGAATCGTTTTTAATGTATTCAACAGATGGCAGCACCATTTTCTAAAAATTTCAAGGAAAATATGTGTTAACATTATGCACATAAATGTACTTACTAACTTTTTAAGCACATATATATATTAAATGTGGAGTAGGTGTCCTAATTTTTTCTATCTTTAAATAGTCATAATATTTCATGAAGCAAAATAGATTAAAACAATAATATTTAATATATTTAAGAAGTCGCAACAGATTATTTATTTGACTAAATATTGCAGGTAATAAATAATGAAAAGTTGCTGTGTGCACTGCTGCCATTTTAATGCCATTTCAAAACAACGAAAGCACTATGCTTAAGAGAAAAAGATATTTTTTCAGTTATTAAGATATAATTTGCTGATTTAAATAGCAAAAGATTATTTTTGAATTCTTTCCTAAATGTATATTCATGCCAAACTAAAATAAAAAATGTTTTTTTTTTTTTTTTTAAGAAATTAGGCGGGTTTTTTTTCCCTGAAAAATTATTGAAATATTATTGTAAATATTTATTTAATTTAGATTTCTTCCCTTAACAGTAGAAAATTCTCTAGAATTGTATTGTACAACGATATTGTACAACATTCAGAATATTAAATAATTTCTTAAAGTCACTATAGTTATCTTTATATCCCTTTTTAAGAGGACTGTTTATCTTTTATGCTTTAGAATTTGTTGCATTCTAAATGAAAGAAATGTAATATATATTGAATGCATGATTTTTAAAAAAATCAATGAGTTAGGAAATTTTAAATTAGAAATGCCCAAATGGTTTTAAAAGATAATAAACAAATATAGTGCTCTATTAGTTTGACGGTCTAATCATAATAAAGCAAGCCTTCATAAAAATGTCGTTATGCAGAACTTCCATAGCCTTATCATGAATAAGAAGGAAAACTAAATATAAAATTATACTCGGTATGTTATTTCCTTTTCAAAAAATATATTTTTAAAGTTTATAAAATTTAATTCTAATAGAATATTTTTTAACGAAATAAAAAGAAATGAATGATTTATTAATATAAACTATTAATTTGTAATATGACAAGAATATTGTGCATAATATATTGAAATCTGTTTAAAAAAATAAATGCAGTAAAAAATTAATTTAGCATAATTATGAAACTTAATAAATGACAACAAGTTATTAAGATATTTAGCTAATTTAAGGACGAACTTATTATTGCTTAAAATTTAATAAACATAATTATTAGTCGGTGTTTTTTAAAGTAATTAATTGAATCACAGATGAAATTTGCTCTTTAACCGACTTCATCCTTATTTAATAAAATAGTTGGTAATTTAAAAGTGGTCAATACTTTACATTTTAATATAAAATATATATACAACATAAGCTTTTATATACTTTATTATATTTTAATAAAGTAGTAAATACTTTACGAATCAGTGAGCTTCATATTGGTTTATAACATGCAAGTTTATGTTCTTCATAGGTAAAATATTAGTAATATTCGAAATGAATTATTTTGTTCGATTATGTTGATATGCTATTGCACATCAATGTATTTTAAAATATAAAGCTAAAATCATGTTTAACAAAAAAAAAAAAACATTTTAATGCACCAAAGATAATTAAGTATACAAAAGTTCACCTCAAGTAACCAAAAATCATCAAAAGTTTTGTTTATAACAAATTTTTAGTAATATTCAAAGTATATTTTTATATTTTACGTTTATATTATCGGCTGTGGATATTAATTTGTTTCTTTATCTTTTAGGATTGATCGGCTGTCTGTGGTTTGTGTTTTGGGTATTTTTGGTGTACAATACACCTGCCGAGCACCCCCGAATCTCCAAAGCTGAGCTTGTGTATATACAACAGCATTTGCCTCAGACATCGGCTGAGCGGAAAGTAAGTTTTTGTTTTCTCCAAGTTTCTTGATTAATTGTAAGCAGAGAGTGGGGATATACCTCGCAGTTAAGCGGATTATATAATAGAAAATATATTCATGATTTTTCATTGGTCAATTTTTAATATTCTTTTAGTGAAACCATTAAGTGTGAAGCGAGGGCAATTCTTTTTTAACCAATATAACTAATTTCCTATTAAAGTATCTTTGCACGGTATCACCCCCTATAGCGATGGTTAATAGCATACAAGCTGTTGCATCATTGTTATGCGGTTTCTTTTAAACTGAAATTTTGTTTTTCGATTAATTTGTACTTTTCCAAAATGACTTGTTTAACTTTTTAAAGTATGAAAATAAAGTATTTTTCTCTTATGAAAAATTATTTATTAAATATGTTACATATAATTTTGAGGCATCTATAAAATTCATAAAATACTCTTAGGTAAAGCATTTTTTATTTTTTGCATGGAATAATATCGCGCACCAAATCCCAGACTGCGCAGAATTGATCTGTTCAGAATGTATTCATTCAACAGGTCTAATTTTGAATAAAAATGGAGAAATTGACTCAGAAAATGATTTATTCTGTTAAAAAAATGCCAGATCTCACAATATTTATAGATGAAAGTTGTTTTTATTGTTTTGAAACCTTAAAAACTAGAAGCCCAAAATTGTAAGGAAAGTTTCATTTTTTTTTTTCAATATCCAATAATGCTTTAATAAAATGAGAAATTAAAAGATGAGAAGGTTTTTTAAACATATATATCTTCCATCATGTATCTTCTAACACATTCCATGAGTGTAGGTGGCCAAGACGATTTCTCTCACTTTTTATTTTTATTTATTATTATTATTATTTTGCCTTTTAATTGCCTACTGCTTGGAATCAACCCCTTTCCCCTACGTAATTTAAATTTAATTTAAATGTCAATTAAATATTCCATATTGGCACGGACTCACTGATGTTTTTCTTAAAGATGGGAAATTTGTATTTATCCTTGTGTTTGATAAAAAAAAAAGTTTGGTTTGGTTTCCATAACAAAACAGAAATAATAACAAAATAGATGTAATACTTTCTATTCAAAACTTTTTCAAAAAAAATTTCTTCATTAATTTTGTTACCACATGAATTTTACCCTTTAGAATTTTTTTTTTTTTTTTTTTTTTTTCTTATTTTGCCGTCAAGAAAATAGTTTATTTTCCCAGATATTTTTCATCTTTTTTTTTTACGGTGAAACTGAATTATTTAATCTTTAACAAGGCTATTACTGCAGATAATTTTTTAAATGTTCAAAAATACCTATGAATTTCAAAATGTCTTATAAAACATTTCCTAATGCTAAACTGCATTTAAAGGAAATCAACGAGAAATCGAAAAGGATATATTTATTCTTTTCTATACGAATAACACAAATTTATCTATAGCAATTTATAAATATTGTTATAAAAAACATCTGCTTTCACCAGTAATATTTATTATTAATTTAATTTTTCGCGATCATCCTTATCATGATTTTAAAGAATGATGATTAAAATTTTTTAATTACCTATTTGCAATTAATTGTAGAATTTTAATTGCATTACCGTGACACGAATATCAAAACACTTTTAGTTGAAACGATTCAATTTTATCTAAACCCACTGGAAATATTTTTTTTTTCTAAACAAGTACGTTTCATGTAAGGAACAATAAAATTTGTAAGAACATTGATTATCCTGATTAATACACGATATGTACTATTTTGCCCCAATATTGCATGATATTTTTTATATTGTACAATATTGTAGCGATATGGCAACAATATTACAAAGCATTTTATGTTGCCAATATGAGTACAATTAGGGTTTTATTGGTTTTTACAAAAAAGAAAACGAAACTTGTCCAACTGCTCTTCAAAACGCGTTATTAAAATCTCAAAACCAGAACAGTGAGTCGATGACATCACAATCACTTGCGTCAGTATGCAAATTACTCAACGGAAATTGACATAACTGCTCACACACCTCTCAGAACTTGCCCAAACCAGAACTGTCATCTTACTCAACCACTGGCTCACTTTCTTCGAAAGGCGCACCATCACCATAATGGGTAAAAATCTCGCCTAACCTTGAAACGAAAAGGGTCTTCCACCTATCGAGAAAAGCTCTAAAATGTTCCATTGCTCTTTTTAAGAATAAAACAACGCAAAACCACATTTCAATAACCTTTCTTCTCACTTCGACCAACGGTAACAACAGCTTGCCACCAAAAAAAAAAAAAAAAAAAAAAGGTGCTTGATGACACGCTGACGCAACCGTTATGACATCAGAATGGAACGCATGACACAACCCCGGTCGGCTTCCCAGATCAAGTTGAATGACGGCATGGCGATGTGACATCATCCCCACAACAGACGCAGGTCCGAGCGGGTTTGTAGACCCGTCTGATTCCTGAAAAATCCAGGTTGGCTTATTTCTTCGAATAGTTGACATAGAGGGTCGAAAACCTTGCCGTGTGCTCAGTGATGTCGGGAAAAATGTGTGTTAAAAGGAATTCGCGTGCGTGCTAAAAAAAATTGTGAGCAACGTGATCGCGTTTTCGTATAATACCCTTTGTGCCACCTGTTATTGAGGGGAAAGCTGTAGGTGCGTTATTTGAAGTGAAGCATTTAATCGTCACCTAATATATCTCGATCCATAACCTGATTTACTAAGGGAACAAATAGCATTTAATTTTATTTTTAAAAACTTTTCATTTGTTTCACTTGTCTCATGTTTGTAAGGCAGTAAATTTTTACAACATGTACGTATTTCCATTTATGTTGCATGAAAAAATGTAAACATTTTTAACTATTACATTTATTTACTTGCTAACTGCGACTCCGTCCAGGGAAAACATCAAGCGTGTGCGAATATAACATACAGCATTTGAAAAAAATTTCACAGAAATGTTTATTGTTGAAGAACATGCAAATCATTTTAAAATTCAATTGAATATCAATACAAATTTTTTAATTAAAAATGACTCTTTTGTTTAAAAAAATTATTAAAGGAAAAAATATTTATGAATAAAATTGCAAGAGTTATGAGGGGTGTGTGATAGTAACAGTTAAAGCATCTAGAAAATCTGCTGACACGATTTAAAGCCCATTGAAAGAGATCTTTAAACATTTGTACTTTCAAAAAATTGATTTTTAGATTTTAGTCTATTAAAATGGATGGCATTTTACTGATTACAGAGATATATAATTTGTATAATTTTAGAAAGTCGGAAATTTATATATATTTACAATGAATCTAACAGGTGCTACATGATAGAAAGGTAGAGTTGCTTGCCTTTTCTTCGAATCACGTTTTTTTTTTTTTTTTTTTTTTTTTTTCAAATTTTTGTACGCATAAAACGTATTCTGTTCATTACAAACGTATGAAATTTTATACAACAGTATTTACAAACTTCATGCGCCTGTTAAACATGTTTTTATTATTTCTGCATAATAATATTGATCTTCAGTAACTATTTATCATGAAAAATATCATATATTCTTTAGATTTTCTAATTACACGATATTCATTATTTTTTGAAACTTTTATTATAAACAGATTTAAATAAAAATAAGTTCATTGTAATTATTAAATCTATGCTGATATATTCTACTAGTTTTGAAATGATTTTACTC
Source organism: Argiope bruennichi (assembly GCF_947563725.1). Lineage (NCBI taxonomy): Eukaryota > Metazoa > Arthropoda > Arachnida > Araneae > Araneidae > Argiope > Argiope bruennichi. The sequence goes on along the minus strand of NC_079156.1, from coordinate 14,459,653 downwards.
AGAATTATTTTTTCTGAACTTGCCGATTTGTGGTTAGGACTCGAAAACTGTCGTATCAAAACACACATTCGCTTTGCCATTTAAAAAACAAATACGTTAAGAAATAAATTCTTATCTACAGTTTTACGATTAAAATATATCTTTCGTTCTATTTGCTCTAATGTTCTGTATTAATTGAAATGTGGAAAGTAAATAAAAGTACATAAATATAAGTATAAAGAATAATTTAAATATATGTATATATATATAAAAGAAAAACGAAATCCTTGGTGCTTAGTAGGATAGTTAAAAGTGAAAAACTGAAAAGCGTACATTTACAATACTTGAGAAAATGACTGAGAAACTAATTATATATCTAAGAGGAAATATAAATCCCCATTTTTTCCCCCTTGTCTATTATATTTTGATTTCGTCTTGCCGTATATTTTGTGTATTTTTACATTCTACATATTTAAAAAAGAATGCATTTTGTAATCGATTTTTCATTCACTTTAAGATATTTTAGAATTCTAGAACGTTATATACTTGTGTGCTGTCGATGACAATAACACACAAGCTTACAAACTCGTTTCCGGTTTATTATTTTCTGCATTTAATTATCAGTTAGTCATCAAACAAGTTAAATTTTAATTCCACGTCAGTGGCACCACCTGGTAATGATTTAATGAAACAATAGAATATGAACATAAAAAATAGAAAACAATTTTTATAAAAAGCCTACTGTTTAGTAGGCTGAAAAAAATGCCCTTTTAACAGTTTCTTAAATGAATTTTTCATTATTTGTCCAACTTTACGATTTTCTGACAGGTAAAACAGTATTTGAAATTTAATAAATTTCAAATATTGTTTTACAGATTTATTTAAATTCACAATTTTATGAGAACATCATTGCTCTGCTGCAGGAATACGTGTCTAGCAACTTAACGGACTCAATGGATGTCGGCTAAAAAATTAACTTTTTGAATTTTAAAAGATTAAATAATCACACATAGAATATAAAATGGGATTTCATAGGAATTTCCAACAAATATCCAACAATAATAAAATGAATCGAAACCTTTTACTTTCCCGTATTCGAAGTATACAGAAAGTAATGTAATTTTCATGTAATGTAAATTTCGAACTCGAAATTTTGACAAAATTCCATGTTTTAGACTTCCTTCCTATGTTTGAAAAACAGATTTAAAAAAAAAAAAAATGTCTCTCTATCTGCCCATCTATCTGGATGTGACAAAAATACGTTGAGCTTGATGGATGAAATTTGATATACGGCCTTTACACGAAATTTGAATATTTCTATCAAATTTTTAGTAAAATCCATCTGGTACATAGTTTTAACATCTATAGTGAGACACCTATCAAATTTTGAGCTAAATTCAACAAGGGATTGAAAGTCTGTCGGTCTGTACTTTCAAAATGGGAACTTTTAACCATTATAATTGGGATAGCTGAAAAACCCAATGCCAAATATATGAAATTTGGTGTGTATAATTGTTTTCTGAGTGTAATTGTAGTCCTGTGTCAAATTTTGGTTTCATTCAGTTTGGAAAAAATTGCGTCTGAAACAGAAATTCATGTTAATTTAAGAATATGCGAGAAAGTTCTGAAGAAATTACTCCCGTCTGTTTTTTAAGATGATGTAACACGATTGACATGTAATAGTTTTCTGTATCTGATACTCTAGAAAGAAATAAAACATGCAGGATTATTTGTTTTTGCGCTTATTCTTTTTCAGTTATCTCTCGCTAAAAACTATGAAACCTAATATTGTTCTATATGCGAATATATACTTTTACCAATTTTATTGTTATTGTTTTTAATTTTATTCATCTACCAACCATTTAAAAATACACAAAGTGTCATTTTTCTTTTTTTCTGCTATTGATTAAATAATAAATAATAATATAAGCCTTTATTTAATATTCCTTTATTCTTGCATTGCATTATATTATTTGTAAAGTGAAATTTCATAATCGACTTTTCATTTATGTATTATTTTGATTACATAAGTAAAAAGATGATGTTTCCATTACATTACATTAAATTGATTTATACTTCTTTGATATATGACTGCTCTGAAATTTTATTCAGCTGCGTTTTATCGGAAACAATAAAATATTTTAATATTTGCAGAACCTGACTATCGGTTAATCGATCAGTTTGAGCTTTAAGTTGGATTTTATATGAGAGATACTATATGGTACTAAATATGACATAAAAATTAATGTGAAGATATTGTAATATCGATTAGGATGAATTATGAAAATATGAAAGTAGAAATCATTTGAAGTAAAAAAAAACAAAAACATTTATCAATGTGAAAATAAATCTGAATAATAATAATATAATAAATAATAAAATATAAAAGTGAAATAAAATAAATAAGTGAAAATAAATTTTTTGTCAGAAATCTTGTGATCAAAACTAAAATTCCAAAAGCTTGACATATTGAAAAAAATACGATAAGGAAATCAATTCAGAACAATTACCAAAATAGAAAAAAATTATTTAAAGTTTATTAAAAATTAATATATATTCTGAATACAATTAAAATTCCAATTTATTCAAAGCATTTTATCTGCACATCATTCGTTTTAAAGAAACGTCAATTTTAAAGACTATGTTTATTCGTTATATATTTCATTATATATCCATTATATATTCAGTTTTAATATTTCTTAATTCATTTAACGTTACATTTTATTTTCTATTAGTATATTAGATTATAAAATATATATAATTTCTATAATATATATTCGCATTTGATTTGAAGCCGAAGTAACATGTGCTATTTTTCAGTAGCAAAACCTATATAGAAACTGCATTTGAAATTTTTGAGGAGTTTTATTTGCATTCTTTAGTTATTTTTTCAAATGAAGATATATTTTTTAATGTATATGCTTTCGCCACTAATTGCATTTTCAAGCAAACCATGCATTGCAACAATTGGAAACTTTCGGCCAATATGTGGCAATAAAATTGCGGTCTTATACCGGATGTGAAAAGACTTCTTTATGAATATGAATGAGCGTTGAGTTCAATAAATAAAATTTGGAGTTGGGAACTGACTGACAACGGAAACTGACTATAAAACTAAAATTAATTAAATTAACTTCACATAAGATTTGGGTTATTCGTATTGTCGCAAACACCCACATTACTCTGTTACGCGTGATTAAAGCAGTTAATTTTTATAATTTCAATTGAGACTTTTTTTATGTTGAAAGAAAAGTTGCATAATTAAATATTTGATAAACTGGAGAATATTTAATTCGCTATATTTCATAAAGACTCACTCTTCCACAAATAAGAGTATACTGTATTGCATATTATGAAAAAAATACACATCGCCTTCGAATGTAATCTCTTTTTTTTTCTCTCTCTCTCTCTCTCTCTCTTTACTCTATTTTAGAGAAAACTATGCAAATATTATTGTAATGGATAACCATATATCTATGTGCATATACAAACAGAAACATTTACTATATGAGGCAATATTTAAGGCAATATTCTTAAATACACAAAAAACTGCTACTGAACGTTTTGGTTCAATTGTTCTTCTATTCAAACTTATTCATAGAATCGCATTTTCAGACTAAATCTATTATGGATACAAATAGTAAACATGCACATAAAAAGTAATCTTTATTGGCGTACTAATATTGTTTTGAAGTTACACCATTTTTTATTTATTAACTAATTATGATTGTCTGTTTATCGAATCGCATTTTCCTATCATTATCTGACACGAAAATACGTAGGTTCTTATACAAGAAATTAATTTGATAAGCTTAAAAATGTTTGATATTTTCTAGAGTTTGATATTTTCTCTCCCAACTGTTTTAATGATCTTGGCAAGAAACATTTTTTCACTATATTTAAAATATATTTTGACGATTTTACCATCGACGATCGATTTAATAACTTTTAAGATATCCCTTCTTTTGACAAAATTAGTTATTGAATATTTCCTACAAAAATCTATGTATATAAAACGCTAACATACATATCACAAAAAATCTCTCTTATTACTTATTACCGAGTGGCAACAGTCAAATATAAACAAAATGCCATACTAACGTTTTAGACAGTTTTATTGCAGGTTTCTATAGCTTCACTTAATTCACACTTCACTTAATTAGGAGCTGCAAAATATTGTTAGAATTTTTCGGGTGCGGCCTGTCACTAATCCAAAGAAAGAATATACAAAGGTCAGGATGTTAGAAATAAGCATCAAGCAAAGCTTAATTAGGCTTAAATAATAGCGAAAATAGGCTTAACTGTCGCTAGATGGATCATTTCTTGGACTTGCCTATAAAACGAATGCTCATATCTTCCAAAATATTATTTCCTAAAAATGGTTTTTGCATTACCTCAAAATTCAAAAATAAATAAGTTACATCTTAATGCTATCGATTCTTTTTCTTTATTTTAAATATTCTTAATTATTCATTTTGGTTTTAATTTAACACAATGTTATAATGAAATTGAAACTGATCCATCAAAATACTCATTAAAGTACTTTCGCCAGTGTTAAAATTCAGATGAAAAAGTTTGCTTTCTTTGGAAAGCTTGCTTTCGAAGGAGGATTTTCACTTCTGCTTTTATTTCATAATATGTACATTTTTTTTTTATTTACACGTCAGCAATAAATAGTAGAGTGATTCAATTAAATTCATGTCTTTCAATCTTATCAAATAAAACGCTGAAATATTAAATATATATGTATATATTCCATATTTATCCTTTTTTCTGCCTAAAAAGTCAATAACCCGGACGAACAAGCTGGTCGCCAAAGGCGGCTAGTTATATGAATGGTAACAATTGCAGCTTTGTATAATTTAAGGCGATGACACAAGTAAAAAATCTAATGACTTTTCTTTCACAGAGCCGTCCTATCCCGTGGGGCAAGATTGTTCGCTCCAGAGCCGTGTGGGCGGTGACCGTGGCCAAGTTCGCCGGCACCTGGGGCTTCACCTGCCTTCTCACCAAGTTGCCCGCCTACCTGGCCGACGTCCTGCATTTCCCCATACAGAAGGTAAGCATTCCAGACACTTTCTTTTGATTTCACATTCTCATCTTCAACTAGAAGCAGGATGTAGAATTCATCTACAAAAGTCCCTGAAGATATTTTGTGGTTTGCTTTGGCTGCATAACAAACTTTCTTTCGCCAAACCACTTATTAAAGAAGACTTCATCAATACAAATTGATAACGAAAAATTTGTTCATTTGCACCAACTTTGATAAGAAACTCCAAACCATTAAATTGGTTTTAGCCTATTGACATTCGAAATCAATTTTCCATTAATTGGTTTTAAATATCCCATTTCAGTATGTTTTTACCTTCTTCCAATGATATGTTTCATATTTTGATGTCAATAATGAACTTTTGAAAAAAGTTTTACTATGTCCTTGCATTCCTTTTATGGTTTGGAGTTTCTTATCAAAGTTGTCAAAAAAATTTATTTATTTTACAAATTCAAACTTGCTTTTTCCATGAAGGGGAACATATAAACATAAAATTCATTTCTAGATATCGAAAATATGGAATTATGGTTATTCCCTGTATTTCAACCCAGAATCCAAAGTTTGCCTCATATAAATTAAAATTTTATTATTTTTTAAATAATATTTTACAATAAACTTATTAAATAAAGAAATATTTGAGATAAGATCTTGAAATAAAAACTTAATTTATAATTAATGATTCAACTAGAATTTGTACCATTTAACATATTCTTTAATGACAGCAAACTGTTCATATAAGTAACAAATGCAAAATGAATTTTAAAATTAATGCGATGCGATTTATTTTGTGTGTTCTAAATAAGCATGAATTGACGCCATAATAAAAGATTAATTTATCGAACATTTGAATAGGACATCTTTTGCGTTCTGTAGATGGAATCCATTTATTGCTTTCTTGAAATCGAAGTACAGTAAAAATATTGCAATCGTTAAAAAATTCGAACTTGAAATTTTGACAAATCTTCATGTTTTAGATCTCCTTGAGTCTAAAAAATATATTTTTGACAATAAGTCTGTCTGTCTGTGACAATTCAAAAACATTCTGATCTAGATGAATGAAATTTGGTGTACGGTCTTTTCACCAAATGTGAAGATTTCTATCATAATGTTGAAAAAGATCTATTCAGAGGAAGTCTGTCTGTCCGGCTGTTCGAATATAATTTAACAGGATAACTACACAACGGAGAGAGTTATATAGATAAAACTCGATGCACAGATTTAACATCTATAATGTTGACACCTATCAAATTTTGAATTGAATCTGAGAAGAGCTTGAATGTCCGTCATTCTGTATTTTCAAATTCGCGAAAATCCGATAACTTAAAAAAGCAATGACTTAAATTTACCAAATTTGGTGCATGAGTTTGTGGCTTCAATTGTAGTTCAGTGTCAAATTTTGGTTTCAGTCGGCTGGGAAAAAAGGTGTCTAAAATACAAATTATCCTTTATTAGAGAATATGCGAGAAAGTTTTAGAGAAACCACTCCGCTTGGATTTTTTTTAACATTTAAAACGGAATGACAACGATAAATCTATATCTTATTTCATGCATACATAAATGTTATCTAAATGATTAAGGAAATGCGTAAATATTTTTAAGTTAAGGTATCAAATTAATAATAACGCTAGATGCACGTTCTGTTAATTGTCCAGAACATTTTTGTGTGTGACTTTAAAGGTCAAGAAAATATTGACTTTCGTTACGAAATACTTCAAATGAATGAGATTTCTTCAGTCTGCTCTTTCCAGCACACGCCATTGAAATTTGATTGTCACTAGGATATTGCGTTTCGTCGGTTATATGTCTGGAAGTAATAGGAAAATATTGAATACGACAGGAAGGCCTTTCACTTATTGCGCAAAACTTTATGACAAAATATTTTGATTTCTGATGGGGTTGCGCAATGGAAATTTCGCTTCTCTATTTCACTTTTGTATCAAAGACGAATATTCAGAAAATACACTTTTTTTTTTAATAGCAGATGTATCCATGAGTCTGCTCATATTTCAGTATTGAATTGCGTATAAAAAAGTGCGTAAAAATCATTCATTTTCCTTACCAGCATATCTGTATTTTTTTCTTTTTCCTTTTTAATTTTTTATGGGAGTGATTAGAGAATTGCTCAAGTTTGTAATGACGAATTATTTGGAAAGAATCCGTTGTGGAAGTTTATGTTGAATTATTTTTAAACACTTCATATAAATGGATAAAAAAAATGACTGCTTTGATTAAACTATCAAGTTAAACGTCAAAAATAATGGAATGTTTCTGTCATTTTTTAATTATAATATAATAAAATCACAATTCAAAGATCTAGTCAGAAAAATTTTCTTTTTGTTTGTAAAAGAGGAATAAAATACGAATTGAAATTCGAACAGTTTAGAGTTATTCTATCTGCCAAAAGCAAATACATAACCAACATAAACTGCAGGCAAATTAATATAATCAAACAATCAGTAGAATCGTCCTCAATAAGTTTTCAGTTTATTAAATACGATTTCCACTTTTCAAAACTCTCAAGATTTGAATGCTGTTATATGAATTCTGATCTTCAAATAATGACTGCAACGATTTTTCTATGTTTTTATTTATTTAGTTTGTTTTGGCTATAATATAATAGAATCACAGTTAAAAGATCCAGGTCTAAAAAAGTTCTTCTTGTTTGTAAACGAGAAGTGAAACATTCGATTTTCGAATGGTTTATAGTTATCCAATCCCAACATCTGACAAAAGCAAGCTAATAACCAACGTAAATTTCAGCCAGTTTAATATAATTAAATGATCAACAATTTTTTAAAAATTTATTAAGTACGATTTCCACTGTTCAAAACTCTTACAATTTGAATGCCTGTATATGTTTTTTAGTTTTAGTTATATTAGTGTCTCGTTTTAAAGTAACACTAGGGCTATTTTGGGACGTACCTCTTAATTTTGAAAGAGATGAAAATGAGGATACCTGAGTTGGCATCCCCTCTCTCCAAACTTGCACACCACACCAGCGGGAGGGCATTTGGCCCCGGCGGATTTAACGGTGCACCAGACATGTTTACACGACGGTTCTTCGATAAAATCGGATCTCGAACCTGAAACTTTCCGGTTTCGAGACCTTACCACTAGACTACCGTGGCCGTGTGTCTTTATATGAATTCTGATCCTCCAACAATGATTGCTTTTAGATTATTAGAAAATTAAATAGCTTTATTTTAAATCTGATCCGAAAATGCATGCATGTTGTATCAGAATTACATAAAAGTCGTATTTGGCTAATGCGTTCTAAAATGTAATGTAGATTCATAGTATTAAGTCCAAAAGACTGCAAACCAAATTATGAAAGACTTACTTGTCCCTGTTCTGTGTTATAGATTTTATATACAGACGAGAAGAAACACTTGTAGATTATTTTTTTCCGATTTATGTCTACCTATTTATAGAAAGGGATCTAAAATGTGGAAGTTATTCCAAATTTTAAGATTGTAATACTTTCACATTGTGTATTTCGAATTCGAAAAAATAAAAAATAAAATTAAAATTAGACTAATTTTTTTAAAATACACAGTAATATGATTTTCAAAATAATATTGTAAGATCAGGTTTCATCATTGATTATTTCCAGAAATAAAACCTACAAAACTACTTAACAATGATTTATCAATTGCAAAACTTCTTTATTACCCTCGAATAATAAATTGCTAAATACCTTTTGCATAAATTGCATCCCTGAATCAACAGCGCGTTCAAAATAGAAAACATTACACCAATTGCCGGTGTGTTGCAGAGACGTAGTAATAGCTCTTTACACAAAGATGGATTGTAATTGCCCGATGACGCAACATTGCACGATTTTGATACAGGTGTTTCTATTGAATGAGATGTGTTTTATCGCAAATATCTCTAGACATTTCGTCATCGCTTAATTGTAGAGAAAAGGTTATTTTTCTTCCTTTTTTGTTGTTGTTGTTGTTAATGTGTTTGAGTAAAATAAAAGTACTATAAATCCTCCTGCAAATTTCCTTTTTTAAAAGACTTAGATTGTTTTTTTAATTGGATCATACATTGAACAAATTTTAATACTAAAAGTTTTTTCTTAATTATTAAACAAAAAATTAGAATCTGTTATTCAAATAATGAAAGTAGCAGAGCAATAAATGAATACAAATTAGCACGAATCATCGCTTAATTGTAGAGAAAAGGTTATTTTTCCATCCTTTTTGTTGTTGTTGTTGCCATTAATATATTCGAGTAAAATGAAAGTACAATAAATTCCCCTGCAAATTTCTTTATTTAAAAGAATTATTAGATTTTTGTTTAATTAGATACTCATACATTGATAAAATTTTAATACTAAAAGTCTTTTTTCTGAATTATTCAACAAAAAAGTAGAATCTGTTATTCAAATAATGAGAGTAGCATAGCAATAAATGAATACGAATTAACAAGAATATGTTAAATTTGATATAAACAGTTTATTTTGATATGCTTTCCAAAATTTTTTTATCACAAAATTTCAAACCAAAAGTTTTATAAAATCTTTTCACATGCTCCGCTTATTTATTTGCATAAGGACAGGGAGATTAAAATTCAAATGGAGTTTAAATGTGAAGGATGTATTCTGTATTTTATCGCGCATCAAGAACATCAGATGCTCCGAAAAAAATACTAAAATAAAATTCATTCTATTCCATTAAAATTTTATAGCGCTCTAAAATACTTAATTTCTGGATTACTTTTATATATTTTTGAGCCATCTGCTATTTTGGCAAGGAAAAAAAAGCAGAACTTAATTTGAAAATTATTTAAAATTCTTATTCTAAAAATTATCGAGAAATATATTTAGTAAAAAAAAATGCAAACCTATATTAATTAAAAAGATTTTTATCTCTTTTCCATGGTTGTTCATGTAACGTCACGTTCTTTTTTTATGCTTTGAAGGAGAAAATGAATTTTTAAAACAAAATTAGCAAAAATTACATTTGACATTTTTTTTCTATAGATTTAAAGAAGAAATTTAGTTTTTCTTCTAAAAGATACTGTCAAAATATTATTCTGAATAGAAATATACAGGATTATGAGGCATTTTTGAAGAGTTGTAATAATTTTTGGGAGTGAATATAGTCCTATATAGAGATTAGAAAATCTCTCATTTCATGATATTGCGTCATTTTTAAATTTATTATATCGCTACATGAGCAAGTAAATGTATTTAAGAATTAATCAAAAGCTCAAACAAAAAAATTTAATTCAAGAGTATAAATTTCTTAAGAATTGCATATTATATTTAAAACAATAAAATATAATTTTAATGGCAATTTTTGAATTATAAAATTTAATTGTAAAAGAATTCTTGAAATTACGAATTTCCTGAATTCTTTTGAAAATGCTCCGTTTTTAAAAATAATGATCAACTAAAGTATAATTACAATACACATTTATAGTATAGAGGACTCTTTTTTTTAATGTTAAATTTTTTTAATGATAATTAAATATGTAGGATTGTCTTTTTGTTTTCATTATACTATTTAGATAACAGATTTTCATTATAATTTGGTATATTCTAAATAATATATTTATGAGAGAAAAAGAGCTTAAACATACTTATATCTGTGAAATACAACTTTACATTTAATTTTTCTTCCTTCATTGTAACTGCATCTGACTTTAAAATAATGCATCAAAATATCTAAGAGTGAATTAAAAGTATTTTATTTTTAAATTCCATATTCATTATTTTTGCTAATAGTCCTTAAAGCGATGAATGAGTTGAAACTACTTGTACTTTTGCTTTTCGTATTTTTTTATTAATTCCTTAACGCTTCTTTCTAAATGAAAATTAGTAATTTATTATCGAGACAACAATTATTAATGTTTCCTTAAAAAAAAGAAGAAACATTAATTTATATTTTTAATCTTAAGAATTTATTCAAAAAAAATTAATAAAGTTTTTTTTTTTTTTTTTTTTTTTTTTTTTTTGGTTACTGTCATTATAAATTTCATCAAAAAATTGATATTAAAAAAGTCTGAAACCAAGACAAAAAGGCTTCGAACCCATTTTTTCTTTCTAGGACTTTTTGGAACAATTTCTTTCTAGAAACAAAGGTCTTTCCAAGAAAGGAATTCAACAAAGGCTTTTTAGTATTTCCTCTTTGTCAAGAAACACAGTAACACGAACCACCTTGCAGTTTTGAAGTACCGCATCCTTCAAGGATAAAGACGAACTTTCAAATAACCTCCTCTGCTGCATTTTTAAATGACGAACCGGAAGAGCGATCTTAAACATGTTTACTAAGCGGAAAAACGTCTAAACAATCGCGCGGCATAAATTATTCGGACTCATAAAGGTTGACTGTAACTGTCGCGCTCCACTGCTTGTTGTTCTATGCAAATGACCGCGTGCTTGAAGTGACCTCACGAGTGTATTTTTTTCCCTCAAAATTATTCGAATGCTTGAACTTATTGGAGCTGAATGGAGATTTTCTGAAATGTGTTTGTGTTCCTGTTCCCACAGGGTTTTTTTAAAAATTGTTTTATTTAAGGAACAACAACAAAAAAAGGTTTTTTGAAAAATTTAAATTATATTAAGAGCAATAAATTTTCAATAATGAAATATATATATAATATTTTCTAAGACAATTTAACTCTCGTAAATTCAATGAAAAAATTATCAAAGTGAAACAGATTATAACTGTTTTCATGAAATTCTAATTAATCATTTTTATGATTTTCTTAAAAAAATTTCGTTTAAACATTAATACAGAAATGCTGGAATTATTTTTAAGGAAAGATTTCCTGTTAAATTCTTGTAAAAACAATAGCATTTTTTTTTGTATTAAAAGACTATTTCAGTATTTTAAAATTGAATAAAATGAAACAAACAATAAAAACAAATTTAAAAAAGACTTTTATTAGTGTTTTAAAAAATTAATTATTTTTATTTTATTTTTAGCCATGAATTTATAATTTACTATTGTAGATTATATAAAATAAAATCGACAAATTTTTTTAAAAAAATATTCTCTGTCATTGGCTGGTATGAAATCAAATTTCCATGAAATTATAATTGATAATGAATTTCTGTAAAAATAAAATTAGTATATTGTCATCTGGTGACATTAAATGAATAAAATTTCAAAATTCTGATACATCAAGACGTGAGAGAAAAATTGTCTGCAAAATTCTGTCTTTAAAAAATGTAGTAAATATCAAATTATGTAAAAAACGATATAGTATTTAAATTTAAAAGCTGAGTTCGAGGCTTTTCTGAATAATGTTTGAGTATTTTCTCTTTGATTATTCTTTTCAGAAGGTATACATCATTTGTGTAAAATATGTTTTCATTGAGCCTATTCCATACTGAAAACTGAAATTGGAACTAGTATGTTTAATCTAAAAAGTATTGAAGTAAAACATTACTCTAATACTTTTTTACATTTCTCCATAAAACAGAAAAATTAATAAGATAAAAAAAAAATTAAAACTGATTATTTGTATGATTACAGCAATTTAAAATTGAATCTACTTCGCTACTAATTTATGAGTCTAATTATTCTTGTCTTTTTTTATTATAGTATTTCACATTTCAGCAAATATTTTGCTGATAAAGAATGCATTGGTCACATTTCTAACATTTAATAAAAATACACACGAATAAAAAAACTTCTGTCAACTTTTCTTATCTTCAAAATCCAACAACAACAACAAAAAAAAAATTAGTAATATTATTACGCGACTTTTTAAACAGTATTTCATATATATTTTATGATATATCTGATACTATTCTGGTAGGAAGTGAGAATTTTCAACTTCTATAGCAAAAGACTGAAAGCGTAAACAATGAAAGTTATAAAAGAATTCATATTAAAATGTCAAACAAGCAATTTAACAATTAGAGTTGCAGTTGAAAATTTTGAAATTAAAACGTATTTGGTAAACTGATTTGGTAAATGCATTTAGTATACGCCTCTCTATTTTAAAAATTATTCAGATAAAATATTTAGATATTTTTTTTCATACCAAATCAGTTCATTTCCCTTTCAGAATACGAATAATTAAACCGTTTCTTTTTCTCAATTTATTTTATTTCTTTTTTATAAAAATCAGAATGGTAATCATTTAGACAATTTATAAACACTTTTATTTAATTTCATTATATTTATAAGGATTGTATCTGATAATCTCCATTTACGCTTAATTTACAATATTCCATTGTTTTAACCTTTTGCACTCGGATGGTGCTTTTTAGTCACCATTCAAGATGATGCATCATTTTGACGTTTTATTCATTTATTTTTCAATTTTGATTGTTAAAAATACCTGCAGAATGGATATATTAATTTAAAGATATAAATTAATTAAAAAGATATAAATTAATTTTTCAGGTAATTTCAAATTGAAACAATTATATATATTTATTTTTTGGAACAATAAACAAGCCCTTGTATTAGGTGAATAAATTTGCATTGAATTACTTTACCGAGTGCAAAGGAATAAAATTTGTATGCTTATATATTCTCGATGACAATACACTTTATTCGTATTTTCAGACTCAAAATATTTGTATATAATTTAATTTAATTTAATTTTAATTCCTTGCTTTTGACGCCAAGAGGTTAATTTCAAGTAAAATGAGTTTAAGATTCCATATTATCATTAAGGAGGAGTTAAAAATTAAAATCAAAATAGAATAACTATTTTTTTTCCAAGTTAAAAAAAAAAAACTACTTTTTAGTATGCTAATAAAAGTTTGTTTTTAAGCACTATTTTTGTTAATTTTTCGGGCAAAGCTCATTTTAAAAAAAAATCTGTTCTTAGAATGGTTTGATCAACGCATCTGTATACACAGCTGAGATCCTCGCCATGTTCATGTCCGGCTGTTCATCGGATTATCTCAGAAAGAAGAACTGGCTGTCAAACACCAACATTAGGAAACTCTTCGAGACCTTCGGTGAGTCATTTTATTCATTCTATTTTTCTTTCAGTGAGTCATTTTTTCATTTCTATTCTTACTTTCCTGAATATGAAGTACAGAGAAAGTATTGTAATCGTCAAAAAATTCGAACACGAATTTTCATAATTTAGGCCTCTCTGAGTTTGAAAATATATATTTAGCATTACGTCAATCCGTCTGTCTATCTGTCTCTGACAAAGATACGACAAAACACTTTGAGCTAGATGGTTGAAATCTCGTATATGGTCTTTACATCAAGCTTTTAGATTTCTTTCAAATTTTGATCAAAATCTATTCAGAAGAAGTTTGTCTATCTGGCTGTTCGAATATAAGTTAACACAATAACATGAAACAGAGAGAGCTAGATGGATGAAATTCGGTACACAGATTTATTATCTATATTGTAGACATTATTAAACTTTGGGCCAAATCCAACAAGGGGTTGACCGTCTGTCAATCTGTGCATTTTTTAAAAGCATGTAAATGCGTTAACTTAAAAACGCAATTACTTAAATTTATCAAATTCGATATATGAATTTGTGACTTCAGTTGCAGTTCTGTGTCAAATTGGGTTTCATTTGATTAGGGAAGAAAGCCTCCAAAGCAACAAAAGCTCTTTTTATTTATTTATTTAATTTTTTTTCTGCAATTCAATCACAACATTGTTTAAAAATATTATAGCTACGATACTGCAAATAAAATGCCGACAGTTGATAAATTAATGAATTTTTAATAATTTATTGTTAATCTGGGAAATTTAGTACAAAAAGAAAAAGAAATGTTTTCGTTTTAGTCACTTGATATTCCAAATAGCGATATCGATTAACGATCAAGACACAGCTGGATTAATTAAAATTCATCTTAAATTTGAAATATTGACCTGTTAAAAGTCTGTTGCAACGTGCTTAACAAAGACTTATTATTCCCGAATAGCAGTTAATGAAATTAATCCTATATAATTCACCATCTTAAAATGACAAAATAGTGCGCTTATAGTGCGCTTTCAATAGCTTTCCGTAAAAAAAATAAAACATTTATTTCTTAGATTTTCAAAATTTCAATTAAAAAAATTGAAGAAAGCAGTACAAAAGGGGAAATTATACCACGTTATATTATAATGCTTCAAAGTGTTCCATCAAGTCTAATAAATATGTAATGAATCGAGTCTTTCATTAGATTATTGTAACATTACGTAGAATAGTTTTTCGATTTCAGCAATATTTCCATAAGTGTTTCCACACCAACATCACGGCGAATGAAGTTCTAATAAATAGCGTTTTCTGGTTTGGGAAAAATGTACTAAAAATCGCATCGAATGTTAAATGCCTGCGCTGTAATATCGATTTAAAATTGACTTGGGCGTTTAATTTGGATTTTGTGAGTACTTAAAGGGTTTTTAACAAAATTCTCATAACATGCTAAAGGTGAAATCATTTCTCAACAGGTTGGTGACTAAAGGAATAAATTAAATCATGTGTGATGTCTGCCAAAGTTATAATCCATACCTTGTCTTTAGTTTCAAGATACATTTATTCTTTTTAAATTTATTATTATCTCTTACTGTATTTTTCCGTAAAAAGGGAGCTAAATATTTAAAAAAGGAGTTGCAGCAAATAGAAAAAGCAAATTATATCCGTAATACTTAGATGAATTCATTATGAAACCATTACATCAGAGCAACAGATGAGGCAGAATTACACTCGTTTGTTGTAAACGATGGTAAATGATGTCATTTTTCTCTGACGAAATAGGTTTTCTTTTTGCCACCAGCAACACGAGATGCGCATTTCTTCTCCTATTTCACGATGAAATCATATGGAGGTCTCTAATGTAACTCGCTGTTTCAGTACAAAGGTACAGGTATCCCACTTATGACTTGGTACAACTGTAATACGGTTAAACTCTGATACGACCGGAGACCATGAATGGCATAGACAATAATAAATGCTTTTAATAACTTTATAGATAGACGGTATTTGAAATCAAGAAAAGCCTCCGAATAAGCTAAAATAATTCAAGGAAAGTAAAACATTTTAATTTAGGAACCATATGAAAAGTCTAGATTAAGCCGAATTCCTAAATGGCGATCTTCTTTTAGTGCAAGAAGTGCGTACAAAAGGGACTTTTAACGCAGGTGCTTAAAACTGATATCTTTAATACCATACAATAAAATATATTAAGATTTTTTTGCTCAAAATTAGACAACTATACAACTATAATCTCATAGATTATAGTTGTATATAGTATAGTCTTACAACTATAATCTCATAGATTTTTCTTTTTAATAGCTCTCTGAATGAATTTAACAAGATATTTTTAGACATACTGATTCTATATGACAGATCGTAGATCATATATCAGATTCACAGTTATTCATTATTAAATATAGAAGAAAAAAAATCGGTGAATAGCCAGAACACTGTAATTTCTGTTTTGCTTAGTGGTCAAGTCATACAATAAATAATAATAAATGGACACTCACTCTATTTTATATTTAATATTACTATTTCCAAAGCTTTTTCATAGATTAAAGAATTTGTTTCTGTGGTCTCTAAACTGGTAGTCAATTTTTTTAAAGATTTATTATTCAGTGGTTAGAATGAAAAAGGAAGAGAGAAATTTTTTACATTATTCTGATTTTGCTTTTAATAAATTTATGGATCCATTTGGACGATTTAAACTTTCATGCTGGCAAGTGACGATGTAAAAATATTATAGTGCTAAAGCTACTTATCTATATATGTGTAATTTTATTCTTAATAATTTTATACTTAAAGCTCGTATACTTAATGCTTAAACAAGGAATCTAAATCCCTTGTGGGACAGATATGAAGATTTCAAAGATCGTTAACTATTTTTTTTTTTTCGGATTCTTTGACATTATTACGATTTATTGAATCGCAATCATCTGAATCATTTAAATCAAATTCCATTTAATAAGTTTCAATAAATTTATCATTGGTTATTTTTTTGCATATTCATTTCTTGTTCTTAAATGTACATTTGGGATAGCAAAAAAAATTTGTGTGCACAGTTGAGGTCACGGAATACGTTTTGTAACCAATTTAGGACCATGAGTACAAAAAGTGACTGGAGAAAAAGATATTCCTATCGTAGATACGTCAAAATACTTTTTAAAAAAATGATTACTGATTACTAGTTAAGTTTAATGATTATTCGAATCACTTATCAAACAAAATATTATTATAAAAAAAGAAGAAGGTTTGTTTTACAGTTAAAAATATATTTTCCGGTTTAATGCAGATCTTTGAAGTTCCTTGAAATGAATCATGAAATTCGGTTCCTGTTTCTAAATATCTTCAACCGGATAAATCATCAAGAAGAAGCAAGTGGAAGAAGGGGGAAAATAAAAAAATCACATCCTCTTTTTATTTATTTTCTTATTATAACTCGCTCCAAAACCCTCTGTTCCGTCTTGCCCACTTCACGTTGTCAAGGAACTCTCCCCTCCGCGTCCTTAAGACTCCGATTTTCCATGCGAAGAAAGTGGATCATTCTTTTTTCCCAATGCCAAGAATCTGGGTCACGTGACACGACTGGAATCCAGCTGCCGTTGCTTCTAACGTCCTTCTAACTTCCCTCCTCCCCCCTCCCTCTGCACGCACTTCCGGGACGTCAGCGTCTTCTCCCCCCAAACAATGGGAGAGGCTCGTTAATTGAGAAAACTACACAGTGCGGTCTTTTGTCTCTGTCCTAAAAGGGCAGGGTGGATCTTCTGGAATTCCCATTCCAACTTTCGGCGACTCCTTTTGGTTCGGGCGAAATCGTTTGGTACGGAAGGATTGACGTAGGATGAAAAACATCTCGTCAACACTCCTTGTCAGGGCCCTTCCTTGACATATAAGCGCGTAGTTACCCAATCAGGGCCGTCTTACGAATGGACTAATAGGGCTGTAGCCCAGGAGCGCCGTTGATCCTGGGGCGTCATAAAATTTATTTTATTGATTTTAATTTTAATTATGAACAAAAAATAATTATAATTTTATATATATGAAAACATTATGTACTATTTATTATATTTTATGACATTGATTTAGATATTATTTTATTTTTATTAAATAAATGTATTCAGTAGATAAGAAAAATATATTTATACATTTTCGTTAAATATGCAACCGTCATTATTAATTATGTATACAAGTGGGAAGCGTGCTTGCAAAATTGCAAATTATATTTTAGACAGGCGCCGATATTGCAAAATTGTTAGGCATTAATAAAAAAAATAAGTGATTTTTTTAAAGTGTTTTTCTCTATATTTTGATTAGGTTGATTACTTTCGTTGGACTATGAGGGCTCAGATTCCTAGTTACGATTATTGTGATGCACTAAACTAGTCCAGGGCATTAAAATTTAAAACGTCCTTTGCTCTATTTTTGTTTTCATAAGAGCCTGTTTGAAGACAGAACTATGGGTAGATCGGATTTAGATATCTTCCTGAGTGGGGAAATGCATAAAGTCTTATTAACAAAACATAATAATTTTGAGTACAAATGACCACGTTCTAAAAAAATCCAGATAAAAAAAATTGTGACTTTAAGAGTTGGGAAGTAATATTGGGCATTAATTTAGAAATAAAAGAAAAAAATTTAAAATAATAAAGAATAAAAAATAAATAATAAGAAAATAAAGATAAAGAAAATAATAAAAATAGAGCAAATAAATAAAAGTCTTTCACCACCATAAAAACAGAAAACTATTAAAACTTGCAAAAAGAAAGCATGAATACATAGTATCATTTGAAATCGAAAACAATATTGTTTTTTTCCACTCCAATTGAGTCTTTGATATTGCTCATTTAAGGGTTACTATATTCTCCACAGGATAAAACATGGAAAAGGGAATTCTCCAGAAATTCTTTTTTAGAATTAACTCTCGCTAATTTTTTTAATGAGATTTATATTTATGAGTAAAATTGGGGATTATCAGAGACATTTTATTTATGACTGCATACATATTCATAAGTTTGGATAATTCTGAGTTATCAGTTCATTAAAAAAAATGGCTAATTTTTTAAAAAATTTATCCATTACATTTAATTTATTTTAAATCTCTGTAATTCTGTGAAACCGAACAGATTGAATCAATTTCTTGATTTCATATCCAATTATTACCATTTTTGGAACAATACAAATTTTTATAAAAGTTATATTGTATAATCAATATAATAAAAAATTTTTACCTGACAGTTATAACAAATCTCTCTTTTCCTTTTCATAAGTAACTTTTTCCCACCTACTAAAAAATTTAAAATATATATACATATATATTCTGAATTAGCTTCTACTAGCTATTCAAATTACTCCACATTTCTCTTCCTCGGTTTTGAATATAGTTTTATTTGTTTGATTGGTTTTTCCTGCCAGACGACTATTTTCAGTTCTTCTTCTTTTTTTTAATTTATATTATTCTTTCTTCCAGCGATATTTTCTTTCCGACATCCAAACGATTTATTTTTATTGTAAGTAAAGGAAATTTCCGCGAGCAGCTGGTTGCAGTTATTTTGACTTTTTATTTTTCAATTCTATTTTATGAAAGAAAGTTCATATTCCTTTCTTTTTATTTATCTAGGAAATTTTTTTATCAATCTATCTATATTTTATCTAGACGTTTATCTAGACTACATACAAAAAACATCGCAATATATAAAATTATTTGAAAACATTGCAAATGAAAAAGAAATTATAAGAGAATTGTCTTTGAAATGGCATCTATTCGAAGACTTTTATCTTTAAATAAGGAATTATTTTCAAACATTTCTGTAAGATTTATCGATGCATTTATACATAACATTCCACATATGGTGCTTTTCATTTCTATAATAAAATTATTATTAAAATCAAATTATTTGTTATTATTTTATAAAAGCAGCGAGAAAGCTCGCCAAAATTGTCTTACACATTCTCAAATAAAGATATTATTATTGAGAACGTCTTGCAAGGTTACAATAGTTACGAAAACGGCTTACAATAGTTACGAAATTACTTCTGAATTTATCGAGTGATTCTTGGCGTTTAATTCCTTCTATGTGATTAATAGTATCCGAAAATCTAATTTGTGTTCAAGAACGTTTTCCCCAACCATTTGAAATAAAAATCTGGCACAAAACTGTACTTGTAATCCCAAAATTGATAAATTTAATCCGCTGCGTTTTTTGAATGATCGCGTTCACATATTCCTGAAAATACAGACTGACAGACGTTCAACCCAATGTTGGATGCGGCTCAAAATTTGATAAGTGACTAATGTACTATAGGTGTTAAAGCTGTGTACCGAATTTTAGCTCTTTCTTTTTTTAATTACGGTGTTAATTCATATTCTACTATCAGGACAGGCAAATTTCCTCTGATCGGATTTTGTTCAACATTTAATAGAAACTTACAAATTTTTTGCAAAGACCATATACCAAACTTTGTCTTTAACTCAAATCGTTTTTTATATTTGTCAATCAGACAAACAGACATAACGCAGAGAAGTGTGTTTTTAGGACTGAGGTCTGAGACGCAGAGATATCGTCAGTATCTCGAATTAAAATTTTGTGACGATTACGATACTTTCTCTCTGCGTACTTCGTATATGCGAAAGTAAAAAAAAAAAAAAAAAAAAAAAAACATTGTCCAACAAATGGAAACACAATTATGAGCTATCTGAATTATATTCTTTCGACATTGTTTTTTTTTAAAGATTAGTTAATTTAATCACTGTAATAAGCAGTGATTTATAGATTTGTTATGTCGGTAATGCTGCATGTTCCTTTTGGAAATGAGTGAATTTTGAAATATATTATATTTTTAAATATTCTTGTATGCATCTAATTACTTGAAACTCCTCAATAAAGATCGACGTAAGGGGGCCGAAAATAACTGAAAATATCAAATTCTTGAATTTTCATTTTAGTGAAGATGGAAAAGTATAAAAAGGACTTTGGATATTCATGGTATACAAGAACACGCAAACGCGAATAATTCTCAAGATTGCCAAAATAGGACGCAGTTTAACAGATAATTCAGTAATTTTCAATGCAGATTGTACCATTTGCAGTCATTCGTGAAATTTTCTGATTGATTTCCACCATTTCATGTTGCCATTATGTCATACTGAAATGCCACTGCTTTGGACCCTCGGTGATGCCTGGTATACACTCCCTTAAAGACCCTTCCCTCTCATTATGTAGATAAGTGGTTATCCCCCATCCCTCTCGGATAAGCCTACTTGTAGATAATCATAGGGACGAAGGTTCGAAATTCATAATTTAAAGAAAATAACTTTCAAATAATTTTTTTTTTCACCTTATAGCGCATTTCGTCCTCTAAAGGCGGGAAACTGAGATATCCTTTTACCTGTTTTGGATGAAATTTAGAATTCAATTAGATGTCGTTGGGTGCTTAACTCGAAAACAGAGGCTTTTTTGGGTTCAATTGCTATGATTCTTAACAGGCGATATGAATGACTGAACGCCTAGAAACAATCTCTTTTCAATGATATTCGTATTCATCAATTTATGAAAAAATATGAATGAATAACTTTTCATTGAACATTAGGTGCATGAAATTTTCTGAAAAAAATATAACAGGAATACAATACAATTAATCTGTTCATTTAATCTGTAGTGAATACAATCTATCTATTTCTGTCTTTTTGTATACTTAATAGTGTATCTTCTCTTTTATAGCTCTTCTAGGGCCCGCTTTTTGTCTCGTCCTTCTACCAGTCATGGGCTGCTCCCACTGGCCAGTGGTCTCTCTGATCATCATGTCCATGTTCTTCTACGGCATGGTTGGAGGTGGTGATATACCTGCTTTCGTGGATATTGCTCCAGAACTGGCTGGTTAGTATTCGAAATTTATTTACTTTTATGCATACAAGAGCTTGAACTTTTAAGAACATAATTGCAGGGGAGTTAGGAAAAAGATGGCGGAAGTGATTCTATCATCTGACCACCGTTCAAAATTAATGGATCTGCTGTAAAATAATCCTCATATAGCTTACAGACGCGTCTAATTGTCACTGCGCTAAAAGGTTTTGAATGTAATTTAACCAAACCAAATCGAACGAAATTAAATTATTAATCTAATTTACCGTTTGAAAATGGCTCTTCAACCACAAAGAATTTCATCTCCTGTCAAAAATCAAGACTCGAATTATTTTATTTTACCCTTTGCACTCGAATGGTAACTCTCACACACCATTCAAGACGGTGCATCAATTTGACGTTTTATTTATTTATCTATTTCATTCTGATTGTTAAAAATAACTGAAGAGCAGTAAGAAGATGCAAATGAATTAAACGGGAGAATTCAACTTAAAACATTATATATATTCATTTTTCGGAGCAATAAACAAAACTTTGTATTAGATGAATAATTATGCATCGAATTACTTTTCAGAGTGCAAAGGATTGATATTACAAAAATCAATCAAATATATAATGTTCCCCATTTATATATACCTCTCATTACAGTAATCGTTTAAAATTAAAAGAATAAAAAAATGTTACATTTTCATAATTAAAAAAAAGATCTTAGAAAAGACACTATATAACAATATATTCAATTAGAATGTTTTTTTTTAAATTCCTGAACCATTTTAAAATAATAAAGGCAATTGCCTATGCTAACGAAAAAAAAAAAAATATTGCCATTAAAAAGTATTATAAACTAACATTTTAAAAATATATTATTCTCAAATGATTTTTTTAAATTATAATTCTTATCAAACTTATTTTGTAAAGTCGCAGAGCCAAAAAGGGCAAAAAGAATTTTTTTTTCATCTGTTGTTTTACTAAAATAAATAAAGAAAGAAAAAATTTAAAATTAATTAATTAATTTATTTTAGCAGACTATCAAAACTTACCTGCAGACGATCGGAAAAGGATGAGAATACTATTAACCACACTCATTATTTTTCAAAAAAAAAAAAAAAAAAATGAACGGATTTATTATTATTTTTTTTAAGTCTCAAATGTCATTTCATGGTTAATTTTTATCATTAGCAACCTTAAAACCTCACCGGATATACCAGCTGTAACCAAACGGAAATTTCTGTGTTCTACGGAAAATCCGAACCACATCCAAGATTTTTTTATATACTTATCGATTTTTTTTATGTTCTAGGAACAATATTCGGATTGGCTAATGGTCTCGCTGGAACAACCGGATTCCTGTCCCCTCTGATAGCTGGCATTTTCCTTGACTCGGATGTAAGTACCTTTAGCCCACCATCTGAATTTTAACCGCAAATTCCCATACTTCTGACGAGTAATGGACGCGATTAAATCCATGATTATAGCCTTATAATAATATTGATTTTTGATTCTGTAGCGAACACCGGAAATGCTCACAAAAATACACCTTTGCAAATGAAACGGGTATGTTGGGAAAGCCATTATGAAAAAGAATGTACTTTGATTTTTCTACCTTTGAATTTCCGTTTGAAGCAAAAATGCATTATTCTATTCATTCTGTATAAAATATGTGCCGGCGTCCTGGCATAGGGGTAGCGCGTCTTCCCCGTGATCTGGGCGTCCCGGGTTCGAGTCCCGGTTTGGGCATGGTTGTTCTTCTGTTGTTCTATCTGTGAGATGTGTGAATGTGCCCTCCTGTAAAAAGGGGTTGTGCAAACGAATGAGTGATGCGTGAGTGGCAAAGTCGTACTCTTGGCCCTAGTTGGCGCTGCTATAAAAAATAAGAGACGTTCCCCCTCAGGCTTAAATCGCTGCCTTCGTAACAGTGGGCTTGTCAGTGGCAAGTGCCATAAGAAACAAACAATAAAATATGTTGTTTTAATTGGATATTACTTTTTATTAGTCGCCTTTATGTTATTCTCTCAGATTATTAATTCTTTGGCCTGTTAAATATTAATAGGGAATGCATACTTAAAAAAAAAAATACCTTCTCATTTTGTAAGACCGAAAAACATGAATTTAAGTGAATAAATCAAAGTAAATTATAACGCGTGCAGATTAAAAAGTGTATTTACCTTAATTTTTATCGAAATAAAAGCGGAAGTGAAAATTCTACTTCCGAATAAATATCTAAAGAAAGCATTTTTTTAAAATTAAATCTTAATTATAATATTGGCAAAAAAACAAAATTGAATGTTTTTGTGGATGAGTTTGAATTTCATAACATTAAAAATTAATTGTTACATTAAAAAATATTAAAAATAAAAAATACATTGTACGGAAATTAAGCTGATATCTTTAAAAAGGTAATTTTTCACTTTTAAGACATAAAAACTATTTTTATGAATTGATAATATTTTGGAAGATATAATCATCAAATCAATAAGTGATTACCCATCTGGCAATGATTTAGCTATTTTCGCGACAGGTTGAACTTTGTTTGACATCTGTTTCTTGATTTTTAAAAAAAATATTCTTTCCTCTGATTGAATAGAGTTTTTGGTGAACCTTATCTAGAGCATTTCTAATAATATGTTACAAATTCGTTGATAAGCGAAACGTTGAATGCAGCTGTAAAAACGTTCAATAAAATACTTTGAAACATTCATAAAAGTACTTTGAAACATTCAATGTTTAATTAAACAGCAAGACTTAAAAGAATATTATAAATACCGATAGACTATAGATATATAACTTTTAATTCCAATTTTTTTGCTTGGAGAGTTACAAGAAAAGGTAATACATCATATGGGCGTTAGAGTTAATGAATACATTAATATGGAATAGTTAAAATTACCAGGCAAGCAATACCCCGACCTAGCCATAAGGTCGAAGTATAGCTTGGATGGTAACTTTAACCTGTCCATATACAAACCAATAAACATGAATCTCCTTTCCCTTTTTCTGGAACAATCTTCACGAAAATTAACTTCCAAGAAAAGCTCTAATGTCGCACCTGAAATAATACAGTCTCTCGTGAAGGTAATTCTAAATTGGTGATTACTTTAAAAGAAGAAATAATCTTTGAATATAAATCCAAGCATTGTGAGAAAATCTAATTATAAATATTTTCAGAAATAATCACCCGTTGTGACACTGGATATAAAACTTTCCATTTAGCCAAAAAACTGACATTCTGTTTTTCTCTCTCTTGTAGCATGGTGGAATGCACCAATGGTCCAAGGTATTCTATACTTCATGCGGCATCTACGCATTTGGCGCCATCTTCTTCTTAATCTTCGGTTCGGCTGAACCTGAACCATGGGCTGTATCTGAGGAACCACCTGCTAGCCCAGGGGATTTGTCACGAAAAGCTTCTGTTCGTTCCGATATTGAAATTTCTCTCAGTATCCATGCTTCCGGCTCCTCTACAACGTGGCGTTGACTTTCAAATTCAGTTCGAAAAGGGGAGAGGGACGGTGGCTCGCATTCTTTGCTGGGCACGACAGATCGAGTCATCGTCGGTGCAGGGCGAAATGCCCTGGTTCAGGTCAGAACTGAAGCTCCCTTCAGAACGTTAGATGTTCGAAAGGAATAATGTTGCGTTCCGCACTCACCCAGTGTGTTCAGGATGATGATGTTCTGTGCAAATTCTAAGTCTCTGGAGTGATTCATTTATAAGAAAATTAATTAATATTTAGCAATTATCAATGAAGATTCAACAAC
The DNA here is from genome assembly GCF_947563725.1 of Argiope bruennichi. Taxonomy (NCBI): domain Eukaryota; kingdom Metazoa; phylum Arthropoda; class Arachnida; order Araneae; family Araneidae; genus Argiope; species Argiope bruennichi. Next base: position 14,434,096 of record NC_079156.1, on the reverse strand, counting down.
ATGAAGATTAGACTTTTCCACGTGTAGCTATCGTGTGATGAAGATTTAAGAATTGTTAAAAATTAGAGTACATTAGTTTTTGATTTGGGAGTGTAACTACTGAGGAATGTAATAATACATTTAGAGCTTGTTAAATTTTTAATAGTTCTAGTCCTTTGAATCCGCTTTATATAGAGGAATAGAATTTAGAAAAAAATTATCATTAATGAATGCATTTCTTTTAAATGCAATAACGTAAGATTTTAAAATGAATCTTTAAATAAAATTCCATATAATATCATTAAACAAAATTTACTACAATATAGAAAATAATGCTCATATTAATTTTTTTTTTAACTATTCTAATAACATTAGAATAGTTACTAGAAAATAAAAAGTTCGATTTAGTTTTTTACAAAAGAATTGGGAATTAATGGTTTTTTTTTAATCGGCTTATAATATCCCACAATTGAAATTCAATCTTAGGCTAAAGAAGATAAAATAGATTTCTTATAATATATTATCAGTTTATGCATGGAGCATTGTCTACGTCAAAAAGCATAGATGAAAAGCATAAGCAAGATTGATACAAAGGTTTCGAAGTATTCTGATGAACAAGCTCAAATTCCACCTTCATAACATGTTTATGATTTATTCACAGTATTCATCAGCATTTGTAAATGCAGTTCGTAAATCATCAGTCATTTTGAAAGTATTGAAGCTCTTGATACGGTGATGTAAATATATCCACACATTCTTCCAAACAATTAAAAAGATAATTGTATTAGAGAATAGTTAGAATGCATTTCTTTTATTAAAAGGATATTCTCTATTCATAAGATAATTTGTGAATTTTATATATTACTGAAAATAATTCAAAGTTGGATTTTGTTACGTAATCTGCCATCAAAAACACAATATTGTTATATTGAAGTTTTAACAAGCTACTTCAAAAATATTTCATAAATAAAATAAAAGCTTTAAAACCGATTAATTGTCTATTCGCATACTAACATCATCAAAACTTTTAAGAAACCTTTTCTGATGAATAAAAAATAAAATAAATAAAATCTTTGAATTTAATAGTTTTCAACCATATAAAAAATTGTTTTAATAATCAATTGACATTTGGGATATACGATAAAAAATGCAAGTATTTATAAAAAGCATATATTAATGTGTCATTCAAAATGTTATTTTTAAAATTAATAACTTTTTTGTTTAAACATTATGGCAACAGCGCTTATAATGGGAAATATCGATATTTAAATTCGAAATTTATTAACCAGGATAATAATTACTGAAATGCACTTTACTAACCCAGAAATAAAATATAACATATTTGGAATATTTTTATTTTATTCCATATGATTATCAAATAATTTTTTTAAAAAAAATTCCGGATGAATGTTTTAGCGGTATTAATATTTCATATGATGATTGTGGCAGTATACAAAATCCTTTCGTTTTGTTCCGAAATAATAATAAAAAAATTGAATTTCTAGGCGAATTCGAAATATCTCGCCCAAGGCTGCAACCTTTACCATTTGAGCGCGCACACAAACAACACCCGTAAAGCGTGGAAAAATGCGCACCAACAATGGATCCCCGCGAAATTTCCTAAACGAGGAGTTTTTTTACGAGTCATAAATAAAGGAACAAGTCCTCCACTACGGCGGCCATCTCTCATTTTTTTTAATTCAATATCATATTTGCGTAATATCGAAAAATGAAACGAGCTCCGAAGTGTACAAGGCCGACCTCTCTCTCTTCAGTGTAGCAAACGATAATGTGTAGGAAATGAAATAAAAAAGTTTTCAGGAAGAATATGGCATCTCTTGCGACATGTTATTTTTGCTTCAGACGAATTTGAAAAGAGTTCTTCCTATTGTTTTGGCCTTCTTTAAAGCGCGGCGAATTTCTCTTGTTGTTGAGGTGGCCTTCGCATTGAGTTGATTGCAAGAGTTTGTCGAAATTTTTATGATTTGAAGTCGGTCAATTGGATGATAAAAGCTTTTGACATCTTTAAGCTCCGGTGATTATTTTGAGCAAGAATTATTTATAAAAGTGATATCCGGAGAAACTTTAATTAAGATAAAATCTTCCACAAAAAGAAAAAAGAGTTACATTCGTACATATTTAAAATTCGGTGACAAAATTTCATAAACTGCTTCCTTTTTTTTTTTTTTGTGACTTGAGATGTTTAATTGCGATGTTTTGTCTTTTAAAATCTTTTAGTTTTAAATTTTAACAGTTTTTTTTTTTTTTTAGAAAAAGTTCTATATTTTCTTTAATATAAATGGCAACACTTATTATTATTATTATCTTAAAAATTTTTATTTAGCATAGTTCAGCGAATCTCAACTTAATAAACATTTTTACATATATAATTACATTTATAATCGGGAGTAACAACCTTTGTTGTTGTGCGTCCCACATTGTTTACATTCAAAATCAGGTGCATTTACAATCAAATAAAATGGTTATAGCAGATATGTGATAGTCATATTCATTATTATAAACGAAAAATAAAATTTATAAAGTTCAGTAATTTGAATAATTTTTATTTTATTATGATTGTGAAAATTTTTTATTTAGATATTATGAAAAGGATTTGTATTAAGGCGGCATCGAAGGGTTTTTTTTTTTTTTGACATCTGATTAAAATGCAAAAAGTTTGAAATAATGGCCGTAAAGTTAAAAATTTATATTACCATATGTTTTACTCAAATACTAGGGGCTCACTTATGTTCGCCAACCTCCAGGAACTACTAATTTTCAGATTCAATTTATTCCAAAATATGATAAAACAATGAAAGAAATAAAAAATGTAAAGCAACAAGTACATTCGCAAAAATTACCTGCATCAAAGTTTTTAGTAAACACAAATAACCTTTCATTTAAATAACTATATACATCCACCAAAAAAAACAAATTAAAAAAAAATTGTTAAAAATTTTTTCAAACCGATGCAAGAATAGCGTTCACTGGAAATCATCAAACCGCGTGTTGATGTTCCTGGGCGAGGTCGAAGTGTTGCCAAACGACGATTAATAAATTCTGCCTGATTTTGTGTCCACGTAAGCGCTTTATATATATAGATTATAAATTAAATATTATAATATCGTTCAAATTCAACTTTGAAATAATATATAAAAATATATATAAAAAAAAGGATTAAGCATAAAGATAACTATTTTTATGACGTAATTTATCACTTTATTTAAAATTTTCAATTTTAGTTTAGATCTCTTACAACAAAAATAAACCAAATTTGTTGAAACTTTCATTGAATTCTTTTTAAACACTGTTATACTCTTCTTTTAAAAAAAAAAAAAAGAATAATAGCTTAAAGTGATGTAATATGAATTCTTTTAGAATGTGTGGGTAATTTGCATAAAAATGTATTCCTATTTAATATGTATATTATGTAGCATCCTATAGCGTATTTCCTGTATATTTTGTAATCCCATTGCCTCTGTTTGTAAACTATAATTTATGGAGCTTCATCATCTATGTTATGTATGTGAAATCATGCGTGCTCATCTGGTGTCCACCTTTTAAGTTATTGTTTGTGATAAAGTTGTTGGTCTTCATTATTTATGTATCCGACCTATCTATGCAGTGCATAATCTTTTGTAAGCAAATAACGAAAAATGTTTTGTATTTAAATGTAGATCATATTAATAAAGTATTTCTTGGAATATTTTCTCTGTTTTATTCAGTAAAAATTTGGAAGTGCCCTCGTCAGCTCTCACATAAGGATGCTAATCAGATATATCTAGAGAAAAAAACTAACCTGAATAATATTCACTGAAATGTTGTTGCGGGCTTTTCTAATAATAAACCCAATGTTAATAGCCAGTCATAAAGCCAGTTACGAGACTGATAAAAGCAAATTTTGAAAGATATTACATTTTAAATTTTATCTGCAATTTTGAGATTTGGTGAGATTTTCATTAAAATTCGGATTGATTTCCATACAGTTTTTTTTATAAAGATAATTTATTAATTCAAAGGACTTCGGTAAAATGTACGAAAATTTCTTCTCATATAAATAAGATACTTCTATCAAAACAAATAAGAAAGGGTTTCATCACTTTTTCCATATTTCTTTTTAACTCATTACGTTAAATCTAAACATAAAAGTCCATGATATTTTATTATGATTAATTAAAAAAAAAGAGTGGTTTCTTGAAATCGAAGAACATCTGGGTGAGATTAAATAACTTATACAAAGTTGGATACAACTTTCAGTGCATTTCCAATTTGGTTAAGCATCAAAACATGATTAAAATATGAATATATATTCTTGCCAACAGCCATTATGTTTAGCAAACCTACACTAATCCAAATACCCCATTGCAAACTCAACACCTCAGCAGTTTTTTTTCTTTTATTTAATAATGTCGATATTCAGCTAAACTTCAAGATGGAATTTCTTTTTATGGATACCATGTTCCATTATTCTTCAATCGCGCATGTGATTAATATCTCTACTATTTCGCAGGAAATGAAATATTAAAATATTTTCAAAACGTTTGCATCTGTGTTCTATTCATGGGTGTAGTTCGAGAATTTTAAAGAAGTCCTGATCTTTAATCCATCCCTTAAAGAAAAATTTGATATTCAGATTCATTAGAAATGTTTCAGTATTCGATTTACCGATTTACACTCAGGTTCATAAATGAAGGATAATGAAAGTTCAGGAAAAGAAAGAGTCAGAAGCAAAACAAATGTGACTTACTTGTAAAGCCTATTTATTTAACAAAAAGTAAAAAGCAAAAAAGATGCCATATTTTTGATATCATTAATAAAAATTGAGATTTTTTGCTCCATGGAGCAAATTACAAAAAAAATAATAACCATTTACAAAAACCAATATTGCATGGTTGGTATGATGGTTAATACATAGTACGTCTCCCAGACGATGCAATACAGTCCGTACAAGGCCTAGGCATGCTGAGTATCAAATTACCGATCTGATCTTGGGGAATCATTCATCAAGCAATGCTCTCCGAAGTTCCGGTAGACATGTAGAATGTGGTTGACGGACTGCAACTCGTCGGCCAAACATGTTCCACACATGCTCTACTGGATTCAAGTCCGGCGAGAATGCTGGCCAGTCCATACGGGTGATATCCTCCGATCGAATGCATTCGTTTACAATGTTTGCTCGGTGAGGACGGGTGTTGTCATCCAGAAACACGGATTCTGCGCCCGTGGCGCCCCGAAATAAACGCCCATGTTGTTCCAGAATGACGTTCCGATATATTTGGCCTGTCATGGTTCCAATTTGAACAGGCAGATCAGTTCTGGAACCCAGAATAATTCCTTCCCAAACAAGCAATCCAGCACTACAATAACGGTGCCGTTCAATGAAGTTTTCTTGGTGATAACAGGTACCTAACGCTCTCCATAATAAAGACCGGCAAGAATCAGATTGCAAGCTAAACCTGGACTCGCTGGAAAACATCACACAAGCCAGCTGTTGGGCTGTTCACAATGCATGCTCTCTACTCCAGGCTAACCGCAGGCGACAGTGAATTGCAGTAAGTGGAACACATTTGACAGAAATACGAGCACATAGACCAATCTGCCTTAAGCTTCTGTGCACGGTCTGCTTTGAAACTGTCGTACCAGTAGCTGAAGAGAGTTGAAGAGACCGGTCTGATGCCGTGCTAAGTTTGTTTCTTTTGCCAGTAACTGCCATACCGATCCTCATTCGGCGTTGTAACTCGGGGTCGACCTGTGATGTAACGTCTACTCACATTACCAACATCTTGGAATCGTTGCCGAAGCCTAGAGATGACACTCTGGACGATTCCAAGTTAATCGGATACTTCCAAATGGGTACGACCACATTCCAGCCGGCCAATGATTCTACCACTTAAAAAAATCCCCCAAATGCGTTCTTTGTCTCATAACTATGCGGTAATTGTTGCAATAAAACACAATGCGAACAATTTTACATCTTTGCCTCTATTCCTTATACATCACTCTCTTACACTCCCGTCTTTGTCTATCGGTGTCATCTGGTGGTTCCTGCATTTAGCACATGATTGCAATTAGGGACTGATCTTAGGTGCATTTTCAGTTCTCAGACCATCGATCTTTATCTGAGTAAAAAAAACAAAATTGCAAAACTTTCACACCCCGGCGGGCAATCGAACCCCGGTCTCCCGCGTGACAGGCGGGGATACTCAAAACTATACCACTGAGGACACATTGATACGCGAAAAGACGGGAACATCAGTGCTACACTCATCATATTTTTCAAAACGATTTTCTATTAACGTGTTATCTCAAATACAAGCTACGCGACTTCTATCACCTGTAATGAAAAGCAGAAATTAATTCGATAATGAGAATGAAAAAGTAGGTTTGGATTATTCGTGTCCATGAAGTATAGCTTCCTTTCCATAAAAGTTAGTATTCTATGTGGAGAATAAAGTGAGCTAAGGGACTGATGTTAGGTGCAACTTCATTTGTCACATCATCGTACTATACCTCAGTTAAAAAAAAAGAAATTTGAAAACTTTCACTTCCCGGCGGGGAATCGAACCCTGGTCTCCCGCGTGACAGTTGGGGATACTCAAAAACTATACTACCGAGGACACATTGGATACGCGAAAAGATGGGGTCAACAGTGCTACACTCATCATATTTTTCAAAACTATTTTCTATTAACGTAATATCTCAATTTCAATCACGAGACTTCTATCACCTGTAATGAAAAGCAGAAATTAATTCGATAATGAGAATGAAAAAGTAGGTTTGGATTATTCGTGTTCATGAAGTATAGCTTCCTTTCCATAAAAATTAGTCTTTTATGCGGAGAATAAAGTGAGCTAAGGGACTGGTCTTAGGTGCAACTTCATTTGTCATATCATCGTACTATACCTCAGTTAAAAAAAAAGAAATTTGAAAACTTTCACTTCCCGGCGGGGAATCGAACCCTGGTCTCCCGCGTGACAGTTGGGGATACTCAAAAACTATACTACCGAGGACACATTGGATACGCGAAAAGACGGGGTCATCAGTGCTACATTCATCATATTTTTCAAAACTATTTTCTATTAACGTAATATCTCAATTTCAATCACGAGACTTCTATCACCTGTAATGAAAAGCAGAAATTAATTCGATAATGAGAATGAAAAAGTAGGTTTGGATTATTCGTGTTCATGAAGTATAGCTTCCTTTCCATAAAAATTAGTCTTTTATGCGGAGAATAAAGTGAGCTAAGGGACTGGTCTTAGGTGCAACTTCATTTGTCATATCATCGTACTATACCTCAGTTAAAAAAAAAGAAATTTGAAAACTTTCACTTCCCGGCGGGGAATCGAACCCTGGTCTCCCGCGTGACAGTTGGGGATACTCAAAAACTATACTACCGAGGACACATTGGATACGCGAAAAGACGGGGTCATCAGTGCTACACTCATCATATTTTTCAAAACTATTTTCTATTAACGTAATATCTCAATTTCAATCACGAGACTTCTATCACCTGTAATGAAAAGCAGAAATTAATTCGATAATGAGAATGAAAAAGTAGGTTTGGATAATTCGTGTTCATGAAGTATAGCTTCCTTTCCATAAAAATTAGTCTTTTATGCGGAGAATAAAGTGAGCTAAGGGACTGGTCTTAGGTGCAACTTCATTTGTCATATCATCGTACTATACCTCAGTTAAAAAAAAAGAAATTTGAAAACTTTCACTTCCCGGCGGGGAATCGAACCCTAATCTCCCGCGTGACAGTTGGGGATACTCAAAAACTATACTACCGAGGACACCTTGGATACGCGAAAAGACGGGGTCATCAGTGCTACACTCATCATATTTTTCAAAACTATTTTCTATTAACGTAATATCTCAATTTCAATCACGAGACTTCTATCACCTGTAATGAAAAGCAGAAATTAATTCGATAATGAGAATGAAAAAGTAGGTTTGGATTATTCGTGTTCATGAAGTATAGCTTCCTTTCCATAAAAATTAGTCTTTTATGCGGAGAATAAAGTGAGCTAAGGGACTGGTCTTAGGTGCAACTTCATTTGTCATATCATCGTACTATACCTCAGTTAAAAAAAAAGAAATTTGAAAACTTTCACTTCCCGGCGGGGAATCGAACCCTGGTCTCCCGCGTGACAGTTGGGGATACTCAAAAACTATACTACCGAGGACACATTGGATACGCGAAAAGACGGGGTCATCAGTGCTACACTCATCATATTTTTCAAAACTATTTTCTATTAACGTAATATCTCAATTTCAATCACGAGACTTCTATCACCTGTAATGAAAAGCAGAAATTAATTCGATAATGAGAATGAAAAAGTAGGTTTGGATAATTCGTGTTCATGAAGTATAGCTTCCTTTCCATAAAAATTAGTCTTTTATGCGGAGAATAAAGTGAGCTAAGGGACTGGTCTTAGGTGCAACTTCATTTGTCATATCATCGTACTATACCTCAGTTAAAAAAAAAGAAATTTGAAAACTTTCACTTCCCGGCGGGGAATCGAACCCTGGTCTCCCGCGTGACAGTTGGGGATACTCAAAAACTATACTACCGAGGACACATTGGATACGCGAAAAGACGGGGTCATCAGTGCTACACTCATCATATTTTTCAAAACTATTTTCTATTAACGTAATATCTCAATTTCAATCACGAGACTTCTATCACCTGTAATGAAAAGCAGAAATTAATTCGATAATGAGAATGAAAAAGTAGTTTTGGATAATTCGTGTTCATGAAGTATAGCTTCCTTTCCATAAAAATTAGTCTTTTATGCGGAGAATAAAGTGAGCTAAGGGACTGGTCTTAGGTGCAACTTCATTTGTCATATCATCGTACTATACCTCAGTTAAAAAAAAAGAAATTTGAAAACTTTCACTTCCCGGCGGGGAATCGAACCCTGGTCTCCCGCGTGACAGTTGGGGATACTCAAAAACTATACTACCGAGGACACATTGGATACGCGAAAAGACGGGGTCATCAGTGCTACACTCATCATATTTTTCAAAACTATTTTCTATTAACGTAATATCTCAATTTCAATCACGAGACTTCTATCACCTGTAATGAAAAGCAGAAATTAATTCGATAATGAGAAAGAAAAAGTAGGTTTGGATAATTCGTGTTCATGAAGTATAGCTTCCTTTCCATAAAAATTAGTCTTTTATGCGGAGAATAAAGTGAGCTAAGGGACTGGTCTTAGGTGCAACTTCATTTGTCATATCATCGTACTATACCTCAGTTAAAAAAAAAGAAATTTGAAAACTTTCACTTCCCGGCGGGGAATCGAACCCTGGTCTCCCGCGTGACAGTTGGGGATACTCAAAAACTATACTACCGAGGACACATTGGATACGCGAAAAGACGGGGTCATCAGTGCTACACTCATCATATTTTTCAAAACTATTTTCTATTAACGTAATATCTCAATTTCAATCACGAGACTTCTATCACCTGTAATGAAAAGCAGAAATTAATTCGATAATGAGAAAGAAAAAGTAGGTTTGGATAATTCGTGTTCATGAAGTATAGCTTCCTTTCCATAAAAATTAGTCTTTTATGCGGAGAATAAAGTGAGCTAAGGGACTGGTCTTAGGTGCAACTTCATTTGTCATATCATCGTACTATACCTCAGTTAAAAAAAAAGAAATTTGAAAACTTTCACTTCCCGGCGGGGAATCGAACCCTGGTCTCCCGCGTGACAGTTGGGGATACTCAAAAACTATACTACCGAGGACACATTGGATACGCGAAAAGACGGGGTCATCAGTGCTACACTCATCATATTTTTCAAAACTATTTTCTATTAACGTAATATCTCAATTTCAATCACGAGACTTCTATCACCTGTAATGAAAAGCAGAAATTAATTCGATAATGAGAATGAAAAAGTAGGTTTGGATAATTCGTGTTCATGAAGTATAGCTTCCTTTCCATAAAAATTAGTCTTTTATGCGGAGAATAAAGTGAGCTAAGGGACTGGTCTTAGGTGCAACTTCATTTGTCATATCATCGTACTATACCTCAGTTAAAAAAAAAGAAATTTGAAAACTTTCACTTCCCGGCGGGGAATCGAACCCTGGTCTCCCGCGTGACAGTTGGGGATACTCAAAAACTATACTACCGAGGACACATTGGATACGCGAAAAGACGGGGTCATCAGTGCTACACTCATCATATTTTTCAAAACTATTTTCTATTAACGTAATATCTCAATTTCAATCACGAGACTTCTATCACCTGTAATGAAAAGCAGAAACTAATTCGATAATGAGAAAGAAAAAGTAGGTTTGGATAATTCGTGTTCATGAAGTATAGCTTCCTTTCCATAAAAATTAGTCTTTTATGCGGAGAATAAAGTGAGCTAAGGGACTGGTCTTAGGTGCAACTTCATTTGTCATATCATCGTACTATACCTCAGTTAAAAAAAAAGAAATTTGAAAACTTTCACTTCCCGGCGGGGAATCAAACCCTGGTCTCCCGCGTGACAGTTGGGGATACTCAAAAACTATACTACCGAGGACACATTGGATACGCGAAAAGACGGGGTCATCAGTGCTACACTCATCATATTTTTCAAAACTATTTTCTATTAACGTAATATCTCAATTTCAATCACGAGACTTCTATCACCTGTAATGAAAAGCAGAAATTAATTCGATAATGAGAATGAAAAAGTAGGTTTGGATTATTCGTGTTCATGAAGTATAGCTTCCTTTCCATAAAAATTAGTCTTTTATGCGGAGAATAAAGTGAGCTAAGGGACTGGTCTTAGGTGCAACTTCATTTGTCATATCATCGTACTATACCTCAGTTAAAAAAAAAGAAATTTGAAAACTTTCACTTCCCGGCGGGGAATCGAACCCTGGTCTCCCGCGTGACAGTTGGGGATACTCAAAAACTATACTACCGAGGACACATTGGATACGCGAAAAGACGGGGTCATCAGTGCTACACTCATCATATTTTTCAAAACTATTTTCTATTAACGTAATATCTCAATTTCAATCACGAGACTTCTATCACCTGTAATGAAAAGCAGAAATTAATTCGATAATGAGAATGAAAAAGTAGGTTTGGATTATTCGTGTTCATGAAGTACAGCTTCCTTTCCATAAAAATTAGTCTTTTATGCGGAGAATAAAGTGAGCTAAGGGACTGGTCTTAGGTGCAACTTCATTTGTCATATCATCGTACTATACCTCAGTTAAAAAAAAAGAAATTTGAAAACTTTCACTTCCCGGCGGGGAATCGAACCCTGGTCTCCCGCGTGACAGTTGGGGATACTCAAAAACTATACTACCGAGGACACATTGGATACGCGAAAAGACGGGAACATCAGTGCTACACTCATCATATTTTTCAAAACTATTTTCTATTAACGTAATATCTCAATTTCAATCACGAGACTTCTATCACCTGTAATGAAAAGCAGAAATTAATTCGATAATGAGAATGAAAAAGTAGGTTTGGATAATTCGTGTTCATGAAGTATAGCTTCCTTTCCATAAAAATTAGTCTTTTATGCGGAGAATAAAGTGAGCTAAGGGACTGGTCTTAGGTGCAACTTCATTTGTCATATCATCGTACTATACCTCAGTTAAAAAAAAAGAAATTTGAAAACTTTCACTTCCCGGCGGGGAATCGAACCCTGGTCTCCCGCGTGACAGTTGGGGATACTCAAAAACTATACTACAGAGGACACATTGGATACGCGAAAAGACGGGAACATCAGTGCTACAATCATCATATTTTTCAAAACTATTTTCTATTAACGTAATATCTCAATTTCAATCACGAGACTTCTATCACCTGTAATGAAAAGCAGAAATTAATTCGATAATGAGAATGAAAAAGTAGGTTTGGATTATTCGTGTTCATGAAGTATAGCTTCCTTTCCATAAAAATTAGTCTTTTATGCGGAGAATAAAGTGAGCTAAGGGACTGGTCTTAGGTGCAACTTCATTTGTCATATCATCGTACTATACCTCAGTTAAAAAAAAAGAAATTTGAAAACTTTCACTTCCCGGCTTGGAATCGAACCCTGGTCTCCCGCGTGACAGTTGGGGATACTCAAAAACTATACTACAGAGGACACATTGGATACGCGAAAAGACGGGAACATCAGTGCTACAATCATCATATTTTTCAAAACTATTTTCTATTAACGTAATATCTCAATTTCAATCACGAGACTTCTATCACCTGTAATGAAAAGCAGAAATTAATTCGATAATGAGAATGAAAAAGTAGGTTTGGATTATTCGTGTTCATGAAGTATAGCTTCCTTTCCATAAAAATTAGTCTTTTATGCGGAGAATAAAGTGAGCTAAGGGACTGGTCTTAGGTGCAACTTCATTTGTCATATCATCGTACTATACCTCAGTTAAAAAAAAAGAAATTTGAAAACTTTCACTTCCCGGCGGGGAATCGAACCCTGGTCTCCCGCGTGACAGTTGGGGATACTCAAAAACTATACTACCGAGGACACATTGGATACGCGAAAAGACGGGGTCATCAGTGCTACACTCATCATATTTTTCAAAACTATTTTCTATTAACGTAATATCTCAATTTCAATCACGAGACTTCTATCACCTGTAATGAAAAGCAGAAATTAATTCGATAATGAGAATGAAAAAGTAGGTTTGGATAATTCGTGTTCATGAAGTATAGCTTCCTTTCCATAAAAATTAGTCTTTTATGCGGAGAATAAAGTGAGCTAAGGGACTGGTCTTAGGTGCAACTTCATTTGTCATATCATCGTACTATACCTCAGTTAAAAAAAAAGAAATTTGAAAACTTTCACTTCCCGGCGGGGAATCGAACCCTGGTCTCCCGCGTGACAGTTGGGGATACTCAAAAACTATACTACCGAGGACACATTGGATACGCGAAAAGACGGGGTCATCAGTGCTACACTCATCATATTTTTCAAAACTATTTTCTATTAACGTAATATCTCAATTTCAATCACGAGACTTCTATCACCTGTAATGAAAAGCAGAAATTAATTCGATAATGAGAATGAAAAAGTAGGTTTGGATAATTCGTGTTCATGAAGTATAGCTTCCTTTCCATAAAAATTAGTCTTTTATGCGGAGAATAAAGTGAGCTAAGGGACTGGTCTTAGGTGCAACTTCATTTGTCATATCATCGTACTATACCTCAGTTAAAAAAAAAGAAATTTGAAAACTTTCACTTCCCGGCGGGGAATCGAACCCTGGTCTCCCGCGTGACAGTTGGGGATACTCAAAAACTATACTACCGAGGACACATTGGATACGCGAAAAGACGGGGTCATCAGTGCTACACTCATCATATTTTTCAAAACTATTTTCTATTAACGTAATATCTCAATTTCAATCACGAGACTTCTATCACCTGTAATGAAAAGCAGAAATTAATTCGATAATGAGAATGAAAAAGTAGGTTTGGATAATTCGTGTTCATGAAGTATAGCTTCCTTTCCATAAAAATTAGTCTTTTATGCGGAGAATAAAGTGAGCTAAGGGACTGGTCTTAGGTGCAACTTCATTTGTCATATCATCGTACTATACCTCAGTTAAAAAAAAAGAAATTTGAAAACTTTCACTTCCCGGCGGGGAATCGAACCCTGGTCTCCCGCGTGACAGTTGGGGATACTCAAAAACTATACTACCGAGGACACATTGGATACGCGAAAAGACGGGGTCATCAGTGCTACACTCATCATATTTTTCAAAACTATTTTCTATTAACGTAATATCTCAATTTCAATCACGAGACTTCTATCACCTGTAATGAAAAGCAGAAATTAATTCGATAATGAGAATGAAAAAGTAGGTTTGGATAATTCGTGTTCATGAAGTATAGCTTCCTTTCCATAAAAATTAGTCTTTTATGCGGAGAATAAAGTGAGCTAAGGGACTGGTCTTAGGTGCAACTTCATTTGTCATATCATCGTACTATACCTCAGTTAAAAAAAAAGAAATTTGAAAACTTTCACTTCCCGGCGGGGAATCGAACCCTGGTCTCCCGCGTGACAGTTGGGGATACTCAAAAACTATACTACCGAGGACACATTGGATACGCGAAAAGACGGGGTCATCAGTGCTACACTCATCATATTTTTCAAAACTATTTTCTATTAACGTAATATCTCAATTTCAATCACGAGACTTCTATCACCTGTAATGAAAAGCAGAAATTAATTCGATAATGAGAATGAAAAAGTAGGTTTGGATAATTCGTGTTCATGAAGTATAGCTTCCTTTCCATAAAAATTAGTCTTTTATGCGGAGAATAAAGTGAGCTAAGGGACTGGTCTTAGGTGCAACTTCATTTGTCATATCATCGTACTATACCTCAGTTAAAAAAAAAGAAATTTGAAAACTTTCACTTCCCGGCGGGGAATCGAACCCTGGTCTCCCAAGTGACAGTTGGGGATACTCAAAAACTATACTACCGAGGACACATTGGATACGCGAAAAGACGGGGTCATCACTGCTACACTCATCATATTTTTCAAAACTATTTTCTATTAACGTAATATCTCAATTTCAATCACGAGACTTCTATCACCTGTAATGAAAAGCAGAAATTAATTCGATAATGAGAATGAAAAAGTAGGTTTGGATTATTCGTGTTCATGAAGTATAGCTTCCTTTCCATAAAAATTAGTCTTTTATGCGGAGAATAAAGTGAGCTAAGGGACTGGTCTTAGGTGCAACTTCATTTGTAATATCATCGTACTATACCTCAGTTAAAAAAAAAGAAATTTGAAAACTTTCACTTCCCGGCGGGGAATCGAACCCTGGTCTCCCTCGTGACAGTTGGGGATACTCAAAAACTATACTACAGAGGACACATTGGATACGCGAAAAGACGGGAACATCAGTGCTACAATCATCATATTTTTCAAAACTATTTTCTATTAACGTAATATCTCAATTTCAATCACGAGACTTCTATCACCTGTAATGAAAAGCAGAAATTAATTCGATAATGAGAATGAAAAAGTAGGTTTGGATTATTCGTGTTCATGAAGTATAGCTTCCTTTCCATAAAAATTAGTCTTTTATGCGGAGAATAAAGTGAGCTAAGGGACTGGTCTTAGGTGCAACTTCATTTGTCATATCATCGTACTATACCTCAGTTAAAAAAAAAGAAATTTGAAAACTTTCACTTCCCGGCGGGGAATCGAACCCTGGTCTCCCGCGTGACAGTTGGGGATACTCAAAAACTATACTACCGAGGACACATTGGATACGCGAAAAGACGGGGTCATCACTGCTACACTCATCATATCTTTCAAAACTATTTTCTATTAACGTAATATCTAAATTTCAATCACGCGACTTCTATCACCTGTAATGAAAAGCAGAAATTAATTCGATAATGAGAATGTAAAAGTAGGTTTGGATTATTCGTGTTCATGAAGTATAGCTCCTCTTTCCATAAAAATTAGTCTTTTATGCGGAGAATAAAGTGAGCTAAGGGACTGGTCTTAGGTGCAACTTCATTTGTCATATCATCGTACTATACCTCAGTTAAAAAAAAAAGAAATTTGAAAACTTTCACTTCCCGGCGGGGAATCGAACCCTGGTCTCCCAAGTGACAGTTGGGGATACTCAAAAACTATACTACCGAGGACACATTGGATACGCGAAAAGACGGGGTCATCAGTGCTACACTCATCATATTTTTCAAAACTATTTTCTATTAACGTAATATCTCAATTTCAATCACGCGACTTCTATCACCTGTAATGAAAAGCAGAAATTAATTCGATAATGAGAATGTAAAAGTAGGTTTGGATTATTCGTGTTCATGAAGTATAGCTCCTCTTTCCATAAAAATTAGTCTTTTATGCGGAGAATAAAGTGAGCTAAGGGACTGGTCTTAGGTGCAACTTCATTTGTCATATCATCGTACTATACCTCAGTTAAAAAAAAAGAAATTTGAAAACTTTCACTTCCCGGCGGGGAATCGAACCCTGGTCTCCCAAGTGACAGTTGGGGATACTCAAAAACTATACTACCGAGGACACATTGGATACGCGAAAAGACGGGGTCATCAGTGCTACACTCATCATATTTTTCAAAACTATTTTCTATTAACGTAATATCTCAATTTCAATCACGCGACTTCTATCACCTGTAATGAAAAGCAGAAATTAATTCGATAATGAGAATGTAAAAGTAGGTTTGGATTATTCGTGTTCATGAAGTATAGCTCCTCTTTCCATAAAAATTAGTCTTTTATGCGGAGAATAAAGTGAGCTAAGGGACTGGTCTTAGGTGCAACTTCATTTGTCATATCATCGTACTATACCTCAGTTAAAAAAAAAGAAATTTGAAAACTTTCACTTCCCGGCGGGGAATCGAACCCTGGTCTCCCAAGTGACAGTTGGGGATACTCAAAAACTATACTACCGAGGACACATTGGATACGCGAAAAGACGGGGTCATCAGTGCTACACTCATCATATTTTTCAAAACTATTTTCTATTAACGTAATATCTCAATTTCAATCACGCGACTTCTATCACCTGTAATGAAAAGCAGTAATTAATTCGATAATGAGAATGTAAAAGTAGGTTTGGATTATTCGTGTTCATGAAGTATAGCTCCTCTTTCCATAAAAATTAGTCTTTTATGCGGAGAATAAAGTGAGCTAAGGGACTGGTCTTAGGTGCAACTTCATTTGTCATATCATCGTACTATACCTCAGTTAAAAAAAAAGAAATTTGAAAACTTTCACTTCCCGGCGGGGAATCGAACCCTGGTCTCCCAAGTGACAGTTGGGGATACTCAAAAACTATACTACCGAGGACACATTGGATACGCGAAAAGACGGGGTCATCACTGCTACACTCATCATATCTTTCAAAACTATTTTCTATTAACGTAATATCTCAATTTCAATCACGCGACTTCTATCACCTGTAATGAAAAGCAGAAATTAATTCGATAATGAGAATGTAAAAGTAGGTTTGGATTATTCGTGTTCATGAAGTATAGCTCCTCTTTCCATAAAAATTAGTCTTTTACGCGGAGAAAAAAGTGAGCTAAGGGACTGATCTTAGGTGCAACTTCATTTCTCGGACTATCGTATTACACCTGAGTCAACAAAACAAATCGTCAAAATATTCACTCGCCGGCGGGGAATCGAACCACGGTTCTCCCGCGTGACAGGCGGGGATACTCACCACTATACTACCGAGGACACATTAGATCCGTGAAAACACGGGAACATCAGTGCTATACTCATCAAATTTTTCAAAACTATTTTCTAATAACGTGTTATCTCAATTTCAAGCAAGCGACTTCTATCATCTGTAATGAAAAGTAGAAATTTTTTCTTTAATTAGAATGTAAAAGTAGGTTTGTATTATTCGTGTCCCTGAAGTGTAGCTCCTCTTTCCATAAAAATTAGTCTTTTATGCGGAGAAAAAAGTGAGCTAAGGGACTGATCTTAGGTGCAACTTCATTTCTCGGACTATCGTATTACACCTGAGTCAACAAAACAAATCGTCAAAATCTTAACTCCCCGGAGAGGAATTGAACCCCGGTCTCCCGCTTGACAGGGGGGGATACTCACCACTATACTAACGAGGACACATTAGATCCGCGAAAGCAACGGAACATCAGTGCTACACTCATCATATTTTTCAAAACTATTTTCTAATAACGCGTTATCTCAATTTGAAACACGCGATTTCTATCACCTGTAATGAAAAGTAGAAGTTTTTTCGATAATGAGAATGTAAAAGTAGGTTTGTATTATTCGTGTCCCTGAAGTGTATCTCCTCTTTCCATAAAAATTATTCTTTTATGCGGAGAAAAAAGTGAGCTAAGGGACTGATCTTAGGTGCAACTCCATTTCTCGGACTATCGTACTATACCTGAGTCAACAAAACAAATTGTCAAACTCTTCACTCCCCGGCGGGGAATCGAACCCCGGTCTCCCGCGTGACAGGCGGGGATACTCACCACTATACTACCGAGGACACATTAGATCCGCGAAAACACGGGAACATCAATGCTACACTCATCATATTTTTCATAACTATTTTCTAATAACGTGTTATCTCAATTTGAAGCACGGGACTTCTATCACCTGTAATGAAAAGTAGAAATTTTTTCGATAATGAGAATGTAAAATTAGGTTTGTATTATTCGTGTCCCTGAAGTGTATCTCCTCTTTCCATAAAAATTAGCCTTTTATGCGGAGAAAAAAGTGAGCTAAGGGACTGATCTTAGGTGCAACTTCATTTCTCGGACTATCGTATTACACCTGAGTCAACAAAACAAATCGTCAAAATCTTAACTCCCCGGAGGGGAATCGAACCCCGGTCTCCCGCTTGACAGGGGGGGGATACTCACCACTATACTAACGAGGACACATTAGATCCGCGAAAACAACGGAACATCAGTGCTACACTCATCATATTTTTCAAAACTATTTTCTAATAACGCGTTATCTCAATTTGAAGCACGCGACTTCTATCACCTGTAATGAAAAGTAGAAATTTTTTCGATAATGAGAATGTAAAAGTAGGTTTGTATTATTCGTGTCCCTGAAGTGTAGCTCCTCTTTCCATAAAAATTATTCTTTTATGCGGAGAAAAAAGTGAGCTAAGGGACTGATCTTAGGTGCAACTTCATTTCTCGGACTATCGTACTATACCTGAGTCAACAAAACAAATTGTCAAAATCTTCACTCCCCGGCGGGGAATCGAACCCCGGTCTCCCGCGTGACAGGCGGGGATACTCACCACTATACTACCGAGGACACATTAGATCTGCGAAAACACGGGACCATCAATGCTACACTCATCATATTTTTCATAACTATTTTCTAATAACGTGTTATCTCAATTTGAAGCACGGGACTTCTATCACCTGTAATGAAAAGTAGAAATTTATTCGATAATGAGAATGTAAAATTAGGTTTGTATTATTCGTGTCCCTGAAGTGTATCTCCTCTTTCCATAAAAATTAGCCTTTTATGCGGAGAAAAAAGTGAGCTAAGGGACTGATCTTATTTGCAACTTCATTTCTCGGACTATCGTACTATACCTGAGTCAACAAAACAAATCGTCAAAGTCTTCACTCCCCGGCGGGGAATCGAACCCCGGTCTCCCGCGTGACAGGCGGGGATACTCACCACTATACTACCGAGGACACATTAGATCTGCGAAAACACGGGAACATCAATGCTACACTCATCATATTTTTCATAACTATTTTCTAATAACGTGTTATCTCAATTTGAAGCACGGGACTTCTATCACCTGTAATGAAAAGTAGAAATTTTTTCGATAATGAGAATGTAAAATTAGGTTTGTATTATTCGTGTCCCTGAAGTGTATCTCCTCTTTCCATAAAAATTAGCCTTTTATGCGGAGAAAAAAGTGAGCTAAGGGACTGATCTTAGGTGCAACTTCATTTCTCGGACTATCGTATTACACCCGAGTCAACAAAACAAATCGTCAAAATCTGAACTCCCCGGAGGGGAATCGAACCCCGGTCTCCCTCTTGACAGGGGGGGGGATACTCACCACTATACTAACGAGGACACATTAGATCTGCGAAAACACGGGAACATCAATGCTATACTCATCATATTATTCATAACTATTTTCTAATAACGCGTTATCTCAATTTGAAGCACGGGACTTCTATCACCTGTAATGAAATTAGAAATTTTTTCGATAATGAGAATGTAAAATTAGGTTTGTATTATTCGTGTCCCTGAAGTGTATCTCCTCTTTCCATAAAAATTAGCCTTTTATGCGGAGAAAAAAGTGAGCTAAGGGACTGATCTTAGGTGCAACTTCATTTCTCGGACTATCGTATTACACCTGAGTCAACAAAACAAATCGTCAAAATCTGAACTCCCCGGAGGGGAATCGAACCCCGGTCTCCCTCTTGACAGGGGGGGGATACTCACCACTATACTAACGAGGACACATTAGATCTGCGAAAACACGGGAACATCAATGCTACACTCATCATATTTTTCATAACTATTTTCTAATAACGTGTTATCTCAATTTGAAGCACGGGACTTCTATCACCTGTAATGAAAAGTAGAAATTTTTTCGATAATGAGAATGTAAAATTAGGTTTGTATTATTCGTGTCCCTGAAGTGTATCTCCTCTTTCCATAAAAATTAGCCTTTTATGCGGAGAAAAAAGTGAGCTAAGGGACTGATCTTAGGTGCAACTTCATTTCTCGGACTATCGTATTACACCCGAGTCAACAAAACAAATCGTCAAAATCTTAACTCCCCGGAGGGGAATCGAACCCCGGTCTCCCGCTTGACAGGGGGGGGGATACTCACCACTATACTACCGAGGACACATTAGATCTGCGAAAACACGGGAACATCAATGCTATACTGATCATATTTTTCATAACTATTTTCTAATAACGTGTTATCTCAATTTGAAGCACGGGACTTCTATCACCTGTAATGAAAAGTAGAAATTTTTTCGATAATGAGAATGTAAAATTAGGTTTGTATTATTCGTGTCCCTGAAGTGTATCTCCTCTTTCCATAAAAATTAGCCTTTTATGCGGAGAAAAAAGTGAGCTAAGGGACTGATCTTAGGTGCAACTTCATTTCTCGGACTATCGTATTACACCTGAGTCAACAAAACAAATCGTCAAAATCTGAACTCCCCGGAGGGGAATCGAACCCCGGTCTCCCTCTTGACAGGGGGGGGATACTCACCACTATACTAACGAGGACACATTAGATCCGCGAAAACAACGGAACATCAGTGCTACACTCATCATATTTTTCAAAACTATTTTCTAATAACGCGTTATCTCAATTTGAAGCACGCGACTTCTATCACCTGTAATGAAAAGTAGAAATTTTTTCGATAATGAGAATGTAAAAGTAGGTTTGTATTATTCGTGTCCCTGAAGTGTAGCTCCTCTTTCCATAAAAATTATTCTTTTATGCGGAGAAAAAAGTGAGCTAAGGGACTGATCTTAGGTGCAACTTCATTTCTCGGACTATCGTACTATACCTGAGTCAACAAAACAAATTGTCAAAATCTTCACTCCCCGGCGGGGAATCGAACCCCGGTCTCCCGCGTGACAGGCGGGGATACTCACCACTATACTACCGAGGACACATTAGATCTGCGAAAACACGGGAACATCAATGCTACACTCATCATATTTTTCAAATCTATTTTCTAATAACGAGTTTTCTCAATTTGAAGCAAGCGACTTCTATCACCTGTAATGAAAAGTAGAAATTTATTCGATAATGAGAATGTAAAAGTAGGTTTGTATTATTCGTGTCCCTGAAGTGTCGTTTCTCTTTCCATAAAAATTAGTCTTCTTATGCGGAGAAAAAAGTTAGCTAAGGGACTGATCTTAGGTGCAACTTCATTTCTCGGACTATCGTATTACACTTGAGTCAACAAAACAAATCGTCAAAATCTTAACTCCCCGGAGGGGAATCGAACCCCGTTCTCCCGCGTGACAGGCGGGGATACTCACCACTATACTACCGAGGACACATTAGATCCGCTAAAACAACGGAACATCAGTGCTACACTCATCATATTTTTCAAAACTATTTTCTAATAACGCGTTATCTCAATTTGAAGCACGCGACTTCTATCACCTGTAATGAAAAGTAGAAATTTTTTCGATAATGAGAATGTAAAAGTAGGTTTGTATTATTCGTGTCCCTGAAGTGTAGCTCCTCTTTCTATCAAAATTATTCTTTTATGCGGAGAAAAAAGTGAGCTAAGGGACTGATCTTAGGTGCAACTTCATTTCTCGGACTATCGTACTATACCTGAGTCAACAAAACAAATTGTCAAAATCTTCACTCCCCGGCGGGGAATCGAACCCCGGTCTCCCGCGTGACAGGCGGGGATACTCACCACTATACTACCGAGGACACATTAGATCTGCGAAAACACGGGAACATCAATGCTACACTCATCATATTTTTCATAACTATTTTCTAATAACGTGTTATCTCAATTTGAAGCACGGGACTTCTATCACCTGTAATGAAAAGTAGAAATTTTTTCGATATTGAGAATGTAAAAGTAGGTTTGTATTATTCGTGTCCCTGAAGTGTAGCTCCTCTTTCCATAAAAATTATTCTTTTATGCGGAGAAAAAAGTGAGCTAAGGGACTGATCTTAGGTGCAACTTCATTTCTCGGACTATCGTACTATACCTGAGTCAACAAAACAAATCGTCAAAATCTTAACTCCCCGGAGGGGAATCGAACCCCGGTCTCCCGCTTGACAGGGGGGGGGATACTCACCACTATACTAACGAGGACACATTAGATCCGCGAAAACAACGGAACATCAGTGCTACACTCATCAGATTTTTCAAAACTATTTTCTAATAACGCGTTATCTGAATTTGAAGCACGCGACTTCTATCACCTGTAATGAAAAGTAGAAATTTTTTCGATAATGAGAATGTAAAAGTAGGTTTGTATTATTCGTGTCCCTGAAGTGTAGCTCCTCTTTCCATAAAAATTATTCTTTTATGCGGAGAAAAAAGTGAGCTAAGGGACTGATCTTATTTGCAACTTCATTTCTCGGACTATCGTACTATATCTGAGTCAACAATACAAATCATCAAAATCTTCACTCCCCGGCGGGGAATCGAACCCCGGTCTCCCGCGTGACAGGCGGGGATACTTACCACTATACTACCGAGGATACATTAGATCCGCGAAAACAACGGAACATCAGTGCTACACTCATCATATTTTTCAAAACTATTTTCTAATAACGTGTTATCTCAATTTGAAGCACGCGACTTCTATCAACTGTAATGAAAAGTAGAAATTTTTTCGATAATGAGAATGTAAAAGTAGGTTTGTATTATTCGTGTCCCTGAAGTGTAGCTCCTCTTTCCATAAAAATTATTCTTTTATGCGGAGAAAAAAGTGAGCTAAGGGACTGATCTTATTTGCAACTTCATTTCTCGGACTATCGTACTATATCTGAGTCAACAAAACAAATTGTCAAAATGTTCACTCCCCGGCGGGGAATCGAAACCCCATCTCCCGGGTGACAGGCGGGGATACTCACCAATATACTACCGAGGGCACATTAGATCCGTGAAAACAAGGGAACATCAGTGCTACACTCATCATATTTTTCAAATCTATTTTCTAATAACGAGTTTTCTCAATTTGAAGCAAGCGACTTCCATCACCTGTAATGAAAAGTAGAAATTTATTCGATAATGAGAATGTAAAAGTAGGTTTGTATTATTCGTGTCCCTGAAGTGTCGTTTCTCTTTCCATAAAAATTAGTCTTCTTATGCGGAGAAAAAAGTGAGCTAAGTTACTGATCTTAGGTGCAACTTCATTTCTCGGACTATCGTATTACACTTGAGTCAACAAAACAAATCGTCAAAATCTTAACTCCCCGGAGGGGAATCGAACCCCGTTCTCCCGCGTGACAGGCGGGGATACTCACCACTATACTACCGAGGACACATTAGATCCGCGAAAACAAGGGAACATCAGTACTACACTCATCATATTTTTCAAAACTATTTTCTAATAACGTGTTATCTCAATTTGAAGCACGCGCCTTCTATCACCTGTAATGAAAAGTAGAAATTTTTTCGATAATGAGAATGTAAAAGTAGGTTTGTATTATTCGTGTCCCTGAAGTGTAGTTCCTCTTTCCATAAAAATTAGTCTTTTATGCGGAGAAAAAAGTGAGATAAGGGACTGATCTTAGGTGCAACTTCATTTCTCGGACTATCGTACTATACCTGAGTCAACAAAACAAATTGTCAAAATCTTCACTCCCCGGCGGGGAATCGAAGCAGGGTCTCCCGCGTGACAGGGGGGGGATACTCACCACTATACTACCGAGGACACATTAGATCCGCGAAAACAACGGAACATCAGTGCTACACTCATCATATTTTTCAAAACTATTTTCTAATAACGTGTTATCTCAATTTGAAGCACGCGCCTTCTATCACCTGTAATGAAAAGTAGAAATTTATTCGATAATGAGAAGGTAAAAGTAGGTTTGTATTATTCGTGTCCCTGCAGTGTAGTTCCTCTTTCCATAAAAATTAGTCTTTTATGCGGAGAAAAAAGTGAGCTAAGGGACTGATCTTAGGTGCAACTTCATTTCTCGGACTATCGTACTATACCTGAGTCAACAAAACAAATTGTCAAAATCTTCACTCCCCGGCGGGGAATCGAACCCCGGTCTCCAGCGTGACAGGCGGGGATACTCACCACTATACTACCGAGGACACATTAGATACACGAAAACACGGAAACATCAGTGCTACACTCATCATATTTTTCAAAACTATTTTCTAATAACGTGTTATCTCAATTTGAAGCACGCGACTTCTATCACCTGTAATGAAAAGTAGAAATTTATTCGATAATGAGAATATAAAAGTAGGTTTGTATTATTCGTGTCCCTGAAGTGTATCTCCTCTTTCCATAAAAATTAGCCTTTTATGCGGAGAAAAAAGTGAGCTAAGGGACTGATCTTAGGTGCAACTCGATTTTCGTTGACTATCGTACTATACCTGAGTCAACAAAACAAATTGTCAAAATGTTCACTCCCCGGCGGGGAATCGAAACCCCATCTCCCGGGTGACAGGCGGGGATACTCACCACTATACTACCGAGGACACATGAGAACCACGAAAGCACGGGAACATCAGTGCTACACTCATCATATTTTTCAAAACTATTTTCTAATAACGTGTTATCTCGATTTGAAGCACGGGACTTCTATCACCTGTAATGAAAAGTAGAAATTTTTTCGATAATGAGAATGTTAAATTAGGTTTGTATTATTCGTGTCCCTGAAGTGTCGTTTCTCTTTCCATAAAAATTAGTCTTCTTATGCGGAGAAAAAAGTGAGCTAAGTTACTGATCTTAGGTGCAACTTCATTTCTCGGACTATCGTATTACACTTGAGTCAACAAAACAAATCGTCAAAATCTTAACTCCCCGGAGGGGAATCGAACCCCGTTCTCCCGCGTGACAGGCGGGGATACTCACCACTATACTACCGAGGACACATTAGATCCGCGAAAACAAGGGAACATCAGTACTACACTCATCATATTTTTCAAAACTATTTTCTAATAACGTGTTATCTCAATTTGAAGCACGCGCCTTCTATCACCTGTAATGAAAAGTAGAAATTTTTTCGATAATGAGAATGTAAAAGTAGGTTTGTATTATTCGTGTCCCTGAAGTGTAGTTCCTCTTTCCATAAAAATTAGTCTTTTATGCGGAGAAAAAAGTGAGATAAGGGACTGATCTTAGGTGCAACTTCATTTCTCGGACTATCGTACTATACCTGAGTCAACAAAACAAATTGTCAAAATCTTCACTCCCCGGCGGGGAATCGAAGCAGGGTCTCCCGCGTGACAGGGGGGGGATACTCACCACTATACTACCGAGGACACATTAGATCCGCGAAAACAACGGAACATCAGTGCTACACTCATCATATTTTTCAAAACTATTTTCTAATAACGTGTTATCTCAATTTGAAGCACGCGCCTTCTATCACCTGTAATGAAAAGTAGAAATTTATTCGATAATGAGAAGGTAAAAGTAGGTTTGTATTATTCGTGTCCCTGCAGTGTAGTTCCTCTTTCCATAAAAATTAGTCTTTTATGCGGAGAAAAAAGTGAGCTAAGGGACTGATCTTAGGTGCAACTTCATTTCTCGGACTATCGTACTATACCTGAGTCAACAAAACAAATTGTCAAAATCTTCACTCCCCGGCGGGGAATCGAACCCCGGTCTCCAGCGTGACAGGCGGGGATACTCACCACTATACTACCGAGGACACATTAGATACACGAAAACACGGAAACATCAGTGCTACACTCATCATATTTTTCAAAACTATTTTCTAATAACGTGTTATCTCAATTTGAAGCACGCGACTTCTATCACCTGTAATGAAAAGTAGAAATTTATTCGATAATGAGAATATAAAAGTAGGTTTGTATTATTCGTGTCCCTGAAGTGTATCTCCTCTTTCCATAAAAATTAGCCTTTTATGCGGAGAAAAAAGTGAGCTAAGGGACTGATCTTAGGTGCAACTCGATTTTCGTTGACTATCGTACTATACCTGAGTCAACAAAACAAATTGTCAAAATGTTCACTCCCCGGCGGGGAATCGAAACCCCATCTCCCGGGTGACAGGCGGGGATACTCACCACTATACTACCGAGGACACATGAGAACCACGAAAGCACGGGAACATCAGTGCTACACTCATCATATTTTTCAAAACTATTTTCTAATAACGTGTTATCTCGATTTGAAGCACGGGACTTCTATCACCTGTAATGAAAAGTAGAAATTTTTTCGATAATGAGAATGTTAAATTAGGTTTGTATTATTCGTGTCCCAGAAGTGTCGTTTCTCTTTCCATAAAAATTAGTCTTCTTATGCGGAGAAAAAAGTGAGCTAAGGGACTGATCTTAGGTGCAACTTCATTTCTCGGACTATCGTATTACACTTGAGTCAACAAAACAAATCGTCAAAATCTTAACTCCCCGGAGGGGAATCGAACCCTGTTCTCCCGCGTGACAGGCGGGGATACTTACCACTATACTACCGAGGACACATTAGATCCGCGAAAACAACGGAACATCAGTGCTACACTCATCATATTTTTCAAAACTATTTTCTAATAACGCGTTATCTCAATTTGAAGCACGCGACTTCTATCACCTGTAATGAAAAGTAGAAATTTTTTCGATAATGAGAATGTAAAGGTAGGTTTGTATTATTCGTGTCCCTGAAGTGCAGCTCCTCTTTCCATAAAAATTATTCTTTTATGCGGAGAAAAAAGTGAGCTAAGGGACTGATCTTAGGTGCAACTTCATTTCTCGGACTATCGAACTATACCTGAGTCAACAAAACAAATTGTCAAAATCTTCACTCCCCGGCGGGGAACCGAACCCAGGTCTCCCGCGTGACAGGCGGGGATACTCACCACTATACTGCCGAGGACACATTAGATCTGCGAAAACACGGGAACATCAATGCTACACTCATCATATTTTTCATAACTATTTTCTAATAACGTGTTATCTCAATTTGAAGAACGGGACTTCTATCACCTGTAATGAAAAGTAGAAATTTTTTCGATATTGAGAATGTAAAAGTAGGTTTGTATTATTCGTGTCCCTGAAGTGTAGCTCCTCTTTCCATAAAAATTATTCTTTTATGCGGAGAAAAAAGTGAGCTAAGGGACTGATCTTAGGTGCAACTTCATTTCTCGGACTATCGTACTATACCTGAGTCAACAAAACAAATCGTCAAAATCTTAACTCCCCGGAGGGGAATCGAACCCCGGTCTCCCGCTTGACAGGGGGGGGATACTCACCACTATACTAACGAGGACACATTAGATCCGCGAAAACAACGGAACATCAGTGCTACACTCATCATATTTTTCAAAACTATTTTCTAATAACGCGTTATCTCAATTTGAAGCACGCGACTTCTATCACCTGTAATGAAAAGTAGAAATTTTTTCGATAATGAGAATGTAAAAGTAGGTTTGTATTATTCGTGTCCCTGAAGTGTAGCTCCTCTTTCCATAAAAATTATTCTTTTATGCGGAGAAAAAAGTGAACTAAGGGACTGATCTTAGGTGCAACTTCATTTCTCGGACTATCGTACTATACCTGAGTCAACAAAACAAATCGTCAAAATCTTAACTCCCCGGAGGGGAATCGAACCCCGGTCTCCCGCTTGACAGGGGGGGGGATACTCACCACTATACTAACGAGGGCACATTAGATCCGCGAAAACAACGGAACATCAGTGCTACACTCATCATATTTTTCAAAACTATTTTCTAATAACGCGTTATCTCAATTTGAAGCACGCGACTTCTATCACCTGTAATGAAAAGTAGAAATTTTTTCGATAATGAGAATGTAAAAGTAGGTTTGTATTATTCGTGTCCCTGAAGTGTAGCTCCTCTTTCCATAAAAATTATTCTTTTATGCGGAGAAAAAAGTGAGCTAAGGGACTGATCTTATTTGCAACTTCATTTCTCGGACTATCGTACTATACCTGAGTCAACAATACAAATCGTCAAAATCTTCACTCCCCGGCGGGGAATCGAACCCCGGTCTCCCGCGTGACAGGCAGGTATACTTACCACTATACTACCGAGGACACATTAGATCCGCGAAAACACGGGAACATCAGTGCTACACTCATCATATTTTTCATAACTATTTTCTAATAACGTGTTATCTCAATTTGAAGCACGGGACTTCTATCACCTGTAATGAAAAGTAGAAATTTTTTCGATAATGAGAATGTAAAAGTAGGTTTGTATTATTCGTGTCCCTGAAGTGTCGTTTCTCTTTCCATAAAAATTAGTCTTCTTATGCGGAGAAAAAAGTGAGCTAAGTTACTGATCTTAGGTGCAACTTCATTTCTCGGACTATCGTATTACACTTGAGTCAACAAAACAAATCGTCAAAATCTTAACTCCCCGGAGGGGAATCGAACCCCGTTCTCCCGCGTGACAGGCAGGGATACTCACCACTATACTACCGAGGACACATTAGATCCGCGAAAACAAGGGAACATCAGTACTACACTCATCATATTTTTCAAAACTATTTTCTAATAACGTGTTATCTCAATTTGAAGTACGCGCCTTCTATCACCTGTAATGAAAAGTAGAAATTTTTTCGATAATGAGAATGTAAAAGTAGGTTTGTATTATTCGTGTCCCTGAAGTGTAGTTCCTCTTTCCTTAAAAATTAGTCTTTTATGCGGAGAAAAAAGTGAGATAAGGGACTGATCTTAGGTGCAACTTCATTTCTCGGACTATCGTACTATACCTGAGTCAACAAAACAAATTGTCAAAATCTTCACTCCCCGGCGGGGAATCGAAGCAGGGTCTCCCGCGTGACAGGGGGGGGATACTCACCACTATACTACCGAGGACACATTAGATCCGCGAAAACAACGGAACATCAGTGCTACACTCATCATATTTTTCAAAACTATTTTCTAATAACGTGTTATCTCAATTTGAAGCACGCGCCTTCTATCACCTGTAATGAAAAGTAGAAATTTATTCGATAATGAGAAGGTAAAAGTAGTTTTGTATTATTCGTGTCCCTGCAGTGTAGTTCCTCTTTCCATAAAAATTAGTCTTTTATGCGGAGAAAAAAGTGAGCTAAGGGACTGATCTTAGGTGCAACTTCATTTCTCGGACTATCGTACTATACCTGAGTCAACAAAACAAATTGTCAAAATCTTCACTCCCCGGCGGGGAATCGAACCCCGGTCTCCAGCGTGACAGGCGGGGATACTCACCACTATACTACCGAGGACACATTAGATACACGAAAACACGGAAACATCAGTGCTACACTCATCATATTTTTCAAAACTATTTTCTAATAACGTGTTATCTCAATTTGAAGCACGCGACTTCTATCACCTGTAATGAAAAGTAGAAATTTATTCGATAATGAGAATATAAAAGTAGGTTTGTATTATTCGTGTCCCTGAAGTGTATCTCCTCTTTCCATAAAAATTAGCCTTTTATGCGGAGAAAAAAGTGAGCTAAGGGACTGATCTTAGGTGCAACTCGATTTTCGTTGACTATCGTACTATACCTGAGTCAACAAAACAAATTGTCAAAATGTTCACTCCCCGGCGGGGAATCGAAACCCCATCTCCCGGGTGACAGGCGGGGATACTCACCACTATACTACCGAGGACACATGAGAACCACGAAAGCACGGGAACATCAGTGCTACACTCATCATATTTTTCAAAACTATTTTCTAATAACGTGTTATCTCGATTTGAAGCACGGGACTTCTATCACCTGTAATGAAAAGTAGAAATTTTTTCGATAATGAGAATGTTAAATTAGGTTTGTATTATTCGTGTCCCTGAAGTGTCGTTTCTCTTTCCATAAAAATTAGTCTTCTTATGCGGAGAAAAAAGTGAGCTAAGGGACTGATCTTAGGTGCAACTTCATTTCTCGGACTATCGTATTACACTTGAGTCAACAAAACAAATCGTCAAAATCTTAACTCCCCGGAGGGGAATCGAACCCCGTTCTCCCGCGTGACAGGCGGGGATACTCACCACTATACTACCGAGGACACATTAGATCCGCGAAAACAACGGAACATCAGTGCTACACTCATCATATTTTTCAAAACTATTTTCTAATAACGCGTTATCTCAATTTGAAGCACGCGACTTCTATCACCTGTAATGAAAAGTAGAAATTTTTTCGATAATGAGAATGTAAAAGTAGGTTTGTATTATTCGTGTCCCTGAAGTGGAGCTCCTCTTTCCATAAAAATTATTCTTTTATGCGGAGAAAAAAGTGAGCTAAGGGACTGATCTTAGGTGCAACTTCATTTCTCGGACTATCGAACTATACCTGAGTCAACAAAACAAATTGTCAAAATCTTCACTCCCCGGCGGGGAATCGAACCCAGGTCTCCCGCGTGACAGGCGGGGATACTCACCACTATACTACCGAGGACACATTAGATCTGCGAAAACACGGGAACATCAATGCTACACTCATCATATTTTTCATAACTATTTTCTAATAACGTGTTATCTCAATTTGAAGAACGGGACTTCTATCACCTGTAATGAAAAGTAGAAATTTTTTCGATATTGAGAATGTAAAAGTAGGTTTGTATTATTCGTGTCCCTGAAGTGTAGCTCCTCTTTCCATAAAAATTATTCTTTTATGCGGAGAAAAAAGTGAGCTAAGGGACTGATCTTAGGTGCAACTTCATTTCTCGGACTATCGTACTATACCTGAGTCAACAAAACAAATCGTCAAAATCTTAACTCCCCGGAGGGGAATCGAACCCCGGTCTCCCGCTTGACAGGGGGGGGATACTCACCACTATACTAACGAGGACACATTAGATCCGCGAAAACAACGGAACATCAGTGCTACACTCATCATATTTTTCAAAACTATTTTCTAATAACGCGTTATCTCAATTTGAAGCACGCGACTTCTATCACCTGTAATGAAAAGTAGAAATTTTTTCGATAATGAGAATGTAAAAGTAGGTTTGTATTATTCGTGTCCCTGAAGTGTAGCTCCTCTTTCCATAAAAATTATTCTTTTATGCGGAGAAAAAAGTGAGCTAAGGGACTGATCTTATTTGCAACTTCATTTCTCGGACTATCGTACTATACCTGAGTCAACAATACAAATCGTCAAAATCTTCACTCCCCGGCGGGGAATCGAACCCCGGTCTCCCGCGTGACAGGCAGGGATACTTACCACTATACTACCGAGGACACATTAGATCCGCGAAAACACGGGAACATCAGTGCTACACTCATCATATTTTTCATAACTATTTTCTAATAACGTGTTATCTCAATTTGAAGCACGGGACTTCTATCACCTGTAATGAAAAGTAGAAATTTTTTCGATAATGAGAATGTAAAAGTAGGTTTGTATTATTCGTGTCCCTGAAGTGTAGTTTCTCTTTCCATAAAAATTAGCCTTTTATGCGGAGAAAAAAGTGAGCTAAGGGACTGATCTTAGGTGCAACTTCATTTCTCGGACTATCGTACTATACCTGAGTCAACAATACAAATTGTCAAAATCTTCACTCCCCGGCGGGGAATCGAACCCCGGTCTCCCGCGTGACAGGCGGGGATACTCACCACTATACTACCGAGGACACATTAGATCCGCGAAAACAACGGAACATCAGTGCTACACTCATCATATTTTTCAAAACTATTTTCTAATAACGTGTTATCTCAATTTGAAGCACGCGACTTCTATCACCTGTAATGAAAAGTAGAAATTTTTTCGATAATGAGAATGTAAAAGTAGGTTTGTATTATTCCTTTCCCTCAAGTGTAGTTTCTCTTTCCATAAAAATTAGTCTTTTATGCGGAGAAAAAAGTGAGCTAAGGGACTGATCTTAGGTGCAACTTCATTTCTCGGCCTATCGTACTATACCTGAGTCAACAAAACAAATTGTCAAAATGTTCACTCCCCGGCGGGGAATCGAAACCCCATCTCCCGGGTGACAGGCGGGGATACTCACCAATATATTACCGAGGGCACATTAGATCCGTGAAAACAAGGGAACATCAGTGCTACACTCATCATATTTTTCAAATCTATTTTCTAATAACGAGTTTTCTCAATTTGAAGCAAGCGACTTCTATCACCTGTAATGAAAAGCAGAAATTTATTCGATAATGAGAATGTAAAAGTAGGTTTGTATTATTCGTGTCCCTGAAGTGTCGTTTCTCTTTCCATAAAAATTAGTCTTCTTATGCGGAGAAAAAAGTGAGCTAAGTTACTGATCTTAGGTGCAACTTCATTTCTCGGACTATCGTATTACACTTGAGTCAACAAAACAAATCTTCAAAATCTTAACTCCCCGGAGGGGAATCGAACCCCGTTCTCCCGCGTGACAGGCGGGGATACTCACCACTATACTACCGAGGACACATTAGATCCGCGAAAACAAGGGAACATCAGTACTACACTCATCATATTTTTCAAAACTATTTTCTAATAACGTGTTATCTCAATTTGAAGCACGCGCCTTCTATCACCTGTAATGAAAAGTAGAAATTTTTTCGTTAATGAGAATGTAAAAGTAGGTTTGTATTATTCGTGTCCCTGAAGTGTAGTTCCTCTTTCCATAAAAATAAGTCTTTTATGCGGAGAAAAAAGTGAGATAAGGGACTGATCTTAGGTGCAACTTCATTTCTCGGACTATCGTACTATACCTGAGTCAACAAAACAAATTGTCAAAATCTTCACTCCCCGGCGGGGAATCGAAGCAGGGTCTCCCGCGTGACAGGGGGGGGATACTCACCACTATACTACCGAGGACACATTAGATCCGCGAAAACAACGGAACATCAGTGCTACACTCATCATATTTTTCAAAACTATTTTCTAATAACGTGTTATCTCAATTTGAAGCACGCGCCTTCTATCACCTGTAATGAAAAGTAGAAATTTATTCGATAATGAGAAGGTAAAAGTAGGTTTGTATTATTCGTGTCCCTGCAGTGTAGTTCCTCTTTCCATAAAAATTAGTCTTTTATGCGGAGAAAAAAGTGAGCTAAGGGACTGATCTTAGGTGCAACTTCATTTCTCGGACTATCGTATTACACTTGAGTCAACAAAACAAATCGTCAAAATCTTAACTCCCCGGAGGGGAATCGAACCCTGTTCTCCCGCGTGACAGGCGGGGATACTTACCACTATACTACCGAGGACACATTAGATCCGCGAAAACAACGGAACATCAGTGCTACACTCATCATATTTTTCAAAACTATTTTCTAATAACGCGTTATCTCAATTTGAAGCACGCGACTTCTATCACCTGTAATGAAAAGTAGAAATTTTTTCGATAATGAGAATGTAAAAGTAGGTTTGTATTATTCGTGTCCCTGAAGTGCAGCTCCTCTTTCCATAAAAATTATTCTTTTATGCGGAGAAAAAAGTGAGCTAAGGGACTGATCTTAGGTGCAACTTCATTTCTCGGACTATCGAACTATACCTGAGTCAACAAAACAAATTGTCAAAATCTTCACTCCCCGGCGGGGAATCGAACCCAGGTCTCCCGCGTGACAGGCGGGGATACTCACCACTATACTACCGAGGACACATTAGATCTGCGAAAACACGGGAACATCAATGCTACACTCATCATATTTTTCATAACTATTTTCTAATAACGTGTTATCTCAATTTGAAGAACGGGACTTCTATCACCTGTAATGAAAAGTAGA
Organism: Argiope bruennichi; assembly: GCF_947563725.1. Lineage (NCBI taxonomy): Eukaryota > Metazoa > Arthropoda > Arachnida > Araneae > Araneidae > Argiope > Argiope bruennichi. The sequence continues at coordinate 14,400,267 of NC_079156.1, read as the reverse complement.
AATTTTTTCGATATTGAGAATGTAAAAGTAGGTTTGTATTATTCGTGTCCCTGAAGTGTAGCTCCTCTTTCCATAAAAATTATTCTTTTATGCGGAGAAAAAAGTGAGCTAAGGGACTGATCTTAGGTGCAACTTCATTTCTCGGACTATCGTACTATACCTGAGTCAACAAAACAAATCGTCAAAATCTTAACTCCCCGGAGGGGAATCGAACCCCGGTCTCCCGCTTGACAGGGGGGGGGGATACTCACCACTATACTAACGAGGACACATTAGATCCGCGAAAACAACGGAACATCAGTGCTACACTCATCATATTTTTCAAAACTATTTTCTAATAACGCGTTATCTCAATTTGAAGCACGCGACTTCTATCACCTGTAATGAAAAGTAGAAATTTTTTCGATAATGAGAATGTAAAAGTAGGTTTGTATTATTCGTGTCCCTGAAGTGTAGCTCCTCTTTGTATAAAAATTATTCTTTTATGCGGAGAAAAAAGTGAGCTAAGGGACTGATCTTAGGTGCAACTTCATTTCTCGGACTATCGTACTATACCTGAGTCAACAAAACAAATCGTCAAAATCTTAACTCCCCGGAGGGGAATCGAACCCCGGTCTCCCGCTTGACAGGGGGGGGGGGGATACTCACCACTATACTAACGAGGGCACATTAGATCCGCGAAAACAACGGAACATCAGTGAGTCGTACGGTGCCTTGTGGTCTGAGTATCGAACTGCCAGTCAAATGACGCAGGTTCGATCCCAGCAAAACAATTAAATTTGCTCTCATTTCTTTTTTCCCACACCCCTCCAGCCAATCGTTCCTGATTGGACACCGCCGCACCTACTCCCCTTCTCTCTTCTGCTTCACCGGGTTTCACCCGGCCATGCTTCATTTCTCTCTTGCAACTGGAGAGGACGGTCCTTCGGACCGCTCCGCTCGAAGTCAACAAGTCCACGGCAGTCATGTGAAGCCATGTCTACTTCTTCTACTTTCTAACCATCTACAGGAGATAGCTTCTGTTGGAAGCGGGCTCTCCTTCAACTTCTACCACTCGTCGGAACATCAGTGCTACACTCATCATATTTTTCAAAACTATTTTCTAATAACGCGTTATCTCAATTTGAAGCACGCGACTTCTATCACCTGTAATGAAAAGTAGAAATTTTTTCGATAATGAGAATGTAAAAGTAGGTTTGTATTATTCGTGTCCCTGAAGTGTAGCTCCTCTTTCCATAAAAATTATTCTTTTATGCGGAGAAAAAAGTGAGCTAAGGGACTGATCTTATTTGCAACTTCATTTCTCGGACTATCGTACTATACCTGAGTCAACAATACAAATCGTCAAAATCTTCACTCCCCGGCGGGGAATCGAACCCCGGTCTCCCGCGTGACAGGCAGGTATACTTACCACTATACTACCGAGGACACATTAGATCCGCGAAAACACGGGAACATCAGTGCTACACTCATCATATTTTTCATAACTATTTTCTAATAACGTGTTATCTCAATTTGAAGCACGGGACTTCTATCACCTGTAATGAAAAGTAGAAATTTTTTCGATAATGAGAATGTAAAAGTAGGTTTGTATTATTCGTGTCCCTGAAGTGTCGTTTCTCTTTCCATAAAAATTAGTCTTCTTATGCGGAGAAAAAAGTGAGCTAAGTTACTGATCTTAGGTGCAACTTCATTTCTCGGACTATCGTATTACACTTGAGTCAACAAAACAAATCGTCAAAATCTTAACTCCCCGGAGGGGAATCGAACCCCGTTCTCCCGCGTGACAGGCGGGGATACTCACCACTATACTACCGAGGACACATTAGATCCGCGAAAACAAGGGAACATCAGTACTACACTCATCATATTTTTCAAAACTATTTTCTAATAACGTGTTATCTCAATTTGAAGCACGCGCCTTCTATCACCTGTAATGAAAAGTAGAAATTTTTTCGATAATGAGAATGTAAAAGTAGGTTTGTATTATTCGTGTCCCTGAAGTGTAGTTCCTCTTTCCTTAAAAATTAGTCTTTTATGCGGAGAAAAAAGTGAGATAAGGGACTGATCTTAGGTGCAACTTCATTTCTCGGACTATCGTACTATACCTGAGTCAACAAAACAAATTGTCAAAATCTTCACTCCCCGGCGGGGAATCGAAGCAGGGTCTCCCGCGTGACAGGGGGGGGATACTCACCACTATACTACCGAGGACACATTAGATCCGCGAAAACAACGGAACATCAGTGCTACACTCATCATATTTTTCAAAACTATTTTCTAATAACGTGTTATCTCAATTTGAAGCACGCGCCTTCTATCACCTGTAATGAAAAGTAGAAATTTATTCGATAATGAGAAGGTAAAAGTAGGTTTGTATTATTCGTGTCCCTGCAGTGTAGTTATTCTTTCCATAAAAATTAGTCTTTTATGCGGAGAAAAAAGTGAGCTAAGGGACTGATCTTAGGTGCAACTTCATTTCTCGGACTATCGTACTATACCTGAGTCAACAAAACAAATTGTCAAAATCTTCACTCCCCGGCGGGGAATCGAACCCCGGTCTCCAGCGTGACAGGCGGGGATACTCACCACTATACTACCGAGGACACATTAGATACACGAAAACACGGAAACATCAGTGCTACACTCATCATATTTTTCAAAACTATTTTCTAATAACGTGTTATCTCAATTTGAAGCACGCGACTTCTATCACCTGTAATGAAAAGTAGAAATTTATTCGATAATGAGAATATAAAAGTAGGTTTGTATTATTCGTGTCCCTGAAGTGTATCTCCTCTTTCCATAAAAATTAGTCTTCTTATGCGGAGAAAAAAGTGAGCTAAGTTACTGATCTTAGGTGCAACTTCATTTCTCGGACTATCGTATTACACTTGAGTCAACAAAACAAATCGTCAAAATCTTAACTCCCCGGAGGGGAATCGAACCCCGTTCTCCCGCGTGACAGGCGGGGATACTCACCACTATACTACCGAGGACACATTAGATCCGCGAAAACAAGGGAACATCAGTACTACACTCATCATATTTTTCAAAACTATTTTCTAATAACGTGTTATCTCAATTTGAAGCACGCGCCTTCTATCACCTGTAATGAAAAGTAGAAATTTTTTCGATAATGAGAATGTAAAAGTAGGTTTGTATTATTCGTGTCCCTGAAGTGTAGTTCCTCTTTCCTTAAAAATTAGTCTTTTATGCGGAGAAAAAAGTGAGATAAGGGACTGATCTTAGGTGCAACTTCATTTCTCGGACTATCGTACTATACCTGAGTCAACAAAACAAATTGTCAAAATCTTCACTCCCCGGCGGGGAATCGAAGCAGGGTCTCCCGCGTGACAGGGGGGGGATACTCACCACTATACTACCGAGGACACATTAGATCCGCGAAAACAACGGAACATCAGTGCTACACTCATCATATTTTTCAAAACTATTTTCTAATAACGTGTTATCTCAATTTGAAGCACGCGCCTTCTATCACCTGTAATGAAAAGTAGAAATTTATTCGATAATGAGAAGGTAAAAGTAGGTTTGTATTATTCGTGTCCCTGCAGTGTAGTTCCTCTTTCCATAAAAATTAGTCTTTTATGCGGAGAAAAAAGTGAGCTAAGGGACTGATCTTAGGTGCAACTTCATTTCTCGGACTATCGTACTATACCTGAGTCAACAAAACAAATTGTCAAAATCTTCACTCCCCGGCGGGGAATCGAACCCCGGTCTCCAGCGTGACAGGCGGGGATACTCACCACTATACTACCGAGGACACATTAGATACACGAAAACACGGAAACATCAGTGCTACACTCATCATATTTTTCAAAACTATTTTCTAATAACGTGTTATCTCAATTTGAAGCACGCGACTTCTATCACCTGTAATGAAAAGTAGAAATTTATTCGATAATGAGAATATAAAAGTAGGTTTGTATTATTCGTGTCCCTGAAGTGTATCTCCTCTTTCCATAAAAATTAGCCTTTTATGCGGAGAAAAAAGTGAGCTAAGGGACTGATCTTAGGTGCAACTCGATTTTCGTTGACTATCGTACTATACCTGAGTCAACAAAACAAATTGTCAAAATGTTCACTCCCCGGCGGGGAATCGAAACCCCATCTCCCGGGTGACAGGCGGGGATACTCACCACTATACTACCGAGGACACATGAGAACCACGAAAGCACGGGAACATCAGTGCTACACTCATCATATTTTTCAAAACTATTTTCTAATAACGTGTTATCTCGATTTGAAGCACGGGACTTCTATCACCTGTAATGAAAAGTAGAAATTTTTTCGATAATGAGAATGTTAAATTAGGTTTGTATAATTCGTGTCCCTGAAGTGTCGTTTCTCTTTCCATAAAAATTAGTCTTCTTATGCGGAGAAAAAAGTGAGCTAAGGGACTGATCTTAGGTGCAACTTCATTTCTCGGACTATCGAACTATACCTGAGTCAACAAAACAAATTGTCAAAATCTTCACTCCCCGGCGGGGAATCGAACCCAGGTCTCCCGCGTGACAGGCGGGGATACTCACCACTATACTACCGAGGACACATTAGATCTGCGAAAACACGGGAACATCAATGCTACACTCATCATATTTTTCATAACTATTTTCTAATAACGTGTTATCTCAATTTGAAGAACGGGACTTCTATCACCTGTAATGAAAAGTAGAAATTTTTTCGATATTGAGAATGTAAAAGTAGGTTTGTATTATTCGTGTCCCTGAAGTGTAGCTCCTCTTTCCATAAAAATTAATCTTTTATGCGGAGAAAAAAGTGAGCTAAGGGACTGATCTTAGGTGCAACTTCATTTCTCGGACTATCGTACTATACCTGAGTCAACAAAACAAATCGTCAAAATCTTAACTCCCCGGAGGGGAATCGAACCCCGGTCTCCCGCTTGACAGGGGGGGGATACTCACCACTATACTAACGAGGACACATTAGATCCGCGAAAACAACGGAACATCAGTGCTACACTCATCATATTTTTCAAAACTATTTTCTAATAACGCGTTATCTCAATTTGAAGCACGCGACTTCTATCACCTGTAATGAAAAGTAGAAATTTTTTCGATAATGAGAATGTAAAAGTAGGTTTGTATTATTCGTGTCCCTGAAGTGTAGCTCCTCTTTCCATAAAAATTATTCTTTTATGCGGAGAAAAAAGTGAGCTAAGGGACTGATCTTATTTGCAACTTCATTTCTCGGACTATCGTACTATACCTGAGTCAACAATACAAATCGTCAAAATCTTCACTCCCCGGCGGGGAATCGAACCCCGGTCTCCCGCGTGACAGGCAGGGATACTTACCACTATACTACCGAGGACACATTAGATCCGCGAAAACACGGGAACATCAGTGCTACACTCATCATATTTTTCATAACTATTTTCTAATAACGTGTTATCTCAATTTGAAGCACGGGACTTCTATCACCTGTAATGAAAAGTAGAAATTTTTTCGATAATGAGAATGTAAAAGTAGGTTTGTATTATTCGTGTCCCTGAAGTGTAGTTTCTCTTTCCATAAAAATTAGCCTTTTATGCGGAGAAAAAAGTGAGCTAAGGGACTGATCTTAGGTGCAACTTCATTTCTCGGACTATCGTACTATACCTGAGTCAACAATACAAATTGTCAAAATCTCCACTCCCCGGCGGGGAATCGAACCCCGGTCTCCCGCGTGACAGGCGGGGATACTCACCACTATACTACCGAGGACACATTAGATCCGCGAAAACAACGGAACATCAGTGCTACACTCATCATATTTTTCAAAACTATTTTCTAATAACGTGTTATCTCAATTTGAAGCACGCGACTTCTATCACCTGTAATGAAAAGTAGAAATTTTTTCGATAATGAGAATGTAAAAGTAGGTTTGTATTATTCCTTTCCCTCAAGTGTAGTTTCTCTTTCCATAAAAATTAGTCTTTTATGCGGAGAAAAAAGTGAGCTAAGGGACTGATCTTAGGTGCAACTTCATTTCTCGGCCTATCGTACTATACCTGAGTCAACAAAACAAATTGTCAAAATGTTCACTCCCCGGCGGGGAATCGAAACCCCATCTCCCGGGTGACAGGCGGGGATACTCACCAATATATTACCGAGGGCACATTAGATCCGTGAAAACAAGGGAACATCAGTGCTACACTCATCATATTTTTCAAATCTATTTTCTAATAACGAGTTTTCTCAATTTGAAGCAAGCGACTTCTATCACCTGTAATGAAAAGTAGAAATTTATTCGATAATGAGAATGTAAAAGTAGGTTTGTATTATTCGTGTCCCTGAAGTGTCGTTTCTCTTTCCATAAAAATTAGTCTTCTTATGCGGAGAAAAAAGTGAGCTAAGTTACTGATCTTAGGTGCAACTTCATTTCTCGGACTATCGTATTACACTTGAGTCAACAAAACAAATCTTCAAAATCTTAACTCCCCGGAGGGGAATCGAACCCCGTTCTCCCGCGTGACAGGCGGGGATACTCACCACTATACTACCGAGGACACATTAGATCCGCGAAAACAAGGGAACATCAGTACTACACTCATCATATTTTTCAAAACTATTTTCTAATAACGTGTTATCTCAATTTGAAGCACGCGCCTTCTATCACCTGTAATGAAAAGTAGAAATTTTTTCGTTAATGAGAATGTAAAAGTAGGTTTGTATTATTCGTGTCCCTGAAGTGTAGTTCCTCTTTCCATAAAAATAAGTCTTTTATGCGGAGAAAAAAGTGAGATAAGGGACTGATCTTAGGTGCAACTTCATTTCTCGGACTATCGTACTATACCTGAGTCAACAAAACAAATTGTCAAAATCTTCACTCCCCTGCGGGGAATCGAAGCAGGGTCTCCCGCGTGACAGGGGGGGATACTCACCACTATACTACCGAGGACACATTAGATCCACGAAAACACGGAAGCATCAGTGCTACACTCATCATATTTTTCAAAACTATTTTCTAATAACGTGTTATCTCAATTTGAAGCACGCGACTTCTATCACCTGTAATGAAAAGTAGAAATTTATTCGATAATGAGAAGGTAAAAGTAGGTTTGTATTATTCGTGTCCCTGAAGTGTAGTTTCTCTTTCCATAAAAATTAGCCTTTTATGCGGAGAAAACAGTGAGCTAAGGGACTGATCTTAGGTGCAACTCGATTTCTCGGACTATCGTACTATACCTGAGTCAACAAAATAAATTGTCAAAATGTTCACTCCCCGGCGGGGAATCGAAACCCCATCTCCCGGTGACAGGCGGGGATACTCACCACTATACTACCGAGGACACATTAGATCCGCGAAAACACGGGAACATCAGTGCTACACTCATCATATTTTTCAAAACTATTTTCTAATAACGTGTTATCTCGATTTGAAGCACGGGACTTCTATCACCTGTAATGAAAAGTAGAAATTTTTTCGATAATGAGAATGTTAAATTAGGTTTGTATTATTCGTGTCCCTGAAGTGTATCTCCTCTTTCTATAAAAATTAGCCTTTTATGCGGAGAAAAAAGTGAGCTAAGGGACTGATCTTAGGTGCAACTCGATTTTCGTTGACTATCGTACTATACCTGAGTCAACAAAACAAATTGTCAAAATGTTCACTCCCCGGCGGGAAATCGAAACCCCATCTCCCGGGTGACAGGCGGGGATACTCACCACTATACTACCGAGGACACATGAGAACCACGAAAGCACGGGAACATCAGTGCTACACTCATCATATTTTTCAAAACTATTTTCTAATAACGTGTTATCTCGATTTGAAGCACGGGACTTCTATCACCTGTAATGAAAAGTAGAAATTTTTTCGATAATGAGAATGTTAAATTAGGTTTGTATTATTCGTGTCCCTGAAGTGTATCTCCTCTTTCCATAAAAATTAGCCTTTTATGCGGAGAAAAAAGTGAGCTAAGGGACTGATCTTAGGTGCAACTTCATTTCTCGGCCTATCGTACTATACCTGAGTCAACAAAACAAATTGTCAAAATGTTCACTCCCCGGCGGGGAATCGAAACCCCATCTCCCGGGTGTCAGGCGGGGATACTCACCAATATACTACCGAGGACACATTAGATCCGCGAAAACAAGGGAACATCAGTGGTACACTCATCATATTTTTCAAAACTATTTTCTAATAACGTGTTTTCTCAATTTGAAGCACGCGACTTCTATCACCTGTAATGAAAAGTAGAAATTTATTCGATAATGAGAATGTAAAAGTAGGTTTGTATTATTCGTGTCCCTGAAGTGTAGTTTCTCTTTCCATAAAAAATAGTCTTCTTATGCGGAGAAAAAAGTGAGCTAAGGGACTGATCTTAGGTGCAACTTCATTTCTCGGACTATCGTACTATACCTGAGTCAACAAAACAAATTGTCAAACTCTTCACTCCCCGGCGGGGAATCGAACCCCGGTCTCCCGCGTGACAGGCGGGGATACTCACCACTATACTACCGAGGACACATTAGATCCGCGAAAACACGGGAACATCAGTGCTACACTCATCATATTTTTCAAAACTATTTTCTAATAACGTGTTATCTCAATTTGAAGCACGCGACTTCTATCACCTGTAATGAAAAGTAGAAATTTATTCGATAATGAGAATGTAAAAGTAGGTTTGTATTATTCGTGTCCCTGAAGTGTAGTTTCTCTTTCCATAAAAATTAGCCTTTTATGCGGAGAAAAAAGTGAGCTAAGGGACTGATCTTAGGTGCAACTCCATTTCTCGGACTATCGTACTATACCTGAGTCAACAAAACAAATTGTCAAACTCTTCACTCCCCGGCGGGGAATCGAACCCCGGTCTCCCGCGTGACAGGCGGGGATACTCACCACTATACTACCGAGGACACATTAGATCCGCGAAAACACGGGAACATCAGTGCTACACTCATCATATTTTTCAAAACTATTTTCTAATAACGTGTTATCTCAATTTGAAGCACGCGACTTCTATCACCTGTAATGAAAAGTAGAAATTTATTCGATAATGAGAATGTAAAATTAGGTTTGTTTTATTCGTGTCCCTGAAGTGTAGTTTCTCTTTCCATAAAAATTAGCCTTTTATGCGGAGAAAAAGTGAGCTAAGGGACTGATCTTAGGTGCAACTCCATTTCTCGGACTATCGTACTATACCTGAGTCAACAAAACAAATTGTCAAAATCTTCACTCCCCGGCGTTGAATCGAACCCCGGTCTCCCGCGTGACAGGCGGGGATACTCACCACTATACTACCGAGGACACATTAGATCCGCGAAAACACGGGAACATCAGTGCTACACTCATCATATTTTTCAAAACTATTTTCTAATACCGTGTTTTCTCAATTTGAAGCACACGACTTCTATCACCTGTAATGAAAAGTAGAAATTTATTCTATAATGAGAATGTAAAAGTAGGTTTGTATTATTCGTGTCCCTGAAGTGTAGTTCCTCTTTCCATAAAAATTAGTCTTTTATGCTTAGAAAAAAGTGAGCTAAGGGACTGATCTTAGGTGCAACTTCATTTCTCGGACTATCGTACTATACCTGAGTCAACAAAACAAATTGTCAAACTCTTCACTCCCCGGCGGGGAATCGAACCCCGGTCTCCCGCGTGACAGGCGGGGATACTCACCACTATACTACCGAGGACACATTAGATCCGCGAAAACACGGGAACATCAGTGCTACACTCATCATATTTTTCAAAACTATTTTCTAATAACGTGTTATCTCAATTTGAAGCACGCGACTTCTATCACCTGTAATGAAAAGTAGAAATTTATTCGATAATGAGAATGTAAAAGTAGGTTTGTATTATTCGTGTCCCTGAAGTGTAGTTTCTCTTTCCATAAAAATTAGCCTTTTATGCGGAGAAAAAAGTGAGCTAAGGGACTGATCTTAGGTGCAACTCCATTTCTCGGACTATCGTACTATACCTGAGTCAACAAAACAAATTGTCAAACTCTTCACTCCCCGGCGGGGAATCGAACCCCGGTCTCCCGCGTGACAGGCGGGGATACTCACCACTATACTACCGAGGACACATTAGATCCGCGAAAACACGGGAACATCAGTGCTACACTCATCATATTTTTCAAAACTATTTTCTAATAACGTGTTATCTCAATTTGAAGCACGCGACTTCTATCACCTGTAATGAAAAGTAGAAATTTATTCGATAATGAGAATGTAAAATTAGGTTTGTTTTATTCGTGTCCCTGAAGTGTAGTTTCTCTTTCCATAAAAATTAGCCTTTTATGCGGAGAAAAAGTGAGCTAAGGGACTGATCTTAGGTGCAACTCCATTTCTCGGACTATCGTACTATACCTGAGTCAACAAAACAAATTGTCAAAATCTTCACTCCCCGGCGTTGAATCGAACCCCGGTCTCCCGCGTGACAGGCGGGGATACTCACCACTATACTACCGAGGACACATTAGATCCGCGAAAACACGGGAACATCAGTGCTACACTCATCATATTTTTCAAAACTATTTTCTAATAACGTGTTTTCTCAATTTGAAGCACACGACTTCTATCACCTGTAATGAAAAGTAGAAATTTATTCTATAATGAGAATGTAAAAGTAGGTTTGTATTATTCGTGTCCCTGAAGTGTAGTTCCTCTTTCCATAAAAATTAGTCTTTTATGCTTAGAAAAAAGTGAGCTAAGGGACTGATCTTAGGTGCAACTTCATTTCTCGGACTATCGTACTATACCTGAGTCAACAAAACAAATTGTCAAACTCTTCACTCCCCGGCGGGGAATCGAACCCCGGTCTCCCGCGTGACAGGCGGGGATTCTCACCACTATACTACCGAGGACACATTAGATCCGCGAAAACACGGGAACATCAGTGCTACACTCATCATATTTTTCAAAACTATTTTCTAATAACGTGTTATCTCAATTTGAAGCACGCAACTTCTATCACCTGTAATGAAAAGTAGAAATTTATTCGATAATGAGAATGTAAAAGTAGGTTTGTATTATTCGTGTCCCTGAAGTGTAGTTTCTCTTTCCATAAAAATTAGCCTTTTATGCGGAGAAAAAAGTGAGCTAAGGGACTGATCTTAGGTGCAACTCCATTTCTCGGACTATCGTACTATACCTGAGTCAACAAAACAAATTGTCAAACTCTTCACTCCCCGGCGGGGAATCGAACCCCGGTCTCCCGCGTGACAGGCGGGGATACTCACCACTATACTACCGAGGACACATTAGATCCGCGAAAACACGGGAACATCAGTGCTACACTCATCATATTTTTCAAAACTATTTTCTAATAACGTGTTATCTCAATTTGAAGCACGCGACTTCTATCACCTGTAATGAAAAGTAGAAATTTATTCGATAATGAGAATGTAAAATTAGGTTTGTTTTATTCGTGTCCCTGAAGTGTAGTTTCTCTTTCCATAAAAATTAGCCTTTTATGCGGAGAAAAAGTGAGCTAAGGGACTGATCTTAGGTGCAACTCCATTTCTCGGACTATCGTACTATACCTGAGTCAACAAAACAAATTGTCAAAATCTTCACTCCCCGGCGTTGAATCGAACCCCGGTCTCCCGCGTGACAGGCGGGGATACTCACCACTATACTACCGAGGACACATTAGATCCGCGAAAACACGGGAACATCAGTGCTACACTCATCATATTTTTCAAAACTATTTTCTAATAACGTGTTTTCTCAATTTGAAGCACACGACTTCTATCACCTGTAATGAAAAGTAGAAATTTATTCTATAATGAGAATGTAAAAGTAGGTTTGTATTATTCGTGTCCCTGAAGTGTAGTTCCTCTTTCCATAAAAATTAGTCTTTTATGCTTAGAAAAAAGTGAGCTAAGGGACTGATCTTAGGTGCAACTTCATTTCTCGGACTATCGTACTATACCTGAGTCAACAAAACAAATTGTCAAACTCTTCACTCCCCGGCGGGGAATCGAACTCCGGTCTCCCGCGTGACAGGCGGGGATTCTCACCACTATACTACCGAGGACACATTAGATCCGCGAAAACACGGGAACATCAGTGCTACACTCATCATATTTTTCAAAACTATTTTCTAATAACGTGTTATCTCAATTTGAAGCACGCGACTTCTATCACCTGTAATGAAAAGTAGAAATTTATTCGATAATGAGAATGTAAAAGTAGGTCTGTATTATTCGTGTCCCTGAAGTGTAGTTTCTCTTTCCATAAAAATTAGCCTTTTATGCGGAGAAAAAAGTGAGCTAAGGGACTGATCTTAGGTGCAACTCCATTTCTCGGACTATCGTACTATACCTGAGTCAACAAAACAAATTGTCAAACTCTTCACTCCCCGGCGGGGAATCGAACCCCGGTCTCCCGCGTGACAGGCGGGGATACTCACCACTATACTACCGAGGACACATTAGATCCGCGAAAACACGGGAACATCAGTGCTACACTCATCATATTTTTCAAAACTATTTTCTAATAACGTGTTATCTCAATTTGAAGCACGCGACTTCTATCACCTGTAATGAAAAGTAGAAATTTATTCGATAATGAGAATGTAAAATTAGGTTTGTTTTATTCGTGTCCCTGAAGTGTAGTTTCTCTTTCCATAAAAATTAGCCTTTTATGCGGAGAAAAAGTGAGCTAAGGGACTGATCTTAGGTGCAACTCCATTTCTCGGACTATCGTACTATACCTGAGTCAACAAAACAAATTGTCAAAATCTTCACTCCCCGGCGTTGAATCGAACCCCGGTCTCCCGCGTGACACGCGGGGATACTCACCACTATACTACCGAGGACACATTAGATCCGCGAAAACACGGGAACATCAGTGCTACACTCATCATATTTTTCAAAACTATTTTCTAATAACGTGTTTTCTCAATTTGAAGCACACGACTTCTATCACCTGTAATGAAAAGTAGAAATTTATTCTATAATGAGAATGTAAAAGTAGGTTTGTATTATTCGTGTCCCTGAAGTGTAGTTCCTCTTTCCATAAAAATTAGTCTTTTATGCTTAGAAAAAAGTGAGCTAAGGGACTGATCTTAGGTGCAACTTCATTTCTCGGACTATCGTACTATACCTGAGTCAACAAAACAAATTGTCAAACTCTTCACTCCCCGGCGGGGAATCGAACCCCGGTCTCCCGCGTGACAGGCGGGGATACTCACCACTATACTACCGAGGACACATTAGATCCGCGAAAACACGGGAACATCAGTGCTACACTCATCATATTTTTCAAAACTATTTTCTAATAACGTGTTATCTCAATTTGAAGCACGCGACTTCTATCACCTGTAATGAAAAGTAGAAATTTATTCGATAATGAGAATGTAAAAGTAGGTTTGTATTATTCGTGTCCCTGAAGTGTAGTTTCTCTTTCCATAAAAATTAGCCTTTTATGCGGAGAAAAAAGTGAGCTAAGGGACTGATCTTAGGTGCAACTCCATTTCTCGGACTATCGTACTATACCTGAGTCAACAAAACAAATTGTCAAACTCTTCACTCCCCGGCGGGGAATCGAACCCCGGTCTCCCGCGTGACAGGCGGGGATACTCACCACTATACTACCGAGGACACATTAGATCCGCGAAAACACGGGAACATCAGTGCTACACTCATCATATTTTTCAAAACTATTTTCTAATAACGTGTTATCTCAATTTGAAGCACGCGACTTCTATCACCTGTAATGAAAAGTAGAAATTTATTCGATAATGAGAATGTAAAATTAGGTTTGTTTTATTCGTGTCCCTGAAGTGTAGTTTCTCTTTCCATAAAAATTAGCCTTTTATGCGGAGAAAAAGTGAGCTAAGGGACTGATCTTAGGTGCAACTTCATTTCTCGGACTATCGTACTATACCTGAGTCAACAAAACAAATTGTCAAAATCTTCACTCCCCGGCGTTGAATCGAACCCCGGTCTCCCGCGTGACAGGCGGGGATACTCACCACTATATTACCGAGGACACATTAGATCCGCGAAAACACGGGAACATCAGTGCTACACTCATCATATTTTTCAAAACTATTTTCTAATAACGTGTTTTCTCAATTTGAAGCACACGACTTCTATCACCTGTAATGAAAAGTAGAAATTTATTCTATAATGAGAATGTAAAAGTAGGTTTGTATTATTCGTGTCCCTGAAGTGTAGTTCCTCTTTCCATAAAAATTAATCTTTTATGCTTAGAAAAAAGTGAGCTAAGGGACTGATCTTAGGTGCAACTTCATTTCTCGGACTATCGTACTATACCTGAGTCAACAAAACAAATTGTCAAACTCTTCACTCCCCGGCGGGGAATCGAACCCCGGTCTCCCGCGTGACAGGCGGGGATACTCACCACTATACTACCGAGGACACATTAGATCCGCGAAATCACGGGAACATCAGTGCTACACTCATCATATTTTTCAAAACTATTTTCTAATAACGTGTTATTTCAATTTGAAGCACGCGACTTCTATCACCTGTAATGAAAAGTAGAAATTTATTCGATAATGAGAATGTAAAAGTAGGTTTGTATTATTCGTGTCCCTGAAGTGTAGTTTCTCTTTCCATAAAAATTAGCCTTTTATGCGGAGAAAAAAGTGAGCTAAGGGACTGATCTTAGGTGCAACTCCATTTCTCGGACTATCGTACTATACCTGAGTCAACAAAACAAATTGTCAAACTCTTCACTCCCCGGCGGGGAATCGAACCCCGGTCTCCCGCGTGACAGGCGGGGATACTCACCACTATACTACCGAGGACACATTAGATCCGCGAAAACACGGGAACATCGGTGCTACACTCATCATATTTTTCAAAACTATTTTCTAATAACGTGTTTTCTCAATTTGAAGCACACGACTTCTATCACCTGTAATGAAAAGTAGAAATTTATTCTATAATGAGAATGTAAAAGTAGGTTTGTATTATTCGTGTCCCTGAAGTGTAGTTTCTCTTTCCATAAAAATTAGTCTTTTATGCGGAGAAAAAAGTGAGCTAAGGGACTGATCTTAGGTGCAACTTCATTTCTCGGACTATCGTACTATACCTGAGTCAACAAAACAAATTGTCAAAATGTTCACTCCCCGGCGGGGAATCGAACCCCGGTCTCCCGCGTGACAGGCGGGGATACTCACCACTATACTACCGAGGACACATTAGATCCGCGAAAACACGGGAACATCAGTGCTACACTCATCATATTTTTCAAAACTATTTTCTAATAACGTGTTATCTCAATTTCAAGCACGCGACTTCTATCACCTGTAATGAAAAGTAGAAATTTATTCGATAATGAGAATGTAAAATTAGGTTTGTATTATTCGTGTCCCTGAAGTGTAGTTTCTCTTTCCATGAAAATTAGTCTTTTATGCGGAGAAAAAAGTGAGCTAAGGGACTGATCTTAGGTGCAACTTCATTTCTCGGACTATCGTACTATACCTGAGTCAACAAAACAAATTGTCAAAATCTTCACTCCCCGGCGGGGAATCGAACCCCGGTCTCCCGCGTGACAGGCGGGGATACTCACCACTATACTACCGAGGACACATTAGATCCGCGAAAACACGGGAACATCAGTGCTACACTCATCATATTTTTCAAAACTATTTTCTAATAACGTGTTTTCTCAATTTGAAGCACACGACTTCTATCACCTGTAATGAAAAGTAGAAATTTATTCTATAATGAGAATGTAAAAGTAGGTTTGTATTATTCGTGTCCCTGAAGTGTAGTTTCTCTTTCCATAAAAATTAGTCTTTTATGCGGAGAAAAAAGTGAGCTAAGGGACTGATCTTAGGTGCAACTTCATTTCTCGGACTATCGTACTATAACTGAGTCAACAAAACAAATTGTCAAAATGTTCACTCCCCGGCGGGGAATCGAACCCCGGTCTCTCGCGTGACAGGCGGGGATACTCACCACTATACTACCGAGGACACATTAGATCCGCGAAAACACGGGAACATCAGTGCTACACTCATCATATTTTTCAAAACTATTTTCTAATAACGTGTTATCCCAATTTCAAGCACGCGACTTCTATCACCTGTAATGAAAAGTAGAAATTTATTCGATAATGAGAATGTAAAATTAGGTTTGTATTATTCGTGTCCCTGAAGTGTAGTTTCTCTTTCCATGAAAATTAGTCTTTTATGCGGAGAAAAAAGTGAGCTAAGGGACTGATCTTAGGTGCAACTTCATTTCTCGGACTATCGTACTATACCTGAGTCAACAAAACAAATTGTCAAAATCTTCACTCCCCGGCGGGGAATCGAACCCCGGTCTCCCGCGTGACAGGCGGGGATACTCACCACTATACTACCGAGGACACATTAGATCCGCGAAAACACGGGAACATCAGTGCTACACTCATCATATTTTTCAAAACTATTTTCTAATAACGTGTTTTCTCAATTTGAAGCACACGACTTCTATCACCTGTAATGAAAAGTAGAAATTTATTCTATAATGAGAATGTAAAAGTAGGTTTGTATTATTCGTGTCCCTGAAGTGTAGTTTCTCTTTCCATAAAAATTAGTCTTTTATGCGGAGAAAAAAGTGAGCTAAGGGACTGATCTTAGGTGCAACTTCATTTCTCGGACTATCGTACTATAACTGAGTCAACAAAACAAATTGTCAAAATGTTCACTCCCCGGCGGGGAATCGAACCCCGGTCTCTCGCGTGACAGGCGGGGATACTCACCACTATACTACCGAGGACACATTAGATCCGCGAAAACACGGGAACATCAGTGCTACACTCATCATATTTTTCAAAACTATTTTCTAATAACGTGTTATCTCAATTTCAAGCACGCGACTTCTATCACCTGTAATGAAAAGTAGAAATTTATTCGATAATGAGAATGTAAAATTAGGTTTGTATTATTCGTGTCCCTGAAGTGTAGTTTCTCTTTCCATGAAAATTAGTCTTTTATGCGGAGAAAAAAGTGAGCTAAGGGACTGATCTTAGGTGCAACTTCATTTCTCGGACTATCGTACTATACCTGAGTCAACAAAACAAATTGTCAAAATCTTCACTCCCCGGCGGGGAATCGAACCCCGGTCTCTCGCGTGACAGGCGGGGATACTCACCACTATACTACCGAGGACACATTAGATCCGCGAAAACACGGTAACATCAGTGCTACACTCATCATATTTTTCAAAACTATTTTCTAATAACGTGTTTTCTCAATTTGAAGCACACGACTTCTATCACCTGTAATGAAAAGTAGAAATTTATTCTATAATGAGAATGTAAAAGTAGGTTTGTATTATTCGTGTCCCTGAAGTGTAGTTTCTCTTTCCATAAAAATTAGTCTTTTATGCGGAGAAAAAAGTGAGCTAAGGGACTGATCTTAGGTGCAACTTCATTTCTCGGACTATCGTACTATAACTGAGTCAACAAAACAAATTGTCAAAATGTTCACTCCCCGGCGGGGAATCGAACCCCGGTCTCTCGCGTGACAGGCGGGGATACTCACCACTATACTACCGAGGACACATTAGATCCGCGAAAACACGGGAACATCAGTGCTACACTCATCATATTTTTCAAAACTATTTTCTAATAACGTGTTATCTCAATTTCAAGCACGCGACTTCTATCACCTGTAATGAAAAGTAGAAATTTATTCGATAATGAGAATGTAAAATTAGGTTTGTATTATTCGTGTCCCTGAAGTGTAGTTTCTCTTTCCATGAAAATTAGTCTTTTATGCGGAGAAAAAAGTGAGCTAAGGGACTGATCTTAGGTGCAACTCCATTTCTCGGACTATCGTACTATACCTGAGTCAACAAAACAAATTGTCAAAATCTTCACTCCCCGGCGGGGAATCGAACCCCGGTCTCCCGCGTGACAGGCGGGGATACTCACCACTATACTACCGAGGACACATTAGATCCGCGAAAACACGGGAACATCAGTGCTACACTCATCATATTTTTCAAAACTATTTTCTAATAACGTGTTTTCTCAATTTGAAGCACACGACTTCTATCACCTGTAATGAAAAGTAGAAATTTATTCTATAATGAGAATGTAAAAGTAGGTTTGTATTATTCGTGTCCCTGAAGTGTAGTTTCTCTTTCCATAAAAATTAGTCTTTTATGCGGAGAAAAAAGTGAGCTAAGGGACTGATCTTAGGTGCAACTTCATTTCTCGGACTATCGTACTATACCTGAGTCAACAAAACAAATTGTCAAACTCTTCACTCCCCGGCGGGGAATCGAACCCCGGTCTCTCGCGTGACAGGCGGGGATACTCACCACTATACTACCGAGGACACATTAGATCCGCGAAAACACGGTAACATCAGTGCTACACTCATCATATTTTTCAAAACTATTTTCTAATAACGTGTTTTCTCAATTTGAAGCACACGACTTCTATCACCTGTAATGAAAAGTAGAAATTTATTCGATAATGAGAATGTAAAAGTAGGTTTGTATTATTCGTGTCCCTGAAGTGTAGTTCCTCTTTCCATAAAAATTAGTCTTTTATGCGGAGAAAAAAGTGAGCTAAGGGACTGATCTTAGGTGCAACTTCATTTCTCGGACTATCGTACTATACCTGAGTCAACAAAACAAATTGTCAAACTCTTCACTCCCCGGCGGGGAATCGAACCCCGGTCTCCCGCGTGACAGGCGGGGATACTCACCACTATACTACCGAGGACACATTAGATCCGCGAAAACACGGGAACATCAGTGCTACACTCATCATATTTTTCAAAACTATTTTCTAATAACGTGTTATCTCAATTTGAAGCACGCGACTTCTATCACCTGTAATGAAAAGTAGAAATTTATTCGATAATGAGAATGTAAAATTAGGTTTGTATTATTCGTGTCTCTGAAGTGTAGCTCCTCTTTCCATAAAAATTAGTCTTTTATGCGGAGAAAAAAGTGAGCTAAGGGACTGATCTTAGGTGCAACTTCATTTCTCGGACTATCGTACTATACCTGAGTCAACAAAACCAATTGTTAAAATAGTCACTCCCCTGTGGGGAATCGAACCCCGGTCTCCCGCGTAACAGGAGGGGATATTCACCACTATACTACCGAGGACATATTAGATCCGGGAAAACAAGGGAACATCAGAGCTTCACTCATCATATTTTTCAAAACTATTTTCTAATAACATATTTTCTCAATTTGAAGCACGCGACTTCTATCACCTGTAATGAAAAGTAGAAATTTATTCGATAATGAGAATGTAAAAGTAGGTTTGTATTATTCGTGTCCCTGAAGTGTAGTTTCTCTTTCCATGAAAATTAGTCTTTTATGCGGAGAAAAAAGTGAGCTAAGGGACTGATCTTAGGTGCAACTTCATTTCTCGGACTATCGTATTACACCTGAGTCAACAAAAAATTCTCAAAATCTTCACTCCCCAGCGGGGAATCGAACCCCGGTCTCCCGCGTGACAGGCGGTGATACTCACCACTATACTGCCGAGGACACATTAGATCCGCGAAAACACGGGAACATCAGTCCTACACTCATCATATTTTTCAAATCTATTTTCTAATAACGTGTTTTCTCAATTTGAAGCACGCGACTTCTATCACCTGTAATGAAAAGTAGAAATTTATTCGATAATGAGAATGAAAAAGTAGGTTTGTATTATTCGTGTCCCTGAAGTGTAGTTTCTCTTTCCATAAAAATTAGTCTTTTATGCGGAGAAAAAAGTGAGCTAAGGGACTGATCTTAGGTGCAACTTCATTTCTCGGACTATCGTACTATACCTGAGTCAACAAAACAAATTGTCAAAATGTTCACTCCCCGGTGGGGAATCGAACCCCGGTCTCTCGCGTGACAGGCGGGGATACTCACCACTATACTACCGAGGACACATTAGATCCGCGAAAACACGGGAACATCAGTGCTACACTCATCATATTTTTCAAAACTATTTTCTAATAACGTGTTATCTCAATTTCAAGCACGCGACTTCTATCACCTGTAATGAAAAGTAGAAATTTATTCGATAATGAGAATGTAAAAGTAGGTTTGTATTATTCGTGTCCCTGAAGTGTAGTTTCTCTTTCCATAAAAATTAGTCTTTTATGCGGAGAAAAAAGTGAGCTAAGGGACTGATCTTAGGTGCAACTTCATTTCTCGGACTATCGTACTATACCTGAGTCAACAAAACAAATTGTCAAACTCTTCACTCCACGGCGGGGAATCGAACCCCGGTCTCCCGCGAGACAGGCGGGGATACTCACCACTATACTACCGAGGACACATTAGATCCGCGAAAACACGGGAACATCAGTGCTACACTCATCATATTTTTCAAAACTATTTTCTAATAACGTGTTATCTCAATTTCAAGCACGCGACTTCTATCACCTGTAATGATAAGTAGAAATTTATTCGATAATGAGAATGTAAAATTAGGTTTGTATTATTCGTGTCCCTGAAGTGTAGTTTCTCTTTCCATAAAAATTAGTCTTTTATGCGGAGAAAAAAGTGAGCTAAGGGACTGATCTTAGGTGCAACTTCATTTCTCGGACTATCGTACTATACCTGAGTCAACAAAACAAATTGTCAAAATGTTTACTCCCCGGCGGGGAATCGAACCCCGGTCTCTCGCGTGACAGGCGGGGATACTCACCACTATACTACCGAGGACACATTAGATCCGCGAAAACACGGGAACATCAGTGCTACACTCATCATATTTTTCAAAACTATTTTCTAATAACGTGTTATCTCAATTTCAAGCACGCGACTTCTATCACCTGTAATGAAAAGTAGAAATTTATTCGATAATGAGAATGTAAAAGTAGGTTTGTATTATTCGTGTCCCTGAAGTGTAGTTTCTCTTTCCATAAAAATTAGTCTTTTATGCGGAGAAAAAAGTGAGCTAAGGGACTGATCTTAGGTGCAACTTCATTTCTCGGACTATCGTACTATACCTGAGTCAACAAAACAAATTGTCAAACTCTTCACTCCACGGCGGGGAATCGAACCCCGGTCTCCCGCGAGACAGGCGGGGATACTCACCACTATACTACCGAGGACACATTAGATCCGCGAAAACACGGGAACATCAGTGCTACACTCATCATATTTTTCAAAACTATTTTCTAATAACGTGTTATCTCAATTTCAAGCACGCGACTTCTATCACCTGTAATGATAAGTAGAAATTTATTCGATAATGAGAATGTAAAATTAGGTTTGTATTATTCGTGTCCCTGAAGTGTAGTTTCTCTTTCCATAAAAATTAGTCTTTTATGCGGAGAAAAAAGTGAGCTAAGGGACTGATCTTAGGTGCAACTTCATTTCTCGGACTATCGTACTATACCTGAGTCAACAAAACAAATTGTCAAAATGTTTACTCCCCGGCGGGGAATCGAACCCCGGTCTCTCGCGTGACAGGCGGGGATACTCACCACTATACTACCGAGGACACATTAGATCCGCGAAAACACGGGAACATCAGTGCTACACTCATCATATTTTTCAAAACTATTTTCTAATAACGTGTTATCTCAATTTCAAGCACGCGACTTCTATCACCTGTAATGAAAAGTAGAAATTTATTCGATAATGAGAATGTAAAATTAGGTTTGTATTATTCGTGTCCATGAAGTGTAGTTTCTCTTTCCATAAAAATTAGTCTTTTATGCGGAGAAAAAAGTGAGCTAAGGGACTGATCTTAGGTGCAACTTCATTTCTCGGACTTTCGTACTATACCTGAGTCAACAAAAAAATTTTCAAAATCGTCACTCCCCGGCGGGGAATCGAACCCCGGTCTCCCGCGTGACAGGCGGTGATACTCACCACTATACTGCCGAGGACACATTAGATCCGCGAAAACACGGGAACATCAGTCCTACACTCATCATATTTTTCAAATCTATTTTCTAATAACGTGTTTTCTCAATTTGAAGCACGCGACTTCTATCACCTGTAATGAAAAGTAGAAATTTATTCGATAATGAGAATGAAAAAGTAGGTTTGTATTATTCGTGTCCCTGAAGTGTAGTTTCTCTTTCCATAAAAATTAGTCTTTTATGCGGAGAAAAAAGTGAGCTAAGGGACTGATCTTAGGTGCAACTTCATTTCTCGGACTATCGTACTATACCTGAGTCAACAAAACAAATTGTCAAAATGTTCACTCCCCGGTGGGGAATCGAACCCCGGTCTCTCGCGTGACAGGCGGGAATACTCACCACTATACTACCGAGGACACATTAGATCCGCGAAAACACGGGAACATCAGTGCTACACTCATCATATTTTTCAAAACTATTTTCTAATAACGTGTTATCTCAATTTCAAGCACGCGACTTCTATCACCTGTAATGAAAAGTAGAAATTTATTCGATGATGAGAATGTAAAAGTAGGTTTGTATTATTCGTGTCCCTGAAGTGTAGTTTCTCTTTCCATAAAAATTAGTCTTTTATGCGGAGAAAAAAGTGAGCTAAGGGACTGATCTTAGGTGCAACTTCATTTCTCGGACTATCGTACTATACCTGAGTCAACAAAACAAATTGTCAAACTCTTCACTCCACGGCGGGGAATCGAACCCCGGTCTCCCGCGTGACAGGCGGGGATACTCACCACTATACTACCGAGGACACATTAGATCCGCGAAAACACGGGAACATCAGTGCTACACTCATCATATTTTTCAAAACTATTTTCTAATAACGTGTTATCTCAATTTCAAGCACGCGACTTCTATCACCTGTAATGAAAAGTAGAAATTTATTCGATAATGAGAATGTAAAATTAGGTTTGTATTATTCGTGTCCCTGAAGTGTAGTTTCTCTTTCCATAAAAATTAGTCTTTTATGCGGAGAAAAAAGTGAGCTAAGGGACTGATCTTAGGTGCAACTTCATTTCTCGGACTATCGTACTATACCTGAGTCAACAAAACAATTTGTCAAAATGTTCACTCCCCAGCGGGGAATTGAACCCCGGTCTCCCGCGTGACAGGCGGTGATACTCACCACTATACTGCCGAGGACACATTAGATCCGCGAAAACACGGGAACATAAGTCCTACACTCATCATATTTTTCAAAGCTATTTTCTAATAACGTGTTTTCTCAATTTGAAGCACGCGACTTCTATCACCTGTAATGAAAAGTAGAAATTTATTCGATAATGAGAATGTAAAATTAGGTTTGTATTATTCGTGTCCCTGAAGTGTAGTTTCTCTTTCCATAAAAATTAGTCTTTTATGCGGAGAAAAAAGTGAGCTAAGGGACTGATCTTAGGTGCAACTTCATTTCTCGGACTATCGTACTATACCTGAGTCAACAAAACAAATTGTCAAACTCTTCACTCCCCGGCGGGGAATCGAACCCCGGTCTCCCGCGTGACAGGCGGGGATACTCACCACTATACTACCGAGGACACATTAGATCCGCGAAAACACGGGAACATCAGTGCTACACTCATCATATTTTTCAAAACTATTTTCGAATAACGTGTTATCTCAATTTCAAGCACGCGACTTCTATCACCTGTAATGAAAAGTAGAAATTTATTCGATAATGAGAATGTAAAATTAGGTTTGTATTATTCGTGTCCCTGAAGTGTAGTTTCTCTTTCCATAAAAATTAGTCTTTTATGCGGAGAAAAAAGTGAGCTAAGGGACTGATCTTAGGTGCAACTTCATTTCTCGGACTATCGTACTATACCTGAGTCAACAAAACAAATTGTCAAAATGTTCAATCCCCAGCGGGGAATCGAACCCCGAACTCCCGCGTGACAGGCGGGGATACTCACCACTATACTACTGAGGATACATTAGATCAGCGAAAACACGGGAACATCAGTGCTACACTCATCATATTTTTCAAAACTATTTTCTAATAACGTGTTATCTCAATTTCAAGCACGCGACTTCTATCACCTGTAATGAAAAGTAGAAATTTATTCGATAATGAGAATGTAAAAGTAGGTTTGTATTATTCGTGTCCCTGAAGTGTAGTTTCTCTTTCCATAAAAATTAGTCTTTTATGCGGAGAAAAAAGTGAGCTAAGGGACTGATCTTAGGTGCAACTTCATTTCTCGGACTATCGTACTATACCTGAGTCAACAAAACAAATTGTCAAAATGTTCACTCCACGGCGGGGAATCGAACCCCGGTCTCCCGCGTGACAGGCGGGGATACTCACCACTATACTACCGAGGACACATTAGATCCGCGAAAACACGGGAACATCAGTGCTACACTCATCATATTTTTCAAAACTATTTTCTAATAACGTGTTATCTCAATTTCAAGCACGCGACTTCTATCACCTGTAATGAAAAGTAGAAATTTATTCGATAATGAGAATGTAAAAGTAGGTTTGTATTATTCGTGTCCCTGAAGTGTAGTTTCTCTTTCCATAAAAATTAGTCTTTTATGCGGAGAAAAAAGTGAGCTAAGGGACTGATCTTAGGTGCAACTTCATTTCTCGGATTATCGTACTATACCTGAGTCAACAAAAAAATTTTCAAAAGCGTCACTCCCCGGCGGGGAATCGAACCCCGGTCTCCCGCGTGACAGGCGGGGATACTCACCACTGTACTACCGAGGACACATTAGATCGGCGAAAACACGGGAACATCAGTGCTACACTCATCATATTTTTCAAAACTATTTTCTAATAACGTGTTTTCTCAATTTGAAGCCCGCGACTTCTATCACCTGTAATGAAAAGTAGAAATTTATTAGATAATGAGAATGTAAAAGTAGGTTTGTATTATTCGTGTCCCTGAAGTGTAGCTCCTCTTTCCATAAAAATTAGTCTTTTATGCGGAGGAAAAAGTGAGCTAAGGGACTGATCTTAGGTGCAAATTCATTTCTCGGACTATCGTACTATACCTGAGTCAACAAAAAAATTTTCAAAATCGTCACTCCCCGGCGGGAAATCGAACCCCGGTCTCCCGCGTGACAGGCGGGGATACTCACCACTATACTACCGAGGACACATTAGATCGGCAAAAACACGGGAACATCAGTGCTACACTCATCATATTTTTCAAAACTATTTTCTAATAAGGTGTTATCTCAATTTGAAGCACGCGACTTCTATCACCTGTAATGAAAAGTAGAAATTTATTCGATAATGAGAATGTAAAAGTAGGTTTGTATTATTCGTGTCCCTGAAGTGTAGTTTCTCTTTCCATAAAAATTAGTCTTTTATGCGGAGAAAAACTGAGCTAAGGGACTAATCTCAGTTGCAACTTCATTTCTCGGACTATTGTACTATACCTGAGTCAACAAAAGATATTGTCAAAATCTTCACTCCCCGGCGGGGAATCGAAACCCGGTCTCCCGCGTGACCGGCGGGGAAAATCACCACTATGCTTCCGAGGACACATTAGATCCGCGAAAACACGGGAACATCAGT
The DNA here is from genome assembly GCF_947563725.1 of Argiope bruennichi. Classification (NCBI taxonomy): domain Eukaryota; kingdom Metazoa; phylum Arthropoda; class Arachnida; order Araneae; family Araneidae; genus Argiope; species Argiope bruennichi. The sequence continues at coordinate 14,374,895 of NC_079156.1, read as the reverse complement.
GCTACACTCATCATATTTTTCAAAACTATTTTCCAATAACGTGTTATCTCAATTTCAAGCACGCGACTTCTATCACCTGTAATGAAAAGTAAAAATTTATTCGATAATGAGAATGTAAAATTAGGTTTGTATTATTCGTGTCCCTGAAGTGTAGCTCCTCTTTCCATAAAAATTAGTCTTTTATGCGGAGAAAAAAGTTAGCTAAGGGACTGATCTTAGGTGCAACTTCATTTCTCGGACTATCGTATTACACCTGAGTCAACAAAACAAATTCTCAAAATCTTCACTCCCCGGAGTGGAATCGAACCCCGGTCTCCCGTGTGACAGGCGGAGAAACTCACCACTATACTACCGAGGACACATTAGATCCGCGAAAACACGGGAACATCAGTGCTACACTCATCATATTTTTCAAAACTATTTTCTAATAACGTGTTTTCTCACTTTGAAGCACGCGACTTCTATCACCTGTAATGAAAAGTAGAAATTTATTCGATAATGAGAATGTAAAAGTAGGTTTGTATTATTCGTGTCCCTGAAGTGTAGTTTCTCTTTCCATAAAAATTAGTCTTTTATGCGGAGAAAAAGGTGAGCTAAGGGACTGATCTTAGGTGCAACTTCATTTCTCGGACTATCGTACTATACCTGAGTCAACAAAACAAATTGTCAAACTCTTCACTCCCTGGCGGGGAATCGAACCACGGTCTCCCGCGTGACAGGCGGGGATACTCACCACTATACTACCGAGGACACATTAGATCCGCGAAAACACGGGAACATCAGTGCTACACTCATCATATTTTTCAAAACTATTTTCTAATAACGTGTTATCTCAATTTGAAGCACGCGACTTCTATCACCTGTAATGAAAAGTAGAAATTTATTCGATAATGAGAATGTAAAAGTAGGTTTGTATTATTCGTGTCCCTGAAGTGTCGTTTCTCTTTCCATAAAAATTAGTCTTTTATGCGGAGAAAAAAGTGAGCTAAGGGACTGATCTTAGGTGCAACTTCATTTCTCGGACTATCGTACTATACCTGAGTCAACAAAACAAATTGTCAAAATGTTCACTCCCCGGCGGGGAATCGAACCCCGGTCTCTCGCGTGACAGGCGGGGATACTCACCACTATACTATTGAGGACACATTAGATCCGCGAAAACACGCGAACATCAGTGCTACACTCATCATATTTTTCAAAACTATTTTCTAATAACGTGTTATCTCAATTTCAAGCACGCGACGTCTATCACCTGTAATGAAAAGTAGAAATTTATTCGATAATAAGAATGTAAAAGTAGGTTTGTATTATTCGTGTCCCTGAAGTGTAGTTTCTCTTTCCATAAAAATTAGTCTTTTATGCGGAGAAAAAAGTGAGCTAAGGGACTGATCTTAGGTGCAACTTCATTTCTCGGATTATCGTACTATACCTGAGTCAACAAAAAAATTTTCAAAATCGTCACTCCCCGGTGGGGAATCGATCCCCGGTCTCCCGCGTGACAGGCGGGGATACTCACCACTATACTACCGAGGACACATTAGATCCGCGAAAACACGGGAACATCAGTGCTACACTCATCATATTTTTCAAAACTATTTTCTAATAACGTGTTATCTCAATTTCAAGCACGCGACTTCTATCACCTGTAATGAAAAGTAGAAATTTATTCGATAATGAGAATGTAAAATTAGGTTTGTATTATTCGTGTCCCTGAAGTGTAGTTTCTCTTTCCATAAAAATTAGTCTTTTATGCGGAGAAAAAGGTGAGCTAAGGGACTGATCTTAGATGCAACTTCATTTCTCGGACTATCGTACTATACCTTAGTCAACAAAACAAATTGTCAAAATGTTCACTCCCCAGCGGGGAATCGAACCCCGGTCTCCCGCGTGACAGGCGGGGATACTCACCACTATACTACCGAGGACACATTAGATCCGCGAAAACACGGGAACATCAGTGCTACACTCATCATATTTTTCAAAACTATTTTCTAATAACGTGTTATCTCAATTTCAAGCACGCGACTTCTATCACCTGTAATGAAAAGTAGAAATTTATTCGATAATGAGAATGTAAAATTAGGTTTGTATTATTCGTGTCCCTGAAGTGTAGTTTCTCTTTCCATAAAAATTAGTCTTTTATGCGGAGAAAAAAGTGAGCTAAGGGACTGATCTTAGGTGCAACTTCATTTCTCGGATTATCGTACTATACCTGAGTCAACAAAAAAATTTTCAAAATCGTCACTCCCCGGCGGGGAATCGATCCCCGGTCTCTCGCGTGACAGGCGGGGATACTCACCACTATACTACCGAGGACACATTAGATCAGCGAAAACACGGGAACATCAGTGCTACACTCATCATATTTTTCAAAACTATTTTCTAATAACGTGTTATCTCAATTTCAAGCACGCGACTTCTATCACCTGTAATGAAAAGTAGAAATTTATTCGATAATGAGAATGTAAAATTAGGTTTGTATTATTCGTGTCCCTGAAGTGTAGTTTCTCTTTCCATAAAAATTAGTCTTTTATGCGGAGAAAAAAGTGAGCTAAGGGACTGATCTTAGATGCAACTTCATTTCTCGGACTATCGTACTATACCTTAGTCAACAAAACAAATTGTCAAAATGTTCACTCCCCAGCGGGGAATCGAACCCCGGTCTCCCGCGTGACAGGCGGGGATACTCACCACTATACTACTGAGGATACATTAGATCAGCGAAAACACGGGAACATCAGTGCTACACTCATCATATTTTTCAAAACTATTTTCTAATAACGTGTTATCTCAATTTCAAGCACGCGACTTCTATCACCTGTAATGAAAAGTAGAAATTTATTCGATAATGAGAATGTAAAAGTAGGTTTGTATTATTCGTGTCCCTGAAGTGTAGTTTCTCTTTCCATAAAAATTAGTCTTTTATGCGGAGAAAAAAGTGAGCTAAGTGACTGATCTTAGGTGCAACTTCATTTCTCGGACTATCGTACTATACCTGAGTCAACAAAACAAATTGTCAAAATGTTCACTCCACGGCGGGGAATCGAACCCCGGTCTCCCGCGTGACAGGCGGGGATACTCACCACTATACTACCGAAGACACATTAGATCCGCGAAAACACGGGAACATCAGTGCTACACTCATCATATTTTTCAAAACTATTTTCAAATAACGTGTTATCTCAATTTCAAGCACGCGACTTCTATCACCTGTAATGAAAAGTAGAAATTTATTCGATGATGAGAATGTAAAATTAGGTTTGTATTATTCGTGTCCCTGAAGTGTAGTTTCTCTTTCCATAAAAATTAGTCTTTTATGCGGAGAAAAAAGTGAGCTAAGGGACTGATCTTAGGTGCAACTTCATTTCTCGGCCTATCGTACTATATCTGAGTCAACAAAAAAAATTTTCAAAATCGTCACTCCCCGGCGGGGTATCGAACCCCGGTCTCCCGCGTGACAGGCGGGGATACTCACCACTATACTACCGAGGACACATTAGATCCGCGAAAACACGGGAACATCATTGCTACACTCATCATATTTTTCAAAACTATTTTCTAATAAGGTGTTATCTCAATTTCAAGCACGCGACTTCTATCACCTGTAATGAAAAGTAGAAATTTATTCGATAATGAGAATGTAAAATTAGGTTTGTATTATTGGTGTCCCTGATGTGTAGTTTCTCTTTCCATAATAATTAGTCTTTTATGCGGAGAAAAAAGTGAGCTAAGGGACTGATCTCAGGTGCAACTTCATTTCTCGGACTATCGTACTATACCTGAGTCAACAAAAAAATTTTCGAAATCGTCACTCCCCGGCGGGGAATCGAACCCCGGTCTCCCGCGTGACAGGCGGGGATACTCACCACTATACTACCGAGGACACACTAGATCCGCGAAAACACTGGAACATCAGTGCTACACTCATCATATTTTTCAAAACTATTTTCTAATAACGTGTTATCTCAATTTCAAGCACGCGACTTCTATCACCTGTAATGAAAAGTAGAAATTTATTCGATAATGAGAATGTAAAATTAGGTTTGTATTATTGGTGTCCCTGAAGTGTAGTTTCTCTTTCCATAAAAATTAGTCTTTTATGCGGAGAAAAAAGTGAGCTAAGGGACTGATCTTAGGTGCAACTTCATTTCTCGGACTATCGTACTATACCTGAGTCAACAAAAAAATTTTCAAAATCGTCACTCCCCGGCGGGGAATCGAACCCCGGGCTCCCGCGTGACAGGCGGGGATACTCACCACTATACTACCGAGGACACACTAGATCCGCGAAAACACTGGAACATCAGTGCTACACTCATCATATTTTTCAAAACTATTTTCTAATAACGTGTTATCTCAATTTCAAGCACGCGACTTCTATCACCTGTAATGAAAAGTAGAAATTTATTCGATAATGAGAATGTAAAATTAGGTTTGTATTATCCGTGTCCCTGAAGTGTAGTTTCTCTTTCCATAAAAATTAGTCTTTTATGCGGAGAAAAAAGTGAGCTAAGGGACTGATCTTAGGCGCAACTTCATTTCTCGGACTATCGCACTATACCTGAGTCAACAAAACAAATTTTCAAAATCGTCACTCCCCGGCGGGGAATCGAACCCCGGTCTCCCGCGTGACAGGCGGGGATACTCACCACTATACTACCGAGGACACATTAGATCCGCGAAAACACGGGAACATCAGTGCTACACTCATCATATTTTTCAAAACTATTTTCTAATAACGTGTTATCTCAATTTGAAGCACGCGCCTTCTATCACCTGTAATGAAAAGTAGAAATTTATTCGATAATGAGAATGTAAAATTAGGTTTGTATTATTCGTGTCCCTGAAGTGTAGTTTCTCTTTCCATAAAAATTAGTCTTTTATGCGGAGAAAAAAGTGAGCTAAGGGACTGATCTTAGGTGCAACTTCATTTCTCGGCCTATCGTACTATATCTGAGTCAACAAAAAAAATTTTCAAAATCGTAACTCCCCGGCGGGGAATCGAACCCCGGTCTCCCGCGTGACAGGCGGGGATACTGACCACTATACTACCGAGGACACATTAGATCCGCGAAAACACGGGAACATCAGTGCTACACTCATCATATTTTTCAAAACTATTTTCTAATAACGTGTTATCTCAATTTCAAGCACGCGACTTCTATCACCTGTAATGAAAAGTAGAAATTTTTTCGATAATGAGAATGTAAAAGTAGGTTTGTATTATTCGTGTCCCTGAAGTGTAGCGCCTCTTTCCATAAAAATTAGTCTTTTATGCGGAGAAAAAAGTGAGCTAAGGGACTGATCTTAGGTGCAACATCATTTCTCTGACTATCGTATTACACCTGAGTCAACAAAACAAATTCTCAAAATCTTCACTCCCCGGCGTGGAATCGAATCCCGGTCTCCCGCGTGACAGGCGGGAAAACTCACCACTATACTACCGAGGACACATTAGATCCGCGAAAACACGGGAACATCAGTGCTACACTCATCATATTTTTCAAAACTATTTTCTAATAACGTGTTATCTCAATTTGAAGCACGCGACTTCTATCACCTGTAATGAAAAGTAGAAATTTAATCGATAATGAGAATGTAAAAGTAGGTTTGTATTATTCGTGTCCCTCAAGTGTAGCTCCTCTTTCCATAAAAATTAGTCTTTTATGCGGAGAAAAAAAGTGAGCTAAGGGACTGATCTTAGGTGCAACTTCATTTCTCGGCCTATCGTACTATACCTGAGTCAACAAAACAAATTGTCAAAATGTTCACTCCCCGGTCTCCCGCGTGACAGGCGGGGATACTCACCACTATACTACCGAGGATACATTAGATCCGCGAAAACACGGGAACATCAGTGCTACACTCATCATATTTTTCAAAACTATTTTCTAATAACGTGTTATCTCAATTTCAAGCACGCGACTTCTATCACCTGTAATGAAAAGTAGAAATTTATTCGATAATGAGAATGTAAAATTAGGTTTGTATTATTCGTGTCCCTGAAGTGTAGTTTCTCTTTCCATAAAAATTAGTCTTTTATGCGGAGAAAAAAGTGAGCTAAGGGACTGATCTTAGGTGCAACTTCATTTCTCGGACTATCGTACTATACCTGAGTCAACAAAAAAATGTTCAAAATCGTCACTCCCCGGCGGGGAATCGAACCCCGGTCTCCCGCGTGACAGGCGGGGATACTCACCACTATAATACCGAGGACACATTAGATCCGCGAAAACACGGGAACATCAGTGCTACACTCATCATATTTTTCAAAACTTTTTTCTAATAACGTGTTATCTCAATTTCAAGCACGCGACTTCTATCACCTGTAATGAAAAGTAGAAATTTATTCGATAATGAGAATGTAAAATTAGGTTTGTATTATTCGTGTCCCTGAAGTGTAGTTTCTCTTTCCATAAAAATTAGTCTTTTATGCGGAGAAAAAAGTGAGCTAAGGGACTGATCTTAGGTGCAACTTCATTTCTCGGACTATCGTACTATACCTGAGTCAACAAAAAAAATGTTCAAAATCGTCACTCCCCGGCGGGGAATCGAACCCCGGTCTCCCGCGTGACAGGCGGGGATACTCACCACTATACTACCGAGGACACATTAGATCCGCGAAAACACGGGAACATCAGTGCTAGACTCATCATATTTTTCAAAACTATTTTCTAATAACGTGTTTTCTCAATTTGAAGCACGCGACTTCTATCACCTGTAATGAAAAGTAGAAATTTATTCGATAATGAGAATGTAAAAGTATCTTTGTATTATTCGTGTCCCTGAAGTGTAGTTTCTCTTTCCATAAAAATTAGTCTTTTATGCGGAGAAAAAAGTGAGCTAAGGGACGGATCTTAGGTGCAACTTCATTTCTCGGACTATCGTACTATACCTGAGTCAACAAAACAAATTGTCAAAATTTTCACTCCCCGGCGGGGAATCGAAACCCGGTCTCCCGCGTGACAGGCGGGGATACACACCACTATACTACCGAGGACACATTAGATCCGCGAAAACACGGGAACATCAGTGCTACACTCATCATATTTTTCAAAACTATTTTCTAATAACGTGTTATCTCAATTTGAAGCACGCGACTTCTATCACCTGTAATGAAAAGTAGAAATTTATTCGATAATGAGAATGTAAAATTAGGTTTGTATTATTCGTGTCCCTGAAGTGTAGCTCCTCTTTCCATAAAAATTAGTCTTTTATGCGGAGAAAAAAGTGAGCTAAGGGACTAATCTTAGGTGCAACTTCATTTCTCGGACTATCGTACTATACCTGAGTCAACAAAAAAATTTTCAAAATCGTCACTCCCCGGCGGGGAATCGAACCCCGGTCTCCCGCGTGACAGGCGGGGATACTCACCACTATACTACCGAGGACACACTAGATCCGCGAAAACACGGGAACATCAGTGCTACACTCATCATATTTTTCAAAACTATTTTCTAATAACGTGTTATCTCAATTTCAAGCACGCGACTTCTATCACCTGTAATGAAAAGTAGAAATTTATTCGATAATGAGAATGTAAAATTAGGTTTGTATTATTCGTGTCCCTGAAGTGTAGTTTCTCTTTCCATAAAAATTAGTCTTTTATGCGGAGAAAAAAGTGAGCTAAGGGACTGATCTTAGGTGCAACTTCATTTCTCGGCCTATCGTACTATATCTGAGTCAACAAAAAAAATTTTCAAAATCGTAACTCCCCGGCGGGGAATCGAACCCCGGTCTCCCGCGTGACAGGCGGGGATACTGACCACTATACTACCGAGGACACATTAGATCCGCGAAAACACGGGAACATCAGTGCTACACTCATCATATTTTTCAAAACTATTTTCTAATAACGTGTTATCTCAATTTCAAGCACGCGACTTCTATCACCTGTAATGAAAAGTAGAAATTTTTTCGATAATGAGAATGTAAAAGTAGGTTTGTATTATTCGTGTCCCTGAAGTGTAGCGCCTCTTTCCATAAAAATTAGTCTTTTATGCGGAGAAAAAAGTGAGCTAAGGGACTGATCTTAGGTGCAACATCATTTCTCTGACTATCGTATTACACCTGAGTCAACAAAACAAATTCTCAAAATCTTCACTCCCCGGCGTGGAATCGAATCCCGGTCTCCCGCGTGACAGGCGGGAAAACTCACCACTATACTACCGAGGACACATTAGATCCGCGAAAACACGGGAACATCAGTGCTACACTCATCATATTTTTCAAAACTATTTTCTAATAACGTGTTATCTCAATTTGAAGCACGCGACTTCTATCACCTGTAATGAAAAGTAGAAATTTAATCGATAATGAGAATGTAAAAGTAGGTTTGTATTATTCGTGTCCCTCAAGTGTAGCTCCTCTTTCCATAAAAATTAGTCTTTTATGCGGAGAAAAAAAGTGAGCTAAGGGACTGATCTTAGGTGCAACTTCATTTCTCGGCCTATCGTACTATACCTGAGTCAACAAAACAAATTGTCAAAATGTTCACTCCCCGGCGGGGAATCGAACCCCGGTCTCCCGCGTGACAGGCGGGGATACTCACCACTATACTACCGAGGATACATTAGATCCGCGAAAACACGGGAACATCAGTGCTACACTCATCATATTTTTCAAAACTATTTTCTAATAACGTGTTATCTCAATTTCAAGCACGCGACTTCTATCACCTGTAATGAAAAGTAGAAATTTATTCGATAATGAGAATGTAAAATTAGGTTTGTATTATTCGTGTCCCTGAAGTGTAGTTTCTCTTTCCATAAAAATTAGTCTTTTATGCGGAGAAAAAAGTGAGCTAAGGGACTGATCTTAGGTGCAACTTCATTTCTCGGACTATCGTACTATACCTGAGTCAACAAAAAAATGTTCAAAATCGTCACTCCCCGGCGGGGAATCGAACCCCGGTCTCCCGCGTGACAGGCGGGGATACTCACCACTATAATACCGAGGACACATTAGATCCGCGAAAACACGGGAACATCAGTGCTACACTCATCATATTTTTCAAAACTTTTTTCTAATAACGTGTTATCTCAATTTCAAGCACGCGACTTCTATCACCTGTAATGAAAAGTAGAAATTTATTCGATAATGAGAATGTAAAATTAGGTTTGTATTATTCGTGTCCCTGAAGTGTAGTTTCTCTTTCCATAAAAATTAGTCTTTTATGCGGAGAAAAAAGTGAGCTAAGGGACTGATCTTAGGTGCAACTTCATTTCTCGGACTATCGTACTATACCTGAGTCAACAAAAAAAATGTTCAAAATCGTCACTCCCCGGCGGGGAATCGAACCCCGGTCTCCCGCGTGACAGGCGGGGATACTCACCACTATACTACCGAGGACACATTAGATCCGCGAAAACACGGGAACATCAGTGCTAGACTCATCATATTTTTCAAAACTATTTTCTAATAACGTGTTTTCTCAATTTGAAGCACGCGACTTCTATCACCTGTAATGAAAAGTAGAAATTTATTCGATAATGAGAATGTAAAAGTATCTTTGTATTATTCGTGTCCCTGAAGTGTAGTTTCTCTTTCCATAAAAATTAGTCTTTTATGCGGAGAAAAAAGTGAGCTAAGGGACGGATCTTAGGTGCAACTTCATTTCTCGGACTATCGTACTATACCTGAGTCAACAAAACAAATTGTCAAAATTTTCACTCCCCGGCGGGGAATCGAAACCCGGTCTCCCGCGTGACAGGCGGGGATACACACCACTATACTACCGAGGACACATTAGATCCGCGAAAACACGGGAACATCAGTGCTACACTCATCATATTTTTCAAAACTATTTTCTAATAACGTGTTATCTCAATTTGAAGCACGCGACTTCTATCACCTGTAATGAAAAGTAGAAATTTATTCGATAATGAGAATGTAAAATTAGGTTTGTATTATTCGTGTCCCTGAAGTGTAGCTCCTCTTTCCATAAAAATTAGTCTTTTATGCGGAGAAAAAAGTGAGCTAAGGGACTAATCTTAGGTGCAACTTCATTTCTCGGACTATCGTACTATACCTGAGTCAACAAAAAAAATTTCAAAATCGTCACTCCCCGGCGGGGAATTGAACCCCGGTCTCCCGCGTGACAGGCGGGGATACTCACCACTATACTACCGAGGACACACTAGATCCGCGAAAACACTGGAACATCAGTGCTACACTCATCATATTTTTCAAAACTATTTTCTAATAACGTGTTATCTCAATTTGAAGCACGCGACTTCTATCACCTGTAATGAAAAGTAGAAATTTATTCGATAATGACAATGTAAAATTAGGTTTGTATTATCCGTGTCCCTGAAGTGTAGTTTCTCTTTCCATAAAAATTAGTCTTTTATGCGGAGAAAAAAGTGAGCTAAGGGACTGATCTTAGGCGCAACTTCATTTCTCGGACTATCGCACTATACCTGAGTCAACAAAACAAATTTTCAAAATCGTCACTCCCCGGCGGGGAATCGAACCCCGGTCTCCCGCGTGACAGGCGGGGATACTCACCACTATACTACCGAGGACACATTAGATCCGCGAAAACACGGGAACATCAGTGCTACACTCATCATATTTTTCAAAACTATTTTCTAATAACGTGTTATCTCAATTTCAAGCACGCGACTTCTATCACCTGTAATGAAAAGTAGAAATTTATTCGATAATGAGAATGTAAAATTAGGTTTGTATTATTCGTGTCCCTGAAGTGTAGTTTCTCTTTCCATAAAAATTAGTCTTTTATGCGGAGAAAAAAGTGAGCTAAGGGACTGATCTTAGGTGCAACTTCATTTCTCGGCCTATCGTACTATATCTGAGTCAACAAAAAAAATTTTCAAAATCGTAACTCCCCGGCGGGGAATCGAACCCCGGTCTCCCGCGTGACAGGCGGGGATACTGACCACTATACTACCGAGGACACATTAGATCCGCGAAAACACGGGAACATCAGTGCTACACTCATCATATTTTTCAAAACTATTTTCTAATAACGTGTTATCTCAATTTCAAGCACGCGACTTCTATCACCTGTAATGAAAAGTAGAAATTTTTTCGATAATGAGAATGTAAAAGTAGGTTTGTATTATTCGTGTCCCTGAAGTGTAGCGCCTCTTTCCATAAAAATTAGTCTTTTATGCGGAGAAAAAAGTGAGCTAAGGGACTGATCTTAGGTGCAACATCATTTCTCTGACTATCGTATTACACCTGAGTCAACAAAACAAATTCTCAAAATCTTCACTCCCCGGCGTGGAATCGAATCCCGGTCTCCCGCGTGACAGGCGGGAAAACTCACCACTATACTGCCGAGGACACATTAGATCCGCGAAAACACGGGAACATCAGTGCTACACTCATCATATTTTTCAAAACTATTTTCTAATAACGTGTTATCTCAATTTGAAGCACGCGACTTCTATCACCTGTAATGAAAAGTAGAAATTTATTCGATAATGAGAATGTAAAAGTAGGTTTGTATTATTCGTGTCCCTCAAGTGTAGCTCCTCTTTCCATAAAAATTAGTCTTTTATGCGGAGAAAAAAAGTGAGCTAAGGGACTGATCTTAGGTGCAACTTCATTTCTCGGCCTATAGTACTATACCTGAGTCAACAAAACAAATTGTCAAAATGTTCACTCCCCGGCGGGGAATCGAACCCCGTTCTCCCGCGTAACAGGCGGGGATACTCACCACTATACTACCGAGGATACATTAGATCCGCGAAAACACGGGAACATCAGTGCTACACTCATCATATTTTTCAAAACTATTTTCTAATAACGTGTTATCTCAATTTCAAGCACGCGACTTCTATCACCTGTAATGAAAAGTAGATATTTATTCGATAATGAGAATGTAAAATTAGGTTTGTATTATTCGTGTCCCTGAAGTGTAGTTTCTCTTTCCATAAAAATTAGTCTTTTATGCGGAGAAAAAAGTGAGCTAAGGGACTGATCTTAGGTGCAACTTCATTTCTCGGACTATCGTACTATACCTGAGTCAACAAAAAAATGTTCAAAATCGTCACTCCCCGGCGGGGAATCGAACCCCGGTCTCCCGCGTGACAGGCGGGGATACTCACCACTATAATACCGAGGACACATTAGATCCGCGAAAACACGGGAACATCAGTGCTACACTCATCATATTTTTCAAAACTTTTTTCTAATAACGTGTTATCTTAATTTCAAGCACGCGACTTCTATCACCTGTAATGAAAAGTAGAAATTTATTCGATAATGAGAATGTAAAATTAGGTTTGTATTATTCGTGTCCCTGAAGTGTAGTTTCTCTATCCATAAAAATTAGTCTTTTATGCGGAGAAAAAAGTGAGCTAAGGGACTGATCTTAGGTGCAACTTCATTTCTCGGACTATCGTACTATACCTGAGTCAACAAAAAAAATGTTCAAAATCGTCACTCCCCGGCGGGGAATCGAACCCCGGTCTCCCGCGTGACAGGCGGGGATACTCACCACTATACTACCGAGGACACATTAGATCCGCGAAAACACGGGAACATCAGTGCTAGACTCATCATATTTTTCAAAACTATTTTCTAATAACGTGTTTTCTCAATTTGAAGCACGCGACTTCTATCACCTGTAATGAAAAGTAGAAATTTATTCGATAATGAGAATGTAAAAGTATCTTTGTATTATTCGTGTCCCTGAAGTGTAGTTTCTCTTTCCATAAAAATTAGTCTTTTATGCGGAGAAAAAAGTGAGCTAAGGGACGGATCTTAGGTGCAACTTCATTTCTCGGACTATCGTACTATACCTGAGTCAACAAAACAAATTGTCAAAATTTTCACTCCCCGGCGGGGAATCGAAACCCGGTCTCCCGCGTGACAGGCGGGGATACACACCACTATACTACCGAGGACACATTAGATCCGCGAAAACACGGGAACATCAGTGCTACACTCATCATATTTTTCAAAACTATTTTCTAATAACGTGTTATCTCAATTTGAAGCACGCGACTTCTATCACCTGTAATGAAAAGTAGAAATTTATTCGATAATGAGAATGTAAAATTAGGTTTGTATTATTCGTGTCCCTGAAGTGTAGCTCCTCTTTCCATAAAAATTAGTCTTTTATGCGGAGAAAAAAGTGAGCTAAGGGACTAATCTTAGGTGCAACATCATTTCTCGGACTATCGTATTACACCTGAGTCAACAAAACAAATACTCAAAATCTTCACTCCCCGTCGTGGAATCGAACCCCGGTCTCCCGCGTGACAGGCGGGGATACTCACCACTATACTACCGAGGACACATTAGATCCGCGAAAACACGGGAACATCAGTGCTACACTCATCATATTTTTCAAAACTATTTTCTAATAACGTGTTATCTCAATTTCAAGCACGCGACTTCTATCACCTGTAATGAAAAGTAGAAATTTATTCGATAATGAGAATGTAAAATTAGGTTTGTATTATTCGTGTCCCTGAAGTGTAGTTTCTCTTTCCATAAAAATTAGTCTTTTATGCGGAGAAAAAAGTGAGCTAAGGGACTGATCTTAGGTGCAACTTCATTTCTCGGCCTATCGTACTATATCTGAGTCAACAAAAAAAATTTTCAAAATCGTAACTCCCCGGCGGGGAATCGAACCCCGGTCTCCCGCGTGACAGGCGGGGACACTGACCACTATACTACCGAGGACACATTAGATCCGCGAAAACACGGGAACATCAGTGCTACACTCATCATATTTTTCAAAACTATTTTCTAATAACGTGTTATCTCAATTTCAAGCACGCGACTTCTATCACCTGTAATGAAAAGTAGAAATTTTTTCGATAATGAGAATGTAAAAGTAGGTTTGTATTATTCGTGTCCCTGAAGTGTAGTTTCTCTTTCCATAAAAATTAGTCTTTTATGCGGAGAAAAAAGTGAGCTAAGGGACTGATCTTAGGTGCAACTTCATTTCTCGGACTATCGTACTATACCTGAGTCAACAAAAAAATGTTCAAAATCGTCACTCCCCGGCGGGGAATCGAACCCCGGTCTCCCGCGTGACAGGCGGGGATACTCACCACTATAATACCGAGGACACATTAGATCCGCGAAAACACGGGACCATCAGTGCTACACTCATCATATTTTTCAAAACTTTTTTCTAATAACGTGTTATCTCAATTTCAAGCACGCGACTTCTATCACCTGTAATGAAAAGTAGAAATTTATTCGATAATGAGAATGTAAAATTAGGTTTGTATTATTCGTGTCCCTGAAGTGTAGTTTCTCTTTCCATAAAAATTAGTCTTTTATGCGGAGAAAAAAGTGAGCTAAGGGACTGATCTTAGGTGCAACTTCATTTCTCGGACTATCGTACTATACCTGAGTCAACAAAAAAAATGTTCAAAATCGTCACTCCCCGGCGGGGAATCGAACCCCGGTCTCCCGCGTGACAGGCGGGGATACTCACCACTATAATACCGAGGACACATTAGATCCGCGAAAACACGGGAACATCAGTGCTAGACTCATCATATTTTTCAAAACTATTTTCTAATAACGTGTTTTCTCAATTTGAAGCACGCGACTTCTATCACCTGTAATGAAAAGTAGAAATTTATTCGATAATGAGAATGTAAAAGTATCTTTGTATTATTCGTGTCCCTGAAGTGTAGTTTCTCTTTCCATAAAAATTAGTCTTTTATGCGGAGAAAAAAGTGAGCTAAGGGACGGATCTTAGGTGCAACTTCATTTCTCGGACTATCGTACTATACCTGAGTCAACAAAACAAATTGTCAAAATTTTCACTCCCCGGCGGGGAATCGAAACCCGGTCTCCCGCGTGACAGGCGGGGATACACACCACTATACTACCGAGGACACATTAGATCCGCGAAAACACGGGAACATTAGTGCTACACTCATCATATTTTTCAAAACTATTTTCTAATAACGTGTTATCTCAATTTGAAGCACGCGACTTCTATCACCTGTAATGAAAAGTAGAAATTTATTCGATAATGAGAATGTAAAATTAGGTTTGTATTATTCGTGTCCCTGAAGTGTAGCTCCTCTTTCCATAAAAATTAGTCTTTTATGCGGAGAAAAAAGTGAGCTAAGGGACTAATCTTAGGTGCAACTTCATTTCTCGGACTATCGTACTATACCTGAGTCAACAAAAAAATTTTCAAAATCGTCACTCCCCGGCGGGGAATCGAACCCCGGTCTCCCGCGTGACAGGCGGGGATACTCACCACTATACTACCGAGGACACACTAGATCCGCGAAAACACTGGAACATCAGTGCTACACTCATCATATTTTTCAAAACTATTTTCTAATAACGTGTTATCTCAATTTGAAGCACGCGACTTCTATCACCTGTAATGAAAAGTAGAAATTTATTCGATAATGAGAATGTAAAATTAGGTTTGTATTATCCGTGTCCCTGAAGTGTAGTTTCTCTTTCCATAAAAATTAGTCTTTTATGCGGAGAAAAAAGTGAGCTAAGGGACTGATCTTAGGTGCAACTTCATTTCTCGGCCTATCGTACTATATCTGAGTCAACAAAAAAAATTTTCAAAATCGTAACTCCCCGGCGGGGAATCGAACCCCGGTCTCCCGCGTGACAGGCGGGGATACTAACCACTATACTACCGAGGACACATTAGATCCGCGAAAACACGGGAACATCAGTGCTACACTCATCATATTTTTCAAAACTATTTTCTAATAACGTGTTATCTCAATTTCAAGCACGCGACTTCTATCACCTGTAATGAAAAGTAGAAATTTTTTCGATAATGAGAATGTAAAAGTAGGTTTGTATTATTCGTGTCCCTGAAGTGTAGCGCCTCTTTCCATAAAAATTAGTCTTTTATGCGGAGAAAAAAGTGAGCTAAGGGACTGATCTTAGGTGCAACATCATTTCTCTGACTATCGTATTACACCTGAGTCAACAAAACGAATTCTCAAAATCTTCACTCCCCGGCGTGGAATCGAATCCCGGTCTCCCGCGTGACAGGCGGTAAAACTCACCACTATACTACCGAGGACACATTAGATCCGCGAAAACACGGGAACATCAGTGCTACACTCATCATATTTTTCAAAACTATTTTCTAATAACGTGTTATCTCAATTTGAAGCACGCGACTTCTATCACCTGTAATGAAAAGTAGAAATTTATTCGATAATGAGAATGTAAAAGTAGGTTTGTATTATTCGTGTCCCTCAAGTGTAGCTCCTCTTTCCATAAAAATTAGTCTTTTATGCGGAGAAAAAAAGTGAGCTAAGGGACTGATCTTAGGTGCAACTTCATTTCTCGGCCTATCGTACTATACCTGAGTCAACAAAACAAATTGTCAAAATGTTCACTCCCCGGCGGGGAATCGAACCCCGGTCTCCCGCGTGACAGGCGGGGATACTCACCACTATACTACCGAGGATACATTAGATCCGCGAAAACACGGGAACATCAGTGCTACACTCATCATATTTTTCAAAACTATTTTCTAATAACGTGTTATCTCAATTTCAAGCACGCGACTTCTATCACCTGTAATGAAAAGTAGAAATTTATTCGATAATGAGAATGTAAAATTAGGTTTGTATTATTCGTGTCCCTGAAGTGTAGTTTCTCTTTCCATAAAAATTAGTCTTTTATGCCTAGAAAAAAGTGAGCTAAGGGACTGATCTTAGGTGCAACTTCATTTCTCGGACTATCGTACTATACCTGAGTCAACAAAAAAATGTTCAAAATCGTCACTCCCCGGCGGGGAATCGAACCCCGGTCTCCCGCGTGACAGGCGGGGATACTCACCACTATAATACCGAGGACACATTAGATCCGCGAAAACACGGGAACATCAGTGCTACACTCATCATATTTTTCAAAACTTTTTTCTAATAACGTGTTATCTCAATTTCAAGCACGCGACTTCTATCACCTGTAATGAAAAGTAGAAATTTATTCGATAATGAGAATGTAAAATTAGGTTTGTATTATTCGTGTCCCTGAAGTGTAGTTTCTCTTTCCATAAAAATTAGTCTTTTATGCGGAGAAAAAAGTGAGCTAAGGGACTGATCTTAGGTGCAACTTCATTTCTCGGCCTATCGTACTATATCTGAGTCAACAAAAAAAATTTTCAAAATCGTAACTCCCCGGCGGGGAATCGAACCCCGGTCTCCCGCGTGACAGGCGGGGATACTGACCACTATACTACCGAGGACACATTAGATCCGCGAAAACACGGGAACATCAGTGCTACACTCATCATATTTTTCAAAACTATTTTCTAATAACGTGTTATCTCAATTTCAAGCACGCGACTTCTATCACCTGTAATGAAAAGTAGAAATTTTTTCGATAATGAGAATGTAAAAGTAGGTTTGTATTATTCGTGTCCCTGAAGTGTAGCGCCTCTTTCCATAAAAATTAGTCTTTTATGCGGAGAAAAAAGTGAGCTAAGGGACTGATCTTAGGTGCAACATCATTTCTCTGACTATCGTATTACACCTGAGTCAACAAAACAAATTCTCAAAATCTTCACTCCCCGGCGTGGAATCGAATCCCGGTCTCCCGCGTGACAGGCGGGAAAACTCACCACTATACTACCGAGGACACATTAGATCCGCGAAAACACGGGAACATCAGTGCTACACTCATCATATTTTTCAAAACTATTTTCTAATAACGTGTTATCTCAATTTGAAGCACGCGACTTCTATCACCTGTAATGAAAAGTAGAAATTTATTCGATAATGAGAATGTAAAAGTAGGTTTGTATTATTCGTGTCCCTCAAGTGTAGCTCCTCTTTCCATAAAAATTAGTCTTTTATGCGGAGAAAAAAAGTGAGCTAAGGGACTGATCTTAGGTGCAACTTCATTTCTCGGCCTATCGTACTATACCTGAGTCAACAAAACAAATTGTCAAAATGTTCACTCCCCGGCGGGGAATCGAACCCCGGTCTCCCGCGTGACAGGCGGGGATACTCACCACTATACTACCGAGGATACATTAGATCCGCGAAAACACGGGAACATCAGTGCTACACTCATCATATTTTTCAAAACTATTTTCTAATAACGTGTTATCTCAATTTCAAGCACGCGACTTCTATCACCTGTAATGAAAAGTAGAAATTTATTCGATAATGAGAATGTAAAATTAGGTTTGTATTATTCGTGTCCCTGAAGTGTAGTTTCTCTTTCCATAAAAATTAGTCTTTTATGCGGAGAAAAAAGTGAGCTAAGGGACTGATCTTAGGTGCAACTTCATTTCTCGGACTATCGTACTATACCTGAGTCAACAAAAAAATGTTCAAAATCGTCACTCCCCGGCGGGGAATCGAACCCCGGTCTCCCGCGTGACAGGCGGGGATACTCACCACTATAATACCGAGGACACATTAGATCCGCGAAAACACGGGAACATCAGTGCTACACTCATCATATTTTTCAAAACTTTTTTCTAATAACGTGTTATCTCAATTTCAAGCACGCGACTTCTATCACCTGTAATGAAAAGTAGAAATTTATTCGATAATGAGAATGTAAAATTAGGTTTGTATTATTCGTGTCCCTGAAGTGTAGTTTCTCTATCCATAAAAATTAGTCTTTTATGCGGAGAAAAAAGTGAGCTAAGGGACTGATCTTAGGTGCAACTTCATTTCTCGGACTATCGTACTATACCTGAGTCAACAAAAAAAATGTTCAAAAGCGTCACTCCCCGGCGGGGAATCGAACCCCGGTCTCCCGCGTGACAGGCGGGGATACTCACCACTATACTACCGAGGACACATTAGATCCGCGAAAACACGGGAACATCAGTGCTACACTCATCATATTTTTCAAAACTATTTTCTAATAACGTGTTTTCTCAATTTGAAGCACGCGACTTCTATCACCTGTAATGAAAAGTAGAAATTTATTCGATAATGAGAATGTAAAAGTATCTTTGTATTATTCGTGTCCCTGAAGTGTAGTTTCTCTTTCCATAAAAATTAGTCTTTTATGCGGAGAAAAAAGTGAGCTAAGGGACGGATCTTAGGTGCAACTTCATTTCTCGGACTATCGTACTATACCTGAGTCAACAAAACAAATTGTCAAAATTTTCACTCCCCGGCGGGGAATCGAAACCCGGTCTCCCGCGTGACAGGCGGGGATACACACCACTATACTACCGAGGACACATTAGATCCGCGAAAACACGGGAACATCAGTGCTACACTCATCATATTTTTCAAAACTATTTTCTAATAACGTGTTATCTCAATTTGAAGCACGCGACTTCTATCACCTGTAATGAAAAGTAGAAATTTATTCGATAATGAGAATGTAAAATTAGGTTTGTATTATTCGTGTCCCTGAAGTGTAGCTCCTCTTTCCATAAAAATTAGTCTTTTATGCGGAGAAAAAAGTGAGCTAAGGGACTAATCTTAGGTGCAACATCATTTCTCGGACTATCGTATTACACCTGAGTCAACAAAACAAATACTCAAAATCTTCACTCCCCGTCGTGGAATCGAACCCCGGTCTCCCGCGTGACAGGCGGGGATACTCACCACTATACTACCGAGGACACATTAGATCAGCGAAAACACGGGAACATCAGTGCTACACTCATCATATTTTTCAAAACTATTTTCTAATAACGTGTTATCTCAATTTCAAGCACGCGACTTCTATCACCTGTAATGAAAAGTAGATATTTTTTCGATAATGAGAATGTAAAATTAGGTTTGTATTATTCGTGTCCCTTAAGTGTAGCTCCTCTTTCCATAAAAATTCGTCTTTTATGCGGAGAAAAAAGTGAGCTAAGGGACTGATCTTAGGTGCAACTTCATTTCTCGGACTATCGTACTATACCTGAGTCAACAAAACAAATTGTCAAAATCTTCACTCCCCGGCGGGGAATCGAACCCCGGTCTCCCGCGTGACAGGCGGGGATACTCACCACTATACTACCGAGGACACATTAGATCCGCGAAAACACGGGAACATCAGTGCTACACTCATCATATTTTTCAAAACTATTTTCTAATAACGTGTTTTCTCAATTTGAAGCACGCGACTTCTATCACCTGTAATGAAAAGTAGAAATTTATTCGATAATGAGAATGTAAAAGTAGGTTTGTATTATTCGTGTCCCTGAAGAGTAGCTCCTATTTCCATAAAAATTAGTCTTTTATGCGGAGAAAAAAGTGAGCTAAGGGACTGATCTTAGGTGCAACATCATTTCTCGGACTATCGTATTACACCTGAGTCAACAAAACAAATTGTCAAAATCTTCACTCCCCGGCGGGGAATCGAACCCCGGTCTACCGCGTGACAGGCGGTGATACTCACCACTATACTACCGAGGACACATTAGATCCGCGAAAACACGGGAACATCAGTGCTACACTCATCATATTTTTCAAAACTATTTTCTAATAACGTGTTATCTCAATTTCAAGCACGTGACTTCTATCACCTGTAATGAAAAGTAGAAATTTATTCGATAATGAGAATGTAAAATTAGGTTTGTATTATTCGTTCCCCTGAAGTGTAGTTTCTCTTTCCATAAAAATTAGTCTTTTATGCGGAGAAAAAAGTGAGCTAAGGGACTGATCTTAGGTGCAACTTCATTTCTCGGACTATCGTACTATACCTGAGTCAACAAAACAAATTGTCAAAATGTTCACTCCCCGGCGGGGAATCGAACCCCGGTCTCCCGCGTGACAGGCGGGGATACTCACCACTATACTACCGAGGACACATTAGATCCGCGAAAACACGGGAACATCAGTGCTACACTCATCATATTTTTCAAAACTATTTTCTAATAACGTGTTATCTCAATTTCAAGCACGCGACTTCTATCACCTGTAATGAAAAGTAGAAATTTATTCGATAATGAGAATGTAAAATTAGGTTTGTATTATTCGTGTCCCTGAAGTGTAGTTTCTCTTTCCATAAAAATTAGTCTTTTATGCGGAGAAAAAAGTGAGCTAAGGGACTGATCTTAGGTGCAACTTCATTTCTCGGACTATCGTACTATACCTGAGTCAACAAAAAAAATGTTCAAAATCGTCACACCCCGGCGGGGAATCGAACCCCGGTCTCCCGCGTGACAGGCGGGGATACTCACCACTATACTACCGAGGACACATTAGATCCGCGAAAACACGGGAACATCAGTGCTACACTCATCCTATTTTTCAAAACTAATTTCTAATAACGTGTTATCTCAATTTCAAGCACGCGACTTCTATCACCTCTAATGAAAAGTAGAAATTTATTCGATAATGAGAATGTAAAATTAGGTTTGTATTATTCGTGTCCCTGAAGTGTAGTTTCTCTTTCCATAAAAATTAGTCTTTTATGCGGAGAAAAAAGTGAGCTAAAGGTCTGATCTTAGGCGCAACTTCATTTCTCGGACTATCGTATTACACCTGAGTCAACAAAACAAATTGTCAAAATCTTCACTCCCCGGCGGGGAATCGAACCCCGGTCTACCGCGTGACAGGCGGGGATACTCACCACTATACTACCGAGGACACATTAGATCCGCGAAAACACGGGAACATCAGTGCTACACTCATCATATTTTTCAAAACTATTTTCTAATAACGTGTTATCTCAATTTCAAGCACGTGACTTCTATCACCTGTAATGAAAAGTAGAAATTTATTCGATAATGAGAATGTAAAATTAGGTTTGTATTATTCGTTCCCCTGAAGTGTAGTTTCTCTTTCCATAAAAATTAGTCTTTTATGCGGAGAAAAAAGTGAGCTAAGGGACTGATCTTAGGTGCAACTTCATTTCTCGGACTATCGTACTATACCTGAGTCAACAAAACAAATTGTCAAAATGTTCACTCCCCGGCGGGGAATCGAACCCCGGTCTCCCGCGTGACAGGCGGGGATACTCACCACTATACTACCGAGGACACATTAGATCCGCGAAAACACGGGAACATCAGTGCTACACTCATCATATTTTTCAAAACTATTTTCTAATAACGTGTTATCTCAATTTCAAGCACGCGACTTCTATCACCTGTAATGAAAAGTAGAAATTTATTCGATAATGAGAATGTAAAATTAGGTTTGTATTATTCGTGTCCCTGAAGTGTAGTTTCTCTTTCCATAAAAATTAGTCTTTTATGCGGAGAAAAAAGTGAGCTAAGGGACTGATCTTAGGTGCAACTTCATTTCTCGGACTATCGTACTATACCTGAGTCAACAAAAAAAATGTTCAAAATCGTCACACCCCGGCGGGGAATCGAACCCCGGTCTCCCGCGTGACAGGCGGGGATACTCACCACTATACTACCGAGGACACATTAGATCCGCGAAAACACGGGAACATCAGTGCTACACTCATCCTATTTTTCAAAACTAATTTCTAATAACGTGTTATCTCAATTTCAAGCACGCGACTTCTATCACCTCTAATGAAAAGTAGAAATTTATTCGATAATGAGAATGTAAAATTAGGTTTGTATTATTCGTGTCCCTGAAGTGTAGTTTCTCTTTCCATAAAAATTAGTCTTTTATGCGGAGAAAAAAGTGAGCTAAAGGTCTGATCTTAGGCGCAACTTCATTTCTCGGACTATCGCACTATACCTGAGTCAACAAAAAAATTTTCAAAATCGTCACTCCCCGGCGGGGAATCGAACCCCGGTCTCCCGCGTGACAGGCGGGGATACTCACCACTATACTACCGAGGACACATTAGATCAGCGAAAACACGGGAACATCAGTGCTAGACTCATCATATTTTTCAAAACTATTTTCTAATAACGTGTTTTCTCAATTTGAAGCACGCGACTTCTATCACCTGTAATGAAAAGTAGAAATTTATTCGATAATGAGAATGTAAAAGTATCTTTGTATTATTCGTGTCCCTGAAGTGTAGCTCCTATTTCCATAAAAATTAGTCTTTTATGCGGAGAAAAAAGTGAGCTAAGGGACTGATCTTAGGTGCAACATCATTTCTCGGACTATCGTATTACACCTGAGTCAACAAAACAAATTCTCAAAATCTTCACTCCCCGGCGGGGAAGCGAACCCCGGTCTACCGCGTGACAGGCGGGGATACTCACCACTATACTACCGAGGACACATTAGATCCGCGAAAACACGGGAACATCAGTGCTACACTCATCATATTTTTCAAAACTATTTTCTAATAACGTGTTATCTCAATTTCAAGCACGTGACTTCTATCACCTGTAATGAAAAGTAGAAATTTATTCGATAATGAGAATGTAAAATTAGGTTTGTATTATTCGTTCCCCTGAAGTGTAGTTTCTCTTTCCATAAAAATTAGTCTTTTATGCGGAGAAAAAAGTGAGCTAAGGGACTGATCTTAGGTGCAACTTCATTTCTCGGACTATCGTACTATACCTGAGTCAACAAAACAAATTGTCAAAATGTTCACTCCCCGGCGGGGAATCGAACCCCGGTCTCCCGCGTGACAGGCGGGGATACTCACCACTATACTAGAGAGGACACATTAGATCCGCGAAAACACGGGAACATCAGTGCTACACTCATCATATTTTTCAAAACTATTTTCTAATAACGTGTTATCTCAATTTCAAGCACGCGACTTCTATCACCTGTAATGAAAAGTAGAAATTTATTCGATAATGAGAATGTAAAATTAGGTTTGTATTATTCGTGTCCCTGAAGTGTAGTTTCTCTTTCCATAAAAATTAGTCTTTTATGCGGAGAAAAAAGTGAGCTAAGGGACTGATCTTAGGTGCAACTTCATTTCTCGGACTATCGTACTATACCTGAGTCAACAAAAAAAATGTTCAAAATCGTCACACCCCGGCGGGGAATTGAACCCCGGTCTCCCGCGTGACAGGCGGGGATACTCACCACTATACTACCGAGGACACATTAAATCCGCGAAAACACGGGAACATTAGTGCTACACTCATCCTATTTTTCAAAACTATTTTCTAATAACGTGTTATCTCAATTTCAAGCACGCGACTTCTATCACCTGTAATGAAAAGTAGAAATTTATTCGATAATGAGAGTGTAAAATTAGGTTTGTATTATTCGTGTCCCTGAAGTGTAGTTTCTCTTTCCATAAAAATTAGTCTTTTATGCGGAGAAAAAAGTGAGCTAAGGGTCTGATCTTAGGCGCAACTTCATTTCTCGGACTATCGCACTATACCTGAGTCAACAAAAAAATTTTCAAAATCGTCACTCCCCGGCGGGGAATCGAACCCCGGTCTCCCGCGTGACAGGCGGGGATACTCACCACTATACTACCGAGGACACATTAGATCCGCGAAAACACGGGAACATCAGTGCTAGACTCATCATATTTTTCAAAACTATTTTCTAATAACGTGTTTTCTCAATTTGAAGCACGCGACTTCTATCACCTGTAATGAAAAGTAGAAATTTATTCGATAATGAGAATGTAAAAGTATCTTTGTATTATTCGTGTCCCTGAAGTGTAGTTTCTCTTTCCATAAAAATTAGTCTTTTATGCGGAGAAAAAAGTGAGCTAAGGGACGGATCTTAGGTGCAACTTCATTTCTCGGACTATCGTACTATACCTGAGTCAACAAAACAAATTGTCAAAATTTTCACTCCCCGGCGGGGAATCGAAACCCGGTCTCCCGCGTGACAGGCGGGGATACACACCACTATACTACCGAGGACACATTAGATCCGCGAAAACACGGGAACATCAGTGCTACACTCATCATATTTTTCAAAACTATTTTCTAATAACGTGTTATCTCAATTTGAAGCACGCGACTTCTATCACCTGTAATGAAAAGTAGAAATTTATTCGATAATGAGAATGTAAAATTAGGTTTGTATTATTCGTGTCCCTGAAGTGTAGCTCCTCTTTCCATAAAAATTAGTCTTTTATGCGGAGAAAAAAGTGAGCTAAGGGACTAATCTTAGGTGCAACATCATTTCTCGGACTATCGTATTACACCTGAGTCAACAAAACAAATACTCAAAATCTTCACTCCCCGTCGTGGAATCGAACCCCGGTCTCCCGCGTGACAGGCGGGGATACTCACCACTATACTACCGAGGACACATTAGATCCGCGAAAACACGGGAACATCAGTGCTACACTCATCATATTTTTCAAAACTATTTTCTAATAACGTGTTATCTCAATTTCAAGCACGCGACTTCTATCACCTGTAATGAAAAGTAGATATTTTTTCGATAATGAGAATGTAAAATTAGGTTTGTATTATTCGTGTCCCTTAAGTGTAGCTCCTCTTTCCATAAAAATTCGTCTTTTATGCGGAGAAAAAAGTGAGCTAAGGGACTGATCTTAGGTGCAACTTCATTTCTCGGACTATCGTACTATACCTGAGTCAACAAAACAAATTGTCAAAATCTTCACTCCCCGGCGGGGAATCGAACCCCGGTCTCCCGCGTGACAGGCGGGGATACTCACCACTATACTACCGAGGACACATTAGATCCGCGAAAACACGGGAACATCAGTGCTACACTCATCATATTTTTCAAAACTATTTTCTAATAACGTGTTATCTCAATTTCAAGCACGTGACTTCTATCACCTGTAATGAAAAGTAGAAATTTATTCGATAATGAGAATGTAAAATTAGGTTTGTATTATTCGTCCCCCTGAAGTGTAGTTTCTCTTTCCATAAAAATTAGTCTTTTATGCGGAGAAAAAAGTGAGCTAAGGGACTGATCTTAGGTGCAACTTCATTTCTCGGACTATCGTACTATACCTGAGTCAACAAAACAAATTGTCAAAATGTTCACTCCCCGGCGGGGAATCGAACCCCGGTCTCCCGCGTGACAGGCGGGGATACTCACCACTATACTACCGAGGACACATTAGATCCGCGAAAACACGGGAACATCAGTGCTACACTCATCATATTTTTCAAAACTATTTTCTAATAACGTGTTATCTCAATTTCAAGCACGCGACTTCTATCACCTGTAATGAAAAGTAGAAATTTATTCGATAATGAGAATGTAAAATTAGGTTTGTATTATTCGTGTCCCTGAAGTGTAGTTTCTCTTTCCATAAAAATTAGTCTTTTATGCGGAGAAAAAAGTGAGCTAAGGGACTGATCTTAGGTGCAACTTCATTTCTCGGACTATCGTACTATACCTGAGTCAACAAAAAAAATGTTCAAAATCGTCACACCCCGGCGGGGAATCGAACCCCGGTCTCCCGCGTGACAGGCGGGGATACTCACCACTATACTACCGAGGACACATTAGATCCGCGAAAACACGGGAACATCAGTGCTACACTCATCATATTTTTCAAAACTATTTTCTAATAACGTGTTATCTCAATTTCAAGCACGCGACTTCTATCACCTCTAATGAAAAGTAGAAATTTATTCGATAATGAGAATGTAAAATTAGGTTTGTATTATTCGTGTCCCTGAAGTGTAGTTTCTCTTTCCATAAAAATTAGTCTTTTATGCGGAGAAAAAAGTGAGCTAAAGGTCTGATCTTAGGCGCAACTTCATTTCTCGGACTATCGCACTATACCTGAGTCAACAAAAAAATTTTCAAAATCGTCACTCCCCGGCGGGGAATCGAACCCCGGTCTCCCGCGTGACAGGCGGGGATACTCACCACTATACTACCGAGGACACATTAGATCCGCGAAAACACGGGAACATCAGTGCTAGACTCATCATATTTTTCAAAACTATTTTCTAATAACGTGTTTTCTCAATTTGAAGCACGCGACTTCTATCACCTGTAATGAAAAGTAGAAATTTATTCGATAATGAGAATGTAAAAGTATCTTTGTATTATTCGTGTCCCTGAAGTGTAGCTCCTATTTCCATAAAAATTAGTCTTTTATGCGGAGAAAAAAGTGAGCTAAGGGACTGATCTTAGGTGCAACTTCATTTCTCGGACTATCGTACTATACCTGAGTCAACAAAACAAATTGTCAAAATGTTCACTCCCCGGCGGGGAATCGAACCCCGGTCTCCCGCGTGACAGGCGGGGATACTCACCACTATACTAGAGAGGACACATTAGATCCGCGAAAACACGGGAACATCAGTGCTACACTCATCATATTTTTCAAAACTATTTTCTAATAACGTGTTATCTCAATTTCAAGCACGCGACTTCTATCACCTGTAATGAAAAGTAGAAATTTATTCGATAATGAGAATGTAAAATTAGGTTTGTATTATTCGTGTCCCTGAAGTGTAGTTTCTCTTTCCATAAAAATTAGTCTTTTATGCGGAGAAAAAAGTGAGCTAAGGGACTGATCTTAGGTGCAACTTCATTTCTCGGACTATCGTACTATACCTGAGTCAACAAAAAAAATGTTCAAAATCGTCACACCCCGGCGGGGAATTGAACCCCGGTCTCCCGCGTGACAGGCGGGGATACTCACCACTATACTACCGAGGACACATTAGATCCGCGAAAACACGGGAACATTAGTGCTACACTCATCCTATTTTTCAAAACTATTTTCTAATAACGTGTTATCTCAATTTCAAGCACGCGACTTCTATCACCTGTAATGAAAAGTAGAAATTTATTCGATAATGAGAATGTAAAATTAGGTTTGTATTATTCGTGTCCCTGAAGTGTAGTTTCTCTTTCCATAAAAATTAGTCTTTTATGCGGAGAAAAAAGTGAGCTAAGGGTCTGATCTTAGGCGCAACTTCATTTCTCGGACTATCGCACTATACCTGAGTCAACAAAAAAATTTTCAAAATCGTCACTCCCCGGCGGGGAATCGAACCCCGGTCTCCCGCGTGACAGGCGGGGATACTCACCACTATACTACCGAGGACACATTAGATCCGCGAAAACACGGGAACATCAGTGCTAGACTCATCATATTTTTCAAAACTATTTTCTAATAACGTGTTTTCTCAATTTGAAGCACGCGACTTCTATCACCTGTAATGAAAAGTAGAAATTTATTCGATAATGAGAATGTAAAAGTATCTTTGTATTATTCGTGTCCCTGAAGTGTAGTTTCTCTTTCCATAAAAATTAGTCTTTTATGCGGAGAAAAAAGTGAGCTAAGGGACGGATCTTAGGTGCAACTTCATTTCTCGGACTATCGTACTATACCTGAGTCAACAAAACAAATTGTCAAAATTTTCACTCCCCGGCGGGGAATCGAAACCCGGTCTCCCGCGTGACAGGCGGGGATACACACCACTATACTACCGAGGACACATTAGATCCGCGAAAACACGGGAACATCAGTGCTACACTCATCATATTTTTCAAAACTATTTTCTAATAACGTGTTATCTCAATTTGAAGCACGCGACTTCTATCACCTGTAATGAAAAGTAGAAATTTATTCGATAATGAGAATGTAAAATTAGGTTTGTATTATTCGTGTCCCTGAAGTGTAGCTCCTCTTTCCATAAAAATTAGTCTTTTATGCGGAGAAAAAAGTGAGCTAAGGGACTAATCTTAGGTGCAACATCATTTCTCGGACTATCGTATTACACCTGAGTCAACAAAACAAATACTCAAAATCTTCACTCCCCGTCGTGGAATCGAACCCCGGTCTCCCGCGTGACAGGCGGGGATACTCACCACTATACTACCGAGGACACATTAGATCCGCGAAAACACGGGAACATCAGTGCTACACTCATCATATTTTTCAAAACTATTTTCTAATAACGTGTTATCTCAATTTCAAGCACGCGACTTCTATCACCTGTAATGAAAAGTAGATATTTTTTCGATAATGAGAATGTAAAATTAGGTTTGTATTATTCGTGTCCCTTAAGTGTAGCTCCTCTTTCCATAAAAATTCGTCTTTTATGCGGAGAAAAAAGTGAGCTAAGGGACTGATCTTAGGTGCAACTTCATTTCTCGGACTATCGTACTATACCTGAGTCAACAAAACAAATTGTCAAAATCTTCACTCCCCGGCGGGGAATCGAACCCCGGTCTCCCGCGTGACAGGCGGGGATACTCACCACTATACTACCGAGGACACATTAGATCCGCGAAAACACGGGAACATCAGTGCTACACTCATCATATTTTTCAAAACTATTTTCTAATAACGTGTTATCTCAATTTCAAGCACGTGACTTCTATCACCTGTAATGAAAAGTAGAAATTTATTCGATAATGAGAATGTAAAATTAGGTTTGTATTATTCGTCCCCCTGAAGTGTAGTTTCTCTTTCCATAAAAATTAGTCTTTTATGCGGAGAAAAAAGTGAGCTAAGGGACTGATCTTAGGTGCAACTTCATTTCTCGGACTATCGTACTATACCTGAGTCAACAAAACAAATTGTCAAAATGTTCACTCCCCGGCGGGGAATCGAACCCCG
Organism: Argiope bruennichi; assembly: GCF_947563725.1. Lineage (NCBI taxonomy): Eukaryota > Metazoa > Arthropoda > Arachnida > Araneae > Araneidae > Argiope > Argiope bruennichi. The sequence continues at coordinate 14,345,606 of NC_079156.1, read as the reverse complement.
GTCTCCCGCGTGACAGGCGGGGATACTCACCACTATACTACCGAGGACACATTAGATCCGCGAAAACACGGGAACATCAGTGCTACACTCATCATATTTTTCAAAACTATTTTCTAATAACGTGTTATCTCAATTTCAAGCACGCGACTTCTATCACCTGTAATGAAAAGTAGAAATTTATTCGATAATGAGAATGTAAAATTAGGTTTGTATTATTCGTGTCCCTGAAGTGTAGTTTCTCTTTCCATAAAAATTAGTCTTTTATGCGGAGAAAAAAGTGAGCTAAGGGACTGATCTTAGGTGCAACTTCATTTCTCGGACTATCGTACTATACCTGAGTCAACAAAAAAATTTTCAAAATCGTCACTCCCCGGCGGGGAATCGAACCCCGGTCTCCCGCGTGACAGGCGGGGATACTCACCACTATACTACCGAGGACACAATAGATCCGCGAAAACACGGGAACATCAGTGCTACACTCATCATATTTTTCAAAACTATTTTCTAATAACGTGTTATCTCAATATCAAGCACGCGACATCTATCACCTGTAATGAAAAGTAGAAATTTATTCGATAATGAGAATGTAAAATTAGGTTTGTATTATTCGTGTCCCTGAAGTGTAGTTTCTCTTTCCAAAAAATTAGTCTTTTATGAGGAGAAAAAAGTGAGCTAAGGGACTGATCTTAGGTGCAACTTCATTTCTCGGACTATCGCACTATACCTGAGTCAACAAAAAAATGTTCAAAATCGTCACTCCCCGGCGTCGAATCGAACCCCGGTCTCCCGCGTGACAGGCGGGGATACTCACCACTATACTACCGAGGACACATTAGATCCGCGAAAACACGGAAACATCAGTGCTACACTCATCATATTTTTCAAAACTATTTTCTAATAACGTGTTATCTCAATTTCAAGCACGCGACTTCTATCACCTGTAATGAAAAGTAGAAATTTATTCGATAATGAGAATGTAAAATTAGGTTTGTATTATTCGTGTCCCTGAAGTGTAGTTTCTCTTTCCATAAAAATTAGTCTTTTATGCGGAGAAAAAAGTGAGCTAAGGGACTGATCTTAGGTGCAACTTCATTTCTCGGCCTATCGTACTATACCTGTGTCAACAAAAAAAATTTTCAAAATCGTCACTCCCCGGCGGGGTATCGAACCCCAGTCTCCCGCGTGACAGGCGGGGATACTCACCACTATACTACCGAGGACACATTAGATCCGCGAAAACACGGGAACATCAGTGCTAGACTCATCATATTTTTCAAAACTATTTTCTAATAACGTGTTTTCTCAATTTGAAGCACGCGACTTCTATCACCTGTAATGAAAAGTAGAAATTTATTCGATAATGAGAATGTAAAAGTATCTTTGTATTATTCGTGTCCCTGAAGTGTAGTTTCTCTTTCCATAAAAATTAGTCTTTTATGCGGAGAAAAAAGTGAGCTAAGGGACGGATCTTAGGTGCAACTTCATTTCTCGGACTATCGTACTATACCTGAGTCAACAAAACAAATTGTCAAAATTTTCACTCCCCGGCGGGGAATCGAAACCCGGTCTCCCGCGTGACAGGCGGGGATACACACCACTATACTACGGAGGACACATTAGATCCGCGAAAACACGGGAACATCAGTGCTACACTCATCATATTTTTCAAAACGTTTTTCTAATAACGTGTTATCTCAATTTGAAGCACGCGACTTCTATCACCTGTAATGAAAAGTAGAAATTTATTCGATAATGAGAATGTAAAATTAGGTTTGTATTATTCGTGTCCCTGAAGTGTAGCTCCTCTTTCCATAAAAATTAGTCTTTTATGCGGAGAAAAAAGTGAGCTAAGGGACTAATCTTAGGTGCAACATCATTTCTCGGACTATCGTATTACACCTGAGTCAACAAAACAAATACTCAAAATCTTCACTCCCCGTCGTGGAATCGAACCCCGGTCTCCCGCGTGACAGGCGGGGATACTCACCACTATACTACCGAGGACACATTAGATCCGCGAAAACACGGGAAGATCAGTGCTACACTCATCATATTTTTCAAAACTATTTTCTAATAACGTGTTATCTCAATTTCAAGCACGCGACTTCTATCACCTGTAATGAAAAGTAGATATTTTTTCGATAATGAGAATGTAAAATTAGGTTTGTATTATTCGTGTCCCTTAAGTGTAGCTCCTCTTTCCATAAAAATTCGTCTTTTATGCGGAGAAAAAAGTGAGCTAAGGGACTGATCTTAGGTGCAACTTCATTTCTCGGACTATCGTACTATACCTGAGTCAACAAAACAAATTGTCAAAATCTTCACTCCCCGGCGGGGAATCGAACCCCGGTCTCCCGCGTGACAGGCGGGGATACTCACCACTATACTACCGAGGACACATTAGATCCGCGAAAACACGGGAACATCAGTGCTACACTCATCATATTTTTCAAAACTATTTTCTAATAACGTGTTTTCTCAATTTGAAGCACGCGACTTCTATCACCTGTAATGAAAAGTAGAAATTTATTCGATAATGAGAATGTAAAAGTAGGTTTGTATTATTCGTGTCCCTGAAGTGTAGCTCCTATTTCCATAAAAATTAGTCTTTTATGCGGAGAAAAAAGTGAGCTAAGGGACTGATCTTAGGTGCAACATCATTTCTCGGACTATCGTATTACACCTGAGTCAACAAAACAAATTCTCAAAATCTTCACTCCCCGGCGGGGAATCGAACCCCGGTCTACCGCGTGACAGGCGGGGATACTCACCACTATACTACCGAGGACACATTAGATCCGCGAAAACACGGGAACATCAGTGCTACACTCATCATATTTTTCAAAACTATTTTCTAATAACGTGTTATCTCAATTTCAAGCACGCGACTTCTATCACCTGTAATGAAAAGTAGAAATTTATTCGATAATGAGAATGTAAAATTAGGTTTGTATTATTCGTCCCCCTGAAGTGTAGTTTCTCTTTCCATAAAAATTAGTCTTTTATGCGGAGAAAAAAGTGAGCTAAGGGACTGATCTTAGGTGCAACTTCATTTCTCGGACTATCGTACTATACCTGAGTCAACAAAACAAATTGTCAAAATGTTCACTCCCCGGCGGGGAATCGAACCCCGGTCTCCCGCGTGACAGGCGGGGATACTCACCACTATACTACCGAGGACACATTAGATCCGCGAAAACACGGGAACATCAGTGCTACACTCATCATATTTTTCAAAACTATTTTCTAATAACGTGTTATCTCAATATCAAGCACGCGACATCTATCACCTGTAATGAAAAGTAGAAATTTATTCGATAATGAGAATGTAAAATTAGGTTTGTATTATTCGTGTCCCTGAAGTGTAGTTTCTCTTTCCATAAAAATTAGTCTTTTATGAGGAGAAAAAAGTGAGCTAAGGGACTGATCTTAGGTGCAACTTCATTTCTCGGACTATCGCACTATACCTGAGTCAACAAAAAAATGTTCAAAATCGTCACTCCCCGGCGGGGAATCGAACCCCGGTCTCCCGCGTGACAGGCGGGGATACTCACCACTATACTACCGAGGACACATTAGATCCGCGAAAACACGGAAACATCAGTGCTACACTCATCATATTTTTCAAAACTATTTTCTAATAACGTGTTATCTCAATTTCAAGCACGCGACTTCTATCACCTGTAATGAAAAGTAGAAATTTATTCGATAATGAGAATGTAAAATTAGGTTTGTATTATTCGTTCCCCTGAAGTGTAGTTTCTCTTTCCATAAAAATTAGTCTTTTATGCGGAGAAAAAAGTGAGCTAAGGGACGGATCTTAGGTGCAACTTCATTTCTCGGACTATCGTACTATACCTGAGTCAACAAAACAAATTGTCAAAATTTTCACTCCCCGGCGGGGAATCGAAACCCGGTCTCCCGCGTGACAGGCGGGGATACACACCACTATACTACCGAGGACACATTAGATCCGCGAAAACACGGGAACATCAGTGCTACACTCATCATATTTTTCAAAACTATTTTCTAATAACGTGTTATCTCAATTTGAAGCACGCGACTTCTATCACCTGTAATGAAAAGTAGAAATTTATTCGATAATGAGAATGTAAAATTAGGTTTGTATTATTCGTGTCCCTTAAGTGTAGCTCCTCTTTCCATAAAAATTCGTCTTTTATGCGGAGAAAAAAGTGAGCTAAGGGACTGATCTTAGGTGCAACTTCATTTCTCGGACTATCGTACTATACCTGAGTCAACAAAACAAATTGTCAAAATCTTCACTCCCCGGCGGGGAATCGAACCCCGGTCTCCCGCGTGACAGGCGGGGATACTCACCACTATACTACCGAGGACACATTAGATCCGCGAAAACACGGGAACATCAGTGCTACACTCATCATATTTTTCAAAACTATTTTCTAATAACGTGTTTTCTCAATTTGAAGCACGCGACTTCTATCACCTGTAATGAAAAGTAGAAATTTATTCGATAATGAGAATGTAAAAGTAGGTTTGTATTATTCGTGTCCCTGAAGTGTAGCTCCTATTTCCATAAAAATTAGTCTTTTATGCGGAGAAAAAAGTGAGCTAAGGGACTGATCTTAGGTGCAACATCATTTCTCGGACTATCGTATTACACCTGAGTCAACAAAACAAATTCTCAAAATCTTCACTCCCCGGCGGGGAATCGAACCCCGGTCAACCGCGTGACAGGCGGGGATACTCACCACTATACTACCGAGGACACATTAGATCCGCGAAAACACGGGAACATCAGTGCTACACTCATCATATTTTTCAAAACTATTTTCTAATAACGTGTTATCTCAATTTCAAGCACGCGACTTCTATCACCTGTAATGAAAAGTAGAAATTTATTCGATAATGAGAATGTAAAATTAGGTTTGTATTATTCGTTCCCCTGAAGTGTAGTTTCTCTTTCCATAAAAATTAGTCTTTTATGCGGAGAAAAAAGTGAGCTAAGGGACTGATCTTAGGTGCAACTTCATTTCTCGGACTATCGTACTATACCTGAGTCAACAAAACAAATTGTCAAAATGTTCACTCCCCGGCGGGGAATCGAACCCCGCTCTCCCACGGGACAGGCGGGGATACTCACCACTATACTACCGAGGACACATTAGATCCGCGAAAACACGGGAACATCAGTGCTACACTCATCATATTTTTCAAAACTATTTTCTAATAACGTGTTATCTCAATTTCAAGCACGCGACTTCTATCACCTGTAATGAAAAGTAGAAATTTATTCGATAATGAGAATGTAAAATTAGGTTTGTATTATTCGTGTCCCTGAAGTGTAGTTTCTCTTTCCATAAAAATTAGTCTTTTATGCGGAGAAAAAAGTGAGCTAAGGGACTGATCTTAGGTGCAACTTCATTTCTCGGACTATCGTACTATACCTGAGTCAACAAAAAATATTTCAAAATCGTCACTCCCCGGCGGGGAATCGAACCCCGGTCTCCCGCGTGACAGGCGGGGATACTCACCACTATACTACCGAGGACACATTAGATCCGCGAAAACACGGGAACATCAGTGCTACACTCATCCTATTTTTCAAAACTATTTTCTAATAACGTGTTATCTCAATTTCAAGCACGCGACTTCTATCACCTGTAATGAAAAGTAGAAATTTATTCGATAATGAGAATGTAAAATTAGGTTTGTATTATTCGTGTCCCTGAAGTGTAGTTTCTCTTTCCATAAAAATTAGTCTTTTATGTGGAGAAAAAAGTGAGCTAAGGGACTGATCTTAGGTGCAACTTCATTTCTCGGACTATCGTACTATACCTGAGTCAACAAAAAAAATGTTCAAAATCGTCACTCCCCGGCGGGGAATCGAACCCCGGTCTCCCGCGAGACAGGCGGGGATACTCACCACTATACTACCGAGGACACATTAGATCCGCGAAAACACGGGAACATCAGTGCTACACTCATCATATTTTTCAAAATTATTTTCTAATAACGTGTTATCACAATTTCAAGCACGCGACTTCTATCACCTGTAATGAAAAGTAGAAATTTATTCGATAATGAGAATGTAAAATTAGGTTTGTATTATTCGTGTCCCTGAAGTGTAGTTTCTCTTTCCATAAAAATTAGTCTTTTATGCGGAGAAAAAAGTGACCTAAGGGTCTGATCTTAGGCGCAACTTCATTTCTCGGACTATCGTACTATACCTGAGTCAACAAAAAAATTTTCAAAATCGTCACTCCCCGGCGGGGAATCGAAAACCGGTCTCCCGCGTGACAGGCGGGGATACTCACCACTATACTACCGAGGACACATTAGATCCGCGAAAACACGGGAACATCAGTGCTACACTCATCATATTTTTCAAAACTATTTTCTAATAACGTGTTATCTCAATATCAAGAACGCGACTTCTATCACCTGTAATGAAAAGTAAAAATTTATTCGATAATGAGAATGTAAAATTAGGTTTGTATTATTCGTGTCCCTGAAGTGTAGTTTCTCTTTCCATAAAAATTAGTCTTTTATGCGGAGAAAAAAGTGAGCTAAGGGACTGATCTTAGGTGCAACTTCATTTCTCGGACTATCGTACTATACCTGAGTCAACAAAAAATTTTTCAAAATCGTCACTCCCCGGCGGGGAATCGAACCCCGGTCTCCCGCGTGACAGGCGGAGATACTCACCACTATACTACCGAGGACACATTAGATCCGCGAAAACACGGGAACATCAGTGCTACACTCATCATATTTTTCAAAACTATTTTCTAATAACGTGTTATCTCAATTTGAAGCACGCGACTTCTATCACCTGTAATGAAAAGTAGAAATTTATTCGATAATGAGAATGTAAAATTAGGTTTGTATTATTCGTGTCCCTGAAGTGTAGTTTCTCTTTCCATAAAAATTAGTCTTTTATGCGGAGAAAAAAGTGAGCTAAGGGACGGATCTTAGGTGCAACTTCATTTCTCGGACTATCGTACTATACCTGAGTCAACAAAACAAATTGTCAAAATGTTCACTCCCCGGCGGGGAATCGAAACCCGGTCTCCCGCGTGACAGGCGGGGATACACACCACTATACTACCGAGGACACATTAGATCCGCGAACACACGGGAACATCAGTGCTACACTCATCATATTTTTCAAAACTATTTTCTAATAACGTGTTATCTCAATTTCAAGCACGCGACTTCTATCACCTGTAATGAAAAGTAGAAATTTATTCGATAATGAGAATGTAAAATTAGGTTTGTATTATTCGTGTCCCTGAAGTGTAGTTTCTCTTTCCATAAAAATTAGTCTTTTATGCGGAGAAAAAAGTGAGCTAAGGGACGGATCTTAGGTGCAACTTCATTTCTCGGACTATCGTACTATACCTGAGTCAACAAAACAAATTGTCAAAATGTTCACTCCCCGGCGGGGAATCGAAACCCGGTCTCCCGCGTGACAGGCGGGGATACACACCAATATACTACCGAGGACACATTAGACCCGCGAACACACGGGAACATCAGTGCTACACTCATCATATTTTTCAAAACTATTTTCTAATAACGTGTTATCTCAATTTCAAGCACGCGACTTCTATCACCTGTAATGAAAAGTAGAAATTTATTCGATAATGAGAATGTAAAATTAGGTTTGTATTATTCGTGTCCCTGAAGTGTAGTTTCTCTTTCCATAAAAATTAGTCTTTTATGCGGAGAAAAAAGTGAGCTAAGGGACTGATCTTAGGTGCAACTTCATTTCTCGGACTATCGTACTATACCTGAGTCAACAAAACAAATTGTCAAAATGTTCACTCCCCGGCGGGGAATCGAACCCCGCTCTCCCACGGGACAGGCGGGGATACTCACCACTATACTACCGAGGACACATTAGATCCGCGAAAACACGGGAACATCAGTGCTACACTCATCATATTTTTCAAAACTATTTTCTAATAACGTGTTATCTCAATTTCAAGCACGCGACTTCTATCACCTGTAATGAAAAGTAGAAATTTATTCGATAATGAGAATGTAAAATTAGGTTTGTATTATTCGTGTCCCTGAAGTGTAGTTTCTCTTTCCATAAAAATTAGTCTTTTATGCGGAGAAAAAAGTGAGCTAAGGGACTGATCTTAGGTGCAACTTCATTTCTCGGACTATCGTACTATACCTGAGTCAACAAAAAAAATTTCAAAATCGTCACTCCCCGGCGGGGAATCGAACCCCGGTCTCCCGCGTGACAGGCGGGGATACTCACCACTATACTACCGAGGACACATTAGATCCGCGAAAACACGGGAACATCAGTGCTACACTCATCCTATTTTTCAAAACTATTTTCTAATAACGTGTTATCTCAATTTCAAGCACGCGACTTCTATCACCTGTAATGAAAAGTAGAAATTTATTCGATAATGAGAATGTAAAATTAGGTTTGTATTATTCGTGTCCCTGAAGTGTAGTTTCTCTTTCCATAAAAATTAGTCTTTTATGTGGAGAAAAAAGTGAGCTAAGGGACTGATCTTAGGTGCAACTTCATTTCTCGGACTATCGTACTATACCTGAGTCAACAAAAAAAATGTTCAAAATCGTCACTCCCCGGCGGGGAATCGAACCCCGGTCTCCCGCGTGACAGGCGGGGATACTCACCACTATACTACCGAGGACACATTAGATCCGCGAAAACACGGGAACATCAGTGCTACACTCATCATATTTTTCAAAATTATTTTCTAATAACGTGTTATCTCAATTTCAAGCACGCGACTTCTATCACCTGTAATGAAAAGTAGAAATTTATTCGATAATGAGAATGTAAAATTAGGTTTGTATTATTCGTGTCCCTGAAGTGTAGTTTCTCTTTCCATAAAAATTAGTCTTTTATGCGGAGAAAAAAGTGAGCTAAGGGTCTGATCTTAGGCGCAACTTCATTTCTCGGACTATCGTACTATACCTGAGTCAACAAAAAAATTTTCAAAATCGTCACTCCCCGGCGGGGAATCGAAAACCGGTCTCCCGCGTGACAGGCGGGGATACTCACCACTATACTACCGAGGACACATTAGATCCGCGAAAACACGGGAACATCAGTGCTACACTCATCATATTTTTCAAAACTATTTTCTAATAACGTGTTATCTCAATATCAAGAACGCGACTTCTATCACCTGTAATGAAAAGTAAAAATTTATTCGATAATGAGAATGTAAAATTAGGTTTGTATTATTCGTGTCCCTGAAGTGTAGTTTCTCTTTCCATAAAAATTAGTCTTTTATGCGGAGAAAAAAGTGAGCTAAGGGACTGATCTTAGGTGCAACTTCATTTCTCGGACTATCGTACTATACCTGAGTCAACAAAAAATTTTTCAAAATCGTCACTCCCCGGCGGGGAATCGAACCCCGGTCTCCCGCGTGACAGGCGGAGATACTCACCACTATACTACCGAGGACACATTAGATCCGCGAAAACACGGGAACATCAGTGCTACACTCATCATATTTTTCAAAACTATTTTCTAATAACGTGTTATCTCAATTTGAAGCACGCGACTTCTATCACCTGTAATGAAAAGTAGAAATTTATTCGATAATGAGAATGTAAAATTAGGTTTGTATTATTCGTGTCCCTGAAGTGTAGTTTCTCTTTCCATAAAAATTAGTCTTTTATGCGGAGAAAAAAGTGTGCTAAGGGACTGATCTTAAGTGCAACTTCATTTCTCGGACTATCGTACTATACCTGAGTCAACAAAAAAAATTTCAAAATCGTCACTCCCCGGCGGGAAATCGAACCCCGGTCTCCCGCGTGACAGGTGGAGAAACTCACCACTATACTACCGAGGACACATTAGATCCGCGAAAACACGGGAACATCAGTGCTACACTCATCATATTTTTGAAAACTATTTTCTAATAACGTGTTTTCTCAATTTGAAGCACGCGGCTTCTATCACCTGTAATGAAAAGTAGAAATTTATTCGATAATGAGAATGTAAAAGTAGGTTTGTATTATTCGTGTCCCTGAAGTGTAGCTCCTCTTTCCATAAAAATTAGTCTTTTATGCGGAGAAAAAAAGTGAGCTAAGGGACTGATCTTAGGTGCAACTTCATTTCTCGGCCTATCGTACTATACCTGAGTCAACAAAACAAATTGTCAAAATTTTCACTCCCCGGCGGGGAATCGAAACCCGGTCTCCCGCGTCACAGGCGGGGATACACACCACTATACTACCGAGGACACATTAGATCCGCGAAAACACGGGAACATCAGTGCTACACTCATCATATTTTTCAAAACTATTTTCTAATAACGTGTTATCTCAATTTGAAGCACGCGACTTCTATCACCTGTAATGAAAAGTAGAAATTTATTCGATAATGAGAATGTAAAAGTAGGTTTGTATTATTCGTGTCCCTGAAGTGTAGCTCCTCTTTCCATAAAAATTAGTCTTTTATGCGGAGAAAAAAGTGAGCTAAGGGACTGATCTTAGGTGCAACATCATTTCTCGGACTATCGTATTACACCTGAGTCAACAAAACAAATTCTCAAAATCTTCACTCCCCGGCCGGGAATCGAACCCCTATCTACCGCGTGACAGGCGGGGATACTCACCACTATACTACCGAGGACACATTAGATCCGCGAAAACACGGGAACATCAGTGCTACACTCATCATATTTTTCAAAACTATTTTCTAATAACGTGTTATCTCAATTTCAAGCACGCGACTTCTATCACCTGTAATGAAAAGTAGAAATTTATTCGATAATGAGAATGTAAAATTAGGTTTGTATTATTCGTGTCCCTGAAGTGTAGTTTCTCTTTCCATAAAAATTAGTCTTTTATGCGGAGAAAAAAGTGAGCTAAGGGACTGATCTTAGGTGCAACTTCATTTCTCAGACTATCGTACTATACCTGAGTCAACAAAACAAATTGTCAAAATGTTCACTCCCCGGCGGGGAATCGAACCTCGGCCTCCCGCGTAACAGGCGGGGATACTCACCACTATACTACCGAGGATACATTAGATCCGCGAAAACACGGGAACATCAGTGCTACACTCATCATATTTTTCAAACCTATTTTCTAATAACGTGTTATCTCAATTTCAAGCACGCGACTTCTATCACCTGTAATGAAAATTAGAAATTTATTCGATAATAAGAATGTAAAAGTAGGTTTGTATTATTCGTGTCCCTGAAGTGTAGTTTCTCTTTCCATAAAAATTAGTCTTTTATGCGGAGAAAAAAGTGAGCTAAGGGACTGATCTTAGGTGCAACTTCATTTCTCGGACTATCGTACTATACCTGAGTCAACAAAAAAATTTTCAAAATCGTCACTTCCCGT